>NC_063177.1:44979543-46179543 GCF_023159225.1 Perognathus longimembris pacificus
AAAAGAGAGAAAAGACAGTTAAAGAAAGCTACTCTTGCTGGAGGTATGGAGATACTCTTGCCTGGCAAGTGTGATGGCCCTGAGTTTAAATCACAGTAATTAAATAATAAATAAGAAAAAAAAAAGCTACTCTGAGATATTTAACTTGAACTATAAGAAACTGGTGTTAAGCTGGGTGCTGGCAGCTCACACCTGTAATCCTATCTACTTAGGAGGCTGAGGGATCTGAGGATTGTGATTTAAAGCCAGCCCAAGCAGGGAAAGTCTGTGAGACTCTGATCTCCAATAAAGTACCAAAAAGCCTAAATTGGAGCCTTAGTTCAAGTGGTAGAGTATTAGCCTTGAACAAAAAAAGTTCAGAGACAGCTCCAAGGCCGGAAGGTCATGGCCCAGGATGGCACAAAAAGAGAAACATGTTTAACACTTCAATACTTTTAGCCCCAAACAGTAATGAAAATAGTATCCTTCTAACAAAAATAGAAAGTCAAAAGAAGGTGAAACTGTATAAAACATTAGAGACAAAAGTGACAATTTACAAGTTCAACATGCTGGGGATACAGTGCATCTCTGCTGATGTGCTTGAAAATACTTAAAATGTTAAATATGTTGATGACTGGAAACCTTGCATCCAATATTTATGTTTATTTTTCCTTTTGGTGGTACTGGGGCTTGAACTCAGGGCTTTTGCTCCAGAGTTCTAGCCCACTTTTGGCTTTACTTTTTCAAATAGAGTCTCATGTTTATATCCAAGCCAGCCTCAGACCACAATCTTCCTATTTATGCTTCCTCCATAGCTGTGAGTGAACACTAACAAGTGTGCACCACCATGTTTTATTAGTTGAGATAGGCTCTCAAGAACCCTTTCCCCAAGCAGATTCAAACATTGATCTACCAGATCTCCATCACCCAAGTAGTTAGAATTATAGGCCACTCACTACTTGGCTAATTTTTTAAACTGAGATACTAATTTTCCAGATTCAGGACAGACAAAACATAACAATTCTATTCCTGTATCTGTCATTTTCAAATTAATCAAAGACAACCGTTGAGTGCTGGTGGCTCACACTTGTAATCCTGCCTAGTCAGAGGCTGAGATCTGAGAACTGCAGTTCAAAGCCAGTCTGGGTAGAGAAATCCAAGAGATTCATCTCTTAATAGAAAGGGAGGGAGGGAGGGAGAAAGAAACAAAGAGAGAGAGAGAGAAAGAGAGAGGGAAAGAAAGAAAGAAAGAAAGAAAGAAAGAAAGAAAGAAAGAAAGAAAGAAAGAAAGAAAGAAAGACAGACAGAAAGAAAGAAAGACAGAAAAGAAAGAAAGACAGAAAGAAAGAAAGACAGAAAGACAGAAAGAAAGAAAGAAAGAAAGAAAGAAAGAAAAGAAAGAAAGAAAGAAAGAAAGAAAGAAGGAAGGAAGGAAGGAAGGAAAGAAAGAAAGGAAGGAAGGAAGGAAGAAAGAAAGACAGAAAGAAAGAAAGAAAGAAAGAAAGAAAGAAAGAAAGAAAGAAAGAAAGAAAGAAAGAAAAGAAAGAAAGACAGAAAGAAAGAAAGAAAGAAAGAAAGAAAGAAAGAAAGAAAGAAAGAAAGAAAGAAAGACAGAAAGAGAAAAATAAATAATGCTGGAACTTGAGGTATACCTCAAGTATTGGCACCAAAAAAAATAAGGAAGAAAGAAAAAGAAAACAATGAATAAAAGACAGCCAGATAGGAAAGTCTGTGAGGCTCTATCTCCACAAAACTACCAAAAAAGCTAGAAGTAGAGCTGTAGCTCAAATGAGTAGTAGAGCACTAGCCTTGAGAAAAAGCAGCTTAGGGACAGAGCTCAGGCCCTGAGTTCAGCACAAGAAAGAGAGAACCAGAGTGATAGAAAGAGAGAAGGGGTGGGGAGGAGAGAAATTGAGGAATCATTTTTTTCTCTGAAATTAATGTGGGCAAGTATTTGGAGGAGAGGGAACTCAGGGCCTCAGCTCTCTCTCAGCTTTCTTGCTCACAACTTGTGCCCTACCTTGTCAGTTATACTTCTGGTTTGGCATTTTCATGGTTAACTAGGGATGGAATTTCCCTAACTTTTCAGCCTGAGCTAGCTTCAAATTGCAGTCCTCCAAGCCTGTCTCAATAGCTAAGATTACATGTATTTTATTGGAGAGGTTAGTCTTGGGACTTTGGAGAAAGGAAAAGAATTTGAAACGGCTGGGAGACAAAAAAGGAAGGTTTTATCTTTAAAATCAGAGCAGATACCTAGGAACAGCTCTTCACTTCCCTCTGTTTTCTCCTTATCACCAGCCTATTTTATCACTTTGCACTCCCACTAAGATCAATCTCAAGAAAGATTATAAAAACAAATACATCTGGATTCCCCCTCCCCCTCCCTCTTTTGCTTGAATACAGGGTCTGGGCACTGTCCCAGATATTCCTTTGCTAAAAACTAGCTCTCTACCACTTGAGCCACAGCACTACTTCTGGCTTTTTATGAGTAGTTTATTGGAGATAAGAGTCTCAAGGCCTTTTCTACTAGGACTGGCTTCAAACAGAAATCTTCAGATCTCAGCCTCCTGAGTAACTAGGATTACAGGCATGAGTCACCAGCACCCAGGTAGAAGATCTTTTTTTTTTTTTTTTTGTGGCCACTCCTGGGCCTGTGTACTGTCCCTGGCTTCCTTTTGCTCAAGGCTAGCACTCTGCCACTTGAGCCACAGAGCCACTTCTGGCCGTTTTCTATATATGTGATGCTGGGGAATCGAACCCAGGGCTTCATGTATACGAGGCAAGCGCTCTTGCCACTAGGCCATATTCCCAGCCCAGAAGATCTTTTTTTTAAAACTTTGAGGTTCTACTCTAGAAAGATGGAAAGTAGTAAGTTTTCAAATGAAATTAATTAAGTAGG
Source organism: Perognathus longimembris pacificus (assembly GCF_023159225.1). Taxonomy (NCBI): domain Eukaryota; kingdom Metazoa; phylum Chordata; class Mammalia; order Rodentia; family Heteromyidae; genus Perognathus; species Perognathus longimembris. Next base: position 44,982,422 of record NC_063177.1, read on the forward strand.
ATATAAAAAATACAGCAGGAGCTTATTTTTTCTTTTAGCCAAACACTTAAAGGTCATCTAACATTATACTAGATAGTGGACACAGCATTTTGCTGCGTGATAGGATTTAAATATTTAATAAATCCTATTTCTAATTTAAAAGAATTTAAATATTTAACAAATTCTATTTCTATTTTTTTTTTTTTTTTTTTTTTTTTTTGGCCAGTCCTGGGCCTTGGACTCAGGGCCTGAGCACTGTCCCTGGCTTCTCTTTGCTCAAGGCTAGCACTCTGCCACTTGAGCCACAGCGCCACTTCTGGCCGTTTTCTGTATATGTGGTGCTGGGGAATCGAACCTAGGGCCTCGTGTATCCGAGGCAGGCACTCTTGCCACTAGGCTATATCCCCAGCCCCAAATTCTATTTCTAATTTAAAGTATTTTCACATGTAAAACTTTCTTGGTAAAGGTTTCTATTAAAGTTTTATCTTTTTAATATACATATTTGGGGGGGACAGTCCTGGGCCTTGGACTCGGGGCCTGAGCACTGTCCCTGGCTTCTTTTTTTTTTTTGGGCCAGTCCTGGGGCTTGTACTCAGGGCCTGAGCATTGTCCCTGGCTTCTTTTTGCTCAAGGCTAGCACTCTGCCACTTGAGCCACAGCGCCACTTCTGGCCGTTTTCTGTATATGTGGTGCTGGGGAATTGAACCCAGGGCCTCATGGATACAAGGCAAGCACTCTTGCCACTAGGCCATATCCCCAGCCCTGTCCCTGGCTTCTTTGTGCTCAAGCTCAAGGCTAGCACTCTGCCACTTGAACCACAGCACCACTTCTGGACTTTTTCTATATATGTGGTGCTGGGAAATTGAACTCAGGGCTTCATGTATACGAGGCAAGCACTCTTTGCCACAAGGCCATATTACCAGCCCCAATATTTTTATTTATTTATATTATTTTTGCCAGTCCTGGGGCTTGGACTCAGAGCCTAAGCACTGTCCCTGGCTTCTTTCTGATCAAGGCTAGCACTCTACCTCTTGAGCCACAGTGTCACTTCTGGCTTTTTCGGTTAATATGGTACTGAGGAATTTGTGCATGCTAGGCAAGCACTCTAACACTAAGCCACATTCCCAACCCCAAAAGTTATATCATTTTTGCTCCATATTTTTTAAAGGTATGGGTAAATATGAAAGTATAAGGCTACAATTTCTTTGGGGGTAGGAGGAATAGCATGCTTGGGCTCAAGCACAGGGCCTGGGCACTGTCCCTGAGCTTTCTGGCTTAAGACTAGTAGTGCTCTACCACTTGGGCCACACCTCCATTTCTAGCTTTTTGGCAGTTAATTGGAGATAAGAGTCACACAGACTTTCCGGCCCAGCAGGCTTTGAACCACGATATTCATATCTCAGTCTCCTGAGTACCTAGGATTACAAGTGTAAAGCACTGACACTTGGTTAAGACTAATATTTCTAATACACATGAGAGGCATTTCCCAATCCTTTCTCATAAATCTTTTTTTTTTGGGGGGGGGGGGAGGAGGCAGTCCTGGGGCTTGGACTCAGGGCCTGAGTACTATCCCTGGCTTCTTTTTGCTCGTCTAGCACTCTACCTCTTGAGCCACAGAGCCACTTCCAGCCTTTTCTGTTTATGTGGTGCCAAGGAATCAAACGCAGGGCTTCATGCATGTAAGGCAAGCAGTCTACCACTAAGACATATTCCCAGCCCATAAAACTTAATCTTACATAAAATCATTTTTTTAATTCACAACCACCAGATGTGGTGATTCATGTCTGTAATCCCTCATATTTGTCCGATAAAGGCAGAAAGAGCATGAGCTCAAGGCTAGTAGTTTGAGATACATAGAAAGACTGTATCTGAAAAAAAAAAAGTTTTTCACAACCAATTGGACAAACAGACTGCACAAAGGTGATCTAAATTTGCTTTTTCATTTGAGATGAAGTGCATTTACGATCAAATGTGGCAGAGTTCTTTCCTAGAATACTGAAAATTCTAAGCAACCTCAATGACTTTTCTACTTTTTAGTGAATCTCTGTTTCTTTTGTTGTTGTGTTTTCAGGCTTGTAGCCTAAACTGACCTCAAACTCACCATCCTCTTGCCTCAGCCTCTCAAATTCTGAATTACATGTGTGTGCCACCACTGTGTCCATCTTACAAACTATTTTCTTTCAAGTGCATTACACATATCTGCAATTTCACACCTGCATTCACACATTCACAAAAACAGAAGGGATACATAAAGAAAGGGGATCAGGATAAAAAGCACAAAATCCCCCAGGAAAATGTGAGACCAAATGGCTCTGAATCGAAGCCAATGCATTCATAAAATGCCACTGAATATAATTCCGAGTAGAGAAATCCCTAAATGAGACAATTCTCAAAATGTTATTTTAAAAACTCTACACAAGGTATACAAAGTTTATATTTAAAATTAATTTACTTACGGAAAAAATCCTTTTTCACCAAGTTTTTTGCACAGAGTACTGTAAAAGAAACAAAAAAATACATGGGAAAAATTAAAACTAAGTGGTAACACTGCATTGTATCAACTTAGAACCCAGTAGATAATTAAACAGTAACTATAGTGAAGCATAAACTATGATTTTGAAAAACACATATATTAAAGTCTGACTACTAAAAGACAGCTAAACATGAATGAATGACCACTAATGGATGCAGCTTTAGCCATAATCATTAGTAACAGCTAACGCTTATATAGCTTATTCTATCAGGACACAATTCCTACCTTCCATTAGCATCTAGTCCTATAGAAACTTAGTGCAACGATAGTTCTAAGACACATAAATCCAGGTTGATATATTGTTTTAAGGATGAACTAGTGTTATGTTAAAGAGAATCCTAGTTAAGATAAATAAAAGCTTGTCTAATGTAGATACCATTTCCTAACATACTCAATTCTCTTATCTAAAATTACCAATCCCTAAGACGATCAATGAATGACAAAACTGGTCTACTTTAGCTTTTAGAATTAAAAGTAAGCATATTAAAGCTAAATATAAAAAAATCTGAGTATCCTGCACTAAATGAGTTATGTGGATATATTCACAACATTGTGAAGAAAATCACTGAAATACAGGCTTAGAAGGATATTTTTTTTTTTTTTCCAAGTCCTGGGCCTTGGACTCAGGGCCTGAGCACTGTCCCTGGCTTCTTTTTGCTCAAGGCTAGCACTCTGCCACTTCAGCCACAGGGCCACTTCTGGCCATTTTTCTGTATATGTGGTGCTGAGGCATTGAACCCGGGGCTTCATGTATATGAGGCAAGCACCCTTGCCACTAGCCCATATTCCCAGCCCGAAGGGTACATTTTTAAATGTGTACTTCAATTTTAAATTATTACTTATATAGTCAAATTTCTTTGATTCAAACTTGGTAACTGAGGGGGCTGGGAATATGGCCTAGTGGCAAGAGTGCTTGCCTCCTACACATGAAGCTCTCGGTTCGATTCCCCAGCACCACAAATATGGAAAATGGCCAGAAGGGGCGCTGTGGCTCAGGTGACAGAGTGCTAGCCTTGAGCGGGGAAGAAGCCAGGGATGGTGCTCAGGCCCTGAATCCAAGGCCCAGGACTGGCCAAAAAAAAAAAAAAAAAAAAAAAAAACAAACTTGGTAACTGAAGGAAAATTATCTACTTTTATATATTAAGAATTAAATCTATCGTATGTGTTTACCTAATTTCTACATTCAGTTTTTGTGGTCTATTTAAATTGTTACAATTATTGAAGTTTAGAGTACAGAAATTCACTTAACATATCAAACCAAGAGAAGTCTAAAAATAATCACTTTAGAAACCACAGTTATTTTGAAAACAAATGCTATCAGTAAATGAATAAAATTATTTTATCACAAGATACTAATTTACTAGTCAAGAGTCCCTTAAGCAATGTTTTTTTTTTTGTTGTTTTTTTTTTTGGCCAGTCCTGGGGCTTGGACTCAGGGCCTGAGCACTGTCCCTGGCTTCTTTTTGCTCAAGGCTAGCACTCTGCCACTTGAGCCACAGCGCCACTTCTGGCCATTTTCTGTATATATGTGGTGCTGAGGAATTGAACCCAGGGCCTCATGTATACGAGGCAAGCACTCTTGCCACTAGGCCATATCCCCAGCCCCTAGGCAATGTTTTAAAAACAATAAGAAACAAAAAACCCACTCAATCATGAAAACTAGGGCATAAATCACTAAGCATACCAAGCACAAACTCTCCTTCAAACTTTTACTATCACATAAATTGAACAACACACATATATGTCCCACTTACAATCTTCAGTATTAATGAGGTAACAACGATTTTTCAAAACCACCAACCACTCTATGATTCATGAAACGGCTACACACATCGAACAAGAAAAGTAGAAAATAGGCAGGCTCACACCTGCAATCCTAGCTACTCAGGAGGCTTAGATCTGAGGATCAAAGTTTGAAGCCAGCCCAGGCAAGAAAGTCAGTGAGACTTTTATCTCCAATAAATTATTCTGAAAAAAGCAGGAAGTGGTGTTGTGGCTCAAGTGGTAGAGCACTAGCCTTGAGCACGATGAGGTTCAGGGACAGCTTTCTGAGTTCAAGCCCCACAACTGACAAAAATTTTTAAAAAGTAGAAAATATAAAAGAACTCCTGTAACTTCTTGCTATAAAGCGCGGGGTAACACCCAGGCCCTAAATTCAAGCACCAGGACATTCTATCTCTGTCTGTCTGTCTGTCTCTATCTCTGTCTGTCTGTCTCTGTCTCTCTCTCTCTCAGACACACACACACGCACACACACAGATAGGCAAAGATACAGAGAGGGGATGCAGTGCTCTTCATCTCCTCAAGTTTTGACAGTTGGCACATTAATCACAAATTTCTCCATTAGCTTAGATGTTTGAAGTTTGACTAGCCAAACTGTCCTGTGTAATTCACACCATATGGTTATTAACTGTTCATGCTCCAACATACTTTTAACATCAACCTTCCCAAAGAATGTATGCCTATTAAACCAAACGAATCTCCAGTTGACTTACAGTCAGGCAGCTGTGAGAAAGACTCAGGAAAAGAGGAGGGGAGCCTCTCTTAATTCAAAGCACATAGCCTATCTAACCTTAAAGCCTGGGACTAAAGGAAGTTAACCTTTTTTGGCTGAAAGGAAACATGAGACAAAAAGTAATTGTTTATGGGGAAAAATAGACAAACTGTTCAGAGACCTCCAGAGACCTGTGTGTCAAACCTAAACAGTCCAGGAAGACAGTCTAACAGAGCTTGGAGAGAGAAGTAAAACATGTCTGGGAAAATAAATTTTTAAAAAAACTGTCTGGGTCAAATTCCAGCTCCTCCAACATTAACTAGCTGTGAACCCTTGGACAAATTACCTAATTTCTCTAAGATCAGTATTTTCTGATGATATGATAATGTTTGCACTTACCTTGTTCACATTTCTACTTTGAAATTAAGATAGCGTAAAGAATTGCTTAAAATATGGCAAATAGCAGACACATAGGGGACTAGAGAGATGTAACACCGTGTTAGGATGCTTGCTTTGCATAGAAGGAATGAATAAAGGGGGAAAAGAAGGGAGAAGGGGAGGAAAGGGGAAGAAAGGCAGGGAGGGAAAAAAGGGGACAGAGGAAGGGAGGGAAGGGGAAGGGAAAAGTGACATTTATGCAGTAATAGATATGTAGTATATATTATTAGAATGGACATTATAGTATACTGACTAGGAATTGATCAAGTCCTTTAAAAATAAATAGAAACAATAACCTCAAAGTTTTTGTAAAGTACCAAAACAGAAGAGGAAAAAAACAAACGCTTTGCATTAAGCTCTCTATACCTACTTCAGTATCATTCCTTCCCAGCTATTTTTAGTAACTAAGTAAAAATAACAGGCATGGTTATTTACATGAACACTTTAGCCTATACTTGAGATATAACACAACAAAATTAACCATTAGGTGTGTCATACTCATTTGACACAAGATTAAATTCCAGACCTTACTACCTTCATTGGTTCATATAACATGAAGAGTCTTAATTCAAACTAAGGGCTTCAATAATATGCTTACAAGAGCCAACTCTCACCAGGAGCTGGTTGCTCAGGCCTGTAATCCTAACTACTCAGGAGGCTGAGATCTGAGGGTCTAGGTTCAAAGTCAGCCCATGTAAGAATTAACCACCAGAAAACTGGAAGTAGAGCTATGGCTCAAAGTGGTAGAGTGTTAGCTTAAGTGCAAATGAGCTCAAGGACAGTGACCTGGCAATGAGTTCAAGCCCCAGGACCCGGGGATTGTGTTTACTCCCTGCTTGGAAACTTTTAATAGAGCAACAATCTCAGTCTGATGTCAAAAGACTCAGTTATGATCATGATAATAGAATGAGTAAAACAAGAAGGAAGAGATGGGTCAAAAGATATTTCAAAAGAGAAATAAGGTTTTTGACAATTATGTTGGGAGGAAAGGTGAATCAATTATAAACCCAAAATTCCTCCCTTGCCTGGAAATGTTACACTCCTAACTACCTACAGGATTAAAATCTAGAGTCCTTAGCTTGTCATTTCAGTCACTGTAACAGTCTAACCTCAGGTATTTCTTTCCATTTCCCCTCCCCAAATGTAACTTTGCACCCTATATCTTTTGATTTGCTTTTTCTTCTGTCTCCACTGGGAGATTAGAACAGCTTCATTACTCAGGACAGGAAAGGAGAGAGTCCCAAAAGGAAAAATAGTGTAAAATTTACAAGAAGAGAAAACCAGCAGTGGGGAAAATTAAAAAGAAAAAAAAAAAACACCTTTTTATGCAGCTGGCAATTTACAAACAGGGAAAGTAAACTAGTAACTGATTATGTTCAACAGTAAGTAAGGAAGTAGGGAATCATCAAAAGTCAATCTTTACTGTCTTTTGCACAAACTAAATTAGTCATGTGTATACATTTGGCTCATTCCATTTAACAGCTTCTAAAACATGTACAAAGGACATAAAAACTAAATTAACAACTTTTTCTTCAAGCTATTTCAAATCAATCAGGCTAATATATCAGAACAAGTTCTACCTTGTTCTTAACAGCTCAAATCAAGTAACTCTACACAAGGCAAGTCTTTTTTTTTTTTTTTTGGGGGGGGGTGGTGAACTGGGGTGTGAACTCCAGGCCTGGGCATTGTCCCTGAGCTTCTTTTGCTTGAACCACAGCACCACTTCCAGCTTTTTCTGTTTATGTGGTGCTAAGGAATTGAACCCAGGGCTTCATACATGCTAGGCAACCACTCTACCTCTAAGCCACATTCCCAGCCCACCAAGGCAACTCTTGATTTCCCCTCTTTTGTACATGCCAGTTAAAAATATTTTAAATACAGGGAGAAAAGAAAAAAGGAAAAAAAAGGAAAGCAAAAACACCTTGGCTTGCAAATCAATACAAATTTATTTTTTAAGTGTATAAAGAATTGTAAATATAAGGTAATCTCTAGATCGTGGTTTTTTCTACTTTGGAGTAATTTTCAAAATTTTTTAAATGTGCGTTATTTTGGGGACAACATAATTTTTTTTTTCAGTCATGGGGCTTGAACTTGGGGCCTGATCACTGTCCTTTTTGCTCAAGGCTAGTGCTCTACCACTTGAGCCACACCTCCATTTCTGGCTTCTTTCTTTTTTGTAATTAATTAGCTAACGAACTTTCTACCCCGGCTGGCTTTTGAACGGTGATACTTAGATCTCAGCCTCCTGAGTAGCAAGGATTACAGGTGTGAGCTGCCGGCACCCAGCTTCAGAAGCTGATTTTAAAGAAATATATTAAATATTAAAGATACAGCTGAGTGCCAGTGGCTCACACCTGTAATCCTAGCTATTCAAGAGGCTGGGATCTGAGGGTCGTGGTTCAAAGCCAGTTGGTGCAGGAAAGTGTGAGACTTATCTCCAATTAACCACCACAAAGCCAGAAATGGCACTTTGGCTTAAAGTGGTAAAGTGCTAGCCTTGATTGACAAAGCTCAGGAAGAGTCCCAAGGCCCCGAGTTCAAGCCCCATGATCAACAGTGGGGGAAAAAAAATCAGCTTCTCCATCATAATAGCAGTATGTTAAGTGCACAATAATGCCTTTTAACCAGTACCTCCCAGAATGGGCAGCACAATATTAAAAATGGGCACATCACAAGTTCTACTGAACAGCACCATTATACATTATTATGCATGGTAATAATGCCAGAGAAAAATATGCAATGCTTCACAAATTTGCATGGGGGCCATACTAAACTTCCTCTGTATCATTTCTGTTTTAATAGATGTGCCGCAATAGATGTACAATACAGAGGAAAACACCGAACTATATGCTTATTTTTCTACAATCAAATATTTCAAATCTTTAAAATATCATCAGCTATCCATCCTGACAAATTCTGCATCCATGGACTTAGCCAAAGGGCCAACATTATTCAGGGGGAATATTGAGCATACAGATATTTTTATCATTATTTCCTAAACAACCCAACTATTTACACAACATTTACAATGTATCCTATGTACAGATAACTTAGTATGTATGGAAGAATGTATTATATGCAATACTACAACATTTTACGTAAGGAATTTGGGTATCCAGGGATTTTGGCATTTATGAGGATCTTGGAACTAATCTCCCAGAGATACTAAGAGACAACTGTATTCAAACTGGATTCAAATTTGTTTAGTATTTAATAAGTGTTTAATAAATCTCTACCCACAAGTAGGTTTCAGTTACTAAGAGATACAGCATTGAGCACAAAAGTCATTCAATGGAAGAAGAATCCTTAAATTTTATCTCTAAAAGCTTGAGAGTTTATAATGTGCATCCAATCTATATTAAGGCTTCAATGTTAAAATGTACTCAAGGGCAAATAGTAAGACTGAAAGATCCTTGGACAGTCAATAAAGGTATTACTAAGAAAAAAATTCAACCTTGCAGATGATTTCTCTATTTGTTCAATTATGTCCCTGACACCCATTTCATTCCTTTTGTTTGCCTTTTGCCAGTACTTAAAACTCAAAAGTCTCATGTTCCCTTGGCTTGCTCAGGGCTGATGGCTCCACCACTTTGCCTCATCTCTAGTCTAGATTTTTGCTGGGTAGTTGGAGAAGGAGTTTCACAACTTTTCAACTCAGCTGATTCAAACCAAGATCCTCTAGGTCTCAGCCTCCTGAGTAACTAGAACAAAGGTGTGAGCCACTGGTGCTGCCTGTACAGGGCTCAGGCGCTCATTCTTCAGTTCTAAAAAACAATAAAGCGTGAAAGAACAAAGGGATAAGGAGAGAGGGGGAAAGGGAGAAAAAGAGATGAAGAGAAAGGGAAAGAAAATGTCTTCACAACTGAGCATTATCGCTGAGTTCTAAGCTAGAAATCAATCTTCCTTTAGAATTCTTCTGAAGACTTTGTTGTACCATTTTCTCATTTCTAGTATTGTTGTTGCGAAGTTAGTGCCATTTGTTCTTCCACTCTGCTCCCTCACAACCTGTCACCCTAAAACAAGAGTTTATTACAAGCTAGATTTGGAAGAAAGTCTTTTTTTAATGAAGTTCAAGGAATTTCTAATTCTTAATGTGAAAATGGGAAGCCTAATGCTTAAACGGAAAGATTCTTCTCATTCCCTCGTTTGGCACAGATGGCTTTCATTATAGATCCTTGGGCACGGTGACCTGGCTATTTTCACAGACTCCAAAACTTAAAAAGCATTTTCTCTGGCACTGTCCAATTTTCTGCAGTAAATATTCATTTATACAAGTCATTTTTAGATGGGCATTTCTCTCCCATTCCCAAAGGGCCTGCGTGTGAAGCCAGTTTGGCTTACTTTCTCTACAAGGTAAGTTTTCAACTTTTTTTTTTGTAGTTGTTAAAAAAAAAAAAGAATAGTCCTGTAGGAGATGTGTATAGAACCTTTCATAGACTTCAAACCATTTCTTAAATTCAGAATATCTCACCAGCACTCTTTTAGAAGATAACCTGCTGCCTCGGCTCCTGGGTCTTCATGTTTAGAATTCTGCAAGGAACTGAGATGTTCCTCTTCACACACTTATATTCCAGATTGAATTCAAGTAACCTACTCCAAAACCTTCTATCTCCCAGGTGCTTCCCTCCTCCATTCAAATTTATAACGAAGTATGGAGTATAAACACTCAGAGAGTAACACATTTTACAAGACTTACAATAACTTAAGTAAAGCACTCAAATAACAACAAATGATACAAAGCAGATGCTCAAAACTAAAGTTTATTTTATTAATGGACTAACTGGGTATTTTTATCAGCTCATAGAATTTTACCCAAGTTGACCGTTTAATGTACCTCCTTCCTGTCATTCCATGACATAAATATTTCCCTCTTCATTTATCTGTTCCTTTATTCTCTCTTCACTCTCTCCTATGAGAACTCTCTATCAGTTTCTGTGAGGAGGGCAATGATTGATGGGTCATTTTCTTTTCAAGATAACATTTCCCAAAGCCTTTGAACCCAGACACAGCTGAGATTGGTGAAATTTCTTGACATTGCTTATTTATGGCCTTCTGTTCTTCTCTGCTCTTTGTTTTGGGTTTTTTGTTGTTGTTCTTTTTTGCCAGTCCTGGGGCTTGGGACTCAGGGCTTGAGCACTGTCCCTGGCTTCCTTTTGTTCAAGGCTGGCACTCTACCACTTGAGTCATACCTCCCCTTCTGGCTTTTTTCTATATATGTAGTGCTGAGGAATCGAACCCAGGGCTTCGAGGCAAGCATTCTACCACTAGGCCATAGTCCCAGCTCTTTTTTGCTCTTGTAGAGTTTTATTTGTAACAAGGTCTCACTATGTTGCCTAGTGAGTTTTACATCTCTGGCTCCCAAGGAATTGGAACTATAGATGTGAAAGACCAGCCCTGGCTTGTTCTTACAAGTTTATGGGTTTATTTTTAATCCATCTATTTCATTTAATAGGGTTTTGAGAGAGAGTAAAAATAAATGTGTTATTTAATCCATACTTTAAAATTAAAAAAATTAAAAAAACAGAGCTAGGCACACCTGTAAATCCTAGCAGGCTGAGATCTGAGGATATCAGTATGGAGCCAGCCTGGGCAGTAAAATCCAAGAAACATTATCTCTAGCATCACAAAAGCTGGAAGCAGCGCTCACAGGACAGAGCACTAGCTTTGAGCAAAAAAGCTCAAGGGTAACACCCAGTCCCTAAATTCAAATCCTAGGATCAGCACAAAGTAGGTACATAGTTCTTACATAATTTCTGTTCCAGTTTTTTTTTTTTAATTTTATTTTTGGTACCAGTACCAGGGCTTGAACTCAGGCCCTTAAGCTCTTACTCAGCTTTTTTGCTCACAAATGGCTTCTACCACTTGAGCCACTGCTGGATAAGGTAGAAGCCAGGCGCCAGTGGCTCATGCCTGTAATCCTACTCAGGAGACTGAGATCTGATGATCCCAGTTCAAAACCAGCCCAGGCAGGAAAGTCCATGAGACTTTTATCTCCAATTAACCACCAAAAAACTAGAAGTGGCCCTGTGGCTCAAGTGGTAGAGTGCTAGCCTTGAGCTGAAGAGCTCAGGGACAGTGTCCAGACCCAAAGTTCAAGCCCCATGACCAAAAACAAAGAAAAAAAAAGTGAAGGTAGAATCTTACAGATTTTTCTGCCTGACTGGCTTCAAACCATGTTCCTCAGATAGCAGCTTCCTGAGTAGATATGATTACAGGTATGAGTCATCCGTATTCAGATTTTGTTAGGTCCTCTCCCTGAGGGTTCCATGTAGATGCCCCCACCTCATTAAGTCTCCACCCAGTTACCTGGGTAACCTGCAGACCTGGAGGCAGTTACCTCCCCTTTCCCTGAGGTCACATCCTAATCCACCTGGCCACACCCCTTGCCCCTGCCCTAGATATAAGGCAGGGCTGGGTGGGGGTCTCTCTCTCTCTCTCTCTCTCTCTCCCTTCTCTCCCGCCACGGATCATCTTGGCCACAGGCCAGCAGTTTGGTAATAAACTTTCTCTCCTGCCTTAATACCGCGTGGTATTCTCCTTTACCAGCTACCTACTTTAAAAAACCTAACAATCATATAAGACAAGGATAAGCAAACTCTATTGTTGACGTTATATTTAAAGTTCTAGGTGAATTTCCTTTGGCGTACGCCACGTGGCTACTGTATTTGATTCTGGTACACTGGGAATTGTATATATGCCTACCTGGTCTAGGGAAGGGAAAGAAAAATGAGGGTGTAAGGTATCACAAGAAATGTACTCACTGCCCTATTATGTAACTGTACCCCTTTTGCACAACACCTTGTCAACAAAATTTAATTAATTAAAAAAGAAAATCTGAGGGGCTGGGGATATGGCCTAGTGGCAAGAGTGCTTGCCTCATATACATGAGGCCCTAGGTTCGATTCCCCAGCACCACATATATAGAAAATGGCCAGAAGTGGCGCTGTGGCTCAAGTGGCAGAGTGCTAGCCTTGAGCAAGAAGAAGCCAGGGACAGTGCTCAGGCCCTGAGTCCAAGCCCCAGGACTGGCCAAAAAAAGAAAATCTGAGAGACTCTTACCTCAAAAAAGAAAAAAAAAAAAAAAAACTACTCAGAAAAGCCAGAAATGGCTCTGTGGCTCAAGTGGTAGAGCACTGCCAGGAGCAAAAAGAAGCTCAGAGGGCTAGGAATATGGCCTAGTGGCAAGAGTGCTTGCCTCATATACATGAAGCCCTGGGTTCAATTCCCCAGCACCACATATATAGAAAATGGCCAGAAGTGGCGCTGTGGCTCAAGTGGTAGAGTGCTAGCCTTGAGCCAAAAAAAAAAGAAGCCAGGGACAGTGCCCAGGCCTTGAGTCCAAGCCCCAAGACTGGCCAAAAAAAAAAAAAAAAAGCTCAGGGATAAGGCCTAAGCTCAGAGTTGAAGCCCAGGACCTGGAAGAAATGGAAATAATAATAATATCACATGAACATTACTTTTTTGGGGGGAGGGAGGGGGGTCAGTCTTGGGCTTGAACTCAGGGTCTAGGCACTAGAGCTTTTCTGCTTAAGACTAGCACTCTACCACTTTGAGCGACAGTGCCACTTCCTTTTCTGGTGGTTAACTGGAGGTAAGTCTCATGGACTTTTCTGCCCACACTGGTTTTGAACAATGATCCTCATAGCTCTGCCTCCTGACTAGCTAGGATTAGTGGCATGAGCCATCAGCACATGGCTTGAAATTCATTATTTTAAACTGTACAATTCAATGGTTTTTTATATATTTACAATGCTGTACAACCACTACTATTATCTAGTCCCACAAAAATCCCATTACCCCAAAAGAAATCCTACTGATGCCATAAAAGTTTCTTCTAGATCACAATAACTGTATATAACTTCACACAAATTCTCAATGCAAGGAGAGCCTAGAGTGCTATAATTCAAGCTCTGAACAACAACAACTGAAACTGGCATATCCAGTGAAGCTATTATTCACAATTGATGGTGAAACTAATTTTCATGACAAAAACTGAAGGAATTCATGAACACTAAACCATCATTACAAAGGAAACTAAAGAGATGCATAAAATCTGAAGGAAACAATGTCAAGGAAACACTGCACTGAATAAAAATCACTAGAAGACTAGTAAACACAAGAAGAAGAAAGAAGCACAACAAAACAACAAACTAGCAGGAAATGACATATTTCTATATGGTAATGTTAATAGACATCAATGGGCTCAACTAACCAACCAAAAGAGGAAAAGCAGCAGACTATATTAAAAAAAACAGAATCCAACCACCTTATAATTAAAGAAAGACAAATTCCAAGTGAAGGAATGGAAAAAGATCATTCATGCAAATACATACTGCAAGAAGGATGGTGTAGTGATCGTGTTGATAAACACTATGATATGATAAAACAGACTTTTCATTAAAATCAGTACAAAGAGACAAGGAAGGTCATTCCATATTAATAAAGGGACTGCACCACAAAGAGGAAATAAAAGTGGTTAATATTTATGCACCAAATGGAATACCTAAATATACTAAACAAACACTCTTAGACTTACAAAACATGATAGATGCCAACACAATAATAGGAGACTTTAACACTTTCTACTCTCATCAAACGACAAGTCAACAAAAGATCAGCAAAGAAGCTTCTGAATTAAATGAACAGCATAACAAATGGACTTAACAGATATCTACAGAGTATTTCACCCAACAACCACACAATTTACATTCTTCTCACCAGCCCATGGAACATTTTACAAAACTGACTGTATCTTAGGACACACAGAAAGCCTGAGCAAATACAAAAGGATTGAGATAACTCCTTGTATCCTCTGATCACAATGAAATTAAACTAGTCCTCAACAAAAAAACATAGCACAGAAAATACTCAAATACACAGAGACAACAGACATGGGTCACTGAAGAAATAAAGGAGGAAATCAGAAATTTCTTACAATTTAATGAAAATGAAAACATATCATACCAGAACCTCTGGGATGTAACAAAAGCAGTGCTGAGAAGAAAATTCATAGCATATAAAGAAAACAGAAACAGCACTAGACTAAACTAAACTAGACGAAACGAAAGCTGCTAGAAAAACAGAGAGATAGTAAAGATTAGGGCAGAAATCAATGAACTAGACTATAGAAGCTACACATAAAATCAAGGAAACAAAAAGCTGGTTCTTTGAAAAAAGATCAATAAAATTGACAGACAACTAGCTAAATTAAGGAAGAAAGAGACCTTAATGCAATCACCATAAAAATCCCAATGAAACTCTTTATCTAGAGAAAACAATCCAAACAATACAAAATTTCATATGGAACAACAAAAGACCTCAAATAGCCAAAGCAATTCTAGGCAGAAGAAAACCAAGGCTGGTAGTATCACAATCCCAGACCTCAAACTCTGCTATGGAACTACAATAACAAAACAGACTTGAAGGTCAATGGAACAAAGACCCGGAAAAGAAAACCACATACTTTTAGCTATCTGATATTTGATAAGGGAGTCAAAGATGTGCAGTGGAAAAAAGATATAGCCTCTTCAATAATTGGTGTTGGGGGCTGGGAATATGGCCTAGTGGCAAGAGTGTTTGCCTCATATACATGAAGCCCTGGGTTCGATTCCTCAGCACCACATATACAGAAAACTGCCAGAGGTGGCACTGTGGCTCAAGTGGTAGAGTGCTAGCCTTGAGTTAAAGAAAAGAAGCCAGGGACAGTGCTCAGGCCCTGAATCCAAGGCCCAGGACTGGCAAAAAACAACAACAACAACAAACACCAATCACTAAATGGGCAAAGATGCTAAGAAGAGACTTCTCAGAAGAGGTAAGAATAGCAAAGAAACACATCAACCATGGTCATAAAGGAAATGTGAATCAAAACAACTCTTAGATTCCATCTCATCCCAGTTAGAACAGCCAACATTGTAAATTCAAACAACATCAAATGTTAGCGGGGATGTAGAAAAACAGGAACCCTATTGCACTATTAGTAAGAATGTAAACTAGTACAACCACTCTGGACAGCAGTCTGCAAGTTCCTCAAAAAACTAAACATAGATCTTCCCTAAGACCCACCCATACCACACCGGAGCACCTACCTAGAACATCTTAAACCAGTATACGGCTAAGACACTTGCACATCTATATTCATTGCTGTACTATTCACAATAGCCAAATTACAGAAACAGCCCAGATGACTAGATCCAAAAAATTGTGACACAACACAACAGAATTTTACACAGCCATTACACAGATTATGTCATTTACAGGGAAATGGATGGACCTAGAACAAATTATGTTAAATGATATAAACCAAGCTCAGAGACACAAATGGCACATGCTTTCTCTCAAATGCACTGGGACACAATAAATTATATAGGACTCTAGTCATTCACACATAGTAAGACACAAGGAGGATATTCTTAGGAGAGGAACACAAAGGTGCAATGCCTATGTGCATAAAATCATATAAAATAATACCAAATAATATCAAAATGAACTCTAGGAAATAGAAACAAGATGTATTTTCTTTATTGCTGTTTTTCTTTTTGTCTTGTTCATTCATTTATCTGTTTGGGAGGGTAAGCAGGAGCACAGAAACAGAGGGACAAAGAGTGAACAAATAAATGCAATAGTGGTATTCACTAGACACTATGTTAAAAATGAACTATACATCTTGTAGATAGAGACAGGAGGGAAAAACTGGGAGGTAATGAGGGCAGGGGTGACATTGTCCAAAAAGAAATGTACTGTTAGCCAGGCACTGGTGGCTCACACCTGTAATCCTATCTACTTAGGAGGCTGAGATATGAGGATGGCGGTTCAAAGCCAGCAGAGGCAAGAAAGTCCATGAGACTCATCTCCAATTAACCACCAGAAAACCCGAAGTAGCACTGTGGTTCAAGTGGCAGAGCGATAGCCTTGAGCTGAAGTTCTCAGAGACAGCACCCAGACCCAGAGTCTAAGCTCCATGACTAACAAAAACAAAAAGAAATGTATTCTTTAGCTGACATATCTGGAACTCCTCTGTACATCACTTTTATAATAACTTTTTTTAAATTTCTTCTAGGGCTGGGAATGTGGCTTAGTGGTAGAGTGCTTACCTAGCATGCATGAAGACCTGGGTTCGGTTCCTCAGTACCACATAAACAGAAAGGGCTGGAATTGGTGCTGTGGCTCAAGTGGTAGAGGGCTACCCTTGAGCAAAAGAAGCTCAGGGACCATACCCAGGCCCTGAGTTCAAGCCCCAGGACTGGCAAAAAAAAAAATTCTTCTAGCAAAGGACTTGTAATGTTATATAAACATTTAGAATTGCAGTCAAACTTGGGGAAGCTATTTTAACAAGCCTCTTTCAAAGAAAGCTCTAAGGTTTGTGATTTCTTTCTTTTGGTATTAAACTTTGTTTTTTCCTGTATTCACCACACTTATCAGTAGTGCCAGATGCACTATAGAGCACTATACCACCTCAATTCTGTAGCTTTATGTCACAAACCAAGTGGATTAGCACAACAGACTATGCCGGGGGGAGGGGGGGGGGGCGTGTGTGTGTGTGTGTGTGTGTGTGTGTCTCCTGAGGCTTGAACTCGGGGTCTAGACACTGTTCCTAAGCTTTTATGCTCAAGGCTAGCACTCTACCATTTGAGCCACAGCTCCACTTCTGGCTGGTCTGGGGGGGGGGGGGGCTGGTGTTTCAAGTAAAGATAAGTCTCACTGACTTTCCCACCCCAGCTGGCTTGGAACTGAGATCCTCAGATCTCAGATTCCTGAGTAGCTAGGATTACAAGTGAGAACCACCAGCACCCAGCCAAGTCCCTGAGACTTATCTGGAAGATCCACAGGCACCTGGCTAATAGAACTAACAATGCCTTGACTACACACACAGACTATGAACCACAGAAATATAACCTGTTAAAAACCAACAAAATGTATCCTCAAGTCAGCATCACCATAGTCAGGTCCCAAAAATACTCACAGACATTCCACTGCCACTCAACATAAGGAGAAGTATAATAGAGGGGAAGTTGGCATAAAAAGATAGCAATCTTAGATGATTGTGGTTACAGTAACACATTTGCAAACTCTTCAAAAATATGTGACCACATGCTGGCAGTGTTCTGTTTCTTGATCTACATGGTGGTTGTAGTGGTTATATAGGTATTCAGTTTATTCAAAATCTTAGGCTACACACTTAAAATATACATTTTTTTCAGCATATGTACAATATACCAGATAAAGTTTTGTTTGTTTTGGTGCTGGTCCTGGGACTAAAACTCAGGGCCTGGATGCTTTCCGAGACATACAGACAGACACACATGCACACATGCACACACACACACACACACATGTGCGCGCATACACAGCCCTCAGGAACTCCAATCTAGTAGGAATAAGCAGTAGACAGGAATTGGAAAAAATTAATCTGAGCCTGGTGCTGGTGGCTCACATCTAATCCTAGATACTTAGGAGGATGAGATCTGAGGATTATGGTTAAAGCCAGCCCAGCCAGGAAAGTCTGTGAGACTATCTCCAATTTTTAAAAAGCCCGAAGTAGAGCTGTAGATCAAGTGGTAGAGCACTAGCCTTAAGCACAAAAGCTCAAGGACAGTGTCCATGCCCTGAGTTTGTCCCAGGACTAGCACAATTTTTTTAATTAATCTGATAAAATATAGATTTCAGTTAATAATACTGCATTAATACTGATTCAGCCATTGTGACAAATGTATGTTACTAAAGAAAAACTAGTTAACATTAGGGGGAAATAGGTATGGAAAACATAGCAACTACACCAAGCAACTTTGTGGTAAATCTACAACTATTCTAAACTTCAAAGTCTGTGTTTTGGGGTTCCTTGGTTTATTTTTTTCTCCTTGCAGTACTTACATGCAGTTCTCATGCTTCCTAGAAATGTTCTACTAATGTGCTCCTGAAGCCCTGCTTTTTTTTTTTTTTAATCTTTTCTTTTTTGGTACTTTTTTGGTACAATTCCAGGACGTTTTGCACTTGCCAGACAAGCACTTTGCCATTGAGCTACATCCCAGGCCTTTACTAGTTATTTTTAAGAAAGGGTCTCACTTCCAAGTCTGTGTATAGGCCACAATCCCACATATTTTGGGTTGGGATGAGAAGTTAGCACCATTGCATTCAGCTTCCTCTGTAAAGATGGAATCTCAGGCTTTTCTGCCCAGACCAGCCTGAAACCTTGATTTTCCCAATTTCAGTCTCCTACATACCTGGAGATGACAGGCACATTCTACTAAGCCCAACTATGGGCTGAAAAGGGGTCTCTTGAACGTTTCTGCCTAAGCTGGTCTTGAATCATGATACTCCCATTCTCAGCTTCCCAGGTAACTAAGATTGTAATCTTAGCTTGAGCTCCAAGTGCTGAGCTTAAAATTACTTTTAAAAAAGACAATAAGCAGCAAGGTAGCAGCGGCTCACATCTGTAATCCTAACAATTCAGGAGGCTGAGATCTGGGATCATGATTCAAAGCCAACCAAGGCAAGAAAGTCCATGATAGTCTTAACTCCAATTAACCACCAGAAAGCTATGGCTCAAGTAGTAGAGCACTTTCTTAGAGCAAAAAAGCTCAGGGACAGGGCCCAGAACCTGAGTTCAAGCCCCACAACCAACAACAACAACAAAAGACAATAGGCAAATAAGAACCATGGTTTAAGTCCTCAGAAATTAACAGAACATTATAATAGGAGAATGAGGGTACTGGAGACAGAGCAGTTGGAACTCAAAGGTGACAGACAGGGAACAAGAAACAACAAAATAAAGAAGTCCCCTGAAAAAGAAAGGCCCTTAACTGGGAAAGAAATTGTCTCTTTCAAGAAGCTGGGAATAGGGCTGGGGATATGGCCTAGTGGCAAGAGTGCTTGCCTCGTTTACATGAGGCCCTAAGTTCGATTCCCCAGCACCACATATACAGAAAATGGCCCGATGTGGCGCTGTGGCTCAAGTGGCAGAGTGCTAGCCTTGAGCAAGAAGAAGAGCAAGAAGAAGCCAGGGACAGTGCTCAGGCCCTGAGTCCAAGCCCCAGGACTGGCCAAAAAAAAAAATAATAATTAAAAAAAAAGGGGGCTGGGGATATGGCCTAGTGGCAAGAGTGCTTGCCTTGTATACATGAGGCCCTGGGTTCGATTCCCCAGCACCACATATACAGAAAATGGCCAGAAGTGGCTCTGTGGCTCAAGTGGCAGAGTGCTAGCCTTGAGCAAAAGGAAGACAGGGACAGTGCTCAGGCCCTGAGTTCAAGGCCCAGGACTGGCCAAAAAAAAAAAAAGAAGCTGGGAATATGGCCTAGTGGCAAAAGTGCTTGCCTCATATACATGAAGGCCTGGGTTCAATTCCTCAGCACCACATATATAGGTAACGGCCAGAAGTGGTGCTGTGGGTCAAGTGGCAGAGTGATAGCCTTGAGCGGGAAGAAGCCAGGGACAGTGCTCAGGCCGAGTTCAAGGCCCAGGACTGGCAAAAAAAAAAAAAAATAGTTACAAGAAAAATCAGTGTGACTACAGTATAATGAGCAAAATGAAAAAAACAGCAGGAGTCAGATTATATATGATCTAGAGCAAATATTATCTATGTCATTCAAAGAATGGAAAGCCACTGGAGTGTTAAAGCAGGGAAATTTTTTTAAATCCCTTTTAATTTGAGAAAAAAAAGACTTATGAAGCTGCTCTATGGAGAATAGTTAATAGAAAGGTTCAAGAAAAACAATGCAGATTCCATAGGGGAGCACTAGCATTCAATGATTGTTAAAGTTTTGGTCCTTATAGTTTTTTTTTTCTTTGATTCCTCAAGATTTTTTCAGTATAAAAATCAAAGAATTTACATGCTTACATGAATTATTTAGGTCAGATGAGTCTGTTTTCTTTTTGCTACTGCTTCTCTTTGTATCAAGTGTGTTTACCAAAATAAGTGACATTTTAATAACAAACTATCGTAACTCCTCTAGAGACTGCTGAAAGTTTTATGCCATTTGTTAGGTGATCTGTAATAAAATTCCTGGAAGTTTTAAAAGTAGAATATAAAACTATTAACAACAACCAAAAAAATCGGGGAGGGGGGGAATTCTTTAATCCCAGCTTCCTGAGTAGCTAGGACCACTAATCTTTTGTTTTGTGTGTGTGTGTGTGTGTGTGCTAGTACTGGAGCTTGAACTCTGGGACTTGTACCAGAGCTCTTCAGCTTAAGGCTAGCACTCAACCACTTTGAGCCACAGCACCACTTCCAGTTTTCTGGTGGCTTATTGGAGATAAAAGTCTCACAGACTTTCCTTGCTGGGGCTGGCTTTGAATCCCAATCCTCAGCTCTCAGTCTCCTGAGTACCTAGGATTACAGGTGTGAGCCACTGACGCCCCCGCTTCTGACTCAGACCTTTTAAGTTATGTTTCTCATCTTTCTCTTCTCTCCTCTCTCTTTTAAGACAATGTTTTGCTGTGTAATCCAGGCTGGATTCAAACCACATCAGCCTTCCAAGTAATGCTAGTGCTGAGATTATAAGCACATACCATGTTTCTCATGTTTCGCAAGTACCATCTATTATGTTTTTCATGTATGGCTTCTAAACAATGTATTCTTTTTTTTTCTTTTGCCAGTCCTGGGGCTTGGACTCAGGACCTGAGCACTGTCCCTGGCTTCTTTTTGCTCAAAGCTAGCACTCTACCACTTGACCCACAGCACCACTTTTGGCGTTTTCTATATATGTGGTGCTGAGGAATCGAACCCAGGGCTTCATGTATGCGAGGCAAGTACTTTACCGCTAGGCCATATTCCCAGCCCTAAAAATTGTATTTTTTAAGACTTTTATTTTATTTATTTATTTATTTCCACTTGAGCCACAGTGCCACTTCTGGCCGTTTTCTATATATGTGCTGCTCGGGAATCGAACCCAGGGCTTCATGCATACGAGGCAAGCACTCTTGCCACTAGGCCAAATTCCCAGCCCAAAACTGTATTGTTTTAATAAAACTCTGGAGAACTGACTACACAATCAATAAGAGGTATTCAAGTATCAGTAAGAGGTATTCTTCAACTATAAAAGGAATTCAAGGTGCTTAAGAAATGCATCAACACAGCCAGTGAAGTTGTATTTTAGACCAGTAAGATAATACAATGAGGAGTATGTTAAAGAGATGCAGGAAAGGGGCTGGGGATATGGCCTAGTGGCAAGAGTGCCTGCCTCATATACATGAGGCCCTGGGTTCGATTCCTCAGCACCACATATACAGAAAATGGCCAGAAGTGGCGCTGTAGCTCAAGTGCCAGAGTGTTAGCCTTGAGCAAAAAGAAGCCAGGGACAGTGCTCAGGCCCTGAGTCCAAGCCCCAGGACTGGCCGGAAAAAAAAAAAGAGATGCAGGAAGATAAATAAAGGATGTCTTCAATTTGTTCCTCTAGATCCATACATTCTCCCCCTCCACCCTTTACTCTGGGTCTTGGAAGCTATATTTTTATGGCCTACATAACTGGGCTTCCTTGCCCTCTGGCTTCAAATTGGGTTCAGTAAAAGACAACAGCAATGAGATAGGCACTGGCGGCTCACACCTGTAATCCTAGCTACTCAGGAGGCTGAGATTGGAAGATCACGGTTCAAAGCCAGCCCAGGCAGGAAAGTCCATGAGACTCATATCTCCAGTAAAGTACTCAGAAAAGGCCAGAAGTGGCGCTGTGGCTCGAAGTGGTAGAATATTAGCATTGAGCAAAAGAGCTCAGGGACAGGACCCAGACCCTAAGTCAAGTCCCACAATTGACAGAGCAAGATTTTTCTGGGTTCCTAGCTATTCTCTCCCTTTGTCCTTGTTTTCCCAGCTTACTATTTCTGCTAGTACCTTGGTGCTGCACTAGTCCTTACAGGACTCCCTTTATGTTCCCTATACAATTATGAGCATAATTCATTACAGTCATATAGTCACTAGTGAGAATGCTTCCAGTTTCCTATCTAAACACTAACTTATAGAGAAGGAAGCCAACTTAACCTGGGGAAGTCTGAGAATAGGTCAGAGGAGTTAATGGCTTCAGCTATGTCTTAAAAGCTAAGTAGAGCTGGGTGCCCAGGGGCTCACACCTATAATCCTAGCCACTCAGGAAACTAAGACCTGAGGATCATGGTTTGAAGCCTATCCTGGCATGAAAAGTATGAAAGTATATGAGACTATTATCTCCAATAAACACCCAAAAAGCTGGAAGTAGAGCTATGGCTCAAAGCTAAGTAGATTAGACAGAAAGACTAGGTGGAGAAGGAAGATAACAGAGCAAGCCTAAGACCCTAAATCCAATTCCCAGTTCTGGGTGGATGGAAGGGGGAAATCCTCCTTTTTACTTTTTAAACAAAATTCCCAGTCTAACAAATCAATAAGTTTCCTTCTTCACAAGAAGAATAATTATATTTACATCCTTAACCAATAATACCATAGAAAAATAAAGTAGAAAGGCTGAGAATATGGCCTAGTAGTAGAGTGCTTGCCTCGTATACATAAGGCCCTGGGTTCAATACCTCAGCACCACATATACAGAAAAAGCCAGAAGTGGCGCTGTGGTTCAAGTGATAGAGTGCTAGCCTTGAGCAAAAAGAAGCCAGGAACAGTGTTCAGGCTCTGTGTTTATGACACAGGACTGGCAAAAGTAATAATAATAATAATAATAATAATGTAAAATAAAGTAGAATTAACAACTGTTTATCTAGTACAAGAACTTCTGTTTCTATAAAGTGCAGTATTTAGTGAGTTCATATCAGAGGCCCTAAAGTAAGGTAGATACTTTCATAAGCTTTCACCTTTCACAATCTGATCCTTCAAATCCAGCAAAGACTTGGAAATGAACACACCCATTTGAATGGATTTATTTTACAGGCCTCACTCAAACTTGGCATCTATCTACCTGTGCAGAAACAGCCCCATCTATAGGCAACTGGAGAAACTACAGGCTATTTTTTTAAGTGCCAGACCTCCCCCAGCTGTAGCCTCCCAATCCTAAACCATTTAAACTAGTCTCCAAAGTTCTACTTATCAAAAACTTGGAGGGGAAGGAACAGAAAAGTTCAGTTATTTAAATGTTTACTATTGTTGTAGGGAGCACAGCTGACTTCATCTTGATTAGGGATAGGAAATAAATGTTGGGGGGAGATTAGGTCAACCTGACCCCAAAATTCTGCTTCTGTAAATGACTTGTTTGTTGCTTGCTCTACCCCCTGCATCAAGCCTCTACATCTGTACTACGCTTTTACCTTTATAAACCCCAATTTGAGGGCTGCTCGGGGTCACAGTGGCAGCTCCCAAGTCTGTGCTGTGGCCCTGGCCAGTCAGTTCGCTTTTTGCTTCCACAATAAATCCATCTTTTTGCTTGAGACTGTCTGAGTGGTGGACTCTTGGAAGTACGAGGAATCCCCTCCCTTGAACCCCATTAACATTTCTAACCCCGTTAACACTATTACTTTTAAATAGCTTTAACAGAGTAGCTAATCATGTGTTCTGTTCTTAAATTTTGGCAGCTGAATCCAGTGTCTTTCACAAGTTAGTCAAGCTCTCTACAACTGTGATCCACACCACCAGCCCTCATAGAGCACTGTCCCTGGCTTCTTTTTTATCTCACTAAAGGCTAGTACTCTACCACTTGAGCCAAAGCACCTCTTCTGGCTTTTTTCTATATATGTGGTGCTGAAGAATCTAAGAATCACCACACAAACCAGCCGGAGCAGCAAAGTTCATGAGACTCTTATCTTCAATTAACCACCAAAAAAAGCCAGAAGTGGAATTGTGGCTCAAGTGGTAGAATGCAAGCCTTAAACAAAAAGGTCAGGAATAGTTCCCAGGCCCTGAATTCAAGTCCCAGGATAGGCAGGCACATGAGCCCGTGCAAGTGCATACATGCATACACACATACACGCATACAAGCGCACACACACACACACACGCTTTTATATGGCATAATGAGAATCAGAATACAAATTTTCTGCCTACAATTTCTATTCTCTCCACAATATTTTGACAAATTTCTATAAAATTACTAAGAATATCTTACAGAAAAAAGAAAGACAAAACATGATCTATGGAGACAGACATTTGGTTCAAGTAGCAGAACACTTAGTTGCAAATGTGAGACCCTAGTTCAAGCCCCCAGAGCAAAACAAGTATACTTGTATATGCATACAAGCCTGTGTGTATATACACATATAACATATATGCAGATGTGTCTATGTATATGTGTGTGAGAAAAATATCTATGGTTTGGATTTCTGCTTTGTGATAATAAATGGTCATTGGGTGCCTATGGCCATGCCTATAATCCTACTCAGGAGGCTGAAATCTGAAGATCATGGTTTAAAGCCACCTTAAGCAGAAAAGTCTGGGAGACTCTTAACTCCAATCAACCAGTGAAAAGCCAAAAGAGCATTAGTCTTGAGAGAAAAAGCCAAGTGAGAGCATGAGGCCTGAGTTCAAGACCTAGTTCTAGTATGCATACAAAAAAGAAAAAAAAAGGGGGGGTGCTGGGAATATGGCCTAGTGGCAAGAGTGCTTGCCTCCTACACATGAAGCTCTCGGTTCGATTCCCCAGCACCACATATATGGAAAACAGCCAGAAGGGGCGCTGTGGCTCAGGTGGCAGAGTGCTGGCCTTGAGCGGGAGGAGGCCAGGGATGGTGCTCAGGCCCTGAGTCCAAGGCCCAGGACTGGCCAACAAAAAAACAAACAAAAAAAAGAATGTAGTGGTCAATATAATCTGGGTCTTGGCAATATTTGCCTTCTTTATTTTGTAGAAAAATAACCAAGAACAATACAACTCAACTGACTTGTAAAACAATTACACTTCTTCCTTTCTATGGTCATATTTTAGATGTTTATTTTTTAAACTGACACATAACTGGACACACTGGGGATGGGGAAATGGGTTAAGAAAGGGGATAAGTGAAGTTAATCTGACTGAAGTATAATATATGCATGTGTGAGAATGACCATGTGAAACCTCTTTATACAATTTAAATACATTAAAAAGTAAAAAAACAAAAAATATGAATCACAATAAAGGTAAAATGGGCTGTTACGGGGCATACACAAGCAGAGACAGTAAATGAGAATGAATATGGTTAAAGTACATTGTATGTATAAAAGTAGAATAAAACTTGAAATTGTTTTATTTGTTTTGTTTTTGTTGCCAGTCCTGGGGTATGGACTCAGGGCCTGAGCACTGTCTCTGGGTTCTTTTTGGTCAAGGCTAGCACTCTACCTCTTGAGCCACAGCGCCTCTGGAATCAAACCCAGGACTTCATGTATACGAGGTGAGCACTTTACCACTAGGCCATATTCCCAGCCCTTGAAATTGTTTTAAGAAAGGGGGGAAAGGGAATAGATATGGAGGAGGTGAGTTTGATGAAGTACATCATATGTGTATGTATATATGTGAGTACATTTTTTTGTCATACTTGTTACCCCTCCCACACCAAATGTAAATATACGTAATATATAACATACAATATACAAATATATGGAGGGGGTAACAAGTATGACAAGAAATGTACTCACTACCTTACGTATGTAACCCCTCTGTACATCACCTTGACAATAAGATTAAATATATACCTTTTCTCAAAAAATCATTTGAAGGGGCTGGGAATATGGCCTAGTGGCAAGAGTGCTTGCCTCATATACATGAAGCCCTGGGTTTGAGTCCCCAGCACCACATATATAGAAAACGGCCAGAAGTGGCGCTGTGGCTCAAGTGGCAGAGTGCTAGCCTTGAGCAAAAATAAGCCAGGGACATTGCTCAGGCCCTGAGTTCAAGCCCCAGGACTAGCAAAAAAAAAAAAAAATCATTTGAAGCAAGATGTTCAAGCCTCATCTTTATACTATGTAGGAGGCTAAGATCTAAGCATCAAAGTTCAAAGCCTGCCTAGGCAGGCAAGTCTGTGAGTCCAATCTCCAATTAACCAGTAAAAACCCTGAAGTAGAGGAGGTGTGGCTCAAAAGGTACAGCCATAAGCTAAGGGGTATTCAAATTCATTACTAGCATCAAAAAGAAGTAAAAATTAAAAGGAACAAAATAACTGACCAACAGTGGCTCAAGCCAGTAATTGTTAGCTACTCAGGAAGCTGAGATTTGAGGAACATGGTTCAAAGGTGGCCTGGGCAGGAAAATGCATGAGATTCTTCTCTCCAATTAATCACTAATCTCATCTGTGACCTTGAAGGAAGCAGGATTATTCTGTTGGCTGTGAGTCAAAGTTCAGAGTGGCTGGAGGAACATAGGCAGGGGGTGGCTAGGACTGTCTTGTCTTTGTTGAGGAGAGGGTCCTGTAGTCATAGCTCCACTTGTAGTTCTTTCTTTATAAATTGGAGGTTAGAGTCTTACGAACTTTGCTGTCCAGACTGGCTTTGAACCATAGTCCTCAGATCTCAACCTTCCAAGTTGCTAGGATTATAGACATGAGCCACCCATGCCCAGCTTGAAGCTGCTTTTTTAGATTTAAATTTAGTATGTACATGAAAGAGTGAACAATTCAAAAATCTTGGTCCAATGAGAATTACAAAACTACAATAATAAAAACAGTATGGCACTCAATAAAACATAGATATGAGTGTTACAGCTAATAACAAAACTGAAATGCTGGCCAAATGCTGGTTGCTCACACCGGTAATCCTAGCTACTCAGGAGGGTGAGATCTGAAGATCTTGGTTCAAAGCAAGAAAAGTCCATGAGACCCTTATCTCCAATTAACCACCAGAAAAATGTAAGTGGCACTGTGACTCAAAGTGGTAGAGTGTTATAGCCTTGAGCAAAAAGAGCCCAGGGACAGCGCACAGGCCCTGAGTTCAAGTCCCACAACCAACAAGAAAGTAAAAACTGAAATGCCATAACATCACCATAAAAGAGAAGAATAATAAAATGTCAGCAAAATAACAAGTTGAAGGAAAATCAGCATTTTTTTTCAAAAACAAATGTTTCTAAACAATTTCCAAACTTTTAAGCTAGGCACCAGTGGCTTTTGTAAACTGAGATTTTTTTTTTTTTTTGTCAGTCCTGGGGCTTGAACTCAAGGCCTAGGAACTATCCCTGAGTTTCTTTTGCTCAAGGCTAGCACCACTTGAGCCACAGCACCACATCTGGCCTTTTCTGTTTTTGTGGTACTGAGGAATCAAACCCAGAGCTTCATAGCACTCTACGACTAACCACATTCCTAGCTCCTCAGTAGACTTGAAATCTGAGAACTGTGGTTTAAAGCCAGACAGAGCCAGAAAGTCCATGAGACTCTTATCTCCAATTAATCACCAAAAAGCCAGAAGTGGAGCTGTGGTTCAAGTGGTAGAGTGCTAGCCTAAAGAAAAAAAGTTCAAAACATCACCCAGGCCCTGAGTTCAAGCCCTAAGACTGGCACATACACACACACAAAAATTATGTACATATATGTGTGTGTTTTATATATGTATATATACTTTTATATATATACTTATAGATACATACAGGTATAGATTATATAGACATAAACTGTTATGTTATTCAATTAAGTTTTTTTTAAAAAACACCAAATATTGATACTTAGGGAAAAAATACACACACACACACACACACACACACCAAGCTACCTGAAGAAAAGTCTTCCTAACTTACAATAAGAAAAACTGCATGGATTTGTCTCCTAAAATAATGTATTTCTACATGTCCAAATGGTCAAAATTAAAAGACAGAAATTGATTATGTGAATTTTGTAGCAAATATGACAACAGATTAATGTATTTTAAAGCCTCAGACAGATCAATTAAAAAACAACAATAAGACCCAACAGAACACTAGAACAAAGCCAAACAAATCAATAAAAGTTTAATTACATAACAGAGGAAAATATTCAACATCACAAATAAATAAGTTTAAATAACATATGACATGAAATTATCTAAGAATTTTTTGTTGCTAGTCCATATGACATGAAATTATCTAAGAATTTTTTGTTGCTAGTCCATATGACATGAAATTATCTAAGAATTTTTTGTTGCTAGTCCTGGGGCTTGAACTCAGGGCCTAGACACTGTCCCCGAGCTCCTTTTGCTCAAGGCTAGCACTCTTATCACTTGATCCACAGAATCACTTCCAGCTTTTTCTGTGAAGTGGTACTGAGGAATCAAAGCCAGAGCTTCATGGATGTGAGGCCATATTCCCGGCCCCAGCAAAGAATTTTTAAAATAGGAGTCAGTGGTTTTAGATGAATAATATATAAAGGAAAAAAATATATTCATTCACAGCTGCTCTAAACAAGCCTGTGTTTGTTTTAAGAACTCCTTAGAAAACTCTAAGCAGCCTAAGGAAAAATTAATCATGAACCTTAAAACAGAATTGAATTCAGTAATATTGTTTGTATGGAAACATCCTAAGAAAGAAGTATTTTATTGAAAAGAAAAAAAAAGTTAATCTGGGTGCCAGTAGCTCACACCTGTAATAGTAACTACTTAGGAGGCTAAGATCTGAGAATTGTGGTTCAAAGCCAGCCTGGGCAGGAAAGTCTGTGAAACTCTTATCTCCAATAATCACACACACACACACACACACACGCACGCACGCACGCACGCCTGCCAGAGGCAGAACTGTGACTCAAGTGATAAAGCACTAGCCACAAGCTGAAAAAGACAAAGCTCAGGGAAGAAGTGATGCTGTGCCTCCAAGTGGTAAAACACTAACCTTGAGCAAGAGCTCAGGTCCTGAATTCAAGCCCCACAACTGACCCCTCCCCCCCCCCCAAAAAAGGAGGAAATAAACTATCTGATTAAAAAACAAAAAAGACAGGCTGGGAATGTGATGTGGTCTAGGGACAGAGTGCTTGCCTCACATACATGAAACTCTGGGTTCGATTCCTCAGCACCACATATACAGAAAAAGCCAAAAGTGGCGCTGTGGTTCAAGTGGCA
The DNA here is from genome assembly GCF_023159225.1 of Perognathus longimembris pacificus. NCBI lineage: Eukaryota > Metazoa > Chordata > Mammalia > Rodentia > Heteromyidae > Perognathus > Perognathus longimembris. The sequence continues at coordinate 45,011,747 of NC_063177.1, forward strand.
GAGTGCTAGCCTTGGGCAAAAAGAAGCCAGGGACAGTGCTCAGGCCCTGAGTCCAAGGCCCAGGACTGGCAAAAAAAAAAGAAAAGGCTCAGGGACAGCACCCAGGCCGAGTTCAAGCCTCAGAACCAGCACACACAAAGTTATCTATATTAATATATTTACAGAAATTATCTGTAATAACAAAATTTACAAATGACTGTTAGAACACCAACAAAAAAGAAACCTTAAATGGTTCCTGTCAAATCCTCCTAACAGCTCTCTATACTGCTCCCAAATTGGGTTTTTTGGATGGTTGGTTCGTTGATTTGGGTTTTTTTTTTATTGTTGTTGCTGTTGTTGTTTTTAAATGCAGATCCTGAGTGCCGTAACAGCTTTTTTGCTCAAGGCACACTCTACCACTTGAGCCACAGTTCCACTTCTGGCTTTTTTGGTAGTTAATTGGAGATGAAGCTTTCCTACCCAAGATGGCTTCTGAGATCCTTGTTGCTGTTGTTGTTTTTAAATGCAGATCCTGAGTGCCATAACAGCTTTTTTGCTCAAGGCACACTCTACCACTTGAGCCACAGTTCCACTTCTGGCTTTTTTGGTAGTTAATTGGAGATGAAGCTTTCCTACCCAAGATGGCTTCTGAGATGCTTACACGAGTTCATCATTGTCTATGACTTCACATATAATGCACTAGCCATAACAAACTTATAGGATTGTATAGAATTATTTAGCATTCATTAAATAAAATGCCAAAAGCTCTTAAGCCATGCTAACACAGGACCTACCTTCCTGAAGTTGACAGGATAGAAACAGTTAAGTATTCTTTAGCTAGATATGTCTAGAAAAAAAAAGAGCCTCTTGTAGAGGAGAGGTCAATTCAGGTCAGGGAAAGTTCGAGGGATACAAGATAATCCTTAAACCGTAAAAGATGAGCAAGGAGGGCTGGGAATGCAGTTTAGCACTAAGAGTGCTTGCCAGGCATGCATGAAGCCCTGGGTACGAGTCCTCAGCACCACATAAACAGAAAAAGGCAGAAGTGGCGCTGTGGCTCAAGAGGTAGAGTGCTAGCCTTGAACAAAAAGAAGCCAGGGACAGCGGTCAGGCCATGAGTCCCAAGCCCCAGGAGAGGCCAAAAAAAAAGATGAGCAAGGACTTCCAAATAAATATAATATACCTTTTACTTTTCCACATAACTTCTAATAATTTTATAACAGGAATTCTGGACAAATAGCCTGGGTTATGACACTTAACTGAACCTCCTACTTCATCCTTTATGGAACTATTTTGAGAACTGAAAGAGATAATAGATGTGAACTTGACACAATGTCTGACACTTAATGCATGCCCATCATACAGAAACATGTAACAATGCTGATTACAAGAGTACAGGCCCAATGTCCAAAAATGAGAGCAAGAGAAAAAAGCAGTAAGAACAAAGTTTCACAACCTAGCCAGCGCCAAACAGTTCTCTCTCAAGACAATAATATTTTCATATTACATATCACACCTACATATCACAATACCACAGTAATTTATATTCACAATTGCAATAAATTGTAAGTAGAACATTATATTCTATTAAGTATAAGCTATTTTAAAAGAGTACGATGTAGCATATCTTCAAAAACAAAATAAAAATCTTATGTGCCTTACATTACAAACTGAAGTATATCCCAAGGTAATGAGATGTTAGAATGCTGTAATAGAAACAGCTCAACCAAGGAAAAAAAAGTAGTTTCATGATTAAAACACACATTCAAGCCATGCACTAGTGGCTCATGCACTAGCTGCTCTGAGATTTGAGGATCATGGTTCAAAGCCAGCAGGAAAGTCCATGAAACTCTTCAATTAACCACCAGAAACCAGAGGTTGCACTGTGAATCACAGTGGTAGAATGCTAGCCTTGAGCAAAAGTTGAGGAACAGTGCCCAGGCCGGAGTTCAAGGCCCACAACCCACCAAAAAAAATAAATAAATAAATAAAATACACATCTGGACCTACTGAGAAAGCCAAACTGCATAAAACACCTAGACATGTTCTACTGTCTGTCTGAAGGTTACATTAGAAGGGAGAACTTAGAAGAAAATGAAGGACCTAAGCCACATTATTTTCCTGCACAGAAACCAAGAAAATTGGGAACATTCAAATCAACAATACTCCTGTACATTATGGGGTACAGACATATTTAAACTTAGAAATCTGCAAGATGTAATCAAGTTGAAAATTTTAAAGCTAACCAATAAAAATACTCATCAAAGTAAGAGCAGATATTAGCATACTTCAAGTTTTTTTGTTTTTGTTTTTGTTGTGTTTTTTTTTTTGTCAGTCCTGGGACTTGGACTCAGGGTCTGAGCACTGTCCCTGGCTTTCTTTTTGCTCAAGGCTAGCACTCTGTCACTTGAGCCACAGTACCACTTCTGGCCATTTTCTGTATATGTAGTGCTAGGGAATTGAACTCAGGGCTTCATGTATACAAGGCAAGCACTCTTTGCCACTAGGCCATATCCCCAGCCCTCAAGTCAGTTTTTTAAAATTAATTTTACTTAATTTTAGACCAGGTTAACCTTCCTGCTATTAGGATTTTATAAATTAATAATATGAAGAGCAGCGTACAAAAACAATGAATTTACAAAAAGGCCTACATAAATGTTCTGGAGAAATAATCTCTTATTTCTCCATGCCTGAGAATTTAAAGTATTAGAAACTACACTGCTGAGCTGGGAATATGGCCTAGTGGCAAGAGTGCTTACCTCGTATACATGAAGCCCTGGGTTCAATTCCCCAGCACCACATATACAGAAAACGGCCAGAAGTGGCACTGTGGCTCAAGTGGCAGAGTGTTAGCCTTGAGCAAAGAAGCCAGGACCAGTGCTCAGGCCCTAAGTCCAAGCCCCAGGACTGGCAAAAAAAAAAAAGAACAACAAAAGTATCTTGACCATATTGAGATTTTAACTACCAATGGCCTGGGGAATCTCAAATTTGGGATAAAAATAATTCCCTCTCAACATCAACAACAAATACCACAGTTCACTAATTGATTGTGGTTTTAGGAATAATATATGGAAAACTCTAGTATCTATTGTGGGTAGAGATCTCATGGCTCAAATACTTCCTATCCTTTGGAGTCTGCAAATAAGTGTGTCTGTGTGTCTTTGCAAGAATTATTAACACTTCTCATTAAATGGGTAATTCCAATGAGGATAAACTACAGTAACTACAGTTCATAAAGTACCTTGGAATTAAAACCACTCTACAAATTTAAAATACTAGCATAGTATCAAAGCAAAGAACAATAATTTCAAAACATCTTACTGCCCAAGTGTATTGTAAACCAAATAAAACTTCGCTGTGGGTTCTGCCTTTCTGTTAGTGAGTTTTCCTCTATTAAGGAGCCCAGATCTAAATGAACTGTTAAGCACTTAGTCTAAAGGTATGCCAAACATCTCTAAAGCTTTAACAAAGAATCAACTTTAAAAAAAAAAATGAGGCCTAGGTTAAATATTTTATTTGGCTTCTCAAGATGGACTGAGAAGTTGGGCACCAGCTCCAGACCAATTCCTGGACACACATCAAACACAGCCCTGTCATTTATCCAGTCAGTCAAAACAATCTTTTCCATCTAACCCTTTAATGTTTACGTCCTAAAAAGCTGCTAATTGAATCCAGCTCTTGAAATCTATTTGTTAAAACCTATACCATCTATTTGTAAATGATGAACAGAAATTTAAAAATATGTTAACTTTCCTGGCTAAACAGAAGAGATGATACAATATGTAACCAAAAGGAAATGATGTTTTTAATGTTTTTTCTAACTTTGAGAAAGCTATTCGAACACAAATTCCCAACAGTTTTAAGAAATTAAGAATATTTCAAAGTTTTTACAACTACAAGATATTTAAAATTCTTCAGGAAAATCTAAATATATGAAATCACTATAAATTTAGGCCAATATTCCCTCTCCCCCCACACCAAAAAAAAATGTAGTATTTCCTAACAAACTTTACTCATTAATTTCTATAATGTATTATATGTAATAAGAAAATCACAGGCAGGCGTTTTAAGGTCTACTAAACCATGCCTAAAAAAATTTTCACAGGGGGCTGGGGATATAGCCTAGCGGCAAGAGTGCTTGCCTCGTATACATGAGGCCCTGGGTTCAATTCCCCAGCACCACATATACAGAAAAAAAAATGGCCAGAAGTGGCGCTGTGGCTCAAGTGGCAGAGTGCTAGCCTTGAGCAAGAAGAAGCCAGGGACAGTGCTCAGGCCCTGAGTCCAAGACCCAGGACTGGCCAAAAAAAAAAAAAAATTTTTCACAGTAAAAAGTTCATTTTACCTGCAAAATATTAAAGTCCATGTTTCTCCCTCACTTTCTTTGTATGCACACAGCCTAGGGGGAAATAATGGCAATATCTACACCTGATGGTTTCTGCACACCTACCACCACAGGTTCTTCCAATAGTTACTGACAAAGAACAGAGAAAAGCAACTACAGTAAGTGAAAGCAACAAAGATCCCTTATAAAAGTTTCCTGTGACTCCCCCAAAATAAGGAAACTGGAAGAGGAAACAGGCATCTCCCATTCTAGGCTTTCCATTAAGAAACACACAGTTGAGTAAGGAGTGTGTGACAGGCGGTGAGACTGACTGGAATACAGTGTCACTAATATGAGCTGGTAAAAATTAACAATAAAATGGAAAAAGAACACATTTAAAAATTCCTTAGCATTTTCCCTAGGCAAAGCAAAACTTAAAAAAGTAACGTTGAAATTCCAGCCAACAGGGGATATGGCCTAGTGGCAAGAGTGCTTGCCTCATATACATGAAGCCCTGGGTTTGATTCCCCAGAACCACATATATAGAAAGCAGCCAGAATTGGCGCTGTGGCTCAAGTGGCAGAGTGCTACCCTTGAGCAAGAAGAAGCCAGGGACAGTGCTCAGGCCCTGAGTCCAAGGCCCAGGACTGGCCAAAAAAAAAAAGAAAAAAAAAAGAAATTCCAGCCAACAGATATTAAGCTAATTTCTCAAATATCAAATTCACTATAAGTTTTTAGCTAGAAACTTCAGCCAGTGGTGAGACGTGACACACAGGACTCAACTACAAAATTAGTGCATATAAATCCCAAAGTCTTGTGTGGACACATAATAATTACAGTTTATTCTTGCCACATAAGTCCTCTATGGAAATTCCATCTTTCTCACCACACATCCGAATATAAACATGGACAATTTATTAATGGCAAGTGATGAAACTCGTATAACGACACTGCCGTCAATTACACTCTTCACACTAAATACAATTAATTCTTTAAAATGAGGGTGGCATGTCTAGGTGATCACCAAAAAAAAAAAAAAAAAAAAATGGCACCGTAAGCAAAACCATAGCTGTAAAGTTCAAGATTCCATGCACCTGGAAGCACAGACCCATTGCAGCACAAGTCGTCTTTTTAGCGAACCTCTTTCCAGACATTCTTTTCCATTTAGGAAAGGAAAAGGGTGGAGAGAATGCGGGAAAGCTTGCTTGCAAGTTTGTACGAGCATCTACTTAGACATGTATCCAGAGAGAAAAAAAGTTTCTAAAGCAGGTCCAGAAGTTAGACGTGAGCCACAAGTTCTGCGGCCTACAGGGAACAAAACCCAAACAAGCAACCCGGCAATCAAACACTTCCAAAACACAGAGCGTACAACGAACCCCGAGGAGTCCTGGGATCCGGCAGACAACACCGGAAAAGTCGACCTCAGTCTCCTTCCCTTCCAAAGCCGGGCGTGTGAGGTGGGTGGCACCGGCCACCGGGGCTGGCAGCAGAGAGCAAAGGTTTTACGCCCGGTTGTAAGTGGGTGTCCAAGTTAACAACCCGGGAAATGAACCCACGTACACACACACACACACACACACACACACACACACACACACACACACCGTTAAGCACTCCATCTTTAAGGAGTGTTTACGGCGCACAGTCAGCAGCCTGATGCAATAATCCCCCTCCACGACCCCACCTGGGCAGCCGCCGGGGGAGAAAGCCGGGCTCCCCAGCCCCGCTCCACGACCTCCGAGCCGCCCGTCTTTCCCAGCCCGTGTTTCTCCGCCCGGCACAAAAGACCCCGCGAGCCACCCCCGAGCTTCCGTAAGCATTTTCCCAGCCCCGGTGAGGGCTTTTCCAATGACTCTCCCTGAACTAGGCCTTCCCACGCCCTGACCCCCCGGCGCCCCATGGATGGCGACCCTGGCCCCGGCCCAAGGCCACAGGCACCCCCCGCCGGCCGCCCTCCCCGCGCCCGCTCCCCTCACCTGTCAGGCGCAGCTTGACGGGCCCGTTCCTCCGGCCTCCGGGGTTAGACATGTCCCCGGCGGCGGGGGAGGCGGCGGGGGGAGGAGGAGGCGGCGGCGGCGGCGGCGGCGGCGGAGGAGGCAGTGGCGGCGGCGGGGCTCCCGGCCGGCGGGCGGGCGGGGCGGGGGCGACGGCGACGGCGAGGCGCGGCGGAGTCACCACAGCGGCCGGAGCTGGGGCCCGAGCAGCCGGCGCCACGGCCGCCACGGCCGCAGGGTCCCGGATGTGCCGAGCGTCGTCGCCATGAGCCGCGGAGGGAGCGGGACGCCGAGCTCCCCCCTCCTCCCACTTCTCCTTCCCCGGGCCCGGGCCGCACAACAAAGCAGCAGCCGCGGCCGGCCGCGCCGCCTCCGCCCGCGCCCCCGCAGCCTCCTCGCGGCCGCCGCCGCCTCTCCTTTCCTCTCGGTTCCGCAAGGCCCGAAGCCGACCGGCCGCTGGGGAGACTGAGGCGGGTAGTGCTCGGCGCGTCGGAGCGGGAGTCTGGGCACGGCCGCTTCCTCCTCCACCCGCCCTCTTGTCTGAGAGAACCAGGTCCTGAGGCCGCCGCCGCCACTCGTCGGCTGGTGGCAAAGGGGGGGGCGGCGAAAGGGGGAATGGGGAGGAGACTGTGGGCGTGGCTTTCGGGAGTGGGCGTGGCTTGGGCGGAGTCGGCGGCGGGAGCGCGCCCAGTGCCCGGGGCGCGGGCGGGGCGCGGGCTTCTAGGAGTAGTGAGCGCCTGAATGGTAGGGGCCAGCGGGCAAAGCGACGTAATAATGGTGGCGGCTCTGTAGCACCCGGCGGGGTTTAATGTCCGGACTGCTGAGGGAGAGCTGTGACGCTGCCCGGCACACTGCATTTGCTGGGATGCCCATTGAGTGGCAGGCGCGCTGGAAGGCCGAGCCACGCAGAGTCTGCAGGATGGGGAGGTACAGCGTTGCCCAGGCGAGGAAAAGGACCCCGTGCGCCCACACTGAGGTTCCATGAATCCCCAGGAAGGCTTGGCTCTGGAGGGTGTGCTTTGCACCTCCACCCAGGACTCACCTGGTGGGCCAGATCAGATTACCTGCCGGCTCCTTTTTTTAGCTCTACCTCAAGGACAGGGAGGAGATGAGAATGCCGCAAAGACAAACCTTGCAGAGAACTGTGTGCTAAGCTTCTCATACAGTCGTACGTTTCTTGATCTCAGGAGGGGGGAAAAAAATCGAAAATGAAATAAATAAAAAGTGATTTGCCCTTTGACCCTGTAATGGTGCTGATAGGAATTTATTCTTAAGTAATACAGAAGATGTTCTTTGCCTGGTTTAGCTAATAACGAAAGGGGTGAGAAAACCGCCTGATGGTGAATTATATTACATCAAGGGCATGAATTTTTCTGCATTCACATAAACGGGAATGATGATGATCATGTCATAGGAAAGATATGGAATGCAAAGCTTGAAGCAAAATTAATGCCCCCGCCCAGACATGCCTCAAAAGCAGGAAACCCGAGTTCAAACCCTGGAACTATCAAAGAAGGCGAATGAGGAGGAGAAAGAGGAGGAAGGAAGAAAAGAAGGACAGAGAAAAGGGGAAGACAGTGACTAAGGATTGTAGCTCCGTGGTAGAGCAGAATAGAGGCCCTAGGTTCCATCTCCAGACCATCCCCCACTCAAAAAGTTATGTTTCATAGGAAAGTAGCACAATAAATACTACTAAGAATAACAGTAAGAGGGATTTTTGTGTGTACTTTGTTAGTTTTGCCTAAGCTGTTATAACAATGTAATTTAAAGTGTTTAATAAAGCTGAATATATTTTCATCTTAGTCAGTAGAAAGCATTGCCTTTAATTCATCAGTGCAGTCAATGGTAAAGTTACTTCCAGCCTAGATGCACTCCTACAAATTAAAATGATCCCCAAATTATATGAAGTTCTAGACACCTGACAATGAAATCACAGATTCATAACCCCATCCCAGGCCTACAGAATCAGAACTTCCTATAGGCAATCTGGAAAGCATCTCTACAAGGTCCACAGGGGATTTTGATCTACACCAAGTTTGGGAACGACTGTCCTCCCTCCCATTGGTTCTGCAACTCCAGCAGGCATCTGAATCACCTGAGAGCTTGGGTCTGATTGGATGGGGTTAGGCTCTGGTATTTGTTTGGGGAGGTTTTTGTTTGTTTGTTTGTTTGTTTGCCAGTCCTCAGGCTTGAACTCAGGGCCTGGGCACTGTCCTTGAGACTCTCTGTGCTCAAGGATAGTGCTCTACCACTTGAACCACAGCACCACTTCTGGAGTTTTCTGTTTACATGGTACTGAGGAATGGAACCCAGGGCTTCATGCATGCTAGGCAAGCACTCTACTGCTAAGCCACATTCCCAACCCCTAGTATTTGTTTTTTGAAACAAGTTCCCAGGTGATGTAGTTGCCATGCCTCAGGGCACCACACTTTGAGAATAGCAGAGCTGTTCTATATTACACTGCCCAGGAAAGCTCAACACTTGTTTTATTACATTTCAGCATTAGGTGCACCTCATTTGCTCATCATAGCAACACTTGGACATGTTTTTAAGAGCAAAACACCATTAAGAATTCTTAGGGAATTAATTTGTTTCTTTCTTCCTAAAGTAGAAAACCACTTCATGGGTAAATGTGCCTGCACATACCTCTAATGGGTAAGGGAACTGCAGAAGCCTTTTCAAAGCAATTTTATTCCCTTATGACTTCTAATTTGCTCTCAATAGAATTGTTCGCCTTTTATGGGATCATTGTCTTACTATCTGCCTCAAGTATACTAATACCACCACCTATTTCTCACCCAAAAAAAGTCTTTTTCCATAAATACTACATAAAAAAACAACTTTTCAATGAAAATGCATTTAAGCCAAAAATTTACACTTGTTAACTAATATATTTTACTTAAAGTGGTAATTTTTTTTGTCAGTACTGGGGTTTGAACTTAAGCCTCTGTGCCTGCTCACCTAGCCCTTCACCACGTGAGCCATACCTTCATCTTAACCATCTGTTTCTTATTTGGGAGATGGAGGCTTAGACTTTTAAGCATAGGTTAGCTTTGAACCACAGTACTCTAGACCTCAGACTACTGGTAGCCAAGATTACAGGTATAAGCCACTGATACCCTATTGAAATGATATCCTTTTTTTTTGGTGGGGGGGTAATGGAGTCTGGGCACTGTCCCTGAATTTTTTTTTGTTCAAGGCTAGCACTCTGCCACTTTGAGCCACAGCACCACTTTCACTTTTCTGGTGGCTAACTGGAGATAAGACTTTCATGGACCTGCCTGCCCAGGCTGGCTTTGAACCACAATCCTCAGATCTCAGCCTCCTGAGTAGATAGGATTACGGGTATGAGCCACCATGACCCAGCTAACATGGTATTCTTGATGATGGTATCCTAGATGGTGGAAATCTACACCCAGTTATAAGAATATTTAAAACCTTTTATTTAAAACATCTTTCTTCTGTTTTCCAGGGCTAATGTTAAATTCGATGTGACTTTGCAAGAAAATGCTTACCATCTGCAGTTGGAATTTCTTCTGTTCCAACCATTAATATATTTTTACATGGAAGAGTTGTCTCCAGCAATAAAAAATCTGTCTGAAGTAAGGTTATGTTAATAATGGTACTCCTACAAAGCTATTTTTATCATGAAAATTTCAAACTTAATAAAGTGAATGTACCATGAAAAAAGCAAGCATCAGACACTCACCAATTTATAACATGCTTAAAAGTAACTACTTGCCAGGCACCAATGGCTCATGCCTAGCTACTCAGGAGGCTGAGATCTGAGAAGTGGTTCAAAGCCATTCCTGAGCAAGGAAGTCCATGAGACTATCATCTTTAATACACTAGCAAAAAAGCTAGAAGTGGAGCTGTGGCTCAAGTGGTAGGGCTCTTACTTTTGAGCAAAAGAAGGTCAGGGACAGCACCTAGGCCCTGAGTTCAAGCCCCAGGACTGGCACACATACACACAAAAAAAGTAACTTTTTCATTTTTAAAAGGCCATTAGTTCTGGGTACCATAGTGGAGACTCATGTCTATAATCCTAGCTACTGAGGAGGCTGAGATCTAAGTTCAAATGCAGTCTGGACACACAAATTTGAGAAACTCTTATTTCCAAGTAACCAGCACAAAGTTGTATGTGGAGGTGTGGCTTAAGCCTTGAGTGGAGAAAAGCCTCATGAAAGCAGGAAGCCCTCAATTCAAGCCCCAGTACCAACACATGCACACAAACGCGTGCACGCGAGTAGATTAGTTTAACACTAGGCCTAACTGCCTCCAATCCAATTATAAATGATAAAACAGCTCTTGGTGTAGTTAATGTTTTTAATCTGAACCTCCCAAGTCCTTTGCCTCTGTCTGACCCAGCTCCTCAAAGTTGAATTCCTACAAACCCTCGTACTCTGGTCTATTCTGACAGGGTTTAAGACCAAGTCACATTCTGAGCTGTTCACTATGGTCATATCTATGACCCCTTTTCTGGCAGCAGACTTGATCTACAATGACAGAAACTGAGATTATGTCTTCTTCTGTCTCTCCAACTCTGAGGTTCTCCATACCATTAGCCCTTGCCTCTATTACATTGGCAGCCCCTACACACATCCCGTTTTGAGGAAATCTGCCTTGCCCTGTGACTCTAACACAGTGCTCTGGGCTCCTCCCCAGAAGTACTGATTCTGTTGCTTTAAGCCATCCAGTCTGGGATAGATACTTTGTCCCAAAAGCCCTAGGCTATGAATCCAAGCTCTAATGCAAACACTTCCGTACTTTGTCATATACAATATAGGTGACAAAAGGTATATTGATACCCTCTTTCTCATTATTTACTTTATTTAAGATACTCTGTCCTCCCTCATCCCCCCAATTGGGGCTTGAACTCAGGGCCTGGGCTTTATCCCTCAGTCTTTTCCATCAAGACTGATTTTTGACTACTTGAGCCACAGCTCCACTTTGGGGTATGTTTGCTGGTTAATATGAGAAAAAAAAACTCATAGACTTTCCTGCCTGGGCTGACTTTGAACCATGATCCTCAGACCTCAGGCTCCTGAGTTAGCTAGGATTATAGGAATGAGCCACCACCATCCAGCTAGTACTGTGTTAATTTTTTTGTCTGGAAAACAGAAAAGCATGTAGGTTTAGGCCATTTAATGCACCTATTTTCAAATGTCTTATGTATACAAACTAATCTGTTCTACTTTGAATTCTGAGTTAAAAGAGCATACAATTTGAAGAGATTGCATATTTTCCAAAGCCAATTTGGTGATTTAAGTATGGAAGTATTACAATTAAATGTTTGAAAAGTTATCTATGCATGTTTTTGCTGTAAGCTGATATCATGAAACAACACATCTTTTGGGGATGAGGTAGCAGCCTCAGCCCCCCCAGGGGAAGGGAACAGGGCGTCACTCCCCAGTAACTACTTTGGACAACTGAGCAACATGAGCCGACTCAAAAAGAAGTCATCTCCAATCATCTTCAAAATACAAACTCTAGTAGCTGCAACACGATTCTCTAAGGGCGGGATGGGAGGAGATGTAGAAATATTTGTACGATGTAGTCTGCACGGGTAATGCAGAGAATATGGGCCAGAATGAGATCAGCATGACTCGTAAAGCCAATGTCAGATGCTTCAAATCCCTCAATGGCGCGCCATGCCTTGAGCATCCAGCCCAAAGAACTTTGAGCGGCATAAACCACCCTTTGCCTGACTCTTCCTTGTCCTCTCTTCCCCCTGAAGGCTGTCATCTTTCCCACTGTCAGTTTCTCCTCTCATCTTCAGACACCCAGTAAGCACCTGCTTTCTTCTATATAATGTAACTGGCCACTTGATCACAATATTATAGAGTACAAATGTGTCTGTGACTAGATTACCTAAAATTATGTCATTTTGATTCCTTATAGATCATTGAATGGGAAAACCACTAGGATTATTTACCAGATTTACCTCCCTCTCAATGTTTCCTGACAACCTAAAAGACAATCATAGCTGGGTGTGGTGATACGTGCCTGTAATCCCAGCCCCTTGGGAGGCCAAGGCTGGGGGATCTCAAGTTTGAGACAAACCTGGCCTCCACAGTGAGTACAATGTTAATTTGTGCAACATAGTGACAGCCTTTCAGGAGAGGGGTGGGGGAATCATGTGCCTCCTGTAGTGTGTATACTTTTGATGATCAAAGACTGACAACAGGGGCTGGGGATATAGCCTAGTGGCAAGAGTGCCTGCCTCGGATACACGAGGCCCTAGGTTCGATTCCCCAGCACCACATATGCAGAAAACGGCCAGAAGCGGCGCTGTGGCTCAAGTGGCAGAGTGCTAGCCTTGAGCGGGAAGAAGCCAGGGACAGTGCTCAGGCCCTGAGTCCAAGGCCCAGGACTGGCCAAAAAAAAAAGACTGACAACAGCCAGGCACTAGTGGCTCACGCCTGTAATCCTAGCTACTCAGGAGGGTGAGATCTGAGGATTCCAGTTGGAAGCCAGCCTGGGTAGGAAAGTCCAAGAGACTCTTATCTCCAATAAACTATCCAGAAAAGGCCAAAAATGGCATTATGGCTTAAGGGATAGAGTTCTAGCCTTGAACACAGAGAGGCTCAGAGACAGCCCTCAGGTCCTGAATTCAAGCCCTAATGCCCCACACACACACACACACACACACACACACACATACACAAATAAACACCCATGTATGTGCAAAAAGAAAAATGCAGATTCAATGAATTTGTGATATTTTTGTTTCTGTTTTTTGTTTGTTTGTTTGTTTGTTTTATTTTGCTGGCCTTGGGACTTGAACTCATGACCTGGGTACTGTTGGTGAATTTCTTCTTTTGCTCAAAGAGCAAAACCAATGTGAGCCACAACTCCACTTCTGGATTTTTTGGTAATTCATCGGAGATGAGTCTCATGGACTTTCTTGCCTAGGTTGCTTTCATTCCATGATCCTCAGATCCCAGCCTCCTGAGTAGCTAGGATTATGGGTATAAGCCACTGTCACTCATATTCAATGAGCTTTTAAATCATTACAAAGTAATGTCATTTTGTATTTTCCAAATGACAGGAAAATGTTGAAATGTATCAATTTCCTAGAAAAGTAGAAACTGAAACTGTGGAGAGCTTTATGAAGCAAGAACAGTCCTTTGAGCCAGGTGCCAGGTAATCCTAGCTACTCAGGAGACTGAGATCTGAGAATGGAGGTTCAAAGCCAGCCCAGACAGGTAGAGCACTAGCCTTGAATAAAAGAAGCTCAGGGACATCACCCAGGCTCTGAGTTCAAGCCCTAGGACCAGCAAAAAAAAAAAAAAAAAAAAAGTTCCTTATCTTTGAGATTCACAAAGATATTAGAATTTGCCTACCATGGTAGCACCCTCCAGAAGTCATCGTTGCTCTAGAGGCTGGAGACTCAATCATTTTTGCCCACAAATTTGAGACTAGCCTGAGCCACTGAGTGACACCCCCATATCTTGGGGGGGGGGAGGGGGACAGACACTACAAGGAGAATTTTTCTATAATTGTTTTTGGTATCAGATCCTCTCTGAACATTTTCCTTTTTTGTAACTTGTTATTGTGGGTTTAAAATCTTACCCACTGAATAGGTTTTAACCTTACTGAAAAGGAATTTACAAATAGACACCAAAACACATGTATACCCTATAATTCCATTCCTAAGAATCTAGTCTAAGCAAATAACCAGAGGCGTGCATAGACTTATGCAAGGTTGTTCATTCCAATACAATTTACAAGAACAACAAATTGAAAGCAATTTAAATGTACCAAAGGAGATCAGTTTAAAAATAATTGGCATAGTCATATAATAAACTATTATGCAACCACAGAAAATCGTGTTCCCAAAGACTTTCTTTCTTCAGATGTTTTTATATTTTAAAAAAAACCTCCCCTCCTGCCTTCCGTTCCTCTCTTTTCCTAGAGAAACCATTATGAATTTAGCATGTATACTTTCTCTACAAGTTTTCATATTTCATGTATATAATGTTATTTACATAACGACAAAAATTAAAAATGTGAATTTATCAAAAAACAGAAAACAAAAGTATGTGTAAGGAATAAGTTCAATCCTAAACATTAAATAAATATAATTATATATTCATTCATTGAAAGAGTTATTTAATAAAAATGCTAGGTACTGGGGCTGGGAATGTGGCTTAGTGGTAGAGCGCTTGCCTAGCATTCATGAAGCCCTGGGTTCAATTCCTCAGTACCACATAAACCAAAAAAGCCAGAAGTGACGCTGTAACTCAAGTGGTAGAGTGCTAGCCTTGAACAAGAAGCTTGAAAGAAGCTCAAGGACTGTGCCCAGGCCCTGAGTTCAAGCCCCAGGACTGGCAAAAAAACAAAAACCAGCTGTCTGGTGCCTCACACGTATAATCCTAACTACTCAGAAAGCTGAGATCTGAGGATCTAGGGAGAGAGCCAGCCTGAGCAGGAAAGTTTATGAGACTTTCATCTCCAATTAACAACCAAAAAGCCTGAAAATGGAGCTGTGGATCAACTAGTAGAGTGCCAGTCTTGAGCACAAAAGCTCAGGGACAGTTCTCAGACCTGGCATTCAAGCCCCAGGACTAGAACACACACACACACACACACACACACACCTGAGATTCCTGAGTGGTATCAAAGGTCTGCAAGGAAAAGGCCGGAAGTAGATATTAGACAAGTTACTACAAGAGATATTATGAGTGGATGTTTGTTCCCATGATTTACAAGTGTAAAAATGAAATTCAAAAGGGAGAAATGACTTGCCCAAAGTCACAAAGCTGAGAGGCTGGATTTAAGCCCAGGCCTGTGACTGGACTACAATACCCCAAACTTCAATCACTCCACTATGGTGGTATCTATAGTAGGGGAGCTGAGAATGATAGGAAAACACAAGATAGCACAAAGCTTGCCTCAACATCCAATAAAACTGAGCCAATGAGGAGGGTATACCACTTAGCTTTTGCTATGCAACAAACAACCTCATAATTCAGTGAGTAAAACCACAACAATTTATTTAGCTTGCAATTATATGGGTCAGAAATTTGGGCTGGGCTTCTGATCTTAGCTGGACTCGTTTATGTCTCTTTGGTCAGTTGGCAGGTCAACTAGGGACTGGCTGGCCTAAAAGGGGCTCAGCTGGGAAACTCGCCTTTTGATCCACAAGTTTATTCAACCTCTAACAGGCTAGTCCGGCCTTGTCGCATGGAAGATGCAAGAAGGTCAAGAAGGAGAGCAGAAATACAGGAAGCTTCTTGAAATCTAGAGATGATTTAGGAAAGACTGAATTGAATAAGAATTTTTTTTTGTCTCCTTCCACAGGAAGACATGCTCCAATGCCTCATTCCCAGGTTTGCCATTCAGGGGATGTTCTTAGATTGATCTAGTTCACAGTCAACCCCACCAGGCCCCTCGAGGACAAGGACTCCTAGACAGAGCTGATGGATGAGGTCAAGCAGCAGCACAGACAGACATGGATTCAGCACAGAGACTCAGAAAAATAGCACCACAGTCAACAGATTGAGGCTGGGATCAGGCCACAGGAGGGAAACATCTGAAAACCAAATATTTAAACCCAGAGACAAAAATTCCACTTGGTCTATTTGTGTCCTGCCTCAAAACATTCTCCAAATGACAATCAACCAGAGCCACATTTTCCTCTATCCTAGCAAAAGAAATAGAAGCTATACATTCATTCAACAGACATCTGTGGTTCCAAGCCCCATAAAGTTAAGGCTAATGGAAGTCATTCTTAAGTATCAAGTTGGTGTCTTTTGAAATGTCCTTCAGGATGACTTATGACTTTATAAGGGCCAAGGAGGTTCCCATTTGCTAACAAAATGTGTTACTTACTGCCAGGCACAGTGGCGAAGCGTGTAATCCTAGCTCTTGGGAAATACAGATAAGGGGATCCCCGGTCTAGGCAACATGAGTTTCAGAGACTCCATTTCAATTAATGGTTGGGCACAGTGGTGCATGCCTGACATCCCAGCTACAGGGAATCACTGTAGTTGGAAGAGTGTCACCAACAATAAAAAAAAAAAAGCCAGGGCATAAAGCAAGACCCTATGTCAAAAATAGCCAACATAAAAGCCAAGCACTGGTGGCTCATGCCTATAATCCTAGTTACGCAGGAGACTGGGCTGTGAGGATCACGATTCAAACCTAGCTCAGGTAGGAAAGTCTGTGAGACTATCCAGTCAACCACCAAGGGAAAAAAAAAGGTGAAAGTGGAGGTGCTACACAAGTGGTAGAGTGCTAGCCTTGAGCATAAAAGCTCAGGGAAGGCGCCCAGGCCCTGAGTTCAAACCCCAGGACTATCAAAAGAAAGAAAGAGGGAAAGGAAAGGAGAGGAGAGGAGAAGGGAGGGGAGGGCAGGGGAGAAGAGGGGAGGAAAGGTTCTCATGGTAAACAAGGGATGCCAGCTGAGCACCAATGAGATATAAGGCTCAAAGTTTGAAATCAGGAAAGTCCATGAGACTCAGCTCTAGTTAGCCAGCCCAAAGCCAGAAATGGAGGTGCAGTTCAACTGGTAAAGTCCTTGAGTGGAAACAGCTAAGGGACAGCACCCAGGCCCTGAGTTCAACCCATATCCTCAGTCATTTTATAAAATTTATTTTGGCCACCTGGGCACAGGTAGCTTATGCCTGCAACACTAGCTACTTTAGGAGACTGAGATCTGAGGATCAAGGTTCAAAGCCAACCTGGGCAGGAAAGGCTATAAGGCTGGGTTTTTTTTGCTGGTCCTGGGACTTGAATTCTGGACCTGAGAGCTATCCCTAATCTCCTGTTGCTCAAAGCTAGCACTGTACCACTAGTCACAGTGCCACTTCCAGCTTTTTCTGTGACTAATTGGAAACAACAGTCTCATGTACTTTCCTGCCTGGGCTGGCTTCAAACCAAGATCCTTAGGTCTCAGTGTTCTGAGTAGCTAGGATGACAGGGGTTAGCCACCAATGCCCAGCTAAATCCATGAGACTCTTGTCTCCAATTAACCACCAGAAAACTGGAAGTGGTGCTGTGGCTCAAAGTAAGACAGTGCCCAGGCCGAGTTCAAGCCCCATGACTGACAAAAAAATTTTTTTTGCCAGTGTAGGGATTTGAACTGGCACTCTGCCACTTGAGCCACGCCTCCACATTGGTTTTTGCTGGTTATTTTGAAGACAGACGTTCTCAGACTTTTCTGTCCAGGCTCACTTCGAGCTATGATTCTCCAGATCTCAGCCTCCTGTATACCTAGGGATACAGGTGTGATCCAACAGTGCCCAGCTACATTTCATTCTTTTAAGGTGGGCAAGTCAGTGGTTTTGAGTACATTTACAGTTGTACATCCACACCACAATCAAGTTTAGAATATTTTCATCATTGTTTATGGTACCAAAGGTCAAATCCAAGGCCTCATGCATGCTAGGCAAGTGCTGTACTAAAGCTCATTTGTGTGGTCATGTGCTGGTATTGGGAACATGAACTCAGAACCTCACATTCTCTCTCTGCTTTCTTTCTCAAGTCTGGCACTCTGCCACTTGATCCACAGCTCTATGTTTGGCTTTTTGATGTTTCATTGGAGATCCGAGTCTCAAGGACTTTCCTGCCTAGGCTGGCTTTGAACCCCAGTCCTCAGACCTCAGCCTCCTGAGTAGCTAGGATGACTCGCATGAGCCACGGACACCCAACCCATTATGCTTTTTAACTCTGTAATCCCATTCCTTAGAATTAATCTCAAGTTAGTAGATAACATATAATGCAGGAAAATACTAAACAAAACGTTACTGTCACATTATTTACATAACTGATTTTTTTCTGCCTATTCAGCAAAACCAACAAAGACAGGAATGAAGACCGGGCTGGGGATATGGCCTAGTGGCAAGAGTGCCTGCCTCATATACATGAGGCCCTGGGTTCGATTCCCCAGCACCACATATACAGAAAATGGCCAGAAGTGGCGCTGTGGCTCAAGTGGCAGAGTGCTAGCCTTGAGCAAAAAGAAGCCAGGGACAGTGCTCAGGCCCTGAGTCCAAGCCCCAGGACTGGCCAAAAAAAAAAAAAAAGAATGAAGACCGTCATCTTTCAGGACGTCTTTTATCTGAAGAGGCTTTTCCAAACGGAAAAAACCACTCTGTGTCCCAAGGGAGCCTCCTGAGGGACGGCCGTCCTGTGTCCTGTCACACAAGGCTGCCAGGCACCTGAACACAAGCAGGTGACCCCTGCTTCTCCAGAAGAGCAAATTGGGAAAGTTCCAGGTTCAGCTCCCTCATACCTCTGGCTGGGGTTCCTCTTCCAGGCGCCCTTGCTCTTCTGACCCTCAGGTACCCTCAGAGGGCACACCATTAACCCTTGTAAGGCAGCTTTTCCTAGTCCCTCCCCAACACCTTCCAGAGACTACATACAGGTAGACTACAGGTAATCTCACACTCTCCCCATACAGTAGGGGGGCACCTTCCTTCCACCTAATTCATCACAAGGAGCACCTCAATGGGGAGGCTTCCTGAAAATAGATATCAGTCCTTGCAGCTTCTGATTTTCATTTTAAAACATGTAAATCATGCCAGGCACCCAGGACTCATGCCTGTAATCCCAGCTACTCAAGAGGCTGAGATCTAAGGATCACAGGAAGCCAGCCATGGTAGGAAAGTTCATGAGACTCTTACCTCCCATTAACCACCCAAAAGCCAAAAGTAGAGATGTGGCTCAAATAGTAGAGCAAAAGCCATGAGAAAAAAAAAAAAAAAAACAAACAGCCAAGGGGCTGGGGATATGGCCTAGTGGCAAGAGTGCTTGCCTCGTATACACGACGAGGCCCTGGGTTCGATTCCCCAGCACCACATATACAGAAAATGGCAAGAAGTGGCGCTGTGGCTCAAGTGGCAGAGTGTGAGCCTTGAGCAAGAAGAAGCCAGGGACACTGCTCAGGCCCTGGGTCCAAGCCCCAGGACTGGCCAAAAAAACAAAAAAACCAGCCAAGTCAGAGTGTGAGGCCCTTCATTCACACCCCAGTAAATAATAAAACAACAACAACAACAAAAAAGTCAATGTAGGGGCTGGGAATATGGCCTAGTGGTAAAGTGTTTGCCTCACATACATGAAGCCCTGGGTTCAATTCCTCAGCAACACATATATAGAAGAAAAAAAAAAAAAACAGAAGTGGCGCTGTGGCTCAAGTGGTAGAGTGCTAGCCTTGAGCAAGAAGAAGCCAGGGACAGTGCTCAGGCCCTGAGTTCAAGGCCCAGGACTGGCCAAAAAAAAAAAAAAGTCATTGTAAATCAGTCTGCATAGGGTAGCTCTCAACCTGTAATCTCAACTATTGGGGTGGCAGAGATGGGAAGGATTGAAGTTGGAAGCCAGACAGGGTAAAAGGTTAGAAAGACCGGGTCTCAATAAGTAAACGGGAAGTAGTGGGCTTGATAGAGATTTTTTTTTTTTCTTTTGCCAGTCCTGGGCCTTGGACTCAGGGCCTGAGCACCGTCCCTGGCTTCTTCCCGCTCAAGGCTAGCACTCTGCCACTTGAGCCACAGCGCCACTTCTGGCCATTTTCTGTATATGTGGTGCTGGGGAATCGAACCCAGGGCCTCATATATATGAGGCAGGCACTCTTGCCACTAGGCCATATCCCCAGCCCTTGAATTTCTTTTATGTGAAAGAGGGTGGACAAATTTCATACACATAACAAAGACTGGCTTTTCCTTTCTATGAACAGTCTACACAGAGGAGTGGCCTCACTACTCCCTTATTTTAGTGGCTTCTTTCCCTACTGATTTGTAGGAATGCTTTATATATTAGGGGAATTACTCCTTACAATATTCAGAATTGAAAATATATTCTCCCAGTTTGTTTTTTGACTTCCTTACAGTAGATATTCTATCATGAAGGAATTACATTTTTATTTAATCATTTTATTCATTTCTTATTTTCTGGATTCTGGGCTTAGTTTCATACTTAGATTAAATTTACACTTATTAGGGCTGGGGATATAGCCTAGTGGCAAGAGTGCCTGCCTCAGATACACGAGGCCCTAGGTTCGATTCCTCAGCACCACATAAACAGAAAACGGCCAGAAGCGGCGCTGTGGCTCAAGTGGCAGAGTGCTAGCCTTGAGCGGGAAGAAGCCAGGGACAGTGCTCAGGCCCTGAGTCCAAGGCCCAGGACTGGCCAAAAAAAAAAAAAATTTACACTTATTAAATAATAAAATACTCTCCAATGAGTTTTTCAAGTATTTTATAGTTTTTGTTGTTGTCGGTCATGGGACTTGAACTCAGGTCTGGGCACTCTCCCTGAGTTTGTTTGCTCAAGGCTAGTGCTCTACCACTTTGAGCCTCAGCTCTATTTCCTAGAATTTTTTAATTTTTTACATTTGGTACAATTGGAATTTGTCCTAGAGAAAAATATGAATCTGAGGGAATTTTTTTTTTTGGCCAGTCCTGGTGCTTGGACTCAGGGCCTGAGCACTGTCCCTGGCTTCTTTTTGCTCAAAGCTAGCACTCTGCCACTTGAGCCACAGCGCCTCTTCTGGCCGTTTTCTGTATATGTGGTGCTGGGGAATCGAACCCAGGGCCTCATGTATACGAGGCAAGCACTCTTGCCACTAGGCCATATCCCGAGCCCTCTGAGGGAATTTTTTTTCCCCTAGATAGCTACTCAATTGTCCTCACACTACTTCTTTTTTTTTTTTTTTTTTTTTTTTTGCTGGGGCCTGGGCACTGACCCTGAGCTCCTTTGCAGAAGCCCAGTGCTCCACCACTTTGAACCACAGCTCCACTTCCAGTTGTTTGTTTTACCATTACTGGGACTTGAACTCAGGGCTTGGGGACTGTTCTTGAACTTTTTTTTTCTTTTTGCCACGGTGGGGCTTGAACTCAGGGCCTGGGCACTGTCCCTGAGCTTCTTTTGCTCAAGGCTAAACTCTACCACTTGAGCCACAGCACCATTTCTAGCTTTTTCTGTTTATGTGGCATTGAGGAATTGAACCCAAGGCTTCCTGCATGTTAGGCAAGCACTCTACCACTAAGCCACATTCCCAGCCCTCACACTACTATTTGTATGTGTGTGTGTGTGTGTATCAGTCCTGGGGCTTGAACTCAGGGCCTGGGCACTGTCCCTGAGCTCTTCTGCTCGAAGCTAGTGCTCTATCACTTTGAGCCACAGCACCACTTCCAATTTTCTGGTGGTTAATTGGAGATAAGAGTCAAGAGACTTTCCTGCCCTCATCTGGCTTCAAACCGTGATCCTCAGAGCTCAGCCTCCCAAGAAGCAAGGATTACAGGACTGAGCCACCAGAGTCTGGCTAACTTTGAATATTTAATAAGGGAGATCAACAGCAGGTTGGTGGTTGAAGCATATTCTCATAAACCTTCTTGATGGAATCTTGCACAACCTTTAAAGCAATGATTTTTAAGTATTTGTCACAACATTGGGGAATGTCAAGAACTGTAATCCTAGCTACATGGGGTTGAGATCTGAGGATCATGGCTTAAAGCCAGCCCAGGCAGGAAAGTACATGAGACTCTTATCTCCAATTAACCAGCAAAAGGCCATAAGTGGAACTAAGGCTCAAGCGTTAGAATGCTATCCTTGAGCACACAAGCTCAGGGACAGCACCCAGGCTCTGAGTTCAAGCCTCAGGACTGGTGCATGGGCACACACACACACACACACACACACACACACACACACACCCCTTTAGGGAGATGTTTCCAATGAAAACACTGAATAGAAAAAAAGAATATATTAGAATGTAGGTGTGGCTCGAGTGGTACAAAACAAGCAAGCTAAGTGAAACAGTTGAGTTGTAACTAGTACTGACAAAAAAAAAAAAGAACAAGAAAGGATACAAACTTTATGCAAACCAAGACTACGACCACATTCTGAAAACAAGCACAAAAAAAGGACCAGGCACTGGTGGCTTGTACTTGTAACCCTAGCTGCTCAAGAGGCTGAGATCTGAGGATCATAGTTTGAAACCATCCTAGGTAAGAAAGTCCATGAGACTCTTTTTTTTTTTTTTTTTTTTTTGCCAGTCCTGGGCCTTGGACTCAGGGCCTGAGCACTGTCCCTGGCTTCCTTTTGCTCAAGGCTAGCACTCTGCCACTTGAGCCACAACGCCACTTCTGGCCGTTTTCTGTATATGTGGTGCTGGGGAATCGAACCTAGGGCTTCATGTATACGAGGCAAGCACTCTTGCCACTAGGCCATATCCCCAGCCCCTCCATAAGACTCTTATCTCCAATGAACCACCAGAAAAATCTGAGGCAGAGCTATGGCTCAAGTGGTAGAGCACTGGCCTTAAGCAGAAAATCTCAGGAACAGTACTGGCTTCAAGCACTGAGTTCAAGCCCCATAACCACCACCACCAACAACAACAAAATGTCACCCAAAGAAGACACCCAAAGGGCTGGGGATATGGCCTAGTGGCAAGAGTGCCTGCCTCATATACATGAGGCCCTGGGTTCGATTCCCCAGCACCACATATACAGAAAATGGCCAGAAGTGGCGCTGTGGCTCAAGCGGCAGAGTGCTAGCCTTGAGCAAAAAGAAGCCAGGGACAGTGCTCAGGCCCTGAGTCCAAGCCCCAGGACTGGCCAAAAAAAAAAAATTTTTTAAATTAAAAAAAAAAAAGAAGACACCCAAAGATGACAATGAGTTTTCTAGAATGTAGGATGAATGTGTGATCCCTTTCACCTTTTCTTTTCCCCTAACTTTTCTGTAGCATGATTTTCAAATTTTCACTTTATAAAAATAACATTTTGTCTGTGTTTTTCTCATCTGTATAAAGAAACCTCATAAAAATGATAGTAGAGAAATAAAAAGATTGCAAACTCACAAGAAAGACAGGGGAAGGAAGGAAGGGAGGGAGGGAGGGAAGAAAGGAGGGAGGGAGGGAGGGAGGGAGGGAGGGAGGGAGGGAACCAGGTGCCAGTGGTTCACACCGTAATCATAGCTACTCAGAAGTCTGAGATCTGAGAATCACAGTTCAAAGCCAGCCCAGGCAGAAAAGTCCCCATGAGATTCTTATCTCCAATTAACCATTCAAAAACCAGAAGTGGCACTATGGTTCTCGTGGTGGAGTGCTAGCTTTGAGCACAAAGAGGTTCAGGAACAGCGCTTAGGCCCCTGACTTCAAGCCCCATGACAGGCAAAAAAAAGAGAGAGAAAGGGAGGAAGGAAGGGAGGAAGGAAGGAAGGAAGGAAGGAAGGAAGGAAGGAAGGAAGGAAGGAAGGAAGGAAGGAAAGAAGAAAAGAAGAAAGGAAGAGTTCATGGTTGGAAAATTCCAGAATGTGTTCAAGGAGGGAACAAACAGAAGGAATAACAGTAATAGGCACCACCTGTGAAAGAAGCGACCAGAAGGCTTGGGTGGGGTGGTGATTACAGTGACATGTGTCACTTGTGGACAGGACTACAGACTGCCCTCAGGAGACACAGCTGGCCACTCACTGTGGGTACCCTCAAGCCCAGCACCCAAGAGACCTCTGGCTCTTTTCTCCTAACCACACAAGGGACGATGTGTTTAGAATCCCCAGACTCTGCTTGGGAGCTGCCGGAGAGTCAATGGCTGATTGAGAAGGCCTGTAAAGCTGCTGGAGGGCCGGGGGGGGGGAGGTGGGGGTTACTGCCAGCCCAGGAACCCTTTAAGCCCTGGGGTTCTCTCAGACATCCCAGTAGCGGTTGGGTCCCTGCAGGTGCAACCTCAAGCCGGCAGGGCCAAATGCTCCCTTCTCTGGTGCCTCAAACCAGAGGCGCCCACTGTGAAGACACATGGAGGGGTAAGACTCCCAGACAAGGCAGCAGCCCAGTCATCCTCTCAGGCAAGCTAATTCCTCCTGCTATTGATGTGGCCTCCTTGCTCAGCTGCCCAGTAACCTCATTCCTCCCCAGAACTGGAGCCTGATGTCTGGAGTGTCCCTCCATGCCCTGCCTTGTGGTTACAAAGGCAAGTCCAAGTCAGGCGCTGGTGGCTCACGCCTGTAATCCTAGCTACTCAGGAGGCTGAGGTCTGAGGATCATGGTTCAAAGCCCGCCCAGGCAGGAACGTCTGTGAAACTCTATCTCCAATTAACCAGAAAACTGGAAAGAGTAGAGCACTAGCCCTGAATGGAAAAAGCAAGCTCTTTCAAGGTGCTAAATTCACGCCCCAGTACCAACACACACACACACACACACACACACACACACACACACACACACACACACAGAGAAACCCAGCCTCCCTGGGTCCAGTCCACTTCCCACACCATGCAGCTGCTCCTTGGAATATAGAAGTCTTGCCAACGTGAAGAAATGTAGTTAAATTAGTGAAAGTGCTGGCAGATATATTGACGCAGGAGAGATACACACACATATACACACATGTACACACATCCCACAACCTTGATTTTTTTTGTTTCTATAGATTTGGATGCAATGCCATGCTGAATATGAACTACATATTTTTTGGCTTTCACAATATCCTAATATTATTATTTGCTTTGTAGTATATAGTCTTTGAACAGAGCCCATGGTGTGGTTTGTAAGAACTTGATAGTAGGCTTTAAGTCTTCTTTTTTCCTATGGCTGGAAAAAATACAGGGGAAAAGAGGGGAGAGCTAAAAATATCTATTCATTCCCCCTCTGAAAGAATAAATTTTTAGGGGCTGGGGATATGGCCTAGTGGCAAGAGAGCTTGCCTCGTATACTTGAAGCCCTGGATTCAATTCCCCAGCACCACATATACAGAAAATGGCCAGAAGTGGCGCTGTGACTCAAGTGGCAGAGTGCTAGCCTTGAGCAAAAAGAAGCCAGGGACAGTGCTCAGGCCCTGAGTCCAAGGCCCAGGACTGGCAAAAAAAAAAAAAAAAAAAGAATAAATTTTTAAGTCCAGAAAGGTGGCTTGGAAAACCACCCTAATCACTTATTGAAAATGTATACTCTAGGTTAGCCTCTGTTCAAGATCCTATAAAAACACAAGGAAATCTTGCCTTTAGGGCTTGGGTGTCACTCAGTGATGGAGTACATGCTAGGATGACAAGCTTGAGACATGATGGAGTACATGTGTGAAGCCCTGGGTTCCATTGCTAATGCCAATCACAGGAACACTAGGACTGAGGAGATGGCTCAAGTGGTAGAGTGCCAGCCCAGCAAGAGCAAGACCCTGAATTCAAATATGGTAACAATAATAACAATAAAATCCTGTACCTCAGGACTATCTAGACTATTTATGCCTTATTTATCTATTTGTTTGTGTGGTACTAGGGATTGAATAGAGGGCCTCACACATGCTAGGCAGACACTTTACTACTTGAGCTACTCCTCTAACCATCCTCCCCACCCCGCTTTTTTTTTTTTGCCAGTCCTGGGGTTTGATCTCAGGGCTTGGGCACTGTCCCTGAGCTGCTTATGCTCAAGGCTAGCACTCCATCACTTGAGCCACAGTACCACTTTTGGCTTTTTCTGTTTATGTGGTACTGAGGGATCGAACCCAGGGGCTTTGTGCATGCTAGGCAAGCACTCTACTACAAAGTCACATTCCCAACCCCTTTTCCTTTCTTTCTTTCTTTCTTTCTTTCTTTCTTTCTTTCTTTCTTTCTTTCTTTCTTTCTTTCTTTTGTTCTTTCTTTCTTTCTTTCTTTTTGCCAGTCCTGGGGCTTCTACTCAGGACCTTGGCTTTGTGCTCAAGGCTAGTGCTCTACTACTTGAACCACAGCCCCACTTCTGGCTTTTTCAGTTTATGTGGTACTGAGAAATAACACCTAGGGCTTCAGGCATGCTTGGCAAGCACTCTACCACTAAGCCACATTGCCAGCACCTCTAGACCTTTTTTGCATTGTTTTCAACATGTTTATTTTATGATCATTAAGTAGTTGTACAAAGGGGTTTCAACTCAACAGAGGCTGGGAATATGGCCTAGTGGTAAAGTGTTCACCTCGTATACATGAAGCCCTGGGTTTGATTCCTCAGCACCACCTATATAGAAAAAAGCCAGTAGTGGCACCGTGGCTCAAGGGGTAGAATGCTAGCCTTGAGCAAAAAGAAGCCAGGGACAGTGCTCAGGCCCTGAGTCCATGCCCCAGGACTGGCAACAACAACAAAACAAAAAAATTCAACGTATCACTTTATGAGTACGATGCATCTGGACTGCATTGATTTTTTTCAGGTAGGATCTCATTGGATGAGCCTCCTATTTGTACTTCCCTGCATTGCTAGGATTAACAGGCAAACACCAGGGCACCCAGCCATTGAGTGAGATGGAGTCTCATAAACTTATTTTCGGGCTGGGGATATAGCCTAGTGGCAAGAGTGCCTGCCTCGGTATACCCGAGGCCCTAGGTTCGATTCCCCAGCACCACATATACAGAAAACGGCCAGAAGCGGCGCTGTGGCTCAAGTGGCAGAGTGCTAGCCTTGAGCGGGAAGAAGCCAGGGACAGTGCTCAGGCCCTGAGTCCAAGGCCCAGGACTGGCCAAAAAAAAAATAATAAATAAACTTTTATTTTCCAGTTGGCCTCTAACCACAGTCCTCCCATCTCTGCCTCCCAAGTAGTTAGGACTACAAGCAATTGCGCCGGGCAATTTATACCCTTTTTCAAGACAAGCCTTTTTTTTTTTTTCCTCCATGAGAGCAGAAACCACAGTCACCTTGTTTACTGCTATGTATTTCCCTCATTCACTCAAGAACTGTATTAGGTTCCCCAGTAGCAGGGAGTCAGAGCTCCCTACTATTACCAGGCCCCTAGTCAAGTATTGGGCTACAATACCCAACAAAGCAAAACTTTGCCTTCATGGAGCTGAGATTCTAGTAAGAAAGAAGGAGATGATAACAAATAAACCAACCAACCTATGAAATGTAAAGTGGTGGTAAAGGCATCGGAAGAAAAAAAGAAGGGTCTTTGCACCACATGAGCCTGCAGCAACAACGTAAGCTCCCCCGACAGTCAGTCAGCGCCGCCATCTTGTCTCCCAGCTCCAGTGAGCAACACAGCTCTGGGGTGCTATGCTTTGAGTGCTTCCCCTCAAGCTTTGTGGGTTTTTTTTTGTTTTTTCCAGTCCTGGACCTTGGACTCAGGGCCTGAGCACTGTCCCTGGCTTCTCTTTGCTCAAGGCTAGCACTCTGCCACTTGAGCCACAGCGCCCCTTCTGGCCGTTTTCTATATATGTGGTGCTGGGGAATTGAACCCAGGGCTTCATGTATAATGAGTCAAGCACTCTTGCCACTAGGCTATATTCCCAGCCCTCCCTGCAAGCTTTGTGTGCCTGAAGTCTAAGCCTCAGTGTGGCAATGTTGAAACACAGAACTTTTTAAGAGGTGGGCCCTGCCTGGCATGAGTGGCTCACACCTATAATCCCTGCTACTCAGGAGACTGAGATGGGAGGATCATGATTTGAAGTCTGCCAGGGCAGGTAAGTTCGTGGCATGCTTAGCTCCAATGAACCATCAAAAAGCCAGAAATGGAGCTGTGGCTTAAGTGGTAGAGTCCCAGCTAGCCTTAAGCAAAATATCTCACAGGCAACACCCAGGCCCTGAGTTCCAGTCCCAGAATTGATATAGATTTAAAAAAAAACAAACCTAAATCAGATCTTGTCACCTGGTCAAAACCCTGTGGCTTCCTGAATCCTCCACTGAGGAAGAAAGCAAAGTGCATACTCTCACTATGAAATCATGGCAAGGTACTATTACTTTCAATGTTTTCTTTTTTTTTTTTTTTTTTTGCCAGTCCTGGAGCTTGGACTCAGGGCCTGAGCACTGCCACTGGCTTCTTTTTTGCTCAAGGATAGCACTCTACCTCTTGAGCCACGGTGCCACTTCGGGCTTTTTCTGTGTATGTGGTGCTGAGGAATGGAATCTAGGGCTTCATGCATGCTAGGCAAGCACTCTACCACTAAGCCCCATTCCAGTCCCTTACTTTCAATCTTTCTGAATTTCACTCCAATTATTTTCCTCTCTTCACTCCCTTTCACCCTCAACAGCCTTTCTCCTGATCAGCAACCCTGTCCAGTCATATTCCCAACCTCAGGATCTTTGCACTTGAGCTTCTCTTTGCCTAGAAGGCTCCTCTCTCTGGCTAATCACCAATCCATTCCCTTGTCCCCTGCATGCCATTACTCAAAATGTCCCTTCTCAGACAAGGACGTTTGCCAGAGACATTGTTTAATCATTCACATTTCCCTCCTACCCAACATTCCTATTTGCTTTCCCAGCTTTGTTCTGTCTGCTCAGCATTCATCGCCATCTTATATGACCCCCTATTTTTTTTTAAAGTATTTTATCTTGTTTATCAACTATCCCTCCCAGTAAGACGTCATTGCTGGGAGGACATTGATGTCTGTGTTTTGTTTATTTCTATGGCCCAACATAGTAGGCAGTCAATAAATATTTATTAAATGAATGAATGAATGGATCCTTGCTCTAGGTCCTTTCCTGATTTCCTTTTCCCCTGAAAAGCTGGTGATGGATCAGGGAAAGCCCCAAAGCACCTGCCATACATTGGAGTGACCAATAGCAGTTCATTCCTTCCTTGCTCTCACGATACTGCTGGGTTTCTAGGCCTGAGAAGGAAGAGAGGATTAAGTACGGAAGTGGGAGGAAGGAGAGACGTCTCCACCCGTCTGCTCAGAGGCTGCAATCTGCCTGGCACACTCCCAGACACAGGAAGCATCACGGAGGAAGTGACTTGCAGACAAGGATCCGGAGAAAAATGCCCTGTGCCTGAGACAAGAACACTTGAGGCCAGTCATTCTGGAGCCTTCCAAGGGTCCATTCCTGGGGGATGAGTAAAATCCGCTGCATGGTGTCTAGGGTGACGGGTGACTGACTCATTCTCTATGGCAGGGAATCCACGGTCCTAAGTCTAGCAGGTGCTTCCTCCTCTGCAATCCCAGCTGGGGTGACTGGATGCAAACGTCCCCCCTACACACACACACACACACACACACACACACACACACACACACACACAGAGCCAGGGAGGTGGGAGGTCCTGCTTCTGTGCCAGCATCTCCCACTGGATGTGGGTGGGGCAGGGGGAGTGGGCCTTTGGCAAAGCTGCCATGGGTAATGTGTCTACCTAGCAGGGAAAAATGGATCACAGAGTGGGAAAGAAGCACCTGAGTTGAAGAGCTGTAGAAGGAGCCAGGTGCAGGTGGCTCACTCCCATCATCTTGAACTACTCAGGAGGCTGAGATCTGAGGATTGAGGTTTGAAGCCAATTCAGGCAGGAGAATCTATGAGACTCTTATCTCCAGCTCACCATCAAAAAAGCTGGAAGTATGGGCTGGGGATATGGCCTAGTGGCAAGAGAGCTAGCCTCGTATACATGAGGCCCTGCACCACATATACAGAAAACGGCCAGAAGTGGCGCTGTGGCTCAAGTGGCAGAGTGCTAGCCTTGAGCAAAAAGGAAGCCAGGGACAGTGCTCAGGCCCTGAGTCCAAGGCCCAGGACTGGCAAAAAAAAAAAAAAAAAGCTGGAAGTGGAGCTGTGGCTCAAGTGGTAGAGCACTAGCCTTGAGCACAAAAGTGCAGAGATAGCACCCAGGCCTTGATTTCAAGCCACAGAACACACACACACACACACACACACACACACACACACACACCCTTAAACAAAAAGATCTGTAGAACTATCAAGGGTTCCAGCTGCACATTCCCAGAAGTAGGCAAAGAAGCAAGCTTGGCTAGGCCCATCCAGCTCTAAGACTTGGGGTTCCAGCATTCTGGGATGGGGGAGAGGGTCTGTGTCTGCCAGGCTTGTGTTTTGTTTTTGGTGTCCGGTACTAGGGTTTGAACTCAGGGCCTTGCAAAATCTTTTGACTTTTTCCACTCAAGACTGGCACTCTACCACTTGACCCATGCCTCTAGTTCCAGCTGTTTTGTGTTTTTTCTGGTCCTAAGGCTTGACCTCTGGGCCTAGGCACTGTCCCTAAGCTCTTTTCGTGTGTGTTCAAGGCTAGCGCTCTACAACTTGAGCCGCAGGCCCACTTCCAGCTTTTTTGGTTAATTGAAGATAAGTATCTCACAGACATTCCTACTCTGAATGGCTTCAAACTGTGATCCTCAGATCACAGCGTTTTGAGTAGCTAGGATTACAGGCACCTGCCTTAGTTCCAGCTTCTTGGCTGGTTCATTGGAGATAAGAATCTCACAGCTATTTCTGCCTGGGCTGGCTTTGAACTTCCATCTTCGGGTCTTAGCTTCCTGAATAATTAGGATTACAGGCATAAGCCACCAATGCCTGGCACTGCCATCTTTATTGAAGTGGTCCTGCCTCAAGTTCATAGAGGCAGTGGCCTGAAGTCTTATTTTGTAACTCAAAGAGAAAGAAACATTCCTACAGACATTCCACAGAGGCTCTTCCTTGGTGGCCTCTAACATTTGGATTCGGCTTGTTTGCAGAAGTGTACAAATGTCATAAAACCTATACCAGGAAACTTCTAATTTAAAAAAAAACAACAAACCTGACCGTTTAAGGAAACCCCTTTCAACCCAGGGCTCAAATAGAAAGAAGCAGAGATAGCAATTAATTTCCAGAAGAGCAGAGAAACCACTCAGTGTAACCACAGCAACAAGCTGTACATTGTATTTACAATGAAAGCCAGCAGCAGCGGCTCAGAGCCTGAGATGTATTATGAAGCTAATAAAATCTGTACTACTTTGTTCCTCCTCCCTGAAAACCAAAGCAAGGCTCTTTAAGCTGGTCCTTTGATAAGGGTTTAATAAAGATCGCATAGGTGGCTCATGCCTATAATCCTAGATATTCAGGAGGCAGAAATCAGAATTATGGTTCAAAGCCAGCCTAGGCAGGAATATCGGTGAGTCTCATCTCCAATTAACTACCAAAAAGCCAGAAATGGCGCTGTGGCTCCAAGTAGTAAAGTACCAGCCTTGGGTACAAAAGCCCAGGGACAGAGCCCAGGTCCTGAGTTCAAGCCCTAGAGCCCTCTTCCCCCCAAATAGCAGGAGATGACACCTAGCTGTG
Organism: Perognathus longimembris pacificus; assembly: GCF_023159225.1. Taxonomy (NCBI): domain Eukaryota; kingdom Metazoa; phylum Chordata; class Mammalia; order Rodentia; family Heteromyidae; genus Perognathus; species Perognathus longimembris. The sequence goes on from NC_063177.1 coordinate 45,042,966, forward strand.
GTTTCTAACTTATTTGTTTACAGATCTGAAGTCATACATTAATCATCCGCAAAGCATGCTGCAACATGCTGTTGTTATTTAAACAGCTGATTATGATCTTCTGTGTGTTTCAAATAAGTGTAGAATAAATAGAGGGTCTTCACTGAGGGTTGTAGCTCTAACCTGTAATCCTAGCTACTTGGGAGGTACAGATCAAGAGATCAAGGGTCGAGGCCACCCAAGCTCAAGAGAAAGCCTAGAGGACAAGCTAAAGTGGGAAAGTGCCACCTTTAAGAGGAAAAAAAAAAAAAAAAGCCAAGGTAGAATGCAAGGTCCTGAGTTCAAGTTCCAGTGCCAGAATACACACAAAAAAGTTTGAGAGACATCATCTGAGCCCATGGCTAAGGACAGTGGCATGTACCTGACATCTCCCATCTACAAGAAGAGCACAATGGCTGGGAGTGGTGGCACACACCTCTCATCCTTGGTGACATGGGAGAGGATCACGGGCTGGACAAGAGCAAGACACAACCTTGAAAATAACCGATGCAAAAAGGGACCGAAGGCATGGCTCGAGTGGTAAAGCACCTGCCCGTGTTGGCATCAAACTGCAATCTTCCTAATCTCACCCCCACTGAATAGCCAGGATTCCAGGCCTCAGGTCCCCAGACCTTTTGTTTGCATTCTGTTTTTGACATGAGGCCATACGTTTTTACTGGTGATGGCCTGAAACTTGAGATCTTCCTACACCCATCCTCCCAAGTGCTTGCATTACAAGCGTGAACCACCATGCCTGGCTTCCGACAACATTTGAGGGGTGTTTCTGGGCAATAGAACTGTCACAGTCCCTTACCTGCACGGTTCCCCTCCTCCTCCTCCTGCCCCCTTCATGTACTGATCATTTATTGCTCGGTTTGGTGAAGGGCTGTTTTGCCTGTTAACTCTAGGGGACCCAGGGGACACAGTCTGTAGAACACAATGTTCATACCAGTGTGTCTAACCACAAACCCCAAGAGTCTGACTGCTGAGACACTCAGGGAATCAAAAGAGTCCTGACACCTTCAGAGGCCCTACCCCACTCACGGGAACAACATTGCATCAAAGGCAGGAAGTCCCTGACAAGTCGACCCCAGAAGCCACCAGACACTGGTCACCTTTATGTGGTTGTGCAAGAGGTTGAATTCTCAAGGAGGGGCGGGCGCCTCCGCTGCCAGGGCGGAGCCCAAGCCTGAGGAAGGAGGCCCAAGAAGGGAGGTCTAGGCTGCCCACCACAGGAAGCTTGGCTCCCATGGCCGGCTCTCTCCTGGGGTAAGTGGCATTTGAGTTCCTGCTCCTTCCCTTTGTTTTTCTTTTTCTTTTTTAAATCTCCAAAATCCCCAAGGAAATAGTAACTATGTATTGCAATCCTATAATTAAGACCCCGGAGAAACACAAAGAGGACTGAACAGTCTCTCTCAAAGACCTATCAAAGATCTGGGGACTTGATGTGTGTGGTGGCATACACCTGTAATCCCAGCTACTCAGGAGGAAGTGCTATGAGGTTAGCCTGGGCAAAAGCACAAGACCCTACCTAAAAATTAACTAAAGCAAAAAGAGGCAGAGGTCGGGCTCAGTGGTAGAGCATCTGCCTACCAAAGGTAAGGCCCTGAGCTCAAAACCCCAGTACAGGGCTGGGAATGTGGCCTAGTGATAAAGTGCTTGCCTAGCATGCATGAAGCCCTGGGTTCAAACAGCTTGGTGGTAGAATGCCTGCTTAGCAAGAGCAATGCCCTGGGTTCAAACTCTTGAATCACCCAAACATACATCAAACAAACACAGACAGCTCAAGATGCGAATGACCTTGGTTAGTCTGAACAAATGACAAAGATGCTTGAGTGGCTGCAACGGACAGAACGGACAGCAGGGGTGGTGCAGGAGGGAGAGGACACAGCTACGGAAGCTGGCGCTGTGGCTCAAGTGGCAGAGTGCTAGTCTTGAGCGGGAAGAAGCCAGGGACAGTGCTCAGGCCCTGAGTCCAAGCCTCAGGACTGGCGAAAAAAAAAGATGCTTCAAAAGGTAAGTCATCATTTGGAACACATGCACATGGCCGGTAGGGATGTCAAATCATGCAGCCACTGTGGAAAATAGGAGACTTGGTCCTCAAAAAGGAAAGCACAGAATTACCACAGGATCCAGCAATTCCATGCTGGGTTGAGACCCAAAAAGAATCAAAAGCAGACAAACAGCTATTTGCACAACAGCATTCTTCTAAGTAGCCCAAGATAGTCAACGAAAACATCTTTGTTTTCTTTTCTTTTTGTTGGTCATGGGGCTTGAACTCCAGTCCTTGGAGTTATACCCACACTCTTTCACTCAAGGCTAGCACTTTACCACTTTGAGTCATAGCACTGCTTCTGGTCTTCTGATGGTTAATTGGAGATAAGAGTCTCAAGGACGTTCCTGCCCTGGCAGGCTTCAAACTGTGATTCTCCGATCTCAGCCTCCTGAGTAGCTAGGATTTTAGATGTGAGCCACCTGCACCTGGCTTCAAAACACCTTTCACTAGATGAACACATCAATAAGATGCAACACACACACACACACACACACACACACACACACACACACTGGAATAGTATTTAACCTTTAAAAGGAATGAAATTCTGACATGCTACATCAGTGCACTCAGAAAGCAGCATGTTCAGTAAACTAAGGCAAGCCCAAAAGGGCACTGTGTATACTACCTATCTGTGGTGCCAAGAACAGGTGAATTCCAAGGGACAGAAGGAGGTTGCCAGGAAATGGAGACAGGGGAGTAGGAGTTAGTGATTTGTGGATGCAGACTTGCTGTTTATGATTATGAAAGGCATCTAGAAATGGATGGGATGATGATTGCCCAATGTCATCAGTTCACTTAATGACACTGAACCATAGTCCTTTAAAATGCTTATAATAACCAATCTAGTGGCTCATGCCTGTAATCTCAGCCACTGAGATGTAAGGATCATGGTGAAAAGCCAACCTCGGCTGAAAATCCATGACATCCTTTTCTCCAATTAGCCACCAAAAAGCCAGAAGTGAAGTTATGTTTCAAGTAGAAGGACAGCCTTCAACAAGCAAGCAGGGGCTGGGAATATGGCCTAGTGGCAAGAGTGCTTGCCTCCTATACATGAAGACCTGGGTTCAATTCCTCAGCATCACATATATAGAAAAGGCCAGAAGTGGCAGAGTGCTAGCCTTGAGCCAAAAAGAAGAAGAAGCAGCCAGGGACAGTGCTCAGGCCCTGAGTTCAAACCCCAGGACTGGCAAAAAAAAAAAAGCGGGGTGAGGTATAGGGCCGGAAATGTAGTTTAGCTGTATAGTGCTTGCTTAACATTCACAAAGCCCTGGGTTCAACTCCCAGCACCACATAAACAGAAAAAAAAAAAAAAAAAGAAAATATAAGGCCCTGAGTTCAAGCCCCTGTGTTGGTACAAAAACACAAACAAGTAAATAAACAAACAAAAAGGCAAAGTAAAAAAAATACTTCTGAATTGGGCATCTGTGGCTCATGCCTATAATACAAACTACTCAGGAGGCTGAGATTTGAGGAATGCAGTTCAAAGCCAGCCTAGGCAGAAAAGTCCATGAGACTCTTATCTCCAATTAACTACCAGAAAACCAGAAGTGGAGCTGTGGATCAAAGTAAAAGAGCACTAGCCTTGAGCACAAAGAGCTCAGGGACTGCCCCTGAGGTCAAGCCCTATAACCAAACCCCCCCCAAAAAAAAATAATACTAATTACTTCTGACCAGGCTACCTGGCACAGTAGCATGAAACAGCTTTAGTTTAAGTCCTAGATGAATGCACACCCATGCCAAACCCCAGTTGTGCAGAGAATGGTTAAAAATTACCTCCAAGTGGGTTGGGAATATGGCCTAGTGGCAAGAGTGCTTGCCTCATATACATGAGGCCCTGGGTTCAATTCCCCAGCACCACATATATAGAAAACGGCCAGAAGTGGTGCTGTGGCTCAAATGGCAGAGTGCTAGCCTTGAGCAAAAACAAGCCAGGGACAGTGCTCAGGCCCTGAGTCCAAGCCCCAGGACTGGCCAAAAATAAAAAATATTACTTCCAGGTGGCTCTGCTAAGCTCCACCTTCATCTGCTCTTACATGTAGGGAGAAGCAGGGAGTAGGGAAGGTGGAAAGATCGCAAAAGGAAACATCAGGAAACAGTCCAGAGTAGTTTTCTCTAAGGAAAAACATCGCAAGTCACTTGTCACTAACAGAATGGTGGGTGTTCAAACCCAGGAACATAGTCCTAATGACCCTACAAATCAATCTTAGTCCAGGGAATCCGATGCTCTTTCTCAAAGGAAGGATGTTGGAGCTATCTTGTTTAGGAATTTACTTTTCAGAGGTGGGGCGGTTTTCTAGGCTGTTTCCTGAGCCGGCCTGGAAGCTTCAGGCCCTTGCTGGCCTGGACACAAGCCAGAGCTGGAGTTAAGTTCCATCCTATGCTTCCGGTCGGGGCCAGGCAGCCAGAGTTTCCTGGTGACCCTTCCGTGCACTCGCTGATTCAAAGGTCTGGCAAGACTTGATGCCAACCTGAAAATCTGAAGCAGTCAGGTTTGTTATTTCTTATTTCCAAGCCTACAGGACTCAGCTTCTATAGGTGAAGTTGAAATAAGGATGTGTGCATCAGATAAGTCGGCAAAAGTCACTGCTTCACCAGCCTTTGAACTGACAACCTATTTTGAACTTGACTACTAGAACTATATCATAAAACATGGGAACCAGTGGGAATCAAAATCTATACAGCCCAGGTAGAAAACATTGTGAGATTCTTTTTTTTTTAAGTTTTTATTATAAAACTGATGTACAGAGAGGTTACAGTTTCATACATTAGGCATTGGATACTTTTCTTGTACTGTTTGTTACCTTGTCCCTCATACCCCCCTCCCCCCTCCCCCTTTCCCCCCCTGCGGTGCTCAGTTCACTTACACCAAACAGTTTTGCAGCATTGTGAGATTCTTATCTCCAATTAACCACCAAAAAGCCAGAAGTAGAGCTGTGGCTCAAAGTGGTAGAGTGCTAGCCTTCAGCACAAAAGCTCAGAGACAGTGCCCAGGCCCTGAGTTCAAGCCCCAGGATAAGCACAAAAATAAAAAATAAAAAATTGGAAGTAGAAGTGTGGCTCAAGTGGTAAAGAACTAGCCTTTAGCAAAATAAGATAAGGGAGACTGTGAAGCCAAGTTCAAGGCCCAGTACTAGCATATGTATGTGTGTGTGTGTGCACTTGTGCACACACACACACACAAACACACACAAATTGAGCCAGGCACCAGTGGCTCATGCCTATAATACTTGCTCAGAAGGCTGATATCTGAAGGTTTTAGTTCGAGGACAACCAGGCAGAAGAGAATGCATTTCTAAAATAACCAGCAAGAAGCTGGGGTAGAGATGTATCTCAATTGGTAGAGCATTAACAAAGCAAATATCCTGAGTTCAAACCCTAGTACTATTTTTTTTTTTTTTTTTGGCCAGTCCTGGGGCTTGGACTCAGGGCCTGAGCACTGTCCCTGGCTTCTTTTTGCTCAAGGCTAGCACTCTGCCACTTGAGCCACAGCGCCACTTCTGGCCATTTTCTGTATATGTGGTGCTGGGGAATCGAACCCAGGGCCTCATGTATATGAGGCAGGCACTCTTGCCACTAGGCCATATCCCCAGCCCCCCTAGTACTATTATTTTAATTGGCTTACATAATCATGGAGGCTGACAAATCTCAGGATCTACAGTTGGCAAAATGGAGACTCAAGAGAAGTAGTGGAGCTCTGGTTCAAAAGCCCGTAGTCTGGTCACTCAGGAAGTGGAGATGTTTTGTTTCCAGTGTAAAGACAAGGAGGAAAAAAGAACAAAAATATATAACTCAGCACAAAAGCAGTTAAGTAGAAAGGACTCTATCTTAGGGAATGCACTCTTTCAACCTGTCAGATAAGGCCCATCCACACATTAAAAAAAGCAATCAGATTTAGTAGATCTATCAACTTAAATGTTAAACTCTTCCAAGAACCTGCATACAGAAACACTCTAGTAATATCTGGCCAACGAGCAAGGCAACCCACAGCCCAATGAAGTTGACATAAGAAATGAACCACTGCATATGAAAAACTGGAAACAAGTCAAGAGTCCTTCAAGAGGAGAATGAAGGAACAAATTATGGAACATCTATTCAATGGAATATTATTACTCAGCAATAAAAGAGAGCAGTCTTGAAACCTTATGATGAATGAAGAAAAGCCAATTTGAGCCAGGCACTGGTGGCTCACGCCTATAATCCTAGCTTCTCAGGAGGCTAAGATCTGAGGATCGTGGTTCAAAGGCAGCCCAGACAGAAAAGTCCATAAGACTTGGGGCTGGGAATATGGCTTAGTGGTAAAGTGCTCACCTTGTATACATGAAGCCCTGGATTCCATTCCTCAATACCACATAAACAGAAAAAGCCGGAAGTAGTGGGTAGCTCAAGTGGTAGAGTGCTAGCCTTGAGCAAAAAGAAGCCAGGGACAGGGCTGGGAATATGGCCTAGTGGCAAGAGTGCTTGCCTACTATACAAGAAGCCCTGGGTTCGATTCCCCAGCACCACATATACAGAAAATGGCCAGAAGTGGCGCTGTGGCTCAAGTGGTAGAGTGCTAGCCTTGAGCAAAAAGAAGCCAGGGACAGTGCTCAGGCCCAGAGCCCAAGGCCCAGGACTGGCAAAAAAAAAAAAAAAAAACGCAAAAGAAGCCAGGGACAGTGCTCAGGCCCTATGTTCAATCCCCAAGACTGGCCAAAAAAAAAAGACTCTTGGTTCCAGTTAACCACCAGAAATAAGAAATGGATCTGTGGCTCAAAGTGGTAGAGCATCAGCCCTGAGCAAAAGAACTCAAGGACAGCACCCAGGCCCTGAGTTCAAGCCCCATGATGGACAAAAAAAAAGCTGATTTGAAAATATTACATAACATATGGTTCTATTTGAATGATACACTCAAAGTAACCAAATTATCCTGATGGCAAGAGATAGAGAAGTGTGGCTAAGGAGACTTCTATACTATACCTCACCTCAAAGAAAAACATTGATGGCTGGGTACTAGTAAGTAGTTCACACCTGTAATCCTAGCTATTTAAGAGACTGAAATCAGAGGATCATAGCTCGAAGCCAGCCTAAGCAGAAAAGTCTGTAAAAGACTCTCATCTCCAATAAACTACCCTAAATAGTTGGAAGTGGAGGTGTTGATCAATTGGTAGAACACTAGCCTTGAGCAAAAAATGCTCAGGGAGGACTGGGAACATGGCTTAGTGGTAGGCCTAGCATACATGAAGCCCTGGGTTCGATTCCTCAGCACTATATATACAGAAAAAGCCAGAAGTGGCACTGTGGCCCAAGTGGCCGAGTGCCGGCCTTGAGCAAAAAGAAGCTCAGGAACAGTGCTCAGGCCATGAGTTCAAGCCACAGGACTGGGGGGGTATGGAGGGAAAAAGAAAAAAAGCTCAGGGACAGAGCCCAGGCCCTGAGTTCAAGCCCCAGGATTGGCATAAAAAAAAAATTTTATTTTGAGAAAGAGCTAGAGAGAAAGAAATGAAAGAGAAAGAAAGGAAGGAAGGAAGGAAGGAAGGAAGGAAGGAAGGAAGGAAGGAAGGAAGGACAAAAGAAGAAAGAGGAAGGAAAGAAAGGAAGGGAGGGAGGAAGGGAGGGAAGGAAAGAAGGAAGGAAGGGCCAAGATCAAGGGTCCCTTTGGATCTCCTTTGAATGTGGATGTCTCCATCACTCCCCATAGACTGAACTTTCACCCTCGTCCAAGCTCCCACAGAACAAGGTCCCCTTAATTACGGACAACACAGTTCTAAAATCCTATCTCTGGGGCTGATCTGGGAGCCTAATGCAGGGTTGGCCAGGGAAGGGGCTCAATAAACATTCTTCCATAAACTACAAGAATCCACCACAAGGCCTGGGTTGGACTCAGACACCCTATGAGGGCAGCAGAGCAGCCCAGCAAGGGAGGGAATACGGCCATGACACTAACGATGTGGGTACAGGTGACAGCCAGGGGGCCGTGGCCATTCCACTCTGGTCCTGGGCTGCCACGCAGGAATGTGGGACCCTATTGCCACGTGTGGATTTTTCAAAAGAAGCCAAACTCTAGATTTTTATGAGGAGCTCCTGATTTTTTTCAGGTTGCAAACTCATTTTACTTTTTTTTTTTTTTTTTTTTTTGCCAGTCCTGGGGCTTGGGCTCAGGGTCTGAGCACTGTCCCTGGCATCTTTCTGCACAAGGCTAGTTAGTACTCTACCCATTGAGCCACAACGCCATTTCTGGCTTTTTCTATATATGAAGTGCTGAGGAATCGAACCCAGGGCTTCATGTATGTGAGACAGGCACTCTACCTCTAGGCCATACTCCCAGCCCTCATTTTACTTTTGTATTTTCTTAATTAAGTGAGGGTCAAATGACACACTCATGCCTGCTGAATCCTGCCCAGAGGACAAGGATGGGGCTTTGCTTTGCCACTGAGGATGATCCTGAGCTTTGACAATCTGTTTGCCAATCCATGTGAGGTGAAAGGGTTGTGGCAGGCTGGACAGAGCCAAGCATTCCAGCTTTAGGAGCCAATCTCGTTTAGATGCCCATTGAGAGAGACCCAAAGAGCAGTAGGCAGGACCACAGAAGAAGGGCGCCGGGCACAGACAGCTTTGGCTGCTGGAGGCTTAGCTTATAGGATTCTAGCTTCTTCATTAAAAATTCATCCTTTTTGCATGATCAGATAACTTTCATCCGGGTACCAGCCGCTCTACCATCAGACAAGTCCTTATAATGGATAAAAGACTGTCGTGCATGTCTGTTAAGAGAGAAGCCTGTTTTGCCACCTGCACCATAGAGAGGGAATTTAAGACCAGGCTGGCGGGCGGGGGGGGGGGGGGGGAGAGAGGGGAGGGGAGTGCCCAGGGAAAGGCCAGGGATGCTGTCTTCAACTAAAGAAATTAGTACAGCCTTCTGGGCAATGGTGGCTCATTCCTGTAATCCTACTCAGAAGCATCCCATCTGAGCATCCCAGTTCAAAACAAGCCTGGCAAAGAAAAGTCTAAAAGTTAAAAGTGGAGGTATGAATCAAGTGATAGAGCTCCAGCCTTGAGTGAAAAAGCTAAGCCTAATTGCAAGACCTCAGTACCAGCACAAAAACAGGAAGGTAAGGAAAGAAAAAAGAAACGCAAGCAAGCAGCCAATGGTGGCTCATGCCTGTAATCAATCCTACCTACTCAGGAGGCTGAGATCAGAGGTTCATGAAAGTCCATAAGACTCATCTCCAATAGCCACCAGAAAACCAGAAGTGGCACTGTGGCTCAAAGTAGTAGAACACCTAGCCTTGAGTACAAAAACTACAGGAGAGCACCCAGAGCCTAAGTTCAAGCTCCAGGAGTGATATGTGTCTGCACGCGCACATACACACACACACACACACACACACACACACACACACACACACACACACACATTCAAGGCATGGTTCAAAATAGTAGAGGGCCAGCCATGGGCAGAAAAGCCAAGTGAGCAATAAAGCCCTGAATTCAAACCTAAGTAAATAAAAAATCAGAACAAAAAGGGCAGAAGGTCTGGCTTAAGCAGTAGAGTACCTGCCTAGTACTGTGAAGCCCTGAGGTCAAACTTCAATATCACCACAGAAAAAGAAAGAAGAGGAGGAAGAAAAGGAGGAGGAGGGAGGAAGAAGGAGGAAAAAAAGGGAAGAGGAGGAGGAGAAGTTGGTAAATTGGTAAATTTTATACAGATATTTTACTACATTTTTAGATACCGGGGCCTCATGAATGATAAGCACAATTCCACTCACCACAGCCCCTCATCTCTCCACAATCAAAAAAAATATATAGTAAGTACTGTGAGAATAATTACATGTGTGCAGTGTGTTCACACACACACATGTGAACACTGCTCAGTCCACTGAAAGCACAATGAACCGGTCACCCTAGTAGCAATGGGTGCCTTTTGCAACCACAGCTTGCCGGGTATTTTTTGTTTTGTTTTGTTTTTCCAGTCCTGGGGCTTGAACTCAGGGCCTGGGCACTGTCCCTGAGCTTCTTTTGCTTAAGGCTAGCACTCTACCACTTGAGCCACAGGACTACTTCTGGCTTTTTCTGTTTATGTGGTGCTGAGGAATCGAACCTGGGGCTTCATGCACGCTAGGCAAGCATCTACCGCTAAGCTACATTCCCAGCCCTCCACAGACTGCCTTCTAAATACCATTTTCACCAGGAAAGACCAGGTTCCTTGGAGAAGTAGCTGATTGCAGGGGTGAGACAGGACCAGGGCAGATGAACTTGGAACTGTTTGTACTAGAAACACAAAGAATGATGGGTCCTGGCACAAAGGCGCGGCCACTAACTTGAGCGGGCTCCCCTCGCCAAATCAGGAATCATTTCATCATTCAAATAAACAGGGAGCGTGATGGATTGTAGCCCATGGAATATGTGAGTCTAGGCAGACATAAATAATTCAATCACCCAACATTACAAAGCAGGGTGAGGGAGTGAAGACACAAGGGGTGATTACCCGCATCCTCCTCCACATTTCCTTCCAATGCCCTGAGTAGCAAGAACATAAAACACCCAGCAAGCGAGAGAGAGGCCCAGAAAATTCCTAGAGAGAGCAGCTAGGACATAGGGCCTTTTAAGATCTGCCCACTGTCACTTCCTGCTTCACATCATACTGGGGGTGGGAAGGGATTGGGGGGGCAGGGTAAGAAGGTTGCTTCCCAGCAACCCCCTGGCCTGGTGCTGAGGGCCAGGCAGGATCCCCCGCAGAGAGAGGGTGCCCCACATCTGGTTCCCATCCAAGGCTTTCTCTACTGGAAAGAGCCCAGCTGACTTGGCTAAGACATGTGGCTCGGCCACTGGAGCCCCGCGTCACCAGGCCTGGCCGGCTCCCAAAGGCTCGCAGAGGGGATGCGGCTGGAGCAAGGTCGTCTGCTCTGCTTGGAGCCACAGATCTGGGCCCAGCTCTGCCTCACAAACAAAGCAGCCCGAGGGGCTGGGTCTTTGACTTGACTTGTGGTGGATTCCTTTCAGGCCCAGGGATCTGGGTTGGCACCTCCTTTGGTCCCGCAGCCACAGACTGATTGGTCTTCAGGTCTCTGAGCCTGAGCTCACTGAGGCAAAATGGAAACAGTGGCTTCTTCGCAGGCCCCGGCAGGCCTGTTAGGGTGACTGAATACAAGGGGGGGAAATCACTCATTCACATCCATCATTCATTCCTACCGGTTATTTGAAAGAAAGAAAACCCAAAGGACAAAATAAAGACAAAACAACTAGGCGTCAGGGTCTCATGCCTGTCTTTTTAGCTACTCAGGAGCCTGAGATCTGAGGATCCTGTTTCGAAGCCAGCCCCCCACAGGAAATTCCATGAGATACTTTTCTCTAATTAACTACCAGAAAACCTGAAGTGGTGCTGTGGCTCAAAGTGGTATGGCAAACGCTCAGGAATAGCCAGACCCTGAGTACAAGCCCAAAGACTGACAAAAAAAAAAAAAAAAAGATAAAAAAGGCAAACAAACAAGTGGATTTTTTTCTTCCAGGCCTGTATCAGAACAACTACACCCTTTGGCAATATGAAACAAGGGAAAAACAGAATGCAGCTCAGTCTTCCAGTCTTGTTAGTGTAGCTGGTCGCTGTGTGACTCTAGGAAGCTTCCTTACCCTCTCTGAGCCTAAGTTTCTTGTATAAAGGTGGACTCCTGCCCCCAACTCTCAAGTTCTGATAAATACCATCTTCTTTCCCATATCCATAGTAAAAGCTCAGAAAATAATGGTTGAGTTAAAGGAAGCCCAGGAAGGAAATAACTGGAAAAACCTCTTAGTCTGGCTTTTTCTGCCCAGCCCTTGCTCTTTCCTCTCCAGTAATCAGCAGCAGGCAGAAGAACTTTTTTAGCCAGGTACCCATGGCTTATACACGTGATCCTAGCTACTTAGACAGCTGATATCCAAGGATGGAGGTTCAAAGCCAGCCCTGGCAAAATAGTCCATGAGACTCTTATCTCCAATGAGCCAGCAAAATAGTCAGAAGTGGAGTGGAGCTGTGACTCAAATCGTAGAGCACCAGCTTTGAGGAAAAAAGCTAAGGGGGAAAAAAAAACTAAGAAGACAGTACTTAGCACCTGTGTTCAAGTCCCAGTACACACACACACACACACACACACACACACACACACACACACGCACGCAGATTGGCTCAGAAAAAGTCTCCGTGGGATAGTGTCCCTTTATGGCCTCTGCCTCCAACTCCCAAAAGGCCACTTGCTGTCCTCAACCTCACAGAAAGGACACTGTCCCCTAGCCAGACGCTTCCAGCTTGCACTCCTGGGAGCCCTCCGCACCCTGCCCTTGGGTGCTGGCATAAAGCTTCATGGAGCACTTGTCCCCAGCCAGAGGCCAGGCCAGGAACACGGCCTCCATGGGTCTTTCAGAGGGGATGGTGAAAGACCAAGATGGTGGCTGTACTGTGGCAAGTCCTCAACCTCCTGTGCCTCCATATCCCCATCTAGAAAAGGTGTTCATAGATAGCACTCACCTTGTAGGCATGGCTCACAGCTTTGGGCAGAGCAGAATCCACCAGAACCTGACCCCAGGTATACACTCAGAAAATGCCTGTGATTGCACAGGGGACTGTCATTTGGACTCCCTCTAGCCTGCCCAGGAGATCAGAAGGTGCCAGTGTTCAAGCGAGGCACCACTGGCTCATACTTGTAATCCTCAGGAGGCTGAGACCTGAGGATCCTGGTTCAAAACCAGCCCTGACAGAAAAGTTCATGAGACTCTTAATTCTAATTAACTACCAAAAAGCCAGAAGTGGAGCCAGGTGCCAGTAGCTCGTGCCTGCAGTCCTGGTTACTCAGGAGGCTGAGATCTGGGGATTGTAGTTCAAAGCCAGCCTGGGTAGTAAAGTCCACGAGACTCTTTATTTTTTGCTAGTCCTGGGGCTTGAACTCAGGACCTAAGCACTGTCCCTGGCTTCTTTTTGCTCAAGGCTAGCTACTCTGCCACTTGGGCCACAGCGCCACTTCTGGCGTTTTCTATATATGTGGTGCTGAGGAATCGAACCCAGGGCTTCATGTATATGAGGCAAGGGCTTTTGTTGCTAGGCCATATTCCCAGCCCCTCCATGAAACTCTTTTTTTTTTTTCTTTTGCCAGTCCTGGGGCTTGGACTCAGGACCTGAGCACTGTCCCTGGCTTCTTTTTGCTCAAAGCTAGCACTCTACCACTTGAGCCACAGCGCCACTTCTGGCCATTTTCTAAATATGTGGTGCTGAGGAATCGAACCCAGGGCTTCATGTATACGAGGCAAGCACTCTTGCCATTAGGCCATATTCCCAGCCCATCCATGAAACTCTTATCTCCAATAAATTACAAAAGAAAAAGCTGGAAGTGATCTGTGGCTTTTGTGGTGGGGAGCTAGCCTTGAGCACAAAAGCGCTCAGGGCTGAGTAAAGCCCTGATTCAGCTCCGTTTGGACTACTGGGGACAAAGCCCACCTCTCAGGTTTCTCTTACCCTCTTGGTAAACTTAAAGGAGGAGTCTGACAGTCCACTCTCCCAGCCAGCCATTCCCACCTCACAGCCAGCGTGGAACTTCAGAGGACTAAGGCTAATCCCATTGGCCAGGATCCCACCACACTTAACCCCTCCCCCTCTGACACTGCACATCCAGTCCCTCAGGTAACAGCAGCTAACCACCTTCCCTTCAACACCACCTGTGGCCAACACACAAAACTAAACATGTTCCCTTCAACCTCTTTCCCCGAAGAGCCCGGGACTCATGCCTGTCACCCTATCTATTCAGGAGGCTGAGACCTGAGGGCTGAGGTTTGAAGCCAGTCTCAGGCAGAAAAATTTATGAGCAAAAAAAGCCAGAATGGCTAGGAATATGGCCTAGTGGTAGAGTGCTTGCCTCATATACATGAAGCCCTGGGTTCCATTCCCCAGCACCACATATATAGAAAAAGCCAGAAGTGGCGCTGTGGCTCAAGTTGGCAGTGTGCTAGCCTTGAGCAAAAAGAAGCCAGGGACAGTGCTCAGGCCTTGAGTTCAAGCCCCAGGACTGGCCAAAAAAAAAAGCCAGAATTGGAGGCATGGTCAAGTGGCACAGCACTAAAAAAGCTAAGCAAGAGTGGGAGGCCCTGAGTTCAAACTCCAGTACCTATACAAATGAATGAGAGAGAGAGGGAGAGGGAGAGAGAGAGAGAGAGAGAGAGAGAGAGAGAGAGAGAGAGAGAGAAGTGAAATAAGCAGTCCTTTCCATCTCTGTGAAATAGTGAAAGCTAAAATTACAAACAACAACAACGAAAGGCAGGTGTGGGGGTGCACATGTATAATCCCAGCACTCAGGGGCCAAGTAGGAGGAGCACGAATTTCAACACCAGCTGGGCTACAGAGGGAGACTCTGTCTCAAAAGTAAATAATAATAGGGCTAGAGGCAAGGCTCAAGTGATTATGAACTTGCCTGGCAAGTGATTTTTAATCCCCAGTACTGCCAAAAGAAACACAAAACCTCTCCCCTTCCTCCTTCTCCTCCTCCTCCTCCTCCTCCTCCTCTTCTTCCTCTTCCCTCTTTGATATGATTGTGGCATTAAACTTTTTTTTCCCTTTGTCAGTTGTGGGGCTTGAACTCAGGACTTTGGCCCTGTCCCTGAGTTGTTTTTGTTTTTGTTTTTTTGCTCAAAGCTAGTGCACTACCAGTTTGAGCCACAGCATGACTCCCGGTTTTCTGGTGGTTAATTAGAGATAAGTCTCAAGGACTTTCCTCCTCGGGCTGGCTTAAACTGCTATCCTCCGATCTTAGGCTCCTGAGTAGCTAGGATTACAGGGGTGAGCCACCGGCACCCAGCCTTTAAACTCTTACTTTTTAAACCAACAGAGAGCTTACTTGTTACTAGACTAGATTTGTCCCTATTTTGCCGAGTTAGGAAGTGAGACAGATCTGTTAAACAATTCACTGGAGGTCACACAGCTGTTAGATGTCAGAGCCAGGTTTACACCTCCACAATCTGTGGGATTTAAGCACTCAGGCCATTAACCCCTGAGCTCTACTGCCTCCCTGTGGTCATTTCGCATCTGCCAGGGTACCGTCACCCCCCCCCCACCTGAACACACACACACACACACACACACACACACACACACACACCTACCTGCCTTTCAGCAAAGCCTGCAGTCACAATTGCAATGTACATGAAATACTGACCCACCACAAAGAAAAAATCCAGTATTCATTTTGCTTTGTTGTACCAATAACTGCCTCTTGATTATTACTAGAGGAGAAATATTTTCTTACCTCCAATGCCAAAAAAAAAAAAGAAAAAGTAAGCCCCTCTTTTGTTACCCAGTGGCGTGTTGGAGGTCCTGGGGGTGGTCTACGTTGAGGAAATTCATTCTGACAAATATAGATGTTTTAGAAAGATCCTTAGCAGAGCACCGGTGGCTCATACCTGCAATCCTAGCCACTCAGGAGGCTGAGATCTAAGGATAGCAGTTTGAAGTTATCCCAGACAGGAACAGTCCATGAGACATGAGACCCTTATCTCCAATTAATCACACACCAAGAAATAAAAGCCAGCCGTGGAGATGTGGCTCAAGCGGTAGAGTGACGCCATAAGCAAAAGAGCCCAGCATTAGATCTGCCTTTGGCAGGAAGGCAGCAGCAAGGCTGTCTCTGGGGATAATGCTGGGCCCCAGGTTGAGGGGTGGGGTGGGGTTGTGAACCCCTTCTTCGTGTGGGTGACACCATCACCACCCCGAAGCTCACCTGGAAGCTGTCCTGAGAATAAACGCTGCTGAAGTAACCCGTATGGCCACCATACAGAGGAATCCCTGGGGCTTCCCAAACCTCTCAGCTCAGAATAAAAGGACCCCTCAAGGGCCACCCCAAGTGAGTTAGACAGCTCACTGGCACCGCAACACACACCTGAGACCCATTTAAGGAGAAGAAAGGTTTATTTTGGTTCACAGCTTCAGTTCAGGATCTGTTGATGCCCTTGTTGGAGGGCCTGTGGTGATACAACCAGGAGGGAAAGTTTAGCAGGTCAAAGCTTTTTCTGGGGGCTGGGAATATGGCCTAGTGGCAAGAGAGCTTGCCTTGTATACATGAAGCCCTGGGTTTGATTCCCCAGCACCACATATATAGAAAATGGCCAGAAGTGGCGCTGTGGCTCAAGTGGCAGAGTGCTAGCCTTGAGCAAAAAGAAGCCAGGGACAGTGCTCAGGCCCTGAGTTCAAGCTCCAGGACTGGCAAAAAAAAAAGAGCTTTTTCTGCCCTCCTGGCCAAGAAAGAGAGACAATAAGAGGCTCCTTCAAGGTCCCCCAATGGTCTAACTTCCTGCTAGGAGGCCACGCCTCTTAAAAGTTCCACCTTCTTCCAGTAGCACAGCTGGCTGGTAATCAAACATCCTGCATAGCTCCTGGGTGACAGTTAAGATTTAAACCACTGGGCATATGTGTGGCTAACAGTAGAGTGGCCAGCCTAGCAAGTACAAGGCCCTGAATTCAAACCCCAGTAACACACACACACACACAAATCCAATCCACTTAAGTGATACTATGTGTTCAATTGATTCCTGTGGAAACCTATATTATAAGCTTTATACCTTAGCATATAAATTTGTTTCCAGTTAAAAAAAATTTGGAATGGGGGTCGGTGGTGGCTCACAACTGTAATCATAGCTACTCAGGAGGCTGAAATCTGAGGATCATAGTTCAAAGACAGCCCTGGCAGGAAAGTCTTTGAGACTTTTTTTTTTTGCCAGTCTTGGGGCTTGAATTCAGGGCCTGAGCACTGTCCCTGAGCTTCTTTTTGCTTAAGGATCGCGTTCTACTTTAATGGCATCCGAGGGGGGAATCCCCCATCCCTCCAAGAGTCCACCACTCAGAGACAGTCTCAAGTAAAAAGATGGCTTTAGGGCTGGGGATATAGCCTAGCGGCAAGAGTGCCTGCCTCGGATACACGAGGCCCTAGGTTCGATTCCCCAGCACCACGTATACAGAAAACGGCCAGAAGCGGCGCTGTGGCTCAAGTGGCAGAGTGCTAGCCTTGAGCGGGAAGAAGCCAGGGACAGTGCTCAGGCCCTGAGTCCAAGGCCCAGGACTGGCAAAAAAAAAAAAAAAAAAAAAAAAAAAAGATGGCTTTATTGGGGAAGTTCCGGGTGGACTGGTCCCAGGTTTCAGAAAAACATATAACACAAAACAGAACAGTGGGGCTGGGAATATGGCCTAATGGCAAGAGTGCTTGCTTCGTATGCATGAAGCCCTGGGTTCGATTCCCCAGCACCACATATATAGAAAATGGCCAGAAGTGGCGCTGTGGCTCAAGTGGCAGAGTGCTAGCCTTGAGCAAGAAAAAAATAAAAGCCAGAGACAGTGCTCAGGCCCTGAGTCCAAGCCCCAGGAATGGAAAACAACAACAACAACAACAACAACAACAACAACAACAAGCTCAGGACAGCACCCAGGCCCTGAGTTCAAGTCCCAGGACTGGTGGGGGCGCATGCACGCGCGCGCATACACACACACACACAGAATACAGGATGCAACAATGTTCCTGTGGGTTGCATTCCCTGTGGCTGCCACTGGCAGAAGCTTGGAGTAACACCCCCCACACACACACACACACACTCCCCCACCCCTGGCTTTCCACCCAGGAGGCAGGAAATGAGCTGCTGTCTGAATGGCCTGTAAGAACAGGAATGCATAGCTATTCACTGCAGGAAAACCAGGACCTGTGAGCTCTGGGGCCTAACAGAGGGGAACAAGGGCTTCCTTTGCCAGAAAGGCCACACACAGGACCCACAGGCAGCTGATTCCCAGGACCTGGGTGCCATTAAGACAGACCCTCTGCAGCAGAGGCTCCAAGAAAGGCACAGTCCCAAGGCATCCTGTCTGCAGTTGAGCAGAGCCCACGCAGGGCTCAGGAACCAGCGCTCTACCTCTTGAGCCACAGCACCACTTCTGACTTTTTCTATACATGTGGTGCTGAGGAAACAAACCCAGGGCTTCATGTACACAAGGCGAGCGCTCTACCACTAGGCCATATTCCCAGCCTGTTTCTTAATTTTTTGCTCAAGGCTAGCACTCTACTACTTGAGCCACAGCACCACTTCTGGCCATTTTCTGTATATGTGGTGTTGGGGAATTGAACCCAGGTCCTCATGTATGCAAGGCAAGCACTCTTGCCACTAGGCCATATCCCCAGCCCCTCTAAGAGTTCTTTTCTTTTTTTTTCCTTTTTGTCAGTCATGGTGCTTGATCCAAGAGGACTGAGCAAAAGGGAGCTATTCTCTCTTTAGAGAAAAGTAAGTGGTTGGAGGCATGGCTCAGTTGATAGAGCGTCAACCAATAAGGAAAAGTGTCTGTTCAAGTCTCATTCTTGGACAAGACCAAAAAAAAAAAAAAAGCAAAATCTTTAGTTGTTTAAAAATAGAGTTTAGCGGGGCTGGGAATATGGCCTAGTGGCAAGAGAGCTCGCCTCGTATACATGAAGCCCTGGGTTTGATTCTCCAGCACCACATATATAGAAAATGGCCAGAAGTGGCGCTGTGGCTCAAGTGGCAGACTGCTAGCCTTGAGCAAAAAGGAAGCCAGGGACAGTGCTCAGGCCCTGAGTCCAGGGCCCAGGACTGGCCAAAAAAAAAAAAAAGAGTTTAGGGCTGGGAATATGGCCTAGTGGCAAGAGTGCTTGCCTCGTATACATGAAGCCCTAGGTTCGATTCCTCAGCATCATATATACAAAAAAAAAAGTCAGAACTGGCACTGTGGCTCAAGTTGGCAGAGTGCTAGCCTTGAGAAAAACGAAGCCAGGAACAGTGCTCAGGCCTTGAGTGCAAGCCCCAGGACTGGCAAAAAAAAAAAAAAAAAAAAAGATTAAAAATTCCATGTCAGAGCCCCACTAGGGACCACTGCAAAATCCTAAAGGCAATTAATTACATACTGCCTAACTTGTTTCTTCCTTGCAGATTCAATTGCATTCGGCAGGCAGCTTCTCTTCCTCTTCACTGTTTGAATTGTTTCTGTCCATGGCAACATGGAAGCCATCCGGTCCACCTCAGAGCTGGCTGCATTTCAATAATGGCCCCCGGGAGGACTCTCATGGGGCTTTCCAGGCTTAATTAGCTCTGATTTGTAAGATTTCTTAAGAACTTCAGGCCAGGATGCGATGGGAAGGCCACATTACTAGGATTCTCGCCACACTCTTTAAAAAGAACATTCCCAAATAAAAAGGCTGGTAGCACCAGAAAAGAGCTTGAAGGAGTACATGCGTGTGAATAGACAGGGTGCCTGTGAACTGCACTGGAGACCGGACAAAAAGAAGAGAGAAACGCTTTCCAACCTTCCCTCCGTTCCCTCCTCCTATTCTCAAGAGCAGGAAATTATTTAAAGTATTTCCTGAACAGCCGGAGCACATTAGAAACCTGCTCGCATTCTCTAACATCATGTCCAGGACATGGACACCAAAGAATGTCTTTGCAAGAAAAAATGATTTGCGCTCTGCTGCTCATTTCTACCTAAAAGGATCAGATAACTCACTGTGGAAAGAGAGAATGTTACTCACACACCATTTGGTTGTCAAACTCAGTGTCTTTAAGAACACGCCCTAGGAGAGAATTTTATTTATTTATTTATGTTATCGGTCCTGGGGTTAGAACTCAAGGCCTAGGTCTTGTCCCTGAGCCTCTTTGTGCTTAAGGCTAGCACTCTGCCACTTGAGACACAGCGCCCCTTCTGGCTTTTCCGGAGTAGTTTCTTCCTGGGCTGGCTTGGAATCCTGATTCTCAGATCTCAGCCTCCTGATTACAGGCATGAGCCACCAGCACCTAGCTGAGAATTGTTCTTATGGACATGAAGAATATGCTTTTTTGTGTATGCTAGTACTCAAGCTTGAACTCAGGCCCTCCTGCTCTTGCTTAGTATTTTCCTCTCAAGGTTGGGGATATACCATTTGAGCCATACCTCCATTTCCAACATTTGGCTGGTTAATTGAAGATAAGATCCTTTTGGATCTTATCTGCCTGGGCTGTCTTCATGGTGAGTTCTTCAGATCTCACACAGCTTCCTGAGTAGCTGAGGGATTATAGGTGTCAGCCACTGGTATCTGACAAGAATTTGTCTTTCTATTCCTAAATACAAACGTGTGTGTGTGTGTGTGTGTGTGTGTGTGTGTGTGTGTGTCTGCCTGTCTGTCTGTAGAGAAAGACAGAAACATAGACAGAGATAGAAACATAGACACACAGAGAGACAGAATCAGAGACAAAGAATTAAGCTTTTTTTTTTTTTTTTTTTGCTAGATTGTTTAAATCTCCCAGTGTCAGAGTCCCAACAAGCCAGGTCTGGAGTGCCCCAGCAAACTGCTGTTGGGGTGTTAGTGGGTCACAGGAGTTGAGAGTCACCTAGAGGCCAGTGGTCTGTGCTAGGAGCCAGCTAGCCTGTGACCATAGCGAATTCCCCAAGTCCCCTCCAGTGAGCGGAGCAATCAAGTTAGTGAAGTAAAATGACCTGAGGAAAATAGCTATTGCAGCTTCCAGCTTGAAGAATGGGGTCTGGAGAAGAGCCATTGACTGAAGAGAATGAGAGGCCTGGTGGAGGTTAGGCCAGCCCTGTCCCTACTAACCACACTCAGGAACCATTCTTCCTGAAGCATTAGAACTCGGCAAACACTTGGGGAATGTGGACTCCCCCTCTGAGACGTGGCTGAATCAGACACCATTGTCCTACCCAGCCCCTGGGGCCAGCAGAGGAACAGAACCTGAGGCCAACCGAAAAATACAAATCCCTTTCCCTCATCTTCTCTTCCCAGGGACAAAGGCACGACAGAATTCCAGGGTTATTTCATCATACTTTTGGAATGAATGTCTCTGTTAGTCAGCATTCCATCACTATAACAAAATACTTGAGACAGTTAAATTATCAACAGAAAAAAAAAAGAGTTTGTTTTGGCTTGTAGTCAGGGAGACTTGTGGCTTTAGGCCTCTGTGGGGGCTGCTGGATGAAAATGGTTGGCAACTCTGTGCCCACTTCATGGCCAGAAAGGAAAAACAAAAAGGCTTACCAGAGTTGCATAGGCTTTCACACAAACCATCACTGAGTTGGACTTGGGTAGCTCATATGGCAGCTCTTAGCCAATGAGGACTTAGATGCTCCAATTATTTTACCCAATAGAATTGAAAGAGAGGGCCATACTGAGTGGAACTGAGAAGAGAATCCTGAGCTCTCAAGTGAGTTAAACACAGGTCCATGGTTTACCCTGCTATTTCAAGCCTCCCACCCTTGAAACATGGCCCTGTTGGTCTACATAAGCTCATGGAGAAGGCCCAGGCAACGGTGACAGATGCTAGGACTTCCTGGAAGCCCAATCGGCCACATTTTGGCATTCTACCTTGGTAAAGATGGTTTCCTCAACCTGTCGAGATTCCTGTTCAGAACCTGAAAGAAACAGCTCAAGCTGGCAGATTCAAAGAGCGCACCATAAAGGAAGCTGTGCGGCGTGGTTTGCAGGCCATGGAAGGGTGGAGAGATCAGAATTGGCATCTTTAACAGCTGTTTATACTTATGATCTGCATGTTCTTCGGTCACATGTAATCAGAATGCTACCAAATGTGTCAAAAAAGCCAGGAGTTAGTGGCTCAGGCCTGTAATCCTAGCTACCCAGGAGGCTGAGATCTGAAGATGAACGTTCAAAACTAACCCAGACAGAATGGCCCCTAAGTCCCTTAACCAGCAAGGAGCCAAAAGCAAGCGGTAGAGCACTCACTAGTCTTGAGTGAAAAAGCTAAGTGACAGCACTCAGGACCCCTGAGTTCAAGCCTCAGTACAGGCATACACACAAGTTTATCTCCATAGACTCCTCCGAGCTAAAGGAAATGTCTCCTGGTGAAACATTGAGAATAGCTGCTCTATTTACGTGGGAATCTATATCATATATTTTGTAAGCCATGGTCACCCACTCATCTATGGAACTCGGGCAGATTTGGCTCCTAAAACACTTGGATAAGAAAGAACATTATGGCTGTGAACGTGTGGGAGGAAATGCCTAGCCTGATGTCAGAGGGTTCAGTGCCTACAACTCCTACAACTCTTATGAAACTGTCCCAGATATTTAAGAGGAACTGAATTATGCTTTCAGTCTATGCCAACAACATGCCATTAAACATACAAAGGCTCAAAACCCTATTGCATTTGTCCTCAAACCCCCTCCTTGATAGCTTGGATTTTAAAAAAAAATATCATTACTATCATCTTTATGAACTAAGGTTATGAAACTTAAATTGATGGTGTTGCTATCACTTTTTAACACTTTCCCTTGGAGGTTTTGAGGGGCTTGTACATGGTTTGGTCACATTGTGTTCAGCACGAATTAGGTCAACAGCCCAATTTCAAAAGCAAGCACTACTAATGACATGTTTCCAGGGCTTTGCAAAAATCAGTCAGCTGGTTTTGGCATGCTTCAGCAAGGGCGAAGGGAGGTAAGTTGCCAGCTAACTTCCCTGAATGGCTTATGAACTTTTAAGCCTTGCATCTCTCAGGTCTCAACTGCCCATACAAACAAAACCCAAGAGTTTCTTAACTGCACTTGGTAGAGTGCTAGCCTTCAGTAAAAGAAGCTTAGGGACAGTGTCCAGGCCCCAAGGCAGGCACGAAAAAAAAAAATGGAGCTAACCAAAGGCGACACTGGCACTGGT
Source organism: Perognathus longimembris pacificus (assembly GCF_023159225.1). NCBI lineage: Eukaryota > Metazoa > Chordata > Mammalia > Rodentia > Heteromyidae > Perognathus > Perognathus longimembris. The sequence continues at coordinate 45,065,668 of NC_063177.1, forward strand.
GGCTCCTGCCTGTAATCCTAGCTACTCAGGAAACTATGATATGAGGATCAAGGTTCAAAGCCAGCCAAAGCAGTTATGTGCACAAACCCCCGGACCATTATTAAAAATAATAAAATTACATTAACCACCCCAGCAAATTTTCATCCCTAGGAGGGAAAAAAATGAGGGAGGTAACAAGTTTGATAAGAAATATACTGTCTTATGTACAAAACTGTAAACCCTTAGTATATCACTTTGACAAATTTTTAAAAATTCAGGTCTTTCAAATGTGGATACAGGTACAAAAAAATGTTGAAAGTGCTTTCTCTTGTTCAAAAAAAAACCCCTCTAACCCAATAGCTGAATATTAAGACAAAGATACAATGTGGCAACTGTCTACAGTCAATATATACTTTTATTTGTTCTTAGGTACTGTTTAATTGTTTTGCCAGTCCTGGGGCTTGAACTCAGGGCCTGAGCACTGTCCCTGGCTTCTTTTTGCTCAAGGCTAGTGCCACTTGAGCCACAGCGCCACTTCTGGTTTTTAGGTGGTTAATTGGAGATAAGATCCAGCTCCGGGCTGGCTTTGAACTACAATCTTCAGATCTCAGCCTCCTGAGTGGATGGGATTACCGGCCGGAATCACCAGCACCTGGCTCAAGTGTTTTTTTGTTTTTTGCCAGTCCTGGGGACTTGAACTCAGGGCCTGAGCAATGTCCCTGGCTTCTTTTTGCTCAAGGCTAGCACTCTACCTCTTGAGCCACAGCACCACTTTTGGCTTTTTCTACGTATGTGGTGCTGAGGAATTGAACCCAAGGCTTCATGCATGCAAGGCAAGCACTCTACCGCTAAACCATATGCCCAGATGCTCTCAAACTACAATCCTCCTTTATGTGGCTGGGATTACAGAGAGGTACCATCATGGAAATAATCCCCTCCTCCCTCCCTCCCTTCTTTCCCTAAAAATCAAATACAAGGTCGCAAGCATGCAATACAAGCACTTTAAAACTGAGCTATGGGGCTGGGAGTATGGCCTAGTGGCAAGAGTGCTTGCCTCTTATACATGAAGCCCTGAGTTCGATTCCCCAGCACCACATATAAAAAAATGGCCAGAAGTGGCGCTGTGGCTCAAGTGGCAGAGTGCTAGCCTTGAGCAAAAAGAAGCCAGGGACAGTGCTCAGGCCCTGAGTCCAAGGCCCAGGACTGGCAAAAAAAAAAAAAAAAAAACCAAAAAACTGAGCTACACTAGGCTCTATTTTAGCCTTTGGAGATAATTACAAAATTATACAAGGTAAAAAGTTTACAAGGTAGAATAAAACGTGGGAAATTTGTCTCATGAACATACAAAAATGAAAAGTAGGGCTGGGGATATGGCCTAGTGGCAAGAGTGCCTGCCTCATATACTTGAGGCCCTGGGTTCGATTCCCCAGCACCACATATACAGAAAATGGCCAGAAGTGGTGCTGTGGCTCAAGTGGCAGGGTGCTAGCCTTGAACAAAAAGAAGCCAGGGACAGTGCTCAGGCCCTGAGTCCAAGCCCCAGGACTGGCAAAAATAAATAAATAAAATAAAATAAAATGAAAAGTAGCCCAACACAGTGGCTCATTTTCCAATTAACTACCAAAAAAGCCAGAAGTAGAACAGTGGCTCAAGTGGTAGACTGCTAGCATTAAGCATAAAAGCCCAGGGATAGTGCCCAGGCCATGTGAGATCAAGTCCTGAACAGGCACACACACACACACACACACACACACACACACACACACACACACACATGATATAAGCAGATGTGTAATTCATTAAATGAGATTTGGAGCTGCTAGGAAATAGTTTTGGTACAGCAATCAAGTATTAGAAACTCAGACATACTTGGGGAAAGTTGATGACCATATAGTCTTTGTCATTATTAAAATAAGTCATTCTCGGGGCTGGGGATATGGCCTAGTGGCAAGAGTGCTTGCCTCGTATACATGAGGCCCTGGGTTCGATTCCCCAGCACCACATATACAGAAAATGGCCAGAGGTGGTGCTGTGGCTCAAGTGGCAGAGTGCTAGCCTTGAGCAAAAAGAAGCCAGGGACAGTGCTCAGGCCCTGAGTCCAAGCCCCAGGACTGGCCAAAAAAAAAAACAAAGTCATTCTCAAAGATAGAAAATTTGGCCTACAGATAAGCTAAATAACAACATTCAAATGTCTCCTAATGCTGAGGAAACTAGCATGTTAAGAATTTTATCTCAAGTATGAAGAAATGTATTTCTGGATATTAGCTATCTCCTGCCCATTACCTCATTTTTTTTTTTTTTCCCCAGTCCTGGGTCTTGGACTCAGGGCCTGAGCACTGCCCCTGGCTTCCTTTTGCTCAAGGCTAGCACTCTGCCACTTGAGCCACAGCGCCACTTCTGGCCATTTCCTATATATGTGGTGCTGGAGAATCCAACCCAGGGCTTTATGTATACAAGGCGAGCACTCTTGTCACTAGGCCATATTCCCAGTCCCCATTACCTCATTGAGTCATGTCTTTTGGTCAACATGTCTGCCATCCTAGCCCTTCCCACATCAAGTTCCTCCTACCTCAAAGCAAACACCCAGTGTTCAAGCTTCCTTCTACACTACCTTATCTCTTCTTAGGTTCCAGACTGTGGCAAGCACTCAAAGCAGGGAATCAAGGTGGCAACAGGGAGAGTCCTGTGTGCAGAGTGGGTGTGGTAACACCCCCAACACAAGCCAGGGTTGCTCTCACAATGTTCTCCTACAAGATAAGTGTTGAATATTTGTAGTCTGCTGGGTAGAGGCTCATGCTAACCCTAGCTGAGATGGACTGAGACCTGAGGATCATGGTTCAAAGCCAGCCTGGACTCCTGGGTAGAAATGCCTGAGACTCGCTGGGGATATGGCCTAGTGGCAAGAGTGCTTGCCTCCTATACATGAAGCCCTGGGTTCAATTCCCCAGCACCACATACAGAAAAGGCCAGAAGTGGCACTGTGGCTCAAGGGGTAGAGTGCTAGCCTAGAGCAAAAAGAATCCAGGGACAGTGCTCAGGCCCTGAGTTCAAGCCCCAGGACTGGCAAAAAAAAAAAAAAAAGAAAGAAATGCCTGAGACTCTCATGCCCGATAAACAAGCAAAGTCAGAAATGGAGATGTCGGGGGCTGGGAATATGGCTTAGTGGTAGAGTGCTTGCCTAGCATATATGAAGCCCTAGGTTCGACTCCTCAGTACCATATACACAGAAAAAGCCAGAAATGGTGCTGTGTCACAAGTGGTAGAGTACTGGCCGTGAGCAAAAAAGGCTCAAGGACAGAGAGCCCAGGTCCTGAGTTCAAGACCCAGGACTGGCAAAAAAAAAAAAAAAAAAAAAGTGGTAAAGCCCCAGGCACTGGGCAGGAAAAGCTAATCAAATGAGCAAGACCCTTAATTTTTTGGTCCCATGGAACTTAAAAATTCTGCTATCTCCAAGAAGCAAATTACACTGAACTGCACATTGATGAGGAACATCCTCACACTTCTAGCCAGAAAGTAACTGGAGATCTGGGGCGCTCCACTATTGGATCCCTGGGCACTAGAGTACTTAAAGGTCATAAGTCACTTGGGGGTTTTTTGATGAGCCCTATTTCCACTTCCGGATTTCTGGTGGTTAGTTCCAGATAAGTCTCCTGGATGTTCCTGATTAATCTCAGCCTCCTGAGTAGCTAGGATTATAGGCGTGATTGTTTTGTCTATCCTAGGGCTTGAACTTGGGGCCTGGGTGCTGTCCCTGAACTTTTCTGCTCAAGCCTAGCACTCTATCACTTGAGCCACAGTGCCACTTCAATTTTTCCCAGTAGTTTATTGGAGGTAAGAATCTCATGAACTTTCCTCTCCAGGCTGGCTTCAAACCCCAATACTCAGATCTCAGCCTCCTGAGTAGCTAGGACGACAGGTGTGAGCCACCAGCGCCCCGCACCAGGTACAATTCTTACCCAGGAAAGGAAGCCCAGCTCACAGCCAGGACTCTTTAGAACCCAGCAATAACCAGTTAGCACCCCTGGGCCCTTGATGATGTCAGTGGCAGCAGGAAGAGCTCAGGCTAGACAGCAAACACACTGTGAGGGTGAACCGAGAAAAGGGTGGAACTTAATCTTTATTTACAGGACACTGCAAGATATGAAATTCCACATAGAAATAAGAAACCCATTCGGAGGACAAGCTTCATACAGTATGTACAGTTTGGAACTGTTCAAGTATAGTTCTGTTGTAAAAAGTGCTACAATAACCACATTTAAAAAAAAAGTTCTTAGAGAGAAAACAGTAAGACAAACGTATACCAAACAGTACACAAGGAAGATGTTTATGGCGAAGCTGTACAAATCTAGAAGTTAAAAGTCCCTGGAGTACCATCTTGAACTTGGAAAGAATAGCTTTCAGAGGTACTTTCTGGTACAACGTTTTCATCTTCCTCTTCCTGGATAAGAGAGAAAAACATCAACAACTCAGAAAGATGGCACATTTCTAAGCAACAACCTGTCTCAAAAGCCTGCATCTCTTCTTAACTCTACGTCATGTGGTGACTCACCTCCACTGAGAAGTACTTCTCAATCAGCTTCAGCGAGGCTTTGTATACATTCTCATTCTCATGGTTCTGAAGTGCTTCAATTTTGTCCAAGCCGCCACACTCTTCAATCATAATACTAAGTTTCTCCGTTTCTCCTAGTTTCTCAGCAGCCTAAGAAAGCACAAATTCATTAGCTTCCATTGGGTATTCTATTTGAGTGGAAAAACACTCCAGTTGAGTAATATGTATCAGAAATGCTAGTTTCATTTTATATGTATGTAACTGCCCTTAGCCCACCTACTTCTTTTCTATGTATGTGCCAACCCTGGAGCCGGAACTCAGCACCTGGGCATTGTCCTTTTGCTTTTTTACAGCTCCACTTCCAGCTTTTTGCTGGTTCATTGGCGATGAGTCTCCTGGAATTTCCTGCCTGGGTTTGACTTCACACTGAGATCCTTGGAGCTCAGCATCCCGACCACTGGCACCTGGCTTAAGTTAAAGCCTCAGTACTAGCATAAAAAAGAAAGAAAAAGTAGTCCAGACACCCATAATCCCAGCTATCAAGAGGCTGAGCCAGGAAGAGAGCTTGAGCCAATCCATACACTCGAGGACACAGACAGCCTGGACAATAGTGTGAGTACTAGTGTTGAAAACAAATGAATTAACAGAATCACTCTATGGCCTATTAGTGAGTAAACTTATCTGTCTTCCTAATTCCCTACCCCCTTGCTGGTTTAAACAGGAAACTGATTATTAGTTTCAAATCATTGTAAACAAATACCACCATATTAGAACTGACCTGGAAGATATTTGTAATGGCATCCAGAATTACCAGGATAATTTTGGTATCTTTTGAGCTCAAGAGGCTCATCAATGGTTCTATGATGCCACAGTGAACAAGGTACACAATCTGTTCCACGGAGCCACCACTGGTGTAGTTGGTCACTGCCCACACCGCCTCCTTTTGTGTCTTAAAGTCGGCCTGACAAACATAAATAGTTCTATTTCAGAAGGCACAACAGTCAAATCCCAAGGTACTATGCCACAAAAATAACAGAAACTACCAACTTGGCTCTAGCCAACCTTAAGTGAAAGTTATTTATTGCCTATTACTTAGTAAAGATTTTGTGTGTATGTGCTGGTGCTAGAGCTTGAACTCTGGGCCTGGGTGCTGTCCCTGAGCTTCTTTTGTTCAGGGCTAGCACTCTACCACTTAAGCCACAGCTCTACTTCAGATTTGTTGGTAGTTAATTGGAGATAAAAGTCTCATGGACTTTTCTGCAGTCCTCCATCCTCAGATTTTCAGCCTCCTGAGTTGCTAGGATTCTAGGCATAAGCCCCTGATGCTGGCTTACTTAGCTAAGGATTTTACATAGTAGGCAACAAATAAAGGATGTTCTCAAGCCTAGCTGGTCCATAAATAGTTACCAATCATATGGAATTTGACAATCATTACCTTAGAGAGAACACCCACAAGAAATGGGACCAATCCGTGAGTCACCACTTGCTGGATCTGGTCTTGCCGGCCAGCTGTGATGTTTGACATTGTCCACGTGGCTTCTTTCTGAATGTTAGTCTTGGGGTTCGTTAGCAGGCTGGGCATGACAGCAAGGGCTCCTGCATCTATCACAATCTGAGTCTGCTCATCCGTTCCTGTGACAATATTCCCTATGGCTCTTAGTGCGGGAGTCTAAAAAGGGAAAAAATGAGGACTGGTTACCATTGCTTCTCCCCCCCCCCCACCCCACCAACAGTGCTCAAAAATTCTCTATCTTAACTTTTTTTGGTTGTTAGTTGTGGGGCTGGATATCTCAGGGCCTGGGTGCTATTCCTAAGCCTCTTTGTATTCACTCTGCCACTTTGAGCCACAGCACCACTTCTGGTTTTTGAGTGGTTAACTGGAGATGAGTCTCAAGGAGACTGTTCTGCACGGGGTGGCTTCAGACTGTGATCCTCAGATCTCAGCCTCCTGAGTAGCTAGGATCATAGGTGTCAGCCACTGGCATTGGGTTTATCTTTGGGTGCTGTTCCTGGGGCTTGAACTCAGCGCCTAGGCACTGTCCCTGAGCTTTTTGTGCTCAAGGCTCTACCACTTGAGCCACAACTCCATTTCTGGCTTTTTTGGTGATTAACTGGAGATAACCAACTGGACTTTCTTGCCCGGGGTAGTTTCAAACCTTGATCCTCAACTCTCAGCCTCCTCAGTAGCTAGGATTATAGGCATGAGCTACTGGCACGTGGCTTTCACCACATTACTTATTTCAAGTAATATTATCATCTGATGCTTTCCTGTTCATTAATAATGTAAAGATTAACAACCTACCACAATCGACAATTCAGTGGCTCCTAGAAGCTTCACGAGTTGGGGCACGACTCCGGTCTTCACAACCATTTCGATGCGCTCATTGGGGCCATCAGTCAGGTAGGAGATAGCCCAGCAGGTGTCAGCTAACACCTCCGGGTCAGTGTAATGCAGGAGACGGGCTAAAGTAGGCAGAATCTGCTCAACTGCATCTAATGGGGGCGCGGGATTCTTATTGCGGCAAAGGTTTGAGAGCGTCCAGGTGACATTCCGTAAGTAACCACACTGGGGGAAACCACAAAGTAATGAGAGACAGAACATATTAGGCTCCCACACAGAATGCCCCATGAACCTTAGGAACTTACAGTTAAGGCTGACATATCAGGAACTGCAAGGAGAGCCAACAGCGGGTCGATGGCACCATACTTGATAACCAAATCTCGGAAATCTGAACCATCGCCTAAAAAGAACACCGGATTCATCACAACTACTCATCTAGCACCACCAATACATCATCAGAAATTCTCTCCCTCACTCAAATGACTCTGTGGTGCTGGGTTTGCTTTATTTAATTTTTTTGTGTATCAGTACTGGGCCTTGAACTCAGTCTCTTGCTCTCCATTGGCCCTTTCACCCAGAACTGGTATTTTGTCACTTTAGCTACACCTCTTCTTCCAGCTTTCTGATGACTTTTCTGCTCAGGTTAGGGTGAAGCCAAACCATGATCCTCTAGAACGCAGCCTCTTCAGTAGCTGGGATTACAGGCATGAGCACCCAGCTTCCTGGTCTTGTCTCTCTCTCATCCCTAATTAGGGCCTGATGCAGTCTCCAAGCCTGACACAAACCACTAGTAGTCTTCACACAACCCTTCTCCCAGCTCAGTCCCAAGCATTTTAAGTGCAAGTACCTGCGATGTTTCCTAGGGCCCACACAGCCTGCTCACTGATGTGAGCATGGGGAGACGCCAGGAGCGCGATGAACGCTGGGATGGCACCTCCGTCCACCACAGCTTTGGTCTGTTCTGATGTGCCAGAGGCAATGTTAGTGAGAGCCCAAGCCGATTCAAACTGAATGGGCCCACAATCAGTTCTGCCCAGGAAGGACACAAACTTGGGGATCAAACCAGCATGGATGATGTTATCTATGGGGGGCTGTTTTTCCCTAGAAAGAAGTTTCCTAAGGGAGAAACAAATAGAAGAAACGTGTAAAAACCAACTTAAATGGATTTCAAGAATTTATCATTTTAAGACGGGATCACTATGTAGCTCATGTTGGCCTCAAGCTTGCAGTTCTCCCTTTTCTGTTGGATAACACACAGGCATTGGCCATTATGACCACCTTTTTAGACCACCTTTCAGGAACTTTGACTGGGCAGATGGCTGGCATGGCGCTACCTATCTTACAAAGAATTACCTGTAATACAGATTATTCTCCTCTCCCTGAGAAAATCTAAATGATGCTGCCCTGTTTTTTCTTTTCCATGTTGATATTAAGACTTACACCCAGGGCTGGGGATATGGCCTAGTGGCAAGAGAGCTTGCCTCGTATACATGAGGCCCTGGGTTCGATTCCCCAGCACCACATATACAGAAAACGGCCAGAAGTGGCGCTGTGGCTCAAGTGGCAGAGTGCTAGCCTTGAGCAAAAGGAAGCCAGGGACAGTGCTCAGGCCCTGAGTCCAAGGCCCAGGACTGGCCAAAAAAAAAAAAAAAAAAGACTTACACCCAATATTTCCACAGGTTTGGGTCAGCGACCTTATATTATGTATCTAAAACCAAACAACTACTAACGTTAAAAGATCTAGAATACACCTATCAGTGGATCACAATAGCTCAACAGCTACATACATATGATCATATAAGACAAGGATAAGCAAAAACAACTCCAAGAGAAGGACACAGGAGGATTCTATTGTTGAGGTTACATTTAAAGTTCTAGGTGAATTTCCTTTAGCGTACGCCATGTGGCTACTGTATATGATTTTGGTACACTGGGTATTGTATTATGCCCACCTGATCTAGGGAAGGGAAAGAAAAACGAGGGTGTAAGATGTCACAAGAAATGTACTCACTGCCTTATTGTGTAACTGTACCCCTTTTGCACAACACCTTGTCAACAAAATTTAATAATAATAAAAAAAAAAAGACTTACACCCAAGGCCTGACAGATATTCCTAAGCCTTTTCTACTCAAGGCTAGCACTACTTAAGCCACTTCATTACTTCTGACATTAGTTACAAACATTTCTGCCTGGACTGGCTTTTTTTTTTTTTTTTTTTGTCAGTCCGGGGCCTTGGACTCAGGGCCTGAGCACTGTCCCTGGCTTCCTTTTGCTCAAGGCTAGCACTCTGCCACTTGAGCCACAGCGCCACTTCCGGCCGTTTTCTATATATGTGGTGCTGGGGAATCGAACCCAGGGCTTCATGTATACAAGTCAAGCACTCTTGCCACTAGGCCATATCCCAGCCCTGGACTGGCTTTTAATCTCAATCCTCAGATCTCAGCCTCCTGAATTTACAGGCATGAGCTACTGGCACCTGGCACTTACATTTTCTTGAATTACTGAGAATCTCTCAAGTTCTCTTGTTATTTAATTTCTTTGATTGGCAGTGAGGTAAAGCATCTTTCTTATGGTAATTTGTCACTTGGATCATTTTACTGTACAACTGTCAAATTATAAATATTATTAACCCTTCTGTTACAAGCATCACTAGGCCAGGAGGGAAGTTTCTAAGTATATTTGCTTTTCAAAATGGATATATCATTTTAAATGGATATATTAATCCCAACTACGAACATTTCTTCCCTTTATCCTTCCAGTGACTTAAAATGCTATTGTGACCAAAAGAAAAACCTATTTTTTTTCTAAAAAAGTATGCCAAAAGGTTAACAGCAATTGTTTACTGGGTATAGAATTTTAGGCAACTCTAGAAATAACAAAGCTTCAGCTAGGAAAAAATTGCAGTGAAATAGGCTAATGATTGGTTTTACCTAGACTCACTCTACCTAGAGTACTTAAGGTCCCTTCCTAACAAAATAGCCCAAAGGCTCACTTCTTTGGCTGTACCCACAAGGAGCTGCCCCAAGACTTACCGAGCAGCCTGCGTAGCTTGGAGCTGGCTTTCCACATTGTTGCTATTTATGCCTTTGACAATGTCATCTACAGACCAATGTACAATACCCTAAAAGAAAAGTGATTGATAGTTTACAAATTACTTTTAAGATTAAACAAAGATAAAACTTATCATTGCCAAGTGTTGGTGTTTCTTTGGTCAGTTAACTCAGGGCATGGTCACTATCCCTGGGCTCTTTGAGCCACAGTTCCATTTCCAGTTTTCTGGTGATTAACTGGAGATAAGAGTCTCAAGGACTCTCCTGCTGGGGCTGGCCCAGCAACTCAGCCTCTTCAGTAGCTAGGATTAGTAGCCATTGCGCGGCTTTTGTGGAGCTATTTTTAGGACTATAATCAGTTATTACAAGTTGAGCCCAGGGGCTGGGAATGTGGCCTAGTGGTGGAGTGCTCGCCTAGTATGCATAAAGCCCTGGGTTCGATTCCTCAGTGCCACATACACAGAAAAAGCCAGAAGTTGTGCTGTGGCTCGAGCAGAGAGTGTTAGCCTTGAGCAAAAAGAAGCCCGGAGGCTGGGGATATAGCCTAGTGGCAAGAGTGCCTGCCTTGGATACACGAGGCCCTAGGTTCAATTCCCCAGCACCACATATACAGAAAACGGCCAGAAGCGGCACTGTGGCTCAAGTGGCAGAGTGCTAGCCTTGAGCGGGAAGAAGCCAGGGACAGTGCTCAGGCCCTGAGTCCAAGGCCCAGGACTGGCCAAAAAAAAAAAGGAGCCCGGGACAGTGCTCAGGCCCTGAGTCCCAAGTCCCAGGACGGGCAAAAGAAAAAAAATAGTTAGAATGGCTAAGAATTTTGTCATTATAATAGGAAGCTGTGAACAATTTAAGATTAGTTTAGGCTGGACATTAGATAGTAATATAATCACAACTGCTCAAAAGACAGGAAAATCACAAGTTTGACGAGAGCCTGGACAAAGGTAGCAAAATTCCATCTCAAAGCAGGCCTTAATTCAAAGGGGGGAGAAAGAGGAGGGGGTGGGAAGGAGGAGATTGGGGACAGGACAGAGATAGACAGACATTTTCACCCCTTTGTTCAACAAATTAATGTTAGCTTATTGTTAATAGTTTTTCTTTTTGCCAAACCTGGGGCATGAACTTAAGAGCTTGAGGAACCATCCCTGAGCTCCTTCTGCTCAAGGCTAGTGCTGGCTTTTTCTATATATGTGGTGCTGAGGAATCGAACCTAGAGCTTCATGTGTACCTATGAGGCGAGCACTCTACCACTACGCCATATTCCCAGCCCTAGCCTGCAATTTGTGATCCTCCTCCCTCAGCCTTCACAGTAGATACGATTACAGGCAGGCCCATAAACTCATGATGACATTTAGTTTAAGACACTTTATATAGCTATATAAAAATACTTTTCTTTCCAGTGGCTCACACCTATAATCCTAGCTAATCAGGAGGCTGAGATCTGAGGATAGTGATTCTAAGCCAGCCAGGCAGGAAAGTCTTTGAGAGACTCAACTCCAACTACAAAGTAGTTGAAGAGCTCAGGGACAGCACCCAGGCCCCATGACCAAAAACAACAACAACAACAAAAAACTGTTCCTGGGGTTGGAAGCATGGCTCAGGTAGTAAACATCAACAATGAATAAAAATGACAGATACTGAATTTGATGTCTACAGCCATACCACCCTGAATGTGCCCAATCTCGTCTGAATGAGTACCAATCTTGGACAAAAACCAACAACTTTTTTTTTTTTTTGCCAGTCCTGGGGCTTGAACTCAGGGCCTGAACACTGTCCCTGGCTTCTTTTTGCTCAAGGCTAGCACTCTACCACTTGAGCCACAGCGCCACTTTTGGCTTGTTCTATATATGTGGTGCTAAGGAATCGAACCCAGGGCTTCATGTATACAAGGCAAGCACTTTACCACTAGGCCATGTTCCCACCCCAAAACCTTTTCTTTAACACACACATTTGATAAGGTTCCCTCTCCCCATTTTTAACATTTTTTTAATAAAAGTAGAAATTAAGAGACACACTCTATCAACCTAGATCTCCATTTCTTTTCCATCTGAAAGGCCTATCAGGGCAAAATCAACCCTCTGGTGCCATCTCTGAGTAACAGCCTAGTATTCTGGATTCTTCCTGAAGGACCCTGTTTTCTCAGAAGGGGCCACTCTTCAGAAACCTTTCCAGCATCAGTTTTCTCTGTTGGCTCTTTTCTATCATAGATTTGTCAGCAGAAAATGTACTCTCTATTAGTGAAAAACCTTAAGAGACGGGGTCCATGTTAATTTCTGCAAAAGTTGGTTTAGTGGCAGAGTGCTTGCCTACCATGCATGAAGCTCAGGGTTCGAGTCTTTAGTACCATATAAACAGAAAAGGCTGGGGAAGTGGAGCTGTGGTTCAAGTGGGGCTGTAGGTCTGGAACAGTGCTCAGGCCCCGAGTTCAAGCCCCACAACTGGCAAAAAAACAAAAACTCTTCTTGGGGCCTCTTTCTCTCCTAATGTTTCCTTTTCTCTTGCCTCTTTTCTTATCTATCCTTCTACCCAATTCCATTTTCATCTAAGGAACTGTCCTACTTTCTGTCTGTAGCTAATAGAAACATTGTACATAGCCTACAACTGTACTTCCGGTAAATTTTTATTAATGTAGTATATGGCACAGGATAAAGAGAAAATTAGAAAGCTATTGTAAATATTTCAGGAGGACAAAGACTTCAACAAAGCTGCTTACCACAGAGAACAGAGAGAGAGAGAGAGAGAGAGAGAGAGAGAGAGAGAGAGAGAGAGAGAGGGAGAGAGAGAGAAAACCAAAGAGTTAAGTCACAAAACCGTTACTTCTAGCTACAGTTAGCATTAAATAGGTGGCTATCTAGAAGCAGGAAATCAAGAAACCCAAGGCCACCTGAAGGAAGGTCAACTAAATGTAAACACTGGGGGCTACGGATGCAACTCTGTGCTGGAACACTTGCCTATGTAGAAAGCTCTGGTTCAATCCTGGGAATATGGCCTAGAGGTAAAGTGTTCGCCTCATATACATGAAGCCCTGGGTTTGATTCCTCAGCACCACGTACACAGAAAAGCCGGAAGTGGCACTGTGGCTCAAGAGGTAGAGTGAGCAAAAAGAAGCCAGGGACAGTGCTCAGGCCCTGAGTTCAAGCCCCAGGACTGGCAACAAAAACAAAACAAATAAAAGACCTTGGAATCAGCTTGAGTAGATTACAGAGGGTAGATAGCAAAGAAAAACCAGTTAGAACAGCTGACTGGGAACAGAAAAACAGATCTTCACACTGTTGGCTGTCAAAAATACAAGATGAGATTTCTCAGAAATGTCCCCATCCATTCTCTAGGTTTACAGTCCTTGGTGAAATCCACGCACCTGATTGTTGCGGTTCTCCTGCAGTGGAGAGGTCACATCGTCAGGAAAGGAGCTTACATTTCTCCTTTTCAGCATCTGGTCATCCTTCTTGGCTTTCCTCAACTCCACATTAACTTCTATCCGGCGCCGTCTCATTTCCTGCAAACAGACAAGAGGGTCACCTTACCTACACTATGACATCCATCAACCTTGTAGCCAAGTGATTTGTTTCCTTTTGATCTCTCCACAAACATCTTCCAATTTTAAAATATCCAAACACACCAACAACCAAAGGTTACTTACGGTGCTGTCTTTTCCCTTGTTCTTGAATCTGTTCAGACGGGCAGCTGGTGAATTCGCATTCTCATTGGTGGACATGATTGAGACAAAGGGAGAAAGCTACAAGCTAGGAGAAAAAAGAATTCCCTTTTTTCATTTTGCTTTGTCAATAAGGAGAACAAAGAAAGCACAGAATTATCAGCCACATACTGAGCCCAGTCCTATTCCACCTTCAGTTTCTCAGCACTGAAGGTATAGTTTTAGTCTAAGAATAACTGTCCCTTCTAATAAAGTACAGACTTCCTGGAATAACTTTCCATCAAAAAGCTAATTCAAGCCATATAAACCTTTCAACAGCCACATTAAAAAGGAAAAAAATTACACAAAAAATATTTTACCCAACTACTGCCTTGACATGTTAGTAATTAAAAATAACGATCTATTTTACACTTTTCTTCACCATACAACTCTGTGTTCCTGCAGCACTGTGGACCTCAATTGAGACCAGAGACTTTTTAAACACCTCATCATCTCAATATTAAGACAGTGGGATCTGACATTCGGGAATCTATTAAGGTTAATCCAACCCAAAGTGGGGAAATACAAATGACTGAATGACTTAAAGACCTGTCCAATGAATTCAGATAATAAATTCTAGAGGCTCTCTCTCTAACTTTACTGTCGTTCAGTACATTCTCTCCATACTGGAACGTTACATAAGAATTTGATTCATGGGCTGGGAATGTGGCTTCGTGTTGGAGTGCTTGCCTAGCCTGCACGAAGCCCTGGGTTCCCTTCCTCATTACCACATACACAGAAAGAGCCCCAAAAATGGTGCTGTGGCTCAAGTGGTGGAGAACGAGCCTGGCGCAGAAGAAGCTCAGGGACAGTGCCCAGGCCCTGAGTTCAAGCTCCATCCATGACTGGCAAAATAAAATAAAGAATTTGATCCATGACCTTAAGGAGCCTGGCATAACATTATCTTTGTCCTCAAGGAACACTTGAGAGCGAGTGTCGCGTCCCTAGCATCCCGCACACGTTTTCGCTTCCTGATCATGTCAGGCAAAGGCGGGGGGAGGGGGGGTGTCAGGAAGGTCACCGTTTGCGATCCTCGGGCTGGACTACGACACTGACACCGCCAGCCGGGCCCCGGCGTCGGAGATGGCCTTCCCCAAATGCCAGCTCCGCCAGCTCCAGCCCCGGCGCCCGGCTCCGGGAACGCGCCGAGCGGCAGACCGAGGAGGGGCGGCCGCCGCCTCCAGCCCCTCCCCGACACTCGTTCTCCGGCGCGCCTGGGTCTGGTCGTCCCGGTCCGGATCGGCCGGAGCGTTCTGCACCCTTCGCCGTGCCCTTCATCCCCGACCCTGTCTCCACATCAACGAACCGAGTCCCCGAGGCCCGATCACCCGGGGAAGCCACACCATCCCCAAGCCTCTCCCTCCCGCGATCGCCAGGCCCTGCGCGGCCCCGTGACCGCCAGGCGTTGCCGCTGCCGCGGGGACCCAGCCGGAGTCCATACCAGAAGATCGGGCCGAGGCTGACTCGAGAGACGGTGCGGGGTTCACCGGGTGCGGATCGGCCGCCCTCGAAACGTCCAACGCGGCTCAGCCCAGAGACGCTGTGCCTCGTGCCGCCGGCCGGCCCGATTTAAATTTCCCGGTGACTCTGCATTCCGATTGGCTGGTTCGAGCCCAAGCTGTGCTTCCATTGGTGGATTTGAAAAACACGTTAGGCGGGGCCGGAGGGGAGGGGTCTTTGGGCCTAGAAGGAGGAGGAGGAGGAAGAGGAGGAGGAGGAGGAGGAAGAGGAGGAGGACGGGACAGCATCGCGAGACCAGGGAGCGGCCTGGCGACCTCCGAGCGCCGAGCCTGCGCTCTCCAGATCCCGGCATGCAGCGCGAGGGGGCGGCCCTGCGATTTGCATACTTTTTTTCCAGGCTGAACGGTCACAGGCCCTCGGCCGCGGCCGGCGAGCGGGGACCGAAGGGTTCCTGGCGTCGCGTCAGTTTGTTCCTTCCTTACTCGCTTGCTCCTTGTTGCTTTTTAAATCGTATCGTGAAAGGTTTGTATGGAGACGGTGCCCATAATAGCAAAAAGCTTTGTCTGGGTAGTTAAAAACGTTTGGCTATCTATTAAGTCATTTCAAAGGCGGAATTGGGCGCCTGGGGATATGGCCTAGTGGCAAGAGTGCTTGTTTCCTATACATGGAGCCCTGGGTTCGATTCCTCAGCACCACACATGTAGAAAAAGCCGGAAGTGGCACTGGTGGCACTGTGGCCCAAGCGGTAGAGTCCTAGCCTTGAGAATCAAGGAAAGCTCAAGGACGGGGTCTGGGCTCTGAGTTCAAGCCCCAGGACTGCCAGAAACAAAACAAAGTTAAATGCGGAGTTGCAGATATTATGCGGACTTTTTGCCAGGTATTACATTTGCCGTTTCTCCGTATTTCTGCTGGTCCAGAGCCCTAGCACTCTACCGCTTGGGCCACAGCTCCACTTGCAAGTCTTTGAGGGTTAATTGGTGATTGGGGGGAGGGGGGTGGCGCGGGTCTCATGGATTTTCCTGCCCGGGCTTGGCTTTGAACCGCGATCCTCAGATCTCAGCCTCCTGAGTAGGAACTGGGATTACACGGCTGAGCCACGTGCACCGGACTTTATGTGGTCTTTATATATTACTTTTTGAGCCTTTGGGGAGTTAGTTTCACAAATCCTGTCCCTTACCTTTTACCGCTATATAGTTTAGAGTGTTATCTCCTAAGACGAAAGACTTCCTTATAAACCACAAACCACCCAGTTCAATAAAAAAGTTGAACTTTTGTGCTGTTAATGCACAGTCTGAATTCATGATTTTTCTGTGTTGTCACTTTTTGTTTTGTAATGTTGAAGGTGACTATAAGCATTTGGAGCCTGGGCCGTTTTAGTGTTTGCTTTCAGCAAGTCTTCTATGTCCTAAAAGGGGGGAGTATTTTAGGAAACTAGTCTATTCTGTACCACAAGTAAATTCAGTGAGCTTTGTCCATTCTGGCTGGCAGGCATTCATGCCAGTCCCACTCACTGAGCAGCAGCCAAGGAGTTGGTAGGGGGCTGCTCTTACCCAGTCAACAGAATACCCTTCCCTGTAAGTGTAAGAATGTGGAAGCAATTGGTCTCTGAACCAATCGCTGCAGAGCACTCTCTGGGTCTCTGTGAATGGTCTGGGGACAGGCACGGGACTTAGACTTCATCCAGCTTGGAAGCCTTTGCTTTTTGTTTAGTAGCTGGACGTTGGAGAGTAGTCTGTGGTCTTCTCTTAATAGAGAGATTTGAGTCTTGGAAATCAGAATTAGAAAACTATGAATACTTTGAGAGCTCTGATCAAAAGTGTTCTACCTCAGAGAGCTATGGTTATCTCTGAAGTTTTGCACTTATGTGATCCAATGTGTTTTGGGGGTTTGGGGTTTTTTGGGGGGGGGGTGCTTTGGACATGGCTCAAGTAGTAGAGCACCTGCATTAGCAATATATTTCCTTTACAAGGTTAAATTTTCTTTTGCTTGAAAGTGGTCAGTACTGTGCTCCTAAAGTGTCGTGAGTGTTGTACATGTGTTTATCATTTTAATTGTCACTCTTTTGTGAGGTGGCTCTGTTACTCCATTCATGGATGAGGAGACTGAATCATGAGTAGTTAATTGGTCCTGGCTTACACAGCCAACAAATGACAGAGGCAGGATTCAAACCTAGGCATTCTGGTGCCAAGATCCATGCTCTCAACCATGAAAAACACCTAAGAGGGAAGTATACCATCACAAATTGCTTTTGATTTGTTTTGTTTTTGTTTCCAGTCCTGGGGCATTGACTCAGGGCCTGAGCACTGTCCCTGGCTTCTTTTTGCTCAAGGCTAGCACTCTACCACTTGAGCCACAGCGCCACTTCCAGCTTTTCTGTGTACGTGGTGCTGAGGAATCAAACCCAGGGCTTCATGTATATGAGGCGAACACTTTACCACTAGGCCATATTCCCAGCCTCCACAAGTTGCTTTTGAAAGACAATGCAATGCCAGCTGCGTAGAGCTCACACCTGTAATCCTAGCCACTCAGGTGGCTGAGACCTGAAGATTGCAGTTTGAAGCCAGCCTCAACAGAAAAATCAGTGAGACTCATATCCAATTAACCAATAAAAAGCCAGAAGTGGGACTCAAATGGTACAGCACTGTACGTGAGTAATAAAGCTACAGGACAATGGGTTCCACTCCCAGTGTCAGCACCCCCAAAAAAGAAAAATAAAGACAGTGCAGAACCTGGGAGGCTGAGGAGGATTTCAGCAATGTCAAGGTCAACCAGGGGGTTGGTTTCATGGCTGAGACACAAGTCTAAGGGAAGATAGGAGAGAAGGAGGAAGGAAAGGAATCCTGGGGGAAATAGTCTCCTACTCTAAGCCATTGCAGTTTAGATGTGGAAGCTGGAAACGCCTTATCTGGCTTAAGCCCACTAATATATTCCATCCCCTAGACACGGAGACTGGGTGGTTGTTATAGTTTGAGTGTTGTTCTCCCCCCTGCCACCCCCCGGGTTCCTGTGCTAGAAGCTTAATCCCTGTATGGTGATACTGGGCAATGGTGGGGGCCTAATGGAAGGTATTTAGGTCATTGGAGGCTGGCCCTTGGAAGGGATTAGTTTCCCTGGGGCTCTGATTAGATCATGAGAGATGACCTGGCCCCTGAATGTCTCTTGCTGTCTGTTTCACCATGTGACCGTTCCCTTTCAAAAAAATGAAGCCCTGGGTTCGATTCCTCAGCACCACATATACAGAAAATGGCCAGAAGTGGCGCTGTGGCTCAAGTGGCAGAGTGCTAGCCTTGAGCAAAAAGAAGCCAGGGACAGTGCTCAGGCCCTGAGTCCAGGGCCCAGGAATGGCAAAAATGCCATCTGCCATGTTGCTGTGTAACCAAGCAGGTTTTCACTAGAGCTGAGCAGAATTGCCAGCTCCACGCACACATGTGGATGTTTCACACACACATGGATGTTTCATCTGCTAAATAAAATCTCTTTTCTTTGTAGATTACCCAGCATTTCCTACTTTGTGATAATACAAAATGGATTAAGAAACATCTGCCATGCAATCAGATGTTGTCTAAGGCCTTTGAGAGCTGAGATCTCTTCCGGATTCCCTGGAGTCCGCACTGCAAAGCTGTGGGCTGGGGATGGAGCTGCTCCAGAGAAGCAAACGCAGAGCCTGGTGACGCCTGATGCACCTCAGGCCCATCTGGCTCTAGTCACAGATTGAGATTCTGACTCAATGAATTCGGGGCTCGGAATATGGCCGAGTGGTAAAGTGCTCACCTCATATATGAAGTCCTGGGTTTGATTCCTCAGCACCACAGATATTGAAAAAAGCCGGAAGTGGTGCTGTGGCTCAAGTGGTAGAGTGCTAGCCTTGAGCAAAAAAAAAAAAAAAAATGAAGCCAGGGACAGTGCTCAGGCCCTGAGTTCACACCCCAGGACTGGCAACAAAAACAAAAACTCAATAAACTCAATAAATTCCCCTTTCCCTAATTCAAACTGAAGTATTGTATCACTTGTATTGGAGCAATTCTTTTTTTTTTTTTTTTTTTTTTTGCCAATCCTGGGACTTGAACTCAGGGCCTGGGCACTGTCCGGGACTTCTTTTTGCTCAAGGCTAGCACTCTAACACTTGAGCCACAGCACAAATTCTGGCTTTTTTTGTGTATGTGGTGCTGAGGAATCGAACCCAGGGCTTCAAGTATGCCAGGTAAGCACTCTACCACTAGGCCATATTCCCAGCCCTGGAGAAATTCTTTAATTAGGATCTTTACACAACACACACACACACACACACACACACACACACACACACACACACACACACACACACACACTCTCTCCACAAGAGCAACAGTCTTTTTTTTTTTCTGGCCAGTCCTGGAGCTTGAACTCAGAGCCTAGGCACTATCCCTGGCTTCTTTTTGCTCAAGGCTAGCACTCTACCACTTGAGCCACAGCGCCACTTCTGGCCATTTTCTGTATATGTGGTGCTGGGGAATCGAACCTAGGGCCTCATGTATACAAGGCAAGCACTCTTGCCACTAGGCCATATCCCCAGCCCCTCTTTTTATTTTTTCTTTTGTTTGCAGTCCTAGGGCTTGAACTGAGGGCTTGGGCACTGCCCCTGACTTTTTATGCTCAGTGTAGTGCTCTACCATTTGAGCCACAGCTCCACCTGTGGCTTTTTGGTGGTTAGAGATAAGAGTCAGACTTTCCTACTTAAGCTGGCTTCGAATTATGATCTTTAGGTCTCAGCCTCCTGAGTAGCTAGAATTGCAGGTGTGAACCACCAGCGCTTATCTAGTTTGGATTTATTTTATCCACTGCTGAATTAACCCAGAAAAATGTTCTGGCTTGCTTCAAGTACACAATAAATATTCACTATTTGAATGAACAGGTACTTGTGATATTTTAGTTAAGTGGAAACTTACCTCTTATACCTGCTAATTCTCAGAGACTATTGGGAGCTGTTTGTGTTTGTTTGTTTGTTCTGAGGCAGTCTTGTCTGGGTGGCCTCAAACTCACAATCCTCCTGCCTCATCTTACTGAGTGGATATACTACCTACTCCAACTTTCAGATTCAAGTCTGAGAATAAGTGACATTAGTAGTTTCTGAAGCCAGGAGCTTAAATGACTTAGCCAAGAGTAAGGATGAGTATGTTCAGAAAAAAGCCATTGATCCATTGATGGATAAACCAACAGATACTGGCTGGTAACAGGTAACACCAAATCTCTGGATCCTGACTTTACTCAGAGCCAGTATGTCATTGGTACTACCATTTGGCAAGCCTTGACATTCATCATTTGTGTGGGGGTTTTAGTTAAATTAGCTGAAGTTTTCCATTCCAAGTGACAGATATCTAATACAATGGTCCTGTCATTTACAACCAAGAATTCTAACAGCCCATTGCCAGAGTGGCTCAGACTGCAAGAACTTTGGAACCTCCTGGCCTGGGGGTCTAAGAACCTTGCGGTGTGGGATTAATGAAGCCCACTGCCCTGAAGTGACATGTGGGAGAATCTTTCATGTTTGTATCCATAGGGACAAAGTTTCTGAAAGCCCAGCCAGTGCCTGAATTCTGTGATGGACAAAAGGCACTGCCAGTGGTTTTCCCAAGTCGCTGGCCCTGTCAGGTGACAGGCGGTAGATGGGCACAGGAGGTGTGTCCCCCTCACAGGGCTTCTCAATGTGTGGTCGTCCTTGGCACTGCCTGGGAGGTTTTCATATACGTTGAGGCTCTGGGGTTTCTCTCCAGAGCTACAGAGCCAAAGTCCGCATTTAAATCCCTGGTGACTGATATCCACATTCAAGTACATATACTACTTGAGCCACAGCGCCTGTGGTACTGAGGAATTGAACCCAGGGCTTCATGCATGCTAGGTGAGCACTCTACTGCTAAGCCACATTCCCAGCCCCTTTTAACTTTTTTAAAAATTGTTATTGTGAAGGCGTTGTACAGAGCTGTTAGTTATGTAAGTCAGGTGATGAGTACCTTTCTTTTTGGCAATGTCACACCTTCCCTCCAAGGACTGATTTTTAGGAAAGGGAAGCATCAATTACAGACTCTGAGACTGTTTGGAGGGCCAGAATATCACACCCGACAGAGCAGAGCTTGTGGGGGCCAAATGATACAAGTATCCCTGACTTGGAGTGGCTGTGGGGTGGGTCTGGTGTTCGCTGGTTGTTCCTGGAGTCTGTAGTTGGAGCAGACATTCCCAGCTGCTCTTCCTCACACTGAGTAAGGGCTACCATGTGAGCAGGGCTACATGTAAGACGGCTCCTTTGTCCACAAAATGAATAACACTGAGCAAACACTTCACGCCTGGGGAAACTGTGGAGATTCATGCTGTCTGGGGCTCCTCAGTAAATACCTGCCTTCTTTCTGGCAAAGGGTTCAGAAGGACCAAACACCAAATGGCCTAGTCACGTGAGCTGCTGAAGGCGCCCTGAAAGTCATCTGACCCCACTCCCGGCCCCTGCTGGGGGGGGGGGGGCAAGCAGCAGTACTCTGTATAGTTCAGCTCAAGCAAGAAAGGAGGACCTGGGTCCAGCAGACCCAAAAGATGGGAGAATTGTATGAACAAATGATTGACCTTTGCAGTCACTGACTTCCTGCCCTCCCTGGAACCTGGGGGCCTCCAGTGCCTCAGGCAAGCTGAGGTAGACTGGGCCTGCTGGTGGAGGGAGCGGTCCTGAAGCACTGTAGAAGAGGGAAGGTCACTGCTGGGTGGGACCTTTCTGAGCGTGTGTGCCAATCCTGGGCACTGTCCTTGAGTTTTCACACTCAAGGCTAGTGCTCTACCACTTGAGCCAGGGCCCCGATTCTGACTGCTTTGAGTAGTTCACTGGAGATAAGAATCTCGCAGATGGCTGGGAATGTGGCTGAGTGGTAGAGTGTTTGCCTAGCACGCATGAAGCCCAGGGTTCAATTCCTCAGTACCACAGGGCGCTGTGGCTTGAGTGGTAGAGTGCTATCCTTGTGCAAAAGCAGCTCAGGAACAGTGCCCAGGCCCTGACTTCTCCTGTTTGGGCTGGTTTAGAACTGATTCTCACATGTCAGCCTCCTGAGTAGCTAGGATTACAGGTATGAGCCACCAACACCCAGCAGGGTAGAACCCTGAACTCTACACTTATTCTGGGTAGACTTTTATCTAAAAGGACATATAGACTGAGGTGAGTTTTACACTGATTCACAAACATGGAAAACCAGTTCGGCTGGCTTGTTGGCACCATGGCCATTAATTGCTTCTGCTCCCTGGTAGATGGTTACTCTGCTGTCTCAACAGCAGTGCTGAAGTCTCATGAGGGAAGTGGCGCTCTCTCAAGCCAGCCCCTAGGAGGGAGATGGATTATCCACAGAGGGTAATCGTCCCCTGGGTCCCAGCCATGGGTTGACACAAGGCTTGTGTCTCAATATGGAGAGGCAGCTGGGCTGTGGTGGCTCACACCTGTAATCCTAGCCTCTCAGGGGGCTGAGATCTGAGGAGCCCATGCAGCCAAGTCCATAAGACTATCTCCAAAGAGTCACCAAAAAACAGAAGTGGAGTTGTGGTTCAGGCTCTAGAATTAGAGCTCAAATCTTGAGCACAAAAGCTCAGGGACAGCACCCAGGTCCTGAGTTCAAGACCCAAAACTGGCACTGGCACACACACACAAAAGAATAGAGGGGGCTAGAGGCATGGTTCACGTGGGACTGTGGCTTTCTCCTAAGTGCAAAGACTTGAGTTCAATCCCTAAGACAACAAACAAACAAACGCCCTAATCATTTTGGATTTGGGGCTGGTGGAATGGCTCAAGTATTGCCTAGCAAGTACAAAGCCAAGTTCAAACCCCAGTGCCATCAAAAGAAAAAAGTTATATTAAGTTTATATTGGGTGCTGGCACACACCCATAATCCTAGCTACGGGGGTCGCTAAAAGGCAGAGGATCACAGCCAACTTGAAAGATCACTGACTGGCACAGCCATAACGAAAATAATTGGGCCTAGGGTGTTTTGTTTTGTTTTGCTTTTTCTTCTTTTTCCATTGCCAGTACTGGAGTTTGAAATGGAGGCCTGGAGCTTGCCTGGCTTGCCTGGGCAGCTGGGCTTGTTCAGCTGGCTCTCTGCTACTTGAGCCACACCTCCTGTGCTGTTTTATTTTGTGTGTGTGTGGCATGGGTGTGTGCACATGCATGTGTGTAGGGTGTGTGTAGTGTGTGTCTGTGTGAGTCCTGGGGGTTAACTCAGGGCCTGGGTGTGGCCCCTCAGTCTTTTTTGCTCAAGGATAGCTCTCTACCACTTGAACCACAGCTCCACTTCTAGTTTTTTGATGGTTAATTGGAGATAAGAGTCTTTAGCACTCTCCTGCTCAGGCTGGCTTTGAACTGGGAGCCTCATGTCTCAGCCTCCTGAGTAGCTAGGATTACAAGTGTGAGCCACTGATGCCCAGCCTCTTTGCTGGTTTTGCTGATTATTTAGGAGATGGCATCTCCTGGACTTTTCTTCATAGACTGGCTTCAAGCCACAATCCTCTAAAACTCAGTTTCTGAAGTAAGCCAGGAGTACAGGGGTAACCATTGACATCAGACCCAAACATGTTTAAGGTAGCCTAGGCTCAGTAAGTGATGAAGTTCTGTTGTATGTTTATTTTTCCAGTCCTGGAGCCTAGCTTCTTTATCTCAAGGCTAGCACTCTACCACTTGAGCCATAGTACCACTACCAGCTTTTTCTGAGGATCATGGTTCAAAGCCAGCCTGGGCTGGAAAATCTGTGAGACTTTTAGCTCGAATAAACTACTCAGAAAAGGCCAGAAGTGGCTCAAACTGGTAGAGCACCAGCCTTGAGCAAAAAGACGCAGGGGCAGTGCCCAGACCGAGTTCAAGCCCTAGGACTGGCAACAACAACACCACACAGAGTCTACAACACAAAGACTAAACCCCAATATAAACTATAGTCTTAAATAATGTGTCAATGTCAGTTCACCAATTATCACAAATGTATCACACTAATGTAATCTTAGTAATAGAAAAACTAGAGAACACTTTACTTTTCATTCAATTTTTCTGTAAAACTAAAATTGCTCAAAAATCAAATCTAGCCAGGCACCAGTGGCTCATACCTGTCACCCTAGCTACTCAGGAGGCTGAGATCTTGAGCAATGCAGTTTCTTTCTTTTTTTTTTTTTTGCCAGTCCTGGGGCTTGAGCTCAGGACCTGAGCACTGTCCCTGGCTTTTTTTTTTTTTTTTTTTTTGCTCAAGGCTAGCACTCTGCCACTTGAGCCACAGCACCACTTCCGGCTTTTTCTATATATGTGGTGCTGAGGAATTGAACCCAGGGCTTCATGTATATGAGACATGCACTTTACCACTAGGCCATATCCCCAGCCCCAGACCATTGCAGTTTGAAGCCACACAGGAGCGGAGCAGCAAAGTCTGTGAGACTGAGTTCTACTTAACCACCCTAAAAGCCTTTAGTGGAATTGGCTCAAGTGGTAGAACACTAGCCCTGAGTGAAAAAGCTAAGGCATAGCACCCAGGCCCTAATTCAAGCCTCAGGACCAGTATTTTAAAAAAGGAAGAAAAAAAAATCTACTCTACTCACTTAAAAAAAAAGGTGTAATGTGAAATCTGAACGCTCATGGCAAACTTTGCCTATTGTTACATTCAAATCCAATCGTATGTATTTCACTAGGACAGATTTTTCTTGTTGTTGTTTAGCATGCATTTTTCTCTAACATGCACTGATCATCTGGAACATTCTAGACTAGGAGCTATGCAGATCTTCCGACAGTTAACGCATCACATTATACATTTAAAACCTGCCTTCATTATCTCGCCACTTACATCAGCGAAGTGTTTATCTGAAAACCACAAAGCATAAAGTGCTGGGTACACGGTTCTGTCGAAAGCTTAACCTGTTTCGTTAGCAACAAACGGTGTCAATTATTTTCCTTGGCGCGACTTGTTTATTTTGATCATTTTTATCTGCAAAAAAAAAAAAAAATGCCCTCGGTCTAACTAATGGGAGTCAGGAGCGAGGGAGGTCAGCCGAGGCAGGTGATGGCAGTGGGGAGAGAATGAAGACCTGGGCTCTGCTGACCCTGGAGCCTGCCGACGGGGCCGCCAAGCTGCTGTGTGTTTGTAGAGGGAAAAGCAGTAAAGTGGGGTCCAGGGTATGTGGGGGGAGGCCAGGAGGGCGTGGTGATCTGCGAGGTCGTACCACCCAACACACTGAGGAAGAGCCCTTAGCAGACGGTCCCTGGGCGGACGGTCCCTTAGCAGACGGTCCCTCGGTGGACGGCCCCTTGGCGGACGGTCCCTTAGCAGACGGCCCCTTGGTGGACGGTCCCTTGGTGGACGGTGCCCGGGATCTCGGAAAATGGATCCGCCAAGAAAACGAGCGTGTGCTGGAATACTGTTTAACGTCCTCCAGCGGAGCCGAAACAGCAGCAAACGTTGAGAACCTCCCGAAAAAAAAAAAAAAAAACACCAAGCGGAAGGAGACCGCACAAACGGAGACCCCAAGCTCCGGCACTCACCCGACTGCCCGCCCTAACGGCACAGGGGGCTCGGACGGGCGCATGCGCGTTTCGCCGCTGCCGGAGGCGGCTTCCAAATCACACACCACCCTACGCGAGACTACAAAACGCAGGGGCGGAGGTATCACGTAAGGAGGTGGTGCGAGAGCCCGCACTCCGTGGTGACCCAGTGGCCTAATGGATAAGGCATCAGCCTCCGGAGCTGGGGATTGTGGGTTCGAGTCCCATCTGGGTCGTACCAGCTTTCTTTTTTCCCCTCCCACTTTAACATCTCACCTGTCATCACATCGATTGTATTACAAATTAAGAGACACTTCTAATTGTTTTGAAAACATTGCGATGCAGTGTATGAATGATTGTTCCAAAAAGTGACTTTTACTCTTTTCAAAAAGAATTGCCTCCTCAGCTCTACTGAGGAGCAACAGACAAAACTGTACATATTTAAGGAGAATTTATTTTTTCCCTTCTTATCCTGATTATTTTATTGTTTTAATATCATTACTTAAATATCATGGGGCTTGAACTCAGAGCCTGGACAGTGTTCTTGAGCTTTTGTGTTCAAGGCTGAGATCATACTGCTTGAGCCACAGTGCCATGCTGGCTTTTTGGAGTTTAACTGTGGTTAAGAATCTCAGCGGCTTTCCTGGCTGGCTTTGAACCTCAATCCTCAGCTCTCAACCTCCTGAATAACTAGGATTACAGGCATGAGGCTGAGATCTGAGGATGGTGGTTCAAAGCCAGCCAGGAAAGTCAGTGAGACTCTTATCCACCAGAAAACCAGAAGTGGTGCTGTGGCTCAAAATGGTAGAGCACTAGCCTTGAACAAAAATTGCTCAGGGGGCTGAAAATGTGGCCCTAGTGGTAGAGTGCTTGCCTACCATGCACAAAGCCCTGGGTTCGATTCCTCAGCACCACATAAACAGAAAAAAGCCAGAAGTGGCGCTGTGGCTCAAGTGGTAGAGTGCTAGCCTTGAGCACAAAGAAGCCAAGAACAGTGCTCAGGCCTTGAGTTCAAGCCTCACAACAGGCAAGGAAAAAAAACCCTAGGAATCAAATGGTACCCAGGTGTGTGTGTGTGTGTGTATGTGTGTGTGTGTGTGTGTGAGAGAGAGAGAGAGAGAGAGAGAAAATTGAGCTTTGCCACAGGTAACTATACTTGGCAAAACTCTGTGCTGATCCTTTCTCCAAGATTCATGTGCTGCAATAGCCAAAATATGGAATCAACCCAGATGCCCCTCCACAGATGAATGGATCCAAAAAATATGGTACCTATACACAATGGAATACTACATAGCGATTAGGAATGGTGAAATATTGTTATTCGCAGGGAAATGGTCAGAACTTGAACAAATAATGTTGAGCGAGACAAGCCTAGAACACAGAGAATAAAGGGGCATGATCTCTCTGATATATGACTGTTAAGATGGGGTGACGGGGAGACAGTAGAGACCAGGTCTGTGAAACCAAAAACTGCTTGTCAAATGGTATTTCCCACAGGATTGGGGCAGCAACCCAACAGTATGTAACTAAAACCAAACAACTACTCAACATATAAAGGTCAAAAATTGACCTCTCAGTGGACTACAATAGCTCAAAAGCTATGTATGTACGTTCATATAAGACTACTGTTGACATATTGTCTAATATCGACATTACATTTAAAGTCCTAGGTGAATTCTCTTTGGCGTGGCCATGTGGCTACTGTATATGTTCTTGGTACATTGGGTATTGTATATATGTCTACCTGACCTAGGGAAGGGAAAGAAAAACAGGGTATAAGATATCACAAGAAATGTACACACTGCCCAAGTATGTAACTGTACCCTTTTTGCACAAAAAAATTTTAATTAATAAATAAATTACAAAAAAAAAGATTTGTGTGCTGCCTTCTGTGCTACCTTCGGGTTTTCCAGGACTAAGGAGACTTTTATAGGGAAGCTATGCTGTTACAACACAAATAAACATAATTTATGGTTTCTATGCTGTAAAACATAACTTATAGTTTCTGTCTTCAAAGAATTCTGAGGAACACATTTTACATAATGAGAATATCAGGTTTTGTGTGGATGATCTACAAATTAATGAAATAAAAGAAATAAAGAATTAAGTCCAGTCCAGTTGTCTAGCATGAAAAGTTTAAAGTCTTCTTGCAATTTGCACAAAAGGAATGTCAGCAAGTTAATGCCTGAAAACAACTGAAGGCAATTTGGATCTGAGTCTGAGACAGAGAAAGGTCATTAGAGAAAATGGGAAGTTTAGCTGCCATTGGACAGTGCTGATTTCCTGGTTGTTGACAGGAGCTATGGTCAGGAAGAAGTTTGCTGTGACTCTGATATGATTCCAAACCTTAAACATGCCTGCCTGAGAACTGAAGATCACATTTTTTTTTCCTTTGCCAGTCCTGGGGCTTGACTCAGGATCTGGGCACTGTCCCTGAGCTTCTTTTTGCTCAAGGCTAGCACTCTGCCACTTGAGCCACAGCGCCACTTCTGGCCATTTTCTGTGTCTATGGTACTGAGGAATGGAACCCAGGGCTTCATGAATGCCAGGCAAGCACTCTACCGCTAGGCCACATTCCCAGCCCAACCTGGGGTCTTGTGACTCCTGCTTGCTTCTCTCCTCTCTCTTTCAGGGAGGCTTTTCTTGGCATTGTTTCAGGCCACCGGGCAATTTCTCCTCAACCATGACCTCTCCATTGGCAAATTGAAGACACACCTTTCAGTCTTTCTCTAATTTCAGGTCTGAAGATTTAAAAAGCAAGTGTTTTTTTTTCTCAGGGGTGGGAGGGGAGAATTCAGTACTAGAATTTGGACTCAGCACCTCCTGCTTGCTTATTTGCCTGACAAGTGCTCTACCACTTGAGTCATACATCCAACCCAGCTTTTTGCTGGTTAACCATGGCGTTTTTCACACCTGTCATCCCAATTGCTTAGCAGTCTGAGACCTGAAAGATTATGGCCCCAAATCAGCTCAGTCTTCAAGTAACCAGTAGGATGCTAGCTCGAAGTGTGGCCCCAGTGGAGCCAGTAGAAAATGCCATTTCCCCACTTGTTTGGAACCCCATGAAAGCAACAAGGGAGATGAGAACCAGACTGTGAACATCCCCTTCCGTGGAGCGGGAAGACAACGGAAACCCTTTAAAGCCAAGGGTAGAAGCTACCAACCAAGAGGGCAGAATTCACAGGCAGGTTGATTGAAGGAGGCTTGCGGGCTGCAGATCCCAGGACAGGCCCACAGAGGGCGCTCTCCGAGGTTAGGGTCACTCCTAGGGAGGCCCATCAGTAATCCTTGTTTATGAAGACAAGATGAAGTGTGCCCTGTGTTGACCATGCCTTGCTCTTCCCAGGGAAAGACCCCTGTTCTGGGTCTGGATTTGCCCCCCTGCCCCTCAGCCATTCTGAGACAAAGCCAGAATGTCTTGGCCTAGGAGCTCAGGAGGTAGGAGTGACCCCTTCCTACGCCACCCAAAGAAAACAATAGCAAAGGCTTATTGTTTCAAGCTACTAAATGCAAGCGTCATTTATTATGCAATCAGAGGTAACTACCACAAGGGAAGGGATCTAATGAATAATGAATAATGCTAGTTGGAAAGTTTGCTTTCCTTGTCAGAAAGTTGGAATTCAATGGGGTGGGGAGGGCGGAGGGTACAGGGAAGAGGTGAGGTCAGGAAACACTGTCATGGCCCTGCCATTCAACTGGAAGCCGAGGTTTCTCACGCTGCGGAATCCACAGGCAAAGAAGGGGGCAGACCACTCACCTTGACCTGCGTGGGCTCTCTCTCATGAGTGGGTGAATCCCTGACCCTCAAGATGGATTACTTTTATTTATTTATTTGGCCAGTCCTGGGGCTTGGACTCCAGGCCTGAGCACTGTCCCTGGCTTCTTTTTGCTCAAGGCTAGCACTCTGCCATTTGAGCCACAGCGTCACTTCCAGCCTTTTCTGTGTATGTGGTGCTGAGGAATTGAATCCAGGGCTTCATGCATGCTAGGCAAGCACTCTACACTAAGCCACATTCCCAACCCTGCCATGTAATTCTTATGTGAATCATTCTGCTTGTTTTATTATTTAAGGAGTAATGAGTGACAAAAAAATCTGTACATATAAAATACAGGTATCATTCTTCTTCTTCTTTTTTTTTTTTGATGCTGATATTGGGGCTTCAATTCAGGGCCTGGGTGCTGTCCCTTAGCTTTTTTGCTAAAGGCAGTGCTCTACCACTTGAGCTACAACTCCACTTTTTGCTAGTTCATTGGAGATTAAAAACCTCATATACTTTCCTAATTGGGCTGGCTTTGAACCTTGATCCAGAGACCTTAGCTTCATGAGTAGCTAGGATTACAGGTATGAGCCACTGGTGCCTGGCTTTTGGGTTAATTGGAAGAATTAGAGCAAGAGAGCAAGGTTTGAATGATTAAGAAGTCTCAGTCACTTTCGAGTTTTTAAACCATCACGTATCTTTTAAACCATCATGTATGTGGTACAAGAGGTACTGGTGTTGCTTAGTAAAAGATAATCTTAAAAAAAAAATAGATTTTTCTTAAAGCTGATCCAGGGGCTTGAACTCAGGACCTGCACACTGTCCCTGAGCTTCTTGTGTCTAAGGCTAGTGCTCTACCACTTGAACCACTGTGCTCCTCTGGCTTTTTCATTGTAGTTTATTAGAGATGAGAGTCTCACAGACTCTGCTTGAGCTGGGTTTGAACCGCGATCCTCACATCTCAGCCTCCTGAATAGCAAGGATTGCAGGCAGGAGCCACCGGCCTCTTGTTCTGGGTCTAGATGAGTCCTGGGTGTTTTTGGCAGCACCGCTGCTATTATGACACAGAGCAGGTGGGGAGGTTTGCCTGACTTCTTCCGGTGACCTGGTAGGAGTTGACTTTTTCTCTTTTATGTAATTTCCATCAAACTCACTACATTTTTATGATTTCACACATACATGCACGTGCTCAGCTTTGTCCTTATCTCAGTTCTCATTCTGGGGGGACTCAGGGATAGAGTTTCTCGGACTCTACTGCTCTGGCTGGCTTTGAACTTTGACTCCCCAGACCTCAGCCTCCTGAGTAGCTGGGATTACAGGTGTGAGCCATCAGCCCCAATCTTAGAGTGTTTAACTGCGATTCCTTTGGGTAGGTGTGATTGATTAGATCATTGGAAGTGACTGCCCTGCTATCTCTGGTCCTTTTCCTCCCTGGAGATGGTGGGGCTGACTCCAAGCCGGCCTCCCGATGGTATCAGGCACTTTCTGGTGACCCCCCCCCCCCCCCCCGCCCTTATCCTCCACCAAGCCCTCACGTGGTCCTTGGAGAGCCACCCGGAAGCTCATGAAACACAATGACATTCCTGTCACCTGAGAATTCCAACACATAATTCGTGCTCAATAAATATTTGCTAAGCAGAAACATACAGCCCCAAATACCAGAAGCGGCAGGGGCAGGGGGAGAGGGGACCCTCGGGGCTCCTGGGTTCTTCCACTTGACAGGGAAATACAGCTATGGTGTGTGCCACTCAGCATTCCAACTCCCTGCCCCTGGCTTCCATTACCAAGCACATTCCGGGGTGACTTGTTTATTGAAAGAGAACACTGGCCCAGCCCTGCTCGGGTGGCCCATTACTTGTAAATCAATCAGTTGGCACTGTGGCACGGGAACCCTTTGTGCCTTCCACCATTACTGTGGTTCTGTGCTTGCAAGCTAGACACTGCTCAGGACCGGGCCCTAGCCCAGGCACATTTAAACCTTCCCTAGCACAGAAAGGTTCCCAGAACACCCCAAATTAGGTCTGGGTGACTTGAATGCACAGGAGGCATGTCTAAGGAGTGGTTGTAACTGAGAGTGCTGGAAGCTTAATTCATTTTCTTTCCGCTCGGCTTAAAGGAAGCACCCATGAGCTGGGCATTGGTGACTCGTGCCAGGTTGCCCCTCAGGGAAGCTGAGATCCAGAGGTTTTCGGTTCACAGCCAGCCCAGGAAGAGACTCCATTCTGAACAGCAAAAACAATGGCTCAGGCTGGTAGAATCCCCACGCGTGAGCAAGGAGACAGGGACAATTTGCGGCTCAAAGCTCACACCTGCGTAGTGGGACAAGAGGAAAGAGAAGAACGTATAGAAGTGTGTAATCTGGGCACGAAGTTAATGGCATCTTGAGTGTACGGACACTGGCTTTGCATGCACCTGGCTGCCAGTGACCAGAGTGGCTAGTCCTTGGGTAGGAAATAGAGAACCAGCTCACTCCAGTTGTTGTTGGTTGTTGTGGTTTTTGCGGGGGGAGGGGGGGGTCATTAGAGATAAGAATCTCACAGACTTTCTTGTCCAAGCTGGCTTTGAACTGGGTTTCTCAGATCTCAGCCTCCTGAGTAGCTAGGATGGCAGGCAGGAGCCACCAGCACCCCGCTTTTCAGCTCTACTTTTGAGTTAATGGTCTCCAGGCCACTTACAGATGAAGAGTTACAGCGCCCTCTGACTCACCGGGACTGTAGCCTCTCCGCCAAGTTAATAGGTTCTGGCTTGTGCATCTGTGTTTTATGAATGAGGCCCATAATCAGATCAATGATGAAACTGAATCGAGCTACACAAATATGGCACCCTACTCAGATGGCCATTCCATTTTTGAATTAGTTTGTGGCTGTCCATCATGGGGCTTGAACACAGGGCCTGGGCGCTGTCCCTGAGCTCTTGTGCTTAAGGCCAGCGCTCCACCGCTTGAGCCACTGCGCCACTTGCAGTTGTCCTGGTGGTTAACTGGAGATAAGAGTCTACTGTGGTCCTCAGATCTCAGCCAGGTAAGCTGGGATTACAGGTGTGAGCCACCAGCACCCAGCTTTATTTGTACTCTTGCTCCTCTTCCCTCGTTCTCCTCCCCCTCCTCCTCTGCTGCTGCTCCGGCTTCATCTGCTTCCTTCTCCTTTGTACAGGGAATCACACCTAGGGCCTTGAGCGGGCTGGGCAAATGCTCTGCGCAGAGCAGCTCCTCTCCCCAAGAGCAAACCCGCCTCACTGAGCCCACAAACCACACACGCAGTTGAGCCACCTGCTCTACCTGAACCCCTGAAGTTCGCCTTCTCCTTGAGTCCCCCCCCACCCCCCCCCAGGACTGGGAGCTCCTAAGGCCCTCTGCATTCTTCAACATATTCTTTCTGAAGCAGAAGTGCTGAAAGGAGACCAGCCATCTCCTGACTCCTTCCTGCTGGTATTTTCATGGTGGCGAGATGCTGTCTGTTGTGTGTGTAGGCAGATGCCTGTAATCCCGGCTCTGAGGCAGCAGATGGAGAGTTCAGGGTCAGCCTAGGCTACTCCAAGTCTTAAAAAAATAAAACAGACACCCCCACCCCACATCCCAAACGAAATCTCTCCAAACATGAGCACATGCTTGGGGCTTCTCCCTTGGCATGGGGGGGGGGCCCTGGGGTGGGGTCCCTGAGCCCGCGGGTCACTTGGAGCATCCAGACCCCTTGGGAATGGCCCTGGCACTCCATTCTGGGGCAAAGGCCACGGTGAGGCCCCCACTCACACGGGCCCCCCTCATGGTTGCCCGGCCTCACCTAGAAGACCCCAGGGCACCGGGAGGAAAGGACAGCACAAGGCCAGCGACAGGGAAAGGGGAGGAGGGGGGGAGGG
Source organism: Perognathus longimembris pacificus (assembly GCF_023159225.1). Taxonomy (NCBI): domain Eukaryota; kingdom Metazoa; phylum Chordata; class Mammalia; order Rodentia; family Heteromyidae; genus Perognathus; species Perognathus longimembris. The sequence goes on from NC_063177.1 coordinate 45,098,862, forward strand.
GAGAGGGAGGTGGGGGTTGGGAGGGGAAGAGAGGAGGGAAGAGGCAGGGGAGAGGGAGGAAAGGGAGAGGAAAAAGGAAAGAGTAGGGGGAAAGGGAGGAGGGAGAGGAAGGAGGAGAAGGAGGAAGAGAAGGGGGAGAGGAAAAAGGAAGAGGAGAGGAAGGGAGAGGGAGGGGGAGGAGAGGGAGAGGAAGGGAGGGAGGGAAGAGGTAGGGGAGAAGGAGGAGGAGGAGAGGGAGGGAAGAGAATGAGGAGGAGGAAGAGAAGAGGAGGGGGAGGGAGGGAAGAGGAGAAGGAGGAAGAGGAGGAGGAGGAGGAGGGGGGGGAGGAGGAGGAGAGGGACGGGGGAGGAGAAGAAGAGGGAGAGAAGAGGAGGCAGAGGAGGAGAGGGAGAGGAGGAGGGAGGAGGAGGAGAGAAGGGAGGGAGGACGGGTTTTCGTTGAGGGTTTCCCTCCCTCCGGGTTCGGGACGATCGACCCCGCCGCCCGTCTCGCAGGACCGGGGCGCCCGTGCCCGGCCGGGCTTCGTGGGGACCCGGCCCGCGGGCGGGCGGGGGGCGGGGCGGGGGGCGGCGGGGCGGCTGCCGGGCGGCGGGGCCGGCGATGCCCGCTCCCCCGCGGCGCCCCTCATTAGCATGGGCGGGTGGGGGTGCGGGGGCAGGGCCCGGGGGTGGGGATCGCCAGCCGAAGCCCCGGGCTGGGGTTCCGAGCCCGGGATCCCCGTCGACCAAAATGACAGCCGGGGCGCTCTGGCTGCTCTGCCTGTCGGTGGGGTCGACGGCCGGCGCCCCTGGCGGCCCAGGGCGGAGGTGAGGTCGCCGGGCCGGGGCACCGGAGCCGGGGCTCGGGGAGGGCCCGGCGGGGCGGGCGCGGGGCGGAGCGGACGGGGGCGGGGCGGAGCCAGGGGGCCCGAAGTCTTCGGGGTGCTGCGCGCGCGTTCGCACCGTGGGTCCCCAGGACGCGTCTCTCGGGCAGTCTTTCCGGGGAGAAGCCCGCGTCCCGGCGAGCCCGGCGGCCTGGAGGAAACTTCGCACCGCCGAGTGCTTGCGGGAAGTGTCCGAAGGGGCTGGGCGCGGCTTCCCGGAGGCCCCGGGGGTGGGGGGGGGGTGGGGTCCTGCGGGGCGCAGGGGGCAGCAAGCGCCCCCCCCTCGCACAGCGTGGGGGCGCGCCCTCGGGTCCCGCGGGTGGGCTGCGTGCGCCCAGGCAGGGGGGGTGGTGGCGGGAGGTGACACCCGCAGGAACGGGGGGGTGGGGGGGGGGGCAGGCCCGGGGCATCTCCCTCCTCCCCCCCACCCCCCATCGCCCCATCCCAGCCTCGGGGCACCCCCGGAAACCGGGACCTGCCTTGGACGTCGGCGCGCGCGGCTGGCAGGCAGGCGTGAGCTGCGCTTGGGGCGCCCGGGAGGGAGGCGGGAGGCGGGAGCGGCGGGCTGGGGTGCGCCCCGCCTGTTATCTGGGTGTCGCGCGCCGCCACCTCCCGCGGCCCCGCGGGTCACCTGGGGTTATTTTTTTCCACCGGGACATTGAAGGACTTCAGCGGCATCCGACCCCAAATGTCAGGCAGCCTTGGCCGGTGACAACAGATGGTGCTGCCCGCGGGGAGCCGGGGAGAGGGCCAGCCAGCCGGCAGCATTTTATTCAGGGCGCCCCCCCCCCCTCCCCTCACCCCCGGGCCCTTCCCCGAACCATAGTGAATCAGAATCGAGTGTTGGGGGGGGGGGGGGTGGAGGGAGGACGCGACCCAGTCATTAGTGCCGGGGGGAAAGCGGATTTGAAAGGAGACTCTCGATCAGGCAAGACAAACCTCGCCTCCCAGGGGGCGCTGCCGGCCGGCGGGGGCGCCGAGCGCGCGCTGCCCACCCCGGCGCCCGATCGGGGGGGGGGGGGGTGGGGGCGCCGGGGACCCGGGCAGCCCGGGAGCCGGGGTTGTGTAACCGGCCGTGGAGCGCTGCCCAGCTCCCAAACTGGCTTAAAGTTTGTTCACCAACCTGTCTGCAGAAGTGGAGAGAGGAAAAAAAAAAAGCCGCGAATAACGTGTTTAAAATGTGTCTTCACGTCGTGCTAGTTAGGAGATCTCTGCGTGTGAGTGTGTGTGTGATGGCAGCGATGTGTGCGTGCTTTTGCACTCACCCGGGGGCCTGTGTCCCCTTCCCCCCCCCACCCCCCCTCCTCCCCAGCCAGGCCTTGCACAAACCTTCCTAAGCTGCGGTTTACCGGCGAGCGGTGTCTAGGACGCCGGATTAGAGAGCGCCACTCGCGGCCGGAGTGTAAACAGGGTGGGAAAACCAAACAGCGGCGTCGTCAGGGGCGCCCAGGCCTCGGGAGATCGGGTGGCCCGGGGCGTCCTCACCAACGGTGCGGAGCCACCGGGGGCTCGGCGGACGGCGGCCGTGGGCGCGGGCAGCCCCGGCTGGGGGTGGGGGTGGGGGTAGCGGGGTCCGCCTCGGCCCACGTGACCGGGAGCGCTCAGCCCTAGAATAAACAGGGGACCGCGCTGGGCCAAGCCTCCGGGCCGGAGAAAAGCTCCAAAACCCGGGCAAAACGCGCGCGTGGGGGCCCCCGGCGGCGCGCTTCGTTCTTTAGAGGGCGAGACCCCTGCCCGCCTCCTTCCCCGGGGACCCCCGCTCCTCCGCCCTTCACTTCCGGCCCCCCGCCTCGCCTCCGGCAGGTGTGCGCCGGCTCTCCCAGTCCTCACCTTCCCCCCCGCCCCCCAGGCCTCCGCTGACGACCTCCCCTTGCTCCCCACAGCCTCGCCGCCGCACAGCAGGAAGCACGAGCCCAGCGGCGGGCCCCGGGAGCCGGCGGGCCCGGACCCCAGCGCCTGGCCCACGCCGCCCGCCGAGAACCGCGCCGGCTTCCGGGAGGCCACGCGCGCGCCCGCCGCCACGCCGGGCCCGCGCTTCGCTCAGGCCGAGAACCGCGCGTCGCCGCGCCGCGCGCCCGGGTCGGAGGTTTCCCCGCGCCGCGCGCGCCCCCGGCTCCAGCGCCTCCCCGCTGTGCGCGGGCCCGCGCGCGCCGCCGCCACCCCCGTCCCCGCGCGCGCTCTGCACCCCAACCGGCCGCGCGCCGCCGCGCCGCCGCCCTGGCCCGCCGAGCCCTGCGCGCGCCCGTGCGGGGCGGACCCGGACGAGCGCGAGGCGTACTGCGCCAGCGAGTTCGGTGAGGGAGGGGGCTGCGGGACGGGGTGCGGGCCGGGGGCGGACGGACGGACGGACGGACGGTAGCGCTCTCCCTCTCTCGCCCCGGAAGCAGCCGCGAACGGCGTGGTGCGCGGTGTGGACGCGCTGGGCGCGGGCGCGCGGCTGGTGACGCTGCTGCTGGACCGCGACGGGCTGTACCGCCGGGGCCGCCTGTACGTCGCGCCCGACGGCTTCCTCCTCCGGATCCACGTCCTCGCCCTGGACCCCGCCGCCTGCAGCCGGCCCTGCCCGGAACTTAAGCTCGGTAGGAAGGCCGGCCGTGGGGGCCCGTTCCTGGAGGAGAGCCACGCTCAGTAAACGCGCTAGGAAGCGGGGTGGACGGGGAAGCAGATTATGCTGAGAACAGCTTGCGGGGCGGGGGGGGGGGCGTGCCTCATCCCACTTGTTCTTAGAGCTGTGCTCGCACGGCCCACGAGGGAGGGCCTGGAGCACCCCGGAGGCGGGGGGGGGGGGTCCCGCCGGTTGTCTGTGGGCTGAGTGCGTTTGCAGGCGTGCAGCAAGATCCTGAGGCACAGCTCAGACTTTCTCCCTGTGCGCGTGCACGCGGACATCAGCCCTGGGGCTTAAACTCGGGACCTGGGCGCTGCTCCGCTTTTGCTCTCAAGGTTCGTGCTCCGCCCCGTGGTCCTCAGCCCTCCCTCTCCCGAGTAGCTAGGACCACAGGCGCGAGCCACTGGGGGATCGGCCCCTCTTTCTTTTAAAGCTGTTTTTTTTGGGGGGGGGTAGGGGGGGTTGTCTGCCTGCGCTGGCTTCGAACCACGATCCTCAGCTCTCAGCCTCCCGAGGAGGGAGGAGCTAGGAAGGCCGGCGCGCCCCGGGCCGACCCACGGTTCATTCCTCTCTGGGTTGTTTTGCTCAGGCACCAGGTACATCGTGATGGGCCACATCTACCACAAGCGCCGGCAGCTGCCCCGCGATCTGCTCCCGCGGCTGAAGGGACGCGTGCGCCCCGGGGACGGCCTGCTCCGAGGCGGCAGCTACGTGCAGAGGTTCAACCGCCAGCGGGACGGGCGGGTGCGCGCGGCCATGCGCCTCCAGTGCGGCTGAGCCTGAGCGGGGAGACCGGAAGCGACGTCTCCGTGGGTGCAGCCGGGGGGCCCGCAGCTCCTTCGTGGACAACTCGGTATCATCCCAACTCCAATGTGGAAGTGACCCATTCTCATTTACAAGACGGTCCCTGCACTCCGACAGCACGCGCGGATTTATTCACACCCCTCGGGGAACCTGACCTGTGCAGTTAACACATCACGGCTTCATGCTAAGTTTTTTAAATTATTTTAATTTAATACATTCTTCGGTAGAAATAGTTCACAAAAAAGCCATCTGAATTTAAATATACAACTTTTGAACTGTTTATATCGTGTACCAAGCCAAATTTTATACTTAAACCGTCACATTTCAAATTCTATACAAAAAGAGTAAACGCACTCATCTGAAGACCTTTACAGATGAAATGTCACTTAGATCAAATGCTAGGGTTAGAGCAGGACAAGTATTAAAATTTTACACTTAAAGATACAAAAAGGCTTAATTCAAGCACAATATTATGGAAGGCAAGAGTTGCTGATGTACCAAAATGTAAAATATAGCCCAGACTCTAGCCTCCTGCTCCTAATAGCTTGTTTTGTGCCAAGCTGGCAGCAACGGCAGTATCGCGATGCTAAGTATACTCTGTGTAGCTGATGTCATTTTTCTATGATGACCAAATACCACATTTGTGTATGGAAAGCAGTAAATCTTGCCTTGAAATCAGATCTTGGATGCACCTGGATTTTGTATTTAGTCTCACTGAGCCTAAAGGTTTGAGAAAACAAACAATCCCACCCTCTCAAACCGACTCCTCAAACTCGTTCATAAAGGACAATTCACAAGCAAGCAAATTGAAAATGTTTTCTAGTTGGGTTTGAAAGAAGGTTTAATCACTAGTTGAATCTGCTAACGATCTGATACTTGACATTACAGCTGTTCTCAGATACAGCTGTTTCAGTTAATGTAAAGCACTACAAATATAGATACCAATAATGTACAAAGGTTATTTCCCAAAGACAGACTGAGGAAGGGCTTGACGAGAAGCAGGCCTTGCACCGCAGGGCTGTCTGGGGTGAGACACTGCAGTTGATGGAATAAAGAACACGGCGGAATAAACAGTTGCTTCAGACATGACTTCTCACCTCTTATCTGGGGCAGAAGTAAAATGAAGCTGATAGGTTCTGGCTAATCTGTGATAATGCAATACTGGAGACTTTGAATGGATTTTCCAAAAATCAGTCTTGTCTGATTCTTAATAAAGTTTCACTACAGTTGCTCATAAATCGATTCCATTACAGCATCAAGAATTGACAGCAGAGCATGCAGCTAGTGAAGAGGGCTTTTTCTTCTTCTAGTACCAGTACTAGGGGCTTGAACTCAAGGACTCAAGCTCACTTGGCTTTTTTGCTCAAGACTAGTGCTCTACCACCTGAGCCACACCTCTACCTCCAGCTTTTTGCTAGTTAGTTAGAAATACGAGTCTCAGCAACTTTGTTTGCCTGGGCTGGCTTCACAATTTAATCCTCAGATCTCCACCTCCCCAGTAGCTAGGATTACAATGGTATGAGCACCAGAGGCTGGCCAAATGAAGAGATTCACAGTAATGTTTTATTCAGGATTTACGATTAGGTTAGGTTTCACAGGGTCCATCACAAAAGTCAAAGTTGTTTTTTTTTAAGTACTGAGGTTTGAACTCAGGGCCTAAGTGTTCGCTAGGCAGGGGCTCAACCACTGAGCCACCCTCTAGCCTTGGAAACTAAAGTTTTAAATGGCAAAAGGCTAAGTTGTGGGCTGGGGATATGGCCTAGTGGCAAGAGTGCTTGCCTCCTATACATGAGGCCCTGGGTTCGATTCCTCAGCACCACATATGTAAAAATTGGCCAGAAGTGGCGCTGTGGCTCAAGTGGCAGAGTGCTAACCCAGGACTGGCAAAGAAAAAAAAAAGGCTAAGTTGTGTTTTGAGGAACAAGGTCGGGAAAATTACACTAAAACTAAATACACCCATTTTGATGCCTGAAGAGAGGTGTTAGAAATGCATCTGATTGGACTTGAGAAAATAATTGTACATAAACTTGAGAGTTAAGTTCAGAAGTGTTCAAATGAACTAAGATATGAAAAAAAAATAGAGACATACAAAAAGGCCAGACCTCTGATGCTCACTGCCACTTGCACGTCGCGCGGTGAGCTTGCAGGCAGTGTGGAGTGATGCACTTGTGAGATGGAAGGCCGGCTATCTTTCAGGCCCAGTCTGCAAAGCCTCCGCGAGACCCAGGGAGGGCTGGGGATGGGAGAGGGAGACCCTAAAGAAAGAACAGACTAACTCCAGGTTAGACAGAAAAGGTCAGAATCTTTGTCAGTATGCAGTCAGGAAAATTTTAATTAGCAAATTCATGGTAGTTTCTAATCCTTTTGTCCTATTGATAGTTTTTTTTTTCTTTCTCAGCACATACATTTGGGCAAAGACTAAAGGGCCCTTTGTGCCTACAGGCACTTAATAATAGTGCCTCACCGAGAAAATACTCAGTAGCCCAATAGTAATTCAATAGCAGCTGTCCTTCAAATTAAGCTGTCACTTGAAAATTCACGGGGAAGTAAGTACTTGTTTTTTTCTTTTGGTAAGGAAAGGTCTCTAAGATAAACTTTTTCCTTTCTTTGTGGCTTTAGCTTTTTAGATATGTCTCAAAGACACCATTTGGCACAGTTCCTCTTGCTCCTGAAATCACCTTTTAGGGTTACCTAAAGCACACACACATACATGCAAACACTTCTCACAAACTGACTGGTCACCTAGCGTGTCTAACCTCAAATTCAGGATCTGTTTAACTATGGAACCAAGTTAAAACAGGACTTCATCATTTAAAAAAATATAGCTTATTTCTTGAGTTGAATTTGGTCCAAAGTGCCTCAGACTATTTCACATTATTAGAGATATTTCTCAGCTTGCCCTTTTCCCCCATTACCTTTTTTTTTTTTTTTGGGTGCCGGTCCTGGAGCTTGAACTCAGGGTTTGGGTGCTGTCCCTGAGCTTCATTTTGCTCAAGGCCAGCGCTCTCCACTTGAGTTAGAGCACCACTTCCGGCTTTTTCTGAGTAGTTTTATTGGAGGTAAGAGTCTCACAGACTTTTCTGCCTGGGCTGGCTTTGAACCTCGATCCTCAGATCTCAGCCTCCTGAAACTCTAGGATTACAGGTGTGAGCCACCAGTGCCCAGCCTCCATTACTTTTATTTAAGGGCTGGAAATCTGGTACTACTGGGGTATGGCCTCCATCTAGAGAAGAGCAGCTCTGCCCAGCTCAGTCTGTAAGAGTTGCAGATTTTCAAAGGCCACCAGGTTGGCTAATGTAAGAAATACAAAGAAACTGGGAGTTGGCCTGACAGAAATCAACAGAAATAGGGAAAGATCTTTTATTTGTAGGTTTTAGGAAGGCAGGTTACAAACAACGCTCCAGGCCACTTGAGTATAAAAAGGTCATTAAATGTTTTGCTTTAGAAAATATTTTCCCAAAATTTACAATTGAAAAAAAAATCACAGCAGGACATGAAGTATAAACTTTGCAGAATTTGGAGAAAAAAGCTTTACCGTTATGAAAATAATTTTTATGAAATGGTTTCAAAGGATTGGGAATTTGGAGATGAAGCATAGCAAACACTGAAAATATTTTTTTAGCCAAAGAAATCCATTGATGCAAGTGAAATCTATTTACAGGTCCCAAGACTGGGGCAGAAACATTCTAGTAGCATTACAGATGTGCATTATTCTACTTGGATTATTGAAAGCCAAACAGCTTAATATCTTAACAGAACAGTAGATTTTTGTTAAAGAATACTCATAGAAAAGTAGCTTTTGAAGAATGTACGTTATTCAAAAATCACTTTTGAAAGACTAGAGCTCTAGTTGATAAAACTATATAAAATGTCTTCACATACCTATGACAGAAATGGTTATTAAAGTGAACATCATTTTTTTGTCTTTTTGTTTTCCTTTTCTGTGCTGGTCCTTGGGCTTGAACTCAGGAGCTTGTACTTGGCCTTGTCCGTTCAAGGCTAGTGCTCTTTCAATTGAGCCATGCCCCCAATTCTGGCTTTTTGCTGGTTAATTGGAGGTAAAAGTCTCTAGGCATTGTCTGCCTGGGCTGGCTTCACTCGAACCTCGTTCCTCAGATCTCAGCCTTGAGTAGCTAGGATTACAGGTGTGAGGGAACTGGTGCCTGGCTTTCAGTACTTGCTTTTTGGATACAATTTGGCGATGCCAACAGCTTCAGAAAATAGAGCAACCAACCAGCCAACCAACCAGCTATTGTTTCATCAGAAATGGCACCAAATCCAATGTCAAAACCAATACTTTATTTTCCTAGGATGAAATGTTCTAATACGTACAAAAAGAATTTGTTTGCCACAATTTGTTAAAAACATAGCAATCTATTGCCTACAGATAGGAAAGTGTTAAATGTTCAAGCCCATATATATTTATAGATATGAATAAATAGTACAGAAATACTGTGATGTGATGATCTGCCGAATAATTTTATAATTCATTCATTGTAAAATGCTTGCATCAGCACAGTACATATAGAACATGTAACATTAAAAAAAAAAACTAGACGGACAAAGTAACCTGTTTTTAACTGCTTTCATCTTAATATTTTAGGCAAAAACTTTGTTTCCAGGTTTCTACATTGAGCTGATGTGACATCTTCATGTACAGAAGGAATAAAATGACTGCAGGAAAACGTGTGCACCTGAGCTTGGGAGAGGGAAGAATGGAACTGTAGCAACAGCTTGCTCTCAAGAACCAAGGGCTGGGAAGGGTTTTGCATAGCAAGACATTAAACAGAAGGAAACTCAAAAAACAAAAACTAGGTAAATTCCAGGACACGGTAAGGACAAAGCTAGCATGAATTAGTGCAAAATTCTAGAGAAATCCTTGCAAAGCCACCTAATTCAACTGAGGGAACCATTCTCACAGCACAGGAAGAACACTGTAGAAGGTTCAAACTCTACACCTTCTTCCCATGCTTTCCTGTTTTCCCACAGCGTAGGCTACTTTTCCTTATGGGGAACAAACAGACTGAACAAACAAACAGAAACAAACCCAACCAACCACCACCGACAGAGGATGAGGGCATGTGAAATGCCCTCCCTCCCTCGGCCGTCGGTCGCTGTGTGTAACTGGGCATCTGCCTGGAATCAGAGCACAGATGAAGGCCCTTCTCAAGGGTCCAGTCAAGCGTGGAAAGGGATTAGCACCCCGGAGGTTCCCCCTCACGTGCGGACAGTGCACTGGAGAATCTTAACACGAGGACCACCACTGTCCCGGAGAAACCCAGGTCAGACCGGAGCCTCTGCCCCCTCCCGGCCCAGCTCACAGATCATGAGCGCACAAAGACACCTCCATCTGTGGGAGAAAAAGTATCTCCATTTATTTTGATTCATATACATCCATAGTTGAATTTTAATACAAAAAGAAAAAAATTAGAATCTGACAAATGTTTACAAACAAGATACCTTCAAATAGATTTTGCTCCTTTTAGCCTGGTGCGGAGTGAATGGCGGACTGGACTGGCGTGCTCAAGGCGCCAGTCTGTAGTCCAGGACTACGCAGCCCAGCCTCTCATTGAGCTTCATTTTTGTCTACCATGAACAGTAACTCATTGTTGATTCCCAGGTGTGTGTGCACATGTGTACATAGCAGCTCCTTTCATAGAAAGAAAAGACATCTAGAGGTCGTCTGAACTTCACCTACAGGAGTCATGATAAGAGACAGGATGCATCGCATGGAACCAGGGCTGGACTTTATAAGAAAAAATAATTAGCTGACAAATGAGGGCAGCAATAAAAAAGCGTCTTTTTTGCAACAATAAATAAATACAGTCAAAAGTTTTCTGTGAGACTACACCAGCTTCTTCACTGAAGAGCGGACGTGGCTTCTCCATGGAGTTTCACGTGACCCCATAGTCTTTTTTTTTTCTTGCTTTCTTTTCCTTTTTTTTCTTCAATAAAGTTTTCCCGCTTCTGCCATAATAGTAAAACCATTTGATCTTGACAAGATAATGGTGTCGTTGACTTTGTTTTTCCCTTGTCCGTTGGACAAAATTGGCCAAGAATATAATTGGACTGTTACGACCAATAAAAACGAAGTTTAGGTCACGTCTCGTCAGGATAACCTGACTAAAAACATCTGGCTCCTTAATTGAAAATAGTTCAGACAACCAGCTTCTTGCTGTGTTTTATGTTAGGTTAACGTGCTGAACTTTAAGAAGCTGTAGATTGCAGTTTGTTGTTATGAGACCTACAGAATACAGAACAAAAGGGAATCATGAAGCACACTTCAGAAACAACCACGCTTTGTTATGGGCGCCATGTTGAGCGCCGTGGGGGAGCCTGCTCCTGCGCTCATCCCTGGCAGAGTAGAGAACGAGGAAGACATCTTAAATTACAATGGCAACTGTACAAGAAACATACTAGCTCACTGGAAAAAGTCAACGTGTGTGTGTGTGTGTGTGTGTGTGTGTGTGTGTGTGTGTGAGAAGTATAGCCAGGAGCTGGTGGCTCACGCCTATAATCCTTGGCAACTCTTAACACTGTAACTCACTTAAGCAGAACCAAGTGGAATTCTCAATTTAGCTTCTATGTTCCCTAAAGAAAATTATATAGGGCTGGGAATATGGCCTAGTGGCAAGAGTGCTTGCCTCCTATACATGAAGCCCTGGGTTCGATTCCCCAGCACCACATAGAAAACGGCCAGAAGTGGCGCTGTGGCTCAAGTGGCAGAGTGGCAAAAAGAAGCCAGGGACAGTGCTCAGGCCTTGAGCCCAAGCCCCAGGACTGGCAAAAAAAAAAATCTTAGTATACAAAAAGCCATGTAAATAAAAGCCAGGTGCTGGTGGGCTCACACCTGTGAGATTTTTTTTTTTGGACAGTCCTGGGGCTTGACTTCAGGGCTTCTTTGTGCTCAAGGCTAGCACTCTTGAGCTTTTTCTGTTTATGGGATACTGAGGAATTGAACCCAGGGCTTCATGCACCCTAGGCAAGCACTCTACCACAAAGCCACATTCCCAGCCCTATAAGATTCTTTTTTTTTTTTTTTTTTTTGGCCAATCCTGGGCCTTGGACTCGGCCTGAGCACTGTCCCTGGCTTCCTTTTTGCTCAAGGCTAGCACTCTGCCACTTGAGCCACAGCGCCACTTCTGGCCATTTTCTGTATATGTGGTGCTGGGGAATCGAACCCAGGGCCTCATGTATACGAGGCAAGCTCTCTCGCCACTGCCATATCCCCAGCCCCTAAGATTCTTATTTCTAAGCACCCACAAAAGCCTGAATGAAGTGGGGCTGGGAATGTAGCTTCCTGGTAGAGTGCATGCATGAAGCCCTGGGTTCGATTCCTCAGCACCACATAAACAGAAAAAGCCAGAAGTGTCGCTGTGGCTCAAGTGGCAGAGTGCTAGCCTTGAGCAAAAAGAAGCCAGGGACAGTGCTCAGGCCCTGAGTCTCAGCCCCAGGACTAGACAAAACAAACAAACCTAAAGTGAAACTGTGGCTCAAGTCATAGAGTATGAAGTATGAGTAAAAAAGCTCAGGAACAATGAGTTCAAGCCCCCAGAATTGGTACCAAAAAAAAATAAAATTAAAAACGATATATGAGTAACTAGGTGGAAAATGTCCTAGGTGGTCGGTGGTCCCTTTGGGATGGGAGTGCACGCAGCACAAAGCCCTGGTGTCAATGTTCATGAAGAGTGGAAGAGGGGGAGGAGAAGAGGGAAGGGAAGGAGGAAGGCCCGGGAGGAGAGGAGAGGAAGGAGAAGGAGCAGGGGGAGGGAAGCTTGACAGCAATGAGTTAATATATAGAGGTGGATAACTTCATACACTTGGCAAAGTTCACAATTGTGATTCTTTATCCAGTTGGCCGGCCTGCTTTTTTTCCTTCTGAGATTCCTTTAACAGAAGGTAAACGGATACTTGCCCTTCACTTCAAGTAAGCTGACTCTAAAAATACAGTTCTTGGTAATGACTTATCTTGCTTGAAGACAAGGAAGACAAAACACCATGAAGATTTTTTTCTTGGCTAGTCCCGGGGCTCTGTCCCGGAACTTCTTTTTGCTCAAGGCTAGCACTCTACCTCTTGAGCCACAGCACCACTTCTGGCCTTTTCTGTTTATGTGGTGCTGAGGAATCGAACCTAGGGCTTCATGCATGCTAGGCAGCCATCTTCCCAGCCCCCTGATTTTTTTAAACTTTTTAAAATTTAAGGTTCACACAGGCTGCATGAGCTGCACGGACCGATTCGTTAGCTAGGACAGCAAATGGGAGTTCCAGGGGTGAGTTCCTGCAGAATGCAGAGCACATCTACTTACCTGCTAGCCTTGAATCCTTTCAACTTCTGCACAAAGAATGATTCGAGAACTTCTGCACATTGGTAAAAAGGGGAGTCACTTGGATTATAGTAACGGCAATTATCAAAAATTTTGGTCATGTCTGCCACAAATTCGGTCAGCTTTTCGTAATATCGTCTTTGTATTCTTTCTTCCATGGTGGCAAGGTCTTAAAAACATAAAAGGAAAAAGGTTCCCAAAGTTTTTAAGATGTCCTCATTGTAAATAAATATATTCTGTAGCTCTAACTAGAAAACAGGTTTATTGCTAAAACAATTGTGGAATTGGGCTGCTTTATCCTGGAGACTCTTTTGCAATTTACAAAGTACATTCTAGCACTTTTCCAATTTTGTTTTGGATTGAGTGCTGTGAAGATTCTTCTGCTTTTACTTAAGAGAAGGGCTTTTAAGTATAGTGTGAGTACGAAGAGAAGGTGGTAATCCAGAATATGAACCAACCTCTGCTTTACAATCCTTGTATCAGACTTTAATTACATCATCTTGTCTTGTTACTCATTTTTTATTGTTATCTTCTGTTTGGTACATACTAACTTACCCATTCACGGTGGTAATGACAGTAGATGATAGGAATAAGCACAACGGTATGAAATACAACACACAGGTAAGAGGCAGGCGAAGCCAACATCGTAAGGCGACAGCCTCTCTGTATACCCCCAGGAAGATGGGCATCATCCATTTCCTGGCACACAGCAGGTGACGTGTTTGCTGAAGGATTGAGATGCCTGGCATGTGGGGGCTCCTAGGTTTCAGGAAGGGAACTAGAGGACTGAACTTTCAGTTCCACCGTCCACACTCTGGGAAGGACAAAGGGGTGGTGGAGCTCATCACTACTGACTGGTGCTGTACCAAACCAAGGCTATGTAATGAAGCCTCTATAAAAGGAGTCTATATAATGAAGCCTCGAGGTGGGGCTGGAGGGGCAGCTCTGGTGAATGATAGGCAGTGAGCAAGAGTCAGATATTGATGTTCAATCCCAGTCTCTGGGGCAAAAAACCCCAAACACACACACACAAAAAAAACCCTCAAAGGTCTTGGGTCCAGGGTAGCTAGAGGCGTGGAAGTTCCTGGAAGTACAACCCTTTCTCTGGCCTTTGTTTTTGTTTTTTTGCCAGTCCTGGGCCTTGGACTCCGGGCCTGAGCACTGTCCCTGGCTTCTTTTTGCTCAAGGCTAGCACTCTGCCACTTGAGCCACAGCGCCACTTCCAGCTTTTTCTACATATGTGGTGCTGAAGAATCAAATCCAGGGCTTCATGTATATGAGGCGAGCACTTTACCACTAGATTATAGTCTAGCCCCAGCCCATACCTGGCCTTTGTTCTGTGCATCTTTTCATCTGGTGTTCATCTGTACACATTATAATATCACTATTTGCCTTTTCCTTCCTTCTTCTTTTAACTATTTTTGTGGCAATACTGCAGTTTAAACTCAAAGCCTTCCACTTGGTAGGCCAGCACTTCATGCCTAAACCATCCCTCTAGCCCTTTTATTGAACCAATTATTAGTGTGGTCCTGAGCTGGCTGAGCTTTGGTCTCTAAGGTTTTTTGCTCAAGGCTAGTGCTCTACCACTTGATCCACAACTTCACTTCTGGCATTTATTAGCTAGCTGGAGATAGAGTCCAACAAACTTTCCAGTCCAGCCTGGCTTCAAACCACAATTGTGAGGTCTTAGCCTCCCTTAGTAGCTAGAATTACAGGTATGATCCATTGGTGCCCAGCTCACACTGATTAAGGTCATGCTTCTTGCCTGAGGCCATACTAGAGCCTGCCCCTCCGATCTTCATCTTTACACCGCAGCTTGACCGAAGGGGCAGGCCGCCACACCAGCTTCTTCCGTTCAGATGGGAGTCAGGCCTGAGTTGGTCTGGAACATTGCTCATCTCAATCTGTCAACTAATTGGGATGACACACCCAGCTACTGGTGAACTTTTTTGCCCAGGCTGGCCTTGAACTATGATCCTCCCAATCTCAGCCTCCTACGCAGCCATGAATATTATATGTACATGCCCAGATATGTAATACTACCCCCCGCTTTTTTCTCTTTTGTGCTGGTCCTGGTGTTCAACTCAGATGCTCTCCTTGACCTTTTGTGCCCAAGGCTAGCACTCTACCACTTGAGCCACCGTTTCACTTCTCAGCCTGTGGAGTAGCTAGGATTCCAGACATGTGCCACCAGTGCCCGGCTGTAATATCCTTCCTAACAAATCATTAAATGGAAGCATTTCCTGAGTTCTGTGAGCTCATGAAGGGAGTCTGAGGAAGGGGTTATGGGAGCACTGATTTGCAGCCTGATAGAATATCCTGACAATATCTGCTAGTAGGCTAATATTAAAATTTTATCTTCTAACAATTTGGACGAGGAAAGTGACTTTTCATGTCTTCAAGAATTCATCTGTACTCTTTCTGTGTTTAATATGTACTTTGCCCATTTTTCTCTTGGGATATCAACATTGTCATTATTATTATTTTGGTATGTGGTAGCTGGTGGTGGTCAATCTCACATTTTATTCTGTGTGACAGCTACATCTGTACACCAAATACAGCATGTGAAGCAATACATTAATATCTAGTAATTTGAAGAGTGCAGAGAAAAGACAGACATAGTTACTAAAACTGGTTCAATGTTTTGAAGTATTCCTTGAAAGTCTTTGTTTTTCCTTACACTTCATAAGACAGGGTCTGCAATGTGTAGCTCAGGTTGGCCTGGAACTCGCTATGGAAGCTAGAAGGACGCAAACTCAAGCTTTTCCTGACTTAGCCTCTCAAGTATTGAGATTACAGGCAAGAACCATCATGCTTAGCTTGAAAGTGGGCTTGTTTATTTAAAGTTTTACCAAGAATATATTTTATTTATACTTACTTATATTTAACAGGGTTAAAATAGAGAAACAGAAAAGAGAGAGAAACATTTCCTGCAACTCACACAGGAAATGGGAGTTAAAGTTTCCCAAGTATTTTACTTAAGCATATGAAGTATAGGTACCCTATGACCAAGAAATATTAATGAGTATATTTTTTCCTAGTAATTAAACAAATATAGACAGATGTATGAACAAAGGTAATGCTGTGTTGATTATATAAGCAAAAGTAATACACAAATAACAGCAACAGAAATAAATTAATGGAGGGAAGAATTATTTTAATTTTATTTAATTAAAAACAATGGTGGTTGAGTACCAATATTTCATGCCTGTAATCCTATTTAGGAGGCTGAGATCTGAGAGTCCAATTTGATGCCCGTCTGTGTAGATATGGCTGAGACTCCACTTCCCAATTAACTGAGAAAAAGTCTGACTGGAGGTGTGCATTAAGTAGTAGATCACTGGTTAAGCAAGCAAACTGAGTGTGTGTGAAGCTCCCGACTGTAATTCATTTTTAATCAGCAGAGTTTATTGCTTTAATGTGCAATGCTTTACTTGTTATAGTCTTTAAGACCAGGAACACAGAAGTAACTATTCAGTCATGAAAATGGTGTTTCAATCAAGGACATCCCGGTGAAAGTGTGGTACTTTAACTGTATATATATATATATATTTTGTCTTTTTCGTTTTTGGTACTGGGGATCGAACCCAGGACGTTGCATTTGCTAGGCAGGCGCTTTTCCACTGAGCTACATCCAAGCCCCAGTGTGGTACTTTAAGACTGCATCCCTTAGGGAGGTCACAGCTGTCTTTTTTTTTTTTTTCCCACCCTGATCTTGGGACTTGAACTCAGGGCCTGGGCACTGTCCCTGAGCCTCTCTGTGTTCAATGCTAGTGCTCTGCCACTTGAGCCACAGCACCACTTCCAACTTTTCCTGTGTATGTGGTACTGAGGAATAGCTTCACGCTAGGCAAGCTCTCTACCACTAAGCCATATTCCCAGCCCATCACAGCTGTTTTACTTTACCACTATGCCTGTACAGTTAGTATGGGAATGATACTCATTACACAAAAATTACCTAATGGTGCAGTGTTCAGAAATGTACTTTTGCCATTAAGCCACAGGTGAGTGTGTGTTTTTTGGAGACAGATCCAACTGTGTCCTTTAGTTTTCTGGGTCCCCCCCTTTTTTTTTTGCTGGTCCTAAGGCTTGATCTCAGGGTTTGGACACTGTCCCTGAGCTTCTTTTGCTTAAGGCTAGCCCTCTACTACTTGAACCACAGTTCCAGTCTCCGATTTTTTTTTTTTGGCCAGTCCTAGGGATTGAACTCAGGGCCTGAACACAGTCTCTGAGCTTCTTATGCTCCTTGGTAGCACTCTACCACTTGAGCCAGAGCACCAGTTCCAGTTTTTTCTATGTGGTACTGAGGAATCAAACCCAGGGCTTCATGCATGTTAAGCAAGCACTCTACCAACGAAGCCACATTCCCAGACCTAGTCTTGGCTTTTTTGAGTAGTTTATTGGAGGTAAGAGTCTCACAGACTTTTCTGCCCAGGCTGCATGCAATCTTCAGATCTCAGCTTCCTGAGTAGGTAGGATCACAGACTCAAGACACTGGCACCTGGGTACTTTTTCTTCTTGCTCTCCTCTTCTAATTTGCCACCAAACATAAACTTCCTCATCGGGCACCAGTGGCTCACGCCTGTAATCCTACTCAGGAGATCTGAGGATCACGGTTCAAAGCCAACCAGGTGGACAAATAAATGAGACTTTTATCTTCAATTAGCCAGCAAAAAGCCAGAGGTGGAGGTGTGGATCAAATAACAGGGTGTCAGCTTTGAGTGAAAAAGCTAAGGGAGACCAACATGTCCCTTAGGTTCAAACCCCAATTTCCCTACCACCACCCAACCACCCCACCCCACGCACACATGCTCCCTTCCACAAAAAAATAAACACAAATCCATACAATCACTTGTATTCTTTTTTTTTTTTTTTTTTTTTGGCCAGTCCTGGGGCTTGAACTCAGGGTCTGAGCACTGTCCCCGGCTTCTTTTTGCTCAAGGGTAGCCCTCTACCAGTTGAGCCACAGCATAACTTCTGGCTTTTTATATATATGTGGTGCTGAGGAATCGAACCCAGGGCTTCATGTACGTGAGGCAAGCACTTTACCACTAGGCCATATATTCCCAGCCCTTGTATTCATTTTAGTATGATAATACCTCTAGTCATCTTAATATGATCAGTTATACCACAATTTTCCCTGGGAAATGAATCTATAGTCTAAGGTCTGTACTGAGGAAGAGGTGATAGGGAAGAGGAAATTCACTGACTTCATTCTTTTATACAGCTGCCTAATATGTCATTCATATATCACTGTCTTTGCTACTCCTTTGTTTATGGCTATTTAGTCCATTCCCACTGTTTTGGAATGATGAACTCTCTTATCCTGTGAATCCTAAGGAATGAAACTGCTTGGCCTAGAGTATTTGTCTTTCTTCTTGAGTTACTTTCTACAGTGACCATACTAACACATACATCCACCAGCCTGGTCAAAATAGCCTCAGGGTTTATCAATTTGATGAGTGATAAAATAGCTCTTGAGACTTCTCAACCAAGTTCATATTCAACTCAAAGAACTTACCCATGGGTTCCTTTATGACACCATAATAATCTGGTGCATCATTAGGGTCTACTGGTTCAAGGAAAGGCCAAGCCATCTTATGGGCCTATAATAAAACAGACATGTCATCACTGTCAGAAATATGAATTCCAGGGCGAGGCTGATGGTGGACGTTGTACACACGCACAGAAATGGTGGACGTGGCAATGTCCTCACAAGCCTCTCCTCATATAATAATACATGTCTCCCCAGATCTTTAACGAACCAACCCCGTGTTATTTCAATTTCTCCCAGTTGTTACCCATCAATAAGCCTTTTAGTGCCCAAAGTCAGTTTTATACATGGGGACGGACCGTTGGCCCTGAGGGAGGCTGCTCAGGAGGCTGGGGTGGAGGGGGCGGGGGCGGCGTGCTCAGGAGTCAGCACGTCTGCTCTGCCTTGTCCATGACGACCTGCCAGTGAGTGCTGTGGGCACAGCCTCATTTTTGTAAAGCTGGGGTGGGCGGGCTCACAGTGTGCAACAGTTAGCACTGCCAGGTAATGAGGTGGCAGAGACGGGAAGTTAAACAACACTCAGCCACAGTGAATTCTGATTCTCTTTCCAGTTCTTCTAGTTCTCGTGTTTCTGATTACAGCAGGAGGAAAAGTTCCAATCTAGTGCTCTGGGTTTTAAATAGCTGGTGCACACTCCCTAATCATGCAAACAAAGCCAAGACCCTTTAGTTTTTCACAAAGGGGTGAATAAGTACACTTTAATTGAACTGTTTTCCAATCTAGGCCATGAGATAAACTCTTCTTCTTCTTTTGTTTGGCTGTGGGGCTTGAGCTCGGGGGCCTGGGAAGTGTCTGTGCTTTTTCGCTCAAGCTAGCATTTCTACCACTTTGAGCCATAGTGCCACTTCCAGTTTTTGGGTTTTTTGGGGGGTTCATTGGAGATAAAGAATCTCATGGGGGCTGGGAAAGGGGCTTAGTGGTAGAGTGGTTGCCTAGCATGCATGAGGCCCTGGTTTCCATTCCTCACTACCACATAAACAGAAAAAGCCAGAAGTGGTGCTGTGGCTCAAGTGGTAGAGTGCTAGCCTTGAGCAAAAGAAGCTCAGGGACAGCACTCATGCCCTGAGTTCAAGCCCCAAGACTGGCCAAAAAAAAAAAAAAAAAAAAAAAGGCTCAGATTTCAGCCTCCTGAGTAGCTAGGATTACAGGCATGAGCCACCAGTGCCAGCTCTAGTTTTAACAGTCAAAAGTAAAAAACAGTGATGCACTTTACGTGAGCGATTAGGCAATGGATCGTGGAGGTGCCATGTGGATATGGTAAGCCTCCCAGTGCTGGATATGGAGGACTGCAAGTGCGAAGCCCTGTGCCCTAAGACCCAGCCAGTAACCACATATTCCCCGGGGGGAGTGCTCTGCGGGCCGCTCACCTGCAAGGAGCGGAGCACCCGCTTCAAGCCCTCATAATCTTTCTCTGTCAGTGGTGTGAGCACTGTCATGGCATCTTCTGTGGACTGGCACTGCGGACAGACATACTCATCAATGAGCTCCGCCTCACTCTGCAGGATGCCGACACAGCGCCCGTGGTACCAGTTCTGACACCGATCACAGCCAATGTAAAATCTGGAAGATCCAAAGCGGAAGTGAACACCAAGTGGATAGGATAACATCACATCTCACAATTTACAAGTAACAAAACATGCAACTGAAAATGTAGTAAGCCCCAGGATATAAAAGTTTTAGCATTAAGATTGATTTAATATTCTTGAGGTTGACAATCCAATGTGTCAATTTAGTACTTTTGAAGTTAAGAATAAGCAGTAAAAGTTTATTAAGACCATGATATAATATTGGAGAACCAATTTGAAGAAAAATGTAAGACATTTAATTGATTTTTAAAGCCCCAAACAAAATAAAGCCAAAAATCTTTCAACTAATATTATCTCAATTAGGAGTTCAAAATCCTCTAAGCTAATAGCAATGTTTCAGAATTTATACCCAGTTAGTGTTTTTTTTCTCTCCTACAATTAAGTGCCATTTCAAACACTAAGTCCAAATAAGTCAGGCTATTTTAATCTCATTAATTTCTACATTACACATTGAAGAATCAATTCTCCTATTAAACCACATTTCCCCCAATGTGTCACAAGCATTCAGTATGAGGCAACATAAATTTTGAAGGGGAGGAAAAGAGGGAAAAAGAGGAAAAAAAATTGGAAAGGAATTTGTAATGTAAGTGTATAATATATGCAGAAAAAAGATCTTTCTTTTTATTTTAAAATAAATAAGTAAACCAGTCAGAGCAATGTGGCTTCCTACATTATTAAATATGATGCTCTTATCAGAACTCACTGTGACTCATCATAAGGTGTTCTGCAGATACAGTACAATTCCTCACTGCTGCCCTCTTGTGCCCGTTTACAATCATTACAGATGTACACATCCATTTTCTTAGCCTCCTTTTCTGTGATGCCAACACATTCTCCATGATACCAGTTAGTACAAAGATCACAGCCAATATAGAACCTAAAAGTATTCACAATGAAAATGACAATGTAGTTGTCATTTTGAGCTGCATGGTACTTAAATCTGTCTTCCCTACCCGGATTCTTTCTTACAGGATTATTTCTGCAATGAGTCGCCTAAACATCTTGACTCCAACCCTTCTATTAGTGGCACTCAGTATCTGATGCTGTATCAAGTGTGGAAACATAAAGTCACTCACATTGATTTCAACAAACACACTGTTGCGTGAAATATGGGTGTTTAAAAACATACTGGAGTTAAAAAAAATGACACACTGATGGTAATGGCTTCCTCTTAATGAATGTGTGTAAAACTGTAACAGGCACAGAAACCAGAGCCAAAGAACCAAGATTTACATCTCTCAAGCCTATGCCACAGAAGCCATTCCAATAGCGGGGCTGCTTCTCAGATAGGTTTGAAAATGTATCTCAATTTAAATTTGAAAAAAAAAAACAAAAGAAAACAAAGCAAAGCGCAGACACCAAGTAAAAGTTACAGCACATGCGGGTCATCCAGGCGTGAAGTGGTCAGATATGATGTGAAGAAGGAAAGGGAGAAGGTCACACGTAGTAATTCCATTTCTACCAAGTTTTCTTTGCCTACCAGCATCGAGCTTTGACCTAATTAAAATCACCTCATAGCAGATGATGACGTGGGCCAGATTTTCAGTGAATGTGTGTGGCTAATGGGGAGAGGGGCCGGGTTAATCAACTGGCTAGGAGATGTGAAGGAATGCTTGGAGTCAAAAGCAAGGGCACACCACAGGAAGAATGATGGAGGCATGGTTCTCCCAGCCCTGTAAAGGTGAGGGAGACCTCCAGGTGTCTGTGACAGCAGCCCCTTAGTGAGCGTGTCTGAGTGGTGACGGACCTGTGCAGGATGGCCACGCAGTGCCCGTGAGCCCAATGGGCTGCCACTGGCGCCCAAGCTGCCTTGGCATCAGCTAAAGGAATGGAAGTGGGTCCAACTGACCTGCCTCCTGACTCAGGGCGTGCTACCCGCCTGTGCCTTTATCCTTTTCCTCTGGAATTCGGACTCGTATGTGCTAATCTCTGCTGGGGTGGGGAGGAGGAGGGGGTCTCCTGGGGTATTTTGCCGTGGTCTCTTCAGGGTAGCTGGTGAGCTGTGTGTTCTGGAAGTAAGGGCTACTCTCCCTAGATTCTTCCCCTTGGCTGGCTTGGTATGAGAGACTATGAACAACTACTGAAACACAGCAAGTAACTTCAACTAGAACAGGGAACGGATGAGCCTGGCAGGCTAGAATGGCAAACTGAAAAGTATGATATATCCACAAAGTAATGAGGCAACCTCAACCTGAGCACAGGTACATGTGTGCCTCATTTTACACAACTCAGGTTTTCCAAAAAAAGTTTGTGCAAAATGAATTTCTGTGATTTGAACACTTGAAAGAACGAGGCCAAAGAAACCCCCCAAAGCAGCTCATTCACAGAAAGGAACACATGCTCTTTTGTCCCAGAAATCACTTGGTGTGTGTTGCTTAAGTGAGGCACACGGTAGCAGACCACGCAGTGGACAGACTCCTTTCACACTATGTACAACGTCTATGGTGGGAAGACAATGATACGGGGAGAGATCGGAACTGATGCGTGATGAACACAGCGAGTTGACCAGCAAAGCTTTCATCAGGCATTTGTAAACAGGTTATAACTGAAGACAGTGCCACCAGAATAAGTTAATAAGAGATTACAATTTTCTTAAAAAAAAAAACAACTCAATTAGACCCTCTAATTAAATAGATATTAAACATTCTTATTCCAAAATCATTTCCTTTTGGAGACAGGGTATCATTATGTACCCCAAGCTGGCTTTGAACTCTTTGAACTCCTGCTCCAGCTTCCCAACTGCTAGGAACAGTTGTGCACCACTGTGTTTGGCTTGAAATTACTTTTTGCTTTGTGTCTATACTGGGGCTTGAACTCAGGGCCTTGCACCTTCACTTGACTTTTTTTTGCTTAAGGCTAGCAATTAAGCCACATCTCCACAATGGGCTTTTTGACGGTTAAGTGACAATAAGAGCCTCATAGACTTTCCCACCTGGAATGGTTTCAAACCATGATCCTTAGATCTGAGCTTCCTGAGAGTAGCTAGGATGAGATGTGTGGGCCACCAGCATCTGGCGAAAGGATTTGTGTGCTGGTACCAGAGCTTAAACTCAAGGGCTAAGCACTGTCCCTTAGCTTTTCTGCTTGAGGCTGGAGCTCTACCACTTGAGGCATGGCTCTACTTCTGGTGTGTATGTGCATACCAATCCTGGAGCTTGAACTGAGGGCCTGGGCTGTCCCTGAGTATTTTTGCTCAAGGTTAGCGCTCTACTGCTCTAGGCACAGTTCCACTCCTGAATTTTTGCTGGTTAACTGGAATTTCAAACTTTCCTGGTTGGGCTGGCTTTGAACCGTGATCCTCAAATCTCAGCCTCCTGAGTAGCTAAGATTATAGGTAGGAGCCACCAGCAGCTAACCCGCATCTGGCCTTTTTTAGTGGTTAACTGAAGGTAAGAGTTTCACAGACTTTCCTGCCTGGGCTGACTTTGAAACGCAATCCTCAGATCTCAGCCTCCTGAGTAGCTAGGATTATTGCTATGAACTAATGTTGCTGGCTAAATGATTTTTTTTGGGCCTTGGACTTGAACTTAGGAACTGGGCATTGTCTCTGAGCTTTTGCACTAAGGCTACCATTCTATCACTTGAGCCACAGCTCTACTTCACCCAGTTTTTCTGGTGATTAATTGGAGATGATTCTCATGGGCTTTACTGTCTTCTGGACTAGCTTCAAACTGTGATCCACAGATCTCAGCCTCCTGAGTAGCTAGGATTACAGGTTGTGAGCCAGTTGAACTCAGGGCTTGGATGCGGACACTGAGCTTTTTTGCTTACAGCTAGCACTTTACTACTACTTGAGCCACACTTGTACTTCTGTTTGTTTTTTAGTGGTTAATTGGCAATAAGCCTCATGGGCTTTCCGGAGCAGCTGGCTTCAAACCAAGATCCTCAGATCTCAGTCTCCTGAGTAGCCACTGGTGCCCAGCGATAAGGATTTTTTAGTTTTTGTTTTTTTTTTTTTTGGAGCCAGTCATGGGGCTTGAACTCAGGGCCTGGGCACTGTCCCTAAGCTTCTTTTGCTCAAGGCTAGCACTCTACCACTTGAGCCACAGCGCCACTTCTGGCTTTTTCTGTTCATGGGGTACTGAGGAATCACATCGGTTTCATGCAGGCTAGGCAAGCACTCTTAACACTAAGCCACATTCCCAGCCCCAATAATGGTATTTTTAGAAGCAGTACCATAGTTACTTGTGGCTTGGAAAATTGGGCCTACAAGTAGTATAGTGGTGCATAATCCAGCACTTAGGAAACCAAGGCATGATTTTAACAAGTTCAAGGCTAGCCTGGTTACATAGCAAGTCCCTGCCTCAAGGAAGAAAATAGTGTACATTTTAATGTCCACAAATAACTTAGTTGACAGTAATGACCAAAATATAAAATAATATTTAAAGACTATCTCTAAGATCTCATTTACCGAAGACACAACTGTCAAAAACAGCTTCCAGCAGCCATAGTTATCACTTTTTTATTTTTTGTTTTGTTGGTTGTGGGAGTTTGAACTCAGCGCCTGCCTGGGTACTGCCCCTGAGATCTTTTGCTCAAGGCTGGCGCTCTACCACTTTGAGCACAGCTCCACTTCTGGTTTTCTAGTGGTTAATTGGCAATAACAGTCTCATGGGGATTTTTCTTCCCGGGCTGGCTTCGAACCCTGATCTCAGCCTCCTGAGTAGCTAAGATTATAGGCAAGAGCCACCAGCACCCGGTTACTTATTAAATTTTGGGTCATATATTTGAAGAATAAAAGGAATAAATTTTTTTATTTTTCTGGCCTTTGTTCCAAGTAAGTGGGAACTTTTAGCAAAAACATTAAGTTTTTGTATCCCAATATAGAGAACTGCTTAAAATAAAACCCAGAATGATTCAAATTTGAAGCTTCATGCACCATTCATAGGCGGGTAGGAGCCGAGTTCTGGGTTCTAGGCTCTGGCGATGGCAGAGACGAGGCTCTTGCGTATGGGAATGGAGGGCCTGCAGTGCTGCCCGAAAGAACAGGAGAAAGCAAAGGAGCAACAGAAAGCTGGTTTTTGACAGGAAAGAATACGCCAAAGGACAAAGAACTGCGAACCTGTGAAATAGCACTTTACTTCCAGTGCAAGGCTGAAAATACCACTGGCACCAGAGACGGAACTTTATTACCCTCACCGCGGTTGTCATTTACACTGTCACCAGTACATGCCTTTCCTACAACTGTCACCTGAACAGCTAAACTAAAAATAACTAAAGCTCAAAAAACTCTACTCACTTAGATTCATCATAAGGCGTTTTACAGATACAATAAAGCTTTGTGTCCTTCTTAGTTTCCTTTGAGGTAGTAGAGATCACTTTCTTTTTCTTGGACTTTGAGTTTGAGTCTTTCTCCTCCTCCCGCTTCCTCTTCTGGGAAGCCCCAGGCAGCGGGGGTGTGGGGAGGCCCGGGGACTGCAGAGTGGGGACAGTGGGAGGCGAAGGCGGAGGGGCTGTGGGGGTTGGCGCGGTCACCACCACAGGGGGACAGGGGGCTGCTACTGCACTGGCCTGCGCCACCTGCACCATGTCTTTCTCCTTCTTCATTCTCAGGTCTCTCCTCAGCTCTTCCTGTTGATTAGAGAGACAAGGCAAGAAGACCATTAGGATTATTTCAAAGCATGGCTTGGACAGGGTCATCAAGTAGCTCTGTGAAGTTCAGTCTGATGTGAGAGGGGTTTTGTTTTATTTTGTTTTGGTGCCATTCCTAGAGCACCAAAATTTTTGAGTTTGTGTGCTCAAGGTAGTGCTCTACCACTTGAGCCACAGCTCCACTGCTGGCGCGCGCGCGTGCGTGCGTGCGTGCGTGCGTGTGTGTGTGTGTGTGTAGTTAACTGTAGACAAGAGTCTCACAGACTTTTTTGCCTGGGTTGGCTTCAAACCTAGATCATCAGATCTTAGCCTCCAGAGTAGCTAGGACTTCAAGTGCGAACTGCTGGCACCCAGCTTCTGATGTAAGAGTTTTAGGAATGCCAAGTAAGAGTTTTCTTACTCTATGCTTAAGTCCAATTTCAGCAATCACAAGTTGAAAAGGCTCATGCACTGAGATAGCTGTGAGATCTAGTCAAAGGAGACCCAGTGTGAAAGACCAGCCCTTCCGGCTGGGCCTGTCCTAACCTGTCCTGACGCCCAGTGGCTGCTTAGGAGGGGATTTCAAGTGTCCTCATCACTGACTGCCTTTGCCCCCCTGGTCCTTACAAGGAAGCTGTAATGAATGGAACAGGAGTTTCAAAAGGTGGCATGATAGCAAAAGGCACAAAGTAAAACTCGAAGCACATTTGCCTTGTTAGTGACGCTCCTATGTCTAGAATTTAAGACTGCAGGGAGAAGTGGCAACAAAGCACACCAGTTTCTCAATCCAGGTTTTGCCAAACATTTAAATGGAAAATAACCAAGCCATAAAGGGGCTGGAGATTTGGCTCGTGTGATGCCTAGCAGGCCTAAGCCCCCGAGTTCAAATCCCAATATAGTCTGCCTCCCTAAAAAAAGAGTGAGGCACAATGGCTCATGCTGTAATCCTAGCCACTTGGGAGGCAGAGATTAGGGGAGAGGTGGTAGTACAAGTTCAAGGCTCATCCATGCAAAAAGTTTGAGACCCCAATATCAACTAGTAATAGCTGGGCCTGCTACCTCACACACTGGCAATGTAGGGAGGATTGAGGTCCAGGCTGGCCTGGGCACAAAGGGGACTGAAATGCAACACTGGCAACTTGCCAGAAAACACTGTGATTAGCTTTTTGGTGCTGGTTCAGGGGCCTGGGTGCTGTCCCTGAACTTTCCATTTTTTTTCTCAAGGATAACCCTCTATCCTTTGAGACAGTTCTACTTCTGGCTGTTTTTTGGTGCTTAGTTGGAGACAAGTGTTTCATGGACTTTCTTGCCACGCTGTTTTTTGAAAAAAAATTTTTTTGGGGGGGGGGGTCGGTCAGTTCAGGGGCTTAAACTCAGGACTTGGGTGCTATTTTTGAGCTCTACCACTTTGAGGCACAGTGTATGGACTTTTCTGCCCTGGATGGCTTTGAACCATGATCCTCAGATCTCAGCCTCCTTAGTAGTTAGGATTATAGGTGTAAGCAAGCCACTGCCACCTGGCTATATCCTGTTTTACTGAGCATCTATCAGTGTGACTTTCTCCTCAATATCAAATAGCATTCCTTACCATTTTATTAAAACTGAAATTTAGCAGGCTGCCAATGGCTCACCTGTAATCCTAGTTACTTGGGAGGCTGAAATCTGAGGGTCTCTCTCTTTTTTTTTTTTTGGTTGGTTTTGTTTGTGTTGCCAGTCCTGTACTTAACCCAGTGGTTCTCGGCTTCTAAGGGCACCAAGGCCTAGCAGTCAGCGTCGAAGGTCTATGTGGACGGGGTCAGGGCATTTTCCTGGTTTAGTCAACGTTAAATGGCCCAGGATGTTCAGTCTCTTACACTATTAAAAACAGGCCTGGCTGGGCACCACTGGCTCACACTTGTAATCCTAGCTACTCAGGAGGCTGAGATAGAAGACTCAAGGTTCAAAGCCAGCCCAGGCAGACAAATCTGTAACACTCTTATTTCGAATTAACCAGCAAAAAACTGGGCTAGAGGAATGGTTTGAAAGGTGGAATACCAGCTGTGAGTGGAAAAACCTGAGAGAGTGAGGCCTTGATTCCCAGCCCTGGTATGGGGACAAACAAAACAAGCAAAGCAAAACTCCAGCCCAGCCACAGCGTTCCTGTTTGGAAACACTGATTTCTACTATGTGCCCTGTGTACTTGAGACTGATAGCAAAACTAGACAAGTTTCTAAAAGCCAAACTATGAATCTGATCACATCCATATTTCTGAGCTTTTTTTTTTTTTTTTTTGCCAGTCCTGGGCCTTGAACTCAGGGCCTGAGCACTGTCCCTGGCTTCCTTTGGCTCAAGGTTAGCACTCTGCCACTTGAGCCACAGCGCCACTTCTGGCCATTTATTCTATATATGTGGTGCTGGGGAATCGAACCCAGGGCTTCATGTATACAAGGCAAGCTCTCTTGCCACTAGGCCATATTCCCAGCCCCATATTTCTGAGCTTTTTAAAACACATATTGATGAAATGTTTCACAGAAGTATATAAATATATGGCATTGCTTATCAAAAATGGTGTTTCATTTTCCTCATTTTAGTTAGGTTAAAGATTGCTTTATATGTCTATTGGGAATTAGCTTTCTTTTTCTTTTTTTTTTTTTTTTTTGCCAGTCTTGGGGCTTGAACTCAGGGCCTGGGCACTGTCCCTGAGTTTCTTTTTGCTCAAGGCTAGCACTCTACCACTTGAATCACAGCGCCACTTCTGGCCTTTTCTGTTTATGTGGTGCTGAGGAATGGAACCCAGGGCTTCATCCATGGTAGGCAAGCACTCTACCACTAAGCCATATTCCCATTGCGGGTCCTAGGGCTTGATATCAGGACCTGGGTGCTGTCACTGAGCTGCTTTTGCTCCACTTGAGCCACAGCTCTGCTGGGTGCTGTCACTGAGCTGCTTTTGCTCCACTTGAGCCACAGCTCCACGTCTGGTTTTCTGGTGGTTAACTGGAAGTAAGACTCTCATAGACTTTCCTACCCAGGCTGGCTTTGAACCATGATTCTCAGATCTTAGCCTCCTTAGTCGCTAGGATTACAGGCGTGAGCAAGCAGTGCCCAGCAATTCAACCTATTGAATATCTAGGATTATAGGTGTGATCCACTAGTGCCCAGATGCTTTTTATTTATTTATTTATTTTTATTTTTTGGCCAGTCCTGGGCCTTGGACTCAGGGCCTGAGCACCACCCCTGGCTTCTTCCCGCTCAAGGCCAGCACTCTGCCACCTGAGCCATAGCGGCCCTTCTGGCCGTTTTCCATATATGTGGTGCTGGGGAATCGAACCAAGAGCTTCATGTGTAGGAGGCAAGCACTCTTGCCACTAGGCCATATTCCCAGCCCCCCAGATGCTTTTTATTTTCCCCTCAGACAAGGTCTCTCTAATTTTGCCCGGGCTGCTATTAATTCACCATCCTCCTGCATCTTCTTCCTTAGTAGCTGGGATTACAAGCATATGCAACGAAGCTTGTTTACAGTTATTTTTCTCCCTTAAGTTTTTCTCTTTAGCTTCAAAATTATCTTTTCTCTGTGCAGCACTTGAATTTTATAATGTTTAGCAGTGGTTTACCCACTCCAAGATTACAAAAATGGCAATTATGTATTTCTTTTAGTAATTTCATTTTTTTCCTATTTTCTTTTTAAATTAAATTTGATCTGTCTGAACTGTGATTAATTTAAGGTAAGAGGTGGCATTTTAAATTTTCTGTTGCTACTATAAATTGTTTGGTGGATTAAAAGCTGACAGTGGGTGTAAGTCTTGATGTTTACACTGTAGCTCATTACCTTAGTAAAATCTTTCATGTGTTTTATCTTAGGGTGTCAATGTAACAATCACACCACACATAGGTACCAACCCCCCCCCCCCCTTTTCTGGTGGTTAATTGGAGATAAATGTCTCATAGACTTTGCTGCCAGGGCTGGCTTTGAACCACAATCCTCAGGTCCCAGCCTCCCGAGTAGCACCCAGCTTTCCCTTTTCTTTTCTGCTTTTTGTCTCTAATTTTTCTCTTGGACTGTCGCATTGGCTGGAACTTGGAGAGGAGGTGGTGTTGACTGTCCACACTGCTATCTCATTTCTGCCTTAGTGGGATGCTGGTCTGATCAATATTTTCTTTATATGCACAGAACTCGTTATGGAATGCTTCACATAGCCTACTTCTCTTTCAAAGAGCCATGTCTGGCAGGTCCTCTACCATGCCAAGTGCACAAGAGGGAAAGAAAAAGGAGAACACTGGGGGATGTGGAAGGAGACATAGCTATCCATTTGGAAAAACAAATCTCACAAGCCAGGAGTAAATTAGCAATGCCTCCAAGATTAGTTTCAAGGTAGGGAATACCTTGGCCTCTGCTAACTTTTGACAAGACTACCTCGTGAACAATGAAAGCTGTTCTCAACAGAATTCCAAAACATTTTATTGCCCTCTCAGAGTGGCTAGTTTAGAGAACACAATGTAAATATATGCATCTTTATAGAAAAGCTCCCCCTTGCTGCAAAAGACCTGAATACTAGTTACTTTCATGCTCCCTTAGACAAATGAAATTTACAGATAACAGGCTGACATTTTAGGCCTAATCAGAACTTCAAGACAAAGCCCAACAACAATAAATGCTACAAAGGAGAAGAGTCCCTCTTACCTGCACTTCGATTTGCAGGTCTTTGTCCAGAAGTGCTCGCTTTTTCAGGATTTCTGCTTTGAGCTGCTCTTTGTGTTTGAAGAGCAGAGCGGAGAGCTTGCTAGCATTCTGCTTGCTCCGCTTCTGTTCCACACTTTCTTCCCGTTTCCTTTTCTTAGCGGCCTGTTTTTCTTCTTTATCTATCTTATCCAAAATATACTTCATCACCTGGTTACAGACAATCATTCTAGAGAAAAATATACAAACTGTGAAATGCTGGGGTTTCGTTTTGAAAGGTTCAAAACAAGATTCTTTGGGGATTCCCTACAGGGGGTGTGCAGAGTTACTAGGAGTGCCTCAAACCTATTGTGATCAACTATCAGCACCAAGTTACCAAACTTCAATCAAGACTCAATCAACAGCAACTTACAAGCCTTGCTGCATGTGCAGGCTAAGGGAAGAGGCCCTGGATTCCCCTACCTTTGGTTCTCTTCTCTTTCAGCGGGAGTCATGGGCTTTTTCTGTTTTAAGTGTTCTATTACAGCATTATGCTTCATCACCACCTTTAGGAAAGAGCAAACCCAAAAGCGCTTGTTTTATAATGACCAGAGTTAGGACACAGGGCACAGTAGAAATCAGCACACATCTGCTTTTTTGAAGAAATGGCTAGGGATTTTATGTTGATACAAATAAAATTAGCAGTTGTTAAGTGGGCCTGCCTGGGTGCTTACCATGTCAAACTAAGCACTTGGCAGGACCTTCTCCAGTCTTTATCAAAACACAGAGTCAGAGGGATAAAGTCACAAACTCTAAGATATGAAGAATTAACTAATTTGTTTGATTTTAAAAAACAAAACCAAAAAACAGCCACGATTTTCACACAATTACCATGCACCATGGGCCATTCCCACTGCGCTCTTTCCAGGCATTACAGAGCTGTCATCACTTCTCTTACGCAAAACACTGAGAAGATGGACAGCTTGTGGAACCATTCTCAACTTACAGACTACATTGCCCTGAGGCCTGGGTGGTAACATATGCAAACATATTAAACAGAAATTCATTTTATTGAAAGCTTAGCTCCCATCATTAAAATCACACACGTGACCTTTGTTATAATAATCTTGTGTGGCTACAAACAAAAATTATTTTTCCTTCTTGTCCGTTGTGGGGCTTGAACTCTGGGCCTGGGCTCTGGCCCTGAGCGCTTCAGCTCAAGGCTAGCGCTCTACCTACCACTTCCAGTTTTCTGGTGGTTAATTGGAGCTAAGAAGCTCACAGACTTTCCTGCCAGGGCTTTGAACTGCGATCCTCAGATCTCAGCCTCCTGAGTAGCCAGGATTACAGGCGTGAGCCACGAGTGCCTGGCCTTGGTAACACTTGACACCTATACTCAAATCATTGGCCAGTGGTAAATAAACACACTGTAGATGGATGCTGCAGGTGTGATTTTATTTTAACAGTATTCCTCACTCCTCTAAACTGCTTTACTTCACTGAAGTGCCACTTTATGATGCTCCTGCACAAGGCCACCTTCAATGTAAGCTATGGAAAAATATGTACTTAAGATATTTTTATAAGGTATGGCAGGAAATGCAAATGAATTCAATGTGGCTAACATTTGGTTCATCTATATGCAAATGAGGGAAAGAAAAGAGCAAATAACTTCAAATGAATAATGTCTGAATTAGTTTTAAGACAAGTTTTTTAAGACTTTTTAAAGACTACAAGTTCTGTATTTATGACAATTCAACTCAGAACTCCATTCTTCCCCCCAAACAGGTCGTTTCTACCAAGCTCTGATTGTATATCCAACAAAGAGTTGCAAACCATCACAGTCAGTATTTCTGGTCCAGCTGCTGCTTCTCCTGAATGAACTGCAACACCAGTGACTGTCTCATTCAGGAAACCAAACACTAAGTCTACTGCACAGCGCAATAATTCAAGCTACCCACATGCTGCTTTGACTTAATAACTTTACCTGTTTCTGAATGATTTCACTTTGGTTAGAAGCTTGGAGGGTGTGTTCACGCTTAATCTCTATCTGTTGCTGTTTCTTCTTCTGCTGCTGATCCCTGAGTTGCTGAACCCTCTGCAACTGCTCTTGCACACTGGCTGCCTGCACTGTAACCACATTCTGAATTTGGTGAGGCTGCACAGCACTGCTTTGCTGAATTTGAATAGGTAACTGGAGTTTGATCTGATGGGGCACACCACCTTGCTGGGCCTGTATCTGAGCCACAACCTGCGGCTGGATCTGAGAGAGAACCTGGACTTGTTGTTGCAGCTGAGGTACAGCAATGACTTGGGGCTGAGGCTGCGGAATTTGTAGCTGAGGACATGATGGGGACGAAACAGTAACTTGACTTAACGTTTGTCCTGCTGAAAGAGTTTGAGTTGAAGACTGTACCTGGGGTTGTGACTGTGGCTGGCCTTGGGAAGGTATCGGAAGAGATG
This sequence comes from Perognathus longimembris pacificus, assembly GCF_023159225.1. Classification (NCBI taxonomy): domain Eukaryota; kingdom Metazoa; phylum Chordata; class Mammalia; order Rodentia; family Heteromyidae; genus Perognathus; species Perognathus longimembris. The sequence goes on from NC_063177.1 coordinate 45,131,262, forward strand.
TGTGTGGCTGAATTGGAATCGGTTGTGAGGCTGAAGTCTGAACCTGGGCTTGCTGTCCAGGAGACACTTGGGATGGAGTTGATGGACGTATTCGAGTCTGTGGTGGACTCTGGACACGAACAGGAGACTGTCCTTGAACATTACTCTGAGGCTGACACTGTGATGCAACTTGGGGTTTGGATGACTGTGCTTGGGCAGGTTGTGCTTCAGAAGGGACATGGGATGAAACGGTTGTCTGGGGCTGGACTTCAGGCTGGTCCTGAACTTCAGGCTGTGTTGGGGACTGGGGCTGGGGGAAGGACTGGGATTGGGACTGTGCTGAAGGCTGAGCAGTCTGTGGCTGGGCTTCTGCAGGACTCACACTTGAAGATGGAGCTGGCGGCAGTGTTTTGGCTTGTGGCACCTGGGTCTGGGGTGACAATTTACTCTGTTTTTGTTCACCTGAGCCTGTGAAGAAGAAAGACAAACCATTCCTATTACTCTAGAATGTAAGATGATGGCTGGAGATCTCTAAAGTTGTCTATTTTAAGCCTTTTGAAATGGTCCCCTTTGCCCTGCTGTTGCCCAGCTGCACTCTGTACACGACTCTACTCTCCAAGGGACTGGTTTTCAAAGTAAGGCACAGCCTCTGGGGTCACACAGCTGTTTGGACCTACACACTATAAGGCTCCCTTTCGCCTTGGGGGTGGTGGCAGGTAGTGGCAATGACTGGAAGGAGCCTGGTGAAGTGGTGAGGACCAACAGCACTCGGCTGCAGGCTGACCTGGATGGATTTACCATCCAAATTGATTCCAAGACTTTATCAAGGCTTGGCAATCAGTGAGTAGGCAAAGCTGCCATAATGTCCATTACTTTGGGCCCCTCTTCCTGATTTTTTAAGTTGGTGGGGGGGGGGGGGTAGTGGTGACAGGGAGTCTACAAGAACAAGGCATGGGAGCATAGAGATGTTCTGAGAATGATGGTGTCAACTGCTAAGCTCTGGTCTTCTTGTGATATTGGCCCAATGACTATTCAGCATTGTCACAAAGCCCAAAGCTCTACCTGCTGTAGTGGAGACAGTGGTGGTGCTGGTGCTGGCTGTTGTGGCTGTTGTTGCCAAGGGGGTAAAGAGGAATCGCTGCACAGTGCCATTTGGCATTGCAGCTTGCATGAGCTGCTGTCCTGGGCCTGGCAGTATAGTCACCCCTTGAGGTATCAACTGCAACTGTCCAGTAGTCTGACCTTGTCCTTGAATTACCACTGTCAAACCTTGATTGCCACCCTGTGGGAAAAGAGCACAACATACAGCAATGTTCAAAGAACCAATCTATAAAGCTTCTTGTTTTGGTTGAACTAGGGTTGAACTCAGGGGGGCTTATACTTGAACTGCTTATTTACCTGATGCTCTACCATTTCAGCCCCATCTTCCAATAGCCCTATTTTTTGCTAGTTATTTTGAACACTAAGTCTAATGGATTTTTCTGCTTGGGCTAGCTTTGAACTGTGATCTTCTGAGTCTCAGCCTCCTGAATAGCTAGGATTACAGTTATAAGCCACTAGTGCCTGGCTATATAAAGTATTCTTTTTTAAAAGTGAGTCCTGTGGCTTGAACTCTGGACCTGGGCTCTGTCCCTGAGCTTCTTTTGCTTCAGGCTAGCAGTGCTCTACCAGCTGAGCCGCAGCATCACTTTAGGCTTTTCCTGAGTAGTTTATTGGAGATAAGAGTCTCATGGACTTTCCTGCCAGGGCTGGACTGGAACCTCGATCCTCACATCTCAGTCTCCTGAGTAGCTAGGATTACAAGCATGAGCCACTGGTATCCAGCTATAAAGTATTCTTATTCAATCTCTTACATACTGTAAAGAACCTTTAACATAAGGAATACATACATACATATCCGTGTGTGTGTGTCCATAGAATGACAAAAGCATTTAGATAAGCTAAAACGAGGGTACTTGTGATATCTAGAAGAAAACACATGACTGATGAAGAGCGTGGTCCTAGTTCTCCAAATAGCACCCAGATACTCCAGAAGCATCATTCCTCCAGCCCCACGGTGTTCACTCCATGAACAAGGCATTGAAGGAATGACTAAAGTCTCCGTGAAGTTCTTACTTTAAATATTATATTCCTGCTATTTTATAATTTTTTGTCCCTTCCAGTCCTGGGGCTTGAACTCTGGGCCTTGGAACTGTCCTTGAGCTTTTGTGCTCAAGGTCAGGGCTTTATCACTTGAGCAACAGTGATACTTTCTGCTTTTTAGTATTGAACTGGAACGAAGAATCCTGTGGACTTTCCTGCTCAAGCTGGCTTCAAATCACAATCCTCAGATCCCAGCTTCCTTAGTTACAGGAATTTTTTGATTTTCAAAAAGCATTATCACAATAGTCTCTCATTTTTCACCACAATGGGTTTAAGACTTAGAGAGCAACAGAGAAAACATCACTATAAACTCATTCCCAAGTCAAGTCCCTTGCCCAAGTTAAAGGTTTCTGTTTTGTTGTTGTTTTGTTTTTTTAACTATGTGAAAAGCATACTGGGGGTGTGTCTGTACATAAAGTATGAAAAGATTTTTCATTTTTGTTTTGGTGCTAAGTAATGAATTTCTCACATGCTAGGAAAGCACTCTACCACTTAAAAGAGTTTTAGACACGGGATGTAAGCACCAAGTCAGGAGGACCACTTAAGGTCCAAGTATTTTCCAAATAGGAACTAGGAACCCAAAAGTCCCTATGTACTGACTTACTATCTAGGACCTTGGAATCCAATAAGTCTGACTGCAAGGAGTAGGGCAGAGAATTAGAAAGCCAAAGTAAAAACAATTCACAAATGCTTAATGAAAAACCAAAACCAAAACCAAAACCAGGGCTGGGGATATAGCCTAGTGGCAAGAGTGCCTGCCTCGGATACACGAGGCCCTAGGTTCGATTCCCCAGCACCACATATACAGAAAACGGCCAGAAGTGGCGCTGTGGCTCAAGTGGCAGAGTGCTAGCCTTGAGCGGGAAGAAGCCAGGGACAGTGCTCAGGCCCTGAGTCCAAGGCCCAGGACTGGCCAAAAAAAAAAAAAAAAAAAAAAAAAAACCAAAACCAAAAACTGGAGGCCTGGACAACTGGGCATAATGGTGCACACAGACAGTCCAGGCACTCAGGGGGATGAGGAAGGAGGGTATGAGTCCAACCTGGGCTACATAGTAAGAACCTGGCACAACAAAAACAAACCAAAACCACCACCAAATTCCTGACATCTCAAGTTTGTGTACTGAGCTTCATATACTCATGATTTCTTCATAGCACATTCAGTCTTGCTTTTCAAGAATCTGTGTAGTTCATGTACATTCAAAGATACACACATACCAAGTATCACTTAAAATGAACACCCACCAAACTACCCCTATGGTTATCTTAGCCAGTAGTTAAGAACTTGCACGCAAGGTCACCTTGTACTTTCACATCACTCCTTCTCTTTCGAGTGATTTTACCTTCATAGGGCCATCGAGGCTTCCAGCACGTGAGCGCCATTTACAATATTGTGGGAGCTGTCCTCTCCAATGAGAAAGAGGCATCTCTACCTCTCCACAATATGGCATAGTTTTGCCTGTTTTTAAATTTTATACAAATAGAATTGTAATGTATGTTTTTGGTTTTTTTGACCAGTCCTGGGGTTGGACCACACAGCAATATTGTGTCTTGTGAGGAAGCAACTTAATGTACTCAAATTTTGTTTTTTCCTGTGGAAACTGGCCAACTAATAATAATTTGGTAGTTAGAAGGGCTACCTGTCTACTATGCTCGCAGGCTCACAGCTAAAGAGTCTCCACAGCTGGGATTGATTTTGTCTTCCCTGAACAAAGTATTTTTGTCTGACCGTAGGAAGCACACCTATCTTAAGATAAGTACCTTGGGAAACTTATCAGAGTAAACACATGTCCTTAAACGTGCAGCGCGACTCAACAAGATCATTTCTCAAGTGGAGGTGACATTACTTACGTGGCCCTGCGTTAACTGAGTCAGCTGAGCCATGGTAAGCTTCACCTGCCCTTGCTGAGGGCGGGGGGCCGGGGGCGCGGAAGACTGTAGACCGGTGCTGGCTGCTCCTGAAGTTAAGCCTTTCTGCCCAGGAGTCGAGGATGTTGTGCTCGGGGCAGAGATGGCAGTGGAAACCGGCTGCCCTCGGATGATCTGAGTCACAACCTGCTGAGGAGCACCTGCACAAACAGCAGAGGGACCTGGATGGCATGCCTGCCTGCAGCAGTATTCTGGGCTGAAATAACACTGCACACGATGTATTCATTTCAACTTTCAGAGACACTCAGTCATGTACCCCAACATAGGCCCACAGCAAAAGGAGCTGCCTGAATGGTAGCAGGTCTACGCTCAGCCAACTGACACTCGCTAATCAGCTCCGGCCACCCAGAGCAGAGTGAACCGACAACATATACCCCATAAACCCAAAGCGACAACAGGGGAGACAAAGGACGTGTGAACCACACCACAAAGGTTTCTTTTCTTTTCTTTTTTTTTTTTTTGGCCAGTCCTGGGGCTTGGACTCAGGGCCTGAGCACTGTCCCTGGCTTCTTCTTTGCTCAAGGCTAACACTCTGCCACTTGAGCCACAGCACCACTTCTAGCCATTTTCTGTATATGTGGTGCTGGGGAATTGAACCCAGGGCCTCATGTATACGAGGCAAGCACTCTTGCCACTAGGCCATATCCCCAGCCCCACCACAAAGGTTTCTTAAAAAAATTAAATGTTTCAAAAATAACTGTACTGTAAAGTCTTAGAACTGCAAATATCCAGGGCCACTTGCAAGGAGGAAGCGATCAGAATTGTATACACTAAGTCTCCAAAATAAGTGGACTTAGCTTAAATGCCTTGGTAGTTTTCTTGAAAACTAGAAGGGCATGTGAACTGTCCCTGCCCATCCCCAATGCCAAAGTTATTATTTAGTATTTTAGTAATTTGATATTTACTGATTCATTACTAATTAAGGAATAATTCCAAATTTTTCAAGTTTTTGTATTTATTTCCTGTCATTTCTCTTTCTGCAAATGAATATATTTACATACATCTATACTTGTTTTTTGTGTGATGGTACAAGACTTCAACTCAGAGCTTGAAGCTCTTGTCTTTTTCACTCATGGCTGAAGTTCTACCACTTGAATGCTAACTCTACTTCCAGTGTTTTGCTATTAACTGAAAATAAGAGATTTGTCTGCCCAGGCTGGCTCCAAACTTCAATTTTCAAATCTCAGCCTCCTAAGTAGTTAGGATTATAGGCTTGAGTCACTGGAACATCAAGTATGCCTTTCTTTAAATGGTGTGTGTGTGTGTGTGTGTGTGTGTGTGTGTGTGTGTGTGTGTGTGACACTAGGATTTGAACTTAGGGCTTTGGTATTGCTAAGCAAGCTAGAACTCTACTTTAAGCCCTCCTTTGCTTCTGTTATTTTTCAGGGAAGGCCTTGCATTTTGCCTTAGGTGCATCTTGGATTGTGATCTTCCTACCTATGTCTCTGGAATAGATACGATGACAGCATAAGCTACCATGCCCAGCCTACTTGTTGGGAGGGGTTTTATTAACTTTTTTGCCAACACGGTTCTTGAATTGTCATCCTCCCGAACTCCACCTCCAAGTAATCAAAATTAAAGGCATATACTACCACATCCAGCATGCATTCTTTTTTATTTCTTTTTTTCTCTTGGTTGGTCATGGGGCTTGAACTCTGGGCCTGGGTACTGTCCTGAGCTCTTCAGCTCAAGACTAGCACTCTATCACTTGAGCCACAGCGCCATTTCTGGTGGTTTATTGGAGATAAGAGTCTCATAGACTTTTCTGCCCAGGCTGGCTTTGACACAAGATCCTCTGATCTCAGCCTCCTGGATAGCTAGGATTATAGGCATAAGCACCAGTGCCCAGCTCAGTCTTTAACTTTAAATACTTTTAATAGTCTATTCTCATTCATTATAGTAAATGGAGGTCTAGCATTACTTTTGTAATTTTGCTATGTGTTGTGTTCTATGTTCCTTTGCTGATTCCTTGATTTTATACAATTTACCATACTTTTTTTGTTCCTTTTCGTTATTTTTATGATTAGAATCTATGTATTTCATTTATTAGAGGCTTTATGATTTTTTTTTTTTGCCAGTCCTGGGCCTTGGACTCATGGCCTGAGCGCTGTCCCTGGCTTCTTTTTGCTCAAGGCTAGCACTCTGCCACTTGAGCCACAGCGCCACTTCTGGCCGTTTTCTGTATATGTGGTGCTGGGGAATCGAACCCAGGGCCTCATGTATACGAGGCAAGCTCTCTCGCCACTAGGCCATATCCCCAGCCCCCGGCTTTATGATTTTCTAAGTATACCTAACCTATTTTTTATCTTGGCAAGGGTAAGAATGAATAATATCTATGGGTGCATAAAACAATGGATTAGAAATTTGGTAAGCTTTTATGTTATTTATTTATTTTTGCCAGTCCTGGGGCTTGAACTTAGAGCCTGAGCACTGTCCCTGGCTTCTTTTTGCTCAAGGCCAACAAGGTTGCTTTTTTTTTTTTTTTTTTTTGTCTTTTTCTTTTTTGGTACTGGAGATTGAATTCAGGACATTGCACTTGCTAGGCAAGCACTTTGCCACTAAGCTACATCACAGCCCTGGTATGCTTTTAAATACAAGTTTAAATTAGTATTTTCTAACATGAATATTGCCAAATACAAACTATCACTGAGGGCTGGGAATGTACCTTAGTGGTAGAGTGCTTGCCTAGCATGAATGAAGCCCTGGGTTCAATTCTTCAGTAACACATACACAGAAAAACCTGGAAGTGGCACTGTGGCTCAAGTAGTAGAGTGCTAGCCTTGAGCAAAAGCAGCCCAGGGACAGTGCCCAGGCCCTGAGCTCAAGCCCTAGGTCTGGCAAAAACAAACAAACAAAAAAAAAACCCCAAAAACCTATGACTGATTTCCTGGAGCAGATGTTTAGATACAGATGATAATAATGGATGGATGAATACCTGGCTGGACCATCACTGGTGTTCGAATAATTGCCTTTCCAAGTGTCGACTGTTGGAGTGGTGTTCTAATCACAGTCATACCAGGTCGGATCTGAGGCCCCGTGATTACCTATACATGACACAAAGAACAATATATTAAAATACTAAAGCATGACAGACTTCGAATGACATCTCTTAATATTCTATATTGACAAAAAATGTCTACAAAAATGACAGAGGCTCTTGGATAATACATTTTAAATTATAGTAAGCACTGGGATAAAGATGAGATTTTTGAGAAGATAAAATTGCATTTAAATGACCTCATTACACACTAGGTATTCTTGCCATGTATACTAAAAAGAGCCTACAGACTTAAAGAGGCTGTCCCAGGCAAGGTTCCGTTTATGCCTATTTACTTATGATCCAACCCGTTCTTCTTCTTCTTTTTTTTTTTTTGCCAGCCGTGGGGCTTGAACTCAGGGCTTGAGCACTGTCCCTGGCTTCTTTGTGCTCAAGGTTAGTACTCTGACACTTGAGCCACAGCGCCACTTCTGGCCGTTTTCTATATACGTGGTGCTGGGGAATCAAACCCAGGGCTTCATGTATACGAGGCAAGCATTCTTGCCACTAGGCCATATCCCCAGCCCCTCCAACCCATTCTTGTAACCTACTTCATGTAATAAAGAAAATCCACAGGGCTGGGAATATGGCCTAGTGGTAAAGTGTTCGCCTCGCATACATGAAGCCCTGGGTTCGATTCCTCAACACCACATATATGAATCTTCTATATCAGCTGGTAGAGGTGGTATTTTTCATGCTACTTCATTTTTTCCCCCTTGCCAGTCCTTAGGCTTGAACTTAGGACCTGGGCACTGTTCATTTCAAGGCTGGCACTCTACCACTTGAGTCACAGTGCAATGTCTGGTCTTTTCTGTGGTACTAAGGAATTGAACCCAGGGCTTCATGCATGTTAGTTGAGCACTCTACCATCAAACAACATCCCCAGCCTCATGCTACTTCTTAACTAGGTGGTATAATATTTCCTTCGGTGGACCAGTGCTATTCATGGATTTTACATAAAGTTTCCTTTCCAGAAATTATTTCTAAACTACAGTAATGTGCTTAAATGTTAAAAAATTAATACTTCATGTATCAACTTTATCACAAAAATAAATTAAGCCAGGAGCTGATAACTCATGCTAATCCTGGCTACTCAGGAGGCTGAGATCTGTGGAGTGCAGTTCAAAGCCAGCCTGGGTAGAAAAGTCTGTTAAACTCTTATGTTCAACACTTATCAGCAAAAAGCCAGAAGTGGAGCTGTGCTCAACGGATAGAAGGCTAGCCATGAGCAAAAAGCTCAGGGATAACACCTAGGCTCTGACTTCAAGCCTCAGGACTGGCAGGTGTGTCCATGCATGCACAAAGGAAGGAAGAAAGGAAGAGAGGGAGGAATTTTTCCCCCCTAAATTAGCACTTTATCAAAAATTAAGAAAAACAGAGCTGGGTGCTGATGGCTCATGTCTACAATCCTAGCTATTCAGGAGGCTGAGATCTGAGCCAAAGCAGCAAATGCCATTACTCTTATCTCGCTAATCACCAAAAGGCCCAAAGTGGAGCTGTGGCTCAAGTGGTGGAGCACAAAAGCTTAGAGATATCACCTAGGCCCCTGAGTTCAAGCCACAGGACAGTCATCAACAACAACAAACAAACAAATAAATAAATTAGCCAGATTGATTCTTAGACAAGGTCATTCTAAGATCTTCATCTTCCTGATGTGTATACCACTCCATAACAAAACATAACTCTTACTTGTGAGGGGCTGGTGGTTCCTCCTGAGCCTGAGGTATTAGGCCTAATCGTGACAGTTGCTGTCCTTGGCTGGAATGAAGTAAAGGTCTGCTGACTTGTGCCTGTACTCGATGGAATGATACCCAGGACTTTCTGCTGCACTTGGACAACACCTTAAAAAAAAGACAAAGAGGTCATTAACTACTATCTCTTTAAGGAAAAGCATCAGTGCTGCTTGGTTTCTAGGAGAAACTATGTGTGGAAGGGTAGCATAGTGGGCCACACAGAATGTGAGATCTGAGGACTGAAACCAGTGAAAAGGAAATGGAATAATGGCAACAGTATGATCTGGTAAATGTGAATTAAAACTCTTTGCATCTCCCTTACCTCCTTGTGTGGCTGGCACATTTACAGCGACAATCTTGCTGTTTGCAGGAAGTGGCAGTTTGGTAATTACTTTTCCTGCCATAGTGACTGGATTGCCTGTAATTTGGAACGTCTGACCTGTGCTGGCAATGGTGGTAGCAGATGTGGCAGCTGTGCTGGTGGCTAATGGGGTATAAGACATTTAATAAGCTTTAGATTTAAAATAACCAGCAATGTAGTGACTTCTAGGAAGGGCACCAATGCATGAAATGTGGCTCATCCTGTATCACATTCCTTTCCACTCACAGTGAATTATGTAGATGTTGAAAAATAATGTAGGAAAGCTTTGCTAATGTCATATAATGAATATTATCTGGAAATAAACCAATGGTTACAGTTTTGTTTGCTCTATCAGCTGCAGAAGAAAAACAACTTTCTAAAGATAGGTTTCATTTCAGTAGGGGAAGGATCAAAAGTGCCTTGTCCTGGAGGCAAACAATGTGTGACATCAGCACGGCTCTGTACCTGAATTTGACTGGCCTTGTTTAACCCAGGTAGCAAAGGTCTGGTGGAAGTTCTTGTTTTGCTGGAATGTGACTGTCGCTGGAGAGCCCACTTTGGTAGTTAGTACCATCTTTGTCCCAGGGGTAACTGAGCCACTAATGGGGGCCACCATAACTTTCTGGGCTGGAGAGATGGTGCTGGTTGTACTGTTTGGTGGGGATGTAGTAGAAGCAGCGATGACTGTAGGCTTCTGTTGCTCCAGGCGTTTCTACAAAAGTCAGTAAGAGAAAACATGAATCCGTGTAGTTCCACATGAAAACAATATTGTTTTGCAAGAAATCCAGCCATGATTTTGTTCTCCCCAAGAAAATTTATGAAATTTTATTTCACTTTTTGGTTGCCAGCCTTGGGACTTGAACTCAGGGCCTGGGTGCCATGTCTGAGCTTCTTTTTCTTCAAGGCTAAGGCTCTACCATTTGAGCCACAGCACTACTTCTGCCCCCCCCCCCCTTTTTTTTGTTAGTGGGGGGAAGGGTATAGTGTTAGTAGAGATAAGAGTTTCACAGACTTGCCCGCTCAGGTTAGCTTCAAACCGCTATCCTTTTATTTCAGCCTGACTAGCTAGATTATAGACATGAGCCACCACCATCTAGCTATTAAACTTTTAATGTATATGCCTAACTACATTTAACCTATAATTTAAATTCTTGATGAAGGCAATATTTACAGGCATCTATATCACATATATTTTATTATCATTGCCCAAAACATGAAGATGATCCAAATTTTGTGACCTGTACAAATATCCAAGCTTGCAGAATGAAAAAAAGACATGGATAATTTACTGAAAAGAGAGAATACCTTAGGCTGGGAATATGGCCTAGTGGTAGAGTACTTGCCTCGCATACATGAAGCCCTGGGTTCGATTCCTCAGCACCACATATACAGAAGTGGTGCTGTGGCTCAAGTGCTAGAGTGCTAGTCTTGAGCAAATGAAGCCAGGGATAGTGCTCAGGCCCTGAGTCCAAGCCCCAGGCCTGGCAAAAAAACAAACAAGCCAAAAAAAAAAAGAGAGAGAGAGAGAGAGAGAGAATACCTTGCTGCTTAGGGGGTGAGCCAAGAACAAATAATAGGTTTCTGTTTCATTGTAATAATTAATCCAATCAGAAACAGCATGCCAAAATGTACTCCCTATTCAGTTTGGCAAACTTAAAGTCAAACAAACAGAAAGTTATGAAACCACTTCTCTATAGAGTTCTAATAGGGTTTTTTGTTTGTTGTGCTGGTTCCAGGGCTTGAACTCAGGGACCGAGTGCTATCCCTGAGCTTATTTTTTTTTTACTTACGGCTAGCATTCTACCACTTGAGCCAATGCTCCATTTCTAGATTGTCTTTCTTTCTTTCTTTTCTTGAGTTGCTTATTGAGGCCAAGCCTCATGAACTTTGGTGGCTTCACACCATGATCCTCAGATTTCAGCTTCCTAAGTAGCTAGGATTATAGGCATGAGCAACTAGCACCTGGCTTTAACAGTATTTTGTTGAAACATTTTTATAAAACATGCTTCAGGCTATTGTACAGAGAATGCTGTTATAACATCTGCAAGGAACACAGCAGTTCAAGCCTGTAATCCTAGCTACTTGTGGGGTAAATGCTAGGGAGATTGCAGCTTGAGGTACCAAAGGGAAAAATAGGCTGGTAAGGCTCCATCTTATCCAAGGGATGCGTGTGATGTGGTGGAAACTACCAGTCATCTAGCAACACAGGAACCACAAATAGGAAAAGCACAGTCTAGGCATGGGCATAAAAGTGAGGCCTTCTCTCAAAAATAACCATCACACAAAAAAGGAGCTGTCTCAAGTGGTAGAGTGTCTGCCTAGCAATCATGAAGCAATCCATAGTACTACAAAAACAAAAACCCCAGTACTACCACAAAAACACAACGAACCAAGGGCTAAGCCAGTTATGATACTATACATCTATAATCCCAACACTCAAGAGGTAGAGAAAGGATGGCCTTTAGTTTAAGGTCAGCCTGGGCTACAAAGTGAGACCTTTCCTGCCTCAAACAAAAATTTAAAAAAAAAAAAAAAGACAAGACCAGATACCAGTGGCTCAAGTCTATAATCCTCATTATTCAGGAAGAAACTCTTATCTCTAATCAACCATCAAAAAGCCAGAAGCAAACCAGGTGCTGGTGGTTAACACCTGTAACCCTATCTACTCAGGAAGCTGAGACCTGAGGATCACTTTTCAAAGCCAGCTTGGGCAGGAATGTCCATGAGACTCTCTTACCCCAAAAACCAGTAGTGGAACCATGGCTCAAAGTGGTAGAGTCTTGAACAAAAGAGCTCAGGGACAGAGCTTAGGCCTTGAGTTCAAGCCCTAGGACTGGCAAAAAAACAAAAACAAAAAAACAAGCCAGAACTAGAGGTATGGCTCAAGTGGTAGACTTCTAGTCTTGAACCAAAAAACTAAAGGACAGTGCCTAGGCCCAGAGTTCAAGCCCCACTACTGATATAACACACTAACAACAACAATAATAACAACAAAAAACATACTCTAGGATGGGAATATGGCCTAGTGGCAAGAGTGCTTGCCTTGGATACATGAAGCCCTGGGTTTGATTCCTCAGCACCACATATATGGAAAAGGCCAGAGGTGGCGTTGTGGCTTAAGTGGCAGAGTGCTAGCCTTGAGCAAAAAGAAGCCAGGGACAGTGCTCAGGTCCTGAGTTCAAGTCCCCAGGACTGGCAAAAAAACAAAAAAACAAAACAAAACAAAAAAACCCTATATTCTATTTTATCTGTGTCCCCAAAGTTTGAAAATTCTACTTGGGTAAAAGCTCATGTCCCCTGAGAGAAACAAGCATGTTCTCTTTGTGCCTCAAGTATCCAAGCACATATACAGTTCACCACTGAACAATCCCTGGCTCTTTAGCATCAGCAATTACAATTAGAATACAGCTGTTATGTAAATTTACTTGTGCATAGATTACAGAGACTTTCCAGATTGGCATTTTTCAGGATAATTTATTTCTTGAATTCTCATTTCTGGAATTGAAAGATAATGAACAATAGAACTTTGCCTTGTCCTCCATTATGTGTATTATAGCCTCCTGCACCCCAAAGCTGGGTTCAAGTAGTAAACTAAGGTACATTTGAAATATCCCACATGTATACCATTACTGCGCTTGTGGGCGGTATAAACTGTTGCCAGGCAGGACTCCTTGTTGGGTAGATGGTCACTGCTGTCTTAGGAGAGCCTCCCTTTGGGCCTTGCACTCACCCCCCACTTTTAGTCACTAACCTTAGCCTGTTGCTCAACAGCTTGGGCCTTTTCTTTCTCCACTCTGCAAGAAAAAAAAAGAAAAAAAAGAGCAACTTATCAGAAACTACCCTATCAGACATTGGGCCACTATTTCGATTTAAAAAATAAACTTTTTGAAAATAAATAGAGACTAACAAATGGCTAACATAAAAAATAGAACCTTAATGAACTAAAGAAAGCTAGCTCTTACAATCAAACAGTGCAGTAAAATTAACTATGATTTATATAGCTATACATATATATGCTATAGATACAGACATATCTATACACAGATATATACTATATATAAATTATATAATGAACAATAGCCTGATAACTCTTAAATGATAGAATTTGTGATCAGATATTAAGGATTTCCTTACCTCTCAGCAAAGGCTCTGATTTCCCAGAGTTCTAATTCTTCCTCTGCAACCCAGGTTTCAATAATAACAGGGCCAGTTTGCTTAGGCGTTTCTGGTCTCTTTGGCCGCAGTGCACTTGATCTAAGGCCTTTCCTCTGAGGTGTAGGTGTTTCTTTGGAAAAGAAAGCAGAGTAGGGGCTGGGAATATGGCCTAGTGGCAAGAGTGCTTGCCTTGTATACATGAAGCCCTGAGTTGAATTCCCCAGCACCATATAAACAGAAAACGGCCAGAAGTGGTGCTTTGGCTCAAGTGGCAGAGTGCTAGCCTTGAACAAAAAGAAGCCAGGAACAGTGCTCAGGCCTTGAGTCTAAGCCCCTGGACTGGCAAAAAAAAAAAAAAAGAAGAAGAAGAAGAAAGCTGAGTATTTTAAATGACCCAGCTTTTTGGGGGTGGGGTGGGGGATTTGGTCATGGGGCTTGAAATCTAGGCCTGGGCACTCTCCCTGAGTTCTTCAGCTCAAGACTAGCACTCTACCATTTGAGCCACAGCACCATTTCTGGTTTTCTGGTGGTTAATGGGAGATAAGAGTCTCACACACTTTCCTGACCAGGCTGGCTTTGAACCTTGACCCTCAGATCTCAGCCTCCTGAGTAGTTAGGACTACAGGTATCAGCCACCAGGACCCACTACAAAACTGTTTTTTTTGTCTGTTTTTTTAATGAGCTTACTGCCAAGCACTGGTGGCTCACATCTGTAATCCTAGCTACTCAAGAGTCTGATATCTGAACATTGCAGTTTGAAGCCAGCCTGGACAGAAAACTGTGAGACTCTTATCTCCAATTATCCACCAGAAAACTGGAAGCGGTGATGTGGCTCAACGTGACAGAGTACTAGCCTTGGGTGAAAGAGCTCTCAGGTTCTGAGATCAAGCCCCATGACTGACACTCCTGACCTCCAAAAGAATTAGAGTACTCCTGGAGTCTTCTATATATTAAAGGAAAAACAAACAAACAAACAAGAATAATTGCCAAACTTTTTCTTCTTTATGTCATTTTTGACACAAACTATCTGTGTGCAGCCTAGGTTGGTGCTGAATTAATGATCCTTCTCCCTTAGCTTCCAGAGTGAATGTCATAGACTGTAAGAATGTGCTGCCAAACTCAGCAAACATTCTCTCCTTAAAGAGCCAAATGGTATGGTCAGACTGTGCGGGCCAGCTGGTCTCTGTTCCAACTACTTGACTCTTCCCTTTGTATCATAACAGAAAGAAAATGCATACCTGAGTAAGAATAATTATGCTTCAATCAAACCTTATTTGCCAGGGGGAAAAAAAAAAGCAAGCTGTCTGGCCAAGGCTCATGGGATGCGGACTAGTGGCTCACGTGACCTGTTCCCCCTGCCTGTCAGTCTATTTAAGCCCCTTTCCCCCCATGTGACTAAGACCCCAACACAGATGCATGCTCCTCTCACAGAGGATGCAGGCTCTCACAGAGCCTCAGTCTCCCAAGTAGCTGGGATTGTAAGTGTATGCCACCACACCCAGCCTGAATAATTCTTTGTGTTTCATATAGTATTTTTATTCTGACCACTGAAGTCCTTTGCAGTAGCTTTAACCCTTTAGTCCACAAACCATTTTCATAAGTCAGGCTCTGCACAAAATGCCATGATTACAACAAACCAGCAAGAGTAGTGGCTGTTTTCCTGGGGCTAGGGACTATGGTCCAATCACTGCCTATATCTTCATTACAGGAGGTTACATAGTAACTACAGGCACTAATATGTGGCTAACAGAATCTTGCTATCTTTATTACTTAAATTCAGTTAAAATTTTTTTGATACTTAGTTCATACTGAAAAAATATTTTTCAAAAATTTTCATGTGTATGGGTAACAAGAGAACAAAAATGTTACCATTCTTTACCTTTTGGTGCTTCTGGGACTCCAATGGGGCAAATGATTTTCCTGATACAGTATTCAGAACGAATGCCATAAGGACCGACATCCCGCCTCTTAATTATTTCTGTGGTTGTGATTTCAGTTTCAGATGTTTCTATGGGGATTCAATTGCATATTATTAATACCATCATATATTCTCAGAGACTATAAAGGTACCATCCCTCTTTAAAGAAGAGACACATGGAATAAACCTTCAGAAATATTTTATTAATGACTACATGGTAGTAGACTGCAACAGTATTGAGTTTCTCCCATGGGAAACTTATTAGGTTATATACTTAGGTGTGTTTGGCCTAGGGTCTCACTATTTTGGCCTTGAACTTTTGGGTATAAGCAATCTTCCTATTTCAGCTTCTTGAATAGCTGAGAGAAAAATTTCTAAACTGGGCTGGGAATATGGCATAGTGGTAGAGTGCTTGCCTCGTATACATGAAGCCCTGGGTTTGATTCCTCAACACCACATAAATAGAAAAGGCCAGAAGTGGCACTGTGGCTCAAGTGGTAGAGTGCTAGCCTTGAGCAAAAAAAAAAAAAAAAAAAAAAAAAAAAAGAAGCCATAGACAGTGCTCAGGCCCTGAGTTCAAGGCTCAGAACTGGCAAAAAAAAAAATCTAAATTGGACAAAAACGTGCGACTTAGCTCTTGGCAGTGAAACTGAAAATAAAAATCCTAGATTGGAGGTGTGGCTTGGTGGAGCACTAGCCAATGAGTGAAGGCAGTCGAGTCCTAGTCTAGGACTCTGCCCATCCCCCCCCCACCCCCCCAAAAAAACCCACAAGATGAGTCTTAGGACAACAGAATCAAGCACAGGGCTCACAATTTAAATGACTTCTACTCTTACAAAAGATATCACTTGAAAGATTTGACTTTCTTTTTCTTTTTCTTCTTCTTCTTTTTTTTTTTTTTTTTGGCCAGTCCTGGAGCTTGAACTCAAGCTTCTTTTGCTCAAGGCTAGCACTCTGCCACTTGAGCCACAGCGCCACTTCCAGCTTTTTCAATATATGTGGTGCTGAGGAATCGAACCCAGAGCTTCATGTATACGAGACCAGCCCTTTACCACTAGGCCATATTCCCAGCACCAGATTTGACTTTCATGTATGGTGTCGTCTCACAATCTGAATTTTCCCCTAACCATCAGGATTTTATAACATGTTACACTTAAAAGCTATATTATTGTTGTTTTGGTGGTACTGGTAATTGAATTCAATTTGCCACTTACATTTGCCACTTGAGCCATGCCTTAAGCCCATAAAGCTGTATTTTTATGAAAACAACAACAACAACAACACAGATGCTAACTATAACTGGGAGAGACTGAGGGAAGAGGTGACACTGTTTAAAACAAATGTACTCTTTACCTGACTTATATAACTGTAACCCCTCTATACATCACCTTTATAACAATTTTTTAAAAAGATGCTAACTAAAATGGGTAACCAACCAGTCAAGTGACATTATCCTTAAAACTCAACCCCCTTACCTGTCCGTGTAGTCCCTCCTCCTGGTGGAGCCTTGGCTGCCATGTCATCCCATCTCAGGCTGGCCCACAGTAACCGCAACATCAGGCTCACTCCCGCAAGGGACTTCACCGTCTGAAGCCTGTACCTGAAAGATCGGACCAAGTAAACCTCTCTTTCTCTCAAGATGCGCATACAAACATACATTTTCTATTTCCATCTCTGTGCCTCCCATCCTTCTCTCTCCATTGCTGGTCTTCCCTCTATCCTTTCTCTTCTTTCCTCAATTGAAAGATTTTGTCTTTACCTTCATTATGACTTAAGCATTTATAGTAAGTTTTGTCTTTTTTTTTTTTTTCAAGGTCAGTTGTGGGGCTAGAACTTGGGGCCTGGGTGCCACAGTGCCATTGCCAGGTTAAGAATATCATGGACTTTCCTGTCTGGGCTGGCAATCCTCTGGTTTCAGCCCCCTTAGTAGCTAGGAGTACAGGTGTGAGCCACCAGCAAGCGCCTAGCTCATAATATGGTGTTGTAAGATTCTAACATTATATGTTCCTTCAAAGAACTTTTTGTTCCTAGATACAACTTGTACCTGACAATTTTAAAGGGTCTATTTTCATTTTGAATGTCACATAAATATGCACAGTAATAAGCATGTTTCACTGTAAAGTTGAAATGGTAACAATTTATGAAGATTTCACAAATTAATTCATCTCCAAAATACAAGTTAAAGTATAAACAAGAACAAATAAATTGTTTTTAAAAGCAGCTACAGAAGTTTTGACTGATTTGGGCTGCAACAGAAAAATCTGAAAACGTTTTATCTAACACTGGGGCTTGAAATCAAGGCCCCCTTATTTGGCTTTTTCACTCAAGTTCATCTCACTTCCATCTTTTTTTCTGGCTAAGTGGAGATAAGAGTCTTATAGAATTGTCTTCCCTGGCTGGCTTTTCAAACCTCAATTCTCAGATCTCAGTCCCCTTTGTAGCTAGGATTACAGATGTGAGCCACCAGTGCCAAGCTTGTTTATTTCTTCTTAAAAAGCAAAATTAAACCTGAATACTTTGCAAATGTAGGAAGACCTTTCCCAGTGGGAAGAAAACTCTGTATCCAAATAGTGGTTCTAGAAAACATCAAGTACTAGATGCTGAATAATACCATCTAACAATGTTAGTGCAATTTAGGGGTCCTATAATGAGCAGTGAAACATTAGAAAAAGGACAATGCTAAATCAGTTACTAATCAGAAATGTTTGTTTTTCCCTTCAGACATAAGCAGCATAGTGTGAAGTTACTGAATTGTTTCTCTGTTCTTCAAAGCTAAAATCAGTTTCAAATGAATTTACTCAACTGCAGTGGGTAAATGCCCTGAAATATACCTCACTAGAATTTTTTTTGGTTGATCATGGGGCTTCAACTCTGGGCCTGGGAGCTGTCTCGGTGCTTTTTTGCTCAAGGCTAGTGCTCTACCACTTTGAGCCACCAGCATCCAGCACCAGAATGCATTTTAAAGGATCCGTAGGCTGTCAATTCTATACTAGGACTTTTGGATAACAAGCAATTGATAGTTTGACTCTATATAAATGAATATGCTAGCTGATTGCAATGTAGGAAAGTCTACAAAATCAAAGTGATTTCTTTCATTAATAGAGACAGACAGGGCTGGGAATATGGCCTAGTGGTAGAGTGCTTGCCTCGAATACATGACACCCTGGATTTGATTCCTCAGCACCACATATATAGAAAAAGCCAGAAGTGCACTGTGGCTCAAGTGGTAGAATGCTAGGCTTGAGCAAAAAGAAGCCAGGGACAGTGCTCAGGCCTTAAGTTCAAGCCCCAGGACTGGGGGAAAAAAATAAAGACAGATGGTATATGTCGGTGTGTTACTGGAGACTGAACTAGAACCTTCCATGCTAGGCAAGCACTCTACCACTTGAGCCATACCTCCAGCTCGGTAGACAGTAAATCTGCAGGCAACTAGCATTTGAAGGACAATACTTCCTTCTATCAGCATTAAGTTAGAAAAGGGAACCATGTGAAAAAGACAAAGCTCTAGCTAAGACGTTGCTGCATCTTCCTAAGGTTCTACCCCTACGTTGACACATTATGCTATGTTCTCTCTGGGTGCATCCTCAGACAGGCACAGAGCAGCTCTTCTATTAGTGGGGAAACACAAAGTGCAGGGATGTCCTGAGAGGGATAAAGTCTCCCTTTCAGACCACACCCTAAAGGAATCCTTAGGGAACTTGGCTCACATGGAGAAAGCAAATGGAGACTTATGTGTAAAGACAAGTTCATTCGCATTCACTCGTCTCATCTGCTCTCTATGTTCACACAATAACCTCACCAGGGAGAAACACATCACCTAGATCATCAGCTTGCTCATCCAGTCATCTGTTCAGAACACAGCTGAGTGCAGTCTATGTGGCAGACTATGTGAAAAGATCTGGAGACACATCAGTGAATTAGAATCTGTTTCTGTGTTCCAAGTACAAGAGAGGGACATCTGACCTAGCTTGGGGACAGAGATCAGAGGCTTGGTATCAACTAAAAGGACAAGTTAAGGGTGCGTGCTGGGCAAGGGGCAAGGAGGGCTGGTTGAGGGCAAGGGGTACAGAAATGCTTAGAAGCAATGTTGAAGAGCACACACCCGTCTACACCACATCCAATGTGCTATGTCTGCGGGGCAGGATTGTGGAGGTACAGATAGAGATGAGGCTGGCCTGAGAGAGGAAGGCAGAATCAAAAATGTGCTGCCCCGACCAAAGAAGAGTAGGATATTCTGCTATTGGGTAGTCATCCACAGAATAACCACAGGACAGAGTGAAATGTTACAAGCTTCTTCTGGCAGCACTATGGAGATTACCAGGTCAAAGTGATCATGAAACACAGAGGAAAGGCTTGGGAAAGGGTAAGTGGCAGTGTGTGGTCAAAGTTCTGTGTCTATGAGACAAACTTCACTTTCCCATAGTGCTCAACTCTAAGATTAATAAAACTCACACATGCAGCTGGGCACACCTATACTCCCAGCAACTGAGGGGCTGAGGCACAAGGAGCCAAGAATTGGGGACCAGTCTGGGCAATATAGTGAGACCCCCAGAATAAATATTTTTAAAATATCATATCATACATGTGTCTGTGGAATTCTTAGTTCCTACTCTAAGGAACAAACATACTTTGTTTAAGTGTGAGTATAAAAATGCACTTCATAGGTATGCTTTTTAAAAAGTGTATTCCAAAATGAAGAACACACACATTTACCCATACCTCTCTTAGACAGAAGGTATTTTATTTACCTCAACTTTAGCAAATTAAGATGTTAGCATATATCTGAAGGCAATTATCAAAAACATACAGGAAAGTCTTTCTTTCCATTAAAAATGAGAAACAGGTACAAATTGTGCACAGTACATAGCATACAATACAACACAAGGCTCCTGAAACCCAGCTGTGCACAGAAGGACACTGAGCACTGCGTGAGAGCTGGCAAATTGTAAGAGCAGCACTTCCCAGTTCAGTCTACCTTCCACTCCCCAACAGAAAAGAG
The DNA here is from genome assembly GCF_023159225.1 of Perognathus longimembris pacificus. Taxonomy (NCBI): domain Eukaryota; kingdom Metazoa; phylum Chordata; class Mammalia; order Rodentia; family Heteromyidae; genus Perognathus; species Perognathus longimembris. Next base: position 45,151,512 of record NC_063177.1, read on the forward strand.
CAGAAGGGCCAGCCTCAGCAACTGCCAGGTCATTTTTAATTAAGAGTATTTGTACACAGTAACTTTTCCAGTGGGAAAGAAGTTACCTGCAGGACAGTCAAGGATACATTTTGGGACCGCTCTCAATGAAGAAAGCAGAAAAGTGCAGAGTAATCCTACAAATCCATGAACTGTAATGAAGAATTCCTTGATTCCCTGCAGGATTCTGCAAATCCTTCATTGCAGGCCCTGCAGAGAAATTGTACTTTTCAGCTGTCTCTACTGCATGTGTAATGGAGTGATGATATTTTACTTCAAATTAAATGATGAGTTATAAAAATAAAACTTGCTCATACAAACTATGATTGGTTGGATCAGTAAATTAATTCCTCTACAGAGAGCACTTATTTACATTCTTGTTTGGTCTTTTCTGATGTTAGCTGACTACAATATAAAGGACACACAAAAAAGTGTGACTTTCAAGAAACTGGAAACACATTAAAAGACACACCAAAATCAAAGTTTTACGAGAAATGAAATCTGCTCAGTAACCTCCGACAATAAGCTTAGGAATCTAGCCAAAGCAATCTACCACTAAGACTGAGCCTGCTTTCCACACACGCTCCCCAGACCCTTACACATTCTCATGCTTATGTCCTACCTCCAGTTATAAGGGTGAAGAGAGAGACAGACATTAAAAAAGATAAGGCAAGGACAGATAGGTGGAAGATGACAACAAAGCAGACTGGGATTTAGGAAACCAGGCCTTCTAACTTTGCCTCTGTGTAGGCAAAGGCAAATTGCTACACATCTAGGGAAGAATTTCTATGGTCACTTTACAGCTGCCAATACTATATACTTAGATTTGTCCCCTGAATCTAAAGTGCCCAGAAAATTTTAAACTAGGAGTATTTCTGGGTTCCAGAATATTCCTAAGCAATTGTAGAGTCTACTTTTTTTTTTAACATAAATAACAGAGAATCCAAAATGCAAGTTTATCATGCACATAAGCTACAGAAGATTTTCACATTATATTGAATTTTAAGAAATATCAATGTTTCCTTATTTTTACATTGTTATGAGCACCTACCTAATAGAAATAAAATACAAACATTCCAGAAAGTTGGTATTAATCCCAACCCAATTTTGTGGTTATCTTATTCCCTGAACAAACAAAGCAGCAATAACTTGCACACAGCACGCTAGGAATGACAGGTTCCTTATATCTTAGAAAAGTTAAAATTTAAAATTGAATTTAAAGGATTCCTTTACACATCAAGTCTTTCAATGCATTTTTTTTTTCTAAACCAACTTTGGTATCTACCAACTGGCCAAGCTGGAAGCTTTCTGTATCTTATTTCTATGACCAACTTTGCTCATTAAACACATGCCTTTCTGTCTCCGTTCAATTATCTCACCTTATTAAAAATGAGAGAGTATTCTTTGGAAACTTCCCATCCTGGCAAATACATTTTAAAATACATACCTCCAAGTGATCCCAAAGGTTGGTCTAGGAGAAGGATATGGCCATATATCCAATGCAGGTTTCGCATTGTAATTAAAGTAAGGGACTTCTCGAATTCCTCCTTTTCTGGCTAACTTTTTTAAGTCATCATTGGGCAAGACAAATATGCTCTTCTTGCTGCTCTTGGTGATAAACTTCCTGTAGGATGGCAAAGCTGTACCTGAGCGAGCCTTCTTCGGTCTTGAAAACTTTGTCAGTTTCACTTTGTCCCTTGTGGAATACTCCTTGCTGACTGTCATGGCTGTCACCAGTGTGCCTCCTGCGGTGGTCAGGGAGTCTGTCACGGTTGTGGTGACCACGGTTTTGCTCTGCTCCTTCACAGAGATGATGTCCTCCGTGCTGTCTGTGGAGGGAGTGGACAGCTTGGTGACTGTTGTGGTAGTGGTAGTGACTGTGGATTTGGCACAATTTTCTGTAGAAGACACCACAGTTTGCTTATCGCCTTTTGCTACCTTGATCACAGTCTTTGATTCCGTGGCAACCGTGGATGTCGTGGTGGTAACTTCCGTGATGACCGTTTTTCTTTTGGAATCTCCATTGATGTTTTCGGCTTTGTGGGTGGGCAGCCCATTTTCATCCGTGAAATCATTACTGAGGTTGGACTCCTCTCCAGAAGTGATTGGGGATGGAGTAACTTTCTTCACTTCTGGGGTCTCCACTTCCATATCTTCTATCTGATTAAATGAATTGCTTTCTGGGCAAGAGGATGGAGGCGTCATCTGCGTACTGTCAGGCTCTTTGGTTGGTGGTAGGCTCTTGAGACTCTCTTGGTAATTACCTTCAGTATCTAAGGAACTCAGGACACGTGAATTGGTTTCTGAATTGTTTTTTTCATTCAGCTCTTCCATGATGACATCACCATTAATGAAAGGCTTCACAGCAGACTCTTTAACAGTCAAAGGCTTAATATCATTTTCAGGGATTATTTTATTTACATTATTAACTCTGGATTCAACATTGCCACTCACTACTTTGCTTTCAGGGATTTCCTTCAAGCATTCACCTTTCGAACATACCTTAGCTTTCTTATCTTTTCCATTTATTTGAAAGGTACTTTTTTGTCCTTTCCTTTCAGATTCTCGATTTTCACTATTCCTTTTATCAGTGGTATTTTTGAGATTTGCTTGGTCAGCACATTTATTCATTGGTCTCTCCTCTAATCTCTGCTGCTGGCTTATTTTTTTCCCATTTGCTTCCATTGCCTTGCCCTGTAGCCTGCCATCACAGTTTCCAGTGGACTTTGAATTTGAAACCAATTCACATCTCAATGGCTCTGGACTTTCAATATCTTGTTCTGGAGTTAGGAACTGTTCCGAAATACTTTCACCACTGTTCTGAACAACCATATCTTCTTCACTACTATCCTGAATAGACATAGTATCAGAACTATTTTCCAAAGTGCTGTTATTATATTCATCACACTCTAGTTTCCCATCAAAGTCCATTGCTTTTGAGAGTGATGGGGCATCTCTGTTGCTGGTATTTTTAGGTCCTGATGGAAGTAAAGCGCTCTCAGAAGAAGAAATAAAGTTGTCATTCTCCTCCTCTAGGAGTGGTTTTCTGTTCTTAAACCTCAAAGTACCACTATCATCTGTTCTGGCTGGTTTAGAGACGTCCATGAAAAAAGCCCCTCCTTTTGTTTTGCTTTTGCTGTGTTCCTGGCTTTTATCGGTGCTTTCAGAGAGACTCTCATCTATGTCATTTTCAACAGAATTTTGTTTCTGGTAATTTGTCCCCATAGTCCGAACGGAGACATCATCTAACAGGCGACGTTTTGAATATGGTTTGCTTGGGCTAAGACTAGAATCACTGATGTCCAGAGCTGAGGAATCACTTTGTGAACATCCCTGAATTGACTCCTCACACTTCTCTTTATTTACAATTGGGCTTGGTTCTTCTCTAAGCAAGTCATTTTGACACTCTTCTTTCACTTTGGTTATGATGGGTGAATCACAGAGATCTCTCAAGGAAGTTGTAGAAGACTTTCCGGAATCCATAATTCCACCCTCCAACTTAATCTTTTCCAGGCGCTGTTTTTCATCCATTGTGAACTGCTTAATTCGCCTTTCAAGAAGCCCATCTAGTTTGGATGATTTGATTTTCTTTTTGTAACTAGTCCTTAGGTGAAAGCCCTCACTGACATTGATCACATCGACAGGGGAGCTTTCCTGAGAATTTACATGTGAGTCTGCTTTCTCCTCCTCCTGATCCACTTCCATTGCTTCTTCATTGAAGGATTTATCATTCTCACAATCAAACAGTTCCTTCACATCTGTGAAACAAAGATATTTACAGAAATGTAATTTTTACTCTGAAATGAGGGATTTGTGAAACAATATACATATGCACATATATAATATAAATTATACATATATAAAATATTAATTTTTGTGTCACTTCTGTGGTTTGAATTCAAGGCCTGGGAGCTAGTCCCTGAGTAATTGTTCAAGGCTGGTGCTCTACTACTTGAACCACAGCTCCACTTTAACTTTTTGGTAGTTAATTGGAGATAAGAGTCTCAAGGGGAAGCTGGGTGCTGGTGGCTCACACCTGTAATCCTAGCTACTCAGGAGTTTGAGATCCGAGGATCATGGTTCAAAGTCAGCCTGGGCAGGAAAGTATATGAGACTTATCTCCAATTAATCACCAGAAAACTAGAAGTGGTGCCATGGCTTGAGCAAAAGTAACTCAGGGACAGTGCTCAGGCCTAGAGTTCAAGCCTCACGACTAACAAAAAAAATAGTCTCATGGAGCCGGTGCCAGTAGTTCATGCCTGTAAGCCTAGATACTCAGGAGGCTGAGATCTGAGGATTGTAGTTCAAAGCCAGCCTGGGCAGGAAAGTTTTCATGACACTCGTATTTCCAATATACTACTCAAAAAAGCCAGCAATGGCTATATGGCTCAAGTGAGAGAGTGCTATCCTTGAGCACAAAGAGACTCAGGAATAGCACCCAGACCCTGAGTTCAAGTCCTAGGACTTGGGGGAGGGGGGAGGGAAAGCATATACTTTTTGAGGTTTCTTTCTTTCCTCACTTGTGGGGCTCACAACCTGGGTGCTGTCCCTGAGCTGTTTTGCTCAAGGCTAGCACTCTACCACTTTGAGCCACAGCACAACTCTGGTTTTTGAGTGGTTAAACAGAGATACAAGTGTCATGGAATTTCTAGGCTTGCTTTGAACTATGATCCTCAGATCTCAGCCTCCTGAGGAGCTAGGATTAAAGGAGCCACTGCTGTCTGGCTTGAAGTTTCTGAAGTGATTAGAAATAGATCATGGACAGGGTTAAACATTATAAAAGGTTAAAAATACATATTCCAATTTATTCTAAAATACTCCTTTTTACAAAAGGTAAGTTTCTCAAAAGCTGTCATACAATCTAGTAAATTTTATTCCTAGATCTATCTCTGAGAAGCAAAACCATAAATCTACAAAAAACAAAAAAAAAATACAAAGCCTAGGGGCTGGGGATATGGCCTAGTGGCAAGAGTGCTTGCCACATATACATGAGGCCCTGGGTTCAATTCCCCAGCACCACATATACAGAAAATGGCCAGAAGTGGCGCTGTGGCTCAAGTGGCAGAGTGCTAGCCTTGAGCAAGAAGAAGCCAGGGACAGTGCTCAGGCCCTGAGTCTAAGCCCCAGGACTGGCCAAAAAAAAACAAAGCCTTGTTTGGTTGATAGCTAAGAAGCAGATACAGCTCTGATATGGACTAGTATGAAATAATAATAAAATACTATTTGGAAATAACAAAGTACTGATATGTTATAATATGCATAAACCTTGAGAACACTACTACACTCAGTGAAAGAAGTCAGCCACAGGACAACATACTGCCTAATGACACTGGAATGAAATGTTGACAACACATAAATGCATATGGACAGAGAAGAGACTGGTAGGCTGGAAGCATCTGGGAAGGACTGCAAGGTGACTGCCTGTGAATAAGAGGTTTCACTTTGAGGTGATGAAAATGTTTTAACGTTGACTGTGAAGATTATATGAGAACTCCATGTTTAACCTTTTGAGAAACTTAATATTATCTTTGGTAAAAAGTGGAGTGTGCATTAGAGTAAGTAAGTTGGTATATGTGTTTTTTTGTTTTGTTTTGTTGCCAGTCCTGGGGCTTGAACTCAGGGCCTGAGCACTGTCCCTGGTTTCTTTTTGCTCAAGGCTAGCACTCTGCCACTTGAGCCACAGTCCCACTTCTGGCTTTTTCTATATATGTGCTGCTGAGGAATCGAACGCAGGGCTTCATGTATACAAGGTGAGCACTTTACCACTAGGTGAGCATTTTACCACTAGGCTATATAGATTCCCAGCTCAGAATATGTGTTTTTTAACCTTTTACAAATGTTTAACCTGTCCATGACCTATTTAAACCATTTCAGAAACTTCACAGGCTAACAACCTGTGACTCTGTAATGGTGTTCACATTAGCTCAGTGAACTGTATATGACACGAATCCAGTTTTCTAATAAAGCTGTCACCAGAAGGATGAGTGCCTTTGCTGTGGTGGAAACTGGAGGCAGTGTATTCCTATAATGCCTAGGCTGCCCTCCTCATGGACTCTCCTTACCTTCATCCTTCTCAGTAGTCTTTGACATATCCACTTCACTCTGACCTGCTTCTTTAGCACAATCTCTTTTTTCACAATCAGACCCTGCTTTTGTTTTTTTTGGACTCTGCAAACCTTTTTGTTTATCTGATTCATCCATATTTTCATCTACATTATTTTTTGCTAAAAAGAATCACAAATAACAATTATATACATATATATTAAATACTAGAAATTAACTATATATATCTAGTTTAGTAGAAATAATCAAGTATTTTCTAGTAAGTAAATATCATTATTTTTCATTACAACCAAAGTTGAAGGTACAATTATCCTTTCTTAACCTTCCTTGCTGGGAAAACAAAACAAAACAAAACACTTTTTTTTGGGGGGGGGGCAGTCCTGGGGCTTAAACTCAGGGCCTGAGCACTGCCCCTGGATTGTTTTTGCTCAAGACTAGCACTCTACCACTTGAGCCACAGTGCCACTTTCAGCTTTTTTCTATATATGTGGTGCTGAGGAATCAAACCCAGGGCTTCACGTATATGAGCACTTTACCACTAGGCCATATTCCCAGTCCCAACAAAACACTTTATATGCTGGTGATGTTCTTCTTCTGAAAGCATTAAAAGTCCTGGTATTTTAAACAGCTAACTATGAAATATTTGGGTTTCTCTGTATTAAAGGGCTTCCTTGGGCTGGGGGGTGCATCTTAGTAACAGAGTTCTTGACTAACATGTGCAAATGCCCTGAGCTGAAGTTCCTGGAACTGCAGTGGTCCTCCTCGGCATCAGAACAAGGTAGCCATTTCTGCAGTAACTAACAGGTCTGACATTAACCAGTGGCTATTGCTACAGTCACTGTGTAATGTGAATGTGCATGTTCATATACACACTGGTCTTGGGGCTTGACCTTAGGGCCTGGGAGCTGTTCCTGAGCTTTTGTGGCTCAAGGCTAGTGGTCTACTACTTGGGCTAAAGCTCCACTTCTGGCTTTTTGATGGCTAATTGCAGCTAAGTGATTCATAGGCTATCCTGCCTAGGCTGGCTCTGAAATAAGTTCTTTAGATCTCAGCCTTCTAAGTAGCTGGGATTACAGGCATGAACCACTAGGGCCCTATTGTGGTTTCCATTTTATAAAGCATACAGACTGTGCTTTCTTCCCTGCCACCATTTGGGAGGCAGAGCTGAAAAAGACCACTCACTACTTAAAGAGAAAAGCCCAGGATCTGAACAATGGACAACACTGTGCTAAGAAAAGTGAATTTAAAATAAGTCTGGCAAACATAAATAATATGTATATTGATCAGCTAGATTTTATCATATAGGTCAAGGCCAGGCCAAAACAATTAAACAAAGAGCTCCTATAGCTCTCTATAATTCTAAGTGCTACATGAGGTGAATCAGTAATAAAAGAATGAAACAGTATAAAAGAATCTTATAGTGCTCTGTTGGAAGGTATTATAAGGGCCATTTGAGATGAATATAATAGATAACAGAACTGAGTGCTGACTACTGCTAGTTCCCAAAGAGAAATAAACATTGGTATGTCCAAGATACTCCTAGCCATATGACATAGTGAGTCTTGTAAATACCTATTTTTCCTATTTAAGATAAACCAGTAACAACTTTCCAATAGCAACAACTTCAGTAAACCAGTCAGAAAGAAGCCAAGGGTGATCACTAGGCGAATACACAATTATTTTATACTAGACATGTGCTCATAGAGGTTTCATAGGGATGAATATAACACAGCCTCAATTAGCAAGTTTCTTAGATAGAAAAAGGTCACATGGCAGACAGCAAAAACAGCTACAGAAGACATGTGTTCTGGCCAGGGGTCTACCTCCCCTATCCATGTGCTCAGTGTGTCAATCTGTGAAGTAATTAATCTTTACAAATTTGAGGGGTTGGAGGCATGGTTCAATTACAAGACTAGCCAATAAATGAAAGCCTCCGGAACTGAGTCCTGATTTCTGCCAGAAAAAGAAAAAATGAAAGAAATTTGAAACTCTTTGGTCTCTTAAAAGGCCACTTCTAATGAATCTATATACTAACACTTGGTTAGTCATGAGAAAAATCTCAATCAACAGCTCTAGTCCATGACAGTATGCTGGAAACCGGTGCCACTTCTTTTCTGGATTTGTTATTTCAGGAAGAATGAGCTTACCAGATATGTGACTTAATTAGTGAACTAGTATATGGATTTTTTGTTGTTATTTTTGGTGCCAGTTCTGGGGCTTGAACTTGGCCTGGGCACTGTCCTTGACATTTTGTGCACTGGGCTAATGCTCTACCACTTGAGCCACACAGCTCCACCTCCAGCTTTATTATGGGTACCTGGAGATAAGAGTTGTACAGACTTTCCTGCCCAGGCTGGCTATGAACCACAATCCTCAGAGTGCAGCCTCTGACTAGTTAGGATTACAGGCATAAGCCAAGACACCCAGCTTAGTACAGAATTTTGACTTTGCAAAACAAACCAATCAGGTGGTTATTACTTTTGTGTTTTGTATTTTTGTCAGTCCTGGGGCTTGAACTCAGGGCCCGGGTACTGTTGCTGACCTCTTCAGCTCAGGCTAATGCTCTACCACTTGAGCCATAGCACCACTTCCAGTTTTCTGGTGGGTAAATGGAGATAAGAGTCTCACAGACTTTCTCACCTGGGCTGGCTTTTAACTGTGATCCTCAGATCTCAGCCTCCTGAGTAGTTAGGATTATAGGCATGAGCTACTGGTGCCCCCGGCTAACTTTCATTTCATAAATTAAGTTTTTTTCTATCATTTGTAAATGAAATCTTTATTTAAGTTAAAACCTTTATTTAAGTTAAAATCTTTCAAACTTTAGAAACCAGTAAACTACAATACTAATTTTGCACAAAACTTCAGCAAAATGTTCTTATCCAAACCGCTGGGCATGGTGTGGCCCACAACTGTAATCTGAGATACTGTGGGAGCAGAGATTGGGAGGGCTAGGACATGAGGCTAGAAGGCAAAAAGTTAGTAAGACAAAACAAGTCAGGTGTGTTGGCACAGGTCTATGGTACAGCTACATGAGGTATAGGTAGGAGAATTGTTGTTCAAGTCCTGTCCTGAGTGAAATACAAGATTCTATTTTAAAAAATTAAATTGAAAAGGGAAAATGTGCATCAAGTAGCAGTAGAGCACCTGTCTAGCCAAGTGCAAGGTTCTGTATTATAAAGAAGTATAAATTATAAAAAATATACTATGAATTTCTAAGAAAACAACACATCAGAAATTATTCTGCATAAAATTATCATGACTATTAAAATATTATATATAGCATAAAATAATTCAACCACTTACTTCCTTCTAATGGCTTTCTGTAATTCACATTAGTATTGCCTGGCAATTTAGGAACAAACCTATAAACATGAGTTTTACTAATCCAGCTCCAGCCACCGTATCCTGTTACTCTGTATTCTTCTCCTTTCTGTTTCCACACCTGGATAAATGCAAACACTGCTGTTAGACAACACGCTTACAAACCATGTGGAATTTCATGCTTGTTAAACAAGAATAAGAGTCAAACAAATTACAGGTACCAACTAATTTGGTTCTTGGAATCTAACATTTATGGAGGAATTTATCAATCCTTTCTAACATGAGAAAGTTAAACCAGATTTAGAGTTTTCCATCCATATTCCATTAAAAGAAATCTATGCTTGGGCTGAGAATATGGCCTAGTGGCAAGAGTACTTGCCTCCTGTACATGAAGCTCTAGGTTCGATTCCTCAGCACCACATAAACAGAAAAAGCCAGAAATGGCACTGAGGCTCAAGTGGTAGAGTGCTAGCCTTGAGCAAAAAGAAGCCAGGGACAGTGCTCAGGCCCAGGACTGGCAAAAAAAGAAAAGAAAAAAAGAAATGTATGCCTATAATGGTACCAGTGGCTCACACCTGTAATACTAACTACTTATTTAGGAGGCTGAGATCTAAGGATCAGAGTTCAAAGACAGCCCGGGCCGAAAAGTCCTTGAGACTCCATCTCCAATTAACCAACAAAAAGCTGGAAGTGGAGGTGTGACTCCAGTGGTAGAGTGCTAGGTGTGAGCAAGAAAAGTGAGTGAAAGTGTGAGGCCCTGAGTTCAGACACTGGTAGTCCTCCCTACTAAAAAAGAAAATGAAACCAGAAAGATAAAGTCATCACAACTGTATGTAATTACAAGATGTCTCAGAAGTGGCCAGCTCAACTGAGGAGGACCGTGGCTATGTTACCTGGTGCTTGACCGGGAACGTGTACTTCACCCATGTGGCCTGCTGCATTGTTTCTTCCTCTTCCTGCTTCTTCTCCTTCTTCTTTACTTTCTCCTTCTCTTCTCTCTCAATGGATGTCATTCTGTGTAGCCTAAGTATATGCAGGCAGAAAAACTGAGTTATACTTAACTTTCAAAAAGGTAAACAAAAAGTTGAAAACACAACACTGAAAATTAGGCACAAAAGCAAAGGCTGGTTAGTTATATAACCCCAGAACCCATCTCACGTGTCAAAAATAAGTATAAGTACCATAGTGTAACAGGAAAAATTGAAGTACAAAATAGCAAAAACAAGGAATGCTATCTTGCTGCATGCCTCCTATTTTTCTTCCATGCATTTGCCAAACCTGACTACTACACATTTACATAAAGGGCAGTGACCACACACACACACACACAACACCCTGGAATCTGAATTTCATGTCAGAACACAAAGATTAAAAATAAGCCAGATATGGTAGCCCACACCTGTAATCCCAGCACTTGGGGGGCTGTGGCAGGAGGATCAGGAGTTTGACTGCACTACATGTGAGATCCTGTCTGAAAACAAAGACACAAAGCTAGCTCTCCTTCCTCCTCAATTTTAAGAAGGCTTTGTATCTCAATGACAGGACTCCTGCAGGCTGAGGGTTCATGCACTAGCTGCAAACAAGCAGTACAGAGACACAATCTATAAACGTTCCTCTAGGATCTCATAAATTACAGGAGACAATTGGGGGGTCCCCACTAGGAGCTAATTTACTTGCTCAAACACCATCCTTTACCAACGCTCTTGAAACTGGGAAACAAAGCAAGCTCTAGAGGCACAGTACATGGGCAAGCTGGCAGTCTTAGTCCTAGACTAAAACCGGCCTGTGCCAGGACCAAGTTTTATGCCTCAGTGTTTGTGGGCTGCTTGACACACTGAAAAGCCAGGTCCAGCAGTGACAGAGGCCAGGAACAACGTGCTATGTGGACAATCACGTCACAGTGACACTCCATGAGCCCACAGCTGCAATCGGTGCTCAGTATGGCCTCTTGGCATTTGTCTACAAGGCAAGTTTGTCTGTACTTATCACCAAATACAAAAGTGCACTTTGCTAAGATTATGATGTTAGAGGCAAACTGTGGTGCTATTACAATGCCACCAAAATCATTCTTACAGGAAGAGGCAGCACACAGGGTAGCTTGGTAGTTCAGTGCGGTTTAGAAAATTCTGGCACTAACTAGGTGACACTGTCCCTTCTACATCTCCATGGTGAGATGGAGCAATGGAGCATTACCTCATTTGGTAATCTCCATGTGGTTCAGGGCCATGTGGTCTTTAGCTCTGCTATTATACTAAAGTTACAACATATAACACATGTCTCCTATCCACAAGTGGGGATCCCTCCTATGTGGCTGAGCCCAAAAGTTTGTGGCACTTAATACAACGTAGCATGTAGTGTACAATTGTGAGGAACAATTTGGCATCAACTACAAAGCCAACAAGTTGTGTCACACCATCACTAGAGTATCAAACTTCCAAAACTACTAGCTCAACTGAGAGGGAAAATATACTACCCCATTATTATTTACTTATGAGAGAAGTAATGGTTTTCATGTCTACTAGCCTTTTATATTTATTTGTCTGTACAATGCCTGTTCAAATCCTTTGTCTTGTTTGTAATGGACTATTAATCCTTTTCACTTATCAAAGGTCTTTGTCAATTAAGGGAAATTTCCATTTGTGGTGCAAATATTTTTTTCCTCAGTTTGTCATCTGTCTTTTGAGTTTGATTATAACAAATTTTTTTCCACTCAATTTTAAATACATATGTTCGTTTTTTCTCCTCTATGGCATCTGGATTTTTATGACATCTGTTTAAAAACAAAGTATCATAACAAAAAATTAAATTAATTTATGTTTTCTTGATGTCTTTTGAGTTGTTTGGCTTTTTGGCTTTTTTTTTTTTTTTAATCTACATTAATCTGAGTGTCTTTTTCCTAAAAAAGGGATCTGTGGGGCCGGGAACGTGGCTTCGCAGTAGAGTGCTTGCCCAGCATGCATGAAGCCTCGGGTTCAATTCCTCAGTACCACACAAACAGAAAAGGCTGGAAATGGCACTGTGGCTCAAGTGGTAGAGTGTTAGCCTTGAGCAAAAAGAAGCCAAGGACAATGCTTAGACCCTGAGTTCAAACCCCAGGACTGGCACAAAAAAAGGGGGGGGGCGGAAATCTGTGTGATACTTTCCCCAAACATAGCTTCTTCCTCCTGATGTGTGATGTTCCATGAAAATTCCCATGTTTCCATCTATTGCTGAATTCCAGTCTACTCCACTCCACTGCTCTGTTTCTTCTATAGGGCATTTTCAAAATATGCTCATTATAATACCTGTTCACTCATCTTTTTTTTTTTTTTTTTTTTGGCCAGTCCTGGGCCTTGGACTCAGGGCCTGAGCACTGTCCCTGGCTTCTTCCCGCTCAAGGCTAGCACTCTGCCACTTGAGCCACAGCGCCGCTTCTGGCCGTTTTCTGTATATGTGGTGCTGGGGAATCGAACCTAGGGCCTCATGTATCCGAGGCAGGCACTCTTGCCACTAGGCTATATCCCCAGCCCCTGTTCACTCATCTTTGAGACAGGATGTCATTATGCAGCCTAGGATGGGCTCAACACACAATCCTCTTGCTTCCCTCTGCCTCCTAAGTGCTGGGCTCTAGGTATGTACCACCATGCCTGGTTCTACTTCTACTCATTGTGACTATTCTTCCATATCATTTTTCCTAGATAAAATATTATCCTTTTGATTAAGACATGCATGACCCAAGGAGAGAAAATCTGATCCACAGGGCTATATACTTTAAGTCTACAGTTCCACGGTGTGTATGCATGTAAGTGAGCACCAAGTAGTGGTATATGAACTCCTCTCAAGGCTGTCACTCTACCATTTAAACCACAGCTTCACTTCAGCCTCCCAACCTCCCCCACCCCACTGGACCTAGAACTTGAACTCAGGGCCTGGGTACTGTCCCTGAGCTTTTATGCTCAAGGCTAGCACTCTAGTGCTTTAGCCACAGCTCTACTTCTGCCTTTATTTTTTTGGTGGTTAGTTGGAAATAAAAGTGTCATGAGGGGCTGGGAATATGGTCTAGTGGCAAGAGTGCTTGCCTCATATACATGAAGCCCTGGGTTTGATTCCCCAGCACCACATATATAGAAAAGGCCAGAAGTGGCACTGTGGCTCAAGTGACAGAATGCTAGGGTTGAGCAAAAAGAAGCCAGGGACAGTGCTCAGGCCCGAGTCCAAGCCCCAGGACTGGCAAAAAAAAAAAAAAAAAAGTATCACAAAATTTCCTGCCTGGGTGGGCTTCAAACTTAGATCTCAGATCTCAGCCTCCTGCGCAGCAAGGATTATAGGCTTGAATAACCAGCACCTGGCTATAGTTAGGTTTTAAAGATCACTTTATACAGATCCTAAACATTTCTTGTTACATTTATTCCTAGGAATTTGAAGGTTTTGTTGCTGGAATCTTTTCTTACAGTAAACATTTTCAAAATACAGGAGAGTTAAGTAGTTGAAGCTTTCTGGGGCAGGGAATATGGCCTAGTGGCAACAGTGCTTGCCTTGTATACATGAAGCCCTAGGTTCGATTCCTCAGCACCACATATATAGAAAAGGCCAGAAGAGGTGTTGTGGCTCAAGTGGCAGAGTGCTAGCTTTGAGCAAAAAGAAGCCAGGGACAGTGCTTAGGCCCTGAGTCCAAGTGCCAGGACTGGCAGAAGAAAAATAAATTGAATTTTTTTTCAACAACCAATACATTGGATAATTATATGTCCCACTCTTTTTACATTCATTGTTCCCTTGCTGTCCCTGTAGATTTACTGCAATGTATATTCCAAATAGTAAAAAATGTGACTTTGGAAAAGTCAGTAACAAGCATAAAACAGGTTGCACACAAAGGCTAGATATGGAGGTACTGGGGTTTGAATACAGGGGTTTGAACTCAGGGTTTGAATTAGACAGTGCTCTGTCACTAAGGCACATCCCCAATTCTTTTCTGCTTTAGTTATTTTTGTGGCCAGGATCCCGATCTTGTCATCTCCTGTAGAGCCAGAATCCCATATGTGTGCTACCACATCTGGACACATCTTATCTTTTTTGGTTGGTCATGGGGCTTGAACTCAGGGCCTGGGCGCTGTCCCTGACCTCTTCAGCTCAAGGCTAGCACTCTACCACCTTAGCCACAGGACCACTTCAGTTTTCAGGTGGTTAATTGGAGATAAGAGTCTCATGGATTTTCCTACCCAGGTTGGCTTCGAACCAAGTTCCTCCTGAGTAGCTAGGATTAAAGGCGTGAGCCATCAGCACCTGGCTACATTTATCTTTTTTATTTCCAGTCTTTTCCAAATAAATTTTGTAGGGCTGGGGATATGGCCTAATGGCAAGAGAGCTTGCCTCCTATACATGAGGCCCTGGGTTCAATTCCCCAGCACCACATATACAGAAAATGGCCAGAAGTGGCGCTGTGGCTCAAGTGGCAGAGTGCTAGCCTTGAGCAAAAGGAAGCCAGGGACAGTGCTCAGGCCCTGAGTTCAAGGCCCAGGACTGGCCAAAAAAAAAAAAAAAAAAAACCACACCAAATAAATTTTGTAATCATTTTGTAATTTCTACAGAAAGTTTATTTTTTTCTTTTTTATTATTATTATTTTTTTTTAATTTTTTTTGCCAGTCCTTCAGCTTGAACTCAGGGCCTGAGCACTGTCCCTGGCTTCTTTTTGCTCAAGGCTAGCACTCTGCCACTTGAGTCACAGCACCACTTCTGGCGTTTTCTATACATGTGGTGCTGAGGAATCAAACCTAGGGCTTCAAGTATATGAGGCGAGCACTCTGCCACTAGGCCACATTCCCAGCCCTCTACAGAAAATTTTAATGCTACTGAAATTCATTTATATGTCAACAGGAAAATAACTGACATTGGCAAGACAATAATTTTTTTGGGGGGGGGGGAGTCAGTCTGGGGATTGAACATAGGGCCTGAGCACTGTCCCTGGCTTCTTTTTTCTCAAGCCTAGCACTCTACCACTTGAACCACAGTGCCGCTTCTGGCTTTTTCTATATATGTAGTGCTAAGGATTCGAACCTAGGGTTTCATGTATGTGTGGCAAGCACTTTACCACTAGGCCATATTCCTAGTCCCAAGACAGTAATTCTTATACATAAAGAGCAGGATATATTTTCTCATTTTTTAGGTATGAAAAATTTAGTGAATTTCTCATAAATATAATAACTTACTACTTAAAAAATATCCTGCTGGGTGCCAATGGCTCATACCTGTAATTCTACCTACTACCTACTCAAGAAGCTTAGATCTGAGTATCACAGTTCAAAGCCAGCCTGGGCAGGAAAGTCCTCATTAGACTCTTACCTCCAATTAACCACTCAAAAACAGGAAGCGGTGTGGTGACTCAAGTGGTAGAGTGCTAGCCTGGAGGAAAAGGAAGCCAGGGACAGTCCCCAGGACTGCTCCCCACCCTCTAACCCCCGCTCCCCCCCCCCCAAAAAAAAACAACAGGTCTAAAACAGAAGTTTCAAGTCACAGAATTTATCTGTTTCCAAAAATCAATTACCCATGGCACACAATTTTACTTGAGATCTGTATGTTCTTTGGTCAGACATCCCAATCTAGAAGGGGATGTAAGTCCCGAAAGGATTCTCAAATATGTAAGCGCTCAACTCTAGCAAAATGTTTTTCACTTTAAAGTAAAATTTTAAAAATTAAAAAAAAAATTGTCCTGGTCCTGGAGCTTGAACTGAGAGCTTAATAACTGTCCCTGAGCTTTTTTGGTCATGGTTGGTGCTTTACTGCTTAAGCCACATCACCACTTCTGGCTTTTTTTTGGTGATTAGTTGGAGATAAAAGAGTTTCATGGACTTTCCTGCCCAGGGCTTCAAACTGTAATCCTCAATCTCATGCATGAACAGGCATGAGCCACCAATGCCCAGCAGAAAAGTATTTTTAATTTTTATGTAACTGATCTCTTTGGCCTTCTTTACAATCTTAAATCATAAATAAGAATTAGTGAAACCAAAAAGGAGAATGAAGTCCTTAAAATGATCTTTGGAACACATTAACTTTCATTATTGATTAACCAGGATTTCAGAGAATAGTTCAGCCACTATTTGCAAGGCTCAATTCACTCACCTGGTATGTCCTAAAGATTCCCGCCATATTGGGAGCATCACAACTGGTTTGACTGCACATTCCAAAATAGCTAATGCCAATGCAAACTCTCTGGGTTTGCTACACATCTGAACTGCCTTGATCCAATTTGCCCTAAATTTCAGAAGAAAAGAAAAAAAGTCATTTCACTTGGCCAATGTTAAGTTAAAGGTACAATGACTTCATCTTAGGATACATATGAAAAGGGTCCTTATGTGACAAACATCAATATAATAGAAGTGGAAATTTCTAGCTCAAAGAAATAGATTTTAAACACTGGAAGGAATCGCAGAGATCATTTAGACCTCCCAATTCCTCAGCCTTGTAGGATGTTTCTTTAACTCTGGCCTCTACCTGATTCTAGGGGTAAAAACCACCCAAATCCTAGCATTGACTTAGTATTTCACAACTACATGTATGCCTCTAACTTCCTGTCTGCTGTACAAAATGACTTCATTTAATTCACTTATAAGAGCATTTTAATGTTAATTTTAATTGTATGCAATAATAATAGTATACCGATACAGTAACATTTCCTAAGTATATAGCATGCTTGCAGCAATAAATTAAACATAGTTTCCTCTACCTGTGTGAAGCCCAATTGGGATGAAGAAAGGAAGAAGGGATGTTGCTTTCTAGCTGGGTGATGGTCAGTCTCAGAGTCGATATGGTAAGAACTTTAGACCCGTGGACAGAACCATTCCATTTGAACTCTCCAGCTGGAGTCAGGCAGAATTTATGTGCAAGATGCCTTCTCTTATCATGATCTTCCCTGTGCTGGTGTTTATTCAAAGCAAATGAATTGGTAGAGTACTGATTGTGGTACACTCTATACTTCCCTTCTTGACCCAATTTAAAGTAATTGTTGATATTTCCTTTCATGACCACTTCCTTTTTGGTGCTCAACCGTGAAATTTCTCCTTGAGAGTTAACTACCAGTACCTGCCCAAGAAAACAAAAAGAACTCATTATTAATGTTAAAGATGCAAATTTTGCCGAACCAACTGTTTTTCAAAAACTACAATAAATCATTCTAAACAAGATATATTTTTATAACGGAACTGTGAAGTATGAAAACTAGAATTGGGTGTACCAGTACACTCCTATAATCTCAGCATTCAGAAGAGCTGAGACAAGAGTAGCACAAGAAGCTCAGGGCCATCTTGAGCTATACAGTGAGACTTTTTTTTTTAAAGTGCTAGTTAACTGTTTAATACACAGATATGCTTGAACAGAGGAAAAAATTTTCTAATATCTGTTAAGTATTATATGATAGATACTACTATGTTCATGAATCTCAAATAACCAAGAAACTAAGTGCATAAATCCTTCACCTTATATAATGCCAAGTTTAAAGCCCCATGCTTCAGGGATATAGGATGGCCTTATGTGTACCAACTCCTAGGAATTCTATTTCTGTCTGCTCCCTTCATTATTCCAGCTTCAGTACAAGAGCAGTGGATATTTTAAGATGGTACTTTCAAAAAGTTCATCCCAGCTCTTTAGTGGATTATGAAATCAATAGTAGGTCTTACTCAACTTTTCTTTTTTGATTGTGGGGCTTGAACTCAGGGCCCAGGTGCTATCTCTGAGCATTGTTGTCAAGGCTAGTGCTCTACCACCTTGAGCCACAGCACCACTTGTGGTTTTCTGGCAGTTAACTGGAGATAAAAGTCTCATGAACTTTCCTGCCTGGGCTGGCTTTGAAATGAGATCCTCAGATCTCAGCCTGAGTGCCTAGGTTTACAGGTGTAAGCCACTGGTGCCTGGCTTATTCAACTTTTTATGAAATAGACTACAAGAGAAAATACTGGAGTGATTCTGATATAGTTAGGAAAATAGTATTTCAGGAAGTTTTTCAGTGTGTGGTCTGGGTGTCTGAAAAAAACAAAAAAAAGTAAAATGAACTCCAAGAGAAAGAAACAGGAGGATTTTATTGTCGTTATGTTTAATGTACTAGGTAAACTTCCTTTGGCGTACCCCATGTGGTTATTGTATATGATTTTGGTACACTGGATATTGTATATATGCTTATCTGAACTAGGGAAGGGAAAGAAAAATGAGGGAGGGCGTAACAAATATGACAAGAAATGTACTTACTACCTTATTATGTAACTGTACCCCCTCTGTACATCACCTTGTCAATAAAAAATAGGGAGGAAAAAAAAGTCATCAAAATGAAGTTTCAAAATGAAGATCAAAATGAAGTTTCAGCCAGGTGCTAGAAGCTAAAAACTTAGCTACTCAGGAGGCAGAAATCTGAAGACTGAGGTTCGAAACCAGCCCAGGCAGACAAATCCTCAGAAAGAAATGCTTTAACAACACTTGAAAGCAACTGTTAAAAAGTTACTTCTTGCTTAAATACCCTGTAAATAATTATCAAATCTGGGAGCCACAGATGCAGTCACTTCTTCCTCCTCTGACTAGGTTGGAGGAGAGACACTGAGTACTAACTTTAATCCTTGTATCCTCATGTCAGGACTGGGTACTGTGCTCTCCTAGTAAAGAATCCACATTTCAACATTTCTCTGCATGGACTACAGCAAGCTGTTCTTTTCTTTTTAATTTTCTTTTTTGGCCAGTCCTAGGCCTTGAACTCAGGGCCTGAGCACTGTCGCTGGCTTTTTTTTTTTTTTTTTTTTTTCTCAAGGCTAGCACTCTGGACACTTGAGCCACAGTGCCACTTCTAGCCATTTTCTATATACGTGGTGCTGAGCAATCAAACCCAGGGCTTCGTGTATATGAGGTGAGCACTCTTGCCAGTAGGTCATATTCCCAGCCCCTGTTTTTATTTTCAATCATAATATAAGTCTAAATAACACTTTTACTCATCACCCACTAATAACCCTTAACAAATGGATCAAATAAAATTTAAAAGTAGGCTTATAAATTTCTTGCCCTTGTTTTTAATGTCAAATAATCAAAATGATTCATCTTGTATAGGTGCTGGTTTTAAACAGAACAGACCTCTTTGCCCTCCTTGAACAGTTTATTGGCTTCGTGGGCCGCAGCTGCCACCTGCTGGTTCTTCAGTTGACTTAGTTTGCTGTCAGGATTCCGCAACCTGGTGATGATGCGCGTTGAGCCGGATGCTCCTCTTCCAGCACTAGGGGACTCAGCCACTTCCCCATTAGACTTCTCCAGTCTGAAGTCACCTAGCGTCAAGCAAAAAAGCCACAAAGGAATTGCTGACCCCAAGTAACAACTGAGTAGAGTTACTTTACTATGTTCAAGATCCAGAAAGACAAATATCCATGAGTAGCCAAAAGCAAATTTAATCAATTCTTAAGTATTTTACTTTAAAAAAAATTAGAACTTCATTGGAACTCATTTCTGTTTCACAAAAAATACCAATGTGCTAACATCTGTTTCAAAGCTCATCTATTAGAAAAAAGGAAGGGCTGCTAGAAATTTACAAGTACCAAACATAATAAAACAGACATTAACAACGCTGCCTTACATTCAGTATGGATTTCTGGATAGAATTAGTTTTAGAACAATTCCCGCTGACATTCTGTTTAAGTACCTAACAGTTTTGAGCTTATAAATGTGTCAAACGATGCCACCTCTACCTTCTTCCCTCACCAGCCTCACTTGGGCTGAACAGGTTACTCCATGTGAAAGCCAGAGCATCACTGCTGGCTTCACACTGGCCAGGCAGCTACACAAAATCTCGGGTTTCTTTTTTTCTTTTTTAATTTAAAGCTTAAAAAAAAAATGAAGAAAACACTATGGCAAGGACAGAGAACTGACTACATTATAAATTATAACAGTGCTGATTTCAAATACATAGGGACAAAGACAGGACTGGAAAACTGGCTGTGCATTTTCTGGGGACAGAAGGATGTAAGACAATTTAGCAAACCTCTGTTCATTTAATCTGTGTCTTACCCTTTCCATTATCATGCATTTCCAGCAGGGCTGCCTAGGTCAAGTATCTTGCCCCTTTGGTTTGAACAAGACCCAGAGAGAGGCCAAAGCAATCATGTGACTGTCCCAGGACCTGGCTAGGTGGCCCAATAAATGCAGCATCCTACCCAACTGTTTAAAATCTGGAGATGAAGACAGATCTCTGCTTTTTCTGTTACTGAGCAGAGAGCTGGCTATTCCTAAACTATAACCTAACAGGGAGCTGGCTACTTCTAAGCTTATAAAATGTTCGTTGAAATAATGCACCTGAGGCTGTCTCTAGTGCTGGCCTTCCCTGTCAACTATGCTAGAAAAATTGTTTTCCATTTCAAGCAAGATAAATGAATGGATTCCTAGCCAAACAAACAAATAGATTCTACCTAATTCAGGAGAGAATTGTAAGACTTGGAGTCCACAGTATGGTACTGATGAAAGCACGGTGGAGTAGGGACACTCGAGTATCTTGCCAAGCTAGGATGGAAGGCTGATAACCTGGATGTTATGGTGATGCGATAGTTGGCCAGACCATTAACCCTCTTCTTGGGTCTCAGCTCATGACGCTACTTGTGCTGGAATTTTAGGCCAACATGCTGAACTTAGGTGCCAATTTCTTGGGACCATCTGTATCAGCCTGGAGCAAAGAGTTTATACATACTATTTATTCTAGTTTGGATTTCCTGAAAATAGCAAAGGAAAGACAAATGCTTTTTAAAAGAAATCCCTCAATGTACAGCCACTAATTCAGAAGTAATCTTTGCCATTTGTCAAGTTGATTGCATATAAGAAGAGTAAATTCATGCCCAAGCAAAACTTGGAAACAGTAGAAAAAGGTAACAAGGCTGAGAATAGAGGTCCTTACTGAACACACTCTGCCCCAAGGGCCGTATTTTTCCTATTACAAAGGAGTGAATCAGACCAGGCACAGGTGGCTCATCCAGGTAATCCCAACTACCTGGAGAGCAGAGATTAGGGGGATCCTGGCTTGAGGTGAACCTCAGCTAAAAGTGCACAAGATTACATTTCAATGAAAAGGCTAGGCATGGTGGCATATACCTGTCCACCCAGCTATGAGGGAAGCGTAAGCAGGAAGACTGTAGTTCAGGATGGCCCAGGCAAGAAACACAAGACTCTCCCTGAAAAATCACTAAAGCACAAAAGGGCTGGGAACATTGCCTAGTGGTAGAATACCTGCTTGGCAAGCACAAGGTGCTGAGGTGAAACCACAGTGCTTCTCCAGCCAACAACTAAATCACCTCTCCTTCAGCCTCTTTGGTTAGGGACAGACTATAGAGGGCAAGAGTAACTGACCTATGAAGCTGACAAACTGAGGATATAGAGAGGTTCACCTCCTGGGATATGAAGCATGATGAGAAACTAGTGGGGTACCTAGCACCCCATAAGGGAATGCTAGTACTGCTGCAGGAAAAAAAATTCCAAACCTCTCAAACTGGTGCATCTAACTGTTCAACCAGCAAGCTATTCCTAGGAACAGCTAGCAGGAGTGAGACTGTGAGACTGAATGGCCTCCAGAAGGGACCCCTCGTATGCTTGTTCCTTCTCTGCCACCGTCATTCTTCTAGATTTACCAAAGAGTACTTCCACTGTCAGGATAAGAAGTGTTCCAGGCAGTTAAGTTCAGAGTTCGGCTTGTGGGTTGTGAAATTCAGAGAAGCCATATCCAGACCTATCAACAAGAATGAACAACAAACAAAAGCCCCAGAGTTGAGTCTAGATATGATTACTGGATTTTACTGTGGGAAAGAAGTTTGGGGTCTCAGTTGCAGGTGAGCTCTTTGCATGAGATAAGAGGCATGTTTACCGGATGTATATGAATAAATGCGAGTAAAATGTGTATGTGCTAAGTAACCAAGGGCGGAACTACAGCTATTTACTATGTTCTATCTGTGCAGGCCCCCTGGTTTTTGGAGAGCCACTCCTACCCCACTGTCATCATTTACTTCTGCTGGAGCCATTAATCATAATACCTTGCCTCCCCGGGCCATAGGAGTGAGAACAATAGGATCCCAAATAGGCCATTCAAATTCCTTCCTCAAGGACTTTGGATGTGGATGGAGTAAAAAGGGGTTTTTCCCTTTGGGTCACAGACCTTGGGAAGACATGAAAACAAACTTCTGGTGCCACCTTCCCTGCCACTGGAAAAGGCCTGTCTGTATCAGGAGAGAAGGAAACTAATACACAGATAAATGTAGATCCAAAAGGTGGAGAGAAAAAGAGGAAGTAAGAATGAGGAGCTATACCTGGGGGTCCACTTATGCCCAACAATGCCTTACAGTTTGCACCTGCCTGAATTAATTAATTTCCTCTCCCTATAAGCTAGTTTAAGATAGTTTGATCACTTGCAATTGAAAAAGTCCTAAATAAAACATATCTCCCACAGGTCTTATGCCACATATAAAATTATCCTCTAAATATTATAGGAACCGACTATGAAATACATGTATATTCTTGGGATGGAGATGGTCTTCCTTAATAAGGCAGAAAATCCAGACAAACCCTAAAGAAAAAGATCAATATGTTTAACCACATAAAAATGTAGAAATTTTGGTATGACCAGACAGCTAATAACTAAAAATGAATAACTACTGTAACAATACATGGACACCCAAAATTTAATAACCATGACACAGAAAAACATTTCTAAAATTCACTAAAGACAAATTTCAAAACTCAAATGGAAAATGTGAACAAAGATAGGAATAATCAATTCAATTAACACATAAGCAGCTCAGCCATATTAGTAAACAGGGGTATGCAAGTTCACAAAATGCTTAAGATTGACAGTGTAAAATTTAGACCTGTGAGTTATTAGAATTACTTTCTGACACACAATTAAGCAAAAGCCATACTTGTAAACTGTCTCTAACATTGGACCAGCAATTCTACTACTGCTGGCCATGCTGACGAGCACAGAAGACACGGACTGAGGATGCGGAAAAGCACCACTGCTGGGATGGTCAAACGTCATGCAGAAACTAAGAATGAACTGAACTTCACAAGATTCCTGACATGTGCTATTGAGTGAAAAATAAAAACCATAATGCAGAACAATTCATGCAGAATAATCCCATTTATGTAAAAAAAAAAAAAAGAAAGAAAGAAAAAAATATAAAAAAAGAAACTGCGAAAACATACGTGTATGAATGTAACTCAGACTGCTGATGGAACTATACTCCTGCGAGGAAGGTGATGAAAAGGGTGTCTCATTTTTTTCCCTTCTGTGTGCTTCCATATTATTTTAAGTAAAAAAACAAGTTCAAGTGTTACTTAAAAAAAAAAAAAAAGAAAGAAAAGAAAAAAATGGAAAAGTTCAATCTTCCCACCCCACCAATCTTTTAGTTAAAAAAAAAAGAAAATGTTTAAAAATAAAATTGAAAAATGCTTCCTTTGCAGGCAGAAGCATATTCTTACCTATCTCTTCTTGAATAGAGACAGGTGTATGGGACTCTCTTTCTCCGTTTTCAGGGTCATCAGCGGCCTGAGCAGAGTCACTGGGGGAGGAATTGAGCTCACTGCTGCTGCTACTGTTTTCCAGATGGGGCTGCACGGAGGAGGTGGAAGCACTAGTCTTACTGCTGTCACATGGCTTGTGAGAGTCTTCTAGAAAAATAGAATATCTCATTTTTAAATGGAATAATCACATAAAAAGTAACTGTCAGAAAAGGCACTTCATTGGGATTTCATTACAAAGCTTGTATTTTAAAAAGCAAGGCTGGCTGTGTATGAAGAATGAAAGGCATGATGTGAGAAGACTTGGTAAATTTCTAAAAAGTCCTCTCAGTCTGTTAACTCTCTTAAGTCTAGTGGAGGGCAAAGTTTCGGAGAGCCAGAAGCAAAGCAAAACCAACGGCTACAACTACTTCACAAAACTTGGGGTGCTGCAGATACTGCACAGGTGGTTAAGCCAGATAGCAACTACTCAACAGTATTGAAAACAGATTTCAACAAGATTATTTATTCACTAGTTTTCTGCCTAAACTGTCTACCACCAAAACATACCTAGATGTGAGCAGATTTTCTGGACAGTTTTATACTATCACTAAGAGCTTAGTTCTAAACGTATATCAAAATTAGTACCTGCACAAACTGAAAGCCTTAACATTTCCACGGCAGTTCAGAAATTAGAAGTGTCACTCTGCCTTTATATGTTACCAGTGAGGTGTACTTTAAGTTACCCCAAGTAAAAAGTACTTGACAGTCGGTCATACTATTTCAAATGTATAAGCTCCTAAAATCTTTCTGTAGAAGAATCAACAATCAGATAGAATATGGGAAAAGAGGAATAATCGTAAAAGAAATGAAAGTAGCCTTGAACTTACAGACATATACTCACTTATTTCAAGCTAGGACAAACGTGAAATGAAACTATATGAAGAGCCGAGTGCCAGTGGCTTCATGCCTGTAACCCTTACTACTCAAAAGGCTAAGATTTGAGGACCAAAGTCAGAGGCCTTTCTGGGCAGACAAATCTGAGAGACTCTTATTTCCAATTAATTGGCAAAAAGCTAGAAGTGGACATATGGTTCAAGTGGTAGAGCATCAATGTTCAGTGGAAAAAGCTGAGTGACAGAGCAAGGCTCTGAGTTCATGTCCCAGAAACTGCACAAGGAAAAAAAGGGAGGAAAAAAAAACACTACATGGAGAAGCCACTATTTAGGTATCAGACTGGCAGAAATTCAAGTCTCACAATATGCTCAGGCAGTGGATTAAAACACTCCCACACACTGCTGTGGTTTTGGAGAAAGGGTCCAAGGTAAATAAAAGAAAACTAACAGTACCTAGAAATTTTACACATGCATTTACTATTCACCTAGTAATTCCACTGCTAAGAATCTATCACAAAATAAACTAGCAAAAATTCTAAAATACTTATCTACAGAGTGATTCAGCAAAGCATGAGTTACAACAGACTAGAAACAAAGTATTTCTCAACAGGGCCATGACACAATAAAAGATGCATGTATTACAAGAAGCGAGGCTAATAAGTCCAAAGACAGCTTGGGCTAAAAAAGTATGGGAGTCTCCAAAATAATCAGTAAAATGCCTTGCTGGTGACATAAGTCAACTGGTAGAACACCAGCCTAGCAAGCAAATGGAACAAGCACAATGCCCTGAGTTCACACAACAGGAAAAGAAAAAAGAAAGAAAGATGCCAGGAGATGTTCTTTCTCTAGAAATTACACACTGACCACTCTGGAACTGAAAACTTTTGAATCCAGGACACTAGTCTAATTCTGAAATTCAGCCTCTGGTTGCTTAAGCATGACTTTAAAGTCATACTGGATGCCAAGTGGCATACCTGCATTATGGGCAATATTACATTCTCCTGAACTAAGGTGGACACAGAAATAAAATGAGGGAACGGTACAAAGAAATTAACTTGAAGTGATGTCTACCCATCTTTCTCAAAATACTACCCTATGGGCTGGGAATGTGGCTTAGTGGTAGAGTGCTTGCCTTGCAAGCATGAAGCCCTGGGTTTGATTCCTTAGCACCACATAAACAGAAAAGGCTGGAAGTGGCACTGTGGCTCAAGTGGGTACAGTGCTAGCCTTGAGCAAAGAGAAGCCAGGGACAGTGCTCAGGCCCTGAATCCAAGCCCCAGGACTGGCCAAGAAAAACAAACCAAAACAAAACAAAAAACTACCCAACATCACTATGTGGTCTTTCAGTCAGATCCACATAAAATGTTCTGGATCACTGATTATACCCACTATGCTGGCGATCCTGAAAAAGGGCCATTCTTTTATGTTCTCCTATAACTTCTTAAGCTATACATTTGTTATTTTTCCTTTGTGTAATATCTTCTATCAGATTGCATGAAAACACAGTGAGGTGCACTGAATGTAGCCTTAAAATGATAATAACACAAAATCTATATAGAGCTGGGGAATACTTCAACAGTTATGTACCCACACTTAACATAGGGATGGCTCTACGTTCAATCCTCAACAGTGCAAACTCTAAAACTAAATACTGAAAGAAAAAGCAGTTTCACAGTAATTGTTGGAAATGATATGAAAACTTCTTGCTGGGAGGGGGAAAAAAACAAACACAACCAAACCACAGAAGGGCTATGAGTTAGGTCAACATAACTGTCTTGTCTTCATTTTGGTGGTGTTGGCATTTGAACTTAGGTCCTCATGCTTGCTAGGCAGGTACCCTGCAACTTGTGCATGCTTCTGGGCCTTTGGTTATTTTTCAGATAGGGTTTTGCTGCACTTCTAACACGTCAGCTCTGGTGCAGTTTGAAAATAGGTGACACTGTTCTTTCAGGCACAGGAAAGGATCTTTAAAGATTTCCTTCAAATATTACTCTTAGTTTTTGGAAGGATTACAAATGTTTGCTTTTCTTTTCTTTTTTTTCCTTATTCTTTTTTTGTGCCAGTCCTGAGGCTTGAGTTCTGGACCTGGGCACTGTCTTTAAGCTTCTTTTGCTCAACGCTAGCACTATACCTACCACATTGAGCCACAGTCTACTTTGGCTTTTTCTGTGTATGTGGTGCTGAGCAACCAAACCCAGGGCTTCATGCATCCTAGGCAAACACTTTACAACTAAGCCACATTCCCAGCCTCACAAGTGTTTACTTTTTTAAATAACATACTTAAATTCCTATAATAAGCCAAGTGCCAGTGGCTCACGCCTATAATCGTAGTTCCTCAGGAGGCTAAAATGAGGATCACTGTGTGAACCCAACCAGGTAGACAAATCCATGAGATTTTTATCTTCAATTAGCCAACAAAAAAGCTGAGCAAGAGGCCCCGAGTTCAAGTCCCAATACCAGCACACACACGTACAAAAAAAAGTCTTACAACAAAAAGAAACAAACAAGAACCATAAGCATATAAGCCCCTCAGTGTTCCTCCCTTCACAGGAACTAGTCTCTTCGAAGAAGCATTTGTTGTGTTGTGATCAAGATTTACTGACACAGTAACCTTTCTCCTCAACTTCTGTTTGGCTCTACAGCAAAATGCACAACAAAACTTTAAAGACTTTCTTTAAAATTGCTTTTGGACAAATGGCCACATTCAACCAACTAAATTTTTTAAATTTAATTTTAATCAAATACAACTTACAGAAAAAATATACCTTGCAAAAATGTTTTGTGATGATGGATACTGTCATAACATTATGAATTTGAAATGTCAAAATGATATGAGAACATGCAAACATACAATTAATGTGTTAGTACATACAGAGCTCAAAGGGCCAAATCATTCAACACTCAGCCATTAATATGCAAGTAATTCAACCCAAAATATCTGCCACAACGATCTGGTGAGCAAATATATACATATCTAGTAAACAAAAACAGCTTGATGAAGTTTAAAAAGCATGAGGATTATGATGGGTTGGAACTTTAAATGTTAGGTGACAACTTAGCAATGAGGAATGGCACTGTGAGCAAGCAGCATGAATGAGCACATACTTTAGAGTTCTAGGTGACACTCAGCTTGTGCTGCAAAGGGAAGGATCCCCCCATTACAGAGGCACGGATACACGGCCCTCTGTACCTGGCACATCCTGGGGGAGCTCAGATGCCACCTTCTTCTCTGCCATGTTGCTGCTATCATGGGTTTCAGAGAGACACCCCTCGGGGCTCCTCCCTTCACAGGGACTAGTCTCTTCGGAAGAAGCGTTTGTTGTGTTGTCGCCAAGATTTGCTGGCACAGAGTTACCTTTATCCCCAACTTCTGTTGGCTCTACAGCAAAATGCACAATAAGACTTTAAAGATATTCTTTGAAATTGCTTTGGGACAAATGGCCACATTCAACCAACCCATAAAAATGAGCAATAACCAAAAATCTGCGGCTATTTGATGGCCATTTTAAAGCAATTATAGATTCTTGGATAGTTTTGCAATGGGTATTTGATATTTTAAGAATGTATGTAAAAATGAACATAATTCAATCACATGTAAAAGTGTATAAATTAGTAAGGTAACAATAGTAACTTCACCAACCAATCACACAGCGAATGGTAATTCCTTAAGAAATATTTTAGAGATCCAGGAACAGTATTATTATTGCAAATCTATCAATCTACCAAATTCATTACAACTGTTAAGCATGCTACAAGAGACAGAATATCTTAATTGCATTTGAAATAAAAAGTAGTTGTCTGCAATAATTTGTCATTTTGCAAGTAAAAACTGGATGCTTCATGAACAAAACTAATGAGGCAATTCTTTTTAAGCAAGTAATTCTTTTACCCTCAGATTTGCCTGGCTCCCGATTGTCATCTGGTGTTCTGCCATCCGTCTCTTTTTCACAGGACTGATCAAACTCCTCTCTGCTTGGCTCAGCAGCTTTACAGTTGTTATTCTCGGTTTCATTCTTGTCTTTTTCTACTTCTTCTGGGCTTTTATCATTATCAATGTCTCCTTTTTTGGCTCTTATTGAATCCAAAATTTCTTCTATGATTGAAAAAAAACAAATGAGTAGTCTTATTTGCATATATAATATGAAAGTATCACCAAATGCCACTTAAGAGTTATTATATATGTTATTCAAGAGAAAACAAAAATGTTATTCCCCCCCCCCCCCCCCAGTCCTGGGGCTTGGACTGAAGGCCTGAGCACTGTCCCTGGCTTCTTTTTGCTCAAGGCTAGCACTCTGCCACTTGAGCCACAGCTCCACTTCTGGCTTTTTCTATATATGTGGTGCTGAGGAATTGAACCCAGGACTTCATATATGCAAGGCAAGCACTTTACCACTAGGCCATATTCCCAGACCCTCAAGAGAAAATATAAATATTTCAAAATCATTATAACTATGAAATAATATTAGAACACAATTTTGTTTACAAAACTCAATTTAGGGTTCCTTCACTTTTATAAAATATATGATAGGGATGGGGAATGTGGTTTAGTGGTAGAGTACTTGTCTAGCATGCATGAAACCCTGGGTTCGAATTCCAAAGTACCATATATACAGAAAAGGCCAGAAGTGGCACTGTGGCTCAAGTGGTAGAGTGCTAGCCTTGAGCAAAAGGAGCTCAGGGGCAGTGCCCAGGCCCTGAATTCAATCCCCAAGACTGGTTTTTTAAAAATACAATAATAATAATAATAAACATTCTACTGCTTTCTTTAAAAGGGGCTGGGGGTGGTTCAGCATATTAGTGACACCTGTATCCCAGTGCTCAAAAGGCTAAGGAGGGAGAATTCTGAGCTTAAGGCCAGCCTATGTTACAAGACCTATCTCAAAAAAAGAAAGAAAAATTAGTCTATCATTTGAAATTGAGACTTGCTGTAGATTACTATTATATCTTCTGCCAAAGGAAAGACACTGTAAGCTGACGTAGACTCAATGTTAGCAGCATAATCACAATGCAAGGATCACTACCTAAAGACCTAGAGGCAGTCACACCTGTAACCTCAGCTATTTGACAGATAGGAGGAATGAAATTCAGAGGAGCAGCCTGGGCAAAAAGTTATCAAGATTCTACCTGAAAGAACAAGTCAGGCATGGTGGTGCATTATCTATAATCTCAGCTACACAGATGGTTTTCAGTCCAAGGCCAGCCCAAAGCAAAAGTGGAATCTATCTAAAAAGTAACCACAGGGGCTGGGGATATGGCCTAGTGGCAAGAGCGCTTGCCTCGTATACTTGAAGCCCTGGGTTCGATTCCCTAGCACCACATATACAGAAAATAGCCAGAAGTGGCGCTGTGACTCAAGTGGCAGAGTGCTAGCCTTGAGCAAGAAGCCAGGGACAGTGCTCAGGCCCTGAGTCCAAGCCCCAGGACTGGCCAAAAAAAAAAAAAAAAAAGAAGTCAGGGACAGTGCTCAGGCCCTGAGTCCAAGCCCCAGGACTGGCCAAAAAAAAAAAAAAAAAAAAGTAACCACAAAAGCAAAAAGTGCAAAGCAAAAGGGCTAGAGTCAAGTAGTAGAGTGAAAGGATGAGTTCAAATCCCAGTACTAAAAATAAAAACAAAACTGTAAGCCAGTATTGATGTTCAAAGCCAACCCGGGCAGAAAAGCTTGAGACTCCAGCTCTAAAGTAACCAACAAAAAGCAGGGCTGAACACATGGCTCAAGTTGTACAGTGCCAGCTCAGCAAGCAATCTAGGGAAGCTGAGCAAGCACAAGGTCCTGAGTCCAAACTCAGGTATTGGCAAAAACAGAAACAAAAAACCATGCAGATCCGACTTGAATATGCTCTGTGGCTCTAGGCAAGGTTTCTAACCTCTTTAGGGCTTTATTTCCTCAAGTATAAACTGAGCAAATACAGAACTATTTGAAAATAACTTTTCTCTAAAAACTATTTCTCCCCATACTCTCTCAGTTTCCCTAATCCTGACTGTTTTAAGAATTCAGAGCTGGGATAGGGGTATGACTCAAGTGGTAGAATACTGAGTGAGACCCAGAGTTCAAACCTCAGTATAAGCATCAAGGGGGAGGGGAGGCAGGAATGAATGAGAACTCAAAGCTAAGAGAGTTACAACATTCCAAACTGAAGGCAACCCCACTGGCTATCTCAATCCTCTTCATCACCCCAGTCATTCCAAGATTTCATTTTACATTATGTTTTGTTCCATTTAATTTGTAGCACTAATTTTCCCAAGCTTATCTACACTTGGTAAGTACACTAAACTTATCCAAGAGTACTTATATCACTAATTTTCAGAGAAATTTTTATTAGCAAAAGAAAATCTAAGCCAAAGAACAGTGGGGTTTTGACTGTAATCCTAGTTAGGTGGGAAGCAGAGCTAAGTAAGATTGTGATTTGAGGCCTGTCTGAGCCAAGGAAAAAAAGAAGGGAGGGAGGGAGGGAGGGAGGAAAAGAGGGAGAGAGGGAAGGAGAGGGAGGAGAGAGAGAAGAAGAGGAAGAGGAAGAGGGAGACTCATATGTTAACTGGAAAAGTTGAGCATGAAGTATATGTAAATAGCAAGATTGAGGTTGAGACCTTATCTCAAAAATAGCCGAAGCAAAAAGGGTTGCAACTGACTGACTCAAGCAGCAGAATAAGTACAAAGCTCTGAGTTCAAACCTCAATATTGAGCCCCTTTTTCCTACAAAAAGAAAGAAAACCTAACTATCAACCACATTTTCTTAAATGCATACTACTTCTCTATCTTGGCATTCAACTACAAAAGCTTTTCCTAGCCAAACTATTGTATACCCACTATACTTTCCTAAGTGTCACCTGATGAAAAGGTCCTGGGGCTGAACTCAGGACCTGGGTGCTGTCCCTGAGCCTCTTTGTGCTAAAGGTTAGCACTCTACAATCTGAGTCACAGTGCCACTTCCAGCTTTTTTGAGTAGTTCATTGGAGCTAAGAGTCTCATGGGAACTTTTCTGCCTGGGCTGGCTTCGAATCATCATCAGATCTCAGCTAGAATTACAGGTGAGAGCCACTGGTGCCTGGCTTAAAAAAAAAAAAAAAAAAAGCTTTAATAGCCTATTAAATTTAGACTACTTAGGTGAATCCTAGCTTCTCTAATGTTCTATGAAAGTTCCAATTTCAAATGTCAACTCTTTATTTATTAACTTATACATACTGATTTGAGGGTAAAAGAAGTTGTTTTCTTTTTTGCCAGTCGTGGGGCTTGGACTTGGCTCAGCACTGTCCCTGGCTTCTTTTTGCTCAAGGCTAGTACTCTGCCACTTGAGCCACAGCACCACTTCTGGGGGAGGGGAAGGGGGAGGGGGAAGGGGAGGGGGAGGAAATGCTCAAACTAGAGGGTGGGAGAAGGGAGGGAGGTTTGAATTACAAAAACTAATGGGCTGGCTGTGGTGGTGGCACACCTGCAGTCCCAGAACTCGCAAGACAGACAAGTTAGAGGAACACAAGTTAGAGGCTAGTCCAAGCTATATAACAAAACACTGAAACTCTGAAAACTCTAACAAAACAAAAAAAAAGAGAGAAAAAATGATGTGAATATTAACAAAGACCAAGGCAGGCCATAAAATTCTAAAATGAATAGCATCTGGTGAACTGGTTGGGAAAATAAAAGAGAGTTAAAGTAAAATACATAATTTGGACATTTTTGTCTATTATTAAGTTTTATAGTGATTTGAAACCATGAACTTCTCAAAGTTAATAAAAAATAAAACAAGAAAACTTCTCCCCTCACCATTAGCTGCCGCTAGAAAGGACTTGTTACTGCCCCGAGCCTTGTTGGTCAGGTCTTCCGTTATCTCCATGTGCCGGTGGATTTCTTCACGCATTTCTTCTAGAGTTTTGCAAAGTTCTGCTTCCCAGTAATCTTTGTCTAGACAGTCTATTAATTCTGCAAGCTGGACCTTTGTGCTGTAGTACCAAATTTTCTTTTCATTTTCATTTTCCGTATCTTCTTCTCTGTGGTAGAATGAGGGAGGGATGGGACATGTTAGACATAATGGTACTCAGGTAACAATTCCATCTCTCCAGAACACAAGTGTGTGCAGAAAAGCTCAATATGAGCACACAGATGCCTCAGGTCTTAGTCAAACTCCATTTACTCTTATTTCAGTTAAGCAACCTCTAATTGTTTTGATTTCTGAGTCCACAGCCTCTTAGAAGAAATTTGGGACCAGAAG
Source organism: Perognathus longimembris pacificus (assembly GCF_023159225.1). NCBI lineage: Eukaryota > Metazoa > Chordata > Mammalia > Rodentia > Heteromyidae > Perognathus > Perognathus longimembris. The sequence continues at coordinate 45,184,478 of NC_063177.1, forward strand.
CTGGATAAGAGATATACCTAAACATGACTCACACACAGCCTCAAATTCAAAGCATTTAATAGAGAATAGATGAGTTTTACCTCAGTCAAAAATCAGCAGAGCAGGGCTAGGAATGTGGCTTAGTGATAGAGTACTTGCTGAGTTTGCATGAAGTCCTGGGTTTGATTTCTCAGTACCACATAAACAGAAAAGGGCGGAAGGAATGCTGTGGCTCAAGTGGTACAATGCTAACTTGAATAAAAGAAGATTACACATTGCCCAGGCCCAGAGTTCAAGCCCCAGGACTGGCAAAAAGAAAAACAAAAACAAAAAAAATCAGCAGTGCATATTGCATAGCTCATGACTGTAAACCTGGTCAACCAAAGCAAAAAGAGATGGAAGCATGGCTCAAGTGGTAAGTGCTGCTTAGTAAACCTAAGGCCTTGAAATACCTTGAATTCCTTGAAAACCCCAGTACCATTCCCCCTGCCAAAAAAAAGATAAATAAAAACTGCCCAGTGAGGATTTTAAGACCTGAGCCCATCAGAAATATGTATGTTTAGTACATTGGAGAGACCAAGTTACACTGAAATACAGTTTAGCATTATTTTCACAAAGGATGTTAACTGCTAAGTTCTGCTCAATTGAGGAAGTCATCCAGCATTTCAACTTTTTTTCATAAAGACAGATACAGCTCAAATTGGTGCAGAATAGCTTCCTTTCTTGTCTACAACTCTCCTGAGTTCCTATCCATTTGTAAGACAAGTGGAGACTTCAACAGAGATAGTCACGAGCTAAAAAAACAAGGCAGATGAACACCTACATACCTACATCAAGACTTCACAAAACACATCTTATGGTGTTTCCACTCCGATTCAAGAGGAGTTTAAGCAGTGTGCTGCACCTAATGATTTTTTGTTTCCTTGATGGTGAATGATGGAGCAGAGAGAACTGGGTTTTTTTTTTTTTGTTTTTTTTTTTGCCAGTCCTGGGCCTTGGACTCAGGGCCTGAGCACTGTCCCTGGCTTCTTCCCGCTCAAGGCTAGCACTCTGCCACTTGAGCCACAGCGCCGCTTCTGGCCGTTTTCTGTATATGTGGTGCTGGGGAATCGAACCTAGGGCCTCGTGTATCCGAGGCAGGCACTCTTGCCACTAGGCTATATCCCCAGCCCCGAGAACTGGGTTTTAACACAGGACCTGGGATTAGGAACGTGGCTCTGTGGTAGAGTGCTTACTAGCATGCCATAAATAGAAAACATATGGCTTTGAATAGGCTGGGACATTTCAGACATAAAGGCATGGCGAGTACAAAACTCTGAATCTCTAAACCATTTTATTTACTCCACTTGTAAGATGCCTCAGGACCACCATAGACTTGAAGGAATTATGATAAAGTGTCTATTACTGTGCCCACCATATCATGGATGATCAAAAAATACTAAATAAAGTAGCAAAAACTTATAATTCCAGAAATGGCACTGTGGCTCAAAGTGGTAGAGCACTAGCCTTGAGCAAAAGAACTCAGGGAGGGGCTGGGAATATGGCCTAGTGGTAAAGTGCATGTCTCGTATACATGAAGCCCTGGGTTCGATTCCTCAGCATCACATATATATATATATATATACACATATATACACATATATACACATATATGCATAAGCCGGAAGTGGCTCAAGTGGTAGAGTGCTAGCCTTGAGAAAAAAAGAAAAAGAAAAAGAACTCAGGGACAGCACCCAGGGACTCCCTAAGTACCCGTGACTGACAAGAAAAAATTTTTAAAATATATATATATTTGTGCACGCGTGCGCTCTCTCTCTCTCTCTCTCTCTCTCTCTCTCTCTATATATATATATATATATATATATTCCCATGAACAGGTTATTCAGGAACTATGGTGAAAGAAGAGGTATAGAAAATCTTAGATCAATAAAAGGATATTTAAAATATTAAAAATAAAGAAAATGGCTGAATGCCAGTAGCTCATGCTAGCTACTTAGGAGGTTGAAATATGAGGATTATAGCTTGAAGCCAGTCCAGCCTGGAAAGACTGCAAGACTCCATCTCCAACTAACTTGTAGAAGAGCTGGATTGGAGCTAAGGCTCAAATAGTAGAGCACCAACTACGAGCAAAGAAAGCTGAGCCAGAGTTTGAGGTTCAAGGCCTGGTGTGTATGTACATGTACATCACACACAGACAGACAGACAGACACACACACGCACACACACACACACACACACACACACACAGCTTTAAAACATAACCTTGTAGCAAAAATCTAAGTGGCAATATCAAATTAGATAGTACTTAGCTCTAAGACTAAGAATTATTGAACCTGTTATTTTCTAAAAATTCAGTCTTAAAGATTTCTCTTGTTATAAAGATGCTGTTATTTATTTTCACTAAGAAAATGAGATGCTACAGGAACACATTAGCTGAGTAGACATTCTGTTGATTTTCCAAGTGATTCGTAGACTACTAACAGGGGCACTAGCAGGTGACATCTAACACTATGAATCTCCCATTCACAATAGAAAACTCACTACTTCCTCTGGCAGGCCATTCTGACTGGAGCTGCATTTAGTAAGTTTTTCTTATAATGAGATGACTCATGCCCTGCCTATTTCTACAATTAGTCCTGATCCTGCCTGCTAGTGGTATGTGAAACAAACCTAACACCTCCTCCGCACAAATCCTTCAAATTGTTCACAGCACCCATCACTTACTCTGCTTTTTCCTTTCAAGCTAAACATGCCCAAATACTTCCATCGTTCTTCCTGTGGCATGCTGTCCACACACACCACACTGACAAAGATCTTAAGACTAAAGTTCCTTAACGCTTCTAAAAAATGAGGTGCCAGCCCTCTAGTTTTTATTCTGCTCATCAACAATAATACTCACAGACTTAACTTTTTCCTCTTAAGGCAGCAGAGGGATAAATTCACTGTGAAGTATAAAGTGGCAAAACAGTAAATAGGAACCGCTAATGCTGTCAGAGGAAGTTACTGTTGATGCTCATATTGTGTTTGGATGTACTTACAAAGCTTATAAAATCAAAACTGTCTGTTCTAATTGTACAAGAGACCACAGCAGCTTTCCACTCATATGCCTCTTTGGTTTGGGAGCTCTGTGTCTCCCGTCCACAGCGTTCACTCCCTAGGCGGGCTGGAACGGCCTGGCTGCCCTCTGAGGCTCACCTGCGGAGCTACTACTCCACAACCCACTTACCACAAAGGGAAACCACAAGCAAACAATGCATATGTTGTATATGGATATATGTACACATATGGTGTATGTGCATAACATATACACACACTTATAGTTTTATACAGTTTATTTGACTTTTAGACTACACAGTAAGTATGACCAATTAGACTAGATAGGAAGTTTAATAATAGGTTTTAAATTTTGTTTCACGTCTCTCTCTCTCTCTCTTTTTTTGCAGGTACAGGAGGGAGCTATGTGGTCCAGGCTGGCCTGGAACTCTACCTCCTGACTCAGCCTCCTGAGTGCTGTGATTACAAGCATACACCACCACACGAGGTTCAGATTTTATTTGTAAACAAATCACAGAAATGAGGAGTAAGAAATCCTGAAATGTTAGTTGTGTCCCTTTAAATGCAAGTCCATTTACTTTGCAAATAGGGCTTTCAGATGTAATTTTAGCTTCTGAGATGAAATTATCCTAAACCCAAAGGCTGATACCTATGTAAGAGGAAAGAGACAGATGCATAGATAAATAAGAGAGTAGTAGCTAAGTTCTAGTGGCTCACACCAATAACCAGCTACACTGGAAGTAGAGACTAAGAGGATTGAAGTCCAAGGCCAGACTACACAGAAAGTTAGGGAGAGCCCATCTCAATCAATAAAACTGGGATTAGTATCTACTTGGGAGTGGAAACAGGAGTATTACAGTTTAGGCCAGCCTGGCAAAGAAAAAAAATTCAAGACACTATTAAAAAAATGACTGGATGGCTGGGAATGTGGCCTAGTGGTAGAGTGCTTGCCTAGCATACATGAAGCCCTGGGTTCAGTTATTCAGCACCACATACAAAGAAAAAGCCAAAAGTGGCGCGGTGGCTCAAGTAGGTAGAGTGCTGGCTTTGAGCAAAAAGAAGCCAGGGACAGTGCAGGCCTTGAGTTCAAGCCCCAGGACTTGTGGGTGGGGGGAGAATAAATACTGGAGCAAGGCTGGGAATATGGCCTAGTGGCAAGAGTGCTTACCTCATATACATGAAGCCCTGGGTTCGATTCCCCAGCACCACATATATAGAAAATGGCCAGAAGTGGCACTGTGGCTCAAATGGTACAGTGCTAGCCTTGAGCAAAAAGAAGCCAGGGACAGTGCTCAGATCCTGAGTCCAAGCCCCAGGACTGGCAAATAAAATAAAATAAATAAAAAAGAAAAATACTGGGGCAAAAAGAGCTGGGGCATGCCTGGACTAAGAAGGAAGACTACCTGCTTAGCAAGTACAGAGCCCTGAGTTCAACCCCTCCCACTCAACACTATCAAAAATAAGAAAGTGAGGGCTGGGGATATGGCCTAGTGGCAAGAGTGCCTGCCTCATATACATGAGGCCCTGGGTTCGATTCCCCAGCACCACATATACAGAAAATGGCCAGAAGTGGCGCTGTGGCTCAAGTGGCAGAGTGCTAGCCTTGAGCAAAAAGAAGCCAGGGACAGTGCTCAGGCCCTGAGTCCAAGCCCCAGGACTGGCCAAAAATAAATAAATAAATAAGAAAGTGAGGCAGGGAGGGAGGCAGGGAGGAGAGAAGGAAGGAGGGAGGGTTATACAAAATAGACAGACTAGAGTGATATTCTTAATCTTCTGGTCAAGAAACATGGACTTTTTAAACTCAACTCCAAATCCTACTTTCCTGAGCTTAAAATTTATTTCAGAACAGCAATATATTAAAATAATTGTGGGGGCTGGGGATATAGCCTAGTGGCAAGAGTGCCTGCCTCATATACACGAGGCCCTAGGTTCGATTCCCCAGCACCACATATACAGAAAACGGCCAGAAGCGGCGCTGTGGCTCAAGTGGCAGAGTGCTAGCCTTGAGCGAGAAGAAGCCAGGGACAGTGCTCAGGCTCTGAGTCCAAGGCCCATGACTGGCCAAAAAAAAAAATAATAATAATTGTGGGCTGGGAATATGACCTAGTGGCAAGAGTGCCTGCCTCATATACATGAAGCCCTGGGTTCGATTCCCCAGCACCACATATATAGAAAATGGCCAGAAGTGGCGCTGTGGCTCAAGTGGCAGAGTGCTAGCCTTGAGCAAAAAGACCAGGGACAGTGCTCAGGCCCTGAGTCCAAGGCCCAGGACTGGCAAAAAAACAAAAAACAAATAAACAAACAAAAAAACAATAAAAAAATTGTGATAAACAGCTATACTTTACTTCAAGAGTAATTTTATGAAACACACTAATTCTGCTACTTTTCAAGTTACGTGAATGCACAGCAAATTTATATTTCTGTATCTCTCTGTTCAACTTATTTGATGATATACTACAATGACTATTTAATTGCCCCAAAGTTTATTTCCTACGAATCTTTTCTTTCTTTCTTTTTTTTTTTTTTTTTTTTGGCCAGTCCTGGGGCTTGGACTCAGGGCCTGAGCACTGTCCCTGGCTTCTTTTTTTTGCTCAAGGCTAGCACTCTGCCACTTGAGCCACAGTGCCACTTCTGGCCATTTTCTGTATATGTGGTGCTGAGGAATCGAACCCGGGGCCTCATGTATATGAGGCAGGCACTCTTGCCCCTAGGCCATATCCCCAGCCCCCCTACGAATCTTTTCTAAAGTTCTTACTTGCCTTGTCTTATCTGCATAGCTTATACTTTATTAGAAGTAGAGAAAAGTAGATCAAGGTTTACATTATCAATCGTGATGAATTACCATTAGAAGAAAAAATGTTGGCCTCTCGTTTTCCTTTAGTTTGTTTGCAATGTCTTTATGCTTTGTGTGGACCTAAGATCCTCAGATGTTACAAACCTCCATTGCTGCTATCCTGCCATAACAGCAGTTATTGATAAATTAAAGGAATGTTTTGAAAAGGAAAATATTTTAATTTTGCATTTTAGGAAGCATTGTTTAAATGAATGATTAATTAATTTAACAGTATCTACCATCAAACTTCAATCACCTAAATGGATTATCCTTTCTTGACTTTTGTCAGATTGAAAACAATAAACTAAATTATAATATGAGGGATGGTGGAAAGGAGAGTTAGGCCAACCAGCCAGCCAGCCAGCAGCCAGGTGAAGTAGCAGTCTCCTGGCCAGCCTCCAGAAAACCAGCTCTAATGACCTGTGATTACAGACTTCAGGCCTCCTGGACTATAGACAATAAATTCCTGCTACCTTAAACCTTTCAGAGCCAGGCCCCAGAGGCTCACACTTGTAATCTTAACTACTCAGGAAGCTAAGATCTGAGGACTGATGTTCAAGGTTCAAAGCCAGCTGGGATAGGAAAGTCTTGCAAGACTCTAAATTTCCAATTAAATATCCAAAAGCCAGAACTGGAAGTATGGCTCTTATTGGTAGAGTGCTACTAGCCTCAAATGAAAAAGCCAGGCACCAGGTAGACTTCAAGCCCAGTACTAGCACCAAAAACACAACACAACAAAACAAAACAATAACAACAAAAGAAAGCAAATGGAAGCAATTAAGGAAACCTTCTCAAAACTCCTGCTCTAAAATCTCTACCAGAGCTGGGTGTCAATGGCTCACGTCTGAATTCCCAGCTACTCAGGAGGCTGAGATCTGAGGATCATGGTTCGAAGCCAGTGGAGGCAGGAAAGTCTATGAGACACTTATTTCCAATTACCTACCCAAACCTTCAGAGGTATGGCTTGCCTTGAGTGGAAAAAAGGGACAACACCTAGGCCCTGAGTTCAAGATCAAGTAGCAGTGTGTGCGCGCACGCAAACACACACACGCACGCACACACACTACCAACTAAGAAAACAGAACTGGAGGGTGAGAATAAAGAACTACGTGTAAGATTAGTCTGAAGATGGTACTGACTTGTATTATGGCAGCAATAGTGAGACTGAAGAGAAGTTAAGAAGTATTTAAAAGGTATATAATAAATGCCTAGTATAGTGGTACATGCTTGTAATCCCAGCACTCAGAAGGCTAAAACATGAAGATCACAAGTTTGTGGCCGGCTTGGCTACATAGTGACAATGTCTCAAATTTTTTAAAAAAGAGATAAAACAAACGATATAACACAAAATGTGATTCACAGGACAGTTAGTGGTTACTGAGAACACTGAATGAAGGCGCAGCTAATGGGGTTGAGTTATGAATTTTGTTTCAAATATGTTACAGCGTGGGCATGTCCAGAAGGCTAAACACAGATAGGGAAGTGGAGAAATGGCAGTGAAAAACTGAAAAAGGTGATAAGTATAATTTAGCTCATTTGGAATATAAAAAATAAGCCAGGTGCTAGTGACTCAAGCCTGTAATCCTAGTTGTTCAGGAGGCAGAGATTAGAGAATAAAAGTTCAAAGCCAGCCTGGGCAGGAAAAGTCCCTGAGACTCTTTTTTTTGGGGGGGTGGGGGGGCGGGGGATGCCAGTCCTGGGCCTTGGACTCGGCCTGAGCACTGTCCCTGGCTTCTTTTTGCTCAAGGCTAGCACTCTGCCACTTGAGCCACAGCGCCCCTTCTGGCTGTTTTCTATATATTTGGTGCTGGGGAATCAAACCCAGGGCTTCATGTATATGAGGCAAGCACTCTTACCACTAGGCCATATTACCAGCGTCCCTGAGACTCTTATTTCCAGTTAACTAGCAAAAAAAGCTGGAAATGGAGCTGTGACTTAAGTAGTAGAACACTAACTCTGAGCACAAAAGTGCAGGGACAACACCCAGGCCCTGGATTCAAGCGCCAGGACAGGCATTACTTGTTTGTTTATTTATCTATTTATTTATTTTGCCAGTCGGGGCTTGAACTCAGGGCCTGAGCACTATCCCTCAAGGCTAGCACTCTACCACTTGAGCCACAGTGCCACTTCCAGCTTTTTCTGTTTACGTGGGACTGAGGAATTGAACCCAGCAGCTTCATGCATGCTGGGCAGACATGTCTCTCTACCGTTAAGCCACACTCCCAGCCCAAGAACTTTTCTTATATGTATCATTGATCTACACAATTATCTTTTTTTTTTTTTTGGCCAGTCCTGGGGCTTGGACTCAGGGCCTGAGCACTGTCCCTGGCTTCTTCTTGCTCAAGGCTAACACTCTGCCACTTGAGCCACAGCGCCACTTCTGGCCATTTTCTGTATATGTGGTACTGGGGAATCGAACCCACGGCCTCATGTATACAAGGCAAGCACTCTTACCACTAGGCCATATCCCCAGCCCCACAATTATCTTTAACACTTACTAAGTATAAGCAATAATTAAAAATGACCAGGCACTGCTGTATATTTACCAGTTGTACACCAACAGGCTGTTGTGTATATCTCCCTTTGCCCAGAATGATCATTTTAAAAGTTTCTGAGCTGCAGGAAAGCCAGACCAAACTCTGAAACTTTCACAGGGGTTCTCCTCTTGTCTGCCACAAGGGGGCACTAAGGTTAAATTATCTTAATCTTATTTTCATTTTTAAAAAAAGTAACATTTTCAGTTACTTAAATTATTGACACAGAGCACTAATACCACTAACTACAATGTTTAAAGTACTTAAACAAGAAATCTTCAAAATATCACAGCACAAAAGAACTATCCTGGGCTGGAATATATGGCCTAGTGATAGAGTGCTTGCCTCATATACATGAAACCTTGGGTTCAATTCCTCAGCACCACATATATAGAAAAGGCCAGAAATGGCACTGTGGCTCAAGTGGTAGAGTGCTAGCCTTGAGCAATAAGAAGCCAGGGACAGTACTCAGGCCCTGAGTTCAAGCCCCAGGACTGGCAAAACAAAACAAACAAGAAGCCAGGGACAGTACCCAGGCCCTGCGTACCAAGCCCCAGGCAAATAAAAAAAACCTATCCTTATGTGTCTAAAGTACCTTACTCTTTGCCTTTACAACATACCAGTATTGGAAATATGAGAGACTACAATTTGAGTTCTTGAAGTGAGTATTTAAATGCCTTTTTGCTTGTGTGTATGTATGCCAGTGCTGGAGCTCTGAACTCAGGGTCTTGTACTCTCACTCTGCTCAAGGCTATCGTTCTACTACTTGAGCACACTTCCACTTCAGCTTCTTGCTAGTTACTGGATATAAGCATCGCTAGGATTTGTCTACTTGGGCTGCCTTTCAAACCACAATTCTCAGGATTCAGCCTCTTGAACAGCTAGGATTACAGTGAGCCACTTACACCTGGCTAACTATATAGTTCTAGTGCCAAACATAAATAAAGGATTTTACCGTTCAACTTAGAAGTATTTGACTTAACAATGTATGTATCAGGAATTTGTTCATGTGTGCTTTAAAAAGTGAATCATGGGGCTGGGAAGATGGCCTAGTGGTAAAGTGCTCGCCTTGTATACATGAAGCTCTGGGTTCAATTCTCCAGCACCACATATAGAGAAAAAAGCCGGAAGTGGCGCTGTGGCTCAAGTGGCAGAGTGCTAGCCTTGAGCAAAAAGAAGCCAGGGACAGTGCTCAGACCCTGAGTCCACGCCCCAGGACTGGCAACAAAAACAAAACAAATAAACAAATAAAAAGTGAATCATGAGATTTCAGAAGTATACATTTCTTTGCTTCCCTTAAGTATTATACATCTGCTACCTGACGTATCAGTATATAAAATGATACTTAAAACATTTAATTTCATTTGTTTTCTAAAAAAAGGTTTTACTTCAAAATTTAAAAGCACTCAGAAGTAGTGTACATATAACAAAAAAAAAATTTTTCCTGTGGCTCAAGACCATAATTGCAGCTACTTTAAAGGTGAATCCTGGTTCAAGGTTAACATGCCAAAAAGGCATAAAGATACAAACAAAAGATACAAAATACACTTTTTAAGTTTTTGTGGGGAGAGAGAAGGTGGGAGAACAATGAGGGAGGGAGTAACAATTATGACAAGAAATGTACTCACTACCTTATGTACATAACTGTAACCCCTGTACATCATCTAGGCAATAAAATTAAAATTTAAAAGAAACTGTTTTTGTGCCGGTTCTGGGGATTGAACTCAGGGCCTTGGTGCTATCCCTAAGCTTTTTCACTCAAGGCTAATGCTCTACCACTTGAGCCACAGCTCTACTTCCAGCTTTCTGGTGGCTAACTGGAGATGAGTCCCACAGACTTTCCTGCCAGAGCTGTCTTTAAACCTCAATCCTAAGACCCCAGCCTTCTGAAAACTAGAATTACAGGCACGAGCCACCAGCATCTGGCTTCCTTTAAAATTTTTATATGTCTTTTATGTCAGTTTCTGGAAAAAGGTGACAGATCTAACACTGCTTCCTTCTCTTTACACCAGGCATGGAGCCACACATGGGGGAGGCTGAGGCAGGAAGTGCAAGTTCCAGGCCCACCTGGGCTATGAGAGACTCAATAAACAAGCAAACAAACCACACACACACACACACACACACACACACACACACACACATCCTTAATTGTATTTCTTTTTTTTAAAAAAGGAATATTTCTAGAGGTATAAGCTAACAAGGATAAGGAAAGAGTTAAGACAACAAAAAAAGTTGAAAGCAGGAAGGAAAGCAAATGGACAACGGATTACTGTCAAAGTGCAGAGCCAAGGAAGCCCAATCTGAAACTAAGAGAAGCTGCGAAGCAGCCAGTGCACACTCCCGGTCCCTCGCAAGGCAGGAGAGAGGGACTGCAACAGAACCGGCTGCACACTGTTCAAGGGAAGGTCTCTAGAACATCTCTCCCATCCAAACCACTAAACATCCAGTCCCCAGAGGATGTAAAACTAAAGTGCTCTAGGCCAGGAGACACCAGGCTCAGGTGTGAATGAAAGGCCTACCTATCAGAAAACTAGAGCTTTACATGGTATGCTATTTACAGGATAAATGCAGCCCACTTCCATCACTCAGCCACCAGCCACACCTGCGAGCTCCAAGCTAAGCACTGGAAAAGAACTCTCCGGGCCTCCTGCCCAGCTCTCAAAAAAATGGAGCTAACAGTACAGACAGCAGAGACACCCTGATAAAACACACAATGAAAATCACCAGTGTTTAAGCTCAAAACTGCTAAGGCCCACCCACTTGCTCAGAGCTTCCAATTAGCTAGACAGTTCCACAATGTTCATTAGGAGCAGAAAATTAAAGATTAATAGACATCTGAGAATGGAAGAGAGAAACCAAAACAAACAAAGGAAGAAGTAATTTAGAAGAAACAGAGTATACAAGGAAAAAAACCCTATAATTAATATCCTCAAGAGGCTAAGTATGTCAGTGCAAGCCTGTAACCTCAGCACACAGGAAACTGAGGCAGGAGGATTGAGAGTTCTAAGCAGGAATTTTTTAGGGAAAGGGGTATAGTACTGGGACTGGGACTGGGACTGGGACACAGCCTTGTACTTGCTCAGCTGTTCCCTTAGCACTTGAGCCATGCCTCCAGCAAGTTTTTTCTGGTTATCTTGGAGATGAAGTCTCTTAGCCTTTCTTAACTTAAACCACCCCGCTGGATCTGAGCATTTTAAGTAACTAGGACTGTAGGCCTGGACCACTGGTACCAGAGATTGTTTTGATTTTTTAGGTTTTATTAATTCTATTTATTTATTTTTTGGGGGGGGGGTTATTAATTTTAAAAAGAAAAATTCTAGCTGGGTGCCAGTGACCCATGCCTGTAATCCTAGCTACACAGGAGACTGAGATCTAAGGATCATGGTTCCAAGTCAGCCTGGCAGGAAAGTGTGTGAGAAACTTAGCTCCAATTAACCACCAAAAGCTAGAAAGAGAGATGTGACTCAAATAGTAGAGTGCTAGCCTTGAGCACAAAGCTCAGGGATAATGTATCCAATGCCTCACGTATGAAACTGTAACCTCTATGTACATCAGTTTGATAATAAAAATAAAAATTTGAAGAAAAAAAAAAAAGCTCAGGGACAGCACCCAGGCCCTGAGTTCAAGTCCCAGGACTGACATACAAAAACGGAACGATTCTAGGATTATAATTTTCTAAGACTCTTAGGGGAAAAAAAAGAAATTTATGTTAGCCGAAGTAGTAGGTAGCAGGGTTGTGAGATCAAGATAAGAAAATCTTTGAGAAAAACTGAGTAACCCAAAGAGGAAATAAAACTTAGAGGAACACTGGAGACAAAAGATAAGAACATCAGAAGACCAAAATAGGAAGTGCAACATTCAATAAAATAATAGCAATAGAGAAAGAAGAGGAGGAAGTTGTCAGGAGAGTTCTCAGAACCAAAGGACACAACTTTGCTACCTAATGTCCAATGGATAAAATGACAGCCACATCTCATTCTACAGCTACAGAGCACCCAAGGCACAAAAAGTTCCACAGGCTTCCAGCCAAGTCCAAACCCATCACACACACAATAAATAAAGAATCAGAAACTGGGTATGATGGTGCCCGCCTGGGATTCCAGCTCTTTTTTTTTTTTTTTTTTTTTTTTTTTTGCCAGTCCTGGGCATTGGACTCAGGGCCTGAGCACTGTCCCTGGCTTCTTTTTGCTCAAGGCTAGCACTCTGCCACTTGAGTCACAGCGCCACTTCTGGCCATTTTCTGTATATGTGGTGCTGGGGAATCAAACCCAGGGCTTCAAGTATACAAGGCAAGCGCTCTTGCCACTAGGCCATATCCTCAGCCCCTGGGATTCCAGCTCTTTAGGAAATGAAAGCAGGAGGATTACAAGGCCAGCCTGGGCAAACCTGGTAAGACACCATCTCAAAAAACAAAATTTTTAAAAGAATAGCCTGATGCCTTGGCTACAAAAAGTGTGAGCGTGAAAGAGCTTGCTGAAATCCTGGTGTGGTGGAGAGCAGATTTTGAGGGGGAATCTGCTGGGATTATTTCCCCCTGGGAGACTGCAACCAGGCAGTACTGACAGAACCAACCTTTCCTCTGGCACCAAGATTTGTTCATGGTCCATTTTATTTTATTTTATTTTATTTTTCCAGTCCTGGTGCTTGAACTCCAAGCTTGGACACTGTCCCTGAGCTTCTTTTGCTCAAGGCTACCACTCTACCCCTTGAGCCACAGCACCTTGTCCAGCCTTTTCTATCTATGTGGTACTGAGGAATTGAACCCAGGTCTTCATGCATACCAGGCAAGCACTCTACCATTAGGTCACATTCCCAGCCCCCATGCTGTTCCATTTTAAAAAACAATCCTAACCACAATTAGAGCAAATATATGAGTGGGCTGTGGAGGAAGAGACCCAGGAGGAGCCCTAGTGGTTGAAAACATTGGCATGAATCTTGCATCTCTCCAACTCTTTTTCCTTTATGATTTTAAAAGTTGTATTAATACACATATTCCTTCAAGTCAGAAGTTATGAAATTACAGAGGTTGATACCACATCAACAGCACAGCTCTGCTGTGTTAATCACACAGAAAATAGTTGGATTGTAAATACATACAAATATGACCAGATTTACTCACATTATGAGTCTTCGATTTAAGAACCAGTATTTCCTCCGACTTCTGTCATATCCAATAGGCTCATGTCGAATATACGGTTTATTCTTTTGGATTTCAGCAACACAGTCAGTCACACCAGGCACCTTGTGTGCCACGCAGACTTCACACTGCCACTCGTCCTCTGGCACCTCCTCAAGAGGGGGCTTCACACATTCCAAATGGTATACAGCGGAACACGTCTCACAGCAAAGCAGGTCCCCAAGTTTGTGACACACCCTACAGTGGTCGTCGTACTGGATCACCCCTTCAGACATCAACTCCTCACGAGCAATGTTTGTCGTAAGAAACTGATCGACTAAAAACTGCAGAACTTTGATTTTGTTCTCCACGGGTCCGTAGGGGTAGTCCTCCGCCTCCTGGTAGGGCAAAACGTGGTGGTACTCCCTGTCACTCTCGCAGTACACCCGCAGCACCTCCGGCCAGGTCATTCCGTCTATGAAATACAGAGTGGAGTTGACACTGTCTTTCAGGTCAGCAGGTCCAAAGGTAGTATTGGAAGTGTCTTCCTCACGCAGCACAGCTTTCAACAACACCACGTGCATCTCGGCCATGAGTGTACACTGCTCTTGGCTTACCAGAGCTGCGCAGAAGTCCTCAAAGCGAAAAGGAGACAGTCTCAAAACAGTGCCAAAGTTCCGCAGTACCTCGTAAATGGCGATAACATTCATTATATGCTCATTAGGCACCATTAAATCCTCAGAGGACTTGGGAAATTCAAGGGGTGGGATGTCCTTTTCCTCCAGTATTGGAGATCGAGGTCGATGTACTCTCGGTTTTCGTCTACCTGTAAAGAAAGAAATGCATGATAGCATTTGTAATGACACACAAATTCATATACCACATTGCTTCCACAAACATAGGGCTCTCTCAATTTCTCTATAATTCTCAAGTTAAAACACCACAAAAGGGACTGGGGAACGTAGATCAGTGGCAGAGCTTTCATTTGCCTGGCATGCTCAAAGCCCTGAGTACAATCCCCAGGATTATGAAACTAAAGTACCAAAAAGCAATGCTTTTACTGTATGGAAAACATAAATTCAAAGTTCCATGATTAAACACGAGCTCAAGACAAAGGCAGAAAAAAAGGGGGGGAGGAGGAAGGAGGAGGAGGGGAGAAGAGAGGACCCCCAGCACTGGGAGGAAAAAGTGTCTTGTTTAGGCTGGGGATATGGCCTAGTGGCAAGAGTGTTTGCCTCGTATACATGAGGCCCTGGGTTCAATTCCCAAGCACCACATATACAGAAAATGGCCAGAAGTGGCGCTGTGGCTCAAGTGGCAGAGTGCTAGCCTTGAGCAAAAAGAAGCCAGGGACAGTGCTCAGGCCCTGAGTCCAAGGCCCAGGACTGGCCAAAAAAAAAAAAAAAAAGTGTCTTGTTTAGGAAACAGACAAAAGGCCATGTATGTAATCAAGTCAGTTCTCAGAGGTGTGTCGCATCTTTAGGAGAGCTTACTTTGTAACATGTGCACATGTCTCAACCCTCTGAACAAGCACATGGGGTACTATAACCTGCCTGTTAAAATGAGAGAACATATTAACCTAACAAGTTCCTACTAAAGTTATTGCCTATAATGTTAATTGTTGTTATGGTTTCTGATGATGTCTACAGAATGGTAAATCTCCACTTTTCAGAAATGAAGTGTTAATGAGATTAACACTGAACTCCCTCTTGCACAATTAAGTTTTATTAACCTTGATGTGAAGTTATTGTTCCCTGGAAAACTACCTCTACTTTTATTTCACTATCTGCAAATTAAAGTCATACAAGATACTAGAGGGGGGGGAAATAAATAAATAAATACTTATATATGAATATAAAAGGTCAAGATTTTTACATTTATACAATGCAATCCCAACCATTCACCAGAAAGCAGATTTTCTTTTTTTTGGCCAGTCCTGGGGCTTGGACTCAGGGCCTGAGCGCTGTCCTTGGCTCCTTTTTACTCAAGGCTAGCACTCTGCCACTTGAGCCACAGCGCCACTTCTGGCCATTTTCTGTATATGTGGTGCTGGGGAATTGAACCCAGGGCCTCATGTATACAAGGCAAGCACTCTTGCCACTAGGCCATATCCCCAGCCCCCACAAAGCAGATTTTCAAGTAAGAATATATTCAATACTTTCTATGGACAGTCTGATCGCTGTAGGACTTCCTTGCAAAAGCATAACCCAGAGACAGCAAAGGAATGAGAGGAAGACTGAGCCGAGAGACTCCCAGATAACAGCCAGTGAAAACAAGTTAGCTCAAGAATGAACATGGTGCTTCTCACACAACAAAGCCCTGAGATCCTCAGTCCTCAGAGCTGACATCTGTCAGTCTTTGTTTTGTTTTAGAGGTAAAAATGGAAGAAGGCCAGACAGAGACTTTCGTAAGTTACATACTGTTGCCACAATATACTGCACACAAAGTGAGCACTTCTCAAAGTATATACTTTAAATATTCATAAGATACTTTCAGGGGAGTCTATAAGCCTGGGTCAATTTTTTAAAAAGGCAAGCGGGCAAAACCCTACTGAATACATTTCCGCTGCTGGGGATTTCTCCTAAAGATATACTCACATATACATCTAACAAAGTACAAAAACACTTCGTTCAAGCCAGGCACTAGCTACAGTACAAACAATAGACTGTTGCTACTTGCATGAAGGGCAGGGGGAGGCACACATTCCTAAGGTTGTTCCTGGAGAAGACTGAAACAGCCAAAAAAGAAAGACCCATTTTTAACCATTTCATACTTAAAAAAAAAAAAAAATCTCAGGCGAGGCACTGGTGTCTCACAACTGTAATCCTAGCTACTCAAGAAGCTGAGATCTGAGGATTGCAGTTTGAAGCCAGCCTGGGCAGGAATGTCCATGAGACTCTTGTCTCCAATTAATCACATATACACACAAAAAAAGCTGAAAGTGGAGCTGAGGCAAGTAGTCGAGTGCCAGCCTTGAGCAGAAAAAGTTAAGGGATAGTTCCTAGGCCCAGAGTTTAAGTTCCAGTAGCAGGCGCGCGCACACACACACACACACAAAAGCATGTGCATTTTTATTACATTTTGAAAGAAAAAAAGACAAATCTCTTTGTAAACACATAATACTGACATTCAAATAAAAATGACACTCCTACCTATAACTACTGATTTTTTTTTTTTTTTTTTTTTGCCAGTTCTGGGCCTTGTACTCAAGGCCTGAGCACTGTCCCTGGCTTCTTTTTGTTCAAGGCTAGCACTCTGCCACTTAAGCCACAGCGCCACTTCTGGCCATTTTCTGTGTATGTGGTGCTGGGGAATTGAACCCAGGGCTTCATGTATAAGAGGCAAGCACTCTTGCTACTAGGCCATATCCCCAGCCCTACTGATGATCTTGTTTGACTACAAATATATGGTCACTATACCAAATTCAAAGACTCAAGTTTATAGAACTAACCATAGATTATGGTTTGTAA
This sequence comes from Perognathus longimembris pacificus, assembly GCF_023159225.1. Taxonomy (NCBI): domain Eukaryota; kingdom Metazoa; phylum Chordata; class Mammalia; order Rodentia; family Heteromyidae; genus Perognathus; species Perognathus longimembris. Next base: position 45,201,467 of record NC_063177.1, read on the forward strand.
AGAGAAAACTCATAAAAGGAAACCACTAAAACGTCCTCAGCTGTCAAATTGCTAGTATGAGTAAGTCATTTTTTTAATTTACAGAAATGTAATCACATATTACATTCATAACCATTTCCAACACCAACTTAACTATATTAATTTTCCTGTATTAAAAAATTAAAAGGCAACTGGAAAGATGGCTTAGTAGTATGCCTAGCACGCATAAAGCCCTGGGTTCAATTCCTCAGTACCACATAAGCAGAAAAGGCTGGAAGTGGTGCTGTAGCTCAAGTGGTAAAGTGCTAGCCTTGAGCAAAAAGAAGCTCAGGGACAGTGCCTAGGCCCTGAGTTTAAGCACCAAGACTGGCAAAAATAAATAAATTAAAAGAAGAGGTAAGCGCATAACTCAACTGGTCAGAGGGTTTCAGTAGCATGAATAAAGTCCTGAGTTCAATTCCTAGGCTGGGGGGAGGAGGGAGGAGACACCCTATCCTCCACCTCACAAGTTAGCAGAGAAAGACAAGGAAAAACCACCACTCATTAAAAGACAAAAATTTTAAAGTAAGCAAAACCAACTACTGAGATAGATGCAGAACAATGGAAACACCAAAATACTTCCTGTGGTGAGACTACAAACTAGAAGGGCAACTTTGTGGACAGCTACCTTCTCAGCCTGAAATTTTCTTTTAGAGAAATTCTCCTAACACCTGTTCAGGACACTCAACATTGTTTATGAAAACAAAGAACAAACAAACTGAAAACAACCAAAAAGTCCATCAACAAGGAACTGCTTAGTAAGTTGTAGAACATTCACTTGGTAGAATTCTTTAGAATAATGAGTAATTTAAGGCTATGTTTGCCAATATGAATAAACCTTAAAAACAAACACAAACCAAGAGGGGCAGCTCACGCCTGCAATCCCAAACTCTGGGAGGTGGAAGCAGCAGGATCATGAGTTTGAGGTCAGCCTGGGCTGTACCACAGAAAACTGTCTCTGGAAAGAGAAGAGAACAAGATAGAATGGAGGATGGAGAAAGGAGAAAAGTTTGTTGATTCTCACTATGCAAACACAGCAAATATGGGAGAAATCCTAGAACAGTGGCCCTGAAACTTCACAGGCCATCATGGTCAGTGGAGGTCTGATTCTGGTAAGAACAGATTTGAGAATAGGGTTCAAGATTTTGCATCCCTAATAACTCTCAGAGTGAACTAATTGTGCTGCTCTGGAATCACCTCCCTAAGAGGCAGGTGAATAAAAATTAATATACATTAGGGAAATTTCCACAAGATACCTTCAGACCTGGCAACTAGAAATGTGATAGGCACATTTGAAAGAAATCCAGAACATCAGGCCCAACTCCAAGCGACACTGTTCAAAAAGAAATGTACTCGGGCTGAGAATGTGGCTTAGTGGTAGAGTACTTGCCTAGCATGCATGAAGCCCTGGGTTCGATTCTTCAGTACCACATTCACAGGAAAAGCTGGAAGTGGTGCTGTGTGGCTCAAGTGGTAGAGTGCTAGCCTTGAGCAAAAAGAGCTCAGGGACAGTGCCCAGGACCTGAGATCAAGCCCAAGGAGTAGCAAAAAAAAAAAAAAAAAAAAAGAACAAGAAGAACGAAAGAAAGAAAAGTACTCAATATCTGACTTAACCCCTCTGTGTAGCACCTTTACAATAATTTTAAATACATTAAAATAATAACAACAATAAAGAGTTTTCTCAATCCCAACCCAGAACCCTAGGAGAAACAAGTAATCCCTATTTTCATCCTTCTCTCCAGGTAATTCTGACAAGCAGCCAAGTTTGAAAACTACTTTAAAGAAACTGGACATTCCCCTAGGGAACTAGTTGGGGAAAGTCAAGCAAGGGAAATAAGAGGGAGAGGCAGAGTAAGACTCATCTAAATAAGAAAATGGAAGCTTAATCAAAGCTATTAACAAGCCTACAAAAAGAAAAAGAAACCAGCTCCTGTGGCTCACGCCTGTAATCCTAGCTACTCATGAGGCTGAGATCTAAGGATTGCAGTTCAAAGCCAGCCCAGGTAGGAAAGTCTGTGAGACTCTTATCTCCAATTAAGTACCAGAAAATGAGAAGTGGCCCTGTGGCTCAAGTAGAGCTCCAGCCTTGAGCAAAAAGAGCTCAGGGAGGCTGGGAATGTGGCTTGGTGGTAGAGTGTTTGCCTAGCATGCATGAAGCCCTGGATTCGATTCCTCAGTATCACATAAATAAGAAATAAATAAGAGAGGGGCTGGGGATATGGCCTAATGGCAAGAGAGCTTGCCTCATATACATGAAGCCCTGGGTTCAATTCCCCAGCACCACATATAAAGAAAACGGCCAGAAGTGGCGCTGTGGCTCAAGTGGCAGAGTGCTAGCCTTGAGCAAAAAGAAGCCAGGGACAGTGCTCAGGCCCTGAGTCCAAGCCCCAGGACTGGCCAAAAAAAAAAAAAAAAAAAAAAAGAGAAAATTAAAAGAGAAAAAATTATATAAGAACTAAATGATATTCAAAAAATGACTAAAATGGTCAAATGAAAATTGTAGTTGAAAAATAAAGAGCAAAATGCTATGCTCCTATTTTTTAAATAAAAAAAGCTCAGGGAGAGCACCCAGGCCCTGATTCAAGCCCCACAACTAATCCAAAATAAATTATGGGTCAGAGGGCTGGGAATATGGCCTAGTGGCAAGAGTGCTTGCCTTGGATACATGAAGCCCTGGGTTCGATTCCCTAGCACCACATATATAGAAAAGGCCAGAAGTGGCGCTGTGGCTCAAGTGGCAAAGTGCTAGCCTTGAGCAAAAAGAAGCCAGGGGCAGTGCTCAGGCCCTGACTTCAAGTGCCAGGACTGGCAAAAAAAAAAAAAATTATGGGTCAGAAGAGGTTACTCACATCTGTAATCTCAATTAGTCAGGAGGCAGAAATTGGAAGGATCATGGTTTGAAACCATCCTAGGTTCTCAAGACCTCATTATTAGCCAATAAAAAGCTAGGCACAGTGATTAGTGGCTTGGTGGTAAAGCACCTGTCTAGCAAGTGCAAGGCTGAGTTCAATCCCTAGGGGGAAAAAAAGCAAAACCAGAAATTTGAAATAAACTTGCCAACAATAAGGATTTACTCTTTGATCTAGAATAGTGTCTCAATCCAGCATAAGGTTAATGCTGGTAAGACTATGTTCTCTGCCTCTATTCCTATCCTCTGTGCCATCAATGCTTACAAACAGCAGCCAGCTTTCACAGACTGGGCTTTCCCGGGTACTAGGGGTTGTGCAAGTACCTTTCCATTGTCATATTTCATCCTCTGATCTATCAATTACTATCTTTCAAAGATGCTTACAGAGGCGAAATGTGTCACTACAACACAAGAGTACCTGGTTTTCCAAACTATGTTCTGAACTTCCACCACACCAAGCTGACCTCTCAACCAACACAAATTTAAAAAGTAGGGCTGGGGATATGGCCTAGTGGCAAGAGTGCTTGCCTCACATACATGAGGCCCTGGGTTCAATTCCCCAGTACCACATATACAGAAAACGGCCAGAAGTGGCGCTGTGGCTTAAGTGGCAGAGTGCTAGCCTTGAGCAAAAAGAAGCCAGGGACAGTGCTCAGGCCCTGAGTCCAAGCCCCAGGACTGGCCAAAAAATAAACAAACAAACAAAAAGCAACAAATTTAAAAAGTAGCACATGCCTTTTGTGCAGAATGGAGAAATAGCAGATAAAGTAAATCAATGATGGGATTAGAAACAATGAGTCTGATCCCAAAATTTCAGTAAGAGCTATCATTTCAACTGCATAAAAGCCTCATTTGGCTATGTGCCACCATGCTGGACAATATAGAGAACACTTCCATCACCACAGAAAGCTCTACTGAACAGCCTTGGTCCAGAGGTATACCTACAGACCACTGCACAATAATGACTTCAAATAACCCAATGTGTTATCAAAATGAGGTTAAAATAATGGTAAAATACCAAACACTTTCTCAGTGGACTGACAACAGAAGAGTTTGTCAAACTGAAATAAACATCAAACTTAAAAATCCAAACAAACACATACATATGAGAGCTGGAAATGTGGCTTAGTGGAGAGTGCTTGCCTAGCATGCATGAAGCCCTGGGTTTGATTCCTCAGTACCACATACACAGAAAAAGCTAGAAGTGGCGCTGTAGCTCAAGTGGTAGAGGGCTAGCCTTGAGCAAAAGAAGCTCAGGGATAGGGCCCAGACCTGAGCTCAAGCTCCAGGACTGACAAAAAAAAAAAAAAATAGAACCACTGAGGGACAGTGCTCCAGGACTGGCAAAACAACACATTAAATGAAGCCAGGCAACAGTAGCACATGCCTGTACTCCTACCTAATTAGGAGGCTGAGACCTGTGGATCTGTTTGAAAACAGCCCAGGCAGGAAAATCTATGGACACCTCTCTCCAATTAACTACCAAAAAAAACTGAAAGTAGAGCTGTAGCAAGTGATAGTGTTAGCTTCAAGCAGAAAAACTCAGGAACAGTGCCCAGGCCCTGAGTTCAAGCTCAGGACTAGTATACACACACACACACACACACACACACACACACACACGAGCTAGAAAAGTAGTTCAGTGGTAGAGCCCTTGTGCAGCATGTACAAGGTCTTAGATTTGATCCTACTACCACCAAAAGTAGATAACAAAATCTGGCACTGGTGGCTCACACTTGTAATCCTAGCTACTCAGGAAGCTGAGATCTGAGGATGGAAGTTTCAAGCCAGTCCAGGTGGGAAAGCTCATTAAGACTCTTATCTCCAATTAACTATTAAAAAAAAAAAAAGCCAGAAGTGGAACTGTGGCTCCAGTGGTAGAGTGCTAGCTTGAGGAAGGAAGGAAGGAAGGAAGGAAGGAAGGGAGGAAGGGAGGGAGGGAGGGAGGGAGGGAGGGAGGGAGGGAGGGAGGGAGGGGAAGGAGAAAAAAAGCCTAGAACTATTTTGAAAAATCTCAAAGAAATCAAAAGAAAAAATCTGTCTCTGACACTGACCAGCAAATTATAAAATTATAGTCCACTAACTTTTTGTTTGGACCATGAGAACTAAATGGATGGATAAAAATCCAATTCAGTGACTTGAGAATCAGGAGAATTCAAACTGCAAAGTCAGGGGCTGGGAATATGGCCTAGTGGCAAGAGCGCTTGCCTCTTACACATGAAGCTCTCTGTTCGATTCCCCAGCACCACATATATGGAAAACGGCCAGAAGGGGCGCTGTGGCTCAGGTGGTAGAGTGCTAGCCTTGAGCGGGAAGAAGCCAGGGACAGTGCTCAGGCCCTGAGTCCAAGGCCCAGGACGGCCAAAAAAAACAAAAAACTGCAAAGTCCATAAAATTTTATTGAACAGCTATTCTCATCCATTTGCATATTGCCTGGTTGTTTTATAAACAACAGCAGAGTTGTAATAGAGACTACAGCCCCCATAAATTCTATCCTGGCCACTTTCAGAAGAAGTTTTCAGCAAACAAGCAATGGGAGTATTAGCTGGTCTGACCTTTGAAATGGCAGGTCCTCTCCCACTCTACAGAGAAGCATAAGGAAGGACTTACAACCCCAGAACATTCAGACACACTGTGCAAAAACAAAAGGGACTGAAAGTTCAACATGGCTAGATTTCACAGCAAAGAACTAGCAATAGCAAATATGTCATATATTACTAAAGAAAAAAGACACTTCTCGCCAGGCACTGGTAGCTCACGCCTGTACCTACCTACTCAGGAGGCTTAGATCTGAGGATCACAGTTCAAAGCCAGCCCAGGCAGGAAAGTCTAAGACACTCTTACCACTAGAAGACTGGAAGTGCAAAGGCTATGGTGCAAAGTGGTACAGCACCAGCCTTGAGCAAAAAAGCTCAGGGATGGTACACGAGCCCCAAGTTCAAATCCCACTATCGATCAAAAACAAACAAAAAGACACTTCTCATCTTTATCTTACATACTAGGACTCCATGAGCTTGACTCCTGTTATAAACAATTTCGTGTGTGTGTGTGTGTGTGTGTGTGTGTGTGTGTGTGTGTGTACATGTGCCCCAGTATTGGGGCTTGAACTCAGAAGGTGGGGACAATCCCTTAGCTTTTTTGCTCAAGGTTGATGTTATATACTACTTCAGCCACAGTTCCACTTACTGCTTTTTGATGGTTAATTGGAGAATGAGTCTTATGGATTTTCCTGCCCAGGCTGGCTTCAAACCACAGTCCCCAGACCTCAGCTTCCTGAGTTGCTAGGATTACAGGCATAAGCACCAAAGCTCAGCCATAATTTTGGAGGTAAGTGTCTCCAATTTATGTGCTCTGGCTGACCTGAAACTGCAATCCTCCTGAGTAGCTAGGAGAATAGGCATGAGCCACTAGCACCTGTGATAGGCTTCTTCTGAGATGGAGAAGAATCCGTTCAAGCTACCCAGGCAACCAAGGATAAGAGAGTTAAGAAAGCAACCTCACAAGTTTACAGGAGATCCAATATAAGACCTTTCACTAGGAAAACTGACTCAAAACTCAGTATGTCTGAAACTAGAGTAAAAAAAAAAAACAAAACACTTTTTTGTTGTGATTTCTTTTTTTTTTTTTGGTTTATTTTGCCAGTCCTGGGCCTTGAACTCAGGGCCGTTTTCTATATATGTGGTGCTGGGGAATTGAACCCAGGGCTTGGTGTATACAAGGCAAGCTCTCTTGCCACCAGGCCATATTCCCAGCCCCTGTTGTGATTTCTTTTGAGGTCAGATCTTAGCTCAGTAGCAAAGCTGGTCATGAACTCTCTTCAGCATTGCCAGTGCTGGGATTATATGTATACACCACCATGCCCTAATACAACCTCTCTTAAAATTTGTATTATTCGCATAGTACTTTGAAAGTAAGAATAGTTTAAAAAAAATTGGGGGGGGGTCAGTCATGGGGCTTGAACTCTGGGCCTACGCACTGTCCTTGAGCTCTTCAGCTCAAGATTAGCGCTCTACCACTTGAACCACAGTACCAGTTTCAATTTCCTGGTGACTAACTGGAGATAAGAATCTCATGGGGCTGGGAATGTGGCTTATCCGTAGAGTGCTTGCCTAGCATGCATGAAGCCCTGGGTTCAATTACTCAGCACCACATAAGCAGAAAAGGCCAAGAAGTGGCGCTGTGGCTCAAGTGGCAGAGTGCTATTCTTGAGCAAAAGGAAGCCAGGAACAGTGCTCAGGCCCTGAGTTCAAGCCCAGGACTGGCAAAAAAAAAAAAAAGAATCCTATGGACTTCCCTGCCCTGGCTGGCTTTGAGCCAGGATCCTCACATCTCAGCTTCCTGAGTAGCTAGGATTGATTAAAGGTGTGAGCAACCGGCAGGGGTGGAGGTGGGGGTTGTTTTGGTGGGACTGGGGTTTGAACTGAGAGCTGTGTCCTTTCTAAGAGGTGGATGTTCTACCACTCAGGCCACACCCTCAGCCCCAAAATAACTTTTTGATTCCTCGTAGTACTGGGGTTTAAACTTAGCCTCACACTTGTTAGGCAGGCAGCCATCATTTGAACTGCATCCCTACCACCCTCATTAGCTATTCTCATGTTGGACTCTTCAAACAAGTCTCCCAAGTAACTGTGCACATATCAGAAAAAGACAAGCACAAGAGAAAGTCCATGCTGATTAATATGCTCATTTCCAAAAATACCTCTTAGGTTCCATAAATAGAAACAGAGCTCAAAGAAGGCAAAGTGAAGATATTGAAATCGAACATGAATCCATGTTTCTTAGTAAAATGTAGAAACCGCACCTACAGAACAGTGTCATTCGGTATGAATCACTCTGCTAGGCCGTCTCCCAAGTATGTGAACTGCATAACACATCAGTGAGAGAAGACTAAACATTAACTTTCTCAAGATATTCCACAGCTTCAACTTAACCACTTAAGTCACAGAATAATTCTACTTGGGCTGGGAATGTGGCTTAGCGGTAGAGTGCTAGCCTAGCATGCATGAAGCCCTGGGTTTTCTCAGTACCACATAAACAGAAAAAGCCAGAAGGGGCGCTGTGGCTCAAGTGGTAGAGTGCTAGCCTTGAGCAAAAAAAGCCAGGGGGCTAGGGATATAGCCTAGTGGCAAGAGTGCCTGCCTCGGATACACGAGGCCCTAGGTTCGATTCCCCAGCACCACATATACAGAAAACGGCCAGAAGCGGCGCTGTGGCTCAAGTGGCAGAGTGCTAGCCTTGAGCGGGAAGAAGCCAGGGACAGTGCTCAGGCCCTGAGTCCAAGGCCCAGGACTGGCCAAAAAAAAAAAAAAAAAGCCAGGGACAGTGCTCAGGCCCTGAGTCCCAAGCCCCAGGACTGGCAAAAAATAATTTAATTAATAATAATAAATTCTATTTTTAAAAAGGAGCATCTTTTCAACAAAAACAATGAGATAAGTCATCTAGTAGTGACTCCTAAGAGGTGGTGTGTGTGTGTGTGTGTGTGTGTGTGTGTGTGTGTGTGTGAATCCTGGGGCTTGAACTCAGGGCCTGGGTGCTCTTCTTGAGCATTTTTTTTTGGGGGGGGGTGGGGTCGGTCAGTCCTGGAGCTTGAACTCTGGGCCTGGGCACTGTCCCTGACCACTTCAGCTCAAGGCTAGCACTCTATCACTTCAGCAGTAGTGGTTTTCTGATGGTTAATGGGATATAAGTCTCACACACTTTGCTGCTTGTGCTGGCTTTGAACCGAGGTCCTACATCTCAGCCTCCTGAGTAGCTAGGATTACAAGAGGCATGAGCTACCCAATGCCTGGCGAATAATCTTCTTTCTTACAGAAAGAAATATAATACTGCCAATGGGCCAGCACAGTAGAGAAAGTAAAGGTCAGAGGAAAAGAAAATGTCAGGTAAATTCCCACTGTCCACAAGAGGCAGAGTGGCTACCAGAGCACCGTCTGTCCACTAAGAACTTCCTACAATTATAGGAAGTGTTCTATGAAATATTCTCAGTTGTGGTAGAATACACACAATGAAGTGTTACATGAGGCTGCTGAACACTGAAGCACTGGAGGCTCAAAAATACACATACTTCCACACGGGGTAGGTAGCTACCATACTAAACAGCACAGAATGAGAGTGTGAAAAGAATTACCCTCAACAGCATACTAAACACTAGAAAGAGAGCTTGGCAGTAAAGAGAGGGGAGTTCATGAGATTCTCCCTGCTTAAAGTAGATACTAATAGAGGTGCCAGGTAGTTCTAATAGTTCATTTCATGGACCAATGCCTTGACAAACAAAGATATAACAGTCAAATAATGAAGAGGATAAAACATCCTTCCTAAAGGTTTACGAACTTAATAACAGCCTTAAATAAAACATATGAAAACTGATAGAATCCCAAGGAGAAGCCAGGCATGATGGTATATGACTGTAATTCTAGCCTCTTCAGAGGCGAAAACGGAGAACCAAGAGTTTGAGGACACACTGAGCTACAGTCTTAAAATAAAAAAAGAAAGACAGACAAACAAACAAAAACAACTACTAGAAGCAAACTACTAGAAACTTCACTAATAGTCAATAGAACAAATAAAAAAATCTGTAAGACATAGATCTTAACACTATCAACTAAACTGACCTAATTAACACATGGAATACTCTGCCCAACAACAGCAGACATCTGCTTTTCAAGTGCATATAGAATATTCAGCTGGATTGACAATACTTCAGGGTGCAAAACAAACCTCTAAATTACATACAATGGCACATATCTGTAATCCCAGCACTTGGGAGGCTGAGACAAGAATTTAAGACGAGCCTACAAAGCAATACTACATATTACATAGCAATCCATTTACTTGGTTGCTGGTGGCTCTTCGGTAATTGTAGTTATTCAGGAGACAGAGATCTCAGAATCCAGGTTCAAAGCCAGCCAGGCAAGAAGGCTCATGAGATTCTTATCTTCAATTACTTTCCCAAAAAGCTGGAAGTGAAGCTGTGGCTAAAGTGGTAGAGTACTCGCCTGGAGCAAAAAAGTTCAGGGATTGAGCTCAGGCCCAGAGTTTAAGCCTCAGGACCAGCACAACAACAACAACCCTAAAAAACAAAAACTTAGCTGGGCACTGATGGCTCATGCTTGTAATCCTAGCTATTCGGAGGCTGAGATCTGAGGATAGCAGTACAAAGCCAGCCCGGACAGGAAACTCCATGAGACTCTTATTGCCGATAAACTACTCAGAAAAGGCCAGAAGTGGGGAAGTGGCTCAAGTGGTAGAGTGCTAGCCTTGAGTACAAACAGGCTCAGGGACACTACCCAGGCCCAAAGTTCAAGCCCTAGGATTGGCAAAAAAAAGAAAAGGAATGAAAAAGAAAGACCTCTAAAAATATTTTATAGGTTCAGGTTAGTGGTACAGCTTGTAATCCCAGTGACTGGAAGCAGAGATGAGAAGATTAAAGTCTAAGGCTAGTCTGAAATAAAATCGAGACCCTATCTGAAAAATATCTTTTCTTTTTTCCCCCCAGTCCTGGAGCTTAGACTCAGGGCCTGAGCACTGTCCCTGGTTTCTTTTTGCTCAAGGCTAGCACTCTACCTCTCCAGCCACAACACTACTTCCAGCTTTTTCTGTTCATATGGTGCTGAGGAATTGAACCCAGGGCTTCATGTATGTGAGGCAAGCACTCTACCCACTAGGCCATATTCCCAGCCCTTAAAAAATATCTTAAAGGAAAAAGAGCAGAGAGGCTGGGAATGTGGCTTAGTGGTAAAGTAGTTGCTTAGCAAGCATAAAGCCCTATGTTCAATTCCTCAGTATTACATGAAGAGAAAAGGCTGGAAGTGGCGTTGTGGCTCAAGTGATGGAGTGCTGGCCTTGAGCAAAAGAAGCTTAGGGACAGTGCCCAAGCCCAAGGACTGGCGAAAGGAAAAAAGAAAAAGTAAAAATTATATTATCCTATCTCAATAAAGCACTTTTTTTTTAAATTGGAGCTAGACACGTAGCACACTGGAATATTAACCTAGCATGCCTAAGGCCCTGGGTTCCAGTCCTACCACTGCAGCAACAAAAAAAAGTTTATGTGTGGGGGCTGGGAATATGGCCTAGTGGCAAGAGTGCTTGCCTCCTATACATGAAGCCCTGGGTCCAATTCCTCAGAACCACATATATAGAAAAGGCCAGAAGTGGGCTGTGGCTCAAGTGGCAGAGTGCTAGCCTTGAGTAAAAAGGAGCCAAGGACAGCACTCAGGCGCTGAGGTCAAGCCCCAGGACTGGCAAAAAAAAAAAAAAAGCTTATGTGTGTATGTGTCTGTGTGTGTATATACATATATAATGAATATTGGACATTACTGTTGCTATTCTGGAAATCATTCCAAAAGTAAGAAATACTTGAGCTAGATGCAGGTGCTGATACTTGTAATCATAGCTACTCAGGAGGCTGACATCTGAGGATCCTGATTCAAAGCCAGTCCAGGCAGGAAAGTCTGCGAGATTCTTCTAATTAACCAGAAAAGTGGAAGTGGCACTGTGGCTCTAAGTGGTAGAGCGCTAGCTAGCCTTGAGCAAAAGTGCTCAGGGACAGTGCCCAAGCCCTGAATTCAAGCCCCATAATGAACTAAAAAAATAAAAAAATTATCGCTGGAGCAGACAACTGTAGAACAATTGGTTGAGCACTTGTCTATCAAGAAGGCCCTGAGTTCAAACCCCAGTGGGTATGGTGTGTAGCACCTGACTTCAACCTCAGCACTCTGGGAGATAGAGGCAAAAAAGTTCTGCCTCCTATGGCATTACTTTTTGAAAAACCAAAAGCATGACAAAAATTAGAAAGAAGACCACTGTTCAACTTCTGCTAAATTACCAAGTTGAAACTGTAACACTTTAAGCAGGCATTCAAAGAGAAGGGAACAGGTTAAACATGAGCAGAAGGAATCTGGAATACTTCAGCAGGATTTGAGCCTGGACCCCAAGCAGGGAGGGAGGAGGATGTACACTACAACTTGCTTCTGCTTGTGTCACACACTCAAAAATTTCTGTTCCCCATCACTACCCACAGCCCCACATGCAACGGTCTGCAGCCATAGGAAGAACAAGTCTCAAGGAGTGAGGAAAGGGGCACCTAACAAGACCAGAGCTCTTGGCCTTAACAATACCCCTCACTGGCCTGCTGTACACACATTTCAGTTGACAGCTCCATTTCCAACTACCCCTGTGGGTAAGCAGCAGAAGAGCAGACAAGCATAAGCCACGTGCAAGCCTATTTATTATGGCAGATTAGCACGCCTCTCTACTACACAGCTCGTGGCAACTTTTTAGTAAGTCTTTTCACCCTCTTTTTCTTTCTCATGGTTCATCTCCCCAGGTGCTGAGACTGGAAAATCAGTCTCACCTCATGTCCTTCATCATCTACCTCTCTACCACTGCTAAATGCACTCTATATATGTGCTTCTGGGCCACGGCCAGAGAACTCCTGGGCTGATCTTCCATTCAAGGTTCCAGAGCTCATCCAGATCCCACCAACTAGCTCACCCTCTTCCAAGCCTCCCTTCCAGCCACCACACCACTGAGACAATTTCCCATCATCTCCAGCCAGATCCTCCCATGGAGCTCAGTACCCAAAATTAAAGACAGGAAATTAATTTGAGAGAGAGACAGACAGACAAAGGGTCATGAGCCCACTCTCAGGTAGCTCCCACACACAAGTGACTTGACAGGTCAGAGCATCTGTGATGTGGTGTGTGGTGCTGATGGAACATGGCAATCCCTTGGGAGTTCCAATGCCTGAGGTCACCAGTGTGACCCAACCCCCATTCCACAGAGAAGGAAAACAGAATGGCCAGGAACTGCCCAACACAGAACACAGGGGAGCTTTACAGTTTATTTCCTGTTTCCATATGCAGCCTCTCGTGGAGCAGACTTCCGTGTGACTGCCCACACTTTACTATCAGTGCCTGAGCTCACGCTGCTTGTTCCCTCTCTCTCTCCATCTGTCCTTAACAATCCCCAAGTCCGTCCAGGAAGCACACATCCACAGCAAGCCCTAGCCAGGGCACAGGATCTTGCCTTAGTGTAAATCTCTGCTGTACTTTGGACCTCACTGGTAGTGATCAGGAATTACACATACACTGAAAAGGTATTTGGTCGACATTGGTGGGAATGAACATTGCCACATCAGTAACAAACTTGGCTACATTCATGCAGCTGATTCTGCCGCTCATCTCCCCTGGCATCATTCTTAGACCACATGCGTCATGTAGTCTTCTGATGTCATCAGAAGTTCCAAGTTTCAAAATTCCAGGTAAGTATTCTCAGAAGTCTCACACTTCAAAGAAACATTCTGCTTCAAACATAACTTTTTCCTTTTTTTGCCAGTTCTGAGGCTTAAACACATGGTCTAGGCACCGTCCCTGAGCTTCTTTAGCTCAAGGCTAGGGCTCTAACACTTGAGCCACAGCACCACTTCCAACTTTTGCTGTTTATGTGGGACTGAGGAATTGAACCAAGGGCTTCAAGCATGCGAGGCAAGCACTCTACCATTAAGCCACATTCCCAGCCATAACTTTTTTTAAAATTAGCAAATGCTTAATTTAAAAGTGCTATCAGGGGGCTGAGAATGTGGCTTAGAAAGTTGAGAAGCAGGGGCTGGGGATATGGCCTAGTGGCAAGAGTGCTTGCCTCTTATACATGAAGCTCTGGGTTCAATTCCCCAGCACCACATATACAGAAAACGACCAGAAGTGGCGCTGTGGCTCAAGAGGTAGAGTGCAAGCCTTGAGCAAAAAGAAGCCAGGGACAGTGCTCAGGCCCTGAGTTCAAGCCCCAGGACTGGCAGAAAGGAGAGAGAGAGGGAGAGAGAGGGGGAGAAAGGGAGAGAGGGGAGGGGGGGGAGGAACCAAGCTAGCTCAGAAGGCAGCACCCAGGCCGAGTTCAAGCCCCAGGACTGGCAAAAAAAAAATAGTGCTATCAGAACTTCCCCAAATATTTATGCAAAACAGCCAGGCAGGGTAACACATAAACTACTCAGTAAACTGCAGTATGATGATTGATGATTTTAAGTTCAACTTAGCAAGTTTTTGTCTAAAGAAAAAAATAAACAATCCTAGCTGCTCAGTAGGCTGAGATATGAGGATCCTGGTTCAAAGCTAGCCCAGGCAGGAACAGCTGTGAGACTCTTGTGTCTAATAAACTTCAAATGGTAGGTCACTAGATGAGCAAAAAAAGTTCAGGAACAGTGCCGAGGCCCTGAGTTTAAGCCCCAGGACCCTCACAAAATAAAATAGAGCTGGCTCAAAACATGGCTCAAATAGTAGGAAACCTGCCTAGCAAGCTTCAAGCCCTGAGTCCAAACCCCAGTACTGTCCAAAATAAATAAAGTATTTTAAAGGTTTGGGGACTATAACTCAGTGGTAGAACATTTGTTTAGTATATGAAAGCCCTGGGTTCAAACCACAGTATGGATCAGTGGCTCACACCTGTAATCCTAGCTACTCAGAAGGCCTGAGATCTGAAGATCACAATTCAAAGTCAGCTCAGTCAGAAAAGCCAGTGAGACTCATCTCCAATAAAGCACCAAAAAGCCAGAAGTGGAGCTGTGACTCAAATGGAAGCGTGCTGGCCTTGAGCAAAAAAGCTCAGGGGTAGTGTCCAGGCTCTGAGTTCACCTGCCAGGACCATCACAAAACAACAATAAAAAGAATAAAACAGTACCACAAAAGGGGGGGGAGGACTTTCTATAAAATCCATATCAAAGGTTATTTCAATTTTGTACTAGTAAAATGACATCCATCCCTACGGTATTCTCACATGAATAATTGTTAATTTTTTCCCCACAAAAAGTCAACAATCTCTAATAAATAATGTCAGCCCATGTCTGCATGCAGTTACATTACCTAAAAGGCACTCAGTATACAAATGAGTTATTTCTTATACTAGAAATTTAATATTAGTGCTTAAACCAATATTCTACAAAAAGTAACCCAATTAGTCTAAATTACCAATAAAGCATATTTCTCTTAGACCCTGACATTCCTATCTAACAATTTTGTTTTTGTGTTGCTCTTGGGATATCTTAACTCAAACATATACACATTTACTAGACAAACTCCCTCCAGGAAGTACAGGCTATAAATAAACTAATGAAACTAGCTAGCATGTAACTTGAAACAATTCATGATTTTTCACTGGTACTCTTCTAAGCAAAGGGACACATGCTAAAAGGTAGGATACAAAGTATAACATCCCTTTTACTCCATAATCTTGACATCCAGTATGTTTCAAAAGGCAAGTTTATGGTGGGGGCGTGGCTCTGTGGGGGAGTGGCTCAAGTAGTAGAGTCTCTGGCAAGGCACTAAGTTCAAATCCCAATACCAGTCCCCCTCCCCCCAGAAAAAAAAAAGAAAAGAGAAAAAGGAAGACCTTCAAGTTAACTCTACAAAGAAACTGCCTGGACGTCAAGTTAACTGCTAATATCAACTGGTCAAACTGTTTAGCAAGAAGGGGTAACTCTGACCAATCATTGGACACATGTTAAATTGGAACCCCTTGTACTGAATAACCATTTGAAATTTAGAACGCCAACAAGAAAATTGTTGATCAAAATCTACTCAGACTGGCTGGGAATATGGCCTACTGGTAAAGTGCTCGGCACATATACATGAAGCCCTGGGTTCGATTCCTCAGCACCACACATATAGAAAAAGCCAGAAGTGGAGCTGTGGCTCAAGTGGCAGAGTGCTAGCCTTGAGCAAAAAAGAAGCCAGGGACAGTGCTCAGGCCCTGAGTTCAAGCCTCAGGACTGGCAAAAAAACAAAACAAAAACCTAATCTGACCAACTTTTAATGTCTAAATCCAAAATATTTGTTATGACATATACTGAACAATTCCCAAAACTTCATCCATTACAAATTCTCACTACAATATTTTATATAACCCATCTTTCCTGAGTACCTGCTATGTCAATAGGATCCATAAGAAGTCAGTAAATTCAAATAAATAGAGGACACGTAACACCAAGTGTCAGGAGGAAGAAAACATTCCCCAAGTATCATAAATACTCAAGTTTCTTGTTTTAAAAAAGAAGCCTGCTGGCACTGGTGGCTCACACCTGTAATACTATCTCCTCAAGAGATCTGAGGACAGTGGTTCAAAGCCAACCCAGGCAGGAAAGTCAGGGAGACTCGTATCTGCAGCTAACCACCAAAAAGTCAGAAGTGGAGCTGTGGCCCAGTGGTACAGTGGCAGCCTTAAGTAAAAAAGCTAAGGGACAGCACCTAGGCCCAAAGTTTCAGCCCCAATAGCAATACACACACACACACACACACACACACACACACTCTACAACCACCACCAATTGTAATTTAGCTCAGCATATGCACTGCCATCAGTGCTAAATATTATTTGCTAGGTCTTAAGCAGGAATTAAGATTAGCTTACCTTAACCATCCTGCTAAAATGCCACAATTCTAACTTGAAAAACTTTCTCCTGTCATGAATATATTTCACTCTTCAGGTTTTCATTCTGGGCTCTTGTTACAAAGAGAAGATGTCTTAAGATAAAACCTGATAACTATAAGAGATGTACATGGGATTGGAGGCATGGCTCAGGTGTTATAATGCCAGCCAATGAATGAAAGCATCAGATACTGAGTTCAAGTCTGATCAGACAAAAAATACATAAAACAAAAATTTAAAGGGCATACAAAACCGAAAAAATGAAAACGTTCACTCAGTACAAGACATAAATACTTTATACTTGGGCTTATGCCTTCTACTCGCCTCTCATTCCCCTAAGACAGACAACAATGCTTACTGCCAGGCAAAAGAAATTACTTTTTTCACTTGAAGTCAGGAAAACCTAAATGGGTTTGCATCTGGCTTAACAGCTGTATTTCTCCTGACAAGCATTTATGCCTCTATTAAAAAAATAAACATTTAACCACTTTTACTCCCTTAATCTCTCTGAAAATGACAAGATACAAACTGGTTACTTTAAATTCCTATTCCTCACAAACTTTACTTTGTAAATGCTTTTAGAATTGGATTGTAATTTATTTAACCCAGGTCCACAAAATATAAAGACCAGATAGGTTGTTGTTACAAGTTATATTTTTTGACAAGTTAGTAAACCACAACTATGTTAATACAAAGCAGCACTTGTGTGTGAGCCACTTTCTTTGTCTTTTTCTTTTCTTTTTTACAAAATGCATCTCAGCACTAGCCTTGAGAAACTTTATTATGTGAGAAAACAGGAGAGGTCACCATGAAGAAACGCCTTAGAGATCCACGGAGGCCTTTTTCCTCAGAAATGGCATGAAGAGAGAAAGTACTGTGATAAATGTGTTGTTTGTGGGTGACTTGTAAAGTTTTTCAGCACTTCGGTCGGGATGATCAACTACACATCTTCTGCAACAGGTGCCACCGAACTGCATTTTCCTCGGCAGAGCCAAGGGCTCCCAAGACCTACTAGAACGCTGGTCCTGCGGTTTTGTACTTTTTACTTTTGGATTTCACTAAAACGATTTTTTCAACCTGATCGACTGTCAAAGTTGGGTTGTTTGGTTTGGGCCTTGCAATCTGCCGGCAACTGTTGCACGCACCCATTAGCACTTGAAAAACACAAACACGCACGGGACCAGAAAAGCTTCTCCCCACCCCCCACCCCCCACACCTCCTTCCAACCCAACCGATCATTTCTTTAACACAATTTTCAAATCGTACAGCTAGGAGAAAGTGTGTTTTGCGTGTTCCTGGCTGCCACAATCTGCCTAAATCCTTAATCCCCTTTTAAGGAACAGATAGATACTCCCCCTCCCCCCCAAAAAAAAAAATCTCCAGGAAACCACTTTAGAATTGCAAAGAGGTTGGGCAAAACAAGAGGCTTCTTTCATTCCAAATACACCACACCAAAACAAGAGGAAAGAAAAATAAATAAATAAATAAATAAATAAACACAATGGATGAGTGCCAAAGTTTGAACCCTGCCGGAACAAGCACTGCAGTGGCACAAATTTTGAAGAGGAGGATGGGGGGTAGGGAAGAGGTGAGATCGGGGGCTGGGGATGGGATGGGACGGGGAGGAGGGGGGGGGGGGAAGGTGGAGAAAGGGAGCGATCGAGTGTGTGGCCTGCTATGCAACAATGCAATCTCCATTTTGAACAATGCGCCTCTTTCCTCTTGCAAATCGAGTTTTGGGGGGTTGTCGTCACGGCGGGGTTGTTTTTCTGCCGCTTGCGGTGAGCGTGGCCGGTGCCCGGCGTTCGGGGGGCGGCCGGGTGCGGGATGCTCGGCACTCCGGAGGGAGGGCGGGCGGGCGGGGAGAGGGGTGGGGAGGGGGCCCGGGCGCGCGGCGGCCCCGGGGGGTGGGTACCTGGAGTGCTGCTGTAGGTGCTGTGACTCCTGAAACTGCTTTCGGTGCAGTAGCTGGCGTCGTCGTCGTCGTCTTCCATTTCCTCCGGATAATCGGAGTCGTCGTCCTCCTCCATCTCCTCCTCGTCGTCTTCCTCCGAGTCCTGGGTTTCCTCGGCGTCGCCTTCCTCCTCTTCCTCCTCCTCCTCCTCCTCCGAGACCATGTCCTCCTCCTCGTCCTCCTCGCTCTCGTGGTCATCGTACACCACTTTGTTGACGGCGCGCCGGGCCGGGGTGGTCCGGGCCAGGTGGCCGCCGCCGCCGCCGCCGCCGCCGCCCCCCGTCCTGCCGCCCCCGCCTCCTCGCCCCCCCCGGCCCGGGGCGCCGGTGCTGGGGGGGGCCGGCGGCGGCGGCGGCGGCGGCGGCTTCCTCCGGCCGCTGCCGCCCCCCCTGGGCGAGCTCAGCCGCGTCTTGGGCGCCACCTCAGCCTGGGCGGCGGCCCACCTGCCCCGACTGCTGCCTCGGTGCCGCGAGCGCAGGCCCCCGATGGGTCCAGACGCGGGCGGCGGCGGCGGCGGCGGGGGCGGCGGCGGAGGTGGCGGCGGCGGGGCCGGGGCGCAGCGCTCCGCCGCGGGCGCCGCGGGCTGCTTGGGCGGCCTGCCCCGCCGGCCCCTCATGTCGGAGCGGCTGCCGGGGGAGGCGGAGGAGGGGGAGGGGGTGAAGGAAAGCGGAGGGGGAGGGGCGCGGGGTGGTGAGGGGGGCGCCGGGGGCCAGGGGGGGGAGGCCGGCGGGGCCCGGCGGGAGGGGCCCGGCCGGCGGGAGCGGGCGGAGGGGAGAAGGCTCAGTCCGAATTGCTGGGGCCCCACTCCGGATCGCCTTCAGCCGCCATCTTGTTTCCTCCCTCTCGCTCGGTGACTGGGGGAACCGACAGCGGCCGCAGGCCCGGAGCGCGTCACGTGAGCTGCGCCGCCGACGAGCCTGGGACGGAGCGAGGCGGCGCGGCGGCCGCTAGGGGGAGCGCGGGAGCGCCGCGGCGGCGCTGGAGGGGCGGGGGCGCCTGGGGCGCGGGGTCGGGACGCCCGGGGCCGTGCTGCGGGGGCGCAGCGCGGCTCCTGGCGGCGCCTTCGCTCCCACGCCTCCGCTGGGGGGGGGCCCCTGAGGGGACCCCGAACTCCTCACGACCTCCAGCCTCGAGGTCAGTCCCGAAGGCATGGGCGCCCCCACAGGTCACCCCCGGGTACCCGCTTGGGGAGGCTGGTGCCGGGAGCGCCGGGAAGGGGCGGGGAAGGGGCGACCTGAGCGGCGAGGGCGCCGGGTCGCGCCGGGCTCGGAGCTGACCTAGGGGAGGGATCTGCACGGGGGGGGGGGGGGTGTCGGGAAGTGGGGACCCACGGTGGGTGGGGTGGAGAATCCGGAAACAACCGGGTGGCAGATGCTGGGGAACCACCTCCGGAGCCCCGCGGGGCCCGGGGCCCCACCCGAGCGCCTCACCCGGAGCCCCCGCCGCCGGCTCCCCCTTCCTCCGCTCTGCAGCCCGCGGGCCAGCGCCTGCGGGCCAGCCCGCCCCGGACCTGCGCCCACTTCCACGCTCGTCCTCGGGGAAGTCAGGGCAACTACTTTTCAGACGAGTCCCCTCCGGCTCCCAGCGAGGTCGGGGGAGTGAACCGTGGCGGGATCTCAGGCGCACGGGAGGCCCGCCCGGTCGGGCAGCTCGCGATCCGGCCCGGGCCAGGGGACGTTTGGGGTTTGCTGTTTGCCTTTTTTTTTGTTTGTAGGTAGATCCACTTCCGGATTTTTGGTGGTTAAATGGAGATGAGAGTCTCTCGGGCTTTCTTGCCCGGCCTGGCTTTGTGTCAGGCTCCTGGGATCCCAGCCTCCAGAGTAGATAGGATCACCTTGGTGGGGGGGGGGGGGGGGGCGCCACTGACACGCGGCTTTTTACTTTTTTTTTTTTTTTTTTTTGCCTGGGGCTTGAACTCAGTGCCTAGGCACCATCCCTTGGAGGACTGACTCCCACTCTATGGTCCCAGGGGCATACAAGCACCAGATAAAACGTCTGGTATGTGCGAACCTGCTTTAATGTGCAGGCAGGGCAATTCACCTAAAGCCCATGTGTAGACAAGCCACCAACTTCCTAGACCTAGGTGCACTCGCAATAATCTCTGCCATCTTGCCCAGACCCTTTATAAGCCTGGTTGGTTCCAAATTCACCCCCTCTCACAACCTCCAAATCCAAGGGAAGGTCTATGCCCCTCACTGATCCTCTATAAACAGTCCTCGCCTGTTGATCAAGTCCGGCCTATTCCTTTTCCATTCTCCTCCATTTTCTTTCTTTCTTCTTTTTTTTTTTTTGCCAGCCCTGGGCCTTCAACACAGGGCCTGAGCACTGTCCCTGGCCTCTTTGCTCAAGGCTAGCACTCTGCCACTTGAGCCACAGCGCCACTTCTGGCCATTTTCTATACATGTGGTGCTGGGGAATCGAACCTAGGGCTTCAGGGCTTCATGTATATGAGGCAAACACTCTTGCCACTAGGCCATATTCTCAGCCCGTCGCCTCCATTTTCCCAACATCCCTGAGCCAGAATTTCTGTGCTCAAGGGTAGTGCTCTACCACTTGAGCCACACACCACTTCCAGCTTTTTCTGCATAAGTGGTACTGAGGAATCAAACCGAGGGCTAGGAAAGCACTCTGCCACTAAGCCACTTTCCCAGCCCAGGCAGTTTTTTGTTTTGTTGTGTGTTTTTTTGCCAGTCCTGGAGCTTGAACTCTGGGCCTGAACACTGTGCCTGGCTTCTTTTTGCTCAAGGCTAGCTACTCTACCCACTTGAGCCACAGCCCCACTTCTGGCCTTTTCTATGTATATGGTGCTAAGGTATCGAACCCAGGGCTTCAGGTATACAAGGCAAGCACTAGGTCATATTCCCAGCCCCCACACAGCTTTTTTTAAGGGCTGTTTGGGACACGGTCTCACCCTGTAGCCCAGGCTGGCCGTGAACTCACTACATAATCGAGGGTGTGTGTGTGTTTGGTTGATTTTGGTCTTAGGGCTTGAACTTGGGGACTGCACACTGTCCCTGAGCTCTTTTGCCCAAGGCTAACACTCTACCACTTTGAGCCTCACTTCCAATTTTCTAGTGATTAATTGGAAATGAGAGTCTGATGGATGGCAGGGAATGTGCTTAGTGGTAGACTGCTTGCCTAGCATGCATGAGGACCTGGGTTCAACTCCTCAGTACCACATAAACAACAACAGAAAGTATGATGGGCTTTTCCTGCGTGGGTTGGCTTTGAACCCTCACATCCCAGCCTCCTGAGTAGCTAGGATTACCGGCCAAAACCACCAGTGCCCAGCTCAGGCTGGATTCCTCTTTTTTTTTTTTTTTTTTGCCTGTCCTGGGCTGCCACTTGAGCCACAGCACCACTTCTGGTCATTTTCTGTATATGTGGTGCTGGGGAATTGAACCCAGGGCTTCATGTATACGAGGCAAGCACTCTTTACCACTAGGCCATATCCCCAGCCCTGGATTCCTAACTCTTGACTGTTGGGATTATAACTCAGTTCCACCACACTCTGCTTTATAGAAACTTTTTACTTCTAATTCCAGTGTTCTGGACTCTGAAATAAGATTATAAATGCTAAATCAACCTGGACTACATAGTAAGACTCTATCTCAAAAGAGAGAACAGGCACCACTGGCTCTTGCCTATAATCCTAGGATTCTCATTTGAAGCCAGCCCCAGCAGGAAAGTCTGAAACACTTGTCCAGTTAACCACAAAAAGCCAGAAGTGGGGGCTGGGAATGTGGCTTCATGGTAGAGTGCTTGCCTAGCATACATGAAGCCCTGAGTTCGATTCCTCAGTACCACATACACAGAAAGGGCCAGAAGTGGCGCTGTGGCTCAAGTGGTAGATTGCTAGCCTTGAGCAAAAGAAGTTCCGGGACAGTGCCCCCAAGTCCTGATTTCAAGCCCCAGGACTGGCAAAACAAAAACACATACATACTTCAGATTGATTAAAATGTATGCTCTACAAATATAACCCAGAGTCCACAAGTTTACAATCTGTGTCCTTTTTTTTTTTTGCCAGTCCTGGGCCTTGGACTCAGGGCTTGAGCACTGTCCCTGGCTTCTTTTTGCTCAAGGCTAGCACTCTGCCACTTGAGCCACAGCGCCACTTCTGGCCACTTTCTATATATGTGGTGCTGAGGAATTGAACCCAGGGCTTCATGTATATGAGACAAGCACTCTTGCCACTAGGCCATATTCCCAGCCCTACAGTCTGTGTTTTATACCATGAAAAGTATAGTGCTCTATGTACTGTAGGGAATAGAGATTAGAAATGGGGATGGGAGCTGGGCCCTGGTGGCTTGGTTTATGCCTTTAATTCTAGCTACTTGGCTGAAATTCGAGGATCATGAGATAATCTGCCCAAGTCTGTGGTCATCCAGCCCAGGCAGAAAACTCTATGAGACTCTTATCTCCAATTAAGCATTTTAAAAAAAGAAAAGCTGGGGCAGGGAATATGGCCTAGTGGTAGAGTGCTCACCTCGTATACATGAAGCCCTGGCTTCGATTCCTCAGCACCACATGTATAGAAAAAGCCGGAAGTGGTGCTGTGGCTCAAGTGGCAGAGTGCTAGCCTTGAGCAAAAAAGAAGCCAGGGACAGTGCTCAGGCACTGAGTTCAAGCCCCAGGACTGGCAAAAACAAAACAAAACAAAGAAAAGCCGCAAGTGAAGCTGTAGAGCACTAGCTTTGAGCAAAAAAAGCTCAGAGACAGCACCCAGACACTGAATTCAAGACCCAGAATGGGCACCAAAAAAAAAAAGAATGGAAAGGGAATAACCTTCAGCTTTTGCAGTCTACTGGTGAAAGTGTATTTGCAAAAGTTTAAAAAATACAGTAGGCTGAGTGCTAGTGGCTCACACCTTTTTAATTCTAGCTGCTCAGAAGGTTGAGATCTCAGGGTCACAGTTTGAAGCCAGCTGGGGGCAGAAGAATCCCATGAGACTCTGCCATAAACTACTTATAAACAGGAAGTAGTGCTGTGGCTCAAGTGGTAGAGCAGTAGCCTTGAGCACGAAGAGGCCCAGGGTCAGGTCAGCACTCAGGCACTGAGTTCAAGCCCCACTACCAACCAACAAAACCAAAAATACAATAAAAATACAATAGATGGCACACAATGGGAAAAGCTTGAGTTTTTAGTTGCTAGCAACAGAAGAGGAGCTCTTGTGGAGGACATGGACGTTTCCAGAACTGTTTAGAGTGTAAATGGAATCCAAGTGTTCAATCTGTTCCCTTCCATCTGCCCTGGAAGCCCAGTGTTCCATAGGCTGTTCCACAGTTCCAGCAACCACTTCTGATGGTTAGGTGCATGGTGAGGTTAGTGGATCTAGAGACACAGTTCTCTTGTCATTGTAAAGTTAGTTCATAGGCAGATGCCACAGTGTGTAAGACATCCATGTGGCTCACACAGGTAAGCCTTTCCACTCAGGAGGCTAAGACCTGAGGATCAAGGGCTTTCTCCCCGCCCCTCCCCGCCCCAGTCCTGGGGCTTGAACTCAGGGCCTGGGCACTGTCCCTGAGCTTCTTATGCTCTACCAGTTGAACCACAGCACTACTTCTAGCTTTTTCTGTTTATATGGTACTGAGGAATCCAACCCAGGGCTTCATGCATGCTAGGCAAGCACTCTACCACTAAGCCACATTCCAAGCCTAAGGATCAAGGTTTGAAGCCACTCCAGGCAGCAAAGTCTGTGACACTCTTCTTTCCAATTAACCAGCAAAAAGCCAGAAGTAAAGTTGTGACTCAAGTGGTAGAGCACCTGCCTTGAGGGAAAACCTAAAGGACAGTATCAGGCCCTGAGTTCAAGCTCCAGTACTGGCACCATAAAAAAAAAAAGAAAGAGAAAAATGCTCATGTTGCTTGGGGGATACTGGTAAGAGAGTGGCTGGTTGGAAAAGCAGATGTGAATTCAGCATTTCCTTTCCTCCCATGGCTGACTCCAGTGTCACTAGGCCACGTGGCTGGCACCATTAGTCAACCCAATGTTCCTAGTCACCTGGTTGTGCTGAGTTCTCTGTAAGGCCATGGCTGCGAGCTGAGGAAATGGGGCCCAGGTGATGGGAGCAGACTAGCTAGGCTTTTCTAGCACCTGTTCAGTCCTACCCTCATACAGGTCCTGCCTCTTTGGGAAAGCCCTTCATGATAAACTGCCCAGGGTCACCCAGCTGTGGTAGTCAGAGCCCAGGGACAAAGTAAGCGATTTCCAAATAAACAAAATAGTTCTTAACGGAGAATAAGGCTTTTTTCTTTTCTTTCTTTCTTTTTTTTTTTTTTTTTGCCAGTCCTGGGGCTTGGGACTCAGGGCCTGAGCACTGTCCCTGGCTTCTTTTTGCTCAAGGCTAGCACTCTACCTCTTGAGCCACAGCACCACTTCTGGCTTTTTCTGTGTATGTGGTGCTGAGGAATCGAACCCAGGGCTTTGTGCATGCTAGACAAGCACTCTACCCCTAAGCCACCTTCCCAGCCCCGGGAACAAGGCTTTGTTTGCCCATTCATAGTGATGATCCTTTGGAGGTTTGTAGCAAGGTATGGAGCATGGTGGGTGGGTGGGAATTTCTCAGAAACATAGGGCCCAATGATCAGAGCTCCATGTAGGACCTGCATTGTGGACCTGCTAAAGAAGCGTCTGCTCTGCAGGGTGGCGCGGCAAGCTGCAGGTCACTTTGAAGTGGAATAAGGCAGCACCTCCAGATCTGGGCTACACAAGTCCAAGAAGCTGCCCAACATGTTCGCAGGACTGACATCACCCACCATCCTGAGTCCTGGGGCTCCTCACACTTGTGCAAGCATGTCCCTTGCTTTCTACCACACTTATCAAGAGTTGCCTTTAGGGGCTGGGGATATAGCCTAGTGGCAAGAGTGCCTGCCTCGGATACACGAGGCCCTAGGTTTGATTCCCCAGCACCACATATACAGAAAACGGCCAGAAGCGGCGCTGTGGCTCAAGTGGCAGAGTGCTAGCCTTGAACGGGAAGAAGCCAGGGACAGTGCTCAGGCCCTGAGTCCAAGGCCCAGGACTGGCCAAAATAAATAAATAAAAAAAAAAGAGTTGCCTTTAATTCCAAGTGACAGAATTCTGATTTTACTAAATTGATTTTGCCACTGGGGGGAAAATGTACCCTCAATACTGTGCATTTGGCTGTCCATCTCAAGCCTTAATGCTAGGTCCATTGTCTTTACTATCATCAGCCTCAAAAGACAAGACAGTCATAGGCCATCCACTGCCCATGCCCCTTTAACCACTCTGAATTGTGGCCCATAACCATTCTGGTACCAACTATCAGTTGGATGCTTGGTTTAAAAAAATAATAATAGGGGCTGGGAATATGGCCTAGTGGCAAGTGTGCTTGCCTCCTGCACATGAAGCTCTCAGTTCGATTCCCCAGCACCACATATATGGAAAACGGCCAGAAGGGGCGCTGTGGCTCAGGTGGCAGAGTGCTAGCCTTCAGCGGGAAGAAGCCAGGGACAGTGCTCAGGCCCTGAGTCCAAGGCCCAGGACTGGCCAAAAAATAAAATAATAATAATAATAACCCTTCCCACTTTAAGTTCACATATGTCCTGAGAGCGCCTGAGCTAGGGGCTGAGGCTTTGCAGCCAGGAAATGTTGAAAGTCAGGCTGGAGAACTGGACCACTGGAGATACTGTGGCTGCTGCCAGCTTGCCCTCGTAGCAGCACCCATTCTATATGGACTGCCTCTGCATGTAGCAGCTCTCTTCCAGCTATGGAAAGTTAAGAAAGGGCCAAGGGTATATGTACCAGAGCAGCAGAGCACACAGCACCAGAGGTCCTGGGTTCAATCCCCAACACGAAGGTAGGTGGGTGGGTGGGTTGGATGCGCACATGCATGCATGGATTAAAAAGGCTGCTGTGAGCCAGGCACTGTGGCTCACGCCTGTCATCCTAGCTACTCAGGAGGCTGAGATCTGAGGATCTCAGTCCAAAGCCAGCCCAGGCAAGAAAGTCATGAGACTCTTACCTTCAATTAACCACCAGAAGGAACACTGTCTTAAAGTGATAGAGTGCTCAGGGACTGGACAGGCTCCAAGTTCTAGCCCCATGACCAACAAAACAAAAAGGCATTGGCATCTTATCTGAGTATATTGGAAACCGTGTTTACTGGTATTGGAAGTAGGAAATTCAAAGGGAATACCAAATTTGAGAGACACAGGGTAAAAAAAGAGAAATAACTACAAAAGCAATACTTGCAAAACTGTTTGGTGTAAGTGAACTGAACACCTGGGGGTGGGGAGGGAGCGGGGCATGAGGGACAAGGCAACAAACAGTACAAGAAATGTATCCAATGCCCAACGTATGATACTGTAACCTCTCTGTACATCAGTTTGATAATAAAAATTTGAGGAAAAAAAAAAGAAAAAGAAACAGCAAAGTACTAGAAGCTAAAAAAAAAAAAAAAGGCATTGGCGTATGTACCTTAGTTTAGGGTTTAGTCACAGGTGAGGGCTGGCTCTCAGCTCCACTAGTAGGTTATAGGCTATAGCTCCTAATGGAAAAGGTGCTTAAAACCTGGGCAGGGGCTGGGAATGTGGCTTTAGTAGTAAAGTGCTTGCCTAGCATGCATGAAGCCCTGGGTTGGGTTCCTCTAGTACCACATACATAGAAAAAGCTGAAAGTGGCACTGTGGCTCAAGAGGGAGAGTGCTAGCCCTGAGCAAAAAGAAGCCAGGGACAGTGAGTTCAAGCCCCAGGCCTGGGGGTTCAGAGGGTGTGGAATAGAAAGCTGGACACTGGTGGTTCACATCTGTAATCCTAACAACTCAGGAGGCTGAAGTCTGAGGATCTTGGTTTGGAGCTAGCACTGTGCAAAAAAATCTGTAAGACTCGTATCTCCAATTAACTAGCAAGAATTGGGATATGGAAGTATGGTTCAAGTAGTAGAGCACCAGTCTTCTTTTTTTTTAAGTTCACATTTACTTTTTTTTTTTTTTTTTGCCCGTCCTGGGCCTTGGACTCAGGGCTTAAGCACTGTCCCTGGCTTCTTTTTGCTCAAGGCTAGCACTCTACCACTTGAACCACAGCGCCACTTCTGGCTGTTTTCTATATATGTGGTGCTGAGGAATCGAACCCAGGGCTTTGTGTATACGCGGCAAGCACTCTACCACTAGGCCATATTCCCAGCCCAGAGCACCAATCTTGAATCAAAAAGCCAAGCAAGAGCAAAAGGTCCTGAGTTAAAACCCCCATAACAGTGGGCACACATAAGCACACACACAATTTTTCACAGAATATAATCATAATGAAGTACATAGCACTGGAAGAAATTTTAATATTAATATTGCCAGACACCAGTGACTCACACCTATAATCCTAGCTATTAAAGAGACTGAGATCTGAGGATCATGCTTCAAAGCCAGCCTGGGCAAGAAAGTCCTTGAGACTCTTATCTCCAATTAACCACCCAAAAGCCAAAAGTGGAGCTGTGGGTCAAATAGTGCTAGCCTTGAGCAAAAATGTTCAGAGATAGCACCCAGGCCCAGAGTTCAAGACCCTGGCAATAAATAAATAAATAAGTCCGAAGTGGAGCTGTGGCTCCAATGCTCAAATGGTAGAACATCAGTCTAGAGTAAAAAAGCACTCAGGCCCTGAGTTCAAATCCTAGTACTGACACGGAAGGAGTCAGGTGTGCTGATGGATGCTCATCATCCTCACCCGTACTGTGGAGGCTGTGGAGGAGAATCCCCAAGTGAAGCTACCTAATCAAACCCACAGGAGTCTAGTTTGAATCTTTTTATTTATTTTTTGCCAGTCCTGGAGCTTGAACTCAGGGCCTGAACACTGTCCCTGGCTTCATTTTGCTCAAGGCTAGCACCTTATCTCTTGAGCCACAGTGCCACTTCCGGCTTTTTCTATATATGTGGTGTGGAGGAATTGAACCCCAGGCTTCATGTATACGAAGCAAGCACTTTACCACTAGGCCATATTACCAGCCCTAGTTTGGATCTTAATTGAATTGGTTTTTAACTATAAAATGGTGCCAATTTTATTCCATACACAGAGTAAGTATTCCAATGAGCCAAGCACAGAAGATTGGTTTTAGACATTAAAAAAAAAGGGCTGAGGAAAGTAGAAGGCCGAAATGAAAAACATATTAATCATTTCAAAGTTAACTCAGGCCTGGGCACTGTCCCTGAGCTTTTTTTTTTTTTTTTTTTTTGCTCAAGGCTTGTGCTTTAGCCTCCACTTCTGGCTTTATTTATTTATTTATTGATTGATTGATTCATTGATTGATTGGTGGTTAACTGAAAATAAGAGTTTCGGGGCTGGGATGTAGCTCAGTGGCAAAGCACAAGTGCAACGTCCTGGGTTCGATCCCCAGGACCAAAAAAGAAAAGACCAAAAACAAACAAACAAACAAACAAAAAAGAGTTTCAAAGACTTTTCCTTCCCTGGCTAGTTTCAAACCATGATCCTTAGATTTCAGCTTCCTGAGTAGCTAGGATTATAGGTAGAAGCCATTGGTGCCCAGAAAATCTTTTTTTTTTTTTTTCAAGGCAGGTCACTTTATTTTTATTTTTTTTGCCAGTCCTGGGGCTTGGACTCAGGGCCTGAGCACTGTCCCTGGCTTCTTTTTGCTCAAGGCTAGCACTCTGCCACTTGAGCCACAGCGCCACTTCTGGACGTTTTCTGCATATGTGGTGCTGGGGAATCGAACCCAGAGCTTCATATATACAAGGCAAGCACTCTTGCCACTAGGCCATATTCCCAGCCCAGGCAGGGCACTCTATTCAGCCTCATTTGTCCTAAACCCTCTATCTTTCTGCTTTCACGTCCCTGGTTCCTGGATTACAGACCTGTGCCATCATGCCCAGCCTGATCTGCCATCTTTGGCCTTGTCTCCTTGTGAACAAAGCCATCTAACAGAAAATGAAACAGGCACAGCATTTTCAAAACTCTTGTTTTGTCTTCCTAATGGTTTATTTTCACTGAGCAAGATAGGGACAGAATATTTTTATTTTCTAACCAATGTAAGCTGCCTCAAACAATTTCAGCAGTTTCATTATCTTCTCACTTTCCCAAATGCCAGTTTCTCAGCCAGGAAACTATAAAGTCAATATCTTTGGAGATTTAGAATTTTATGAAACATTTGTTTGCATTACTCAAAAGCAAATGTATGTATAGATTGATCATAAAATAAATGAGTTTTTATGTTTTAGGGGAAGGGCAAGGTGAGGAATGAAACTTGCAACACATTTGTCAGCTAATGCCAAAGGCATATAGAAGTTTCTTAATTTCTAAAATAAATAAGAGGCTGGAGTGGGGGGAGACAAAGCTGCTTACCCCTTAACTGGTTTAGTGGATCCCTGAGCCCAGACTGGAAGCAGTAAATCTGCCCTGCTCTGCCTTGGGAAAACATGGTGTGTGTGTGTGTGTGTGTGTGTGTGTGTGTGTGTGTGTGTGTGTGTGTGTGTGTGTGTGTGTGTGTGTAATGGGACTTGAACTCAGAGCCTGGGTCCTGTCTCTAAACTTCTTCACCAAAATCGGGCACTCTACCCCCTGAGCTACAGCTTCACCTCTGGCTTTTTTTTTTGCCAGTCCTGGGGCTTGAACTCAGGTCCTGAACATTGTCCCTGGCGTCTTTTTGCTCAAGGCTAGCATTTTACCACTTGAGCCACAGCATCAATTCTTGCTTTTTCTACATTTGTGGTGCTGAGGAATCAAACCCATGGCTTCATGTATATGAATGAGCCAAGCACTCTACAACTAGGCCATATTCCCAGCCCCACAGACTTGGCTGTCTGGGCTGGCTTTGGCATCTGATTATTGACCTCAGCCTCCTGAGTAGCTAGGATTACAGGTGTGAGCCACCAACATTCAGCTTCAAAAGAGATGTTCAAGACTTGGGAAGGTTCTATGGTAAAGCTGAATTTGGAATGTTCCTCCCCCATTTCCCTACTCTTCCCTTTCTTCCCTCACTGTGTAACTCAGACTGGTCTTGAACTTAAGATCCTGCCACCTCTACCTTCTTTTTTTTTTTTTTGGCCAGTCCTGGGCCTTGGACTCAGGGCCTGAGCACTGTCCCTGGCTTCTTCCCGCTCAAGGCTAGCACTCTGCCACTTGAGCCACAGCGCCGCTTCTGGCCGTTTTCTGTATATGTGGTACTGGGGAATCGAACCTAGGGCCTCGTGTATCTGAGGCAGGCACTCTTGCCACTAGGCTATATCCCCAGCCCCCACATCTACCTTCTGACTGATGGGATTACATGCTGTATCAGGCACAGCCTGGAATGTTTAAGAAATCTGAGTGTGTTATGTGAAAGCCAGGTCACTGTAGATCTGAGGGGATGGGAATAAAAAAAAAGATTTCAAGATGAATCCCGAACAGTTTGAGGATGTAGCAATACTGGTGAACTTGACAATGTCCCTGATCTCTTCTAGGGACTGGTGGATAGGTCCTACCCAGTCTTCTAACCTGGTGGCACTATCTCTTCTAACCTGGTGGCACCATCCATTTGCCAGTCGGGTCTAACCTTGGCCTAGCTTTTCCAGATCAATGGCAAGGGCGCCACCTCTAGGCCAATGTACAGAAATGTAGTGGGGTTTCTTTTGTTGTTGTTACTTGTTTTGTTTTTCTTTTTCTTTTCTTTTTTTTTTTGGCCAGTCCTGGGCCTTGGACTCAGGGCTTGAGCACTGTCCCTGGCTTCTTTTTTGCTCAAGGCTAGCACTCTGCCACTTGAGCCACAGCGCCACTTCTGGCCATTTTCTGTATATGTGGTGCTGGGGAATTGAACCCAGGGCCTCATGTACACGAGGCAAGCACTCTTGCCACTAGGCCATATCCCCAGCCTTGTGTGGTTTTTCTTTCCAGCCAGTACTAGGGCTTAAACTCAGGGCCTGGGCACTGTCCTAAGCTCTTCAGCTCAAGGCTAGTGGAGCCATAGCTCCACTTCTGGTTTTCTGATGGCTAATTGGAGATAAGAAACTCATAGAGACTTTTCAGTCCTGGCTGGCTCTCATCCTCAGATCTCAGCCTCCTGAGTAGTTTGGGTTACAGTCTGGGCTGTTAATTTTGGCCATTGCTCTGATCTGTTTCCTTGATCTCTTACTTGGACTCAAACCAGAAACCAGGAACTTGGAAACTTGGGCATAACTGCTTGCCTAGCACAGGGATTCTATCCCCACTATCCTAACTTGCCACCTTCAGGAAAAGTCAACAAAGGAAAGTGGGGGGAAGTGGGGGACTTAGGAATGCCTCCTGGGATCCCCACAGTTCAGCCTCTAGGCAGAGATCAGGGTGGAGAAGGACCTTTATGCTATCTGGCCCACACCCATGACCTTTGAATACTGGGGCTCTTCTCCCTTTGAAGGAAGCTGTTTTTGTTTTTGTGGTGCTTCGAATTGAACCCAGAGCTTGTTGTGTGCTGGGTAAGTGCTCCACTGCTGAGTTTCACTCAAAATACCTTTCAATACTGGAAGAGCATCTTTTTTTTTTTAATTAATTAATTAATTTATTTTGCCAGTCCTGGGGCTTGGACTCAGGGCCTGAGCACTGTCCCTGGCTTCTTTTTGCTCAAGGCTAGCCCTCTACCACTTGAGCCACAGCGCCACTTCTGGCCGCTTTCTGTATATGTGGTGCTGGGGAATTGAACCCAGGGCCTCATGTATACGAAGCAAGCACTCTTGCCACTAGGCCATATCCCCAGCCCCTGGAAGAGCATCTTTAGTGCTACTTTCTATTTAGGTTTTTCTTTGTTCCAGCCATTCCCAAGCAAGGGTGGTGATGTTTTCCTTGGGGTCAATGGGAGTGTGAAGGGATGGCTTGTTTTTTGTATGGTTGTTTCAATAAATAGGGAACACAATTGACATTTTATGGGTAGAAGCCAGAAATGTTAAATGACGATGTCCCCTGTCCAAAATTGCAATGGCAGGGGCTGGGAATGTGGGCTTGTGGTAGAGTGCTTGCCTAGCATGCATGAAGCCCTGGGTTCGATTCCTCAGCACCATATATACAGAAAAAGCTGGAAGTGGCGCTGTGGCTCAAGTGGTAGAGTGCTAGCCTTGAGCAAAAAGAAGCCAAGAACAGTGCTCAGGTCCTGAGTTCAAGCCCCAGGACTGGCAACACAGAGAGAGAGAGAGAGATCAAAAGAGGAATAATATTTAAAAATTGTGTGAAATCTGAACTTTTAGTCTCTGTAAAGTTTTTTTTGTTGGGTTTTGTTTTGTTTTTTTTTTTTGCCAGTCCTGGGGCTTGGACTCAGGGCCTGAGCACTGTCCCTGGCTTCTTTTTGCTCAAGGCTAGCACTCTGCCACCTGAGCCACAGCGCCACTTCTGGCCATTTTCTGTATATGTGGTGCTGGGGAATTGAACCCAGGGCCTCATGTATACAAGGCAAGCACTCTTGCCACTAGGCCATATCCCCAGCCCCTTCTGTAAAGTTTTATTAGAACATAGATGCACTTATTCATATAAGTACTGCCCATGCAACTTTGCCTAGAAGAAAGCTGGCTAGCCCTAAAGGTAAGGTCTTTAAGATACTTAGAGCTACAGAGCCCACTGGGAGAGGGCCATGCTTAGGGAGCTGCGTGGTCAGAGATCAGGTGCTAAGGCAGGCACACAGTGAAAGTAGCAGGGAAAATCTCCATGGCTTTAGGAAACAAGGCATTACAAGTACAACATCAGACTATAAGATGCATCAGGAACATCTAAGGGTAGAATGAGTCCCTCGGTTTGCAGGGAAGTCAGTGCAGAAGCTGGAACTCCAAGGTCAAATCCAGGCTCACTAGTACTTCCTAGCTTCACACATCATCAATAGGAATGAAAGTTGTCCTGGGCTGGGGCAGACCCCAAGCTGCCCTGAAGTTCCAGTGAGACCTTGTGTCCCGCTGTCAGATGGATTCAGGTGCAATGGGTGTAAGAATTTGTTCCGATAGGCTACGATGATGGAAGGGTCAGGGATTGGAGGAACCACTAGAACCCAGAGGCTGCCACCACTCTTGATGTAACTGGGCAAGATGCAGTGTACCGATGGCGGCAGCAGGAGGCGCTACTGGCCCTTTTGCTGATGAACACTTGGTCAAATGGTGGAATGGGGCTGGTTTCATGGATGTGTTTGGTTCTCATTATCCACAGGTTCTGCATCCCTGGATGAAACCAACCACAGTGGGAAGTATTTGGGGAAACAAATTACATCTGGACTGAACTTCTAGACTTTCTATTGTCATTATGCCCTAATCAATAAGTAGAACTACATTTGTTTGTTTGTTTGTTTCAGACTTGAGGGCCAAAATCAGGGCAAGCCAACCACCATAGACCCAGACTCTCAGCCCCAGCATATCTCCTATTTACACATTAATTATATTGTAATTAGCTATTTGAAAGACTCTGAAGATGGTTTAAAATATATGGAGAGTAAAACCCTGGGTTGAATTCTCAGCACGGAAAAAAAAAAAGTATATATAGGAAGATGTGTATGGATTACATGCGAATACCCTGCCACTTTCTAGAAAGGATTTGAACATCTGTGGATTTTGGTATCCTTAGAAGTCTTGGAACCAATCCCATGCAGACACTCAGAAATGAATACATTGAATAAAAGGAGCCATTCATGGTAAGGTGCATCCCAATTTCAGAAATAGTATGTGCAGGGGAAAAAAGTGTCTTAGGATCATCGAAATACTCAATTCTCCACTCCATTCTCTCAGTAAACCTGAGAAATGTGAATGACATCTTCCTTTTACAAGTGACTCACAGGGTCAGCTTTGAGCAAAAAAAAAAAAAAAAAAAAAAAAAAAGACCAAGTGGGAGCATTAGGTTCTGAGTTCAAGTTCTACTCTTGGCACAACAAAGAATCTGAACAAAGAGGCTTTGCTCAGTATTCCCATGTACTACTATGAGATCCCACCCTTCCGTCCTCCAGCCATACCGCAGTATAACTAGCTAAAAACAAAGAGATGCCCCTGTTGCTTCATTTCTGAAGGCTTTTATGTTGTATAAAGTTTGCATTCAATAACTGAGAATTAGGGCTGGGAATATGGCCTAGTGGTAAAGTGCTCACTTCATATACATGAAGCCCTGGGTTCGATTCCTCAGCACCACATATGTAGAAAAAAGCCGGAAGTGGCGCTGTGGCTCACGAGGTAGAGTGCTAGCCTTGAGCAAAAAGAAGCCAGCAACAGTGCTCAGGCCCTGAGTTCAAGCCCCAGGACTGGCAACAAAAAAACAAAACAAACAAAAATAACTGAGAATTAATCCTTGTTGTCATGTCTTAGGCGTGAACCTGGAATGAATGAGTTAAACATGCTGTGTTTTCTCTGCCAGAGCTCCTTCCCCACAGATACCCATCAGTATCCATCCTGTATCTGCCCTGCATCCTTACCTTCATCAGCAACACCAAAAGAAGTACCCAAGGAAGTAAGTAGAAGCACCTCTCAGTCCTTTCCCCTGAAGAAGGAAATATATTTTGTGAGAAAAGTGACTCCAGTTCTAACCAGTCATCCCAGCCAGAAGCTTTAGGGAGATCCTACCAAATGGTCTATAGCTCCCTGCCACTTCAGTTTGGGGTACATGTCCTTTTTGCTCCCATTTAAAATTTATTACTATTTTTTTCTGTCGGTCATGAAGCTTGAACTCGGGGCCCAGGTCCTGTCACTGAGCTCTTTTGCTCAAGGCTACTGCTCTACCAATTTGAGCCACAGTTCTACTTCTGATTTTCTATTAATTTGGTTAACTGGAGATAAGAGCCTCATGGACTTTCCTGCCCAGGCTGGCTCTGAACTGTGATCCTCAGATCTCAGCCTCCTGAGTAGTTAGGATTTACAGGTGCGAGCTACCATCACCCAGCTGCTTGAAACTTTTTTTTTCCTTTTGCCTCAAAAAGTGACATTTATTCAAAGAAAAAAAAAGAGGGGAGGGCTGGGGATATGGCCAAGGGGCAAGAGTGCTTGAAGTACATGAAGCCCTGGGTTCAATTCCCTAGCACCACATATATAGAAAACGGCCAGAAGTGGCGCTGTGGCTCAAGTGGTAGAGTGCTAGCCTTGAGCAAAAAAGAAGCCAGGGACAGTGCTCAGGCCGAGTCCAAGCCCAGGACTGGCAAAAAAAAAAAAAAAAAAAAAAAAAAAGAGGGGAAAAAAAGAAGACAAAATGTCCATCCCTTCTTAAAACTTTTTTTTTTTTTTTTGTCCAGTCCTGGGCCTTGGACTCAGGGCCTGAGCATTGTCCCTGGCTTCTTTTTGCTCAAGGCTAGCACTCTGCCACTTGAGCCACAGCGCCGCTTCTGGCCGTTTTCTGTATATGTGGTGCTGGGGAATCGAACCTAGGGCCTCGTGTATCCGAGGCAGGCACTCTTGCCACTAGGCCATATCCCCAGCCCCCCCTTCTTAAAACTTTTGATGTGCACATTCCTCAAAGGGTTAATGGAGAGGAAAAAAGATAAAATTAATGTACTATTTAGGATGAAGTTTTAAAAATGAAATATTCAGAAATGACCCAGTATTACTCTTAAAAATGAAAATTAAGTGCCTCAGAAGGCTTGACCTTTAATCAGGATTTGAATAGCATCAAATCATCTCTGCCGTGGGCAGCATTATTTTCACAAAGTGAGCTAGAAAAACCCTATACTTAGTATTGGTTTAAAATATGTATAGGCTGGGAATGTGGCTTAGTGATAGAGTGATTGCCTAGCATGCATGAAGCCCTGGGTTCCTCAGCACCACATATGTAGAAAAAAGCTGGAAATGGCACTGTGGCTTAAGAGGTAGAGCAAAAAGAAGCCAGGGACAGTGCTCAGGCCCTGAGTCCAAGCCCCAGGACTGGAAAAGAAAGAAAGAAAGAAAAATACCGATGAAGCCAGGCACTGGTGGCTCACAGTTATAATCCTAGCTACTCAGGAGGCATAGGTCTGAGGATCACAGTTCAAAGCCAGCCCAGGCAGGAAAGGCCATAAGACCGTTTTTTTTTGTTTGTTTGTTTTGTCAGTTGTGGGGCTTGAACTCAGGGCCTAGATACTGTCCCTGAGCTAATTCGTTCAAAGCTAGTGTTCTATCACTTGAGCCACAATGCCACTGCCAGTTTTCTGGTGATTAACTGGAGATAAGAGCCTTATGGACTTTCCCACTTAGCCAGGCTTCAAACTGTGATTCTCAGATCTCAGCCTCCAGAGTAATTAGGATTTCCTGGGAGAGCCTCCAGTGCCTACGCCCCAGGAGAACTCTTATCTCCAATTAAGTATG
Source organism: Perognathus longimembris pacificus (assembly GCF_023159225.1). Taxonomy (NCBI): domain Eukaryota; kingdom Metazoa; phylum Chordata; class Mammalia; order Rodentia; family Heteromyidae; genus Perognathus; species Perognathus longimembris. Next base: position 45,237,954 of record NC_063177.1, read on the forward strand.
AGAACACTGGAAGTTGCACTGTGGCTCAATGACGTAGAGTGCTAGCCTTGAGTAAAAGAGCTCAGGCTCCACGTTCAAGCCTCACAACCAACAACAAAAAAGTTACACACTCCAACGACACAGTACCAGAGAATTAACATTCTCATCCTCAAAAGGAAGAAATTAGACCAAAGCAAGATCAAACCCAGAAGGGCAAATGTTAATCATGTCGGTTCCATGTCTGCATGCGATGCATTGTGTCTTAATGTGAGTTTCAACAGGTGTGGGCAGACTCCATGGCCTCCCTCTTGAGCTGGTTGTACTCATATTCTACATTCCTGGCCGCTCCAGCATCCTGAGGTCTCCATTCTAGCTTACACTTCCCCTCAGCGTCACCCTGTCATGGCTGCCTCCAGGGATTCCACTCCTGTCACACATTGCCTAACGGCACAGGCTTTCCTCTGGAATCTGGTGGGGGCCTCTACGACCCTGGAACTCTTGAATTTTGCATGCTATGAAAGTATCGTGTGTGAATTGGCCATGGTGGCTCATGCCTGCAATCCTAGCAACTCAGGAGGATGAGATCTGAGGATCAACATTCAAAGCCAGCTCTGGCAGGAAAGCCTGACTCTCAGCTCCAATTAGCTAAAAAAAACCAACCACCACCACCCCCAAACCCCAGAAGTGGAGCTGTGGCTCAAAGTGGTAGAGCCTTGAGCAAAAGAGCTCAGAGACAGCACCCAGACCCTGATTTCAAGCCCCGCAACAGACCCTCCCCCCAAGGTCCCCTGCCAGTGTGACCACTATGTGAGCACCTTAGGGCATGGTCACCGTGGTCCAGAGTGCCTGCCCTGCTTGGCTGTGCATGGTGGAACTGGGGGCACAGCTTCATTGGTAGCTCTGTGCCAGCAGGAGGCTCTCTCTCCCTCGAGGAAGTTTACACCTTTACACCCTGCAGACTGCAATAGAGGGACGGGGTCTCATTGATTCCTGATAGCCTCAAGGCATCTCTTCCATTTTTCTGATGAAAAGTACTTGGATTCTTTTCCTCTGTGAATGTGGTGTGTATATGTGTGCGTGCAAGTCTTGGGGTTTGAACTCAGGGCCCGGCCATTGTCGCTGAGCTTTTGTGCTCAAGGCTGGTGCAATACCACTTGGGCCACAACTCCACTCACAGCTTTTTGGTAGTTAATTGGAACTAAGAGTCCCATAGATTTTCCTGCCCGGGCTGGGTTTGAACTGTGATCCTCAGATCTCAGCCTCCTGAGTAGCCAGGATTACAGGCGTGAGCCATCGGCACCCAGATGGCACAGTCTTTACTGCACTTTTTTTTTTTTTTGCCAGTCCTGGGGCTTGGACTCAGTGCCTGAGCACTGTCCCTGGCTTCTTTTTGCTCAAGGCTAGCACTCTGCCACTTGAGTCACAGCGCCACTTCCACCTTTTTCTATATATGTGGTGCTGAGGAATCAAACCCAGGGCTTCATGCATGCAAGGCAAGCACTCTACCACCAAGCCATATTCCCAGCCCCCTTTACTGCACTTCTAATGTACATCCTTTTCTGGCAGAGGGTGGTTCTGGGAGATCAGCAGAGCACTGGACAGTCAGAGGGCCACTGGGTTCGGACTCAGGTCAAGACAACCCCAAGGACCCCGGTCTCTGGGAAGGGTGCCAGGCTGGATTATTTTTCTGGCTATTGTGGACTTCAATATACATTCCTTTCTCCTGTCCAAGCTGAAATTCCACAGAACAAGTATGTGTGTGTGTGAAAGCATGTGTGCAATGTGAGGAGCAAGAGAGAAGCTGAAAGAACACTGGGAGGTGACTTTTCAGGCACCAAGGTCCCAACCCTGAGTTCTCAAACCTGGATACTGAGCAGAGAGAAAGGGCCCTCCGTTCCCGCCCCTCCTGAGTGCGTGGCCCAGCACCATAGCAGATATAACTGAACTCCAGAACCAGACTGCTATGCAGTCCTTCAGGGCACTGCAATACCCCAGGCAGGTTGGGACAGCGCTGGAAGGAAGCGATGGGGAGCTTGAAGGGAGCCAGGCATTTTTTTCTTCAAGCTGAGTACAAACTGAACACAAAGGGCCTTCGTACTGTAGCTAATTCAGTGTGTGACTTCAGAGGCATCTCTCCTCTCGTCTGCAAAATAGGAGTGGGAATGATGGCAATATCCCTACCTGGAGAAGTTAAATCTAACAAAAGGTATTAACACATAGAAGGTCACTTGATGAGCTAAAACACTATTAGAGGGAAGAAAGTAGGGGGAAGGAGAAAAAAAGAGAGAGGAACAGAGAGCACAAGAAAGAGGAAGGAGGAAGTAGAAGGAGGGAGGATCTTTTTAATTTCTAAAGCTTCATTTGTTTATTCTACCCACAAATCTACAAGTTCACTGAAAGCTGTGTGTGTGTGTGTGTTGTGTGGACTCAGTGGTAACACCTGCCTAGCAAGGGTAAGGCTCTAAGTCCAACCCTGTTACTGGTAAATAAATGGAGAAAAGCATGATGTTCTTGTTTGTATTTTCTTTCTTCCTTTGCTCTGAGTGCCTTGTTTGCAGTCATCTTTTGTCTTCAAGGACAGGACTTTCAGGCACTGGTGGCTCATACCTGTCTGTAATCCTAGCTACTCAGGAGGCTGAGATCTGAGGATTGCAGTTCAAATCCAGCTCAGGCAAGAAAGTCCATGAGATTCTTATCTCCAATTAACTACCAGAAAACTGGAAGTGGCGCTGTGGCTCAAAAACGGTAGTGTGCGGGGCTGGGAATATGGCCTAGTGGCAAGAGTGCTTGCCTCCTGCACATGAAGCTCTCAGTTCGATTCCCCAGCACCACATATATGGAAAACGGCCAGAAGGGGCGCTGTGGCTCAGGTGGCAGAGTGCTAGCCTTGAGCAGGAAGAAGCCAGGGACAGTGCTCAGGCCCTGAGTCCAAGGCCCAGGACTGGCAAAAAACAAAACAAGCAAACAAACAAACAAAAAAACGGTAGTGCGCTAGCTTTGAGTGAAAGAGCTCAGGGACAGTGCGCAGGCTCTGAGTTTAAGCACCATGACCAAAAAACAAAAACAAAAGGACAGGACTGAAAGATAACATCTTTGTGACAAGGGATAGAAACTCTATGCCTCAAGGCATAGACCATCCAAAAAATGAGAATATGGTCCTATAAGTGAGTCATATAGAATGGATGGCAGCAAAAGCAGGGAACATCAGGAAGAAATCCAGAGCCAGGATATTCGGGTAAGGATTGCTAGAGCACTAAGATTCATCATTTGAGGAAGTATACACACGCACTTCTTCCGCTATTGACCTCTGTGTTAGATGCTAAGTGAGTTACCATTTCCTTAGATGGCAGGTTCAGCAATTCTTTCACCAGTAAGGAATGTTCAGAGTCACAAGAACCAGGCACCCAGAACTTAAGATCCTTCGCGAAGCCACCATCAGAGTAGGAACAAAGGAAAACAACTAAAGGCCTGCAGGTGACCATGTATCTAGGCACAAGTTGAAACTGGAATGAAATGCTCCTGAGATGAAATAGCCCATCTGAGGCTGTTAGCCAACACGCTCTGCATGGCAGATGCTGCTTTCTCTTTGCTTCTATTTTATCATGAATTAGAAATAAATCTTTGCTGTTCCCTTACCTTGTGAGTCTTGTCAACAAATTCTTTTTTTTGTCGGCCATGGGGCTTGAACTCTGGGCCTGGGCGCTGTCTCTGAGCTCTTCAGCTCAAGACTAGCACTTTACCACTTGAGCCACAGCGCCACTTCTGTTTTTTGGTGGTTAATTGGAGATAAAAGACTCAGGGCTTTTCCTGCTCTGGTGGGCTTTGGACTGAGATCCTCAGATCTCAGCCTCCTGAGTAGCTAGGACACAGGCAGGAGCCGCCGATGCCCAGCTCTTTGAAATCTTGTCACTGAAATCAAGAGTCATGGGTGGAATGGGTAAATGGGGATTTGAATACAAGATTTCCCCCAGTCTTGCCAGAGAATTCCAAGCCTCCCAGCCTCCCGTCCCCCCGCCACTCCCTGGAGCAGGGGTAACTGTGTCCTGGGAGCCAGATTGTCTTCCTCAAGGGATGACAGCCAACACAGCTGAATCCCAACCCGGGATTAAGATGCTTATGTGTAACTCTCAACATTTGGTTGGTCATGGGCCTAGGCACCGTCTCTAAGCTCTTTTGTTCAAGGCTAGTGCTCTCCCCCTTTGAGCAGCAGTTCCACTTCCAGTTTTTGAGTGGTTAATTGGAGATAGTTTCACTGGGACTTTTCTGCCCCGGCTGGCTTCACACTATGATTCTCAGATCTCAGCCTCTTGAGCAGCTAGGATTAGGGGCGTGAGATTCTAGTGCCTGGCTATGCCTCTTATTTTTGCCTGGGCTGGCCTGGTGTAGAATCCTGCTCGTGCTTTTGTGCATTGCTGGAGATGACAGGTATGCACCCATGAGCCCATCTGTTGTGTTTTCCTGGTAGCTGAGATAACAAGCATGCCCCCACTATACCCAGCAGTTGGTTGAGGGGAAGCCTTTCAAACTTTTTGCCCAGGCAGGCTGGCCTTGAACCACAACCCCATCACCTCTGCCTCTCATTACAGGCTTGAGCCACTGAACCTGGCTCACTATGGAAAGTGACAAAGGGAATGTGTGAACAGATCTGATGTTCACTTGTACCGCTGTGGAGGGGATATTCGGGTAGGAGAAATGTCAGAAGAAAAGTGGAAAGGGCAGTTGGGAGCAGTTGCCATGGCGATGGTGGGCCACATGGGAAATCCAGGCCTGGTAGGGTGGTCAGGATTTGCTGATGGAGAAGGGGTAGAAAGTGGTACCCAATGAGTCTGGGGCAGAGATGGGGAGGCAACTGGGTGGGAGACAAGGAAATCAAGAATCCTATTTTGGGTATATTAGGCTTGAGACACCAAATTAGAAATTTTAATTAGGCAGAGAAAAATTTAGGGGGGGGAAATCAAATTTTAATATGCTAATGGTATTTACATAATACAGAAATGGAAAACATTACAGTAGATACACAACCTAATTATGACTTATAACGATTTCTAGATACTCTCCTAACTGTAATAAATGAGTGTTTAAAACAGCCTTAATAAGAAGGTTTTATGGGCTGGGAATATGGCCTAGTGGTAGAGTACTTGCCTTGCATACATGGAAACCTTGGGTTTGATTCCCCAGCACCACATATATAGAAAAAGCCAGAAGTGGCGCTGTGGCTCAATATGTGCACTTGTGTCCACCTTATCCCATTATCTGTACATGTCTATTGACAATCTGAGAATTTAAAGGTGCAGCCCTCAAGAAACTGTTAAATCACTAAAAAAAAAAAAATTCAACAATTAGGCTCTATTGGACAAGGAAGACACTCACAAAATTTGCAATTTTAAGTTTCATGTCAGTAGGAAAATATTAAAAATAATTTTAGGCAGAGAAAATTTGAGTTTGGGAAATCAGAGCTATAGATACAAATGTAAGAGTATCGGCAGATTAAAACACTTTGAGGGGCCTGGGGTGTAGCTCCAGGATAGTGCTTGCCTGGCATGTATGAGGTCATGGGTTCTATCCCTGCTCCTTAAGAAAATGAAATAAAGTTATTTCTCTTAAAACAGCCAGGTGATGGTAGCTCATGCTTGTAAGTCTATCTATCTATGCAGGAGGCTGAGATCTGAGGATCACAGCTTGAAGTCAACCATGGCAGAAAACTCCAGACTCTTATCTCACATAAACCACTCAGAAAAAACTAGGAGTGGCACTGTGGCTCAAGCTAGATTACTAGCCTTGAGCAAAAGCAGTTCAAGGAGGGTCCCAGGCCCTGAGTTCAAGCACCAGTACTGGCATAAAAACAAAAAAACACTTCAAAGTCTATATCTAGGAGAATATGTACTGGATTAGATGCATCATAATAAAGCAACGTCTCCCTTCAAGGGTGATGAGTAGGTCAGTAAATCCAGTACTATACTCTCTACCTCCAGCAGAAAATAATATGTGGCATTTGAATAAGTACTCTGTGTTTACAACTGCAGCTAGCATTCTCATTTTTTTTTTGGCCAGTCCTGGGCCTTGGACTCAGGGCCTGAGCACGGTCTCTGGCTTCTTTTTGCTCAAGGCTACCACTCTACCACTTGAGCCACAGTGCCACCTCTGGCCATTTTCTGTTTATGTGGTGCTAAGGAATGGAACGCAGGGCTTCATATATACAAGGCGAACACTCTTGCCACTAGGCCATATTCCCAGCCCACTTTCAGCTTTTCTATATATGTGGTGCTGAGGAATGGAACCCAGGGCTTCACAAGGCAAGCACTTTACCACTAGGCCATATTCCCAGCACCAGCACTCTCATTTTTGTCTTTTAATTAGAAAACCTGAAATTGGGCATCAGTGTCTTATGCCTATAATACTAACTAGTCAGGAGACAGAGATCTGAGGATCCCAGTTCAAAATCTGCCTGGGCAGGAAAGTGTGAGACTTAACCACCAAAAAGCCAGAAATGGAACTGTGGCTCAAGTGGAAGAGAATCAGCCTTGACCAAAAAAGCTATGCAAGAGCACAAGGTTCTGAGTTCAAGTTCCAGTACTGGCATGTGTGCACATGCACGTACGTACACACACACACACACACACACACACACACACACACACACAATGTAGTCCTCATCACACAGTGCAAACAACCCTCTGAGACTGAGTCACCGCAACCCACTCAGATATTATATTCTAGTGGTTTCCCATAAACACACACTGAGCTGTCCCTTTTTCATATTAAACACTGCACTGATGGACTATTTTTATTTAATCAGAATTCCTTTGGACATTAAATTATTTCTACCTTATTGCAACATTGGCCAACATCACACTATTCCTAGTAACAGATGGGCCCCAAAGTGCCCGAATTTAAATTTCCATAGATATTACTAAATTAGCTCCTAATGGGGCTGTACCCGTTTCTATTTATACCAAAAAATGCAAGGCATACCTGATTGCTCATTGCTTGGGCAGTCTGTTCATGAGAGTACATTGCCTGAGACTTTTGGGCAGAGATGTCTGCTATCCTTCGGTCTTGTCTTCTGACTTGGACTTGTTGCTTGAAACCCAAGGTCCTTTCCTGGTTTTATTTTATTTTTTATTTTTTTTGCCAGTCCTGGGGCTTGGACTCAGGGCCTGAGCACTGTCCCTGGCTTCTTTTTGCTCAAGGCTAGCACTCTACCACTTGAGCCACAGCGCCACTTCTGGCCATTTTCTATATATGTGGTGCTGGGGAATCGAACCCAGGGCTTCATATATACGAGGCAAGCACTCTTGCCACTAGGCCATATCCCCAGCCCCCCTTTCCTGGTTTTAATTTCCTGGATATAACTACTGATTTCTATCTCCTGAGCTCCTAACTCAAGTGAAGCATTCCATTCTAGAAGACTAGCAATAGGTGTTGACATCCATGCTTCCCACTTTGCCCTGCGGGCTGGTGGCTGATGGACTCCCCAGGCTTTCTGCTTCCCCCCTGATCAACAGGAGTTTATCACTGTGCACCATCAATGAATGCACCACTGCCTCATGTAACCTGCTCATGGCCAAGCCCTGTGCGCATTCCCTTCAACAGCGGGCACTGGCCCTGAGCTTCTTTTGCTCAAGGCCAGTGCTCTACCACTTGAGCCACAGCTCCATTTCTGGCTTTTCTGGTGGTTCATTGGAGACAAAAGTTTCATGAGCCTTCTTTCTCCAGACTGGCTTCAAACCACAATTCTCAGGTCTCAGCCTCCTGAGTGGCTAGCGTGACCAGAGTGAGTCCATGCATCCATGTCACCTGGATTGTCGCAGGGGCGGTGTCTTCCAGTCCCTGAATCTGGGCGGATCCTGCCCCACTGATTCACCTCTGCTCTGCTAGGACACGCCCTGATGCCAGCTCTGTGACGACTCATGCTGTTCCTTCCTTTGAAAGTGCCCTTCCCACCCACACCTGCAATTCAAGTTCTTCCCAACTCACAGGGCAAACCTCTGGTGCCAGCCTCCCTTCATGTCATCTTCCTCTCTTCCTCTCCCATCTCTGCCCTCTTTCTTCCAGTCTATGTTCCAGACTGACCTGAAACTCTCCAGTAACGCTCCTGTCTGCCTCAGTCTCCCGAGTGATGAGCTCACAGGGGCATGCCCCACCCTTTTATTTTTGGTGTTGGGATGGGCAGAGAACCCCAAGGCCTCAGGCATACTGAGAACACTCTCTCCTGAGCTACACCCCCAGCCCGCCCTCTATGCTTTCTGTATCTGCTTTGTGGGTAAGTACGGGAACTTCCCCATAGGCTTGTGAGACACTTAAAGGCGGAGATCAAGCGTAATTCATCTTCATACAGAGGAGCATGTCCCTTGGGTCCCGAAAGGCCTAGGCACCCCCAGTTCCTCCCATCTCTCCCTCTATGGCGACAACTGTCATTCAGGACTCACCAAGCTTTCCCACAGGGCCAGATTTACACAACTCACCGGAAGCTGTCATCCTCATGGAGCAAGCCTCTTACCGTGCAAGGAGACCGAACAGGACACACTCCCAGCTCCCAGGTGCCCTCTCCTGGTGGACTGCGGACAGCACTAACTTCTGGTAATGATGTATGACCACACATGAGGCCCCGCCAGCCACAGGAACTCAGTGGGGCTTTGCTGTGCTTTTCCTTGGTTCACTCACGGGGACATAACCGTTGTCTTTAGCCTCTCCAGAGGTGGAGCCAAGCCCCCACCATAAACCACAATCAGCCTCCGGTGTGCCTCAAAGCTCCAGGTGAGCAAAGACAGGAGTCAGGACAGACTCAAGGTTCAAAATGATGGAGTGATGCCACCTAGGAGCCACAAAGGCCGAGCTCCTCACTCCCGAGGATGAGGTGCACACACATGCATGAGCACACGCACCACCCACCCACTCCTGGTGCTCTCACTTCAGTCATACCTCTAGTCCAGCTTTTTGTTCACTATTTTGGTGTTAAGAGTCTTATAGACTTTTCGCCTGGGAAGGCATAAACCTACAGTCCTCTGCATCTGAGATGAATAGTTCAGATTACAAGCATGATCTACTCATGCCTAGCTTAGTTTTTAATTTTTAAAAAAAAATTTTTTTATTATGTGGTACCGAGGAATTGAACCCAGGGCCTCATGAATGTTAGGCAAGCATTTTGCCACTAAGACACATTCCCAGTCCTTGAATGTTTTTAATACTGACTTGTCCATACAAATCTTACCCAAAGCCCAGCTCAAATTCTTTTATCTCTCTCTCTCTCTTTTTTTTTTTTTTTTGGCCAGTCCTGGGCCTTGGACTCAGGGCCTGAGCACTGTCCCTGGCTTCCTTTTGCTCAAGGCTAGCACTCTGCCACTTGAGCCACAGCGCCACTTCTGGCCGTTTTCTGTATATGTGGTGCTGGGGAATCGAACCCAGGGCCTCATGTATAGGAGGCAAGCTCTCTTGCCACTAGGCCACATCCCCAGCCCTCTTTTATCTCTTAAACCTATGGCTCTAAGTGAAGTTGAACAACTGATGCCCTGAGACTATTCCCACAGGTTTCGGGGAATAACAGAAAGAATAACAGAAGAGTTGTTTACTATGGTGCTGGGACTGGTTCCCAGGGCCTCATGGGTACTAGGCAGGCGCTGGGCTACACCCCCGGTCTCAAGAGTTCTTCCTAATGGTTAATTAACAAAATGAAATCTTGTCAATATCACGTTGGATCCCAATATCTTTAATGGAGCTTCAACTTAGGGCCTGGGTATTGTCCCTGAGTTTTTTGCTCAAGGTTTGTGCTCTATTACAAGTCAGCTCTACTTCTGGATTTTTTTTCTGGTTGTTAATTGGAGAGAAGAGTCCCATAGACTTTATTGCCTGGGCTGGTTTTGATCCTCAGATCTCAGCCTCCCCAGTAGCTAGGATTACAAGCATGAGCTACCAGTGCTCAGCTTTCCTTTTTCTTTGAAAATCCCTTTTGTAGTTTTGTGACTCCCTAAAAAAGGCCTTATAGGGTATGGGGATCAAACTCAGGGCAGAATGCTTGCCTAGTACACATGATGGTTTGGGTTTTTTTTTTTTTTTTTGGCCAGTCCTGGGGCTTGGACTCAGGGCCTAAGCACTGTCCCTGGCTTCTTCTTGCTCAAGGCTAGCACTCTGCCACTTGAGCCACAGCGCCCCCTCTGGCCATTTTCTGTATATGTGGTGCTGAGGAATTGAACCCAGGGCCTCATGTATAGGAGGCAAGCACTCTTGCCACTAGGCCAAATCCCCAGCCCCGGTTTGGGTTCTATTCTTAGCACTTTGAAACACAAAAGGACTTTTTTTTTTGGGCCAGTCCTAGGTCTTGAACTCAGGGCCTGAGCACTGTCCCTGGCTTCCTTTTGCTCAAGGCTAGCACTCTACCACTTGAGCCATAGTATTACTTCAGGCTTTTTCTGTTTATGTGGTGCTGAGGAAGCCCAGGGCTTCATGCATGCTAGGCAGCAAGTACTCTACCGCTAAGCCACCTTCCCAGTGCCCATAAAATTGAACCCAGGGCCTCATGAATGCTAGGCAAGCCCTCTACCACTAAGACACATCCTAGTCCCTCAATAGGCTTTCTTGTCCTGTTTTCAGAAAGTGTCTCACTGTGTAGCTCAGGCTGGCTTCACACCCAAGATCCTCCTCACACAGGCCAGGCAGGAAAGCCTTTGAGACTTTTATCTTCAATTAATCACCAAAAAGCTGAAAGTAGAGCTGTGGCTCAAGTGGCAGAATGCTACCCTTGAGCAAAAAAGTTCAGGGACAGTGCCTAGGTGCTGAATTCAAGCCCCAGAACCTGCATACACATACACAAAATGTAACCAATGGAAAAAGGGATTGGACACCTGAGATTCCGTTAGTAAGTACACTGTCAATCAACAAGTGAATTTTTTCCCCCCAGAAGAGAATTTTTTTTCTTTGCCAGTCCTGGGGCTTGAACTCAACTCAGAGCCTGAGCACTGTCCCTGGCTTCTTTTTGCTCACAGCCAGGAGGCTACCACTTGAGCCACAGAGCCATTTCTGACTTTTTCTGTTTATGTGGTAGTGAGGGATTGAACCCAGGATTTCATGCATGCCAGCCAAGTACTCTACTACTAAGCCACATTCCCAGCCTGAGGTTTTTGGTTAAATATATTTTGTGTGTATTTTTTTTTTTTTTGTCTTTTACTTTTTAGTACTGGGGATTGAACCCAGGACAAGTGCTTGGGCATGAAGCTACATCCAGCCCCATCCCTTCTTTTTTTAAAACCACTTGGTAATACATTTTCATAACCTATACTGATTCTTACCAGTATCAGCTAGCCACAGAGGCATTAAGGGCAGTGTGAAAGGAGGCATTTCTTACCTCTGGCAGCAGGCTGCAAAGCAAGACAGGACCGCTCTGCCTCACCTCCTTGCCACCGAGGCCTGTGCCACAAGCAGACAACCTAAGGCACCTTCTGACTCTCAGAAAAGAACATTCTTCCTAAATTCACAGCTTCAGTGGTGATTTTTTTATTTTTATTTTTTGCCAGTTCTGGGGCTTGAACTCAGGGCCTGGACACTGTCCCTGAGCTTCTTTTGCTCAAGGCTAGCACTCTACCACTTGAGCCACAGTGCCATTTCTGGCCTTTTCTGTTTATGTGGTGATGAGGAATCGAACCCATGCATGTTAGGCAAGCACTCTACCACTAAGCCACATTCCCAGCCAATTTCTTTTTTTTAATTAAAAAAAAAGCTTCACTCAGTAAGATACTATGTTGGAAATGAACTATACAAGTTGTAGGTGGAGCTGGGAGGGAGAAACAGGGAGTGGGTAAGGGAAGGAAGGGTGTTGTCAAAAGAAATGTATATTTATGGTAACAAAAAATTGTTTTTAAAAAGCTTCAGAACATGTAGGAAATTAGACATTTATCAGTATACAAATAAGTTTACTTAAAAGCAGCTCATTCACATATTAAAAAAAAGTTCACAAGCTCTCCCCGGCCCCACAAAGTCGGTGGTCTGTAAGAGTCTCCCATGTGGCCTGGGTAACCATGGAGAAGCCCCAAGCTGCGGTGGCCCCATACTCACACCTAGAGGTCAGAAACAGAACTTCATTTCCCAGGAGCAGGAGACTCACACCAAAGTACCAGGAGAGCTTTCTCAAGAAAACGGGCTATCAGAAGAGTTCCAGCACTTCAATTGAATATAAATCTCTATTTTTCTTCTCTTGATTCAATTTCTGTAGCTCTCGAAAACTTACTTCTATCTTGTTGAGCTCAGAATAGACACTTATCTAAAGGGAAACAAACACGTTTCAGAATAACTTTCCCCATAAATTCTACATATAAAATGCTGTTTAGGACTTTTCCATGGACATGTTTGTGGTTCGGGGTCCAACACAGAGCATACCCCCACCCAGTGAATAGCAAGCTGTAAGGGACACTTGGGTACAAACAGAATAAGGATTCAATAGTAATCACAAACCTGGGACTTCACAAACTTGTAAAGATTTATCAGTAACCTTTTTGCTTCTGGTATCATTAGGACAACAGTAAAATTAGCATCTAGGAGAAGGCATATCCAATCCATGATCTGAAGATAAATAGAAAAAGATTTTAATTAGGTAACTTTAGGTTAATCCATGTAGCTATTCATAATGATTTCAAACACTTACCCAAGAAAAGTCTCAATTGAAGTCTGAACAGTTTAGAGATGGGAGAATTTCTAAATAACAGAAAAGGGCTCTTGGGTGACACTGTCCAAAGATACTCATAACCTGACTTATAAAAAGGTAACCCTCTGTACATTACTTTAATAACAATTTTTAAAGGGGGGGGGCTCTTTTCTGCTTTTATACTTATTTTATACTTTTTACTTTATTTATACCAAGGACTCTTTCTGAGGGAAAAAGAAAGTAAAAATAAAGACTGGATACAAACAAATTGGTGCAGATTAAAAAAAGGAAGCAAGAGTTAGGGATTTATCTCAATGGAACAGCACTTGACTGGCAAATGCAACGCCCTGAGTTTGGTCCTCACTTCTGCAAAACAAAAAAGCTAAAAAAGGAAGCTGAAGTAAGTGAACGGCAGTACAGCGAGGGACAAGTATATACTGGTAGTGTTATTTCTGTATTTATTTGTCAGTTGTGGGGCTTGAACTTAGGGCCTGGGTGCTGTCTGAGTTTCTTCCTGTTCTACCACTTGAGCCACAGCACCACTTCCAGTTTTTGGGTGGTTAAGTGGAGATGAGTCTCTTTCTCCCCAGGCTTGCTTTGAACTGCGATCCTCAGATCCCAGCCTCCTGAGTAGCTAAGATTATAGGCCTGGGCCACCAGTGCCTGGCATTTATTTCTTTTCTTAAGACAGGATCTCACTATGTAGCCCAGGCTAGACTCAAACTTAAGATCTTCCTGTGTGACTCAAGCCAGTGCTTCCAGGCAGCTAGCACCAAGTCCAGCTGCATTCTCTGATTTTGAAGAGATCACAGAGGACGACAGTGTCTCAATAGCTCTCTTGCCCTTTCCTAACAAGAAGGACATTCTTGGCATTACAATGAAGAATCAGGAATTTAAATTCGGCAATACAGAATTATGCATGTAGAAATCTGCTAAAGGGAGAGCCCCTCTCCACTCCACCTCCAGTGGGGGGTGTGCATGACAGGACAGGCAATCCCCAGGGTTTCTTCTTCCCCCTGGGAACAGAAATGAAGGGAAGTGACCTGACCTGGCTCAGGGTTGGAGGGTGTGTTCCAGGAAGAGTCATGGGAGCATTTCCACTGCACTTCAGATAAAGGAAATACAGATACTGGAGAAATAGCTGGGAGGGAGGAAGGGAAAAAAGGACAATTTACCATTTCAGTAGAAAACTTTTCTCTCACATAAACTTAACAGATACACTCAAGAACTATTAAGAGGCTGATGGTTCTTTTAAGCCTGCATCAAACAAACACTGCAGGTATAGGGAGACGGGCTGGGAGGCAAGTCCCTGTCAAGTCCCTGCCAGGGCAAAGCACTCTGGGGTGGGAGGCGAGGTGACAGCTCCATCTGTCTGCAGGTGGCAGGAGGTACAGAAGATTCTGCTTATGATGTATGACTCAGATGGCTTCACCTGGCCTTCACATCGGGCATGTGGAACACGTCAACATCTGTAACCCCAATGTCACTCGTCTCAACAGTTTTTTTTTGTTCTTCATGATGAAGCCTAGGTAACTTTAAATTTACATAAGAGGAACTTGACAATGCTATAACCAGTCAGGCAGCATAATTTAAATGAGAACTAAAAACCTTCAGGCTTGCTTACAGTGATGTGTTTGGCAGGGATGTCCTTCAAGTGTGGCAGAAGAAATGGCTCGCTGTATGCTGAGTGAAGAATTGCATTTCTACTTGGGAATAAAGGAAAACTGTTGTGTGTGTGCCAGTCCTGGGGCTTGAACTGAGGGCTGGGTGCTGTCCCTGAATGTTTTGCTCATGACTAGCACTCTACCACTCAAGCCACAGTTCAATTTCCAGCTTTTTCGTGATTAATTGGAGACAAGAGTCTCATGGGCTTTTCACCCCCGGCTAACTTTGGATCTCAGCCTCCTGAGTAGCTAGGATTACAAATGTAAGCCACCAGCACCCAGCTCAAAGGATAACATTTAATTCAACAAAAGTTACCCTACTGAAAACATGAATAATTCCTAACACGATACAAAAGTATTACTTATCTAACACTGAACACTCTCCTAATCTTTGGGAAGCAACTGGACTAGTATTATAAATGGTACTATCTTTTAGAATTGATAGTTTCTACTTTAGTATGTATTTTCATTGAGAAATTTTCATTAAAGCTGGGTGGCTCATGGCTGCAATCCTAGCTACTTAGGAGGCTGAGATCTGAGGATCACAGTTTGAAGCCAGCCCAGGCAGAGAAGTCCCCATGAGACTCTTCTCTCCAGTTAACCACTCAAAAAACAGAAGTAGTGCTGTGACTCAAGGGGTAGAGTACCAGCCTTGAGCTGAAGAGCTCAGGCCCAGAGTTCAAGCCCCATGACCAACAAAAAACAAAAACAACAATGAAAAAAACAAACCCAAAAAACAGGTTTAATCCAGGTGCTGGTGACAAACACCTGAAATCCTAGCTACTCAGGAGGCTGTGATCTAAGGATCCTAAGTTCAAAATGAACTCAGGCAGAAACTGAAAACATCACCCCCCAAAAAACCCAACAAAAATCACCTCTTAATTGACCTAATGGCTCATTAGTCATTGGCTGGCATGACTGCACCCTCCGTCCCCCAAAACAATATTCCAGAAATACCAAGCTGCAAAGGATACAGCAGAGCTGCTCTCTTCGGGGTCACAGGGCATGAGGTGGTCGCATTTGCTGCCCCCTGGGGCTTTTTATTTAACTCCTGGTTACAGTTACTGCAGCTGCTGTCTTCCCGATTGAAGCCGTTTTGAAGGATTTTAGTTTGCTCTTCCATTTTCTCATCTTGTACAGTATCACTACAATCAAAAACTGACTCCATATTGATATTAATTTCTTGAAGACTGTCATCACCAATGCTATGATGTTAATTAAAAGCAAGAGGTTAATTCTTATCATTATTTGAAATGTTGGATGAAAATTCATTTTTTTAATTAAATTTTATTGATAAGGTGTTGTGCAAAGGGGGTACAGTTACATAATAAGGCATTGAATACATTTCTTGTGGTATCTTACACCCTCATTGTTTTCTCCCCTTCCCTAGATCAGGTAGGCATATATACAATATCCAGTGTACCAAAATCATATACAGTAACCATGTAGGGTACTCCACAGGAAGTTCACCTAGAATTTTAAAGATAATGTCAACAGTCAAATCCTCCCGTGTCCTTCTCTTGGAGTTGTTTTTGCTTATCCTCGTCTTATATGATCATGTGTACATAGCTTTTGTGGATCCACTGATAGGTTTATTCTAGACCTTTTTATGTTTAGTAGTTGTTTGGTTTTATTGTTTTGTTTTGTTTTTTTGCCAGTCCTGGGCCTTGGACTCAGGGCCTGAGCACTGTCGCTGGCTTCTTTTTGCTCAAGGCTAGCACTCTGCCACTTGAGCCACAGCGTCACTTCTGGCCATTTCTATATATGTGGTGCTGGGGAATCAAACCCAGGGCTTCATGTATACGAGGCAAGTGCTCTTGCCACTAGGCCATATTCCCAGCCTGATGTTTGGGTTTGGTTTTAGTTTCAGATATATAATGTAAAGTTGCTGACCCAAACATGTGGAAATACCATTTGAAAAGAAGTTTGTTGCTTTACAGACCTGGTCTCTACTGTCCTCCTCCCTCCCTAACAGTCATATATCAAGGAAATCATGCCCGTTTGTTCTCTGTGTTCTAGGCTTGTCTTGCTCAACATTATTTGTTCAAGTTCTGACCATTTCCCTGCGAATACCAATATTTTATCATTTCTAATTGCTATGTAGTATTCCATGTGTATAGGTGCCACATTTTTTGAATCCATTCATCTGTAGTGGGGGGAAATTCATTTTCTAAGCATTCAGAATTTTAGAACTCAATGTCAAGAGATTTTAAATGAAGTGAAGGGAAAAAAAGCCACTGGGCTCCAACTTACCTCAAGAAAACTTTTAAGCAAGCACAGGTGACTGACTCAGGAACGTCAGGGAACTGCTGTAGACAGAGCTGTAACATCTGCACATCTGTTTGTTCTAAGGCAAGCTCCATTAATCCGGGACACAAGCTAAGACAAAAATCACCACCACCACTGTCACCATCATCATCATCACCACCATCATCACCATCATCATCTTTTTTTTTTTGAGATAGCAAATTGCTATGCAGCCCAGGCTGGCTACATGATCTTGCTGCTTCAGCATCTTCAGTGCAGGGATTATGACTACGTACTACCACACAGCCTGGTAATCCTTTTATATGTTAAGAACAATTTCAGCTATATAAATAAAATAAGATCAGATTGTGTGTGGATGGCTTATACCCGTAACCTTAGCTACTCAGGAGACTGAGTGGACTCCATTTCCAACAAAACAACCAGGAAAAAGCTGGGCTGAAGATGTGAATCAAGTGGTAGAGTGCCAGTCAAATGAACAAACTGAAAGTGCAAGACCCAGAGTTCAAACCTCAGTCTAAGCAAAACAACAAAACCAACAAGGTCAAAAAGAGTTAGGCAGGGGCTGGAAATATGGCCTAGTGGTATTCAATTCCTCAGCACCACATATATAGAAAAATCCGGAAGTAGCACTGTGGCTCAAGTGGTAGAGTGCTAGGCTTGAGCAAAAGAAAGCCAGGGACAGTGCTCAGGCCCTGAGTTCAAGCCCCAGGACTGACCAAAAAAAAAAAAAGAGGCAGTCACCTGCTGGTGGCTGGGGTGCTTATAATCCTAACTACTTAGGAGGCTAAGATCTGAGGATTGTGGTTCGAAGCCAAAAAAGGGTTCAAAAAAAGGGGCTGAGAATATGGCCTAGCGGTAAAATGTGCTTACCTCGTATATATGAAGCCCTGAGTTCGATTCCCCAGCACCACCTATATATATAGAAAAGGCCAGAAGTGGCACTGTGGCTCAAGTGGCAGAGTGCTAGCCTTGAGCAAAAAAGAAGCCAGGAACAGTGCTCAGGCCCTGAGTCCAAGGCCCAGGACTGGGAAAAAAAAAGGGGGGAGGGGTGGGGGGAGGCTCAAAAAAGTCCTAGTGAGACTCTTATCTCCAATTAACCACTCAAAAATGGGAAGTGGCTCTGTGCTTCAAGTGGTAAAGCACTAGCTTTGAGCAGAAAGAGACTCAGGGATAATATCCAAGCCCTGAGTTCAAGCCCCACAACAGACCAAAAAGAAAAAAAAAATTGTGCATATGAAGCTTGGAATACACGAACACCTACCTGTAGGAAAGCACACGAGTTTGGATGAGCAGCATGAGGCAGTTCCGAGGATAAAAGGATGGTTCTGCTTTACATCTTCCCAGAAGTCCTGTTACTAAGTCTCCGATGACACTATGGAAGTCAGGGGTCCACTTAGCCAGAAATTTGCGCAGTTCTACTTCAATATGTTTCTCAGAAGCTTTCTGCCAGAGTAGAATTGAGGAATTTCATTGGTCACATCAGTAAATGTCAGGCTGCACTTGAAACTTAATGCTGCATTTTTTCATATCACTGACAGTATTCCTGCATTCCTGTGAGATGAGCTGACACTATGAATGGACAAATACACATGAAAACTGCAAGAATTCTGACAAGAAATCTAAGGGTTCAGAAACATAACCTTTGAAGGCTACAAACACAGTGTAGAGTTGAATGAGATATTAAGGAGGCCGAGGCAAGAACAGCAATCTCACAATGTGATAGTCAAACGTGCCAGCTGTGGACCAACTCTGATAACCAAAGACTGACTCAACATGAATGTTAGCTTTATGTTCACAAAAGTGCTCATTAAAAAAAGCAGTGAAGGGCTGGGGATATGGCTTAATGGCAAGAGTGCTTGCCTTGTATACATGAGGCCCTGGGTTCAATTCTCCAGCACCACATATACAGAAAATGGCCAGAAGTGGCGCTGTGGCTCAAGTGGCAGAGTGTTAGCTAGCCTTGAGCAAAAAGAAGCCAGGGACAGCGCTCAGGCCCTGAATCCAAGGCCCAGGACTGGACAAAAAATAAATAAATAAATAAATAAAATAAAAGGAAAAAAGCAGTGAAGGACTGGGAACGGGCCTTAGTGGTAGAGTGTTTGCCTGGCATGCATGAAGCCTTGGGTTCAATTCTCCAGTACCACATAAACAGAAAAAGTCAGAAGAGGCACTGTGGCTCAAGTGGTAGAGTGCTAGCCTGAGCGAAAAACACTCAGGGACAGTGCCCAGGTCCTGAGTCAAAAAGTAGTGAAAAGTAGATGGACACTTTTAGCCACTCAAGTTTTTTGGTTTACCTTTATGGCTGATAAAAGTTGTTCACATGCTGGGCCTTCTGGCTGCAAATGTGTTTCCATTTTCCTTCTCCTTACCTGGAATGAAGTAAACTGATTAGGACCTCAGGATAACACAGAAGAGTTTTTACCATTTAACACAAAACACTCCAAAGAGACTAGCATACTCATTGCTACATAACTTAAAAAAATAATTTTATCATAGGGAAAAATGGTTGAGTGAGGGGTTTATTTTGAATCAGTCTCCCTATGTAACCTAAGCTGGCCTTGTACTTGCAATCTTCTTGCCTTTACTTCTAAGTGCTGGGATTGCAGGCATGTGCTATCAGACCTAGCTGAGATGTCTGTGGCTTTTAAACACAAAATAAAATCTCTATACTCAAGAATATTACTTCATATTTCAAACTAGTCCATTATCTAACTTGAGCCTAACTGTACACATATAAACTAGCCAAAGCCAGGTACTAGTGGCTTGTGACTATAATCCTAGCTACTCAAGAGGCCAAGATCTGAAAATTCTGGTTTGAGGCCTGCCCCAGAAAAAAGTCAAGGATACTCGGATCTCCCCCCAAAAAGCCAAAAGTGGAGCTGTGGCTCAAAGTAGTAGAGTGCTAGACTAGTGTCAGTGCCCAGGCCTTAAGTTTAAGCCCCAGGACTGGCACATGCACACAAATTAACTAGCCGACTACATGAGTCAATTATGGACAAAGGCAAGAAGCCTCAAAATGCCCTGTCATTAGGATTAAGACTGTGGACCTGTACAGTCATGAAAAAAATTCAGCCTTTTTGTTTAGCAACATTTTTCTGATATCTCTCTTTTAATACTAAACTTGTGTGAGAAAGGTGAAAGGAGTGACATCAATCAAGATGCATTGCATTCATGAAATGATTTGTTGAATAGTAAATCCCTTGTACAACTAACTACTTAAATATAAGTAAAACAATAAGAAAGAGTAAGAGAAAACCAAACTTGCCATTTTCCTTGACGGCTCTGACTTGTAGGATCCAAATCCCAATTCCTGAGAGGCTTCCCAGTTTGCAAAATGGGGCATGGCCTGAAGGTCTAGAAAGAAAATACAAAATATATAACTGGGATATTCTGACTAATCAATGATCAATAAAAAACTGGAAAAAAAACCCACTTATGTATAAGTGAAGTCCAGATAACTCCACCAATAACTTCACAGCTAAATCCTAACACAGACGAGGATTATAAGCCAGAGCAGCGAGCCTAAATGACAGCAAGAGCCACAGTAAACGAAGGGTGGAAAGGGGCATCGCCAGTTTGCCCCTCCATGGGGACCATTCTCAAGGATCCTCAGCAGTGAACAGGAGCAAATGTCTGCATCAGGAAGAGACCCTGTACCCAGGAGGCTTATGCAAAGCTACATTATTTTTATTTAAAATTTTAAAAAATATTATTTTGTTTATGTGGTACTGAGGAATTGAACCTAGGGCTTCATCTCATGCATGTTAGGCAAACACTCTACCACTAAGCCATGTTCCCAGCTTGTGCTGGGGGATCAAACCTGGGGTCTTGTGCACAGTAGGCAAACACTACCACTGAGCTAATTCCAAGTGCCAACCTACATTTGAAACCAGGAGATTTGCATTAATTAAACAGGATATATTTGGGTGCTAGTGGCTCATGCCCACAATCCTAGCTAGTCAGGAGACTGCCATTTGAGGACTGTGGCTCAAAGCCAGCCCAAGCAGGAAAGTCTGAGATACTTTATCTCCAATTTACCACCAAAACTCTGGAAAAAGAGCTGTGGCTTAAGTGGCAAAACATCAGTCTTGAGCAAAAAAGCTCAGAGACAATGTTCAGGCCCTGCCCTGAGTTCAAGCTCTAGGACCAGCACCAGAAAACAAACCAACAAACAAGAAAGTGGATAAGGCTCCTACCTTGATTTTGATCATGCTTGAGTTTCCCCAGGGCACCTGCCAATGATGAAACTTCACACTTGTATGGAATCACAGTTAGAAACTTCCCGTGTAACATAAACAAATTTTCCCCATAATACCAGAGCTAGGGGAAAAAAAAAAAGCAATTTTTTTCTCTTCTAAAATCTGACTCAATAAGGCCGTATAATAATAACTCATTGTATAAAGTACGTATAACCTAACAACACAAATTCAGTCAACCTTCCGAAATAAGATGTATAATTTAGTAGAGCTCAATAAAACATAATTAAAAGGGTATTTTTATTATTGGCAGAACTGGTGCTTGCTAGGCAGAGTAAGCGCTCAGGGTGCTCTACCACTTGAACCATACATCCAGCTCCCTTTGTTTTGGCTATTTTCTTGTTCTTTTTTTTTTTTTTTTTTGCCAGTCTGAGGCTTGAACTTAGGGCCTGAGCACCGTCCCTGGCTTCTTTTTGTTCAAGGCTAGCACTCTACCTCTTGAGCCACAGAGCCACTTCCGGCCTTTTCTGTTTATGTGGTGCTGAGGAATCGAATCCAGGGCTTCAGGCATGTTAGACAAGCAATGTACGGACAAGCCACATTCCCAGACCCAGCCTTGGCTATTTTCATGGTAAAGTCTTGCTGGGCTGTCCTCATCCTACTTGTGTTTCCCTGTGTTGCTGGAGGTAATAGGCATCACCACTGTGCCCAGCCATTGTGATTGCCCATGCCCATGATAGAATCTCTTCAACTTCTTTTTGCCAGGGCTGGTGTAGAACCTTAAGCCTCTGATCGCTACCTCACAGCTAGTTCACAGACTTGAACCATACAATCTACTTTTTGCTGCTGCTGTTGTTTTTGAGACAGTGCTTCACTGTATAGCCCCCACTCGCCTGAAACTTGGATTATGTAGCCCAGCCTGGACTTGATCTCATCTTCATCCTGCTTCAGGAGTTCTAGAATTCTAGAAATATGTTACCGTGCTTGGCTCTCTGTGTTTCTACCTTATGCAAAACATAAGAGGTATTTAAACAGAACGCTTAAAGGGACAAAGAATAAGTTTGTTAGAGTAGTACAACTGTGAATAGTTAATTTTGTTAAAATCAATTGTTAAATATAACTTATAACTTCATTGTAAAGTGAGAAAACCTAAATTTCTCTCATTAAATTAATACCCTAGTGCCCAAATTGGTATCTTATTTGCATACAAATATTTATTTCCCAGACAGTAAGTGCAATAAGTATCCTGCCTCACTGCAAGGCCCTGAAGGTACAGAAGAGTTCATAAAACAACCAAGAACCCTAGACTCAGGAAGTTTGGTCAGTGTAAATTTTGGTTTTTTAATTTTACAACAGTCATACAGAAAAAGCTAATTTATTAGGAAACCTAATACCTTAAGGTATAGTTCAAAAATAAAGATTTAAAAAAAAAAAGCTTAAAAAGGTAGTTTATTAAGCCAGAAGCAATGGTTCATGCCTGTAATCCCACCAACTCATGAAATCAAAGGCAGGAAGATCACAGTACAAGGCCAGCTTTGGTAAAATGTTATTGAGGCTCCATCTCAATCAGCAAGCTGGGGGTGGTGCTCTGCATCCATGGTTCTTGCTATGCGCGAGGCTGTCAGTAGCAGGACTGTGGTCTGAGGTTGCGCCTAGGCTAAAACATGAGACTCTCCCTGAAAAATACTTTAAAAAGGGCCAGGGGTTTCGCTAGAGTGGTAGAGCATATGCCTAGCAAGTATAAGGCATTGAGCTCAAACCCCAGTATTGCTTTTAAAAAATGGTGTTTTATTAACTAGCTAACTGTTCTTTGATCTATGATCTAAACTAGGTATAGTTTTCTCAAGGTAATAAATATACAGAAATGGGCTGGGAATATGGCTTAGTGCATGAAGCCCTGGGTTTGATTCCTCAGTACCAAAACAGAAAAAGCCACAAGTGGCGCTGTGGCTCAAGTGCTAGAGTGGTAGCCTTAAGCAAAAGAAGCTCAGGGACAATACCCAGGTCCTGAGTTCAAGCCCCAGGACTGGCAAAACAAACAAACTATTCAAACAATACCAAATTACATATAATCATTCAGGTAAAAAGTACTTTAGGCAGTACTGGGAGTTGACTCAGGGCCTCAAGCTGTTAGGTGGGTGTCCCATTGCTGATCCACAGCCCCAGTCCTTTTCTGCACTGGTTACCTTTTTGTAAGATAAAGTTTCACTTCCTGTACAGGTATATGCCTACATGGCGCTCTTCTTTCTCATTTCCTGCCATAGTTGGGATGAGAGATCCTCACCACCATACCCAGCTTCTTCAGAGATAGGAATCTTGCAGATTTCTTTGCCCAAGTTAGGCTAGAACCTTGGTCTTCCCAGTCTCAGCCTCTCACACAGCTAGGATGACAGACACCTATTACTATACCCACAGCTGGTCAAGAACGGGATCTTACAAGCTTTTCTGTCCAGGCTAGTCTTAGCCACAATCCTCCCAATCTGTCTTCCAAGTAGCTAGGATTATGGGGTGTGAGACACCAGTACCCAAGTAAAAAATTTTTTAAATTTGTTTTAATCAAATTTAGGACTGTACGGAGATTTTTCCCTTACAATATTTATTGCCAAGAAAATAAATTTGGCTTGGTGTAGTGGCACACATTAGTAAACCCAGTACTCTGGGGCTTAAAGCAGAAAGCTTGCAAGTTCAAGGCCAGTTTGGGTGTTATTCTGATATCCTGTCTCAAAAACAACCCAACAACAACTACAAAAAAACCCAAAAAACCAAAAAAACCAGCTAAACTCAATCTTGAAAACAATCCTCAAATGTAAAAACTTACTTGTCCACTGGTCCCTTGTGGTAGCTCTTTTGAAGTCTGTAATGTTTGAAATTTTGTGTTCCATATGGAAAGGCATTCTAGAAAATAAGACAAACTCAGAAATAGTTCAAAGAATGCATACATGACATCAGGGCAGGGGAAGGCATCAGAGTAAATATCAAAATTTGATTTAATTATAAAATGAGCAATACAACAGTACAACTAGCCTAGATACTGGATGATGGGAGAGAACATGGCAAGAAATATCCCAAAGAGGTGAGAATGGAGGAACCACACAAGGTCTTATCAATTACGCATGAATATATAATTTGAAAAAGATAGCAATGAGGGCTGGGAATGTGGCCTCGTGGTAGAGTGCTTGCCTCAATACATGAAGCCCTGGGTTCGATTCCTCAACACCACATATATAGAAAGGGCCAGAATTGGAGCTATGGGTCAAGAGGTAGAGTGTTAGCCTTGAGCAAAAGGAAGCCAGGGACAGTGCTCAGGCTCTGAGTTCAAGCCCCACAATTGGCCAAAAAAAAAAAAAAGAGCACGCGCGAGAGAAAGGCAGCAATGAAAGGAATCTACAGATTCAATGAATCCCTATTGAAACTCCAAGGGCCAATAAGAACTAGAGGGATGTACAGGATCCATGTATGGAAATGTCATGATGAAACCCTTACTATGTACTATGTACAATTTAATATATACCAATTAAAAACATTCCTTTTTTTCCTTTGCAAAATGGAAAAAACAAACTCATATAGAACTTCAAGGAGCTCAAATGACTAAAGCAATCCTGAAAAGGAATAAAGCTGAGTCCACTGTGGTGATGTGTGCTTGCAATCCCACCAGCACTTGGGAGGACTGAGAGTTCAAGGCCAGCTTCTGACTTTTTTTCTGTGCTGAGGTGGAGGGGAAGGTTGGAAGACTCGACACTTCCTGATTCACAGTGTGACAAGTATTAGGTAAGCAGCATATCATGTGAGCTATGTCTCCAACATCTTTTTATTTTTGAAACTGGGTCTTACTACCTTATCTAGGCTGGCCTCAAATCTGCAATCCTGGCTAGGCCTCCTAGTAGCTAAGATTACCAAGGAGCTACCACTATTCCAAGTCTTTTGTGAGACAAAGTCTTGCTCTATAGCTTAGGCATGCTTTGAACTTATGATGGAGTCTACGTTGACATGCAACCTGAAATACGAAGAAAATACAAAGAAAAATATGCTGGGTGTAATGGTTTATGTATGTTTTACCAGCTATTAGGGAAATACAAATAGGAAGAACTTAGTCCAGGCTGGTCCTAAGATACTATTAAAAAATAAAACAAGGGGGCTGGGGATATAGCCTAGTGGCAAGAGTGCCTGCCTCGGATATACGAGGCCCTAGGTTAGATTCCCCAGCACCACATATACAGAAAATGGCCAGAAGCGGCGCTGTGGCTCAAGTGGCGGAGTGCTAGCCTTGAGCGGGAAGAAGCCAGGGACAGTGCTCAGGACCTGAGTCCAAGGCCCAGGACTGGCCAAAAAAAAATAAAATAAAAAAATAAAAAAAATAAAACAAGGGGCTGGGAATATGGCCTAGTGGCAAGAGTGCTTGCCTCCTTTATATGAAGCCCTAGGTTCGATTCCCCAGCATCACATATATAGAAAACGGCCAGAAGTGGCGCTGTGGGTCAAGTGGCAGAGTACTAGCCTCAAACAAAGGGAAGCCAGGGACTGTGCTCAGGCCCTGAGTTCAAGGTCCAGGACTGGAAAAAAAATAAATAAAAATAAAAAAATAAAACAAAACAAAAACCTAAAAGCTGATGGCCAGTAGCTCATGCTTGAAATCCTAGATACTCAGGAGGTTGAGATCTAAGGATCATGGTTTGAACCCAGCCCGAGCCGGAAAGACTCATATTTCCAATAAACTGCTGGAAAAAGCTGGAAATGGAGCTGTGGCTGAAGTGGTAGAGTGCTAGCCTTGAAGAAAAGTATGCCAGGCCTTGAATTTAAGCCTCAGGACCACAAATAAAACAAAAACAACCTCCAAAACAAAAAAACAACTAAAGCAAAAAGAGCCAGAGGTGTGGTTCAAGTAGAAAAGCACTGCCTAGGAAGTACAGGTCTTGAGTTTAAATCCAGAACCGCTGGGTGCTAGTGGCTCATGACTATAGTCCCCGTTACTTAGCAGGCTGAGATGTGAGGATCCTGATTTGAAACCAGCCCAGGCAGGAAAGTCTGTGAAGCTCATATGTCCAATTAAGCACCAAAAATGCTGGAAGTGGAGCTATGGCTCAAATTAGCCTCGAACAGCTCAAAGATAGTACCCAAACCCTGAGCTCAAGCCCCGGGACTGGCAACAACAACAAAAAACCCACAAAAAAAAACACCTAAAAACAACAAATCCAGAATCCCAAGCCAACCTCCCCAACAAACAGACAGCAGCAACGGCAACAAAAGGAGAATGAATGGGGGAAAAATAACTAATGGGAATCATGTCTCTTAAGGGCTCTTATAACTCAACAGCAAAAAGGCAAAAGAATGAGCAAGGCATGGGTGACTTAGACCTGTAATCTCAAAAGGCTGAGATCTGAGGATCACAGTTCAAAGCCAACCTAGGCAGGAAAGTTTATGAGACTCGTGGTAGAATGCTAGCCTTGAGCACAAAAGCTCAGTGACAGCACCCCGGTTTTGAGTTTAAGTGAGGCCCTAGTGGTAGTGTTATAGGCCGGCAATCCAGGATTTGAAAAACTAAGGCAGGAGGATCTTCAGCTTGAGGCCAGCCTGTGCTAACAGAGCAAGTCCCAGGATAGTCTGGCTATGTAACAAGACATGGTCACAAAAAACAAAGTAAAAGCAAAAATTAAGTTACAAAAATAATTTGAGTATGGTGACCAAGATAATGTGAATAAGAATGGTAATAAAGAAATCAAGGCGGTGCACATCTGCAATCCCTGCACTTGGAAGGCTGACGCAGGATCATGAGGCAGCGGCTAGCCTGGGTTACAGTGAGACTGGCTCAAATGAAAAACAAAGGGAAAGCCAAGAGGTAAAGGACTTGTGGAATGCATTCATTTACCCTTAGAAACTGGCAGTGGAGACCCCAGGACTGCCACGTGATCTGAATCCAGGGCAGTGAGCCCAACACCATTTCGAGCACTAGCTGTCACCACAGTCTTGAGCAATAGTGAGCTAACAACCCGCTGGTCCCTTTCCACGTCGCTTGAATATATTGGTATCAAGGTTTCATATATGCAGCCATCACAGCCTGTGGAAAAAAGTATTGTTTATAAGTGGGTCAGGACAAGTCATTATCTATTAAATTTATTGAGTTTTTTTGGTAAGATTTATCTAATTCAATCAGAAAAATAATGTATCACTGTAATACCGTCTATTAGTACCTGTAATACCTGTAATAATTAGCACTGTAATACCGTCTAGAAGTACGTGTGTGTGTGTGTGTGTGTGTGTGTGTGTGTGTGTGTGTGTGTATGTCTCTGTGTGGTAAATATGATCAACACCCATTACATTCATGTATGAAAAACATAATAAAATCCATTATTTTGTACAATTAGTTAACATAGATTAATGCAATTTAAAAAAATACTACAATCTTGAAATGTTGGGAGTATTAATTTAAAAAAAAATCAGCTGAAAGCTTAGCACTAGTGGCTCATGCCTATAATTCTAGCTACTCAGGAGGCCGAGATCTGAAGCTTGCAGTTTGAAGGCAGCAAGGGCAGGAAGGCCAGTGAGACTCTTTTTTTTTTTTTTGGGGGGGGGGGGGACCAGTCCTGGGGCTTGGACTCAGGACCTGAGCACTGTCCATGGCTTCTTTTTGCTCAAGGCTAGCACTCTGCCACTTGAGTCACAGTGCCACTTCTGGCCATCTTCTATATATGTGGTACTGGGGAACTGAATCCAGGGCCTCAAGTATATGAGGCAAGCATTCTTGCTACTAGGCCATATCCCCAGCCCCTGGCCAGTGAGATTCTTATATCTAATTAATCACAGAAAAAGCCAGAAGTGGGGCTGGGAATATAGCCTACTGGTAGTGCTTGCCTCGCACACATGAAGCCCTGGGTTCCATTCCTCAGCACCACATATATAGAAAGACCAGAAGTGGCGCTGTGGCTCAAGTGGTAGAGTGCTAGCCTTGAGCAAAAAGAAGGCAGGGACAGTGCTCAGGCCCTGAGTTCAAGCCCCAGGAATGGCCAAAAAAAGAAAAGAAAAGAAAGCTGAGAAACATGGTAGGAATGTGGCCAAAAAAAGAAAAAAGAAAAAAAAAAGTGGATGGCATAGGCCAAAGCTGCTAAAGTCTCTTTTTGTTTATCCCTCTTTTTGTTCAAAGAAGGGTAACACTGAAACTAGTGGCTGGAGAAAAGTAATACAAAGATCATTCAAGGCCAAGCATAACTCGCTCATTGTCCAGTGGGGATACAACATAGTGCTGTCAATATCCCAACTATTGTTTTGGGTCTAGATATGTAGTCCAGATTGTTCTTGAACATGAGATTGTCTAAACTTCCAAGAGTTGAGACCACAGTCATGTGCCACTATATCCAACTTCTGAAGTGACTATCAACAAGCCTGGACAACTATCATAAGGATAAATGTGACTTATCTTTTGTATAGGTATTATTTATTGGTTACGGTAAATTTAAGACATTATAGAAACAATGCTTGAAAACTGTGCTCTACCTGAAATACTTTACTGAACTAATGAGCATGCATGAACAGACAGAGCCAATAGCAAAAACTATTAGATATAAATGCTTATAAGGAACAATAAAAAGGGAAGGAAAAAAATCTAAGATTCAAAACTACATATTATCCTATTGTACCCTGCTATTTACAAGCACTGGAAATTTAAAGAAAACTTACATAATGACATCAAATAGATGAACTTCCGATCTACATGTGCAGTAAAATTTGGTGTAACTGATTTTTCTTCTTGTCCAAGTATGAGTGCATATTTTGTTAAGTTATGTGATTTGCACATTTGTACATAAGCAAAATAATTGCCAAGCTGCAACAAAAGGAGATTTTTAATTTTATAAATATTCCCATTTCAACCAACTATATTTAAATATTAAAGCTATAAGATGCTGCTCCAGGGCTGGGAATATGGCCTAGTGGTAGAGTGCTTGCCTCGTATACATGAAACCCTAGGTTCGATTCCTCAGGACCACATACATAGAAAAGGCCAGAAGTGGCGCTGTGGCTCAAGTTGGCGGAGTGCTAGCCTTGAGCAAAAAGAAGCCAAGGACAGTGCTCAGGCCCAGGACTGGCAAAAAAAAAAAAGAAAAAGAAAAAAAAATTTTTTTTAAAAAGATGCTGCTCCATCTTAAGTACTTCAGTAATTACTTCAAAAACATCTTGTCTGGCTGGGGATATAGCCTAGTGGCAAGAGTGCCTGCCTCGGATACACGAGGCCCTAGGTTCGATTCCCCAGCACCACATATACAAAAAATGGCCAGAAGCGGCGCTGTGGCTCAGGTGGCGGAGTGCTAGCCTTGAGCGGGAAGAAGCCAGGGACAGTGCTCAGGCCCTGAGTCCAAGGCCCAGGACTGGCCAAAAAAAAAAAATAAATAAAAAAAATCTTGTCTGATATAAAATGTACAAGGTTTATAAAATATTTAATTTAGAAACTGGAATAACCATAACAGATAAACATTTTCATGTTTAAAAAAGATAAAAAGGGGGGCTGGGGATATGGCCTAGTGGCAAGAGTGCTTGCCTCGCATACGTGAGGCCCTGGGTTCAATTCCCCAGCACCACATATACAGAAAACGGCCAGAAGTGGTGCTGTGGCTCAAGTGGCAGAGTGCTAGCCTTGAGCAAAAAGAAGCCAGGGACAGTGCTCAGGCCCTGAGTCCAAGCCCCAGGACTGGGGGGAAAAAAAAAAGATAAAAAGGAGCTGAATGTTGGTAGCTCAAACCTGTAATCCTAGTTATTCAGGAGGCTGAAATCTGAGGATCCCAGTTTGAAGCCAGGCAGGGCAGGAAAGTCTGTGAGATTCTTATCTCCAATAACCTACTCAGAAAAAGCCAGAATTGGCATTGTGACTCAATTGGTAGAGCACACTAGCCTTGAGCAAGACAATCCCCAGGGCTGGCACCAAAAAATAAAAATAAAAATAAATAAATGGGGGGGGGGCAGTGCAGGGGAAAGGTCTGGGAATGTGGCTTAGTGGTAGAGGGCTTGCCTTGCATGTATGAAGCCCTAAGTTCGATTCCTCAGTACGACATAAACAGAAAAAAGCTGGAAGTAGACCTGTGGCTCTAGTGGTAAGAGTGCTAGCCTTGAGCAAAAAGAAGCCAGGCAAAGTGCCCAGGTCCTGAGTTCAAGCTCCATGATTGGCCAAAAAAATAAAAAAAAAACATGTTGAATGATAATGCTTGTAGAACTACTTCAACATAATGAAAATATATTCTATGATAAAATGTTTTATTTATAATATAAAATCCCATTTTGTTTTGAATATGAATGACTTTAAAATTCCACAAAATAGGTAAGAAATAGAAGACATCACTTACTTTTTCAGTAACAAAAATTAAAACAGGATGTCTATATACCATGAAAAGCTTTGTCCACCTTGAAAATAAAAAATAAAAATTACAAAATGCAAAAATCAGTTGAAATCTTATCAATAAAAACTTAAGGAAATATCTACTATCATTTTGGAGTCTGAAACACAAAAAGCTAATTCAGTGTTTCAGAATATATTTCACAGGCTCTCGGTAGGGAATACATTTGGATCTTATTTATCTATTTCATGCAACAGAGGGAAGCTGAATGACTCATAACCAACATAGCATGGCCTTTGATTGTGGCAAAGTGCTAATCAGAGCCCAGAGGTTTTCCCCAAACAGTTGCTCACCAAACAGTTGCTCACACTGAGATGTGCATTGGGTCAGAGCTTGGCTGAACTATTCACTGTCTACCACACTGTTCAATTATGAAGTACAAGTCTTTGCTTTGACTCTGCCAGGTAGACCCAAAGAGGCAGCGAGTCAACTCAACAGGAAATGTGATAGGAGCAGATGTGAAATCATGAAATAGTCTCTATCATATGAGTGGGTCATTTCTCAGTCTATTCCATAATCTGAGAAAGCTGGTATCTTTTAAAAAGTACTACCATGAGCTGTGAATATGGCCTAGTGGCAAGAGTGCTTGCCTTATATACATGAAGCCCTGGGTTCAATTCCTCAGTACCACATATATAGAAAAGGCCAGAAGTGGTGCTGTGGCTCAAGTGGCAGAGTGCTAGCCTTGAGCAAAAAGAAGCCAGGGACAGTGCTCAGGCCCTGAGTCCAAGCCCCAGGACTGGCAAAAAAATAAACAAAAAAGCCTCTGGTCCTTGGGGCTATCTATTTTATCTTCAAATAACTACCTAGCTCTGTCATTCCAGATGGTAATCAGTGGGGTAACTATCTATTACCTCAAATGTTATTTTGGTCAGTACTTATTTATGCTGGCTGGTACTAGTGCCAAACTCAGGGCAATATACTGGTTTGCCATTTTTGCTCAAGGTTGGCTCTCTACCACAAGAGTCATATCTCCACTTCTTGTTCTTTGCTAGTAAACTGGAGTCTCACAAATTTGTTTGCTCCAGCTGACTTCAAACTTTGATCCTAAGATCTCACCCACATGACAGGAGCCACTAACACTAAGCAAATGTTGTTAACCAGGTTACGTGCACCGTGCGCACACGTGTGCACACGCGCACGCAGGCACAGACAAGTACATGAGCATGGGGACTGAACCCAGAGCTTTGTGCATGGCAAGGCAAGAACTCTACTAGTGAGTTACTAGTTCTAGGTTACTTTCGTTATGTTTAAAATCAAAACTACTGGGGCTGGGAATATGGCCTCGTGGCAAGAGTGCTTGCCTCCTATAGCCTTGGGTTCGATTCCTCAGCACCACATATATAGAAAAGGCCAGAAGTGGCACTGTGGCTCAAGTGGCAGAGTGCTAGCCTTGAGCAAAAAGAAGCCAGGGACAGTGCTCAGGTCCTGAGTCCAAGCTCCAGGACTGGCAATAAATAAATAAATAAAATCAAAACTACCTCTGGACAAGGCAAAGAAAGTAGAGGGAAACACTAGCACATTTTGCTTGAGAAAGGGTCTTAATATATAGCTCTCAAGTTGTCCTGAAACAGCTTGGAGCTCAGCCTAACCTGGAACTTGAGATCCTCCATTGACCCCAAGGACTGGGATTATACAGATAATTCCTACCTCATTAAAACTTCACATTTCAAATATTATAACTTACTTAATCACTTCTCCATCAGAGATGACAGTTTCGATTTTCTGCTGGGGCTCTGCAAGCAAGGCCTCTAATCCACGGACAGCCCCTTCTTTGAATAGGACCCATGGCTCTGTCCCTTGTATTGAGTGTATCCTATAGATCTCAGCTGACAACTGAAAAAAGTGTTACAAATATTTTAATTATTATTCTAAAACAATTTACATAGTAGGATAAAGATACTTACAAAAGACTTCTGGAGCCAACTGCTGATGGCTCATGCCTATAATCCTAAGCTACTCAGAAGGCTGAGCTTTGAGGATCGCATTTCAAAGTCAGCCTGGGCAAGAAAGTCTGGGAGATTCTTAGTTTTAGTTAGCTACCAGAAAACCAGAAGTGGAGCTGTGCAGCTCACAACAACAACAACAACAAAACAAACAAACAAAAAACTTCTGGATTTTTTTTTGTTTTGTTTTCAAAATGAGATGAGGGCCAGGTACCAGTGGCTCACTCCTGTAATCCTAGCTACTCAGGAGGCTGAAATCTGAGGATCATGGTTCAAAGTAAGCTGGGGCAGGAAAGTCCTGTGAGACTCTTACCTCCAATTAACCAACAGAAAACTGGAAGTGAAGCTGTGTCTCAAAGTAGTAGAGCATTAGCCTTGAGCAAAGAGAGCTTAGGGACAGCACTTAGGCCCTGAGTTCAAGCTCCATGACCAACAAATAAGTAAGTTAAAATGAGATGAGACTATATTGTCTCAGTTGGCTTCAAACTTTCAATACTGCCTCAGCTTTGAGTACTGGGATTAGAAATATGCACCACTATCCTAGCCCCAACCTAGTTAACTTATTTGTGTTCAGAGTTACACACAGTACTTGAAAAAAAATAATCCTCATTTTATCAATAATTTAACTCATGTTTCTTAGTTCATTAGTAGAAAAGATATACTTAATCAAATAGCAACAGAAAAAAAACTATACCATATAGTGTTCTCAAAATGTACAAGAGGAAGCGGCACTGTGGCTCAAGTGGTAGAGTGCTAGCCTTGAGCGGAAGAGCTCAGGTACAGCGCCCAGACCCAGAGTTCAAGCCCCATAACCAACAAAGCAAAACAAAACAAAAAAATTTCTTTGGGCTGGGAATGTGGCTTAGCAGTAGAGAGCTTGTCTAGCATGCATGAAGCCATGAGTTGGATTCCTCTGCACCACATACACAGAAAACAGCCAGAAGTGGTGCTGTGGCTCAAGTGGCAGAGTGCTAGCCTTGAGCAAAAAGAAGCCAGGGACAGTGCTCAGGGCCTGAGTCCAAGCCCCAGGACTGGTAAAAAAAAAAAAACACCTACCAAACCTCCAAACACATGGAAACAAGTATAAATTAGTTATTCATGATTTATGTATGAACATAATAAAGTATGTTTTCTAACCTATTAATACATGAATTGAGATGAATATTGTAAGATAACTAGAAAAATAAAATCTTAGGCTCACTTTCCTAGAGACATAAGACAAACAAATGTATACTATATTATGAATGATTCCATTTCTCCAATAAGCCAAATAAGTATATTGGGGGGAAAAAAAACAACAAAAGACTTACTGTAGCTTTAAATACTTTTTCCAGGTTTACATCTTCATTATTCCATATTCTCAAAACCTTCAACCAAAGCACACAAATTAGAAAATATTCCACATGCTATGTATATGTAACTGACATGGTTAACGTGTTACTATCTGTGTTACATACACTGTTATATAAAGACCTGAGCTCACCTTATTATCATGTACAATGATATATTCTCCAGTTTGAAAGTTGCATACAGCTGGACATGTTATAGATTGACCTTGTTTCACTGACCAGCTTCCCAAGGGTTTCTGATCAGAAACCTAATAAAAAATAAGACGAGTACAATATTAAGTAGTCAGTTGTAGACATTAATATCAATTAGATTTACAATCAAAGAAACTATTTCAGACCAAGTGCTAGTGGCTCATGCACACTTGTAATCCAAGCTACTCAGGTATGCTAAGATATGAGGATCATGGTTCAAAAGCCAGCCCAGGCAGAAAAGTTCATGAGACTCTTATGTCTAATTAACCACCAAAAAAACCCAGAAGTGGAACTGTGGCTCAAGAGGTAGAGTGCAAGCCTTGAGCAAAAAGAGGTAAGGGACAGAGCCCAGACCCTGAGTTCATGCCTTGGTATTGAGACAGACAGACACCCTTCATGATAGTATTTAACACAGTCCCTAAAATAAATAAGGAGTATGGACAAATACTGTAGATTTTACTCACATGAAGTACCAAAAGTAGTCAAAATGGTTAAGAGAACAATGGTAGTTGACAAAAAGTAGTTGCTTTTTGAAGCAAGGGTTTTTTTTTTTTTGAAGTTATGTAGCTGAGGCTCAGCCTGGGGAAGGCCTCTGGAGATTCTCCTGCCTGTATTCCCAATAAAGAATCTGCAGGACAGTCTGGGTAAAGATCGATAGAGTCATCAGAAAAGCCTAAATGAACATTGTAAGGGATTTGCTGGCAATCTGTCCTCACAACTTCAAAGTAGACAGCCATACTTCAAAGACGTTGCAGACAGGGCTGGGATGTAGCTCAGTGGCAAAGTGCTCGCCTAACAAGTGCAACGTCCTGGGTTCGATCCCCAGTACCAAAAAAGAAAAGACCAAAAAAAAAAAAAACAGTTAAAAAAAAAAACAAAACAACCCAACCAAAGACTTTGCGGACAATGCTCGGCATGCTAAGTTTTCCCTAGGGGAAAAAAAAAAAAAGCCCCCCACGGGGCAATCCAAAGCAATGTTATGCATATTGTTAACGGAGGAGGTGGAATGTGTGATTTCCTGCGATTCAAATTTCAACATACACCAGAGGTGCCCACATACAAGTCACTCGGAATTGGAACTCACCGCCTCTTCACCCGCAGAAAGAAAAAGGAAATTACCCCCCAAAAATGTGTGTGTGTGTGTGTGTGTGTGTGTGTGTGTGTAAGGAAATTACCCCCAAAGTGTGTGTGTGTGTAGGAGGGGAGGCTACCGAAACGACTGGCCCAGGCTCCAGACCTGTCAATGTCACCCTCGGCTGCCCTATCTCCGACTGGTCCCCGTGCGCGCGACAGGGTGACAAAGACCCCGACGGGGATCCTAGCGGGGCCAAGTCTGCGAGGAGCTCCCTCTGCTTTTCCCGTCCGTTCCACGTGCACCGGGACGCCGTGCCACCAACTCGGAAACAAGCCGCTCTCCACAGGAAAGCCACCAGGCGGGTCCCAGCCCTCGTCCAGAGTCCCAGGCAGGGGCAAGGCGGGCTCCGTCCGGGCCGCTCCACGACGCTTTCGGAAGGTGTGTGTGTGTGAGCAACACGAGCCTCCGGGTCCTGGCCCAGACCGGGGGAGAGACCGGCAGCCCCTCACCTTATAGAGGACGACCGTCCTGCAGCTGTCCGTCACCAGAAACTGGTCTGTCTTGTTGCTCGGCTCCACGCCGAGGAGTCCGTCAGGGCCAGCACTTAGGACTACGGTAGACAACGTGAACTCTTCTTCCAAGGCTGCCATCTTGGACGGCCTACGGACGGCCGTGCGGACCTCCCGGCAGGCCTCGCGCTTTCTCTCGCGATAACTTAAGATGGGCGGGACTTCATCCAAGAAGAAATGCACTCCCGCAGCTGGCGACCCCTGGTGGGCCTTAGCGGTGCGGGATAGCTCCGCGGCGGAGTGGGCGTGTCTTGAGCTTTGCGTCTAGACTCCGCCCCCTGAGGGCACGCCTCCCCGAGTCCCGGATGTGCTCCCGCCTCAGGTTCGGAATCTGCGGGGTGCCTCGTTCTTTGGGGTTGTCGACTGAGGCGTTTGGGAAGTGGCCGAACGTAAAAGTAGACTGAGCCAGGTGCAGGAGGCCGGAGGGTGGAGTGGGAGGGAAGAGGGTAGAGAAGGAAGGGGGAAAGAGCTGCAATCCTAGCTGCTTAGGAGGCTGAGATCTGAGGGTCAGGGTTCGAATCCAGCCCGGGCAGGAAACTCAGTGAGACTCTTTATCTCTAGTTAACCACCTAAAAGCCGGAAGTGGAGCTGTGGCTCAAGAGGTAGACTGCCAAGCTCAGAGAGAGCGCTCAGAGACTCTGAGTTCAAGTCCCAGGTCTGGCATGAAAGAGAGAAGAGAGAAAAGAGATGGGAGAGAGAGAAGAGAAAGTACATTAAATAAACATGGGTTCCCAAATGTTATGGAAGAGAGTAGGGGGGTTGGACTTCAGGGCCTGACCACTGCCCCTGGCTTCTTTTTGCTCAAGGCTGGCACTCTGCCACAGCGCCACTTCTGGCCCTTTTCTATGTATGTGGTGGTGGAGAATCGAACCCAGGGCTTCATGCATGCTAGGCAAGCACTCTACCACTAAGCCACACTCCCAGCTCCATACATGAATTATACTCTAGATATGTACAGTGCTACAAATTTAAATGGAGAAATTAGATTATTTTTTTATTTTATTTTTGCTGCTCTTGGGGCTTGAACTCAGGGTCTGGGCATTGTCCCTGAGTTCCTTTTGCTCAAGGCTAGTGCTCTACCACTCGAGCCACAGCTCTTCCTCTGTTTTGTTTTGTTTTTGTAATTTATTGGCAATAAGAGTCTAAAGGGCTTTCTTGCCCAGGCTGGTTTTGAACCATGATCCTCAGATCTCAGCCTCCCCTGAGTAGTTAGGACTACAAGTGTGAGCTACAGGTGCCCGGCTCCCAGGAGTTTTTGTACAACACTTTAAGAACTATTGTTCATTTAGGTGTACAAGCAAGGTCACTTGCTTGAGGTAGGAGGGTTCAAAATTCCCTGGTTTGGAAAAGAGACAGAGTGACCTTTCTGAAGTTCTGGAACCAAGATCAGGTGGACGAGACCCTGAAGAAGTCTGAGTGACAAGAAAAAGTGGAAGAGTGCTGCCCATCCTGGAAGTAAGGGCTGATCTACATCACCAGCCTATCTTAAGACAAAGGAAACAACTGCCTGAAGAATACAAAAGACTATTGTTAAAGTTCATGGACTTCCTAAGCTATGTAGAGTGGAAGGATAATTTTCTTCATTTTGAAGGTTAAAATGTGTGCTGTGAAATACATGCAGTAACAAACTCAACAAAAAAATACAAAAGAATTTTTTAAAGTTTTTTTTAAAGAGTGCTTGCCTTGTATACATGAAGCCCTAGGTTGAATTCCTGAGCACCACATATACAGAAAATGGCCAGAAGTGGCGCTGTGGCTCAAGTTGGCAGAGTGCTAGCCTTGAGCAAAAAGAAGCCAGGGACCGTGCTCAGGCCCTGAGTGAGTTCAAGCCCCAGGACTGGCAATATATCTATATATATTTATAGAGAGATATAATATATCTCTGCATATATATAATATCTCAATATAAATATAATATATATATATATATTTTGCCAGTACCCAGGTTTGAACTAAAAGTTTTGTACTTCCTCAGTTGCTACTCTTCCATGCTGTTGTTTAAGCTACCCAGACTGTGGCAATGTAGATTTGGCAACCTGGGCAAATTAATACCACAGATTACAAATTCACAGAATTTCAAACACAGGGTAAAGGATTTGGGCTTGGTGGAGCAAACCTAGAATCCCAGTACATCCAGGGACTCTCCCTTTGCTTTGTTCATTTTCTGTACTGGTAGGAGTATGAATGATCTAGATTGTTTCCTATCTGTCCATACAGTTTCTTGTTCTCTTTGCCCTTGCATAATTGGAAGTCTAAGTTTTTTGTTGGCCTTGGGGCTTGAACTCTGGGCCTGGGAATGGTTCCTAAACTCTTTTTTTTTCTTTTTTCTCTGCCAGTCCTGGGCCTTGGACTCAGGGCCTGAGCACTGTCCCTGGCTTCTTTTTGCTCAAGGCTAGCACTCTGCCACTTGAGTCACAGCGCCACTTCTGGCCATTTTCTGTATATGTGGTGCTGGGGAATCGAACCCAGGATTTCAAGTATACGAGGCACTCCACTTTCAGCTTCAGTTTTTGAGTGGTTAATTGGAGATAAGAGTTCAAAGGAGACTTTTTTGCCCCAGCTGACTTTGAACTGCTATCCTCAGATATCAGCCTCTTGAATAGCTAGGGTTACAGGTGTGAGCCACCAGTGCTCAGCTTTTTTTGTGTGTGTGCTGGGCCTGAGCCCTGAGGATTACTGGGCCCTGTTCCTGAGCTTTTGTGCTCAAGGCTAGCGCTCTACCACTTCAGCCACTGCTCTGCTTCTGGCTTTTTGGTGGTTAATTGGAGATAAGAATCTCACAGCTTTTTTTTTCTTTTGCTTGGGCTGTCTTTGAACCATGATCTTCACTCAGATCTCAGCCTCCTGAGCAGCTAAGACCACAGGTGGGAGCCACCAGTGCCCAGCTATTTTTTTTTTTTACTGTTCTTCAACAGGTAGTTCTCAGGTACATCTCCATATTTCTACACTCATCATCAAGAAAGAAAGATGTGAGGAAAAGGCAGACCATAGCACCAAAACACTCAAAACAATTGGTTCTCATATGGATTCACAATCAGATTGGAAGAAGATTTATGTTTGTTTGTTTTTGCCAGTAGTGGGTCTTAAAGTCGGACACTGGTGCTCCACCACTTGAGCCACACCTCCTCTTGGGACTTTTTTGGTGTCTCATTGCAAAGGAGTCTCAGACATTCCTGCTTGACCCGGCCTCCAATGGAAGATCAAAAGATCTCAGCTTCTTGCATAGCCAGGATTACAGGTGCCAGGATTACAGGCGCGAGCCACCAGTGTCTGGCCAGAATTCTACTTTTTAGAGCCTCATTGCTTGCCTTTCATCTGAAGGTTAAAGAGAGTGCAGTGGGTGGGTGGGGGATGGGCTGGACCTCCCCATAAACACTTAAAATAATTGATTTGTGTTTGGATTCAGATTGGAATCTGAAGATTGGCTCTTTTTAAAGATAGGCATGCTTCTGGGGCACCTTTGGCTTAGTTTATGTAAGAGGACTCAGCTGAGGCTGTGGCTTCTCAAATGCACTTAACAAAATGCTAGCCTAGAAAGTTACACTTCTTATTAATCACATCAGCCTCAAAAGCCATCTCTCAACTTGGAGGTGGGGTGGGCCTTGTCTTGTTTCAAAGCTTTTTCATGTACATATAAATTAGACAGCCTGTCACAAAGAAAAACAGGCTTTTGACAACAGTAGGTCAAGTTCCTTAAATAATCTGAATAAAACTCACTACACTAATCTATCAGGGGGCTGAGAATGTGGCCTAGTGGCAAGAGTGTTTGCCTCATATACATGAAGCCCTGGGTTCGATTCCTCAGCACTAAATACATAGAAAAAGCCAGAAGTGATGCTGTGGCTCAAGAGGTAGAGTGCTAGGAAGGAACTTCCTGAATATAGTTCCAGGGGCACAACAAATAGGGAAGAGACTCGACAAATGGGACTACTACAAAATAAAAAGTTTCTGCACAGCTAAGGACATAGCCACCAAACTAGAAAGACAGCCAACCATATGGGAAAGGATCTTTACTGAGTTGCCAGACTTTGAAGTCAGGCCCCACCACATGAACCCCATTTTAGAATCGAACCCTGAGCCAGATTTGTACCTGTGTTCTAATCTTGCTTGCACAGCTGATTGTTGTAACCTTGTTCTTTGCCTTTATAAGCCCTGTGTAATCACTGCTCGAGGCTCCCTCCTAACCTCCGTTGTGTCGGTGGGTAGGACGAGGCCCGAGTTGGCAGCTCGTTAAATAAAGCCTTGCCTTGCTTTTGCATTTCGGAGTGTCTGAATCTCGGTGGTCTTCTTGGGGGTGGTCTTGCGACTTGGCACAACATTACCAGCACAGCAACAGACAAAGGCCTAATATCTGTCATCTACAGAGAACTCAAAAAACTAAGCCCCTCCAAGCCCAGTAAACCAATTAGGAAATGGGCAAAGGAGCTAAAGAGAGACTTCACAAGAGAAGAGATAAAAATGGCAAAGAAACATATGAGGAAATGTTCAACATCCCTGGTAGTAAAGGAAATGCAAATAAAAATAACCCTGAGATACCACCTCACTCCAGTTAGAATGGCCTATACTCTGAACTCAGGCAACAACAAATGCTGGAGGGGGTGCGGGGAAAGAGGAACCCTTCTCCATTGTTGGTGGGAGTGCAAATTAGTACAACCACTTTGGAGAACAGTATGGAGGTTTCTCAAAAAGCTCAATATAGACCTACCCTATGACCCAGCCATTCCACTTCTAGGCATCTATCCTGAACAGCAGGTCCCAAGATATCAAAAAGACATTTGCACTTCCATGTTTATTGCTGCACAATTCACAATAGCCAAAATATGGAATAAACCCAGATGCCCCTCCACAGATGAATGGATCCAAAAAATATGGTACCTATACACAATGGAATACTACATAGCGATTAGGAATGGTGAAATATTGTTATTCGCAGGGAAATGGTCAGAACTTGAACAAATAATGTTGAGCGAGACAAGCCTAGAACACAGAAAACAAAGGGGCATGATCTCCCTGATATATGACTGTTAAGATGGGGTGATGGGGAGACAGTAGAGACCAGGTCTGTGAAACCAAAAACCTCTTGTCAAATGGTATTTCCCACAGGTTTGGGTCAGCGACCCTACATTATGCAACTAAAACCAAACAACTACTCAACATATAAAGGTCAAAACTTGACCTCTCAGTGGATCACAATAGCTCAAAAGCAATGTATGTACATTCAAATAAGACTATTGTCGACATACTGTCTATTGTAGACATTACATTTAAAGCCCTAGGCAAATTTTCTTTGGCATAGGCCACGTGGCTATTGTATATGTTCTTGGTACATTGTGTATTGT
The DNA here is from genome assembly GCF_023159225.1 of Perognathus longimembris pacificus. Lineage (NCBI taxonomy): Eukaryota > Metazoa > Chordata > Mammalia > Rodentia > Heteromyidae > Perognathus > Perognathus longimembris. The sequence continues at coordinate 45,278,536 of NC_063177.1, forward strand.
ATATATGTCTACCTGACCTAGGGAAGGGAAAGAAAAACACGGTGTAAGATAGCACAAGAAATGTACCTACTGCCCTACTATGTAACTGTACCCCTTTTGCACAACACCTTGTCAAAAAATTTTTGTTTAATAAATAAATAAAATTTAAAAGAAAGAATAAACACAGAAAAAAAAAAAAGGTAGAGTGCTACCCTTGAGCAGAAAGAAGCCAGGGACAGTGCTCAGGCCCTGAGTTCAAGCCCCAGGACTAGCAAAAAAACCCAAATTGTTCCTTAATCTATCAGGTGACTACAAATTATCCTTATTTATCTGTCTGCCTATCTATCTATCTATTTTGGTGATAGTACTGAGGCTGGAACTCTGGGCCTAGGCTCAAGGCCAGTGCTCTACCACTTGAGCCACAGCTTCATTTCTGACTTGGCCACTTAAAAAAAAAATCCAAAAATTCTCATTTAATTCTCCTTATAAAATAAGACATAATGTGGGCTGGGAATATGGCCTAGTGGCAAGAGTGCTTGCCTCGTATACATGAAGCCCTGGATTCAATTCCCCAGCACTACATATATAGAAAATGGCCAGAAGTGGCGCTGTGGCTCAAGTGGCAGTGTACTAGCCTTGAGCAAAAAGAAGCCAGAGAAAGTGCTCAGGCCCTGAGTCCAAGGCCCACAACTGGCAAAAAAAAAAAAAAAAAAAAAAAAAAGACATAATTATTTTTACAACTTGCATGCATAAAAATGAAGCAGATTTTGCAGTCTGATTTTATGGCTCAAGGCTAGCACTCTGCCACTTGAGCCACAGTGCTACATCTGGCTTTTTTTATATATGTGGTGCTGAGGAATTGAACCCAAGGCTTCGTGTATACAAGGCAAGCACTCTTGCTACTAGCCCACATTGCTAGCCCTTGTCTTTGTCTTTTTTGTTTTCTGGTAGTTGGATTTGAACTCAGGATCTTGTGCTTGCCTTAGGAGTTTGCTTGTTTGGTTGGCAGTCTACTACTTGAGCCATGTCTCCAATCTCGCTTTTTGCTGACCATTTTGGAGATAAGAGTCTCAAGGACTTTTTTGTCTGGGTTTGGCTTTGAGCTTTGAGCTTTGAGCCTTAGGATCTCAGCCTACTGCGTAACTAGGGTTATAGGCATGAACCACCTGCTCCTGACTTGTAATTTCTTCACAGCAGAAACATATTTACCCTTAAAATGCTATTCTTTTTTTTTTTTTTGCCAGTCCTGGGCCTTGAACTCAGGGCCTGAGCACTGTCCCTGGCTTCTTTTTGCTCAAGGCTAGCACTCTGCCACTTGAGCCACAGTGCCACTTCTGGCTGTTTTCTGTATATGTGGTGCTGGTGAATCGAACCCAGGACCTCATGTATACAAGGCAAGCACTCTTGCCACTAGGCTATATCCCCAGCCCCTAAAATGCTATTCTTTCTTTGTTACTTGGGATGCTATTATTTTTGAATGATAGAAAGAAACTAAAAAGTTCATTTTTAATACATTTTCTCAGCAAACTTGTTTCTAGAAAAGATGATTATTTTATGTATTTACTTTGGTGCAAGTACTAGTGCTTGAACTCCAGGCCTCAAACAAACTCTAGCTCTACTTCTGGCTTTTTTCTTTTTTTGCCAGTCCTGGGGCTTGAACTCAGGGCCTGAGCACTGTCCCTGGCTTCTTTTTGCTCAAGGCTAGCACTCTACCACTTAAGCCATAGCACCACTTCTGGCTTTTTCTGCTTATGTGGTGCTGAGAAATCGAACCCAGGGCTTCATGTATACGAGGCAAGCATTTGCCACTAGGCCATATTCCCAGCCCCCTGGCTTTTTTCTTGTTAATCAAAGATAAGAGTCTATAAAAAAAAAAAAGTCTATCCAGGCTGGCTTCAAACCAAGATTCTCAGATCTCAGCTACCTGAGAATCACAGGTGTGAGCCACCAGAGCTCAGCTCTAGAAAGGACATTGTAATGTAATTCCAAACTGCTGTACTTGGGATCTCGCCTGTCTCCCGGAAGCTCGTGGGCTAAAACTTGGTCTTCTGTCATGGTGTTATTGGGGAATTGTAGAGCTTTGAGAGGCAGATCCCAGCCCTGTGTGGTAAAGCACACTTACAAGCAGGATTGAGTTGGAGGCCATTATAGTGAGACTGTCTCAAAGAGAAAAAAGTATGGCCTTTTCAGAAGTTAAGTCATTGGGAATATACCCTTAAAGAAGATTTGAGAAACTTTCTTTCTTTTCTTTCTTTCTCCTCTCTCTCTCTCTCTCTCTCTCTCTCTCTCTTTCTTTTTTTTTGACACAGTCCTGGGACTTGAACTCTGGGCCTGGGCACTGTCCCTGAGCTCTTGAGCTCAAAGCTAGTGCTCTACCACTTGAGCCACAGCACCACTTCTGGTTTCCTAGTGGTTAATTGGAGATAAGAGTCTCACGGACTTTCCTGCCAGGTCTGGCTTTGAACTCCAATCCTCAGATCTCAGCTTCCTGAGTAGCTAGGATTACAGGCGTGAGCCAGTGGTGCCCAGCTTCCTGAGATTCTTTTGGTCAAGGCTAGCACTCTACCACTTGAGCCACAGCACCACTTCTAGCCTTTTCTATGTTTGTGGTACTGAGGAATTGAACCCAGAGCTTCATGCATGCTAGACAAGCACTCTACCTCTAAGTCACATTCACAGCCTTCTTTCTTTGCTTTCTGGCCACCATAAAGAGAAGAGATCTCCTGTGTTATGTGTCTCCACGTACGAGGCTGCCGCAGGTCCCAAACAAGAGCAACTGTGAGCTACCTCCCTCCTATTTCCTCCTCCTAAGTTGATAATCTCACCTATTTCATCATAGTAATGTTGAGTTGACTAATAAAAACTGTTTTTATTTTTTCGTGTGTGTGTGTGTGTGTGTGTGTGTGTGTGTGTGTGTGTGTGTGTGTGACAGAACTGGGGCTTGAAGTCAGGGCCTTTTGCTCTTGCTTGGCTTTATTGTTCAAGCTTGGCACTCTACTAGTTGAGCCACACCTCTACTTCCAGCTTTTTGCTGTTTCATTGGAGATAAGGTTCTCGCAGACGTTTTCTGCCTGGGCTGGTTTCAAACCTTGACTCTCAGATCTCAGTCTCCTGAGTAGCGAGGATTACAGGTGTAGGTTACCAGCACCCACCTATACAAACTGTTTTTAGTTAGCTCCTGTGGTGAAAGGTTCAGAACAAACTCTCAATGGGCTTCATGGCCTGGTAGAGACCCAAGGCCTCCCATCCTCTCTGTCTACTGTGCTACCTGCTCTGTAATAGACCTTTTGGTGATTTTTTTTTTTCATTTGGTTGCTTTTGTTTTGCTTTTTGTTGCTGGGGATTGAACCCAGGGCTTCCAACATGTTAAAGAAACACTGTACAGCTGAGCTATAGCTGCAGCATTCAGACTTTCTATCTTGTTTATGTGGCCTAGGCCTGTAGTTCTAGTACTTGGCAGGTTGAAGCCTGCCTGGGCTATAGAGTGAGGCCTTGTCTTGAAAAACCAGTACATAAACAGATAGAACACGCAGACACATACATACATACACACATACATACATAACAGGTAGCTGGAGAGACGGATAGGTCAATTGCTTAATGATGGATGGACATAATATATGGATGGATATGGATGAAAGATGATGGATGGATGTTGGGGTCCATCTTTCCCCTTGATGGAAGGGGCTTGATGCACCTCCCCCATCCCTGGGGAATGCGGCCCTTCTACCCCCTCTGGACTGGATGGATAGATGATTAGTGAGTACATGATGGATAGACAGATAATATATGGGGAGCTAGATGATGGAAGAGGGATGGATGGATAGATGATGGATGCATGGATGGATGCATGGATGTTGGATAGATAGAGGAGGTTTGCGGGGAGTTGTGAAGTTTGGAAACAGTCTAACAGGCAGACAAATTTTCTACCTTATCCTTGATGTGTGTGAGAAAAGACTCGAATGCTGTCCTTGCGGCGACCCCTGTGTGACCTCTATTTTCTAGGCATGGCACTCACAGGGCAGCAGAAGTGAGACCCACAGACAGGCAACTCTTGATTTGACACACGGTGTAACATCCCCTTCCTTCCACTATGGAGTGGAAGGCTCAGGATGAGCCCTGACTGGGGCAGAGCTCAGTTGGGGAGCACTACTCCACGCACCAAGCCCAGGGTTTGACCCCCACACCGCAAAACAAGACCTGAAGGCTCAAATCACACTGAGCTCCAGTCCTTGTTTTTTTCTGTCGGTTATGGGACTGGAACTCAGGGCCTAGGCACTGTCCCTGCACTTTTTCATTCAAGACTAGTGCTCTACCACTTTGAGCCATAGCACCATTTCCAGTTTTCTGGTAGTTAACTGGGGATACAAGTCTTGTGGGAACTCTTCTGCCAGGGCTGGCTTCAAACAGCGATCCTCAGATCTCAGCCTCGGAGTGTAGGAATGAGTCACCAGCGCCAGGCTGAGCTCCTGTTTTGACTCTTGTCGTTTCTGTGTAAGTGAAAGTAACTTGTTGTACTGTAATATGATGGTTTTTTTTTCTGGAAATCCTCAAGGAAAGATACACCCAATGTTTGATGACACTGTGTGTGAAGCAAAATGACTCAGTATTGATGTTTACTTATTCAATTAAATGCAGTTCCTTATGCTCAAATTAGGCTTTTGTTCCTGTAGTAGCTTGTCAGTTTCTGAAGCTCAGAGAACTAGAGTAGGCTGTGTTATGCAGGGAACAGAAATTAAGACTTAAATTGTGTTTAAAAAAAGTTTCCCGTGAGATGTTGGAGGCTCACACCTATAATGGCTGACTGCTAAGGAGGATGAGACCTGAAGATCATCGTTTGAAGCCACCCCTCGGCATGTGAGACTCTTGTGTCCAATAAACTACTAAAAAAAGCTGGAAGTGGAGCTGTAGCTCAAGTGGTAGAGCACTAGCTTTGAACACAAAAGCTCAGGGACAGTGCCTAGGCCCTGAGTTCAAGCCCCAGAATAGGCGGGTGTCTACATACATGTGCCAGCACACACACACACACACACACACACACACACACACACTTTTCCATTTAGGTACTGAGATCTGAGGACTGCTGTTCAAAACTTGGGCAGAAAAGTCCATTAGACTCCTCCAGGAGATTGGGTGTTCGTCCGGAGGCATAACCCCAAATCCTTAGAACCATGATGGAAGGGACCCTACGTGGTGCTACTGACTACTCCCACCGCCCTTAAGGTAGATGGCATCACCACTTGGGTCCATTGCTCCCACGCCAGGCCAGCTGAACCTTTTGCCCTGGACGACAACTACTGTAGTGGATGGGAGGTCTCCAAGCACCCAACTCAGCCGCTTCGCCTTCGCCTCAAGAAAAGAAAGTTAGACTGAATATTGTTATAATTTTCTTTTTGCCTTCTTTCCTTACTACCCTGGCTAGTGTTGATGTTATTTTGGCAGCTCACTCCAAAGTGAGGTGACCCCCTTATTTTAGGTAGTTTTGGGCTTGCTCAGGAATACGGGTATAGCCACCCGACCCTTAGAGCACAGCTGAGAAGTTTATGTATTATTTTGTTGCTTACATTTGGATACTAAACACTATACAGCTAATGGTAAGTCTGTATAGCTGAAAATTTTCAGTTTGCAGTAATCCTGCAGTCCCTTGGTAAAGTAGACTAAGGTTATAGGTTCCTGGCTAGGTAAGGTCAACACCCCTGAGTCAGCCTGAAGAAGTTACAGAAGATGGATGATCTTCACCCATCAGCCCCCCTTTAAAACCGAGGGACCAGAGTTGTTTTTGGGAAGATGAGGCAGGATAAACTAGAGGCATGCAAAACAGAGGTACAAAGACTACACTTGTAAGAAATGGTGACAGGCCCTTTGGTTACTACATTGGACCTACTGGCCCATGCCTTACCTCTATATCATCCCCTAGACATGCAAGCCATTGAAATGGACAGAATGGAGCCATGATTAGCTCCCAAGGTACCAAAAAGAAAAAGGGGGAAATGAACTGCCAGACTTTGAAGTCAGGCCCCACTTTACCATGTGAACCCCATTTTACCACGTGAGCCCCATTTTACCACGTGAACCCCATTTTAGAATCGAACCCTGAGCCAATCAGATTTGTACCTGTGTCCTAATCTTGCTTGCTTGAACAGCTGATTGTTGTAACCTTGTTCTTTGCCTTTATAAGCCCTGTGTAATCACAGCTCAGGGCTTCCTCCTAACCTCCGCTGTGACGGTGGGTAGGACGAGGCCCGAGTTGCAGCTCGCTTAAATAAAGCCTTGCCTTGCTTTTGCATTTCGGAGTGTCTGAGTCTCGGTGGCCTTCTTGGTGGTGGTCTTGCGACTTGGCATAACAGAGACCAGGAGAAGCAGCACTGGTGGCTCAGGCCTATAATCCTAACTACTCAGGATGCCGAGATCTGAGGCTCTCCATTCAAAGCCATCCCAGGCAGGAATGTCCATGAGACTCTTATCTCCAATAAACTACCAAAAAAAGCTGGAGGTGGCGCTGTGGCTGAAGTGGTAGAGCACTAGCCTTGAGCAAAAGAAGCTCAAGGACAGAGCCCAGGTCCTGAGTTCAAGCCCCAGGATTGGCACAACAATCCAGAAGTAGAGCTGTGGCTTCCGTGGGCAGAGCACCAGTCTTGGTAAAAGAGGCAAGCTGGATGCCAGCCTTGAGATTCCATCTAGCCTATTACTGTAGACTCAAGGGATGCCTGCATCCGAACCCTAAGGCCACACCTATTATTGTTTTGGGGGGAGGGGAGGGAGAATCTTCAAATTTTCTTTTAAAAACTATTATTGATACCTATGTTTCAACTCAAAGCCTTGTGCTTGCTCAGTAGGTGCTCTACCACTTGAACTACACCTCTAGCCCAGCTTTTTTTTTTTTTTCCAATCCTAGGGCTTGGACTCGGGGCCTGAGCACTGTCCTGGTTTCTTTTTGCTCAAGGCTAGCACTCTGCCATTTAAGCCACAGCGCCACTTCTGGCTGTTTTCTATATATGTGGTGCTGGGGAATTGAACCCAGGGCTTCATGTATATGAGGCAAGCACTCTTGCCACTAGGCCATATCCCCAGCCCTGTCTAGCCCAGCTTTTTTTGCTGGTTATTTTAGAGATGAAGTCTCACAAACTTTTCTGCCCCAGATGGCTTCAAACCTCAGTCCTCTGAATCTCAGCCTCCTAAGCAGCTAAGATTACTGGCACAAGCTACCAGCATCCAGTCCTAGCTTGGTTGGAGCTAGTGTCCAGCTATGTACCCCAGGCTGACCTCCAACTTGTGATCCTCCTGTCTCAGCTTCCCAAGTACTGGGATTGGAGAGGTGTGCCACCACGTGTGACTCAATTTGATTCTTCAAGGCTGGGAGCAAAGCAAGCCCATGAAGGAGAAAGTACCAGGTGGTTCCAACTTCCCCAGAAGCAGGGAAGTAGTTAAGTATTTGGATTTGCATGGGATAGTCTATCAGGTTACAAATCAGGGCAGACACAGAGAACAAATACAACATGGCATGTCAGAGAACCAAGGCACTAAACAGAGGAAAGATGCAAACAGGGTTTACCTGGATCCTCCAGACCCACCCCAATGTACAAGGCCATCCAGGAGGGTTGTTATTTCGTTTTTTTTTTTTTTTGTTTTTTTTTTTTTGCCAGTCCTGGGGCATGGACTCAGGGCCTGAGCACTGTCCCTGGCTTCTTTTTGCTCAAGGCTAGTGCTCTGCCGCTTGAGCCACAGCACCACTTCTGGCCGTTTTCTATATATGTGGTGCTGGGGAATCGAACCCAGGGCTTCATGTATACGAGGCAAACACTCTTGCCACTAGGCCATATTCCCAGCCCGAGGGTTGTTATTTCGAAGTCAGCTACCCCTGAGCTCTTCCACTCAAGGCTAGAGCGCTACCAGTTTGAGCCACAGTGCCACTTCCCCCCCCCCTTTTTTTTTTTGAGTGGTTAATGGGAGCTAAGAGTCTCATAGGAACTTTTCTGCCTGGGCTGGCTTTGAACCATGATCCTCAGATCTCAGTCTCCTGAGTAGCTAGGATTACAGTCAGGCATCACCAGTGCCCAGCTTGCAATGACATTTTTTTTTGCTTGTTTTTTTGTCAGTCCTGAGGCTTGAACTCAGGGCCTGAGCACTGTCCCTGGCTTCTTTTTCACTCAAGGCTAGCACTCTGCCACTTGAGCCACAGCGCCACTTCGGCTTGTTTCTATATATGTGGTGCTGAGGAATGGAACCCAGGGCTTCATGTATACGAGGCAAGCACTCTACCACTAGGCCATATTCCCAGCCCCTGCAATGACATTTTTATATACAGATGTATTTCAGAACAGAGCATGGAGAAACGACAGAGGATATAGCCTAAAGTTGAGGTCAAGGTCCAGATGAAGGTCAGAGCTGCAAAACCCTAAGTGAAACATAACGAAGGATGTGAGGAAATGATGTCTAGGAATCAGGCTCAGATGAAGAACATGTCTTGATTAAAAGCTCTACTAGGTACTGAGTGTGATAGTGCATATCTGTAGTCCCAACTACTTGGGAGAAGGAGCTAGGAGGTTTGAGGTCAGAAGCTAGCTGGGTAAAAGCAAGAGATCCGTTCTTAAAAACAAGCTGAAGCAAAAAAAAAAAAAAAAAAAAAAGAGAGAGAGAGGTATTGGGAGGATAGTCAAGTGTTAAGATTGTTTGCCTAGGAAGTGAGAGGTCTTGAGTTCAAACAGCGGTATAGCCAACAAACAAACAACAACATAAACAAAAACTGTACTAAGAAATTAGAGTTTACAAGTATCTATATAATTACTGTTAGGTATCCAAATATTTAACCACCTCCTCTAATACAGCAGGAATAAACACCCAGCCAGGCCATACCCAAGATAGCAAAGCGAATGCCAGCCAGCAAGTATGTGTGGGAAGTTTGTGTGTTTGGAATAGAGCATTAATAGGCATGGAGGGGGTGGTAATGGGGAAGTCAGAGCTACAGAAGCAAGCATATTTTAGTTAACTGGATTGCTGTTACACAAATGTGGGAAATTTTCAGTGTAGAAATGGACTGATGTGTGCTGTTGGAACTGTGTGGCTAGGCTCACCAGAGACAAGAACAACGAGAGAGGGGTTGTCAGTGCTTCAGTTCAACAGAGATTCATGGGAAACTCATGCGTGAGGGGCAATGAAAACATTTCTGGTCTCGCTGGACCCCAGTGGCTCATACCTATAATTCTATCTACTCAGGAGGTTGTGATCTGAGGTTCATGGTTCAAAGCCAACCAAGTAGACACATTAGTGAGACCCTTATCTCAAATGAACCAGAAAAAAAAGCTGGAAGTGGAGCTGTGACTTAAGTGGTAGGGTGCCAGCCTTGAGTGAAAAAGCAAAGAGGCAAGGTGGTACCCAGGCCTTGAGTTCAAGCTCTGGTACCAGTGCTAAACAAAGCAAAACCAGGCACCCCAGAGGGTCCTTTCAACAACACACCCTACTTGAGAAGAGGAAACCACACCAGAATGACTTGAACTCACCTTGAAAAATGACCCAATCTGCCTGGAAGAGAATTAGGAAGGTGGTCCTTACAGATTCCCGTGTGTGTGTGTGTGTGTGTGTGTGTGTGTGTGTTCTTGAATTCCATGACAGGGAATCAACTACCTGCAAGATGGATGGATGAGCCCATGTACAAATTCTATGGGATCTATCTATCTATCTATCTATCTATCTATCTATCTATCTATCTATCTATCATCTAGCTGTCTATCTATCATCTATTTATCTATTTTGGGGGGTGCAGGTCCTGGGGCTTGAACTCAGGGCCTGGGCACTGTGCCTGAGCTTTTGTGCTCAAGGCTAACACTCTATCACTTGGGCCACAGCTCTACTTCTGGCTTTTTGTTGGCTAACTGTAGATAAGATTCTCACTGGCTTTCCTGCTCAGGCTGGCTTCAAACCATAATCCTCAGATCTCAGCCTCCTGAGTAGCTAGGATAACAAATATGAGCCACCAGCACCCAGCTCTTGGATAATTTTTTTGGCTGGATTACCAGAATAAACACCCAGACTTTTCTTCTCTTGGGTCCTGGCCCCCAGGATACAATATACCTCTTGGAAGGTGAGACCTCCTAGCACTAGGTCCTAGAACTGGGTGTAAGTTGCAGCATTTGGCCGCTTGCTCCTTCCTTCCTATCTTCCATCAATACACAAGTCAACAATGGCCACCATTCCCTTGTGGTTCGCTGAGAGTGAGGAAGCTACACTTGGAAAGATTGCTTTGTATTTTATTTACAACAGAATGTAAGAAAAAGTAAGTTATTAACAATAATAAATAACTGGGGGAGAGGGACACAACAACACAGCACAGCCAGAGAAGGACACAGAAGATGGCAAGGAGCGAGGATCTTCGTGAGTCTGCCTTGCTTGTGGTCAGTCAGGGCTTGTGCCCTCGGATGCTTGATCCTTCCTCAGTGGCAGTGGTATTTTTTGATTCATGGAACCACCAAGATCTCACCTCAAAACGTAAACACTGAACGTACACGTGAAGCTACATGGAAGTGGCTCAAAAATAACAGCAACGCCATAAGTGCCTTTTCTCTTCTTGCTGATAACAAGGCAACTCAAGACGACTTTCAGTTCAACAGTCAGAATTTCGACTTGAAAGCACAAAAACATCTTGAGGCTTTCCCTTAAAGCCTGGGTTAATTTCACAATGACATTACAGTGAATAATGGCATCTGAAAAGTTCTCCACCGAGACACATTCCCTTTTTGCACTAACCCCTAGGAAGCTTGCTCACCTCTCTGATTTAAGGGTAAATAGGTTTCTTTTGGAAGGCAGAATACAAGCCAACCCAATAGGTTTTGTTTCAGCATGCCAACTTGGTGCCAATATGTAATGCTTTAGTTTTCACAAGAATGAGTGTGTAGGTTATTTTATGATTAAGGGATAGGTCACTGGCTGGATTTTATATTTTATTTTTTTGCCAGTCATGGGCCTTGGACTCAGGCCCTGAGCACTGTCCCTGGCTTCTTCTTTTTTTTTTCCTCAAGGCTAGCACTCTGCCACTTGAGCCACAGCACCACTTCTGGTCGTTTTCTGTATATGTGGTGCTGAGGAATCGAACCCAGGGTTTCATGTATACGAGGCAAGCACTCTTGCCACTAGGCCATATTCCCAGCCCTGGCTGGATTTTTAACTTTTGAAGAACTATGGCTCAGATGGCAGACTGTCACCTTGCCTACTAATCTCACCATCAGAAAAGTGCTAAAACCATTTATCTCATCCCTCTCTATTGGGTTTGTTTACATGTTTTATATAGTGTCAATTACACTGTCTCTGTCTCTGTCTTCCAGTCCTGGGGCTTGAACTCAGGGCCTGGACACTATCCCTGAGCTTCTTTTGCTCAAGGCTAGCACTCTATCACTTGAGCCATAGCACTACTTCTGGCTTATTCTGTTTATGTGGTGCTGAAGAATCAAACCCAGGGCTTCATGCATGTAAGGCAAGCACTCGACTACTAAGCCACACTCCCAGCCCACAAAATGACTCTTGACCTGAGCCAGTCAAGGATCTTGTCTCAGAGCTGTAAAGAGCTACTAAAGAAAGGAGAGTTTTAAAATATACACAAATACATTAGCCCTGAAGAAAATGCCTTAAGATGTCACAAACCTATTGTGTTGTTAGTTCACTGTTTTTAATTTTTTTTTTTTAATTTTTGCTGGTCCTGGGGCTTGGACTCATAGTCTGAGCCCTGTCCCTGGCTTCTTTTTGCTCAAGGCTAGCACTCTACCACTTGAGTCACAGCACTACTTCTGGCTTTTTCTCTATGTGGTGCTGAGGAATCGAACCCAGGGCTTCATGTATATGAGGCGAGCACTCTACCACTAGGCCATAGTCCCAGCCCCCCTGGCTTCTTTTTGCTCAAGGCTAACACTCTACCACTTGAGCCACAGCACCACTTCCGGCTTTTTCTGTGTATGTGGTGCTGCGGAATGGAACCCAGGGCTTCATGCATATAAAGCAAGCACTCTAGCAGTAAGCCACATTCCTAACCCCTAGTTCAGCTTATTACAGTGCCTTTGAAACAAAGCTACATAATTACTCAAAAGAAATGGGTAGATATTGTTGGGTTTTTTTGGGGGGGGGCTATGTTTTCATTATATCTTCACAGTTGATCCCCACTATCCAACATGTGGCTAATAAATGCCAGCAAACAGATTAAAACCGTCTACCCCTCATGGAGATGCGAAACTCTGATAGGGTTTGTAAATTAGTTCACTAATGAACTCATGTTTCATTCATTTCTAATGGAAGCAACTGAAATGGTCTCAGCAGCCTTGTTCATGTTTATCTTTTCCTTCTGCTTTATCCTCCTCAGGCTCAAAATAAAAGATTTGGGGATGACTTCTAATAAAGTCTATGCCCTAAAACCTCTGAAACCTCCTTATCCTAGAAAAGCAGGGCCAAAGCACAGATGTTGATATTCTGTGTGTAAACAGCATGGTGGTTTTTCAGATTTGAAACCTACACACAATAATGAAATAATTTTGCGTGTGTGTGTGAGCGTGCGTGCGTGCGCGTGCTGGTACTGGGCTTATACATACAGCCTGGGTGCTGTACTTTAGCTTTTGTGTTCAAAGTTAGTGCTCTACCACTTGAGCCACAGCTCCACTTCCAGCTTTTTGGTGGTTTATTGGAGATAAAAGTCTCACAGACTTTCCTGCCTGGGCTGGCTTTGAACTGTGATCCTCAGATCTCAGCCTCCTGAGTAGCTAGGATTCCAGGCATGAGCCGAAAATAACCTAAGGATTTATGTACTTTAATTTGGCTACTGGACACTGGGGATGTATGATGCACTCTACTACATTTATATATATAATATATATGTACAGATATAATACAATTTTGGCGTACTAAGTTCAAAGTTTCCACATGGCAAACGGAGGCACTGAGTTAAGAAATTCGATTTTTCCTCAAACATGCTGAGCAAATTCAAACTTCTGCTTTGTTGTTGTTTGTTTTTCTTCTATATGTCCATCATGCAGCCATTGGATTTTTGTCTCTAGAAAATTCTTCATGTTCTATACACATTCCTCACAGGCTTGTATCCCACAAGAACAAATTCATGGATGGAGAAAAGAAAATGATACTTGGAAAAACCAAGATTGATAAGATATTGAAGTCATTTGGCTGGATTACATATTCAAAGCAAAGGAATAGCTGTAGCCCCTCCCCCTTTGCAATGCACACAAAACACGTGAAGACCGAAAATCGGAACATTACTTCGAGAGAACACAGGTTTGTTGATTAGGAATCACACTAGCACGAGCCGCTCTGCAGTTGATGGCTGTGGTATTGTACTTGCTATATAAGAAACTTCACAAAGGAAATCAGAAAATTAGCTCCCTTAAAGCATTATCAAATGGTTGGCCATGACAGTGGAAAGCTACTTGGTAAGAGGGCAAGTATCCATGGTCATAATGGAAAAGCCAGATGTGTTAACAACTGGCACAAAATAAAGTTTGGTGGGGAAAATCAGGAGCCCAGCTCACCCTTAATTTCAGCTTGCAAATGGTAAGCAAATACACACACACACTCACGCACGCACACACACACAATTTCCATGTCTTCTGAAATTCCAATTTTGCTTTCTAAAAGCCAAACGTTTCTCATTCAGCACGAAGAAGTTGTCCAACGGGTTGGATAAAAGATTAAGTTTTCTCACAAGCAAATTTCATGCTTCCATTCCATGCAAAGAAGGTGCCTTAGGAGAATCCGACCATTCTGAAAGGAAAAGATGCTCTGCTGAGCTGAGCTATTTGCAATGAACGGCTTTCCTTGGAGTACTGGCTCTATTTATATTTTTCAGTGAAATGTCCATTTCTAGATAAAGAAGTGATCTATATATGCTGACCCCTTTGGTGTGGGGGCTCGGGGGGGCCAGTGCCTGCACCTTAGGAAAGTGGACAGACCAAAAGAGACGACACAGCGTGGGAATTGTGGGGGAGAGGCAGGCAGGCAGGGTCCACTGGCTGAGAAGCCTGGGGGAGGGAGGGAGGGCGCACTCCTTGGTCTATTTTGTTTCTGAGTTTCCTGAGGTTGGAGGATATGGTTAGGAAGGCTAGCGAGGGCATGGGCGTGGAAACTCCCCAATTGTCTTCTTTCTTTCTTTCTGCAAACACAAAGTCCACACTGAGATTGTTTGCCCCTCTCTATTGTGGTTAAAGGCAGTGAGGTGCAAAGATGACAGATTTTCCTCTTTAGACTCTAGCAGGGTTTTCTCTCGCTCTCTCTCTCTCTTTCTGGTGCCAATACTGGGGCTTGAACTCAGGGCCTTGTGCTTTCACTTAGCTTTTCACTCAAAGCTAGCACTCTACCACTTGAGCCACTCCATCTTTTTGGTGGTTAATTGGAGCTATAAGTCTCACAGACTTTCCTGCCCTGGCTGGCTTCAGTGACTTTCAGATCCCAGGGCCTCATACATACTAAGCAAGTGCTCTACCATTGAGCTCTACCTTCTGCTTCCAGTATTATGATTTCGAGGGAGAAACGAGAGAATGGCAGCTTTTCTAAGACCTGATAGTTGGGCCATCCATTTGAGTGAAGTCTACTGGAAGTAGCTACTAAGAGTCGAATCAGGAGAGAAATGGGAAAAGATTCTCTTTTTCACAGTTCACCCACCACCATGACATTCCCATAGCTGTCAAGCCCAATTAGCTTATTTCTGTCTGAACTTATTTGAATTGATACATGACAATGGATTTTACTCAATGGCTTGGCAAACTCTAAAAAAATCCCCTCTCCCTTTTTGTGGTGCCATTAGGGAGGCTGGAATTTAGGGCCAGAGTGCTATCTATCCCTTAGCTCAAGGCTGGTGCTCTACCACTTGAGCCACGCCTCCAATTTCAGCTTTTTGCTGAATTGGAGATAAGAGTCTCTGAGGAGCTGTCTGCCTGAGGTTGGCTTTGAATCATGGTCCTCAGATCCCCATCTTCTGAGCAGCTAGGATTACAGCTGTGAGCTACCATTGCCCAGCTCCAATTCTGAAAATCCTAATGAAAACTGACAATTCAAGGTTTTTGGGTACCTGTAGAGAAGAAAGATGTTCAGTGTCTCCTGGGCCTCTCAGTTCTTCAACTAAATCCCCAAATATCAGTGATATCACATTCAGTCATGCCATTCTTAAGGATTTTTGAAGGCCACAAGGGCTCAAGAGTAGAGGGTGTTATTTAAAAGACAGCAACAAGTGTGGACTCTATGAAATTCTGTGAAAGGTATAAATAAGTTATCATTAATTGCACTTGGAGCCTCTCTAGGTTGATAAAGTTTTCAAAAAATTTTTCGAAAGAGTTAACTAGGCCCCAAATCCTGAGTCAGACTACCCCAAATAGGAATCTCAGTAACTCTTGATATTCAAGTATTGGTGGTCAGGAGTTCAAAACTGAACCATTAGGCAAGGGATGCCTGAGATGTTTCGTGTTTTGAGTTTTGTTTAGTTTTACCATATCAGGTTTGAAGGGAAGAAACGGACTTCACTGTTTCTTCACACCTAGCAACGAAGCTTGTGTCAAGTGTGTACATTTTCCTCTCTTGATCCTCGGAGGCCATGCAAACCTCCCCAAACCTTAACACCCTTCCAGCAACAGATCGTGGGTGACATGCTTGGGGGACTTAGCTCGTTTGTGAAATCACTTAGCCACATGCACCCTCAGAGATCAAAGGGACAGGTTTGAGGACAAAGCAGTCTTTTCCTGTATCAGAAGACGATTCTTAACAGACAAACAAACAAACGACAACCGCCCCCCCCCCCACCAAAAAAAAAGAAAATAGAAAACCCCAGGGGCTATTCAACATGAAGTTACTCTGATTTGGGCCGGCATGGCTTCTCTGAAGAGTGCATGCCGGGTAAATTCAGGGTGGCTTGCTTCTCGGGGTCTGGAAGCGTGAGAGTTTCTGGAGCAGACTTTTTCCGGGGTCGATCTTTAGGGACAGACAGGAATTCTGGGGCGTCGGTGGAGAGAGGGGTGGAGGGGGCGCTGGATGGGGCGCTGCGCACCGACGAAGGCAGCAGGGAAATGCTGGAGATGGAGATGGCAGGCGGGAACACGCCGATTTTCTTGTTGGTGGCTTCCTGAGTGGCTCGTTCAAATTCTCGCACTTGGTCCATTGTCATGTCTTCAGAAGGAGAGACAGAAAGGAAAACAAAAGCAGCCGTTACTGGTGAGAGGTGGATGGGTTCATCCCTGAGCTTCCTGTTAAAGGAGTTAGGGAGACCCTGGCATGAAAGGGGCCTGTAAGAGGACACACCTGGGCTCGAACCCCCATTTTTATTTTTGTGCCAGGAGTAGAACTTGAACTCAGGGCCTGATGCTCTTGTTTAGCTTTTCTGCCCAAGGATGGTGCTCTTCTAACTTGAGCCACAGCTTCATTTCTAAGAGCCTTTTGCTGGCTAATTGGAGATAAGAGCCTCATGGGCTTTTCTCCTGGATTGGCATTGAACTGGGATCCTCAGATCTCAGCTTCCTGAGTAGCTAGGATTGCATGTGTAAGCCACTGGTGTCCAACTTGCAATGTTTTTCTTAGGTGGGAAAATAGAAGTGGCATTTAAAAATTGTAAATGTTTCTCTAGTATATTTAGTGGATTCTAAACACTTACTACACCTTTGAGACTTAATGTGTTGAAAACATCACCAAGCAACCATCCAGTGATTACTTCCTTTCCAAAGTCTGTATGTGGTTGGTGTGTGTGTCAGTCCTAGGGCTTGAACTCAGGGCCTGGGAGGTGTTTCCTTGAGCTCTTTTGCTCAAGGCTAGCACTCTGCCGCCTGACAGTGCCACTTCTGGCTACCCTCCACCCCCAGGTTAATTAGAAATAAAAAGCTCATAAACTTTCCTGCTTGGACTGGCTTCAAACTATAATCCTTAGATGTTAGCCTCCCGAGTAGCTAGGATTGTGTGAGCCACCAGTACCTGATTCTATTTGCTTTTTTAACTAACCAGCTATTCTCTCAGTAACAGCATCTCACTGTGACTGCTATCAGTCACTGCCAGTCTGACTGGGCCTGGTACCTTTACATTTTTATTTGCTGGGAACAAGGAACCAGGTAACTAAATTATTAAAATAAGCACCGAGTAAAGTTCTGAGTAAAGGCTGACACCTGTTACTCAAGAATTTCCCTATGTATCTTGCCTTCCAAGAGGCTCATTTTCATTCTTTTTCCCTCTTCTGCCATACTTTTACTTGTTGAAACTTCCCTACGGGTGTGTGTGCGGTGAGTGTGTATGCATGTGTGCACCAGTACTGGGGTTCGAACACATGGTCTTATACTCTCCCCTAGCTTTTTCACTCAAGACTGGTGCTCTACCACTTGAGTTGGTTTCACTGCTGGGCTTTTGGCAGTTAAATTGGAGATATGAGTCTCACAGACTCTCTAGGCTGGCTTCAAAACTATGATCCTCAGATCTCAGCCTCCTGAATAGAAAGGCGTTAGCCACTGGTGCCTCGCCTCGATCATTAGGTTTTATAATATTTAACATGACCAAAAATTTTTCATAAAATGAAACCATCAAGAAGAATCCCTTTGTTAAAATTCCCCCAAAGGGTAAGGATTTTACAAAGGAAAAAAAAGTTAAATGACAAATGTGTTGCTCTAATGTAAATTTCAGACTATGTTAAGGAAAAAAATTGTACCTATGAACTTACCATTTTGAAAAATACTAAGACTAGGGCTGGGAATATGGCCTAGTGGTAGAGTGCTTGCCACCCACACATAAAGCCCTGGGTTCGATTCCCAAGCACCACATATATAGAAAAAGCCTGAAGTGGCGCTGTGGCTCAAGTGGCAGAGTGCTAGCTTTGAGCAAAAAGAAGCCAGGGACAGTGTTTAGGCTCTGAGTCCAAGCCCCAGAACTGGCAAAAATAAAAAAATAAAAAAATACTAAGACTAGTAACCTAAGAAGTGAGACTGAGTTTTTGGAAAAAAAGGCAAAGTTAAGACTCTAAGAAAAACTTGAGTGAATTTAGTTCTAGGTGTGTTTTTGCTATAAGAAATGGATAGCCTCTTTGAAAAATTTACTTTCTGCAATCAGCATACATGGCTGTACCCAAAGCATCCAGCAGGGGGCAGAAATCATCCACAGCACAAAATTTTGCTTTTCTACTACCCAGTGTCTCTTTAAGTCTTATTTTCAATTGAGGGATTTTGAAACCCCTCGATTGAAAACAAAGCTGTAATTTCCTTATTGCTGTGTTCACTGATGTCAATTGCACACTTCCAATCTGATTCATCCTGGTTCAGGTCGATGATTGAAATTTCACCATGCATCCGTGTGGTTTTAATCTGGGATGCATAGCACCTTCTTGGTTTTGTTTCCCATGACGATAAAGAAGAAAGACTGTGGACAAAGAAATGATCCTCAGTTTCACAGAACTCCAAAGAATAAGGAAAATGTCAAAAGCATTCCGAAGAACTAGTTGTGGAACTTTGCAGGGGAGAGGGCGGGGGGGGGGGTGGCGGCATCTGTCATGGAATAATCATGACCTGTAGCCCAAGAATGCATGGTGTGTGTGTGTGTGTGTGTGTGTGTGTGTGTGTGAAAAGCATATCCCATGCTAGCTCACATCGCTTTCTATATAGTTAATGGATATAATAATATAATAGTCAAACTGAAAGAAAATCATGCAAATGGCCTTCTCCTTTTTCTCAGGGACTTTTCTGCCTGGGCTCGCTGGCTTTGGGCTGTGATCTTCAGCTCTCAGCCTCCTAAGTACCTAGGGTTACAGGCATGAGCAACCAGCAGGCACACTCTGCTACAAACTTATTTTTATCTTTGCAACAGGGAGGGAGGAGAGGCACGTCTTCCTGTTTGGCCTCAAACACAGTGACTGCATGCAGGCAGGCAGGCAGGGACAGGAAGAGCTCGAGACTCCATGTGGGAAGGCATTCGAGTTGCATGCATCCTGTAGTGGCGTCAGATACTTGCAGGATACATTCCAAAGACATGCGCTAAACACTTAACTGAAAATTTCCAAAGAGCTACCAGAAGGTCTTCCCGATCCTTAGCATCCAAAAGCCATCATTTGATTTTGTGTAACTACAGTCTTGCTATTTAAAAAAATTTTTTCTCTAAAGTCATACAAAATATCAGTTCAGGGTTTAAACAACATTTTTGCTTAAAAACAATAACAACAACAACAAAAGATCTAGTGATTATTCCAGGGTCTGGGCTCCTGGATATGAGAACTCCAGCTGGGGCTGAAGAACCGTTTTGCATAAGTGATTGAGAGGTGACTCTACTTTCGATGGTGGCCTAAACAAGACAGCCAGCTCTCCTCATCCACTGTGTGACTGACCCCGGAGAGACCCACTCCCGAGCTCATCGCCCCTTCCTCGCTCAGCGTGTGAGCCTGCAGACTGCAGGTTACCCTATAAGATTATCCTGAGTGAAAAGGAACCAGTGGGCTAACGTGGCTAGGGAGAGGAAGCATTTCACCGCAAGTGGAAAGAAACCTAAAATAGCACATCAGCCAGAAGCCCGCCCTTGAATGAATAAAGTGAGTGCTAAGTATGTTTTGAAAAGTTCCTGACATGTTGTTCTAGTTTACACATGACATCCAGCTTTTACTCCTATGCTCTTTTATGGTTAGTGAGAAGCATGGTGCTTTTTCTTTCTTTCTTTACTAGTACCACAAAATGTTTTCATCTCTGTCCTGAACTTTCTAACAAACAAAAAAGAGAGACAGAATGGGACCCCCCCAACTCAAGTAGCTTTAAAGAATCAATCTGTCTGGAAGAGACAGGAGATAGGATTCGTCTAGACTCCGCTCAGCATCTTTACTAATGGCCTGTGGTGGGCACCACCATGATTTCGTGGAAGGCTGGAAAGGAGCATTTGTGGTATTTCAGAGATCAGTGAAAGTGTTTGTTCTGTGTGGGGTGGGCAACATGTTCAAATAATTCTACATACACTTGTTTGGGCATGATTCTCTATGTCATCCACAGTGGAAGAATGCGGATTGCAAACTTTTATGTTGGTTTGTTCATGCATGTTTTTCTCGTATTCCCGAACATCATCCATTGTCATATCTGAAAGAGGTCAAGATGTTGGCAACTTCCGTTATTCAAGGCACACTTTCAATGGGGGGAGGGGAGAGATTTA
Source organism: Perognathus longimembris pacificus (assembly GCF_023159225.1). NCBI lineage: Eukaryota > Metazoa > Chordata > Mammalia > Rodentia > Heteromyidae > Perognathus > Perognathus longimembris. The sequence goes on from NC_063177.1 coordinate 45,298,636, forward strand.
AGGGGAGCATGGTTGCTTAGCAGTGGCCAAGGAGGTTGGGGGCGGGGGTGGGCGGTGGGAAGAGAGAAAAAGAAAAAGCAGGGAACGGACTAACTTTATGAAGAATACATCATAAAGTTAGCTGAACCAGCCAAAGAGGGACTGAAGGCAAGGAAGTTAAGTCGAAAGAGACTTAGAACAGAGAGCAGATTATTTAGTGGTGAATTCTGGTTGAACATGAGCTCAGTGACAGAAATATTAGCGTGTGGGCAGAGCATAGGCTGAGATCTACTAAAGCTTTCTTAGAAGATCCCTTTTGGGGACAGAGGATCGGGTTTGTTTGAGCCAATACTTACCTTCCATAAGACCTTTCTCAAAGAGCTGTAGAGTCTTTAATGCATTCAACAATAGGAAGGAAACATGCATTAGGACCACAGAGACCGGATGCAAGGGAGGTCTAAGTGACACGATGCAATTTTCACACAGACGTGGGTTTTGTTGTTTATTTTTGCCTACAATACTGGGTGCCAGGGAGGGAAAGTCTACACCAAGAGTTTCAAGTCTAGCCTAACAGCTTGGTGATGGCTGACACTACTTCCACCCACGCTCATCTATAAATAAAATGTCACATGACATGAATTTTGGCCCTAGTCTTCAGGGTGGTTTTCTTTCTTTTTTTTTTTTTTCTTTCTTTCTCAGTGTTGCAGGATAATGATGTCTTAATCTGGTGGTTCTTGAGAAGAGAAAATGTTGGGACATTTTCAGGAGTTAAAACTGTAGACCTGCATCTATTTAGCAATCTTGACACCCCCCCGGCCTCCTCTCCAGCAAAGAATTGTTTGATTAACAAAATGATCCATCAAAATGTCAGTAGTGACCAGGCTGAGAAACCTTGTCTCATTCAAACTGATTAGAAAAAATATAAACAAGGAAGCTGCATGTGGTAGCATATGCCTGTCTGTAATCCCAGCACTTAGGAGGCGGAGGTGAGAGGATTGAAAGTTCAAGGCCAGCCTGAGCTACATAGTGAAATCTTAGGTTGCAAAAACAAAGCCCCCAACCCACCCTCAAACAAGGAACCCATCTTGTCTTTAGTATGAGGAATGTATAAAACAATTAGTTTCACTTTAAATGGTTCCTTAATTTTACTCCTCACCCCCCCATCCACTCCATATATATTTATGTATTTGTGTGTGTGTGTGTGTGTGTGTGTGCGTGCACCAGTCTGGGGCTGAACTCAGGGTCTGAGAGCTGTCCCTGAGCTTTTCTGCTCAAGGCTGGCATTCTACCACTTGAGCCACAGCTCCACTTCCGGCTTTGTGTGTATGTGGCTAATTGGAGGTAAGAGTCTCATGAACTTTCCTGCCTGGGCTGGCTTTGAACGGTGATCCCCAAATCTCAGCCTCCTGTGTAGCTAGGATTACAGGTGTGAGCCACTGACACCTAGCTCACTCCTTACAGCGTTTTAGCAGCAATTTCCACAGATGAGCATTCTTCTATTCTCATGGCAGAATGTAATTTCCAGTCTCTTTACAAAGGAAAGTATGCTGGACACTTGCATAAACCACCACTCTCATCACTAATAGGTGTGGTAGGTATTCATAGCTAGAATTTTTACGTGTGTGCCTGTACTGGGACTTGAACTCAAGGCCTTGCACTCTTTCTTAGCTTTTTTGCTCAAGACTGGCACTCTACTGCTTGATTTTACTTTAAGGACCCCAGCTCTACTTCTGGCTATTTGCTGGTAAATTGGAAATAAGAATTCCACAGACTTGGCTGGGGATATGGCCTAGTGGCAAGAGTGCCTGCCTCATATACATGAGGCCCTGGGTTCGATTCCCCAGCACCACATATACAGAAAATGGCCAGAAGTGGTGCTGTGGCTCAAGTGGCAGAGTGCTATCCTTGAGCAAAAAGAAGCCAGGGACAGTGCTCAGGCCCAGAGTCCAAGCCCCAGGACTGGCCAAAAAAAAAAAAAAAAAAAAGAATCCCACAGACTTTCCTGCTCAGGCTGTCATTGAACCTCAGCCTTGCAGATCTCAGCCTCTTGCATAGCTAGGATTACAGGCGTGAGCTACCAGAGCCTGGGCTCTTAGGATTTTTCCCTTAGGTATTTTCTGTATCCTGTGGTTTGATGTCTTTTTATATCAATCCATGTGTCATATGAGATTGTCTTCATTTTCCAAAGGGCAGACATGTCAGAGCTTATGATTTAATTCAATGTGGTCTGAGGCTTAGATGGAATAAAGGTCTCCACCCAGGCCTAGGCTATCCTATTTAGTGGATCATCTCCTCCCTGCCGGACATCATCCATCAAAAATGCCGTCCCTATGCAGTGTGAGGATGAAGAATGCTAAGCAGCAGTGTGGCCAAGCAAAGAGCATGCTTTCATTTTTACAGAACAGAGGTGAAGGAAAAGTAATAAAGAAATGCTACTTTATGCTTACCACAAACACATTGTAATAAATAGTAACAACACATTCACTATGCAATGTAATCCCCTTAACGTCAATGGCTGATTATCAAAACTTCTTAAGCATAGAAATATAGAGAATGAATATGAAGAGGTCACTTTTAACTAAAAGTTTTACATGTACACAAGTTGAAACACACAGCAGAAGACACTTAACTTAGAAAATCAAAACACTAAAGTTTCCCTTCAGTTTTTTGCTCTAATGAATCCCAACAGAAATCATTCTTTAGTTTTAATTAGCTCAAGGTTAACAGAGATAATTTCGCATGACCCTAAGTTTCAGAGATCATATCAAAATCTATTAAGATGTATCAATTTTATGTTGTTGAAAAAACAAGGATGAATATTGCTGCCTTATTTCTTTTGTCTGAGACTGATAGCTGACACTTTGATTCATTGGCTGTCACACTACCAATGGAGACAGGCCTCCAACCCCTGCCTTTTTCTTAAGAGTGAAAAATCAAAAGCTACTTGAGAGACTGGTAGTATTACACAATCATCAAAAATGAAGTTGAGGAATATTTACTACTATTATAGAAAGAGATCCTTGAATACTGTCAATACAAATCTTAAACAAAAAGAAATCGGACATACTACACAATACCATGTTATCTACATTTAAAAGTGGCGCAAGTAGATATTTCAACACGTTCAGTAATTTTTTTTTGGTAGAGTTGGACTGACAGAAAATTTTCATTTCCTTTCTGGTTTGCATATTTGGATTTCCTACACTTGCTATATCAAATATATGTAAATGTGTAAGAAAACACATGTGCAAACCTATTCTTATGGGTCACAAGATGAATACCATCAATTTGGAATTGGCAAAGAGAAGAGAGTCTTTTCTAGAACTTTTGGCCACTCTAGAAACATAATTGTTTTTGTTTGGTTGTTTTTCAGCAGTAGTGGAGTCTGAACTCAGGGCCTTGTGCTTTCTAAGGAAGTATTCTACCACTGAAGCCATTCTTCCAGGTCTTTCTACCTCAGTTGTTTTTCAACGAAGACTTGTGTTTTGGGTTTTTTTTTTTCATGGTTGGCTGGGCTATTGTTAGGCTTCCTATGTAGCTGGGTTGACAGGTGAGGGCCATCATGCCCAGCCTTTTTAAAATTGAGATGGAGTCTCCATAATTTTTGCTCAGCTTTGAGCCACCCGATATCTACCTTCCAAGTCGTGTGAGCCATGGAAACTTGCTGTGTTTGTTTTTTTCTTTGAAGGGTTAAACAAAATCTCAGGCCTGGGGTTGTAGCTCAGCAGTAGAGCACTTGCCCCGAATGTATGAATCCCTATGTTCATTCTCCAGCTCCTCTTCCAAACAAACAAATGCAAACAAGAAACAAAACTTTCGCCAAATCTCTTCTAAAAGAAAAACACAATCTCAATTAGACCGCATAAGAATGAATGTTTTTGGCAGAGTCATTTCTCAAACAGTTGATCATAATTTCTTTGGTTTGGGGAGATATGAAAGAAAAATAGGACAGTGTAAATCCTGAATTCTCCCCCCAGACCATAAATGGGTACAGAGAAGATGTAAATATTTTCAATATTCCTTGGAAAAACTCCATCCAGCTCATCTGCCCAAGTGCCTTGCTTCTGTGATGTATATTACCTCGAAAACAAAGGGTGAATCAATGTTTAGGAAAACCCCATCACATGTGTCCAGTGACAGATTATACTTTCAGAGATGATTCATCATTACTGACTGATTTTTAATGATCATAGTGACTTCCAGCAATTCAGGTTCAGTCTTGTTTGCTTGTAGCAAATACATGTTTATATGTATCAATTTTTTTTTGGGGGGGGGCTTGACCTCTGGGCCTGGGTGCTGTCTCTTAGTGTTTTTGCTCAAGGCTAGTGCTCTACCACTTGAGCCACAACTTCACTTCTGCTTTTTTTTTTTTTTTTCTTAAGGGGAAGTTGATTGGAAATAAGAGCCTCAGATTTTCCTGCCCTGGCTGGCATCGAATCATGATCCTCAGATATCAGTTTCGGAGTGGCTAGGATTGCAAGTGTGAGCCACCAGTGCCTGGTTCTTGGTTCTTTGTTCTCTCTCTCTCTCTCTCTCTCTGACAGTCCTGGAGCTTGAACTCAAGGCCTGAGCTTCTTTTTGCTCAAAGCTAGCACTCTACTACTTGAGCCACAGCGCCACTTCTGGCTTTTTCTGTTTATGTAGTGCTGAGGAATTGAACCCAAGGCTTCATGCATGCTAGGCAAGCACTCTACCACTAAGCCACATTCCCAGCCCATGACTTCTTTATATATGATAAATATAAATATTCTTTCAGCTATGTATATTGCAAACATTTTCTCCTACTCTTTTAACTTTTTATGGTGGTCACTCTTAATCCTTTGTCTATTTTGTATCCTCTGGGGATTGAACTCAGAGCCTTAGCTAGCTAGGCAGGCACTCTACTATTGACCTTTCTTTGGGGGGGTCTTTGGGGGGGGTGGTCGTACTGGGGTTTGAACTTAGAGCTTTGTGCTTGCTGGGCTTGCACTCTACCACTTCAGCCATGCCTAGCTGTTAGCGATTTTGAAGATGGAGTCTTTCTGCCTTGGCTGGATGATCCTTTGGATCTAGGTCTTTTAAGTGGCTAGGATTATATATGTGAGCCATCTGCGCCCAGCTGCCAGTTCTTTTTTTTTTTTTTTTACCAGTCCTGGAGCTTGGACTCAGGGCCTGAGCACTGTCCCTGGCTTCTTTTTGCTCAAAGCTAGCACTCTACCTCTTGAGCCACAGCACCACTTCTGGCCTTTTCTGTATATGTGGTGCTGAGGATTCGAACCCAGGGCTTCATGTATACAAGGCAAGCGCTCTTGGCACTAGGCCATATTCCCAGCCCCAGTTCTTTTGTTTTTAAGGATGGAAAGTTGATTTCATAGGAAGAGGAGGTAAGGTCAATATTTGGAAGGCCTTTTGGATCCAAGTCATTTGCAGTTACTGAGCTGAGCTACTGAAAGCGCTGGGGAACACGCCATTGGCAGGCAGGAATTGTTTCCTGCATTGTGCTAGGCAGTGGCAGAAGCTACGATTGAGGAAAGGGGAATTTCATAGGCAAAATTCAGTGCCCTGCCCAGTGGCATCCTGAACTTTATTTCCTCCTCCTCTTCCCCCTTTTCCTGCTCCTTTTAAGTTTAGCAAGGATTTATTATTATAGTCAAGCAGGATAAAGTAAGGGAACTAAGGAAGGCGAGCATCTCTTGCTCATGCCCAGGAGATGTGAGTGAAGAAAACTCAACATGGTAGCTTTTGCTTTGCAGTAGTTATCTGGGGGTGCTTCTCTTTCTCCTACAAATGCTGTCTTTCCACTTCTGGACTCTAAAGCCAAAACATGGGTTATTTCTTCTGATTTACAGTCAAAACGAAAGTCTAGAAGAAGGATTTGACTCAGGGATGAGCCAGCAATTGTGAGTTAGAGTAAATACTCTAGCTACAGCAAAATGGTGGCTCTCTCCTTTGGCAAGTGTCACTTATGAACTCTTCAAAATGGCTGTAATTCAATACAAAAAGCTCAGGCTTCACTTCTCCCTCTCCTTCCTTCCTTCCTTCCTTCCTTCCTTCCTTCCTTCCTTCCTTCCTTCCTCCCTCCCTCCCTCCCTCCCTTCCCTCCTTCCTTCCTCTCCTTCCCTCCCTCCCTCCCTTCTTCCCTCCCTCCCTCCCTTTCTTTCCTCCATCCCTCCCTCCTCTTTTTTGCCAAACCTAGGTCTTGAACACAGAGACTCTCATTCTCACTTGGCTTTTTCACTCAAGGGTGGCACTCTACCACTTGAGCCACATCTCCATTACCTGCTTTCTGCTTGTTAACTGGATATTAACGTCTCACAGACCTGACTGCCTGGACTAGCTTTGAACTTTGTTCCTCAGATCTCAGCCTCCTGAGTAGCTAGGATTGCAAGCATGAGCCACTGGCATGCTCTTATATTTTGTAATTGGATTTGGAGCAAAGGCAGGAGAAGGGTTCTCAGGGTCCTTTGAAAACCTGATAGAAAGCAATGAATTCTCTCCCTGGAAAATGAACACACACACACCATTCCACAAGAGCCAGACACTCAAGTAAACATTGCAGGAAACACAGGTGGTTAGGCAATGCTGGTGTGGCTCTCTACTAGGTAACTAGAGCCCCTCACAGGCCTATTTCTCCGCCTGGGCTGGCTTCTTTTGTTGGCAGGCTGGTTCCAGAGACTCCAGCTGATGTCTAAGACACTTTCATGGCACAGTGTCATCTATGCCAGCTAGAAGTCACCTTCCCTCAGACTTTTTTTTGGGAAGCGTCAGATTTTCAAAGCCGTTGGTGAGGTCCCCCGGGGTCACAGGCTGCCTCTGGCTCCTTCAGTGTGCCTCTCTGAAAATACTGTCAGCTTTGAGAAGCAAAAGCATGCTTTTGTGAAGCTGGGCTGGCTATTTTTATCCACCACCCCTCTAGCCCCATCTCCTGAAATGTGTTATGGCTTCTCTGATTAGTGTTCTAGTCATGCACAAAGACCCAAGGCTCATGGATAAAGACCAATCAGGGCTTTGAAAGACCAACTCAACTCCTCCACACGGAAATGGCTCCATTTTACAATGAACATGAACAGAATCAAATCTGCTTAGGGAAAGGCTTTCGTGATAGGCAAATGCTGGAGCTCAGAAGAGATGCAAAAAATACCCAAACCGAATCCTTGGGTAGGAAAGGATCCTCTCCCCTTCCACATCTCTTTTCTTTTTTCTTTGGCCAGTCCTGGGCCTTGGACTCAGGGCCTGAGCACTGTCCCTGGCTTCTTCCCGCTCAAGGCTAGCACTCTGCCACCTGAGCCACAGCGCCCCTTCTGGCCGTTTTCCATATATGTGGTGCTGGGGAATCGAACCGAGAGCTTCATGTGTAGGAGGCAAGCGCTCTTGCCACTAGGCCATATTCCCAGCCACATCTCTTTTCTTGACTCACAAGGACACGCTGGAGGTGGTGAGTCTAATTAAGAAGGAGAAGCCCGGGGCTGGGGATATAGTCTAGTGGCAAGAGTGCCTGCCTCGGATACACGAGGCCCTAGGTTCGATTCCCCAGCACCACATATAAAGAAAACGGCCAGAAGCGGCGCTGTGGCTCAAATGGCCGAGTGCTAGCCTTGAGCGGGAAGAAGCCAGGGACAGTGCTTAGGCCCTGAGTCCAAGGCCCAGGACTGGCCAAAAAAAAAAAAAGAAGGAGAAGCCAGGGCTGTCATGGGTGGTGCGGACGGGTGGCCAGTGGGTGCACTGAACCAACACAGAGCTGACGTGAATGGGGCTAAAGTTCATCTCCATGTACACTGCAAGTGGAGGCACCATGTTCTAATTCATCTATTTGAAGGGGAGTGTTTTCTCATAAGGTATCAAAGTTTAGCAGCTGCCCCTGAAGAAAACTATGATCCTCTTGGACTGAATTGCTTAAATTATCCTTAAATTCCTTTGTGGTTTATGACCTGTCCCATAAGCCTGTAGTTCTGAATCACCTTGAGGGCATATTACCCCGAGGTAGAGCAGATGGCTGGGCCTAAACCCTCCAAAGTTTCTGAGTCATTAGGATTGGGGTAGCGGCTTGAGAATACTCATTTCTAATACATCTCCACAAGATGCTGATGCTATTGGTTTGGAGGAGACCTCACCCAGAATCCCTGCTCTAAGTGGTAGCCAAGGGCCATTACTGGAACTTGAACTCAGGGCCTTGTGCTCTTATTTGGCTTTTTGTTCAAAGCTGAGGCTCTACTGCTTATACCACATTTCCACTTCTAGCTTTTTGCTGGTGAACTGCAGATAAGAGGCTTATGGACTTTTCTGCTTGGAGCTGGCTTCGAACCACCATCTTCCTATCTATAATGGGACTATAGGTATGGGCCACCAGTGTGTCAGGCTGCCAAAGGATTCTTTTCTTTAGGTCCAAGATTGGGACTCAAACGTGATACCTGATGCTTTCGCTCACTGGCTGGCACTCTGCCAACTGAGCCATGCCTCCAACCCTGACAAAGGCTTCTTTTACACCTTGTCCATGTGTATTAATGTGAGCCTCACTGAGCCTGTACAAACCAAAGAAAAAGAACCAATGCCAGGTCCCTGTGCTGAAGGGTTCTCTGGTGTGCCTTTGGCCTTGGTAACAACTACTCATTTTCCTGGAAGGCCCACCGTTCCCAGCATGACCTTGAATAAGAGGCTCAGGAGTCACAGTGGCCCTGGCTGTTTCCATTCAATGCATTTCCTGAGCCTTTGCAGCAGGCAATGAAGGAGCCATTGTGGTCTTGGCTAACACCTCAGCAAGGCGGCCTGCAGTAGTTCACATGAAGTTGGTGTGTGCTTCTCAGATGGGCCCATCAGTGAGTTAAAAGGTTGCTTGTTTTGCTTGGGGCTTTGGCTGTGGATCTAGAAGGTGGGACCCACTCCGGATGCTGATTATCTTCATCCATGAAGGTCCACATTCTTCCCCTCCATCTTCCACTCAGACACAGAAAGGATTTTTTGATCAGCAAACTTCCGGAGTTGTCAACTGCCTTTCCCTCATCTATCCTAGGTAATTAGGTATTTTTCTTAAAGATTTCCAGATTGGAGAGTTTGAATATCCTTTCAGTTATTATTCTACCTTTGGGCTCCTGTAATAATCTGAGAATTTGGTGTGAACTTTGGGCCTTATACTTACACAGCATTCCCTCTCCTTCTCCCCTGTGGCCTCCTTCATTCTGAATTAAATGTCCTTAAGTGTCTTCCTTGTCCTTGGCTTACGGAGAATAACAGCAGCCCCCCCCCCCCCCCCGCCACTTTTCTGAACAGGTCATTTATACACTGGAGACTCACCTACTTAAAAAAAAATCCCATATCACCCTTTTGTTCGCTATAGCTTCCTTTTCCTGAAAAGTCCCCAATGGCATTCCAGCACTAGGAGAAACCTATCCAAGTCTCTTGGTCTCTACAGTGACAGCTTTCTGGCCCTCCAGGTACCTGTCCCCTTACCAAACTTCTGATCCGTTCAAGCCTATTATTCTTGAAATCCCCTTTCGCTATTGCCTTGAAGTTGACAGGAAGGTGTGGCCCATGAGCTCTGAGATGACCAAGTTAGGAGAGGTCAGAAGCTCTTCACTTTTTTTGGTGGTGGGGGGGGGGGTGTGGGGGTGGAGTATCTATGCTCCTTTTGAGAATCTGAGAGAAGCTCCCTACGTGGGAAAATCACCCAAAAATATTTGTTTTGGGATAAGGAGAAGTAATCACAAGAGGCTGTTTTTCCACCTGCCTCACTAAAGACCAGACAAATAGATGGGTCTTTGGACATTTTCATGACAGATTGCTGTACCTGTATGACAACTTGCTGTTGGACCAACCCAGAAAGATGCATGTACTCTTTAGAAGGTACAGCTCTGGGAAAAAAAATTCAACACAAAACAAGCCTATAGCTTACAGAACCACACCTGTTCAAATGTGGCTCAGAAGCAGCTAGCAACATTTGTAACCATAGCTGTCTTGGTACATCTGGCCCCATGTATCCTTGTTACTTTAAATTTGGTACCTTCTGCTAAGAGATGGGAGGGGATGGATGAAATGGTGGTGGAAACGGACCCAAATATCATTTAAGGTTACACTCAGAACAAATGGGATGGGACTTAGGGAAGAGTCAAGGAGGAGGGCATTTCATTAGATAAATGATCTGAACATCGGATCAAAACTAAGTCACCCATTGGGTGTGTTCATTTCTATTTATAGCCAAGGACACAAGTCATCGGATGATGGATTCTGGGAATGCAAAGGACTCGTGCACAAATCCACAGAGCCGAGCATCTGGGGAGCGCAGGCCATCCGTCACGGGATGAAGCAAACCTCATTTTCACAGAGTGACAAAGCGCAGAACTTCCTTAACTCTTCCAGTTTCATAACCAACACGTCAGAACAATGGCTTCCGTTAGGCTTAGTAGGGCACCTGCACCTCTGTGTGCCCTTGAATTTTTACAGAACCTGTATGCATTTGGTGAGGGATTGTTCCTAGTGTTCCCTGCCTCAAAGGACTGTTTTTCTTGACATGAGACAGCTTTGATCCTGAATTGGAGTTTGGGGATAAATTAGGATGGGTTTGAAACGCATCCAGCAGAGGAAGAGAGGACCTTGCATACCAACTATATACAAGCATCAAACATACCGAGTCCTACTTTGTCAGTAGTTCTGAGGCTATTTTAGACCCAGCTTCTATAATTGCTTCTCTATTATGTTCAGTGGACAGGGCCATTTCCAAGACAGGAAGCAGTAGCTCGCCTTTGTGCTTGGCCTTTCAGGTAGCGGTTGAAGCCAGAGGAACTGAAATCCCATGCCAACATAGTAGGAAATGGTTCTCCAAGTTACTTCAGGAAAGGTGACTTACCATACCACTCATCAACCCATGCGAAAGCCTGCCTGTGTCCAATCAGCAGAATGTCTCGGACAACCTAAAAAGAAGAGGACGTTGAAATAATACCATGTGCCAAGGCCAGCACCAGTGTCTCATACCTGTAATCCTAGCTACCCCAAAGGCTGAGATCTAAGGATCACTGTTCAAAGCCAGCCTGGGCAAGAAAGCTCATCAGACTCTTATTTCCAAAGAATCACTCAAAAAGCTTTAGTGGAACTGTGGCTTAAGTGGTAGAGAGCTAGCCTTGAGGACAAAGAAAAAAAAAAAAAGCTCAGGGGCAGAGCCCAGGTCCTGAGTCCAAGTCCCAGGACAGGCATAAAAGAAACAAACAAAAACAAACCCACATTCCATTAAAACTCTAGAAAAATAGACAGCTTCTGGTTCTAGGAATCTTGGCAACTATTGGTTTCTCAATCATATATATATATATATATATATATATATATATATATATATATATTTTTTTTTTTTTTTGCCATTCCTGGGGGCTTGACCTCTGGGACTGAGCACTGTCCCTGGCTTCTTTTTGCTCAAGGCTAGCCTAGCACTTACCACCTGAGCCATGGTGCCACTTCTGGATTTTTCTATATATGTGGTGCTGAGGAATCGAACCCAGGGCTTCATGTATGAGAAGCAAGCACTCTACTACTAGGCCATATTCCCAGCCCTGTCAGTCTCAGTATCTACTAGGTGTGAGGAAGCTGTGGGTTGAAATCTATTATATTATGCCTATTCACCCTTGGGCCCTTTCTACATACCCATATAATTGACAGATACTGTTTTGTCTCATTTGAGTCTGACTAGGGTTGTATACTAATGGCAACTATGCCTGGGTAAAATCATCTTGAGGTTTTATTTTTTCCTTTTGTGGTGGTATTGAGGTTTGAAGTCAGGGCTTTGTACTTGCTAGGCAAGTACTTTATCACTTGAACCGCACTTCTAGTCCTTTTAGGCTTTGTTATTTTTTTTTTTGATAGGGCATGGGCTGTAGTCCTCCTATTTGTTCCTTGTTGTAGCAGGGATAACTAGCTTGCACCTCCATGCTCAGCTTTTTTTTTGGATGAATTAAGGTCTTGTCAGTGTGTGTGTGTGTGTGTGTGTGTGTGTGTGTGTGTGCACGCGCGCGTTTGCTTATTTTTTTGCAAAGCCAAAGACGGAACTCAAGTCTTGCACTTTCTAGGCAAGTATTCTTTCACTGAGCTAAATCCCCAAGTCCTTTTTTTTTGGCCAGTCCTGGGGCTTGAACTCAGGGCCTGAGCACTGTCCCTGGCTTCTTTTTGCTCAAGGCTAGCACTCTACCAATTGAGCCACGGTGCCACTTCCGGCTTTTTCTGTTTATGTGGTGCTGAGGAATCGAACCCAGGGCTTCATGTATGCGAGGCAAGCACTCTTGCCACTAGGCCATATCCTTAGCCCCCCATCCCCATGTCCTATTTTTAATTGTTTTTGTTTCTTGGATTGTGGCTTGAACTCTGGGCCTGGGTGTTGTCCTTTAGCTTTTGTTGCTAAAGATTGGTGCTCTAATACTTGAGCCACAGCTCCACTTCTGGTTTTTTGGTGGTTCATTGGACCTAAAAGTCTCACAGACTTTTCCTGACCAGGCTGGTTTCAAAGTATGATACTCAGATCTCAGCCTTCTGAGTATTTGGGATTATAGGCGTGAACCATGGGTGCCCAACCAGCTGTAATTGAAAGTGACATAAAAAGAGACTTGAACTAGACTAGAACCTAAATAGTAGTGATAAACTCAACTGGACACAAAGGAATAAAGTAGTTTCTTACAGGCACACTAATTGGCACCATACAGCTCAGGAAAACAGCCTATACATTTGTCTGTGTATAAGACAGCTTGTGTGTTTTTAGATCATGAGATTTCATCTCATCCTGTGCAAAAATATGCTTTATTATGTTTCTTGGTACTGATAGGCTATCTGCAATATTCCCTCCTTCCTGCCAGTCACATCCAGAGATTGTGAAAAACCCTTCATAGAAGGTTAGAGTATGTTTCAATAAATTGTGTGTGTGTGTGTGTGTGTGTGTGTGTGTGTGTATCAGTTCTGGAGCTTGAACTCAAGGCTGCATGCTTCTGCTTGGTTTTTCTACTCAAGGCTGGCACTCTACCACTCGAACCACAGCTCCATTTGGAGTTAAGAGTCTTATAGACTTTCCTGCCTGGGCTGGCTTTGAACCTTGATCCTCGTATTTCAGTCTCCCAAGTGGATAGGATGATAGGCATGCGGTACTGGCACGTGGCTATGTAAATGGAGGGTTTTAATTCAGTAAGTGTGTAGAAACACAAGAAGCATATCTAATGAAGTGTTTATTCCTCTAGGCTGCTGGATATGTCCGGAGGCTTTTAAGATTTGGATGTAAGAACCACGGGTGAATAGAAAAAGGAGCAGGCAGCCAGGCACATGCGAGAGCTGAGTGTGTCAGATTCATGGAAATCTAAAGAACTTCAAAGCCCAGTGGTGGTAAATTTACTCTATTGCATTAAACACAACACAGCTGTCGCTGGAAACAAGACTCTTATAATGTGCTAATGGCTCGCTTTCCAACATTTTCTCCCCCCTTCACTGTGAATAGCTTCTTTAAGAAACAAAACAACAACAAAAAAACACAAAGGTGTTCAGAGAAAGGCATCCTTGGCACTTAAACTCATGCAAACGATATCCTCACATTCTCATTAGCAACTCATGTGCCAAAGCAGGTGTGTTTGGGGGTGATGGTAACACCTCATTTCATTTGGAAATGGGCAAAGGAATGCCTGTGATACAGCATCATTCTCACTGGTAGTTATAAAAAAAAAACACACAACAAAATAAAAACAACTCTCAAAACTCTACAATCAGGCTGGGAATGTGGCTTAGTGGTAGAGTGCTTGCCTAGCATGCATGAAGCCCTAGGTTCAACCTCAGTACCACATAAACAGAAAAAGCTGGAAATGGTGCTGGGGCTCAAGTGGTAGAGTCCTAGCCTTGAGCAAAAGAAGCCCATGGACAGTACCCAGGCCTTGAGTTCAAGCCCCAGGTCTGGCAAAACAGCAACAATAAAATCCCCCACAAAAAGCCTATACAATCAAGCCAGGAGTTGGTGGCTCCTGCCTGTAAGCCTAACTATTCAGAAGGCTGAGATCTGCAAAAGGGAATCTGTCCATCTTTCCATCTGTCCCTCTGTCCTTCTGTCCGTCTAACCATCTATCCATCTGTCTAACTATGCCAGTCCTAGGGCTTGAACTCAAGGCTAGGACTCCACCACTTTGAGCCACAGTGCCATTTCCAGCCTTTTGTTTATACTGGAGTTGAGTTTCAGAGTTGAGACTGCCCAGACTTCTCAGATCTCGGCCTCTCAAGTAACTAGGATCACAAGGCATGAGCCACCAGTGCTCAGGACAGGGCTGTTTATTTATTTATTTTAATTGTTTTTTGCTATTCCTGGGGCTTGAACGTAGGGCCTGGGCACTGTCCCTGATCTTTTTGCTCAAGGCTAACACTCTACCTTTTGAGAGCCACAGTGCCACTTCTGGCTTTTACTGTTTATTTTACTGTGGTGTTGAGGAATCAAACCCAGGGCTTCATGCATGCTAGGCAAGCACTCTACTGCTATGCCACGTTCCCAGCCCTGGGGCTATTTATTTTTATGAAAATGACAAAAGCTATGACGGTCTATACTCTGTATTGCATTTCCTATTATTTTCAAGTCACATGGAGAAGAGTCACATTAGAAACTCCCAGAAAACTTAGTTACCACCATGTAGATTTCTGCTACAAAATGAATCTCTTTTGACAAAGTATGTATGCAACTGAAATCTTGTGTTTGGGGGCTCTTCATAATTCTTCAGTAACTGAGTTATGAAGTGAGCAGAAATGCTGAGCTGTGCATCTCAAGGGACCTCTAGGAGTTTTTGTTCTAGCCTGTGTTTGCAAGATCTGCTGAGTGGGAATTCCCCACCCCCCCATCTCCCATCTCCCTCAACGTTCCCCCCCCCCCCCAGGAGCCTGTGCAGAGCAGCTGTCTGGCTTCTGCCTGAGGCCAAAGTGAGAGATGCATTTTGAAAGCATCATTTCCCAAATAACACTCGGCCTAGTCCACACGGAGGTCACAGAATGACCGCCAAAGTGTAACATGTCTATAGCTGGTTTCGTGGGAGAAGAAAAAGCACTCACAAAAAGTGCTTCTTAGCTAATGACCTGGCCTCGGGGCCCAGCACTTGGGCATTGGTGATATAGTAGTGCAGTACTTGAACTTGACAATCAGGGCAGTGATCTTGTCCACAGGCCAGGAGAAGCTCTTGGAGCCACTTACCTTGTGTACAAATTGTTCCACTCGGGTCTGAAGCCCCCACACCTCGAATTTCACCGTCACCAGCTTGTAAGAACACATGATGGGCTGATGATTGTCTCGCCAGCCTTCCCTTAGCTGGCCCCGTCCTGTCTTCTCTGATTTGAAGTGTTTAGGATCCTAGAAAAAACATACCCCCCCCAAAAAAAAAAATCAATGCATCAAAACGTTCACCTCTATATGAAATGTCCAGAAGAGGCAAGAAGTAGATGAGTGGTTGTTAGGGTGTGGGGACACCCCACAACCTCTAAGTGTACAATGTCACCCATCCCACCTTCTTCAGAAACATTCTAAGTCCACACTTCAGGAAGAAAAAGAGCCAGGGGTTGGTGGCTCACACCTGTAATCCTAGCTACTCAAAAAGAAGGCTGAGATCTGAGGATCAAGGTTCAAAGCCAGCCCAAGCAGGAAAGTCTGTGAAACTCCTATTGCCAATTAACCAGCAAAAAGCCAGAAGTGGAGCTGTGGCTCACACTGGTAGACCTCCAGCCTTGAGACAAAAGAGCTAAGGGCTAGCACTCAGGCCCCGAGTTCAAGCCCGAGTACCCCCTTAGCCTTCTCCCCCCTCAAAAAAAAAAAAAAAAAAGACCTTACGGGGTCTTAAGATAAACCTTAATTCACCGTTAAGACCAAAAAAGTATTGCTTTGACAGAAAAGAAAAAAGAAAACTGGAGAGATGCTTAAATCCATTTGTGGTTCTTTTTAATTTCTTTTCTATGCTGCTGCCATAGCTTGAACTCAGGGCTTCTCACTTGCCTGACTGATTCTCTACCATATGAGCCATAGCTCCAACCTGACTTTTTCCTGGTTACTTTGGCAATGAAGTCTCTTTTCTCTAGGGTAGCTGTGAACAGCAATTCTCTGGATTCTCTGTCTGGTGAGTAGCTGGGATTCTCTGTGTAAGTCATGAGTGCCTGGGCTCAATGGTGTGGCTCTTGATCATATCACACAATTATAAAATTGAATTATGCTATTGTGAAATCAAGTTGGGGGAAAGAGCTAGGCGGTAATGAGAAGTATATTGTGATTTCAAGATTCAGAATAGCATTTTTAAGCTGAAAGTGATCATTTGGTTTCATGCTTTCAATTTTGTAGATAAGGCCCAAGCCCGAGAGACATGGAACATTTTGCCTCCAGATCATAGGAATCTCCAGCCCACTGTTCTTTCCACGACATTTACTTCAATATTTAACAGCAAAAGGGGTTTGCTTTATATAGCTGGATGCCAAAAAAGCAATTAACAATTGCGCTTTTTATGGTAACAGTGTGTCAATTTCTTTCTTTCTTTCTTTCTTTTTTTGCTAGACTAGTGTCTTATCTACAGCTGTCGATTTCATCTAGTAAATCTCAACGTTGGCCTATAATTAGAGATTCACTTTCAAAGTGCCGGAGGGAGGTAGGGGAGAAGGGTTTACCAAAGGAAGCTTTTCCTCAGACTTTAGATCAGAAATGAGCAGTCATTCAGCTGAACACATTTGAATGGAGACGAGAACAAAATTTTTAAAAGGTGGGAGGTGAGGGTGGAGGAGGGGGCACCAAAGGAGCAGGTGTTTTCAGAGCTGATCTGACCAGTGTGAGAACTTCTCTCTTCCTGTGCATTCTCACCTCCCCCTAAATTCCACTCCTGCCACTTCCCACCTCCCTTTCTTCTTGCAATCATTTCCTTCCACTGTTTTCTCACATGGGTCTCTGAGCCTAAATATTTAAATTGCTCTATGTTTTCTTTTTCTCTTGTGCTCATGGGGCTTGAACTCAGGGCCTGGGTGCTGCCTTTGAGCTTTATTCACTCAAGGCTAGCGCTCTACCACTTTGTGCCACAGCACCACTTCTGGTTTTCTGCTGGTTAATTGGAGATAAGAGTCTCATGGAGACTTTTTTGCCCCAGCTGGTTTTGTATTGCAATCCTCAGATCTTAGCCTCTTGAGTAGCTAAGATTACAGACATGAGCCACTGGCACCCAGCTTGCTTGGTGGTTTTTTTTTTGTTTTTTTGCCAGTCCTGGGGTTCAAACTCAGGGCCTGAGCACTGTTCCTGGCTTCTCTGTGCCCAAGGCAAGCACTCTGCCACTTGAGCCACAGCGCCACTTCTGGCTTTTTCTATATATGCAGTGCTGAGGTATCAAACCTAGGGCTTCATGCATGCTAGGCAAGCACTCTACCACTAAGTCACAATTTCCAGCATGCTTGATGTTTCTTAAAGCTTTTTCTTTGTTTTTGTTTTTTTTTTTTAAGATTTTATTTGAGTTTTATCTTCACAGCTTGCAAAGCACTTTGATCTGGCTCAAACTCCATTATATTACTTATACTATTGTTTGTAAACACCCTAAGTTGTTTTAACATTGTAAACTTTCACTTTCAGTACTTTTTTACTTATTTAAACCCTATGCTAAGCAAGAATTTTACTAACTGAGCTACATCCTCAGTCCAGATTTCATTCATTCATTCAGTTATGCCAGCACTGGGGCTTGAACTCAGGCCTCATACTCTTACTTAGCTTCTTCACTCAAGGCTGGAATTCTATCACTGAAGCCACACCGCCATTTTCAGCTAGTTAACTGGAGAGAAGAGTCTCGCTGACTTTCCTGCCCAGGCTGCCTTTGATCGGCGATCGTCCTATCTGTGCCTCCTGAGTAGCTAGGATTACAGGTATGAGCCATCGGCACCCAGCTTCTGCCTTGTTATTACTGGTGGTAGGAAGAAAGTACAGCGAAAACATGGATCATAAGCTCAAACACAAACATGCCCACCCAATATCAGGCAGTTTTCTTGGTGGGTGTAAAATCTTGGTGGGCGTTTCCATCATCTTCTGGAACTTGTCATCAGTTACTGTCCATCAGCATAGAGGTTACAGATAAAGGAATTCTAAGAAAAGATGTCTGGTGAGTGGACCACGTGGCGGGGTGCTGGACATTGTGGGGGTCAGAGGGATGCGTGACTGTGAGTCCCTAGAACCAATTGACTTCCTTGTCTCCCTTAGGTTCCACGTGTGTTCCGAGGCAGGAACACCCTGTTCCAGGCCAGACCAAAGCAAGAGGAAGGCAGATGGTCCTTCCTGTGGGCTCATCACCCCGCACTTCCCCTAGGGCCTCAGGAACCACCCAAGCACGGCACTTCCCTGCTCACCGCTCAGCCCAGGAAGCAAACAGGCAGTCTTGTAATCTTAGCACCTGGGAGGCTGAGACAGGAGGATGGCAAGTTTGAGGACAGCTTTTGTGAGTGTGTGTGTGTGTGTGTGTGTGTGTATGTGTGTGCACATGCGCATCCTGAGCCTGGAACTTGGGGCCTAGGCCCTGTCCCTTAGTTTTTTGCTCAAGGTGAGTATTCTACCATTGGAGCCACAGCCCCACTTCTGGCTTTTTTTCTGGTTCGTTGGAGATAAGGGTCTCGTGTGATTTTTTTTTTCTTCTGCCCAGGCTGGCTTTGAGCCCTGAAACTCAGATCTCAGCCGTTTGAGTAGCTAGAATTACAGGCATGAACCGCTGACACCTGACCTGGGACATCTTTCTAAAGCTTTCTGTTCCGAAGGCCAATGGTCTTGGCAGGCTTTACCACCTTATGCTGGGACAAGGCAGACGAAGGTGATGCCAAGGGCGTCTTCATTAGAGCAGCCTGCGTGAGAGGCCAGCTCACACCTGGAGGGTGGAAGGAAAAGCTCACAGGAGCTCCTGGTCCCGCTGGAGCAGAGCTTGCAGTTCAGAGGCAATAGTATTCGCTGACTCTTGCAAAGATATAAAGTCTCCAGGATTAATTACACTTGCAGTTTGAACCACAAAGGACAATAACCTTCTGGGGGCTTGCTCTTAATTGAAATGAGCAGGTTGTTTTTTTTTTAATAAATGCTAAATTAAAAAAAAGCTAAGCAGGGGCTGGGAATATGGCCTAGTGGCAAGAGTGCTTGCCTCATATACATGAAGCCCTGGGTTCAATTCCCCAGCACCACATTTGTAGAAAATGGCCAGAAGTGGCGCTGTGGCTCAAGTGGAAGAGTGCTAGCCTTGAGCAAAAAGAAGCCAGGGACAGTGCTCAGGTCCTGAGTTCAAGCCCTAGGACTGGGCAAAAGAAAACCATTTTGTGTTTCAAAGTGAGCAACACATGGTTTTCCCTATATTCTAGAACTTTCTGAAGACTCTTGGCTACTTATTTTGGAGAATTTTTGCAGAATTTCTGCCTGGGCTACTTTCAAGCCATGATACTCCAGATCTCAGCCTCTTGAGTAGCTAAGATGACAGGCCTTCTTTTCTTTTTTTTTTTTTGCCATGGGTGCCTAGCCAAAAGAAAGTAATTCAAGACTTTACATAAAAGATCAAAACACACTAACTTAAACAAAATAAAACACCTAGATGCAAATCATGGCTAGACACAATAGTGCTTGCTTTCTATCAGTTAATACCTAAAGTGCTATTTTCCAAGCCTTTGCTCTTGGCACTAGAATGTTCCCTAGACTCAGAGATTGGTGCTGTTCCCTTGCAAAGAGATTCTATTAAAGGAGTTTAGCTCTTAAGGTGAGTCTGACATGTATAAAAACAAGAGAAAAAGAGCTGGGTGCTGGTGGCCCATGCCTGTAATCCTAGTTACTCAGGAGGCTGAGATCTGAGGACTGCGGCTTGAAGGCAGCTCAGGCGGGAAAGTCCTAAGGAGATTTATTTTGGCTCATGGCTTCAGAAGTTCTAGTCCATAGCACGTGGCCCTGTTGCTTTGGGCATAGGGGGGCCTACTACATCATGGCGGGCGTGAGAGATAGAGGGGGGTTTATTTACTTCATGGCCGCTGGGAAGGAACGAGAGAGACAGGAAAGAGCTGAGGCCCAAGGTCCCCTTCCCATGCCTCCCACGAGGCCTCAACTCTTCCCCAAAGTGCCAAGCCATCAGCACAAATGACAGCCCCGGGCACCCACGGAGGGTGTGGAAGTTCCATGAGCTTCCTCTGCATGCAGTACCTCAGCCTAAACCTCTCCCATTTGGCCACTGCTGCTTTGTTTCCTTTAGAATAAAGCAGTGAACATAAAATACTTTTTGTTTTGTTTTGTTTTTGGCCAGTCCTGGGCCTTGGACTCAGGGCCTGAGCACTGTCCCTGGCTTCTTTTTGCTCAAGGCTAGCACTCTGCCACTTGAGCCACAGCGCCATTTCTGGCTGCTTTCTATATAGGTGGTGCTGGGGAATCGAACCCAGGGCATCATGTATAGGAGACAAGCTCTCTACCACGAGGCCATATTCCCAGCCCCCATAAAATACTTTTTGACTTCTCTGAGCCTCTCCAGCAAGTGACTGAGCTTGAGGAATAAGTCTGTGATAAGCCAGAAGTGAGGACCAGCTGTAGGAGGCTGAGCTCTTTACTTTGGGGATCTGATTCTAAGTATGGAAAGTGTTCAAAATTGAACTGTTGAACACTCAGATGGTGTCAAAGAACTTGGCTGGGTGCCGATGGCTCGCGCCTGTAATCCCAGCTACTCAGGAAGGCGAAATAGGAGGATCGTGGTGCCAAGTCAGCCAGGAAAAGTCCATAAGACTCCCACCTTCGATTAATCAGCAAAAAGCTGGGAGTGGAGTGGTGGGAGGGGAAGGAAAAGGGAGCGGGGAGAGGGGAAAGAATCTTCTCCGTAGGGCCTCAGGAAAGCACCTGGCCTCAGTGACTAACAGCTCCCAACTCTGGGCCTGGTTCTCAATTCTAGTATAACATGAGACATCCCTGAACATCCTGTTGCTTAGTGCTAACTGGATCCTTTTGGCACTAGCAGATGCCAGGATCACTTCTAATCCAAGTCAACAGGGCTATTCAAGGCCATACTGGACAAACCTGTCTCCCAGCATGTCACATGGAGAGACCAAGAACCCTGTACTCTGAAAGCCACTCCTCCTGTGGAGGAGGCCTGGGAGGGCGTGGCCTGGCGGATAGCCTTCTGGCCCTCCTGCCCTTTGAGACTGCCCCCACCCACTCTCATTTTGGCACTGTCCTTTGGGCAAAGTCTATAAGGAGGCATCTGTAGCTTTAACCCGCATTGGGAATACTATATACAGTCTGGGGCCAGGTTCTGGTGGCTCATGCCTGTAATCTGAGTGACTCAGGAGGCTGAGATCTGAGGAATCGCGGTTCAAAGCCATCCTGGGCAGGGAAGTCCATGAGACTCTTCTCTCCAAATAACCACCAAAAAGGCTAGAAATGGAGCTGTGGCTCCAGTGGTAGAACAGGGATAGCACCAGGGCCCAGAGTTCAAGCCCCAGGACTGGGCCCTTGCCTTTCTCCTCATCCCCACCCCCAGAAGGCAGCCTGGCCCATAGTTAGCTTACAGTTGTGAAATCAAAAGGTGCTACTAGACTCACAAATATTCCTGATGACCTGCAAAAGGGCTGACAGTAACCTGTCTGGATTAACGGTCTAAATCTAGCTTGTAGCAGATTACTTTGGGAAACTTGGACCTCCAACCTGCTGCACAGAAACTGAGATGGAGACGTTTAATAAGCCAGCGAGTCTGTAATTTGAAGATGAGACAGGATTTCCATTTTTGCAACTGGATAGGTTGTAAGCTTATTTTAGCTTGTGGACTCACTTTGCTCTTCTAAATCTCAGTCTATCACGTAGGTAGAGTGATGGGTGGCTTTCTTGGGCAGCTCGACATGATTCATCTTGCTCCTCCTCATGTTTAGGACCCCCTCAGGGGGATGGGGAGCAGCTCTGCTGAGCAGAACCAAGAAGGGAACTTCATGGCTGGGAGTGTGGCTTAGTGGTAGAGTGCTTGCTTAGTATGTAGGAAGCCCTGGGTTCGATTCCTCAGTACCACATACACAGAAAAAGCCGGAAGTGGGGCTGTGGCTCAAGTGGTAGAGTGCTAGCCTTGAGCAAACAAAAAAGCTCAGGGACAGCACCCAGGCCCGAAGTTCAAGTGGGGGGTGGGGTGAGGTCTCACAGACCTTCCTGTCCAGGCTGGCTATCAACCATTATCCTCAAGTTTCAGCCGCCTGAGTAGCTAAGATTACAGGTGTAAGCTACAGGTGTCCATCTCTGACCTTTTTTTAAAGTTTATCATGGCATGAAAAGAGTTGGGAAGCTTTCCTCTAAGGCCATTTCCCCAGGCTGACGTGGTGCTTTTACAGATTTTGGGAGTACCACCTGGTAGAAATGTAGCGCGCCTGGGCTAAGGTGCAGCTCAGGTGTTTCCTTTCTTCTCTTCTCCTAAAGCTTCCGAGGTGATCCTGACCTGATCTGCAAACTCTGCTCTAAGGGCCAAGAAGTTCTGCTATTTTCATTTACTAAGACTAAAAATAGCAAAGGCAGATGCAATACAAGTCCTGGGCAATGTGTGCATTCAGAAAGGACAGGAACAGAGCCCCCACCCCCTCCACCGCCCCACCAGATGGAGCCAAAGAAGAGTGCTTGCTTCCTGGCTGACAGCCCTGGGCTCATCAGATCCTGTCCCCCAACCCCCTACTGCCCCTTTTTTTGTGCCAGTACTGGGGCTTGAACTTGAGTCCTCATGTTCCTCCTTATTAGCTTTTTGCTCAAGGCTAGCTCTCTAGCTTTTCCTGCTGGGGCCGGTTTAGAACTGCGATCCTTCAGATCTCAGCTCCGAGGATTATAGTTGTGAGCCACCAGTGCTCAGCTTAAACTTGCTTCCTCTTTGGTTTTTTTGGGGGGAGGTGCCTATCTGGGGCCTTGAACTCAGGGCCTGTGGAGGGCTGTCCCTGAGATTTTTTCCCCTCCAAGGCTACTGCTCTATCACTTAAACCACAGCTCTACTGGCTTTTTGATTTATTTTATTTTATTGCCAATACTGGGGCTTGAACTCAGGGCCTGAGCACTGTCCCTGGCTTCTTTTTGCTCAAGGCAAGCACCTCTTGAGCCACAGTGCCACTTCTGGCTTTTTCTGTTTATGTGGTGCTGAGGAATCGAACCCAGGGCTTTGTGCATGCTAGGCAAGCACTCTACCATTAAGCCACATTTCCAGCTGGCCTTTTGATGTATTGGAGATAAGACTCTCGAAGACTTTCCTTTCCAGGTTGCCTCCAAACCATGATCCTTAGCTCGCAGCCTCCTGAGTAACTAGAACTACAGGTAAGAGCCACTGGTACCTGGCTGCTTCTTCTTTTTTTTTTTTTCTTTTAAGTCTTAAGTGTTATGGTCTTTTCCTTTTCCCTAAAAATATACTTGGTAAGCAGGTTTCATGGCAAACATTGCCTGACAGAATGATAGAATGGGCTTGGGTACTGCGCAGGCTCAAATGTCCCCTCTGACACTCAGACACATTTAATTGTCACTGCATCAGTACTGAGAGATGGGGCCATTCAGCTATGACCATCATCCCAGGAGTAGGTTAGTGACGGCTTTGTCATCAATTCAGTTCCCCCCACCCCCACCCCATCCTCCTCTTTGTGTCTTGCTTGGGCTGCCTTGCCCTTCATCAAGCTGTGATTCAGTGTATCATCTTCCCCGGCTGCTGGGCTTCCTGGCCTCCAGTCTGGCATTCAGTTATAGCGGCGAGGGATGGATTAAGGCCAATACCATCTCGGGACTCCATGGCACCGGTTGCCCAAACTTGGCACAACAGTCAATGTAACTTCCGAGGGTTCTTAGAGGTGAAAGATCAGATGCACACCATTTGGAATTTAGAAAAGCGAAAAAAAATTTTTTTTGGGGGGGTGCTCATCCTGGGGGTTTAAACTCAGGGTCTGGACACTGTCCCTGAACTTTTTTTTGCTCAACACTAGCACTCTACCACTTGCTCCATTTCTGGCTTTTGGATGGTTAACTGGAGATTAAGAATCTCACAGACTTTCCTTCTGTGGGTTGGCTTTGAACCATGATCCTCAGATCTCAGCCTCCTGAGTAGCTAGGATTACAGGTGTGAGCCACTGGCACCAGGCTTTCAGCTCCTTTCTTTGGGTGGTGTGTGTATGTGTGCGTGGCACTAGTGATCAAACCACAGCCTGTGCCCACACTCTACCACACTCCCCTGCTAAGGGCTTTTTCTGCTGAGAACGATGATGCAATTCCACAATCCAATCCCACTCCTGACGGAGGCCCAGAGGCCTGCCTTTGATTTGGCATTTAGGAATGCATTTGCTTTGATTTTGTTTGACTTATTTGGTCTGGTATTTTACTACCAAATCCCACGGGTGAGATTTGCAATTGTTCTGTATGGGGAGGGGGCGCCTCATTCATGCAAATGATGGGAGTAGCTTAAGTTGTTTTATTTCTCCTTTATGGCAGGGGTGGGGGAGTGGGGTGGGTGATAAACCCAAATACTTGTTCTCTAAGATGGCGCTGGGTGCTTTCTTAGTCCTTCCAGTAAAAAAAGCAGCTTTGTTAAAAAAAAAAAAAAGCATGGGCTGGGGATATAGCCTAGTGGCAAGAGTGCCTGCCTCGGATACACGAGGCCCTAGGTTCAATTCCCCAGCACCACATATACAGAAAACGGCCAGAAGCGGCGCTGTGGCTCAAGTGGCAGAGTGCTAGCCTTGAGCGGGAAGAAGCCAGGGACAGTGCTCAGGCCCTGAGTCCAAGGCCCAGGACTGGCCCCCCCCCAAAAAAAAAAAAAAAAAAAAAAAGCACGATAGCATTACATTTGGACATGCATTACATTTGGACAAACAGGAGCAGGGGGTCGTTGTCCTCCTCCTCCTCCTCCTCCTCTTCCTCCTCCTCCTCTTCCTCCTCCTCCTCCTCCTCCCCCTCCCCCTCCCCCTCCTCCTCCTCCTCGCTTTTGTAAGAGGACTAAACTCACGGTCTTCTACTTGCTATAAAGGCACTCTGCCACTTGATCCATGCCTCCAGTCCCTTTTTGCCTTGTTATTTTTGAGGCAAGCTTTCATTTTATGCCTGGGCTGACATGGGCTGTGATTTTGCTACTTGTGCTCTCTCTGTAGCTGGGCTAACAGACGAATGCCACTGTGCTCAGCCAGTTGGTTGAGATAGAGTCTCTCAAACTGCTTTTTCCCAGAACTGCAATGCCTCCATCTCTGCCTCCCAAGTAGCTAAGATTGTAGGCTTGAGTCACCATGCCTGGCCCAACCAAGTAACAATAACAACAACAATAATATAGTATATATAAGAATATCAGAATTAGCATATAGTGACTGTACTGAGGCTTGAATTCAGGGCCTGGGTACAGTCCCTTAGCTTTCTTACTCTACTCCTTGAGCCAAGGCTCCATTTCTGGATTTTTGGTTTTTCATTGGAGATAGGAGTCTCAAAGACTTTCTTGCCTTAGGTTGGCTTTGAACACGGATCTTTCAATGTCAGCCTTCCGAATAAGCTAGGGTGATAGGCCTGAGCCACTAGTGCCTAGAGCAACCAGATTCTCAAAAGGATTTTTACATCTTACCCCATGTAAATATAAAATCTACATCCAGTGAGTGAGTCCTCAGAGAGGGGCAGTTTTCTGGAAATTCGAACAAACAGCAGAGTTCTCCTGCCTTTCTGGCCAGGCCGAGAAAACACCCCAGGTGCCAGATTTCCTGGACTCATTTGTTAGGCTCTCACCAGGGGTCATTCAGCCCAGGGATTTCTCTTCACCCCACATGAGAGGGGAGAAGAGGCATCCAGACCGCAGGACAAAACCAAAACAAAACAAAAAACTGTGGAATTCTCATCTGAAGTCTAAAGTAGAAAGGGTGGGGGCGTGGTTCAGCAGGAGAGAACCTGCTAGCAAGTGTGAAGCCCTGACTTCAAAACCCAGTAAACAAAGCAACACAAAAGCTATGCGTGACCACTAGTCAGATGGAGAGCCCTTTACATCCTTACCTGTAACAAGATCAGGTCCAAAAGGCAGTAGACGGCAAACCCGTGGAGGGCTGACAAGAACTGGCCTGTGGATCTTTGGGGCCTAGCACAGAGTCTAGCACACACTATGTACCAACGAATAAATGCTAGCTAAAGCCATTTCTTAGAGCCTTGCTGTGGATGGGCTTCACCGAGTTTCCTGTGGCTCTCCCTCCAGAAATCCCCATGTCAGCACTGCTGGCAGACAGCAGGGCTGAGACTTGGGGTGTGGGCTTTGTCCTAGGCATGGGAAGAAGCCCGCTGGCACACTTCATCTCCAGTCACTTGGTGTTAGACCCAGTTGTGACAACTAAAAAATGTCACCAGACAGTGCCAGATGTCCCCAGGGGTGAAATTGTCCCCACTGGAGAATCACTGGTCTACAGACACCTTTGCTTTACATTCACGTTAATCAATATTTTACACACACACACACACACACACACACACACACACGGCTGGCAATACAACTCATGTTTAGTGGCTGAGCACTTACATAGCATGTGTAATGACATGTTGTAATCCCGACAATTGGGAGATAGAGTCAAAAAGATTTTGAGTTCAAAGCCAGCCTGGGTTATAAATCAGTACCCTACCTGAAAGAAAGAAGGAATAGGAAGAAAGGAAGAAAAAAGATAGGAAGGAAGGAAGGAAGGAAAAAAGGAAGGAAGAAAAGAAGGAAGAGAAAAATAGAGAAGAAAGAAAAGAAAAAAGAGAAGGAAGAAAGAGAGGAGAAAAAGAGAGAGAAAAGAAAAAGGAACAAAGGAAGGAAAGAAAAAGAGATGGAAGAAAGAGAGAAATAAAGAAGGGGGGAGGGAGGGCTGGGCATGGTGGTACACATAAGTAATCCAAGTATTTGGAGGGCTGAGGCAGGATGAGGAGTTTGAGGTCAACACAATGAGATATTGTATCCAAAACTCCCAAGGCAACCGACAACCAAACCCACCCCAAAGTGCACCCCCACACAAACCCGCTCCTTCTCCACCTTCTACACAAGGGAACTGCGTATCTTCTTTCTCTTCCCCTGTGCACTGGAGGGATGTCTGAAAATGGACAAGCCACACTTTCCTTCACCTACGCTGCTTGTGCCTCTGGGACGGAGCTGCAGGGAGACACTAAAGATGCCACAGTCACCATTTTATCATGGAAGCCACTGCTCGTGAATGCCTGCAGTGAGCCAGGGAACAAAACAAGTCCACCTGACCATCTGCCAGCACCCAGGGCCTGCAAGCGGGAACTCCCCGAGCCAGACTAGGCCTCAGGCTGGATGTTGACCTTTGGCTTTGCACCCCCAAATGGCCCACTCAGAGTTTTGGGGAACAGTCTCTTTGCCTGGGTCCCTCTGCGGGCATGCTCTGATGCATGGATTGATCACACGGCGTTCCTCGCCCCTCTGTCAGAATCTTCACCTTGAAATCTTGGCAGCGCATCAGAGAGTCACGATGGAACTTTGGCAGGAGCCAAAAGCCGCCTATCCACCTTCTAACAAGCTGCGCAGAGGTCAGCTTGGCCTCTCTGGTGCTTCGCTCTTTCTGTTAGAGAAACCATGCTGATTTTTTTTTTTAATTTAATGATCTTACCCCAAAAGATCCTCCACTAGACAGAGGAGTAAAAGTGAAGGCTCACAGACTCTCAGGAGTGGCAACCCAAAGCCCTTGATTTGGATGGAAAACAGCAGGACTGCCAAAATGAGAATAAGGTGCATGCTGGGCGGCTCTGGACTCCCCAAAGTGTCCTTCTGAACCCCTGGGGAATGATGGCACCATCGCTGTCAGGCAGAGGGCGGGCCCCTGGAAAATCCCCAGCTCTGGTCACTTAACTGAGAGTGGCATTCTGCGGTGCAGAGCTCAGAGGTTTCCAGGGAGAAATGGAAAAAGACAAGCGAGAGCCTCAATCTCCTCCGCTGGCCTGGGTAGCAGGTGTGCTGTGGTAGTGGGGTGAGAGGTGTGGTGTGCCCCCACATAACCCTGGCCTGGATCCATTAGCATCCAACATCTCGGAACAGACTCTGCCCACGGGCGCAGGAAGCTCACTCCTGTTTACGATGCTGACACGGCAATGTAGAGGGATGGATGGGAAGAAAAAACCCCATAAGGCAGTAAGTCTCAGATGGAAAAAAAAAAAAAAAAAAGAACCCTGATTCACAACTGCTAGCTTAATGGTAACAAATTCATCTTCTTTCATAGAACTCACTATGAAATTGTCACTGCTGGGAGAAAAATACAAAGCTGTGGCCTTCACTCATTCATTCCACGACTGTGAGAGCATCTGCTGCTGAGTGCTCGTGCTCCAGTACTGCGGACGGAGGAGAATAAAGGAAGACGAGGAACTGGGCTTGGTGAGGCTGAGGCGAGGGTTCCAATCTAGAGCGATCTCATGAGCTAACCTGAACTAGCATGACCTAATGCGATCTACCGTGACCTAGCCTAAGCCAGCGTGACCCAACACGATCTAACATGAACTAGCAAGACTCAATATGACCTAACACAATCTAATGTGACTTAATACAGAGGCTCTAATGTGAGCCAGTATGATCTAACATGATTCGCCAGAAGCTAGTATGATCATGTGCTGGCATGCTCTAACATGCGCCAGCATGATCTAGAAGCCATGGACCACAGACTGGTTGGGGAGCATGTGCTCAGGAAGGCTCCCTAGTGAGAAGCAGTGTTGGGGCTGACCTCTAAGGCAGACCAGCTGGGGTTTTTAAGCAGGGAATGACAAGGTCAGAGCTGGGTGTGGAGAAGGGTGTTAATTATTTACAACTGTGTTGAGTAGCCACAGACTTGGAAATGGTCTGCCAGGTTGTGATTCTATTCTTAGTCCTGGCACATTCACAATAGTCACACAACCAAAACAGCCTAGAAAACTCACCCCTCTCGCTGCTGGGGAGTTTCAACTCCAGTCTCAGATTCTGGGGCGGGGGGCTGTCAAGTAAAAGTGAGTTGGGGGAGTCTCAAGGAAGTCCCATGGGCATTCTTCTCATTGTAGGTGGGGTACGTTATGTAGCCCTTCGTGGGACTGCCAGAGCTGTGGAGGGGGAATTCTTCCTGGTCCTGCAGATCTCGGGGAGCAGAGATGAGCCCTAGAGGTACTTTTTTTCTTTCATATCCATTAAGTTACCCTGAGACTTCAGGACAGGCAGAGCAGGCTCTGAGTGTCAGACTGGACCCAGAGGTCCATCCAGCTCCAGTATCCTCTGGCTCTAGGGTACGCCTTCCCAGCCTTGGCAGTACTGGATGATAATTGTTGCAAAGGGGTGCTCTGTACTGGAAGGGTGTTTAGCAGTACCCCCAGCGTGTACCCACTAAACGCCAGAGCAGTGACAAGCAAAGCTGGCACGAGACAAGCATCTTGTGGGGGCAACGTTGCCCCAGTGGGAGTCTGCAAAAGACTTTTCTACTTTGTTCACTCTCCTCCCACTGAGTTGTCCACCCATTGTACTGGACTCTCTTGCAGCATTCGACACAGCTGATCGCCTTCTTCCTCCTGAAACTTAAATTCCTTGACAGACCCTCCTCATCTTCCTCCTAATTCTCTGGCCAGTACTTTATGGACTCTTGGTACCCCCTCTTCCTCTTCCGGAACCCCTTTCCCATTACACTGTATGTGCTCTCCCATTCATTCACAGGACTCAAAATGTCTTCTAACTGCCACGTTCATCTCAGATCCTCTCACCTAAGCCCCACTCATTGTCCTTTGTTCACGATGTTCACTGCCATCACTAAATCTACTCACCTTCCTCCAAAATCTCTTCGTCCCCTCATCATTTCAGTAAATGGCACAGCCATATTTAACTGTTGCCCATACCAGAATCCTTAGCATCATCTTGAGCCTTCTCTCTCTCACCCCTACATGCAGTCCATGAACGATCTCTGTCAATTCCAGCTTCAAAATGTAGCTCAAACTGTGCATGGTAGCATACACTTATAATCCCAGCATGCAGAAGGTGAAGGCAGGAGAGATTTAAGATGTAAGCCCAACTGAGGCTATGTAGTGAGACTATCTCCAAACAACAACATCAAAGCCATCTACTTCTCTGAAGTCTGCCGTAAGCATCCTGGTTCAAGCCACCATGTAACTTCATATATCCTGAACAACCAACTATGGAAAGGAGTCTAATGAGTTTGGTGACTTCCTCACTTCCACTCTGCCTTGCCCCAGTGTATTCTTCACATAGAAACAGCTTTAAAAAACGTACACAAGGGGCTGGGGATATGGCCTAGTGGCAAGAGTGCCTGCCTCGGATACACGAGGCCCTAGGTTCGATTCCCCAGCACCACATATACAGAAAACGGCCAGAAGCGGCACTGTGGCTCAAGTGGCAGAGTGTTAGCCTTGAGCGGGAAGAAGCCAGGGACAGTGCTCAGGCCCTGAGTCCAAGGCCCAGGACTGGCAAAAAAAAAAAAAAAAAAAAAAAAAAAGTACACAAGACTCTACTACTGTTTTTTTGTTTTGTTTTGTTTTTTGTTTTGTTTTGTTTTTTTTGCTAGTTAATTGGAGGTATCAGTTTCATTGACTTTCCTGCCCAGGCTGTCTTTGGATTGTGATCCTCAGATCTCAGCCTCCTGAGTAGCTAGAATTACAGGTGTGAGCCACTGGCAGTTGGCTGGGATTCACTTTTAATATTTATCATTTCCTTGTTTATGTGGTGTGGAGGAATCGAACCCAGAGCCTCCTGCATGCTAGGCAAGCACTCTACCACTAAGCCACATCCCCAGCCCACGGGATTCACTTTTACTAAGCTCATTTATTACAGCTTTGAACAGCCTGGATGAACTGGAGAGAAGGGTTTCAAGGCCCACATGTAGGGCTTAAGGACAAGTCTGAGGCCCTGATTCCAAACATACTGTGTGTGACTGGCTGCATGTTGTTAAACAACAGAAATAGCCCTACATCTGTTGTCATTACACTTACAAGCTGGTCACTCAAGCTCCATCAGCAGCCATTAACAAAAGAAGAACAAGATCTCAATGGTGACTCGCAGTAACAAACAGTAAAATAAAAAGGAGATGGAAAGGTAAAGGGCAGATCATGGTAGGACAGAAATCAGAGGGAAAAGTGTTCCTTTAAATAAATATATCCTCAGCCAAGAACAAAGACTCTCTCACGCACATACATGCTATTTTAAGAGAATGGTTCTGGGCCAACATGACCTATCAAAGTTTTGAGGACTGATTGAGGATTTTCTTTATGTGAAATCCAGAGAAACAAATGAAATGCAGTTCCTGATCTGGGTGCAGTGGGACACACCTGTAACCTCAGCACTTAGGAGGTTGAGGCAGGAGTTTGAGGCCAGCTTGGGCTACGCAGACTCTGTAGCAAAACATGAATACCAAAATCAAAGTTATGTGTGTATATACATATACACATATATATTCTGTAATCCTAGCTACTCAAGAAGCTGAGATCTGAGAGGATCAGGGTTCAAAGCCAGCTTGGGCAGGAAAGTTTGTGAGATTCTTTTATTTTTATTTTTGCCAGTCCTGGGGCTTGAACTCTGGGCCAGGGCACTGTCCCTGAGTTTCCTTTGTTCAAGGCTAGCACTCTACCACTTGAGCCACAGCGCCACTTCTGGTTATTTCTGTTTATGTGGTACTGAGGAATCAAGCCCAGGGCTTCATGCATGCTAGGCAAGCACTCTGCCACTAAAGGCACATTCCCAGCCAAGTTTGTGAGATTCTTATTTCCAATGAATCACCAGAAACCCAAATGTAGAGTTGTGACTCAAGTGGTAGAGCACTAGCCTTGAGCAAAAAAAGCTCAAGGACAGCATCCAGGCTCAGAGTTCAAGCCCAGGACCAGCACAAAAAGAAAGAAATATACCACTGTTGTTCAGATTGTGTTGGGTAGAGAGGAAAGCTAGACAGAAACGGAGTAGCAACCAGGCCCAGTGATGAGACCCAAGGAAGAGCAGACTTCTTAATTTTGAGACCTCCATTAAAGAACTCAGCAAGATGTGACTCAAATCTCAGTCCACACAGAGCCAAAGGAAAGGCTCCCATATTACGAGGCACTTAGTAACTATCTCTTGAGTGTTATGAGTGAACGAACAACCGGACGAAAGAACACATGGGTGAATGAATGAATGAATGAATGAATTTCCTCCACCTACTACCCATCTATTACTTACCTCGGATTCTTTGTAGTAGCGTTCTGGAATTTCATCGCAGGCAATATCAATAAAGCAAACTTCTCTTTCTAGGTCTTTGGCTTCATTGTCAAAAATCTGGAAGGACAGAGCAAGATATCAAAGGTTACACACCACATGCGCCAAGGTGCCCCGACATGGGTGCTACCTAGCCCGAGGCACAGTGACGCCCAGTGCGTCACCACAGGGTGCCGTGGTTTTCGCCTGCCCCAGGAATGTTCAGGAATCACGGAGAAGGTTTTTATCCATTGCCTGGGTTTTTGTCACTTCAGAGGCAGGTGTGGCAGCCAGCACCGCTTGGTGAGGGCGAGAAGACAAAGCAGGCTCATTTTAGATGCTTGGGAGAGAGGAAAGAAAATCTCTTCAAAAATCTCTTCCCAAACTGAAGTCTGCTACTTTTTTTTTTTTTGGCCAGTTAATCTGAACAGGGAAAGTGAAGCGTCTAACAAGGGTCTGGTTAGATTTGAGACTATATATATGTGTGTGTGCGCGCGCGTGCGCACATGCATACATGCATATATGTGTATATACATATATATGTAAATTTTTTTGTCAGTCCTGGTACTTGAACTCAGAGCCTGAGCACTGTCCCTGGCTTCTTTTTGCTCAAGGCTAGCTCTCTACCACTTGAGCCACAGCGCCACTTCCGGTCTTTTCTGTATATGTGGTGCTGGGGAATCAAACCCAGGGCTTCAGGCATGCTAGGCAAGCACTCTACCGCTAAGCCACATTTCCAGACACGCATATATTCTCATTAACATGTTTATATCTACCTAATCTCACAAACAATGCACGCTTGATGCCGAAAAATACAGATGAGAAAAAGCCACAAATCCCATTACCTGGAGGAACAGGTGCATTTTTCTTGACTATGAAATACTGTTATTTCCGTGTGTGTGTGTGTGTGTGTGTGTGTGTGTGTGTGTGTGTGTGTGTGTGTGTGAACAGAAGTAGGGCTCAATAAGATGCTGCCTTGGCTGCCTGCCAACTGCTCTCTACTGGTCCAAAGTGTTCATTAATTGAAAAAAAAAAAAGCAAGACAGCCACACTCTATAGATATAAATGATTCTGGCAGAATGATTAAGTCCCTCTAGTTTTCCTCTGTGTCAGTTTTTTTCTGGTCTAAAGGGAAGAGGATGCTTTGGAAGGACCATAATTAGACCAAGTTTAGAGTAGCCACCATCTCTGGAGGAAATCTCAGCCTCGCCCCACCTTTCTGCTGAGCTAGTTCCTACAGGGCATCATTAGGTAACACTAATTACATCCCACTCTTCAGAAGATAATAGAATATTTGGAAGAACAAGTTGTCTGACACCTAAGAACATTGTCTTGACTCAAATTTGATGCCTATTAATAACATAGACTCCTACCCGACAGCACCTGGAGGCCTGTGTACTTGCTACTCTCTTCTCCCTTTGCATGGCAAGGTGAGATTTCCAATTGCTCTCTGAAAAAAAAAAAATCCTGGTGCAGCAGATACTTCTCCATGTCTGCTGTTGGTTCTGCCACCAATTTTCTTCTACAACATTTGGATGGTCAATTTGCAACCCAATCTAACCTGAGATGGCCCCCACAATTCCTTTAAGGTGGACAAAGACCCGTTCTTAGCTCAGCCCTAGCTCCTTCCACTGCCACTAAACTCAAGTGCTTTGGGACATCGCTAAAATGTTTGGAAGGGACAGGGCGACTGCCTTGAAATGAAACCCACAGTGGGCACGTTGAGTTGAGAAATCAGTTGTGAAATAAAATACTGGGTCTCAGATTATATAAGTCAGAGACTCTTTCTTTCCCTCCCTCCCTCCCTCCCTCCCTCCCTCTCTTCTTTCCTTCCTTCCTTCCTTCCTCCCTTCTTTCCTTCCTTTTCCCTTCCTTCCTTCCTTCCTTCCTTCCTTCCTTCCTCCCTCCCTCCCTCCCTTCCTTCTCCTTCTGTCTCTCACAAGGGTAAGCCAAGAAAAGAAAGCCACATGTCCCGTTCAGAAAACAAAACAGAATACTCAGAGGGAACAAACTTCTAGAGAGCAAATTACAACAGAAGTTAAAAAAAAAAGGGGGTGGTGGTGGTAGAATAGGGTGTCAGTGGCTCACCCCTGTACAGTTACTCGGTAGACTGAGATCTGAGGATCACAATTCAAAGCCAGCCCAGGCATGAATCTAATTCACCACCAAAAAGCCCGAAGTGGAGCTGTGGCTCTCTGGTAGCGCTCTAGCCTTGCACAAAAAAAGCTGAAGGACAGTCTCCAGGTTCAAATTCAAGCCCTAGTATTAGTACACACACACACACACACGACTGGACATTTATTGGTAAAAATCTAAGAGATACAAATAAAAGGAAACAAGCTGTTGTTAAAGGACACATGATGTGGCCGTCTGTCTAGTTGGGTCACTCCTTGTAGCCGCTCTAGCTGCTGAGCTTTGGGACTGCGCCGGGTGCAGGACAGCAAGCCTGGCCAGTAGAGGGCGCTAGAGGGACGCTGCAGGAAGCCAGGGAAGCCTCCCAGGTCTGGATCCTGAGGCCAAGCCGCCTGGAAGACAGGGTTGCTGACCGTCCAGCAGCCCTGGCCGGGGCTCAGGAGCCCCTTCACTGTGGCCTTCTCCGAGCAGGCAACACTGCCCTCCAGGCCTTGCACTGGCAGCGTGCCCGCCAGTCTACCAGTGCTCACCTTGCCTGCGCCCCAGCTGGCTTTCTGCTGCCCAGCGACTGAACCAGCGCTGGCTCAGGCCACCTCCTGAACTCCTTCCTCTATGGGCCCGCGGGCCACACGCACACCTTCTGGGGGGGGGCGCTGTGCCAGCCCCCATGCGCCCCTGAGAGGGGCCGTGACTGGGAGGGAGGGAGGTCCTGCCCTCCCTTCACCTGGAGTTCCCATCTGAGGGTCGTCCATGGGGGATGGCAGGGGTGAGTGTGAGAGGGAGTGAGAACTTTGCCACAAAGGAGAGAGAGAGAGAGAGACAGACAGACAGACAAACAGACAGACAGGGGAGACAGAATTCCTTCTTCAACAAGGCCCCAGGCTTCATCTTTAGCCACCACCATGGCAGCTGCACAACGAGAGGGTGTTTCTCCCCGTCCCCCTCCCTCCTGTCTCCCCACCGGTCATGGGTGGTGGACTGTGGCTCCCATCAGGTTGACCCCCCCCAACCCCTACCCCTCCCCCACGAGGGAACAAGTTAGGAGTTTTTCACATTTTCTTTTTTGCAGTACTGGGGTTTGCCCTGGAGACCCCATGCTTGCCAGGCAGGTGCTTTACTGCTGAACCACTCCTCCGGTCACCCACAGGGGAAGAAAAAGTGCAAGAAGAGAGTCCCTGAAATACACATGGAGCAACACTGCGATGGGAAGGCAAAGCTGCAGAACAGGAGCCCATACATTTTTTTTTTTTTTTTTTTGGCCAGTCCTGGGGCTTGGACTCAGGGCCTGAGCACTGTCCCTGGCTTCCTTTTGCTCAAGGCTAGCACTCTGCCACTTGAGCCACAGCACCACTTCTGGCCGTTTTCTGTATATGTGGTGCTGGGGAATCGAACCCAGGGCCTCATGTATACGAGGCAAGCTCTCTTGCCACTAGGCCATATCCCCAGCCCCATACATTTTTTTTTTAAGGGAGAATTTCCTTTCTTTGTAAAGCACAATGAACAATTAAGTACTAAGTATCATATACATTTTCATAGATATTTTTTGACCTAGAAAGTTTACACTTGGAGAATATATCTTTTTCTTTTTCCTGTGCCAGTCATGGGGCTTTTTGTGCTCCAAGCTAGCACTCTACCACTTGAGCCACAGCTCCACTTCTGGATTTTCTGGTAGCTAATTGGAAGTAAGAGTCTCACAGGCTTTTCTACCTAAGCTGCCTTCGAACTGCCAGCCTCAGATCTCTGCCTCCCCAATAGCTAGGATGACAGCTCTGAGAAAGTATTTTCTGGAAATAATTCTAATCAGAGGAAAAACTTGATGCACAAAGATTGTCATTACATTATTATTACTGGAATGGCAAAGGGAGAAAAGATAAGGGGTTAAAAGGAAAAGGGGAAAATATTCCACTGGGAGGGAATGGCCGAGGAAAGTAGGATACATGCATTTGCTGAACAGGGCGTACTGGGATTACTGGCATGCGTCACCAGGCCCGGCTCCGTCTCAGTTGGAGCACTCAGGAATAAGCAGTAGAACTGTTTAGTCTGGCCCCTTCCTGGGTGCAAACACACGGAAGTCACACCCTCCACAGTTGTTTCCATTTTTCTTTTTTGCCCCGTTCTTTAAAAAAAGTTTCTCAGGAACTAGATGTTTTTTAACTTGAGAAATACAGTCAAGAACAAGGAAAAAATTAGCAACCACCCTGAAGTTTAGACATATCTTAACTTCAGGCAGGATCAAATATTAAGACTCAACTTCATACTACATCTAGTGCCATCTTGTTATTTGAGACCTCCTACCCCTACCCTAATACATCTTTTTTTTTTTTGCTGTTGTTGATATTTTGAGGGGTGGGATGTACAGATACATTACTT
The DNA here is from genome assembly GCF_023159225.1 of Perognathus longimembris pacificus. Classification (NCBI taxonomy): domain Eukaryota; kingdom Metazoa; phylum Chordata; class Mammalia; order Rodentia; family Heteromyidae; genus Perognathus; species Perognathus longimembris. The sequence goes on from NC_063177.1 coordinate 45,335,202, forward strand.
TAACACATTAGGGGTTCTGAGAACCATCATTACAATTCACATGTAGAATCATTCCATCACCCCAAGAAAGATTTATAGCACTCCCTCCCTTCCCAGCCCTGGTTACCAAAGACCTGTTCTCCATCCCCACATTTTATTGTTCTAAGACTCTCAGACAGGTCCCAAGGATGTAGCTCAAGTGGCAGAGCATTTGCCCGGCATGTGTAGGATCCTGGGTTCAATTCCCAGCACCACAAAAGAAGGGAAAGAAACCTGGGACAAATGGAATCCCAGAGAATGAATTTTTTTTTTCCTTTCCCTTTTTGCCAGTCCTGGGCTTGAACTCAGGGCCTGGGCACTGTCCCTGTGCTTCTTTTGCTCAAGGCTAGCACTCTACCACTTTGGGCTTTTTCTGTGTATGTGGTGCTGAGGAATGGAACCCAGGGCTTCATGCATGCTAGGCAAGCACTCTACCACTAAGCCACGTTCCCTACCGGAGAATGCAATCTTTTAAGACTAGTTCTTCTTGTTCAGAAGAACTCTTCTGAAATCCTTTGTCTTGCGCATTTCAAAGGTCATTCCTTCTCAGGGCTAGGTAGTATTCCATTGTGTGGATGCACAGCTGTTTGTCTCTCGTCTCCTCTGACCAGAGCTGCTAAAGCATTAGTGAGCACCAAGTGTTCATTTCACTAGGGTCAAAACTCACAAGTGGGATCTCTAGGTTGTGTTTCTTCATTAAAAACAGGTCTCTTGGGCTGGGGATATAGCCTAGTGGCAAGAGTGCCTGCCTCGGATACACGAGGCCCTAGGTTCGATTCCCCAGCACCACATATACAGAAAACGGCCAGAAGCGGCGCTGTGGCTCAGGTGGCAGAGTGCTAGCCTTGAGCGGGAAGAAGCCAGGGACAGTGCTCAAGCCCTGAGTCCAAGGCCCAGGACTGGCCAAAAAAAAAAAAAAAAAAAAAAAAAACAGGTCTCTTGACTCCTGGAGTAGATTAAAGCGTATCTGTCTCCCAACTCCCAGCTGCCAAGAACCTCAAGGCCAACTTGATTTGGAGACAGGGTTTCTGCAGACATCATGGAGTTAGGGACCCTGGAATGAAATCCTGGATTGAGGGTTGCCCCTAAACGCTAGAGGTAGTAACAGATGCAATAACGACACAGGACACGGAAGTTGGGAAGTGTGGCTCAAGTGGTAGAGCACCAGCCTTGAGCCAAAGAGCCAAGTGAGCATGTGTGCTCCTGAGTTCAAGCCCCAGTACTGCTACAAAAAGAAAACAGGAAATCTAAGACGCAGGACTGTGGGCACGGGAGAGGAAGGCTGTGTGAGCACAGAGGCAGAGACTGGAACAACTCAATGACAAAGCAAGGAACTCCGGGGGCCCCCGGAAGCAGGGGGAGACACGGGAGGACCCCCATGAGGAGCTGAGAGGAAGCAAGGCCCTGTGGTCACCTTAGTGCAGCCTCTGGCCTCAGAACCTCCAGGGGATTTCTTTCTGCCGTTGGTGTCTTTCAACAGATGTGCTGTCCTAGGGTAGCCTGGATCCACTCGTGGTAAGGACCCCTTTCTTCTTCCTGCAGAGCTCCATGGCGCCCTCCAGGCTCTGGAGCAAGAGGCTTGTGTGTGAAGACAAGTAGCCATTTTGTTGTCTGTGCTCAATGAGTTTTGAGTTGGAAAACTCAACAAAAACAAGGCTGGGTGCTTAGTGGCTCACACCTGTCACCCTAGCAACTAAGGAGGCTGAGATGTGAGGATCATGGTTCAAAGCCAGCCCAGGTAGGAAAATCTATGAGACTTATTTCCAATGAACCAGCCAGAGGTGGTGCTGTGGCTCAAGTGGTAGAGGGCTAGCCTTGAGCAAAAGAAGCTCAGGGACAGTGCTCAGGCCCTGAGTTCAAGCCCCAGAACTGGCAAAAAGACAAAAACAACAACAACAAAAAAGTGTGGCACCCAACAGGCCAATGGTAGACATTAGTTCATTTGCTTTCTCTATCCTCCATCCCAGAGTCCCCTGGTTTCAACACAACAGGCAGAAGAAACTCCATAACAACAATGCATCAGGCAGACAGAGGACAAGAATGACCTGAAGGTGAGATTCAGAATGAAAAAGCTGCCATGAAGCTGCACACCAGTGGTTCACACCCCTAATCCCAGCTACTCAGCAGGCTGAGATGTGAGGATTGCTGTTCAAAGCCGGCCCAGGCAGGAAAATCTATGAGTCTTTTATCTCCAATTAACCACTAGACAGCCATTAGTAGCGCTGTGGCTCAAAGTGGTAGAGCGCTGCTAGCCTTGAGCAAAAGGGCTCAGAGACAGCACCCAGGCCCTGAGTTCAAGCCCCACAATTGACCAAAAAAAAGAGCTGCCATGACCCAGGCAGGGAAAAAGGAGACATGAAGAAGCCTGGGGCTGTAGAGGGAGGTGGAGGTCTTGGGGTAAAAGAGGGTGCGGAGGAGGGGAAGGAGCAGTTGAGACCACAGGCATGGCCCCCTGGAGGAAGGGACACTTGTGTGCCAGGGTTTTTTTTTTTTTTTTTTTTGGCCAGTCCTGGGCCTTGGACTCAGGGCCTGAGCTTCTCCTTGGCTTCTTCCCGCTCAAGGCTAGCACTCTGCCACTTGAGCCACAGCGCCACTTCTGGCCGTTTTCTGTATATGTGGTGCTGGGGAATCGAACCTAGGGCCTCGTGTATCCGAGGCAGGCACTCTTTGCCACTAGGCTATATCCCCAGCCCGTGTGCCAGGGTTTGAAGTACCAGAAAACTGGGCAGAGGGCTGAGAACACTTTCAAGCCACAAGCCGAAGGAATAAGTCTCATGCTAGGCACCAGGGGCAACCCTGAGCTCATTTGGGAGCCATTAAAGGTGAGCAAGAAGGGCCAGGAGATGATCACCAAAGTGACATCCAGATTGATGACCAAAAGGTTCAAACAGGGTCCCGATCAGGTGCTCCAAGTCACAGCAGCTAATTACAGGGACAGAGAATTACATTCAAGACATACAGCCACGCCACAAATACTTGACTCATTGACTAAGAAGGCTTTCACAGCGTGTGTGTCCGCACACACGCACGCGCGCGCACACACACACAACCACTTCTAAGTGTCGACTCCCAGGGCAGCTGTAACAAGGCTTCTTTTAGAAACTTGAACTAATTTTGGTACAGAGTGTGAATTCTCCCTCTGGGCTGGCGGGCTCAGGAGAGTCAGCGTCCAACACCTCCCAGGGCCAGTGGGCCGTTTCCCCGCAGCTGGATCAATACTGCCTCCCAAAATAAGTCTCAGCAGCTGGGCTTAAAATAGCTCCCCCTCCCCCTCCTCCCCGCCGTTCCCTCTGATCTCAATTCACACGGTGGGCTCTGAGCAGGGACGGCGGGCTGCTGGTGTTCTCGTAAAGGTGACAGGTTGATATTGAACTTGGAAGGGTTCCCAGGGCCTGGCCTTTAACAGCCGCGGTGTTTGGTGTCTGTCTCCTCCAGGTGACTTTGATCCTCTCATTCCCTGAACTTGTGTGGGAGCCGAAACAATGAAGCCTTTGCGAAGATTCTGGGCTGATGCCTCCCCCCTACGCACAGGGACACAAGGCCGGTGGCTTTGGGAGGCCACACTGGAGGCCTAAAGGGGTGAGGCCAGCCGCCCTGGTCTGCGAGAGGCCAGTGTTCCCCTGTCTTGTTCCGCCCCAGCAAATGTCCTGAACTTCAGCGCCCGTGTGTGTCTCCTTCCAGCTCCTTCCTGAGCAGCCTCTCAGGGCCAAGCGGTGCAGTGGGCACCAAACCCAAACCACTTCAGAATCAAGAGATCCCAACTACAGTGAGGAAAAAAAACACAAGTCAAAAAGCAACCGGTTCCATTTTCCTGCTAGATTGTGCTTTGTTTGGCTTTCTTTTCTACCTGGCCTGTGTGGTAACTATCTCCAGAAGAAAAGCCAAGAACTGGCTCAGTTCCTTACCCAGGGCCTGTGGAAGACTCTGGAAGGAGCACCCCAGGCAAGGTGAAGAGACCGGTGAGATGGGTGTCCAGGCTCCTGGCTGGACCCCTTGATTCTGCTTTCCCCCCATGGGTGAGAAAGCACAGCTCGCCCTGGCTGTACACCAGCTCTCATCACGAATCAACTTTGGGCACTGCAAGAATTCATTTAGAAAGAACCATCTTTTCTGTTTTTATTTCTTAATAAGTGAAGCCAGTGTCCTACCATAATCACCGTACATCTTTATTATGGAAAATATAGGGTTGGAGCTAGCGTGCTTGCCTAGCACGCATGAGGCTCTGGGTAAAGTAAAAAACAAAGGCAAGACAAAACCAAACAAACAAAAGAAAACATAATTGTTGTTTTTTAAAAAAGGTGTAGAGAAGCTGGTGTGGAGGCCGCCAGCCAGGCAGACCTGGGTGAGATCAGACCTGGGCAGATCAGGCTGCGGTGTGGATGGGACAGGTGGAGGGCAATGGACCGCTCTGCTGTCATCTGTAAAGTGAGAACACACTCCCTGTGCGAGGGGCCAATGACAGTGCAGCGAAGGCGTCCTGCCAGTGACGGAGGTGGTGGTGCTAAGGGCCAATCACCGATGAGGATTTATTTTAACTCCCTGTTGAGAACCTAGGGCCTTACTGTAAGTTAGGTAAGTATTCCTCCACAGATCTCATCCCTAGCCTCTTCTTACTAGTGTTTTGGAACAGGCACCAAGGTGCCCAGACTGGCCTCAAAGTTTTTTTTTTTTTTTTTTGCCAGTCCTGGGCATTGGACTCAGGGCTTGAGCACTGTCCCTGGCTTCCTTTTGCTCAAGGCTAGCACTCTGCCACTTGAGCCACAGCGCCACTTCTGGCCCTTTTCTGTATATGTGGTGCTGGGGAATTGAATCCAGGGCCTCATGTATATGAGGCAAGCGCTCTTGCCACTAGGCCATATCCCCAGCCCTGGCCTCAAAGTTTTGATCCTCCTGACTCAGCCTCCAAATGTAGCTGGGATTCTAGCTGTTCATCCTAATACTTTGTTCCCAATATACTCTCGTGTGTGTGTGTGTGTGTGTGTGTGTGTGTGTGTGTGTGTGTGCCCACTCGGGCACTTGAACTCAAGGCCTGGGCACTGTCCCAGAGCTTCTTTTGCTCAAGGTTAATGCTCTATCACTTGAGCCCCAGCTCCCTTTCTGGCCTTTTATGTAGCTTACTGGAGATAGAGTCTCACGGCTGGGCTGGCTTTGAAGCACAATCTACAGCTCTCAGCCTCCTGAGTAGCTAGGATTACAGGTGTGAGCCACGGGCATCTAGCTTCCTTTATTTTTTTTCCTTGCTGGTCCTGGGGCTTGAACTCTGTCTGGGTCTGAGCACTGTCCCTGAGCTTCTTTTGCTCAAAGCTAGTGCTCTACCACTTGAGTCACAGTGACACTGCCAGCTTTTTCTGAGTAGTGTAAAGGCAAGAGTCTCATGGACTTCCCTGCCCAGTCTAGCTTCAAACTGCAACCCTCAGGTCTCTCAGCCTCCTGAGTAGCTAGGATTACAACAGGCATGAACCACCAGAACCTAGCTTCTTTCTGAAAAACTTGTATTTTTATTGTCTTTAAATAGTTGTGCAGAGGAATTATCATTCTATAAATCAGTTTATAAGCACAAAGCATATTGACTGTTGTCACCCCTTCATTCCCATCCCTCCCAGCTCCCCCCTCTCCTCAATTTCCCGTGTTTCATAGGATATGTATTGAATAGTATGACTGCACCCTCCCTATTTTTGGTGGCACTGGAATTTGAACTCAGGACTTCATGCTTGCCAGGCAAGCACTTGAGCTACCCGCTCAGCCTACTTTTTAAGGTCTGAATTGCTTCCTCTATATGGCTGTAATAGAAATGAACCAATCTTCTTCCTGTTGAAGATCTTTCCCTTTGTCTCTTCTCCTTCATTTCCATGTTATTTATAACCCCTGGAGAACACCTGTAATAAAACGTCCATCTTTGATTGCTAACGACCTAATAAATCTCTTGGAGAGCTCAGACATTTTTTGCCCAAGTCCAGATTTGCTGATGTCAAATGCCAATCTCAAATGCCAATCTCTAGTTTGATCCCCAATTAACATATGAGAGACACATTCATTATGCTCACCTCCTGATGCCTTTGACTCAAAGATTTACACCTCTTTCACTTTATGTCCTTTCAAGAGCCAAGGTGGAAACGTGAGCGCTCCCCAGTGCTCTGACGGCTTTCTCCATCTCCCATCTGGTCCAGCACCAAGTCCTGGATGTTGCAAATGGCCCCGCAACATGGTGGTCCATCTCCTCAACAATCTCCACTCGTCTTGACAAGTGGGTGAGGGGAGGGAGGGGCGGCCAGCCATGGGCCACTAGACCTCTCCAGGTTCCCTTCTCTTGACACGGATATATCTCCACATGCATTCATCCATCCATTCTCATTCCACACACTCATTCAAAAATTTCCTTCTCAATACACAGGACCAGATTTTTTTTGTGTGTGTGTGTGTGTGTGTGTGTGTGTGTGTGTGTGTGTGTGTGTGAATCCTGGGGCTTGAACTCAGGGCTTGGGTGCTATTCCCAAGCTTCTTTTGCTCAAGGCTAGCCCTCTACCTTTGCGCCAAAGTTTATTCTACTTCTGGCTTTTTGGTAGTTTACTGAATCTTATGGTCCTTCTTGCTTCTGCTGGCTTTGAATCATGATCCTCAGATCTCAGCCTCCTGAGTAGTTAGGATTATAGGCCTGAGCCACCAGTGCCTGGCTGTGGACCAGTTTCGTCTCTCTCTCTCTCTCTCTCTCTCTCTCTCTCTCTCTCTCTCTCTGTTTTATTTATTTATTTTTTTGCCAGTCCTGGGCCTTGGACTCAGGGCCTGAGCACTGTCCCTGGCTTCTTTTTGCTCAAGGCTAGCACTCTGCCACTTGAGCCACAGCGCCACTTCTGGCCATTTTCTGTATATGGGGTGCTGGGGAATTGAACCCAGGGCTTCAAGTATAGGAGGCAAGCGCTCTTGCCACTAAGCCATATCCCCAGCCCCATCCCTGGTCTTTTTGCTCAAGGCTAGCACTCTACCACTTGAGCCACAGCATCACTTCTGGCTTTTTCCAACCCAGGGCTTCATGTATACGAGGCAAGCACTCTACCACTAGGCCATATTCCCAGCCCTCTCTTTGTATTTTGAGACTCATTGATCTTGGCCTGAACTTTTTCTTTTTCAAATTTTAACCCATGATGTAAAACTGTCTTATCAATTATATTCTACTAAAAATAGATACTGGCCTCTAGAATGTGTTGATTTATGGTAGACAGAGAGAAGCCCAGCAATCAAAATACCTAGTTTTCATCCAGGACTCTGGAGCTGGGAAAAACTTCTAAAAACGCCTCCAGGGTTCTTTCTGTTTCATCACCCGGAAGTTAGCACTCTAACTGTCCCTGTCCCCACTGAGCTCTGGGGTGAGTGGGGAGAATGGGTATGAAGGCACTTTGCAAAGAACTAAATGCTGTGCACAGCTATGGACTTAATATACTGCCTCTGCCCATCAACTCACCCATCTACAACTTTCTCCTTTCCCTGAGCAGGCATTGCTTCCTCCCCAAGGCCTAAGCTTCCTTGCTACACCCTGCTCACTATTTCAACCTCCCCTCCCCTCCCCTCCCTGGCACACATCAGCTCCTATTTCAAGATTACATGACTTTGTGGGTCGCCTTTCAGTCACGCAATAATGAGTAATCACCAATTCATTTTCAGATAACGTTTGGTTAGAATTTAATTCTTGGGAGCTCCCAGGGGCCCCAAGCTCACTAGTGGGCTCAGCAGGGGGCGGTGACCTCTGGTAGGTGCTTTGCTCAGCTGCAGGTACTTCTGTTACATACATGTAATACTTCACAATTAAATGGAACAACTTCCTACCAGGTCAAGGTTTTGAATAGGCTAAAAGTACTAAGTAGCAACAAGCCCACTAGGATTTTTTTTTTGTTTTAAAAACTATCTACCTGCCAGGCACCAGTGACTAAATCATGCCTGTAACCCTACCTACTTAGGAAGTTGAGATCTAAAGATCTCAGAAGTGTGGACAGAAAAATCTGTGGGTTGTTTTTTTTTTTAGCCGGTTATGGAGCTTCAACTGGGCCTGGGCCCTGTCCCTGAGCTCTTTTTGCTCAAGGCTAGTGCTGTTCCACTTTGGTCTATAGCTCCATTTCTGATTTTCTAGTGGTTAACTGGAGATAAGAGTCTGATGGACATTCTTGCCCCAGGTTGGCTTTGAACTGCGATCCTCAGATCCCAGCCTCTGGAGTAGCTAGGATTATAGGTGTGAGCCATCAGCGCTTGGCTTCCCTGAGACTGTCATCTCCAATTAACCAGCAAAAAGCCAGAAAGAGGAGCTGTGGCTCCAGTGGTAGAGTGCTAGCCTTGAGTGAAAAAGTTATGGGACCTAAGCACCTAGGCTCTGACTTCAAGCCCCAGGACTGGCATCATAAATGCCACCACCACCAAAAAACAAGCATACATGAAATATTGTTATTTTCAGGGAAATGATCAGAACTCAAACAAATAATGTTGAGCGAGACAAGCCTAGAACACAGAAAACAAAGGGGCATGATCTCCCTTGATATATGACTGTTAACAAAGGGAGACGGAGAGACAGTAGAGACCAAGTCTGTGAAACAAAAACTGCTTGTCAAATAGTATTCCCACAGGATTGGGGCAACGACCCAACAGTATGTAACTAAAACCAAACAATTACTCAACATATAAAGGTCAAAAATTGACCTCTCAGGGGAATACAATAGCTCAAAAACTAGGTATGTACGTTCATATAAGACTACTGTCGACATATGGTCTAATATCGACATTACATTTAAAGCCCTAGGTGAACTTTCTTGGGCGTGGCCATGTGGCTATTGTATATGTTCTTGATACATTGTATATTGTATATATGTCTACCTGACCTAGAGAAGGGATAGAAAAACAGGGCTTAAGATATCACAAGAAATGTACACACTGCCCTACTATGTAACTGTACCCTTTTTGCACAACACCTTGTCAAAAAATTTGTGTTCAATTAATAAACAAATAAATTTAAAAAAAACAAGCATACAAAAAACTACCTATCAACCTTGGGAGTCCATAGTAGATGTGTTGGTTCAATTGGCTTAAGCAGCGGTCTAGACATAGAAAAAAAACAACAACAACAGGGGACAGCAAAAGCCTTTCCCTTTAGCCAGGTATGGTGGAACATGCCTGTAATCCAGCGCTCTTGCAGCAGCAGGGGCTTCGTGAGTTTGACACAGGGCCTGGGCTACACAGTGAGTTCTAGGCCAGCTGGGCTCCAGAGTGAGATGGTGTCTGGACTTAGCCAGCCTGCCAAGAAAGGGGACTGGGCGGGGGGGGCGGGGGGGGGGGAGAAGCCTTTTGTTTTGCTGAATGCTGCAAATCTGAACCACACCTCAAGGGTCCCATAAGAGGCTGGTCACTACTGCAGTGCCATTAAGGGCTCTGGGAGTAGAAGCCCATGAAGTTTTGGGGTCAGGTAAATGTGCTAGACAGCCTTTCATTTGTGTGTTTCTCAGACATTCTCTTAGTACTCACGTAAATAAACCTTAACACTTCCTTTTGCTGTTGCTTTTGTGGAACTGAGCTGTTAAATTCCATGAACCTTGAGTTTTAGTCATTTATGGTTTTGTGGGTGCTGGTACTGGAACTTAAACTCAAGGATACCCCTCCCCCCCACGTCCCCATCTCATTTGACTCTTTTGCCGAAAGCTAGCACTCTACCACTTAAGCCACATCTTTACCTCCCAGCTCTTTGCTGGTTCATTGGAAATAAGTATCTTAAAGGCATCTCTGTCCAGAAGGGCTTCCAACTATGACCCTCAAATCTCAGCCTCCTGAGGAGCTAGGATTATAGGCGTGAGCCCTAGTGCCTGACATGAACCTTGAGTTTTAACATTAGCATGTGTTCACTGGTAGTCAACTTATTTTGTTGTCTGCTAGCAGATGATACTTTGCAAGCCAAGAAGTAGTAGCAGATGTCAAAGTTTAGAATAAAAGAATTGTGAGTGGAGAACATAAAATTCAGAGCTCATCCACTAAATCTCATTCACACCTATCCATTAAATTAATTTCTGAGTATTAGTGGAAAAACAACAACAAAACCTTCAAATTGAATTTTAGGAGTGAATCTCAAGTTATAAAGTAGTTTGAGAATCATCTTCCCACACCTTGGACCACACAGCCTGAGGGGCAACTTAACTTCTTTTTGCCCAGAACAAACTCTTCTAGCATATTCTATCAGTTCATCCTGTGCTTTGCTATGGCTCAGAAATCACCCAGGGCAATTCGTTTGCTTCAGTGCAAGTTCTGATTCAGTGGGTAGAAAGAGCACATGCCCAAGAAATGGTGACATTGAAGATTCTACAAATGTTGGATATTTCATGATCCTGGGCACTAGAATTGCATGCTTGCAAGTGAAGCTACTATAAAAAATGGTCAGGAGCTGGGAATGTGGCTTAGTGGTAGAGTGCTTTCCTAGCACACATGAAGCCCTGGTTCAATTCCTCAGTGCCACATAAAGAGAAAAAGATGGAAGTGGGGCTGTGGCTCAAGTGGTAGAGTGCTGGCCTTGAGCAAAAGATACTCAGGGACAGAGCCCAGGCCCTGAGTTCAAGCTCCAGGACTGGCCAAAAAAAAAAAAAGGGGGGGGGTCAGATTTGGGAACTAAATAGATTTCTCCCTCAATAGCTATGTGTGCAGGTGATGAGTTTAATCAGAGATTGTTCTAGAAAAGCCATCAGGGCCGTCACTAAGGTCATGGCAGTTGGAATGGAGAAGTAGCATGGATATATTATTTAATCACCCAAATGACTTACCCAAGCTAGGTACAAAAGGGAGCCACAGAGTTTGGCTTGCTTTCTTCAATCCAATAAGGTCCATGTTTTCTGTGCTTTTGCTTTTTGTTTTTGTTATGGCTTTGGACTTTTTCATTTTGTGCTGCTACTGGGGCTTGAATTTAGGACCTATGAGGAATTTGGCTGGCTTTTGCTAATCCCATCAAACCCATATTTGCTATGCTTTTTTTTGGTACTGGTACTGGGGCTTGAACTCAAGACCTGGGTGCTGTTCCTTGGCTTTTTTTAGCTGAAGGCTGGCACTGTACCGTTTCAGCCACAGCCTCACTTGTGGCTTCTTGGTGGTTCATTGAAGGTCAGAATCTTACAGACTTTCCTACCTGGACTGGCTTTGAATCCCGATCCTCTGATTGCAGCCTCCTGAACTGGTAGGATTCGAGGCATAAGCCACAGGTGCCTGGCTTTGTTTGGGAGTTGCTCAGGCTGGAACTTACAGGTTTGGTGACCCTCCGGCCTCAGCCTCCTGAGTGGCCCCACTCCTCAGAAACGCCTCACCCAGCTCTCCACGGCTGCTTTGGATGCCATTTTTCAGACTAGGAGTCCACAGCTAGCCCTGCTTTTGTCTTGGGGTGGCTTTGCAGGTTGGGCAGCCGTCCTTCCTTCTCCAGGGCTTAGAACATTGCTGTGTGAAGTTCCACCAACCACTGGTCCCTAACACCAGCCCCCGCACCCCGGCCCTGGGATGAACAGAACATGGAAAACCAAGGGAGGACAAAGTGTCCCCAAAGCCATTTGGATGGTACACCAACTCCACTACACAGCCCCTGCCCAGGGCACCCCGTCTCCAATCTATTAACACGCAAGGAAAACTTGAGAAAGAGGGATAGCCCCCAAGTGCCTGTGTTCCTAACAGTATCAAGAAAAGCCAGGAAAACCCAAAGAACAGCTCCAGATGAAAAAGACTCAAGAAGGTGACAAGAGAACTCGATGTTGAGAGCATGTATTGGGACATGAATGAATCATGAAGGCTGTTGTTGTTGTTTGCTATAAAAAGACATTGTTGGGGATAATCATCAAAATGTAAATAGCTGCTCTATCAGATAGCACACAACGATGTCAACATTAAACCTGCAGAATCGAATCACGGCCCTGTGGTTACGTAAGGGAAAACTCGAATTCTTAGGACAACCACAATGACGTCTCCAGGGGTGAAGGGTCAAGGTGCCTGGAACTTATTCTCCAAGGACAACGTGTAAACATTTACAGAGGGACACAGCAAATGCGGAAACATGTGAACTATCGGTGAATCTGCCATCCCAGTTCTGTTCTTGCAAACTTCCTGCCAGGAAGGAAAAGTTTAAAAGTTTAAAAGTTTCCCTACAAGACATCTTGTGCTGGCTTTGGGAGAGCAGGTGCTCTGGCTACATCATCCAGAAACACTGTCACAGAGAACCCTGCCTGGGTGCAAGCCTCAGGCCATGGGCAGAGGGGGCTGCAAGGCCTAAATGGGGAGGAGAGCTAGGAGCCTAGCCACTCAGGAGCCTGAGATCTGAGGATCACAGTTCAAAGCCAGCCTGGGTAGAAAAATCCCTGAGACTGTGGGCGGACGTGTGTGTGTGTGTGTGTGTGTGTGTGTGTGTGTGTGTGTGTGTGTGTGTCTGTGTGTCTGTGTGTGTGTCTGTGTGCCTGTGTTGGGGCTTGAACTCAGGGCCTGGGTTCTGGCCCTGAGCTCTTTAGTTCAAGGCTTGTGGCTCTACCACTTTGAGTCACAGCTCCACTTCTGGTTTTCTGGTGGTTAACTGGAGGTGAAAGTCTCATAGACTTCTCTTCCCTGGGCTGGCTTTGAACTGTGATCCTCAGATCTCAGCCTCGTGGGTAGCCAGGATTACAGGTGTGTACCACGAGTGCCTGGCTTCAGCTACTGGGAGCCGGTGCCTGGGAGCCAATCACTGTGCGTCCTTCCTTGGATCAGCATGGTACGAGGTAGCAATGAGATGTCCTGCTCAAATCATAACTCCTCCAAGTCCAAGTGAAAAACAGGCCTCAGCGATGATTATTTCCCTCGTGCTGGCAATAACAAGCTCCCTGCCTCCAAACTCAGGCCAGTCAAGGACAGGGAGGGTCCTGGTGGAGGTCATTTCAAGGTCAAACCACTGCTAAGTTTTCTGACTGCCAATGAATGATCTATGTCCATATTTATTTGAGTATCCCAGGAGAACAGAGTTGCTAACAGGAATATGTGCGTCCCTTTTCCCTTATTTCTTCCCCTTCTTGCTTTCTATATTATTCTTATTTTTTAATGAAAAGTAGGGAGGAAAGCACCTCTTCTGGCTCTGGGCCTGAAGTCTTCCGTGCGATGCTAATCTCCTCTCTCCGGTTTTCCCACATGTTGTCCTTGGCTCCGGGCCAGTTTAATATCGTGGTGGCAGATAGCAGCTTGTGGGCAAGGTTTCCATTAGCATGTGTGGCTTTCAATTGTGTCTGAGATGGAGACAAGTCTTCTAGGCCAAAGCTCTACCCCACACCTGGTCTTGCAGGAGTACCCCAGAGGCCTCCAGCTTGAACTTGTGAGCCTATCCCACTTAGTGGAATAATTATTACTATTAGCATTACCTTTTACTTAGCTGATTTTTAAACTGGGGCCTTGTCAATATATTTCTTTCTCTAAACACTAGACCATCTCTTAGAAGGTGTTTAAATTTGGTTAGGGCTTAAAAAAATATAACCAGGGCTGGGAATATGGCCTAGTGGCAAGAGTGCATGCCTCATATACATGAAGCCCTGGGTTCGATTCCCCAGCACCACATATATAGAAAATGGCCAGAGGTGGCGCTGTGGCTCAGGTGGCAGAGTGCTAGCCTTGAGCAAAAAGAAGCCAGGAACAGTGCTCAGGCCCTGAGTCCAAGGCCCAGGACTGGCAAAAAAAAAAAAAAAAAAAAAAAAAAAAAATATATATATATATATATATATATATATATATATATCCCAAGCTGGGAGCTGGTGCTAATATTTGGAATCTTAGCTACTCAGAAGGCTGAGATCTGAGGATCATGGTTCAAAGCCAGCCAGGGCAAGAACGTCCGTGAGACTTTTATCTCCAATTAAGCACCAGAAAATGGGAACTGGTGCTGTGGCTCAAAGTGGTAGAACACTAGCCTTGAGTGAAAAAGCTCAGGGACAGTGCCTAGGCCCTGAGTTCAAGCCTCATGACTGACTGACCCCCACCCCTCCCCCCAAAATCCCTTCATGGTTAGGGATGCAGCTCAGTAGTAAAGTGCTTACCTAGCCTGGGCCAGGCCCTGGGTCGAGTTCCCAGCACAATATAAGAGAAATAAGAAGGGTCACTTGTCTGAACAACAAGAACCAAGATAAATGACATAACAGGTATTTGAGAAACAAATGTTTTCTCCAGTGACGTGAGCCTTGTTTATATGATGAAGATGTTGGAATCCCAACTATTGAACAGTTCTCTCACCCCTGGTCGCACTTGGGCAGCCAGCTGGTTTAGGGCAGAATTCTCACTTCAGTTGGAAGACTCCCATTCAGCTCCACTCTGGCCTACTTCTGAGCAGGTGACGTGAATGGGGGAAGAATGGAAAGACCACAGCCAGGCCCCGGGGCTGAATGCCTGTAATCCTAGCTCCTTGGAAGGTTGAGACTTGGAGGATCATAATCCAAGACCAGCCTGGGCAGAAAAATATGCAAGATTCCAGCTCCAATTAACCACCAAAAACACCTGGTTGGAGGAATGGGTCAAATGTCAGAGCGCCAGCCATTAGCAAGCAAGCCAAGCAAGGGAGCCTGAAGTCCTGGTACTGTAACAGCAGAGACCTCTCCTATGTGTGAACCTTTCTTTTAGTGTTGTGAATGTGGACATCACTTTTGCTACTCTTAAGTGTTTAGTAGTATTCTTTGGTGCTTGTATTTATCAGGGGGCTCTGTGGCTGCCTCCTGCATTTGTTGGATTTCCACACACAGGTGCCTTGCTCTATCTGGTACCATAAGATTTTCCTACCTGGTTTGAAGGGCTATCTACCAGCCGGGCGTCGGTGGCTCACATCTATAATCCTAGCTATTCAGCAAAGCTGAGAGATCTGAGGATCCCGGTTCAAAACCAACTTGGGAAGAAGAGTCTGTGAGACTCTTATCTCTAATTAACCAAAAAGATGGAGGTGGGGGTGTGCCTCAAGTGGTAGAGCACCAGCCTTGAGCAAAAAGGCTAAGCGTCAGTGCATAGGTCCTGAGTTCCAGTCCCATCATCAGCACAAAAACAAGAATAAGAAGCATGAATTATCTGCCTATTAGTTATTATTTGATCATCCATTATGATCCCCACCACCAGAGGGATTCCAGTGCTGCCTTCACTTAGAACCTGTATCATTAGGCAAAGGATGCCAATGCAAGGTGAAAATCTTCATTAACAAAAGGTCACCAGGCTGAAGAAATTCACAATACAAATGCAGCGTGGGCTCTCTAGAGTCACGAGCAGGCTCTGTTTCTGGCTGTCACCTTGCAGGTAGGTGACACGCGCCCAAGATCTTGGCCAGACTGTAGAAGATGCAGAAGGGCCCAGCCAAAGCCTTGGCAGTGCCCACTTTCTCTCTGCGTGGGGGGAGATGCTAAGGAGTTTTGACTGTGGGGATTCTGAGCTATCCTTTCCCACCTGAACTCCACTCAGGGAGGCACGCGAGGGCTGACAGGTAGGAAAACTACATCACTGCCACACATGGCTCTCAGAAGAGCATTCTCTGCCCATTTTGGAGTCTGCCAAGCAGGCCTTAGGCTCATCCACTGCCTTGTTGTATTTGTAACCCAATTCCTCTGCCCTTGAGTTTCTGGGGCCAAGGTCTCTTTTTTCCTACCATGGTGATCCACTAGTCGCCCCCCCCACCCCCACCCCAGGTCTATCTCCCAGATTCTGACCATTTTCTTGAGAAATATCTCCTGTGTCAACTGCATCCTGCTACGAGCACACCAGCGTCCTTTTGTCTCAAATGGTTTTCGTGTTACCATAACAAAATACCAGTAGCTGGGAAACCTTATAAAGAACAGAGGTAGGTTTGAGCTATGGTTCTGGAGGTACAGGGTTGAAGGCTCCCATCTTGTGATGGCCTCCTGCTGGCTGAGATCTGAAGTGATGTAAGACTGTGTGTGTGTGTGTGTGTGTGTGTGTGTGTGTGTGTGTGTGTCTGTGTGTGTTACATTCTGGTCTTTGTTCTTCTTATAAGACCACCAGGGTTCAACCATGGGAGCCCCGCTTTGATGATGTCATCTAGTCCTAATCCCCCACCCTCCACCCCCTGCCAAGATCCGGCCTCTAAACATCACAGGTGGTTTGCCTTCACTGTTTTTTGTTTTTTTTTTGCCAGTCCTGGGCTTGAACTCAGGGCCTGAGCACTGTCCCTGGCTTCTTTTTGCTCAAGGCTAGCACTCTGCCACTTGAGCCACAGCACCACTTCTGGCCATTTTCTATATATGTGGTGCTGGGGAATCGAACCCAGGGCTTCATGCATACGGGGCAAGCACTCTTGCCACTAGGCCATATCCCCAGCCCTATCTTCACTCTTTAATGTCAGGGGAGAGGGGGGGTGGGCCCATGGGGTACTCAAACTATACCGAAACCACAGCACCTTCTAATTTTGAGCCAGATTTGAGAGGATTTAGCACTCAGCTCTGCTGAGGTCTGAAGATGTATAAAATAATCCACAGACATATCCAGAAAGCTACCTTCCTGGGTAAATAACCCCCCAGAGAAAATTCCTCCTGATACATAGTTACTGAAAACACAAGAGGAGGAGGAATATTAGGCCTGGAGGCTGTCCCTGAACTCAAGACTGGCGTTCTGCTGCCTGAACCACAGCTCCACTTCTAGCTTTTTGGTGACTAATTGGAGCTAAAGAGTCTCATGGGGCTGGGATATAGTTCAGTGGTGAAGTGTTTGCCTAGCAAGTGCAATGTCCTGGTTCGATCTCTAGTATCAAAAAAGGCCAAAAAAAACCCCACAAATAGTTTTAAAAAAATAAGAGTTTCATGGACTTTCTTGCCTGGGCCAGCTTTGAACTGTAATCCTCGGATCTCAGTCTGCTGAATAGCAAGGATTACAGGCTCGAGCCACAGGTGCTTGGCATCAATAGCCTTCTTCATGGTTTGATCCCATAGGATCTTTGAAATTCTGGGTTCACTGAACTCTGTGGCTATGTCTTTGGTACAGTATCTTTCTTGGGTTCATTTTCCTGCCTCTGACTCCACCCCCAACCCCCCAAGCATCTCAATTCTCCTGCTGCCTCTTCAAGTGCTCCTTCTCATCCCTCTTCAAGGGACACTGTTCCTTTCCCTTCCCACTGAATACCATCTTCTCATGAGTTCTGTCCTTGACCTTCTTTTCCTGTTATCACTCATGTGTCCTACGGGAAATCTCTCCTGTTCCTACAGCTTTAACACTACCTTTGCTTTATGACTTCTAAATCTCTATCTCTAGGTCTCAGCTCTCGATTTATATATCCAATTTCCTTCCAGTTGTTTTTCACTAAATTTTCCATGAGCACTTCGAACCCACCTGGATAAAAACGGAAGCTCACTTCAACCTCGCCTGTCGTGGCCTGTTCAAGCAGCTGTATATAACAACATTCTCTAGCTCGTGCAGCTGTGTACAACAGACATTGATTTCTCCCACTTGTGGCAGGCGGCAAGCCCAATCAAGGCTTGCCTCCTGGCTACTCCCTGGCACCTTCCTTCTTCATCCTCACATTTGTGCCAGTACTGGGGCTTGAACTCAGGTCTTGGCTTTCTTGCTCAAGGCTGGGGTGCCATCACCTGAGCCACAACTCCACTTCCAGCTTTTTAGTAGTTAATTGCAGATAAAAATGCTGATGGGGGGGCTAGGAATATGGCTTAGTGGTAGAGTGCTTGCCTACCATGCATGAAGCCCTGGGTTCGATTCCTCAGCACCACATATATAGAAAAAGCCAGACGTGGTGCTGTGGCTTAAGTGGTAGAGTGCTAGCCTTGAACAGAAAGAAGCCAGGGACAGTGCTCAGACTCTGAGTTCAAGCCCCAGGCAAAAAAAATCCACCTGGTCTGGGTTCAAGCTGGGATCCTTAGATCTCAGCCTCCTGCATAGCTGGGATCATGGGCTTGCCACCAGCGCACCTCTGGATTTAATTAAAACAGCTTCCTTTCTTTTCCTCTCCCTTCCCTTCTCTTTCCTTCTCTCTGATGCTAGGGATTGAACCCAGGACCTTGCATTTGCTAAGCATTTGCTCTATACCACTGAGCTACACAACCAACCCCAGCAATATTGTTTTCCAACTGCTACAAAAAGCTCCAACAAAGACATGCCATGTGTGCAACTGGTATAACAGCTCTTCCAAGAAACCCAGATGGTTCCAAGCAAATTTAGTTGGGTGCTAAAAACAAGGCTTCCCCCATAGATTAAAATTAAGTTACTAACACACACACACACACACACACACACACACACACACACACCCCTTTTCACTATCCTTTATTCCTCAAGAGTCTCCTTATTATAGTTCATTTTTCATTTCAACATTCCACTCTAGTTTTAACCTGCCAACCAAGGTAAAGCGATTTAGTAACAAATTCTAATGTACAACAGACATGAATCCAGTGACTATGTATCTACCTATCTGTCTATTGGTCTAATAATAATTTTGGCACCAGGCAATCTAATTATTTGGTTGTACTAATGCATGCCCATTCTGTGATGACATTTAGCTGACACTTCTCAACATCTGTTTATTATCTGTAATAATCTGATCAGCACAACTAAAGATAATTAAAACGACTGCACACAATGGTCTGCAGATTTCAAAAAATATTTAGGAGCTAAGTGCTGGAGGCTCATGCCTGTAATCCTACCTACCCCGGAGGCTGAGATCTGAGGATCATGGTTTGATGCCATGGCGTCTGGACAGGAAAAGTGCGTGAGATTTTTATCTCCAATCAATCACCAAAAAGCTGGAAGTGAATGCTGGAAGTAGATGTTGTGTCTGAAGTGACAGTGTTTGCCATAAGCAAAAAAGCCCAGGCAAACATACACACACACACACACACACACACACACACACACACACCCCATCTTTAAAAGTTTAGGAATAAAGGGAAAGGGGGAGGGGAGGGGGGAATGAGGGAGAGGTAACAAACAGTACAAGAAATGTATCCAATGCCTAACATATGAAACTGTAACCTCTCTGTACATCACTTGGACAATAAGAAAAAAAAGTTTAGGAACAAGATGGCACATTTTTAGATGCAGCTCCCCAAAGTTTATATTTAATAAGGCTGTAAAATCTGGTGCAATATAAATAGGTCCTCAATGGGTATTAGTGGAGGAGAGATGGCTTAAGTCAGATTTAAAGACTTAATATCATTCCGATTGTATTTCCAGCAATGTAGGAAGATCAGGTGCAGAATGTGGAGGCTAACAGCTGACACACAGCCTGGCTAGAAAGCAGAGCGTGAGTGCAAATTACAGCAGACGGAAGCAATGCTCAGCGAAGCCAAAGGAAAAAACTGCCTTGAAACTATGTCTGTTAGAAACCATTAACTCCTTTTCCACAAGTCCTGCCTTACAGTATTGTTTTCAAGACTAAATGCCAGCCAGGACTTTGTCCTTGCAGGTGTGTTTAACAGAGAGATGCATCCTGGGACTGAAGAATGAAATCCATCTTACCAAGGGGATGGATGGCTCCGAACCTATGGAAGGAAGGCGAGCTTCCTGTTCTCTCTGCAGAGATCTAGCAAGTCATTTGCCTTGTTAAGAAGCTTTTCAGCACCTTGGACAAAGTTACCATACCCTTCCAGTTCTGAAGGGTTCCAACAGTGAACAGTCAGCTACTCAACAACTTTCCTTTGACAGCATCCAGTACAGGGTTAGCAATTCTATACAAACACTATTCAACGCTTAAAGACCCACGTGAAGAATGTGTGCACGTCCATGAATGCTGAATTAATGCCTTGCATCTAAGACACCACCATCTAGCATGCCACCTAAAAAGGTGTATCACTCATCATTGTAAGATGCTATTTACTCTCATAGCACTTCTGTGTATGTGTGTGCGTGCACGCACTCACACGCACACACTTGCCAATCATGGGGCAGGGCCTGGGAGCTATCTCTTGAATCACAGCTCCACTCTGGCTTTTTGGTGGTTAACTGGAGATAAGAATCTCATGGACTTGCTCCATGATCAGTAACATAAGATTTGCTTCAGGTGGCATCTATCAGTAACGTGTAATCTCTGCAGTGATGTTGTGCAATAGTGCGCATGTGCTGTTCCCCAGTACGCATTTCCTTCCATGTTTCCAGTCTCCTGGTGACTCAGTGATTATGGCAACAGTTGTAAAATGGTCATTCAGATTCTGCTACTTAGTAGTCCTTTTCTAGCTTTGCCCTCCAGTTTCCCAATCATAATTTGGCACTGTCTCTGGTTGCCTGCTTTCAGCCATGTTGCTTAACTATCTTCCTAACTCTTAGCACTACTACGTCAGCACAGCATGGTTGAACCAAGGCCAGATAGAAAACAAGCACTTATGCTGAGTTGTATCTATCAATAGTAATGATTACAAGCAATAATTCTAGCCTCTTTGTACAGGTGAGAAACACTGTTATTATACCTCAGATTCAGAAAGCTAACTCTTTGGCAGCTGGATAGAATTCCTCTTGGATCATTTAAAACAAACAAACAAACAAAAACAAAAACATTCAGCTCCAAGATGCACCATAAAATAGCAACAGCGACCTCTCAAGGAATCAAACATGTTCTGCTTTCGTTTTTTTCATTGTCCTCAAAATAATGTCATCAGACACAGATGCAACAGGGACAGTGGCTTTCTTTCTATTGCATGGACCAAAGTAGAAAATGACCTTGCGAAAGTGCAAATGGGGGGCTGGGAATGTGGCTTAGTGGTAGAGTGTTCACCTAGCATGCACAAAGTCCTGGGTTCGATTCCTCGGTACCCCATAAACAGAAAAGGCCATAAGTGGATTTGTGTGTGACTCAAATGGTACAGTGCTAGCCTTGAGCCAAAGAAGCTCAGACAGTGCCCAGGTCCTGAGCTCAAGCCCCAGGACTGGCAAAAAAAAAAAAGGGTAAATGGAGGTGGTGTTTTATACAACCTTCTTTATATATATATAAAAAATCAGCTTCTGACATTAAAGAAAATTGCAGATTTTGTAGGTGGCTGGTTATAATAATCCACAGTTAAAAACAGAACCATAAAAGTTGAAGACATCAGAGATCATATCTAAAAATAAAGCAAATACTTTTTTTTTCTTTCAACAATCTTCAATTAGAAGCCAAGTAAGGAAAAAAGAAAGGAGCTTCTGGGACCTGTAAATAGGAATTCCCAGTTCTCCCTGGCACGCATGCCTGTTTTATAATTTAATTTTTGAGAACATTTTGAAATGTGTTCCTAACCATTTCATTTGCCACACTGCCCTCTTGATGTTACAAATACTAATGATGAAACACACTTCATGATGACTGTGGTCACTGAAAAAAATAAATAAATAGAGGCAGTTCTCCCCAAAATGATGACGTTTTTTCCTGGCAGCTGGTGGCTTCCAGGGCTGGCCATTTGGGGAGAGAAGGACCTCTTGGGCCATCTCTCCAAAGCCATGAGCCCAGTCAATGCGTGGGGACGCTTGTGCCACCCCTGCAAAGATGGCACCTAGAGATCAAACTCCATTTGTCTAGAAACCTTCGTACTTAAGGAAATAGAATGGCCTAATTTCCTAAAACCAAGAGCAACCCAGTGTTTGGAAGTCAGTCTTAACTAAAGTAAGGTAATAATCTTCATCTGCCCAAGTTTTCTCTTCTCATAAGGATGCTGGATTCGGCCTCACCCTAATGGCCTTGTTTTAAGTGAATCAGTTCTGTAAAGGACCGATCACCAAACACAATCACATTCAATACACAAACTGGGGTGGAAGGTTGCACCTCAGCTCAGGACTATGCCCTTGGCCTGGAAAGCCAGCAGAGGTCAGGCTCCATGCCACACTCAGATCCACGTGGACTTGTCCTGCGTTGTGAGAGGCCTTTCTGACAGTATGTCTTCCAGTGGCTCTCTCCATCCTGTTTACTGCCTTTGTGACACTCAGTTACAGCTGTGATTCCTTTCTTGCTTTGCTTGCTTGTGGTCTGTGTGCTCCTACTCCATGAGCAAGGGACCATAGGGCTCTGTCTAATGGCTGTGTCCTCAACACCTCTGCTAGTGCCTGTCAACAGCAGGTGCACAACTACAAATGACTTACTAACAGTTCATACAAAACCAGTCTCATTAACAAAGCGCCCTTATCACAGTCAACCCAAGTGACACTGTTCACAGGATAGCTGGCACTGTGGCTATCTCTAATATTGGTGCAAGAACTTACAGTCTAAAAAGCACTTCCATATAAACTAACCTCTAGAAAACCACTACACTCTGACACAGGCATTATTGTGGGAGGGTGGATGTGTGTGTATGTATGTGTGTGTGTGCACGCGTGTAGGCACGCAGGGCCTGGGTGCTGTCCCTTAACTTTTTCATTCAAGGCTGGCTGGTGCTCTACTACTTGAGCCACAGCCCTACTTCTGACTTTTTACTGATTAATTAGAGATCAGAGTCTCATGGACTTTCTTACTGAGACTGGCTTCAAACTGTGTGAGCCACCGGCGCCCAGCTTGATGCAAGCGTTATGTATTCTATTTTCTTGATAAGCCAAGACTCCAGTTGGTTAAGAGGACTGCTGAAGGTCACAGAGCTGGAGCTTGAACATGAACGATCTTTTGGTGTCTCGAAGGACAACGCTGTGTTCTTTCCTTCCAACCTTGATGAGCGAGGCAGTAAATAAATTCCAGATACTTGTTTTAGTCAATCTCTTGGGAGAGCTCTGTGAAAGACAGAGTTTAGTTTCCAGGAACTGGAAATGAACTAGACGTTCTTTCCTTATCGGAGGACTTTCCTAGCTGAGGAATATTGCCTTTGTCGATAATATGACTAACAAGAATATAAAGGGTGTCCTTGTCCTGGGCCACACAGCAGGGTGGTGGTTACTGCCAAACAAGCTTTTTGGAAAATGTTCTATTTTCAGCAGCAGGAAAAGAAAAGACATTCAGAGATCTTGGTTTCTAGAGTGCTTGTGTCTTAAATCTGTTAGATCTCAGCCCTGTGGTCCCTTCGGTCTACCTGGGGGAGCTTTAGAAATCTAGTGGTGGTCAGGTGTCTGTGACTTAACCCAGCTAATTTAGGAGGCTGAGATTTGTAGTTCAAAGCCAGCCCAGGCAGGAAAGTCTGTGAGACTCTTATCTCCTATGAACCAGCAAAAAGCCAGAAGGGGAGTTGTGGTAGAGCACTAACCTTCAATGAAAAAGCTAATGGACAATGCCGAGGCCCTGAGTTCAAGCCTCAACACTGTCATTAAGAAGAAAAAAAAAGCAGGGTGACACTGTCCACAAAGAAATGTAATCATGGACTGGGAATGTGGCTTCGTGGTAGAGTGCTTGCCTAGCATGCATGAAGCCCTGGGTTCAATTCCTCAGCACCACATACACAGAAAAAGCTAGAAGTGGTGCTGTGGCTCAAGTGGTAGAGTGCTAGTCTTGAGCAAAAAGAAGCTCAGGGACAATGTCTAGCCTGAGTGCAAGCCCAGGAGTGTCAAAAAAGAAAAGAAATAAAAAGGAATGTACTCGTTACCTGACTTATGTAACTGTAACAAGACATCACCTTAGAATAACAACAAAAACAAGTTAAACACACAAAACACCAGTGCCTGGACCCCAGCCAGGCCAAATGAAGTCATTATGCTTGGAGGCGTGGCTGGGGGCAGAGCTAGGTATCAGCTGGCTGAGGCCTAGATCCAAGCCACACAGAGCATGGACTCATACAAGTATGCCCACGCCCACATTCAGAATTCCGCCTTCTGGAAGGTTGCGTGGGCCCCTTTCTTGGTGTTAGCTGCACTGGGGCCAATGAAGCCAATAAAACCTCCTCCCTCCGGGGAAGGGGGAGCCCAGGCAGGAGCCAATGGTCAAACTGCTCAGGTGATCAGAGAAAGCGCTGTTGTTAAGTGGTGCTGCCTTTGTTTGGAAAAAGAAGTAGGGGTCAGGCCACCCCCATTAGCCTCCCGAATGCCAGTCATATGCACCAGGTGTCACGCAAGTGGCTTCTCCGTTTGCTGAGCCAGGTGGAGCTAAGCAATGACCCTCTTAAACCCAGAATGATGGCCTTAGACAAACAACAGAACCTTACTCTGGTCTGGTGCCCGCCCCTTCCCAGCACTCATTAAGGCTTCAATAATTGTCCTCAGTACGTGCGTAAAATAAATGGGCCTCAGTGGAAGACAACTTCCCTTTTTGTGACCAGGCTCATAGGAGTCACAGTTTGTACATTTTCACATCACAAATTTACTAGCTTTCTTTCTTTTCTTTTCTTTTTTTTTTTTGGCCAGTCCTGGGCCTTGGACTCAGGGCCTGAGCACTTTCCCTGGCTTCTTCCCGCTCAAGGCTAGCACTCTGCCACTTGAGCCACAGCGCCGCTTCTGGCCGTTTTCTGTATATGTGGTGCTGGGGAATCGAACCTAGGGCCTCGTGTATCCGAGGCAGGCACTCTTGCCACTAGGCTATATCCCCAGCCCCTATTAGCTTTCTTTTTAATGAGGAGCAATGTTTCTATCTAGTCATCCTAACCACAATTTCTTTCCTTCTTTCTTTGTTTCTTTTACTTATTTCTCTCTTTCTTTCTTCTTTTGTTTTTTGTCAGTGGTGGGGCTTGAACTTTGGGCCTGAGCATGTCCCTGAGCTCTTCAGGGCAAGATTAGTGCTCTACCACTTGAGCCATAGCGCCACTTCCGGTTTTCTGGTAGCTATTTGGAGATGAGAGTCTCGCAGACTTTCCTGCCTGGGCTGGCTTTGAACCATGGTCCTCAGATCTCAGCCTCCTGAGTAGCTTGGATTATAGGCGTGAGCCATTGGCGTCCTGCTCCACTATTTCTTTCTTTTTCCTTTTTTTCTTTTTAAACTAGGATTTGGAAGGTATAAAAATATGACTTATATGATCATTGATAATAAGATAATAACATGTGCTCTATTCAACCACTAATCCATGTGATTATCACTATCGTCTTCCATTTAATTATTGCTCCTTATCATCAGCCATTTCATTAAAGTTTTGGCAGGTAGGGGAGGAAATCAGGTTAGAGATAGTGGCAAGAAGGATGGCGACTGGATGATAAGATTTGATGCTCAGACCATGTAGAAATGAGCTGAGTTTTTATTAAATAACTTGGCAGCGTGTGGAGGCAGGTGGATGCCTTCCCCTGCCCACCAGTCCTGAATTCTGCCTCCCCCCGCCCCAAACTCTGCCTCCACCTGGACAGAAAAGGAGCCCAAGCTAGGCACTGGTGGCTCGCGCTTGCAGTCCTAATTACTCAAGAACAAAGAAGCACAGAAGAGTCAGAACAGCAGCATAGGCCAGGCGCCAGTGCCTCACGACTGCAAACCTTACTACTCAGGAGGCTGAGATGTGAGGATCACCCTTCAAAGCCAGCCCAGGCAGGAAAGTCCATGAGACGTCTATCTCCAACAAACCACTCAAAAACTGGAAGTGGTGCTGTAGCTCTAAGTGGTAGAGTGCTAGCCTCGAGCAAAATAGCTCAGGGACAGTGCCCAGGCTCAGAGTTCAAGCCCAACAGCTGGCAAAAAAAAAAAAAGAAAAGAAAGAAAAGAAGAAGAATAGTACATTATAGTAAGGTCCCTCTGAGCTCACACCTCCCTGTTCTTCTTCTACCTTAGCCCAGTGGCTGAACGATAAGCTAGCTTGGTGTCCACCCCACAAATACACCCATAGGATCCTAGAGGAATGTAATCCTGCCCAGGGCAGGAACTTTGTAGATGTTTCTGGAAGATGTCAACACAGAGAATCACACAGTAGGCCTGGCCAGAGCTGTCTCTTCTACCACTTTCCTAGTTTTTCTCAGTGATTGTTTTCACGTTAATGATGTTTAATGAGTCCCAAAATCTTACTACCCACCCTGTGCATCATGATAGGCTGAATTCATTC
The DNA here is from genome assembly GCF_023159225.1 of Perognathus longimembris pacificus. NCBI lineage: Eukaryota > Metazoa > Chordata > Mammalia > Rodentia > Heteromyidae > Perognathus > Perognathus longimembris. The sequence continues at coordinate 45,361,040 of NC_063177.1, forward strand.
CCTTAGCTTATTCAAAGCACCAAAGGGTCACCTTGTCAGACAACTTTCTCCTTCTCTCTTTGTCTGTCTCTCACCCATTTTGACACAATCTCAGTGTTTATCACACTCCACAAATAAAAATAAATGCTAGTTGTATACCAGTAATCCTAGTTAATTAGGAGGACGAGATCTGAGAGTCAAGTTTTGAAGCCACATGGGGTAAGAAAATCTGTGAGACTTTTTCTTTTCTAGTCCTGAGTCTTGAACATAGGGCCTGGGCACTGTCCCTGAGCTTCTTTTTGCTCAAGGTTAGCACTCTACCACTTGAGCCACAGCACCACTTCCAGCGTTTTTTTGTTTATGTGGTACGGGGGAATTGAACCCAGGGCTTCATGCATGCTAGGCAAGCACTCTACCACTAAGCCACATTCCCAGCACCTGTGAGATTCTTGTCTCCAATTAATCACCAGAATACCTGAAATGGCTCAGAGTGGTAGAGCACTAGCTTTGAGCAGAAAAGCTCAGGGACAGAGCCCAGGCCCTGAATTCAAGCTCCACGACCAACAAAACAAAACAATGCTGGGTGCCAGTGGCTCACGCCTGTAATCCTAGCGCGGGAGGCTGAGATCTGAGGATCACAATTCAAAGCCATCTCAGATAGAAAAGTCCTCTTGAGACTCTTACCTCCAATTAACCACTCATAAAATAGAAGTGGTGCTGTGGCTCAAGTGGTAGAGGGCTAGCCTTGAACACAAAGAGGCTCAGGGACAGGGAAGCCATACAAAACACACACAGACACACACACAGACACACACACACAGACACACACACACAGACACACACACACAGACACACACACACACACACACACAGACACACACACACACACACACACACACACACACACACACACTGGATTTTAAGCAATACAAACACACCAAGTTCCTAGCTAAAATGGCCGAGTCAGAATGCCATGAGAGGTAAAGATTTTGCTCTGTCCCCCTGATTTTCCGGGTGGGATATGTGTGAATGTGCAGATAGACCCACCTATGCGTGAGGCAAGAGAGCAGATTCAGGGTCACACACAGATCTGACTTGAGTCATTTCTCCAAGTCAGTTAATAGTCACCGGAAAGATTTCTACTTAGTCCAATGGTCAGACTCAAGCCCCGCGGAGCTGACTTTCCCATCATCCTCTGTGCCTCTAATGATAGTCATCGCAGGTGAAGATTACAGAGGTTTCTACGACCTGGGGCAAGCACATCCCAGTGAGAAAAGCCAGCAAGAAGAAGAACCAGGCCACAGAGAGTTGCCAAAGAGAACATCTCCTGGTCGCAGTCTCTGTTGCCCGCCCTGGCCACCGAGGAGACTCTGGGAAGCAGCATGGCTGCACAGCACAGAGAGGTGACAAGCTACTCACGCTGTCATTGCTTCCTTTGTTGTCCTCATACTTGGTTTCTATGTGGATGGAGAATTTCGGCAGAAAGGAACACTGTAGAGAAAAAGCAAACTTCCATTAGCATGACTTTTCTTTCTTTCAGGCGTGATTCAGGAACAAGATTGTGAAGGTACTACTTCCATCACCACATTTAGATATACACAGAGCCACATGGGGAGCGGATGATTTATTTTTTATTTTTTATTTCTTTGCCAGCCCTGGGGCTTGAACTCAGGGCCTGGCACAGTCCCTGAGCTTCTTTTCGCTCAAGGCTAGCACTCTACCACTAGGGTAGCAGCGCCACTTCTGGCTTTTTCTATATATGTGGTGCTGAGGAATCGAACCCAGGGCTTCACAAATGCTAGGCAAGCACTCTACCACTAGGCCACATTCCCAGCCTGTGAAGTCAGGTCCACAGACAGTAACAGCTACGGAAAGCCAAATGGCCCAAGAGACTATTTCCAAAAGGAGTATGTTCTAGAGGATCCTGCCACTTGGCTGCAGAGAAGCAAATCATTGAGGCAAGGGTCAGGCGCCAGCTCTGGGAGAGACCAACCTTGCTTGGACCTCACTTTAACTTTTCCATAGTCATGGAAAACTCAAGCCAGACAGACCACAGACCTGCCGTTTAATCTGTGACTTTGGGGAAGTCATGTAACTTCTCTGAACCCTAGTGTTCAAACAGGAATCACCATTATTATCTAAGAGTGACATTATAAAGAGCTAAAGTGACGCATGAAACAGAGTCCAAGCCGGGCATCCATGACTCGTGCCCGTAATCCTAGCGACTCAGGAGGTGAAGATCTGAGGATCACAAGTTTGAAGCCAGCCCGGGTGGGCAAATCTGAGATGCTTATATCCAATTAATTGGCAAAAAAGCTGAAAATGGAGGTTTGGCTCAACTGGTAGAGTGCCAGCTTTGAGCAAAAAAGCCAAGGATGAACACAAGACCCTGAGGTCAAGCTCCAGTACCAACACACACACACACACACACACACACACACACACACACACACACTAAGAGTGCAGAGAGGCTGGGGTGCGGCTCAGAGGTGGAGTACATGTTGGGTGGACATGAAGCCTTGGGATTTGGTCCCACAAAACCAAACAAGTGTGCATGTAAGTTAGAGCTAAGCATTCAAGCAAGGGCAATGATCAGCTTGGAGCTGTGGTGGAAACACAGAGGGTTTCTGACCAGAAACAGCAGCCTCTGTGCTTGGCTGGACCAGAGAGGGACAGAAGCCTGAACTGTGGCACCAGCCTGGCATCTGGGCGCTCCTGTCGCATCGTGGGCTCCGGCTCTGAAGGACTGAAGCAGCTTGGGCAGAGGGCTTTGATGGATGTTGGGATAAACACGCTCCTGCTGGTACCAAGCTGGGCAGTGACTTTCTCAGCCACCACAGATGGGGTTGGAGGCTAATGGATAAAACCAGCCAAGCACTCCACAGGGGGCTGCAGGTGTTGGGGAAAGGAGACTTGATCTGATCCCAGTCCTAAAAGGCTGGGTCCTTTATGTCGCATACTCGGAGCATGTACTGTGGGCACCCAGCACATTCGAGATGCTTTCCAGTCCCCTTGCCAAACCTCCAAAGGATCAACACTATTATCATCGTCTCTGCTTTCAAGATGTAGACGTACAGAGAGGTTACGTAAATGGCCCAGGATCACACGGCTAATGCATCGCAGAATCAGCGCTGAGAGCTGAGCAGCCTTGTTCCAGTGTTTGAGCACAGGCGCTTCTCAAAGAGAAGATGTGTGGTCCTACAAGGACCACCCTAGATCGCCTTGTTACACATGCCAATTCTTGGGCTTCAGCTAAGACCCACTGAGTCAGAAACTCTGGAGTGAAGAGTGGAACAATATTACGTTTCCCAAGCCTGCCAGGGCATGCCAATGCATGCTTGAGTTGGAAAACCACTTCCCATGCTACCCACAGGAAGAAAATTGAGAATACAGTATCTAACATCCCATTAGGAGTTCATATATAGGCCAGGCACAGTGGCTCATGCCTGTAATCCTAGCTACCTAGGAGGTGGAGATCTGAGGATCACAGTTCAAAACCAGCCCAGGCAGGAAGGTCCGTGAGACTCTTATTGCTATGAACCAGCAAAAAAGCTAGAAGTGGAGCGGAGGTAGATTGCTAACCTTGAGTGAAAAAACTTAGGGACAGTGCTCAGACTCTGAGTTCAAGTCTCAGTGCTGGCACCACATGACCCAAAAAGCGACCCACCTTTCCCTCATGGGCTTCACCCCAGAGCCACATTCCCCTTGAAGCCTCGCAGAGCCCTCAGGGGCCTAAGTACTAGAAGGCAGGGGCTGAGAATTAGCCCTGGATAATTTCCCCAGCACCGCATGTCTGTGTGCATCTGGCTGCAACGTCTCTTACTCTGAGCGCATCAAGACACCTGATCCCTGGCTAAGAAGGCACGGAAGTCATCGATCCCAGTAATTGCCGTTATGGAGAACCAAGGCCCTGGGATGATTCATCAACACCTTTCTCCGGCTCCACTCCAACCTTCTTCGGGAACTGCTGCCCTCACACCCCGTGCCAGTGAGTTCCAGGGCACGGCCACACACTGCCAGTCCCGGGAGGGGCTGGCCCACCCCACTCCCCGCGACAGAGCTTTGACTGACTCTGAACATGGGGAGATGGCCTGGCAGAGAGACACTCTTAAAAGCAAGGAGACTTTAGGGAAATCAACGCTGGACTTTCGAACCCATAATTCTTCTGAGGATCATTGTAATAGCCGGCTGGGAGATGGGTTTGGGGGGCACCAAGTAGAACCACAACACGCTCTTATTGATTGAACCTCGAAACCACATAACTAGGTCAAGCAAAGGCATTTTAGCATTAGGGCATTAAACCCAAATATGAAATGCAAAACTCCCAATGCAAATGAGCAGATGTGGTTATTTTAAAGTTGAGGACTTTATCATGTGATAGTCCACCTGCCTTCAGCAAAGCGGCAAGAAGACCCAATCCATGCTGGCCAGCGTTGAGTCCTTGGGCAGATGGTATGGAATGGATCATCCTCTTGGGATAGCTGATGGCTGCTTCTTGGAATTCTAGTGCGTTCGAGTACCTTGAGTTAAAAATCAGGAATCTTAGCTAGGTGTCAGGGGCTCCCAGGTGTAATCCAAGACTGAGATCTGAAGATCTAGGTTCAAAGTCAGCCAAAACAAGAAAAACATAAGGAGAGCTGTGGCTTAACTGGTAGAACATCAGCCTTGAGCCCGGCTGAGACCTCCAGGGCACTCTGTACCAGGAGGCAGGGGCTGAGAGTTGACCACAGATGACTTTGCTGACATTGTATGGCTACATACATTTGAATGAAGAAGCTAAAAGACAGTGCCCAGGCCCTGAGTTCAAGCCCCAGTACCAACACACACACACACACACACACACACACACACACACACACACACTCACACTCACTGTGGCTCTAGACTCTTTAATTTTAATGTGAGGACATGTTCATCTGAAGATAAATTTCTGTCTGCCCTGTGGAGGTTAGTATCTAAAAATTCAGCAAAGCTTGGCTGTCAAGCAAGGCCTTCCATTTCGTCCTGGCTCTCCCACCCCAAGTTATTCCAGGCCATTTCGCCCTCTCCATCCTGGAGCTGATCATTTCCATTCATAGTCTGATGAGAACACAAACCATGTGAGAGAAACACCTACACTTCCTTCCTTCCATTTCCAATCTCCTGCTTATTTCTCTATGCTTCTTGTTCTCGATGAATCAGAGAACTGACTGTCTATTTTTTTTTTCCAATGCAAAAATAAGAAAATAATACGAGTGTTGCTCAAGTGGTACGGGGTTTGACTAGCTGGCGCCAAGTCCTGACTTCAAATTCTAGTGCTACAGAAACACCCACAGAGCAAAAACTGAACGAGGGTCCCATGAGCGCAGGCAGTGTTGATTGTTTGGCTCTCCGACACAGCCCACCTCTTCAGTGCCACCATCGCTCCTCAGTCCTCGAACTGCTTTAGTCATTTTCCAACAAGGTCATCTCTTGCAGCCACTGACATCAGGACTGGTCACCCAAGCTAGCCCCCTCAATGCATCGTTTGCTCAAACACTGCTTCCTATGATTAATCATTCTGCTGCAGCTATGACGAAGTTATCAGCCTAAATACCCTATCAGGAGTGTGGGAGCGAGAAAGAGGTTGGGGGCTCCTGACTTAAAACACTTAAACCTTGTTCTAAGAGGACAGATATCAGGAGCTGGGCACCAGTGGCTCACGCCTGTCATCCTAGCTACTCAGGAGGCTGAGATCTGAGGATCACAGTTGGAAGACAACCCAGGCAGACACAGACATCTGATAGACTCATACCTTCTAATCGTCAGCAAAAAACTGCAAGTGGAGAGGCAAAGCATCAGCCTTGATTGGAAAAGCCAAGCAAGATTGCAAGGCCCTGAGTTCAAGTCCCAATACACACACACACACACACACACACACACACACACACACACGACATCAGGGGTGGCGGGCATTTCCTGAAAGGAGATGTGTAGGAAGGTGGGAAGATGCCTGTGTTCTCTATGGCACACAGAGTCCTTCCAGCACCATTGGAAGGCTCACACGCACAGGATGAGCAGGAGGCTAAGGAGACTGGGGCCCTGGTTCTGAGATGTGGCCTCTTCTCTCCTGGGTGGGCAGCCCCTGTGCATGTAAGGGGCTGTGATTCCTCAGAGCCTTTGACACCAAGGAGACGTGGTAGCCACTGAGATTTGTCACAGGATCTAACACTTCATTTTAGGAAGAGTGGACACGTGTGTGTGTGTTGAACCTTGGACTTGAACTCTGAACCTGGGCACTGTCCCTGAGCTTTTGTGCTCAAGGCTAGTGTTCTACCACTAGAGCCATAGCACTACTTCTGGCTTTTTTTTTTTTTTTTTGGTACTTAATTAAAGAAAAGAATCTCACAGACTCTCCTGCCTAGGCTGGCTCTGAACTATGATTCTCAGGTGTCAGTTTCCTGAGCTGTTAGGGTTATAGGAATAAGCTACCTGTGCCCAGATCCAACTTGGCTTTTTCGATCAAGGGTAGAACTCTATCTCTTGAGTCACATCTCCACATCTGGCTTTTTGGTGGTTAATTGGAAATAAGTGCTTCTAGCTGGGCTGGCTTTGAACTGCAATCCTCACATCTCAGCCTCCTGAGTAGCTAGGATGTCAGGTGTGAGGTACCTGGTACACAACAGCAGAGACTACTTGATCCACTTTGAGTAAGAGAGCCAGGAGGCCAGGAAGGCTGACTAGAAAGTGGGACCACAGTCCAGTGTCAAAAGACATAAAGCCTACCGACAATGGTTCAGCCTGAAGCCTTGAGACCTGAGTGAGCCTCTAACCTGGCCAAGGATTCAGCTAAGTCCTGAGCCATGAAGAGAGCAAGATGACAAACTCGTTACAGGAAATGTGTTCCATGGCGGTAGAAAAATCAAAACATTTCCCTTCTACTCAGCATGGTCCTCAGTTTGGTGAGCTCCTGTCTGGAAGTACACTTGGGCGCATGCCCGAACTGTGATCCGCCTACTTTAGGCTTCCCATTGTCTCTGGGATCACAGGGAGCTGCCATTGCACCTAGCTTCTCTCCATGTAGACAAAGACTTCTACAGAGGCTGGGCTGGCACCACGATCCTCCCAATCTCAGCCTCCATTGTAGCCTGGGGTGCTAGGCATGTGCCAATGCATCCATCTATGAATTGAGAAGCGGTCTCAACTTTTCTAAGCCCATGCTGACCTTGAACTTCCATCCCTTCCTTCGTTCTCACTTTCCCAAGTGGCTAGGATTACAGGCTTAAGCCACTAGTGCATTGCAGGATCTATGCTTCGTGTGTGTGTGTGTGTGTGTGTGTGTGTGTGTGTGTGTGTGTGTGTGTGTGTGTGTGTGTGTGTGTGGTGTGTGCTGGTACTAAGGCTTGAACTCAGGGCTTCATGCTCTCACCTGGCTGTTTCTGTTCAGAGCTGGTGTTCTGCTACTTGAGCCATGCCTGTCTGTAGTCTGGCTCTGGTGTTGGTTAGCTGGAGGTAAGTGTCTCAATATGTCTGCTTGGGCTAGCTCCAAAGCCTGATCCTCAGAGCTGAGCTTCTTCAGTAGCCGGAATTACAGGCATGAGCTACTGGCACACAGCTCTCTGTGCATTTTTAATTGGTCTTCCAAACCCAATGGGGCCCACTGGGATAAACTTCTTATTTAAAAGTGATCACCGAGTATTCTAAAACCTCCAGCACCGAACAGAGAAAGGATGCATCTTGGTTGAATATTCAATCATCTACTGGGAGCTTTGGGAAGGCGGGAGGGGATCTGCCAGGAAAGATGCGAGGTCTCTGGGCCCCGCAGATGCAGCCCCCTCCCAGGTTCAGTGTCGGGAAATGAAAGCGGCGCACACAGAATGCGGCTGAGAGCTGCATTCCCAATTCACTACAGACACGCTTCGGAAAACATGAAAGAGCTATTTTTGGTCCTGTGATTGATTAGGGTTGCTATGGCAATAAGAAACACTTATGAGAACAAAACTAACTGTAAGCAAACCTAAGCCTTAAAGAGAAAGGGTCCAAGGCCCAGGGGATTGAGTCCGCTTCTGGGTAGGGCTGGAAGCTTCCGCTTTGGGCTTTGAACCTGTGCGGGGAGGGGAAGGGGGTACTGAGCACGAGGGGGGACAGGAGCCCTGACTTTCAGGGGCAGGAGTGGGTGGCCAACTTGAAAGACTGTCTTTATTGTCATCCAAGGATAAGATGCCCTCAAGGCACCTACCCTATCCCCTCTCAAAAAAAAAAGCCCCAAACCTCTTCCAGCTTCAGGCATAAAATATAAATCATTCTCTTTATAATGGTGTTTCTAAAACGTGCACAGTGTGGTTTCGCCTGCCAGGCTCGTTCAAACAGATTTCATGTCTCCTTTCCGATGAATCTCTTTTCCTTTCAGTAAGTTGGAGTCCCAGTGTTCTTTCCTTCTTTCCTTCCTTCCAACTTTTTTCTTCCTTTTTTTAAAAAAAGTTGTTGACTTATTCAAGGGCTGGACCAGGAAGCTCAGTGTTATAGCTGTGCTCAGCACGTGAGCCCCTAGCAACCACACTCTCCTTGCCCCAAGAAGAGGACTCAAAGCCCAGTGTGATAGCACACACCTGTAATCCCAGCCCTTAGGAGGCTGGGTATGGTGGCACACCCCTGTTGGTGCCAGCTTGGTGGAGGTATAAGAATCATGATCTGGGGCTAGTCCATGCAAAGTTAGCTCAAGACCTTATGTGAAAACAAAACCAAAACCAAAAAGACTTGGAGAGGGCATGGGTCAAGGAGTAAGAGCACTTGTCTAATAAGCACAAGCCCTGAGTTCAACCCCCCGTGCCCTCCAAAAGGCCAGCCTGGGCTATAGTAGGACTCAATCTTGAATATCAGGAGAGAGTAATAGTGTGTGTGTGGCGGGGAAAGGGGTCACCCTAACCCAACTACTTGACACCTTCTTCCTTCTTTCCTATCTCTAGCCCCAATCCTCCCACCTCACAGAGGTGCCGACAAGGGGTTTGGAATCAGATGGGAGACTCAAGAAGCTGGCTTAGGGTTGATGAAGTATTAATAATTTAAAAAATCATTTCCTTTGAATGTTCATGGAACTCAAATGTGTTCTTCTCTTGCTGTGATGCCTGAAAGCAAGCAAGCTGTGTTGCCCGCTATCAATGACTGGGATACTGCCTGTGAACTTGACCTTCTCCCTGATCCAATGTCCTGACCATGACCTTGAGTGCCTGCTACTATCCTATATAGTCCTACAGTCAGCCTTCACTTCATCCACTTTGATCCTCAGATGCCAACCTCTTGAGTAGCCAGGCTTACAGGCCATGAGCTATCAGCACCCAACTTAAGTCAAAGAATTTTAAAGCCAAGAGACAAGCAACTACATCTACATGATGAATCCTCCATGCAGAGGAGGGTGAGTTGGCCAAGACAACAGAGGATCCGATCCGAGAGAAGACAAGGCTGAGAGGAAGCAGGAGGGAGGCAGGCAGAGTTAAGCGGCAGGCCGGAAAACAGCTGCTTGTATTCCGCCCACCTCAAGGCCCTGCAAGGCGGCAGCTCTGGGCTTCTCTCAGCTGCACCCCACATTGGGGCTTCTGTTCATTCATACTTCAGCCATTGATGGAACCTCTTCCCGTCCCCCCCGACAGGCCGGGGAACTGCGACTCACTGCAGGAGGAAGGGCAGGAGGGAGGCGGCAGTGCCATGAATGGAAACGTGGTTTCTGAATGAAGGATGCTCTGCTCCTTGGCACTTCTAGGAAAAGCGGGGCAAGGAAACTCAATTCAGGCTTGTACAATCTGGAGCTGGACTTGTCAAGGCAGAAATCAGCAGAGGATGCTCTTGAATACTGATAAGCTTCACACCACAGAGAGACAAGAATTTAAAGAGACAGTCCAACCACACTGGATGACAGTGGGCTGCGTGGTAAACAGAGCAATGAGAATGAATCAGGTACAGGCAGGCAAGCAGATGGCCAGGTAGCGAACCTGCAGGTGGCTTTCTCCATTAAAGGACTCACCCCCTCTTTCTTTCTTTTTTTTAAACTAACAGCAAATTCCTCAATGAAAACAATACGACTGCTGGGCAGAACATTCCTTGTTAAAATTCTTATACTATCAAGTTTATAATTCTGCAGTAAAAATAGCTTCCTCCCCCCCACCCCCAGCTCTGGGGTTTAATCTCAGGACCTCACCACCGCTTGAACAATGCCTTCAGCCCTTTTTGCTTTGGCTATTTTTGAGACAGGGTCTCATGATGTTTACTCTGGACCAACCTAGATGAAGATCCCCCTAGCTGTGCCTTTCACATAGCTGGAGATCACAGATGTATACCAGCAAGCCTGGCTTCTTTGTTGAGATGGGGTCTTGCTTTTTTTGCCGAGGCTGACCTCAAATTGTAATCTTTCCAATCTCCGATCTTTACCTCCCAAACAGCTGGGATTATAGGTATGCACCACTGTGCCCAGCAGATGGATGAATTCTTTTTTTTTTAATTTACTTTTATTGTCAAGGTGATGTACAGAGAGGTTACAGTTACATACATATGGTATTGAGTACATTTCTTGTCAAACTTGTTACCTCTCCCTCAATTTTCTCCCATCTTCCCTCCTCCCCAATTCCTCCCACCCCAGATGGATGAATTCTTGTAGTAATATTTGCCTGTATGTACAGAAATAGGCTATTAGGCATCTTGTAGTAGTAGCTCAAGTTTATAAAGGCTAAAAGACAAAGTCCAACTTTGCATTCACTTTAATAATTTGAAATGTACTATATTATATTAAAATTCATCTTTGTTTCATTTTGTTTTGTTTTTGCTGATCCTGGGCCTAGAACTCTGGGCCTGGGCACTATCCCTGAGCTCCTTTTGCTATAGCACTACTTCTGGCTTTTTCTGTGATTCATTGGAGAGAAGAGTCTCATGGACTTTCCTGCCTGGGCTGGCTTCAAACTGTGATCTTCAGATCTCAGCCTCCTGAGTAGGTAGCTACCATGCATCTGGCTCTTTGTTTAATTTTATCTTTTTTTTTTTTTGGTGCCAGTCCTGGGGCTTGAATTCAGGGCCTGGGCACTGTCCCTGAGCTTTCTTCTCAAGGACAAGGACAGCTCTACCTCTTGAGTAACACCACCACTTCTGGCTTTTTTTGTAGTTTATTAGAGATAAGAATCTCATTGACTTTCCTGCCTGGGCTGGCTTTGAACTTTTGATCCTTAGAGCTCAGTGTTCTGAGTAGTTAGGATTACAAGCATGAGCTACTGGCACCCAGCCTTTGTTACATTTTTACAGAAAGAAATCTTCCCCATAAAATCCTTCCAGTTGTATTTTTTTGGTTTCACTAAACTTGAACACAACTCCACAGGGATTAGTAAATTGTAGAATACAAATAAGCAATTCCCAAAGTGTAACTGGATGTAATCAAAGGGGAAAAAAAGAATTTTCTAGTATAATCTTTGAACATGCCTTCAAAAATATTTTTTGGATGGAAGGAGATGCACTGCATTTATTAGCTGATTTGTTGAATTTAACCAACTACTGAAAAATAATAGAAAAAATATTTCAGGAGGCATGGCTCAAGTGGTAGAGCACCTTTCTACCAAGCAGGAGGCTCTGAGTTCAAACCCTAGTACCACCAAAGAAAGAAAACCAACTCCTGCTAACTGCTTCTATGTAAAGTGTGCCTGCGTGATATTAAAAAATATATAAACCACTTTACAAAGTTCTGTTATGATAGAGAACACATTCAATCTCTCTCCTCTCAAAACTCATTTTCTCTGAAATACAAAAAAGGACTTGGAACAGTGAGAACAAATGGAAAGCTGAAGAAACAAACATGGCGGCGCCGAGGTTCCTGCCCCACCAGGTGCAGAGAGACTGGGCTGCCGGAGTCGGGAGAGCTGCAGGCCAGCTGGGGAGAGGCTCCTCCGGGAAGCAGCTCAGAAGCCTCATCCACACAGCCAGCTCATCTCCTAAGTGGGAACTGCTGGGGTGTCAACTACCTCCCCCCAAATTCACGGTTGAAGGCTCTATCCCCAGAGTAGCATATTATGGGGAGCTGCTAGGACATCCAGGATTTGGGGCCTAGTGGGACTTCCTCTGCCTCCTTCTCCTCCTCCTCCACCTCTTCCGTGGGGCTTGAACTCCCTGAGCTCTTCAGCTCAAGGCTACCACTTGAGCCACAGCGCCACTTCTGGTTTTCCGGTGGTTAACTGGAGATAAGAGTCTCACAGGACTTTCCTGCCCAGGCTGGCTCTGAACCGCAATCCTCAGATCTCAGCCTCCTGAGTAGCTAGGATGACAGGCGTGAGCCACGGGCGCCCGGCTCTGCCAGTACTTTGGGTTTGGAAGTTGACACACTTAGGAGCACTTGTTGGTTTTGATGACTTGGCCCTGTTGGTTGAAACAGCTTGTCCTCTGGGAAACTCATTGTGCTGTTCTTTGTTTGCTATATAACTAAGTTGTTTTTTTTCTTTCCGTAATCAAGTTAAAGACATTTTTTCCACTTCCTGGGCACATGGTATTTCCATAGAATCGTAAACACATGGTCTCTTGACGTGATGAACAAGTTTTTTTATCTCTTGGTAACTGGGAAAATGTTCAAGTCCAGAAAACCTCACGTAGAAGGTTCTCTTTGCCTGACTTTTGTTGCCAACGAGGGCAGACTAAGGTCTGACTACCAGCAGGACAGGCAGAGAGCAAGCCGGGCAGCTACCAGGTAGACGTGCCCAGCTCATGCTGTCTGAACTGGTCTGGAGTTTTTCAACCCTGGCGGCTGCTTAGGGGAGGGAGCGAGGGTGTGAAGATCTTTGTTGGGAGTCTGACATCGGGCATTAGGGGAGTTTTGCTTGTGGGGGGGGGGGCACGTTACAGAACAGAGGAAACCGACCTTGAGAAAGACATCAAAAAGAGGTATGAGGATGAAAGGGCTGGGGATAAAGAGCGCAATTAAAAAAAGCTTTTTAAACAGGAAGATGAAGGCAATTGAAAGCATCTGTCACAAATCCTGGGTGCAGAAAGCCTGAAAACAGTCTTTGACAGCACCGCCCCCTCCCCCCCCCCCCCCAGCTTCAATCCTAGCTTGCAGCCTGGATGGGGCTCACCTGAGAGAAGGAGAAACATCTCCAGCCCCCATGCACTGGCAAGATGGCAAGAAACGCTGCTCTGCATTTAAACTAGAAAGTAAAAGCTGGCTAGTCAGGCCCAATGCAGATTTCCTATAGAGAAGTCAACTCCTATCTTGGCCCGATATGGAAAATCTGACCAGCCACCTGCCCTCTGGGAGTTCCGGAGGCCAAGACCCAGTGATGGAATAAGCACCCATGCTACAGACCTGACTCCCAATGCAGCAGCATTGGAGATGGGACCTTTAGCAGGTCATTCGGTTTAGATAGGGTCTGGAGGGTGGGGTCTTGAGGGTGGGCCGCTGAGGACAGGACTAGGGCCCTGATAAGGTGATCATTTGCAAACTAAATCAGCCAGCATCTTCATCTTGGAAACAGGCTTCTACTTAAGTGGCAGCTCTGCCTCCAGTCTGTTTTGTTACAGCAGCTAGAGCTGACTAAGACAGAGCAGATGCAAAGGGGTATGTCCCCTGTCCCCCTGGGGTCAGCTACAGTGCCACCTTCACTAGGAAGTCTTCCAGAACTTCCACAGACATTATCTCCTCTGCTAACCCTGATGAAGTCATCCATATCTCAGATACATAACAAGCTTTCCTTAAAATACTGAGAGGTGTGTTTTGAACCGTTCCTGCTTGGCCTCCTCTACTTCACCTCCTGAGTCCTCAGTAACATGCATCTTCCAGGGGTTCCTGCTAGCATCTGGCTGGTCTTGGAGTTACCACAGGGCAGGGCATGTTTCTGGGTTCCACCCTTCCTGCCCCTCCCCTCTCTTTGCCCCTCCTCCCTCTCCTTGAGTCCCCAAGGGCAGTTCTGCCACGCTGCTGCTGGTTCCTGAGCAGTGATTCTTCCATTTTGAGCATTTAAAATGTGCATCTTGCCATGAAATTATTGCCTTCATTTTTCTCCTCTAAAGGTAGGCACATTTGGCAAACGTACTATTGCTACTATTTCACAGAAGATATTTAGTCTCCAGGTATAAAGGGGTGAAATTACCAACAGGCCTGTAGGTGAATGAAGTAAGTTAATAACTAACTTGAAATATTATTCCTGTTTTTTCATGCTTCAAAGGGCATGTGAGATTGTAGCCTAGAGAAGACAGCCCTTGGGCAACTGGGGGGGCCCCTGCTCATGACTTGCAGCCAGTGAGGGGCAGGACCAGAGGATACCTATGCCTTGTCCACTCGGAAGGCCAGTCAGTCCTGGCTGTGTATCAGCTACGAGTCACACATTCGTTCACATTCCACAACAGTCTACTGAGCTCCTACTATGTCCCTGTCACCCTTCCACTGAGGACATCATGAGTCATTTTTCTTAGGACAGGAAGGAAAGGAATTATTTGATCAGGCCACAGAGACTGTCTGCACATGGCTTCCTGGTTTTTAGGGTCTCCAACACAAGCCCCGCCTCCCACCAACAAATACCATTAATATCACATTGCTAGAAGTTATTCTTCTTGATATAGTGATATGTATAAAGCTATCAAGCTATTTCAAAATTACAAGCGCAAGTTAATTGTGTAAAGGTAAGATCAAGGTTGTTTAAGTAAACATTAATGTTCTTGAACAAATTAAGAGTATTCAAATGATTACATTCTATGCAGTGCTGCAGTTACCTATGTTTAAACACCTCTGGTTCTGAGTTACGCCACTTGTTAAAAAAAATATGACATGGGTAAGACAAATACAAGGAATCTTGCTCATTAAATATTCCCATTAATTTAAAAAATCAAATGAAACTTACTGTGTATTCTGGTTCCAGATGTCCAGGGAGAGAAGAGGAAAAAGAAAAAAAAGAAAGAAAATTATTTAGATCAAACTTACATAGAACATAAAAGCACAGAGCTAACAAATACAAATTACACCTGGCGAGGTGCAATTATTTAAAATGTAATAAAGAAACCTCCCCCCACCAACATGAGGTATTCATAAATACTGAGTGTCTGTCTGGAGCTTTCCCAGGATGCTTTGTGGTTGGCCCGAGGAGGACAATAAGACAAGATTCAATTAGTTCATAGGTTTGTGGCTAATTAAAAACCTAAGTGTTGGCATTGTCAGAGCAGAATTAAAGACTAATAATTCCAACTGAGCATTTCATTACCCACAAAGGAAATCTTTTAAGTGGGAAAGCAGCTTTTAGAAGCACTATGAAGAGCTTGTTATGGTGAACTTGAAGTGGGATGTTGAATTTTAGAGTGTTTAGGAACAGGAGCCCAACTGTCTAAATGTAGGGGACACAGTTTGTGGTCGAGAGAATGTACTATCATTGCATTAGAGGGAAATTGATTGTAAAGATTTTTCATATTCACCAAGGGAAAAGGGATGTTGGGGACAGTGAGAGAGATTCATTAGACATTTTTCTATAAATTCACATCATTTAGAAGGGCCAGGAACTGTAAAACAAGTCAACAGCTAATTTGTAGACACATAATGGGGGGGGGGACTGGAAAGGGGTTCAGGATAAGAACATCTCTAGAAATATCATTAGTAGTGTTCTTCTCCACAGACACCACAGGCTCTGCTCAGATAATTGGAACCAACTCAGGGAATTTCAGCGATTGCTGCAGCATGGGGCATATTTCAGGACTTACCTGTAATCGTGTAGGGATAATAGTTCCACGCCTTCTCGGTCACATAAAATATTTTGGGGACCACAGCTCTAGCCCAACTAGGCAGTTTGCTAAGAGGAGAGAACACAAGAGAGAGGGAGAGGAAAAAAAGCAATTAGAATCTGTTCGGAGCCTCATTTCACCTGACTGGAACTGGAGGAATTTGGGAGTATTTATTCTCCTCACACCCATTCTTTCTCCATCTCTGGTCCTTAGGGTATCAACCATTTTCTGTGCCCTCAAAACAAGCGTCCACCTGGTTCAGGGAAGGGCAGCTCCTTGAGCTCTGAGCTCGGGAGAATGTGAGGCACCTGTCCTTTGTCTCCTAGGAATGGAACAGGGGAAATGGAATACACACGTGTGTAAGCCCAAACAGGTGTGAGCAGGGGCGAATGCCAGAGACTGGACTCAATCCAACAACACACAAGGGGGTCTCTGTGTGTGTGTGTGTGTGTGCGCACGCGCGCGTGCCATTCCTGGGACTTGAACTTGGAGTCTGGACATTGTCCCTGAGCTGCTTTTTGCTCAAGGCTAGTGTCCTGCCACTTGAGCCACAGCCTCACTTCTGGCGTTTTGGTGGTTAATTAGAGATCAGAATCTCATGGACTCTTCTGCCTGGGCTGGCTTCAAACCATGATCCTCAGACCTCAGCCTCCTGAATAGCACCAATTACAGATGTAAGCCTCTGGTGCCTGGCATGAGTGGTGTTCCTTTTGTTTTGTTTTTGTTTTCTGGCCAGTCCTGGGGCTTGAACTCAGGGCCTGAGCACTGTCCCTGGCTTCTTTTTGCTCAAGGCTAGCACTCTGCCACTTGAGCCACAGCGCCACTTCTGGCCATTTTCTATAGATGTGGTGCTGGGGAATCAAACCCAGAGCTTTATGTACATGAGGCGAGCACTCTTGCCACAAGGCCATATTCCCAGCCCCTGATGTTCCTTTTAATGGGCAAAAAGTAAGAAGCTGGTGGTGTGAAGAACAAAAACAAAGCTCTTTGATGACTGCAACACGTTGGCACCATCTCAAATTGGACTACGTCTCCCTTTCCAGTGCCTGGGAATATGATCTGATTTGAAAATAGGGTCTTTGAAAATGTAATTACATTACAGATCTCACTGTCAAATAATATGCTGGGCACCAGTAACTCATGCCTGTAATTCAACCTGTGTAGACAAGTCCAAGAGTCTCTTGCTGGTCTAACTAACCAGCAAAAGCCAGAAGTGGAGGTGTGGCTCAAATGGTAGAGATCCAGCACTTTGAGCAAAGGAGCTAAGCAAGAGTATGACAACTTAAGTTTAAGCACCAGTACCTCCAAGTGTGCACACACACACACACACACACAACACACACACATGATCAAAGATCAAATAATCTTGGATTTACAGTGAGCCTGAAATGCAGTGACTGGCTTTCTTCTTTCATTTTTGTTTTGTTTTGTTTTTTTTGCCAGTCCTGGAGCTTGAACTCAGGGCCTGAGCACTGACATAGCACCACTTCCGGCTTTTTCTATATATGTGGTGCTGAGGAATTGAACCCAGGGCTTCATGTATACGAGGCAAACACTCTACCACTAGGCCATATTCCCAGCCCCCTTCATTTTCTTTTTGATGTGTATGGTACTCAGAACCTGGGCATCATCCCTGAGCTCTTTTTGCTTGAGTAGCGTCCAGGCTATTGTTCTCTCCCATCTCCCCCAGCATGGTTAACTAGAGATAAAAGTCTCATGCACTTTCCTTCTTGGACTGGCTTCCACCCTTCATCCTTAGCTCTCAGCCTCTGGAGTCGCTAAGATTACGGGCATGAGCCAGTTGAGGGGCTGGGCAGTCATTTCTGGAAAATAAATTCTCAAAGGCATGGGTCCAGAAGGCTTTTGGCAAATCAACTTTCAGTTACGTTTTATGTGTTTATTTCTTGGTTTCCGTTCAGGCATAAACTTTCTTGCAGAGTACAGGCTCAGAGAATTTAACTCTCCCTTACTATAGTTAAGATATAGGTGAGATTAGTCTGTTTTTTAAAAAAATATATCTGCCTGAGCTTATTTCCCCTGGTGCTATAACCAAGGGTTTTCTGTCTCTCCAGAGGCTGCCATTTTGCCTTAGGTGTTTTGAAGAACACTGCTGAGTGTAGGTACCAACACTAGCAGGAAGAGTGACTGACGTCTAGGTCCTTAGGGCTGAAGGCTAGCAGGAGGGGCCAAGAATGAATTCCAGGCTGATCAAACAAAGAAAGGAAATACATCGAACTAATTATAGAGCCCCAAACCTCAAACTCCTCTTGTGAGACATAAATGCCCACCAGAGCCAGTGAAACACTGCATTTGGCACCTCTCATTTCCGATAATACTCTATTCCAGCCTTTCAAAAGACGAAATATGCATTGTCAATAGTTGGCTGGCCCCAACCCAAAGATCTGGGGTGTTTATCAGAGACAAAACAAACATGGGGTCGAGATGTCAGGTGAAGGCTGATGTTCTCAGTTGGATTCGGAGGAGAAAGACAAATCCATTCACATAGAACTCGTGTGTGTGTGTGTGTGTGTGTGTGTGTGTGTGTGTGTGTGTGTGTGTGTGTGATCATTTGGGGCCTGGGCGCTGAATTCAAGGATGGTGCTTTGCCATTTGAGCCACAGCTCCCCTTCTAGTTTTTGGTGGTTAATTGGAGATAAGAGTCTCATGGGCTTTTCTGTCTGGGCTGGCTTCGGATGGCAATCCTCAGATCCCAGCCTTCTGAGCAGCTCGGATTACAGGCGTGAGCCACCAGTGCCCGGCTGCTCTCAGGCTGAATTTCTCCTGTGCAGTCATCTCAGCAGTAGCTACTCATCTACCTTAGATTCACTGTTGTCAAAGATGGCCACCCTTCATGGGGGTTGTGTAGCTTCCACCTATGCTTGATGTGGAAGAGCAACAGAGCTCAGTGGGAAGGTGGGAAGAGCCCCGCGGCTTGCTCACAGATTGGACTGTGATCCTACTATTTCGCCTGAGATGATGTAACATGCCCAATGAATGGATAGGCTGCGTGAGCTCGAACCACGGGCAGGTGTTCTCAGATGCTCTTAATGGTCAGAATCAGAGTTGGAGGTGTCTCTCAAATTAAGCAAGGCCTCCATTAGCTTGGACAATTCGCATCAGCTTCCTATAGTCCCAGGGCACATTCTCCCTCGTCCTCTGGAAAGGAGCCATTCACTTGCACTGTGTGTCTCCAGCCCACCCGCCCCCCTCCCTCCAGAATTCGTTCCTTTAGACTGCTAAGCCTCCCAGCAGAACCAGACTCCAACCACAGTCACAGGAAGGAAGAGGCAGGAGAGAACTGTCCATCGTTGTCCATTCACAACAACGCTTTCCCTCCTTATAACGAAATGATCAGACTCTGGATTCTAGAACCCTTAGTTTTGCTGTTTGCTCCAGCAGCTTAGGCAACACTAGAACCAATGACCTTTCCCCAAACCATAATCACTTAGCTAAAATGGCTGCACTAGTTGTGACTTTTTTGGAAAGCAAGCCATTCTAGATTTGTGTGCGCGTGCATGTGTGTGTGTGTGTGTGCGTGTGTATTCATAAGTTCATTATCTCAGGTGTTTTGTTATCGTGTTGGGAAGCTGAGGAACACAATGTTTTTTCAGTATGTTTAAATCCCACTAAGAAATCTCCTTTCAGCCCCCGGTTTCCTCAGAACACATCATTATTGGGATCATTTTTATCAGAGAAAGGAACATTTACTTTTCCCTGCAGCAATGATTTATGAGGACACCTGCAAAGGAAAATGGAGTTAAATGAGTCTCCGCGTCGCTGTCACTTTCATGATGGATACTGTCACACAGCCTACCGTTCTAAGGGAAAGTGTCACTCGAATTTACTACGAGGCGTCAGTCCAGAGCTTCTCTCCTCCGAAGGAGAGCTTGAATCCAGTCCACAGTCCATGCGCGGGCCAGGATAAAATCTCCCAGGAATCTACCTTGTGAAAGCTCATGCAGGAAGAGACATTTCAACTCGACAGCCTTTCTGCAACTGTGCTGACATGGGGTGACACTGTGTGTGTGTGTGTGTGTGTGTGTGTGTGTGTGTGTGTGTGTGTGTCACACTCCCCTAGAAGCCTTTGTCAGCACCTCTCAAAGACAAAGAGGCATTAGAGGTTTCGTTTTGGTGGTTCTGGCATTTGACCTCAGGGTATTGCACTGGCCAGCCTTACTTCTTTTCACTGTGGTTTATTTCTGCATTGGGGCCTGTAAGTTTGCCTCAGCCTACCTCCTTGGATGGTGATCCTACTATTGACATCTCGTGGGTAGCTGAGATGACATGTGCGCATCACCACACCCAACCCATCAGTTGAGATGGGTTTTACTACCTTTTTTTTTTGGCCCAAGTTGGCTTCAGACTTCAATGCTCCCAATCTACCATCACCCAAGTAGCTGAGATTACAGATGTGAACTGCCACACCAGGCTTGATTTCCTACTTTCATCTAGTGGCAACATAGCCAGATGGCCAGCATATTCTACCTTATCTGCGGTTCTCCTGGTTTGAGCACTGAAATTCCCCCATGCCAGGTAAACTGAGACAGTTGGTGACTCTAGGGTCATGGGGAGAAGTCTAGGCACATATTTGGTTGTCTCAGCTGGGATGGGTGCAAGACACGACAGAGAAGCGGGCAGAGGTTAGGGAAGCTGTCCAGCATCTACAGGGCACAGCATAGCAACGCAGGACAATTATAGAGTCTCCCATGTCAAGGGTGACAAGGCCGAGAAACCAGGCCAATCCCCCCCCCCCACAGATGGTGGCCTGAGTCACCGCTGCCTGCTAAGAAGGCCCTGGCAGATGAGTTCTGCATGGGTCTCTGGTGTGGGTTGTTACCTTCTTTCCCTTAGAAGCTTCTGGAGCTTCACAGTCCAGATTGCCTGGAGTCCTCCAGGATCTAATCTCATATGTAGTGTCGGTTCATTTGGGATTTCTGAACATCTGAGGAATGTTGAGTGCTCTGAATGGAGTCTAATTTCATTTTCTCCACCAAATGGATGATCGTCTTCGCTGGAAATCTGGATTAACTTAAACCATTCCCATCTGAAAAAGATGACCTAGGACTTTATCCCGCACAGCCTGCCAGCCGCGTTGCTGGTTCCGCAGTCAGGTGACAGGAGCTCATTTCCGGAGGAGCAGGCCCTTCATATCCTCACGGCCCTCGGGGTCAGGGGCAGAGGCTGACCTCGCATTTCCTCCTGGGACTGGAACATGGTGTCTGGTAATTCTCTGATAATAATCCATGGCTCTCTTTCAGCTAAGGTTTCTTTTGTTTTGGTTCGGTTTTTTGCCAGTCCTGGGGCTTGAACTCAGGGCCTGAGCACTGTCCCTGGCTTCTTTCTGCTCAAGGCTAGCACTCTACCACCTGAGCCACAGTGCCACTTCCGGCTTTTTCTATATATGTAGTGCTGAGGAATTGAACCCTGGGCTTCATGTATACGAGGCAAGCACTCTACACTAGACCATATTCCCAGCCCCCCAGCTGAGGTTTCTGAAGTCTTTACAATGTTGCTCCTCACCTGCTCTGACTCCTTTGCTCATGGTGTGAATGGCTGTGCTAGCTGGCTATTGGGGTGCCTCCAAACACAGAGGCCTGTGGCTTCTGGACCAGAGCTATCGCAGGGGGAGGCAGAGCTGCCCGCCTTCCTCCAAAGAAACTGTGCATAACCTGAGTTCCTTGAACTTGGACCAGACCCTCTACCCTCCTACTTAAAGAGACTATCCTTGGTTGGGTCCCGGCTACTCATGAGACTGGAATCTGAAGATTGCAGTTCAAAGCCAGCTAGGGCAGGAAAGTCTGTGAGACTCCTATCTCCAATAAACTACCAAAAAGCCAGAAGTAGAAGTGTGGCTCAAGTGGTAGAGAGCTAGCCCTGAGCAAAAGAAGCTCAGGGACAGTACCTAGGCCCCGAGTTCAAGCCCTGGAATGGCACCAGAGAGAGAGAGAGGGAGAGAGGAGAAGGAGATAGCAGGAGCCTGTGTGAGGTGGGGTGGGAGGGGCTGGGAGCCTCTGATGGGTGGCATTAGGGGAAGGTGGGCAGGCCCGATGCTCTCCCCCAGCATCTTTCAGGAGAGAGGCAGCCTGGGGTAGATGCCCGCTAAGATCACAACCAGGTAGAGAAGGGAGCAGAAGACAGAGGGCCTGGTGGCAGGGAGTTTCTAGAATGTTCTTTAGCCTTGATATGGGGACGGAATAAAATATCCTAGTCAGGAAGGCAGGAAAGAAGGAAGCTTCTGACATGTCCTAGTTATTCCCCGCCCCCCAAGTACCATCACCTTTTAATATACGTGTGCATACATACTCTCCCTACATGACACAATATTTATACAGGATATATAAATACAGGATTTATACATATTTATACAGGATATATAAATCTATATTCTCAACTCCATCATGACCTGATCTAGTAGGGCTCAGAGCACTGTCACTCCCAGTTCCAAGTCAAGTCCCATCAAGGCAGGGGCCTTTGTTCTGCTCATTGTTAAATCCCCTACATCCAGCCCGCACTCAGTACTTGGTTTGGGTTGTTTTGGATGAGTCACAGTGGTGTGTGTGTGCAGGCGCGCGTCAGTCATGATGGTGAACACGCTTTGGGAACAGCAAAGCCACGGAATGAGCAGCCACCACTTTGCCCTGAAGCCCCGCGGGCTCTTCCGTGGGCCCCGGGCCGACAGCGGGAGCCTTCTTGGAAATGGCATCAATGTGCTCAGCCCATCTGGGAAAGCGGGGAGAAGAAGGAAAGAGAGACCCAAGCCATGGCAACGGCTCCAACCAATGAGCAGGCGACCCGGGCCCTGGGGACCAGCAGGGAGATTGGCATGTCTGCTTCAAAAGAAATTCCAGAAGCTTTACTCTCCCTTCCCCAAGACATCTGAGGCCCGAGAGCACGCGAGGGAAGATCAGGGCCACGTGGGAGAGGAGCGCGGCTGGTCCCGTGCAAATCCACTCAGGCGCGGGGTGGAATAACCCTCAGAAGCTGGCAATGCTCCCTGACGGGCAGCTGCCAGCACAGACTAATTAATCCAGGAGCCGTGGTGCTGAAGAACATGACACTTCATGACTGAACAAAACAAGCCTAAAAATAGGCCCCCATCTTTGTATCCGAAGCCTCGCTACCCTCCCAGGCCTCAGTGGGAAGGGGCTGGAGAGACGCCAGGGCCACAGTGAAAAATCAAAGGTGACTGAAGGAAACCCCGCCTTCACATTGCGGGGTGTCAGTTTTATTTAGAGCCACTATTCTGGAGCCCGATTAGGACCTTGTCTCTTTTCCCTTGATGCTGGTCAAAACCAGGAGTTGAGAAGGCAGGCCAAAGAATAGGGCTTACTTGAACTGGATCAGAAGCCCCTGGACAAGCAAGGGCTGTAATAGCACTTAGGCGAATGGATGAATGCATTAGAACTAAGATAGCTAATGCATTAAGTGGCCACCACTGCAATGCGCTACAGACACCGTAAGGAAAAATGACAAAGCAGCAAGTCCTGGGAAACGAGAGCTAAGTGCTAAAACATAAATGACATGGTAAAAGGGGCATGCTACCTATTAAAAATTGACAGAGAGCCCAATATAGGGGCTCACACCTAATATCTTAGCTACTCAGGAAGCTGAGATCAATAGGACTGCAGTTCAAGGCCAGCCCAGGCAAAAACAAACAAAAAAAAATCCCAAAACAAGAGACCCAATCTCAACAACAAAATACTGAGTGCAGCCCCCAAGTGTAAATAGGAGGATGATGGTGCTGGGTGGCCTGGGGAAAACCAGAAGCCCCTACCTGAAAAAGAACTGAAGCAAATAAAGCTGAGGCGTGGCTCAACTGGTAGAGTGCCTGTTTAGCAAGTGTGAAGTCCAGAGTTCAAGCCCTGGGACTCCCCTACCAAAAAAGAAAATGGTGGCGGAGTTATCATTGGGTTCTTTTGAGCTGCCTCAATTGCTGCTTATTTTTGTGCCTCCAGATAATTTTGTAGGTCCTTTACATCCTTCCATGAAATAGTCTTTCTGCTTATAAGAACCGGTTTCTTTCACTGGCGTGCGTGCGTGTGTGTGTGTGTGTGTGTGTGTGTGTGTGTGTGTGTGTGTGTCTATGCTAATTGGGGCTTGGAATCAAAGTCTTGCATTCTTGCTTGGCTTTTTCGCTTAAGGCTGGCGCTCTACTACTTCAGCTACAACTCCACTTCAGGCTTTTTCTGGTTAATTGGAGATAAGAGTCTCACCGACCTTTTTGTCTGACCTGGCTTTGAACCTGGATCCCCAGATCTCAGCCTTCTAAGTAACTAGGATTACAGGGTTGAGTCACTGGAGTCGAGCTCATTGGCAGTTTGAAACTTCCCCCTCCCCGGTAACTTACGCATCAGCTAAAGTGAACCGCGTTGATGGATGGCTGTCTGGGCTCGGCACGGTGATGATAATTATGGTCAAATTTATCTCCCCTCTCAGCAATTTGCTTCTTCCCATATGAACTGGAGGAGGCCCTGATGATACAGGCTTTGACGACTGCCAGTGTCTCTAATGCTTACTTAGGATAATGAATGTTTAACAGAGCAGGGTCTGAATGTGCTCTGACTTCCCATATAGACTGATGACGTGGGGAGAGAATCACTCTGCCAGCTCCAGAATTCTGGTCCACCGGGTGCTGGATGCACTAAGCTAAGGTACTCACCAGGCCCTGGGAACATGCAGATTCTATTGGATGGACAGATGAACTCAAATACTGCCAACAGCCTGCTTTGGACCCCATCTTGATCGGAAAATGGGGCTATGCTTTTTAGTAAAGGAAGCCCTCTACAGTCTGTTCAACATGTTGTATGTTAGCCAGGTGCTGGTGGCTCACGCCGGTAATCCTAGCTACTCAGGAGGCTGAGATCCAAGGATCACAGTTCAAAGCCAGCCTGGACAGGAAAGTCCATGAGACTCTTATCTCCCATTAACCCCCAGAAAACCAGAAGTGATGCAGTGGCTCAAAGTGGTAGAACACTAGCCTTGAGTTGAAAAGCTCAGGGACAGCACCCGGGATCAGAGTTCAAGCCCCGCAACAGACCAAAAAAAAAAAAAGTTGCATGTCCTACATATCAATGATTTGTCACATGACAGCCATGCAACTTCTGCTTGCAGGCCACACATCAGCTTGAAGAGGCTCTAAGTGGGGAGTATGAGAACAGATTTGGTTTTCTTTGTTTATTTTTGTCGGTTGTAGGGCTTGTCTGTTTGCCCTGGGCAAAAAGGGGAAATTCTAAGCAAGAAAAATAACTAAAGCTAAAAGAACTGGGGAGCGGGCTAGGGTGAGCTGTAGACCACTTGCCTAGCAAGCATTGGGCCCTGGTTTAAAGCCCTGTGCCCCTGAAATGAAGGAAAGAAGGAAGAAATGCACGAGTGAATACGTTTCTTTGGCCTGTGCCTCTTTGGTTACTGTCTAATACACACTAGGGTGGGAAATTAAGAGCTTTAAAGATTCTCCTATATCTGTTTTTTTTGGGGGGGCACAGAAAGGGAGGGACAAAGGATGAACCAACGCAACAGAGGGACTCACTGGACACGGTGTTGAAAATGAACTATACCACTTGTGGGTAGAGATGGGAGGGAAAAACTGGGAGGGAAGGTGAGGGAGAGCAGGGGAATGTCCAAAAAGAAATGTATTCATTAGGTGACTAAAGAAACTGTAACCCCTTGATATATCACCTTCATAATAATAAAGTATTTTTTAAAATTCTCCCCATTTTTCTAACTGAACTCACCTTCTCTGATGTGCTTAACCCTGTTTGGTGTCTGAATCTACTTGGACACTCCACCTGTGGGGACCCCAAAAATGTTCCAGTACCCCCACCACTGCAGCACTGACTAGAAAGCACCTGACAGTAGGCTCTGATGGCTGCAGGCCTGGACCTATGTCCCCTAAATTACACCTCGGTCTTCTGCTTGCCATTCCCATCCCCTGCCCTTGTCCTGCTAGTCTTAGAGCACCTGAAAGTCGAATTCTCTACCACCTAATCCCGCCATGGACCACAGCCTTTTGGAGCAGCCTTTTCCAAACAGAGCATCCTCTTTTCCAGCAGTCATTCTTTATGCCAGGGGGATCTAGTGCTTTCGACTCACAGGTGTGTCAGCCATGGTGCAGTGTCATTCAGGAACAGGTAAAGATGTTCCAGGTTTGTTTTGGGCAGCGGAGAAGTAGGCGAGGTGATCACATGCACAGCCCTAGGTCATTCCACCTTGCTTCTACGGATGCAGTCGAAGAGCAATGCTAGCCTGTGTATCTGTTCTGTATACCCCCATGGACATGTGCATATTCCCACAGGGACCATTTCTGTTCTATGTGTGTACTCATGCAAAACTGCTTCATATTTAATTGTTAACCAGAATCACAGAATTTCAAAACCATGTCATTAGCAAGCTTGGAGTCCTTCATTGCATTCCTGTACAAGTGGTGTTTTAGGAGGCAAAGATATGGCCACTCATGTGTCCTTGTTCCCTTTTTTTGGGGGAGGGGGGCAGTTATAGGGCTTGAACTCGGGGCCTGGGTGCTGTTCCTGAGCTCTTCAACTCAAGGCTAGCACTCTACCACATTGAACCAAAGCACCACTTCGTTTTCTGGTGGTTAATTGGAGATAAGAGTCTCACAGACTTTCCTGCCCAGGCTAGCTTTGAACCTCGATCCTCAGATCTCAGCCTCCTGAGTAGCTAGAATTACAGATGTGAGTCATCAGTGCTTGCTTGGCTCTTGTGTCATTTTATCCTGGTGTGAAATAAACCATATCCAAACTACCACTGGTTTTCTGAATTCTCATTAGAATTTTAGGTTCATTATTCTTCCTAGTTTCAGATTTTAAAACTTTGGGAAAGATATCTTCTAGATATTTTGGCAGCTATTGGAAAGATCAAATAGGGCTGAATTTAGCCCTCCAAGTCCAATCATTACTTCCTCTTGCTCTTTTTTCTTCCTCTTGTGTCACTGCCAACTCCTCCGCTTTCTCCTTCTTCTTTGCCTTCTTGTCCCTTATTCTTCTTCCTTCTTTTGCCAGTACTGGGGTTTGAACTCAGGGCCTAACACTCTCATTCTGTTTTTTTGCTTATAGGCTGGTGTACCACCATTTGAGTCATACCTCCAATGTGACTTTTTGCTGGTTCATTGGAGATGGAATCTCAAGGATTTGTCTGCCTAGGCTGGCTTCAAACCACAATTCTCAGATTACAGCCTCCTAGATAGCTAGGCATGCATTACTAGTGCCAGGCCAGAAACAGTCCTTTTAAATTTTGATTTCTTTTGTTATGGAAAAATTTATTTTCAATATTTTTTTGCATGTAGTTTCTTCTTTTTAATGTAGCAATATCAAAAGTCTATTTCTTTATGCCTTATTAGTCTATTATACTCTCCAAATAATAAAGAATACTTATACTTTTCCAAAATTTTTATATTTAAATATTTAACCAATCTGTAATTTGATTAAATTCTATATATGCTGTGAAAATAAGAGCCAACTTGCTTTTCTGATTGGAAATCCAATCATGCCTACATCATATACTCAGTAGTTCATCTTTTCCTTGCTAATTTCTGGTGTCAGCTCTGCTCAATGTGGAGGCTGTTTTGTTCCATGAGTTAATTTAACTCTGCTCTAATATCCTACTTCCTTAATTACCATAATTTTATTTTAAAAACTATGCTGTCTGGTAGAGCAAGTCCCTTTTGTTTATTCAACTTTTCAAAATTGCTCATATAAATTTTACAATAACCTTCTCTAGTTGTATTTTTTATTTTGTCTGGGTGCTGTCCCTGAGCTTTCGTTCTCAAGGCTAGCATGCTACCACTAGCGCCACCGTTGCAATTTTAGGTATTTGGGTAACTGACGGGAGACAAGAATTGAATGGGCTCTCCTGTCGGTCTGGCTTCAAACCATCATCCTCAGATCTCAGCCTCCTGCTAGGATTACAAGTATGTCCTACTATACCAGTTTTCTGATGGCATTTTTAAAAAAGCACTATTAGCAATTTACGAGATTTACATTGAATATATAGGTTGATCTGTGATTTTATAGTAATTTCCAATCCATGAATATGGTATATCCCACCACTAGTCTTGGGTTTTTAAAATGTTGGGTTTTCAAAATGGATCCAAAGACTTTGGATATCTTGTAGATTTATTAGCAGGTAGATGTACATTTATTTTTCTATTGTAAATGAAATGTCTTTAAACTATACTTTTGCAACTATTTTTCCTGCCACATGATAACACTTGATGTTTGCTCTTCATGTGGGGTACTAGGGCTTGAACTCATGGCTTTGAGCTCTTGCTTGCCCACAGCTGGCACTTCACCACTTGAGACACACCTCCAGTCTGGACTGTGCTGGCTAACTGGAGGTGGATTCTCTTTCTGCCTGGGCTGGCTTTGGACTGTGATCAACCAGGTCTTTGTGTGGGGCTGGAGAATCAGACCCAGGGCCCTGTGTATGCTGGGTAAGCACTCTGCCACTAAGCTATACCCCCAGCTGTTTATTTCTTGTTCTATGGCCTTGGCTAAGACCTTTCCACAAGGTGAGACAGAAATGGTAATAACAAGAATGCTTATTAAGTTCCTGACTTTACAGTGAACAAGCATACAGAAAGATGAGTCTCAGGAATAAATCTGATTAGGTCATAACTTATTATTATTCTCTGAGGTATCTGATTTGCTAATGTTTTCTAAAGGATGTGGATGTTCTTAGCTGAGAATGACCTATAACTTTATTTTTTATGCCAGTACTGGGGCTTGAATTCACTTCTCACTCTGCTTTAGTTTTTTTGTTCAAGGCTGGAACTCTATCACTTGAGCCACAGCTCTACTTTTTTTTATTCTTTATTATGATTTTTAAAATGTTGTGATGGGGGCTGGTAATATAGCCTAGTGGCAAGAGTGCTTGCCTTGTATACATGAAGCCCTGGGTTCAATTCCTCAGCACCACATAAATAGAAAATTGCCAGAAGTGGCGCTGTGGTTCAAGTGGCAGAGTGCTAGCCTTGAGCAAAATTAAAAAAAGAAGCCAGGGACAGTGCTCAGGCCCTGAGTCCAAGGCCCAGGACTGGCCAAAAAAAAAAAAAATGTTGTGATGCTAGCTGGGCACTGATGGCTCATGCCTGTAATCCTAGCTACTCAGGAGGCTGAGATCTGAGGGTCACGGTTCAAAACCAGCCCAGGCAGGAAAGTTCATGAGACTCTTATCTCTAATTAACCAGAAAAGTGCAAGTGGCACTGTGGCTCAAAGTGGTAGAGCTGAAGAGCTCAGGGACCAAGCCCGAGCCCAGAGTTCAAGCCCCACTACTGACAACAACAACAAAATGTTGTGATGTTGAGGATGGAACCGAGGATCTTGCATGTGTTAGGCAAGTGCTGTACTACCAAGAGATGCATCCCTGGACCTTTCTTATACTAGAGCATTGAGTTCTGTTCTTGAGGTTTACATGGCTGGCACTATTTGTTTTCTTCTAGCAGTCACCCTTCATTCCATCTTACCTTCCTTCTCCCCCCCCCCCATTACTAAAAAAAGAAAGTACCATCAATATTGTCATGGAATCATTTAATCTATTGATTTTCTAATAAAAGTATGTCTTCTTGTGTTAGCATTAGCCATGTGGGAAATACTGATCCAAGAACCCAAGGACCAAATTCTTGTGCCTCATTGGCCAGAATTGGTCACATGATCACCTCTAGCTGCAAGAGTAACTGGGAAAGTGAATATCTCACATTTTAAGTTGTTCTGTTCTCAAAATGTATGTGTTCTATTTATCATACTTTATCCTCATCATCATCTTGGTGGTTTGGTGCTGGGAATCTAACCCAGGGTTCTGCATGTACAAAGCAAACCCCACATTACTGAGTTACCTCCCCCAGATAACTTCTCTCTTTATTCCCCTGCCTTGTATGGATTTAGTATGTTTTCTCTTGAAACTCATTTATTGTTCTACTATTCCCTCAGACCTTCCTTTATCTTGTCTTAGGAAAACAAAAACAACCAACTTCTCCTTTCAATTCCTTAACAATATTAGCACCTTAGAGTGGTTTTTAACTATAATTGCTATGCTTCTATCTTCTGTATTATTGTTCTTTATTATTTAGATTTTACAGATATAGCTCCAATTACCTCTTATGTTTTAAAATCATTCTGTGCTTATTCAGATTTGCCCAGATGTTAACTAATTAGCTTATTAATTACTTGCTGTTCTGGATACCCCTCTCCTCTCTAGGGTCAAGAGGCAGGCAAGCTCTTCCACTTGAACCACGCCCGTAGTTCTTTTGTTTTGGGTTTTTATTCAGCTGGAGTCTCACACTTTTATGTGTGTGTGAGTGTGTAGGTCCTGGAACTTGAACTCGGGGTCTGGGGGCTGTCTCTGAGATTTTTTTGTTCAAGGCTAGTGCTTTTTGGTGATTCACTGGTGATAAGAATTTTCCTGAACTTTCTTGCCCTGTCTGGCTTCTAATCATAATGCTCAGATCTGTCTCCTGAGTAGCTAGGATAACAGGTGTGACCATCCCTCAGGTGGTCACAATTTTTGCCCAGGTTGGCCTCTAACCTTGGCCCTCTTTCTTTTTCTGTTGTGGGGTTTGAACTCAGGGCCTGGGTGCTGTCCCTGAGCTTTTTCCTCTAAAGGCTAGCTAGTGCTCTACCACTTTGAGCTCCACTTCCGGTTTTCTGATGATTAACTGGAGATGAGATTCTCCCAGACTTTCCTGCTCTGGCTGGCTCCCAACTGTGATCCTCGGGTCTCCTGAGGAGCTACTCAGCACCAGAAACTTCGGTCCTCTAGTTTCCACCTCCCCAGTGCCTGGGATTACAGGTGCATACCACCACACCTGGCCTATTTTCCTCATTCATGAGGCGCAGTCTTTGGTTGTTTTAAAAGGCAAGTCTCTGGATAATAACCTCTATCACCTATTGATCATCAAAAACTCTTTTTATGCCCAGCCCCTAGTTACTGGCGGTTCCCCAGGGGCCCTGATGTCTCCTGGGTTCCTTAGCATTCACCGGCCTGCTTCCCACTGTGATTTAAGTTTCCCTCTAGCTCTGGCTTCTGAGGATTTCCCCTTCTTTATTTTGAGCTCAGCTTTATATCATTCTATTTCATCTTGTGTTTGCTGCAGGAAGTGGGCGAGGGTCCACATTCATCTCCTTCGTTCCTATTACTGCAAGTCCACATCTTTCACTCCCAACAGATTTCCCCTCTCACGGATGTTGATGACTGCCTTTAAAATAAATATCCTAGTATTCTGATAGTGAAAACAGACAGGACACAGACAGCCAGACACTTCTTCTTGGGGTTCAGCAAAAGCTATAAAATTGCTGAGACTTTTGTTTTCTTGATTTTTTTCTTTTCTGGTACAGAGGGAACATTCTCTAGGCAATAACTTAAAAGAATGTCATCATCTGCCAAGAAATGGAATTTTCCATCGTTTCTGTTTTCCTGCACCTTCCTCCCTGAATTCTCTTTGCTCTTCAGAGGTGAGGCCTGTAGGGGCAAGGCTCAAGGAATGTCGAAGCCCCGCCAGGTTCACAAAGCCTGGGACACTGAGAAATCTGTCTGTAAAGAAGCCATCCATAGGCTGGGAATGTGGCTTAGTGGTAGAGTGCTGTCTAGCATGCATGAAGCCCTGGGTTCGATTCCTCAGTACCACATACACAGAAAAAGCTGAAAGTGGCGCTGTGGCTCAACTGGTAGACCACTAGCCTTGAGCAAAGAGCAGCTCAGGTTCTGCAGCCCAGGCTAGAGGGACTGGAAGACTTACGTCTACCCTGGTGACAGGTTCCAAAGACTCTGGTCAGGACTGAATGTTCTAGATCAGCCTGCAGAAGAGTGGCGCCTTGTGAAACCCAAAGAAGTCTTTGGGTGAAACCCAAAGATGGCTCCTCTCAGAAATGGCCACGGCATCGAGGACAGATGGACAGTCGCCGGGGACACTCTGCTCACAGTGGGCCAATCGGAGAGGCCCCGGGTAGGTGGTTACTGCAGAGGTTACCTGTTGCAACTATGCTAACCCAGGAAAGAGTGAGGACAGAAGATGGGCTCAATCAGAGGGGAAGGATGGCGAGAGCATCAGACCAGTCCTAGTCATCAATTATATCATTAGAGGGGGGAAAAAAGAAGCTTCCAAAAAGAGGACAACCTTTGACCTTGGAAAGATGGGAGGGGGGGTTCAATGGAGAAAGGGTACCACACATCGATCTAGTCCTAAGTGCCGGTGCCTTTCTCCAGTTCCCTTTTCAGACACTCGAGAACCATTCTACTACAAATGCCCTATTTGATCAAGACTCAAGGACACACAGCCACCTGCAGCCCCACCCTGCCACAGCTAACAGAACATTCCATTGCTTAGCCCCGATGATGCGCTATGATGGCTCACAGTGAATATCGGACCTGATCCTGTCATGAAGGGGCGGGGCAGGTGAAGGGCAGAGTCGCCTAAGGAAAGAGGGAGTTGGGTCTGTTCTGCAGAATGGAGGAGGAGGGGGTGATTGCAGGAGTCGTGAGGAGTCATCGTGACTGCAGCTGCAGAGGGTGGATGTAGCCACACCCAGGGCTGTACCTCACCCAGGGGTTGCATCAGGAACAAGGGACCCTAGGGTGTGTCCCTGGCAGCCATGACTCACCTGTTGAGATACACCCGCTTCTCAGTGAACTGGCCGTTGCCGTGGTGAGGGTCCTCGAAGGGCTCATTCTGGACGACCTCCACGCCCTCTCCCCGGTCGCTCTGCTCGTGGCTGTGCTTGCTGATCATGTACAGCTGTCCGATCTTGTACTGCAAAGCACACAGACACAGAGACGCAGGTCAGCCTTGCTGGCCTCTGATTATTCCCCCCTCCCTGCCAAGTAACCCCCCCCAGAACCCTGGGCCCCATGGGACTGTGCAGAAGGGGCCCGCAGGAGGTGACTCTCCAGTCAGCCCTGATAGGGTTCTATGAAGCGGCAGGGCTAGTTAGCTCGATGTCAGAACAGCATTGGCTCGGTTACTTCTGTCCCGGCTCTTTACCTAATTAGTATCCTTGTCAGTCATGGAGGACTGCATGTCCCCTCCCCAAAGGGACTCCCGGGGGGGGGGGGGCCTCTGTCTCTTAGAAGAGCACATCTCCCAGGTGGCTGGTCATCAGAAGCTCCTAGAAGCTTTCAAAAGCTCCAAGGAGAGCCTGAGCTCCAGAAACCTGTGCCAGACTGGCGACCAGGCCTCTGACTCCTCATCCAGTTCCACGATGGTAGGTGAAACCTCCCAGCCAGAGTCCCAGAGACCACTGTCCTCCCCCAAAGTGAGCGAGGAGCACTTCCTGTCCTGGGGCTTGAACTCAGGGCCTGAGCCCTGGTCCCTGAGCTTTTTTGCTCAAGGCTACTGCTACACTACCTCAGCCACAGCTCCATCTCTCATTGTTTTGTTTGTTTTTTTTTAAAGTAGTTTTCTGCCCTGGCGGGGTTCAAATCCCGATCCTCAGATCTCAGCCTCCTGGCAGCGAGGATTACAGGCGTGAGCCACCAGCACCCCGCTCCATGATCACTTGTGCAGAATTCCACCCAGGACCCAGCAGGAATGTCCACGTTCAGTAGGAAGTCCCAAAGAGCTTTCACAGCGGAGAAATTCATTTGGTAAGGGGGGGTGGTGAGAGAGGAAGAGAGAGGCACAAGGGAAAAGTCCACTCAAGGTCTCAGGCACGCAGGACGGCATGTTCTTGCTGCAGCCTTTCCAACACAGCCATGATGGCACTGCAGCTGAGGGGCCAAGGAGGAGCCCGAGTCTGCAGCAAGCAGATGACATGCCCGGTGTCCCCCAAAGAGCCCTGGCCAGCAGGGACGCAGGTCCCCTGAACACACACGCCCAAGAGGAAGAAATACATTTTAACTTTAGGGGGGCAGGAGAAACATTCCAGTGGGCAGTGGGGGGTTTCAAAGCTTAGAGGACGACTTGGGTCCAGGGAAGGCTCTTCCATGCTGAGCCAGGTAATGGGTTGCCAGGAAGCGGGTGGCTGTGGCCAGCCTAGGGGGACCAGGCCCAGTAACCATGGCAACCGCAGCAGAGGCTACTGCTGCAGGCTGGGTCTTCTCAAAGGGCGGGGCTTCCGGTGCTGGCCACGCCCCTCTCCAGAATAGGAGTGTGTCTGCACACTTGGAGGAGGGAGTGCCGAGGGAGAGAGGAGAGACACAGCTGGGAGATCAAACCCACTCCAGGGAGGAGAAGCTTGAGCCGGTTTCTCCCTCGTCCAGGATGGCTTTTGCTTTTGCTCGTGAACAGGGAGCTCTTGCCAGGAGGGCAACAGTAAGAACAAGTTGCGAGCTGGACGTGTGAGACCAACCGTCCACCTTGCACAAGTCTTGAGACTGGGTGGTGTCTGGCCACTCAGCGGGCAGGTGCCCTATTAGTTGTTCAAACGCTAAACAAGTGCAGACAGTGGCATATTATTCAGCCACCAAAAGGGATGAAGGGCTCGCAGTGAAATTGCTTAATGCGTGCTATGGGCTGATACATGTTCTCCGAGTTTCTATGGGGGGGAAGTCTTGCTCCGTGCCTCAGAATGTGACAAATTTGGAAAAAGGGCCTTTCTGGAGGTGAGCAAGGGAAAATGAGGCCGTTAGGATGCACCCTGGAGGAATGTGATATGTGTCCTTACCAAAAAGAAAAAAAAGAGAGAGAGAAATGTGGGCATAAGGTGCAGACGGGCACAGAGGAAAGGGGTGTGAAGAGAAAATGGCCAAGGACAGAAACCTGGAATGGACTTCCCCTTAGTCTTCAGAAAAAACCAACTCTAGCTGAGCGCAGTAGCAGACGCCTGTCATCTCGGCATTCAGGGTTCAGGGTGCTGAGGGAGAGGGATCAAGAGTTCAGGGCCACAAACTGAACCAAGAAGAAATAAATCAACTAAATAAACCAATAACTTACGGTGAGATACAGGAGGTAATCAAGAACCTCCCTACTAAGAAAAGCCCAGGCCCAGATGGATTCACCAACGAATTCTACAAAACCTTTAGTGAGGAGCTAATTCCAATACTCCTCAAACTCTTCCGCGAAATAGAAACGGAGGGAGAAATCCCAAACTCATTCTACGAAGCTAATATCATACTCATTCCCAAACCAGGCAAAGACCCAACAAAAAAAGAGAACTACAGACCAATATCACTAATGAACACAGACGCAAAGCTCCTCAATAAAATATTAGCTAACAGGATCCAGAAACTGATCAAGAAAATCATACATCATGACCAAGTAGGCTTCATCCCTCAGTCACAAGGATGGTTCAACATCCGTAAATCAATCAATGTAATTCACCACATAAACAGATCTAAAATTAAGAATTACATTGTTATCTCAGTCGATGCCCAAAAAGCCTTTGACAAAATACAACATCCATACCTATTAAAAGCTTTGGAGAGAACAGGAATAGATGGAACATTCCTCAAAACAATAAAAGCCATATACAACAGACCAACTGCTAATATCATATTAAATGGAGAGAAACTTAAATCATTCCCCCTAAACTCAGGAACAAGACAAGGATGCCCACTCTCCCCACTTCTGTTCAACATAGTTCTGGAATCCCTAGCCATAGCAATAAGGCAAGAGGAGGACATCAAAGGGATCCACATCAGCAAGGAAGAAATCAAGTTATCCCTATTCGCAGACGACATGATCTTATATCTGAAGGACCCAAAAAACTCAGTACCCAAACTCCTACACCTAATAAACCAATTCGGCAAAGTAGCAGGATACAAAATCAACCCACAAAAATCAGCAGCTTTTCTGTACACCAGCAATAGACAAACAGAAAAGGAAATTATGGAAACAATTCTATTTACAGTAGCCAAAAAAAGAATAAAGTACCCAGGGATCAACTTAACCAAGGACGTGACGGACCTATTCAATGAAAACTACAAAAATCTAATAAGGGAAATCAAAGAAGACACAAGGAGATGGAAAGACCTCCCATGCTCATGGGTAGGCAGAATCAATATAGTGAAAATGGCCATATTGCCCAAATTGTTATACAAATTCAATGCAATACCTATCAAAATCCCAGCCACATTCTTCACTGAAATAGAGAAACCAATCCATAAATTCATATGGAACAGCAAAAAACCTAGAATAGCCAAAGCAATTCTAGGCAAAAAAAATAGTGCAGGAGGTATCACAATACCAGACTTCAAGCTCTACTACAAGGCCATCATAACAAAAACAGCCTGGAATTGGTATAAAAACAGATCGGAAGACCAGTGGATTAGAATTGAAGACCCAGAAATAAAACCGCACTCTTACAGCCAACTGATATTTGACAAAGGAGCTAAAGACATACAATGGAATAAACATAGCCTCTTCAACTACTGGTGCTGGGAGAACTGGGCAGCCATATGCAGAAAACTCAAAGTAGACCCAAGCCTATCACCATGCACCAAGATCAACTCAAAATGGATCAAGGACCTCAACATCAGACCTGAATCCTTGAAACTACTGAAGGACAGAGTAGGAAAGACACTAGAACTTATAGGCACAGGAAGGAACTTCCTGAATAGAGTCCCAGGGGCACAACAAATAGGGGAAAGACTCAACAAATGGGACTACTACAAATTAAAAAGTTTCTGCACAGCTAAGGTCATAGCCACCAAAATAGAAAGACAGCCAACGATATGGGAAAGGATATTTACCAGCACAGCAACAGACAAAGGCCTGATATCGGTCATCTACAGAGAACTCAAAAAACTAAGCCCCTCCAAGCCCAATAAACCTATTAGGAAATGGGCAAAAGAGCTAAAGAGACACTTCACAAGAGAAGATATAAAAATGGCAAAGAAACACATGAGGAAATGCTCAACATCCCTGCTAGTAAAGGAAATGCAAATAAAAACAACCCTGAGATACCACCTCACCCCAGTTAGAATGGCCTATACTCTGAACTCAGGGAACAACAAATGCTGGAGGGGATGTGGGGAAAGAGGAACCCTTCTCCATTGTTGGTGGGAGTGCAAATTAGTACAACCACTTTGGAGAACAGTATGGAGGTTTCTCAAAAAGCTCAATATAGACCTACCCTATGACCCAGCCATACCACTCCTAGGCATCTATCCTAAACAGCAAAACCCAAGATATCAAAAAGACATTTGTACTTCCATGTTTATCGCGGCACAATTCACAATAGCCAAAATATGGAAACAACCCAGATGCCCCTCCACAGACGAATGGATCCAAAAAATATGGTACCTATACACAATGGAATACTACATAGAGATTAGGAATGGTGAAATATTGTTATTCGCAGGGAAATGGTCAGAACTCGAACAAATAATGTTGAGTGAGACAAGCCTAGAACACAGAAAACAAAGGGGCATGATCTCCCTGATATATGACTGTTCACAAAGGGAGACGGAGAGACAGTAGAGACCAAGTCTGTGAATACTGTATATGTTCTTGATACATTGTGTATTGTATATATGTCTACCTGACCTAGACAAGGGATAGAAAAACAGGTGGTAAGATATCACAAGAAATGTACACACTGCCCTACTATGTAACTGCACCCTCTTTGCACAACACCTGTCAAAAAATTTATGTTCAATTAATTAAAAAAAAAAAAAGTTCAAGGCCAGCCTTGGCTACCGAGAGAAGCCCTTGGGGGGCGAGGAAGGATTGTGAGATAACAAATTTCTAAACTTAAGCCATGGCTACTAGTGCTTTGCAGGGA
This sequence comes from Perognathus longimembris pacificus, assembly GCF_023159225.1. NCBI lineage: Eukaryota > Metazoa > Chordata > Mammalia > Rodentia > Heteromyidae > Perognathus > Perognathus longimembris. The sequence continues at coordinate 45,398,369 of NC_063177.1, forward strand.
AGCTCTAGAAATTATGTGCAATTGACACACGGTTTCTTCTGAGATTAATGACTGTGTTGGCGACAGGGTGGGAGTTGCACACGAGGAAGGTACTAGATGGCACTGACATGATCGCTGTTCAGTAGCTCATTTCGGGGGGGGGGGGCACTCAGTGGTAGACTGCTTGCCTAGCCCACACCAGGCCCTGGCTTTGATCCTTAGCACTGTAAGCAAAAAAAAAAAAAAAAAAAAAAAAAAGATGACTTATCTCATTTTTCTTTTATGGTGCTGACTGTGTCAGAAGTCGGCACCTCTAACCCTAAGTCCTGTCAAGGGCTATCAGAGGGCTTTGCAGAAGAGCTATGTCCAGCAGCAGGCTGGCCGCCAGGAGCTCCAACTCTTCACAGATGAACCATAGATGGGACCCAGGTCAATGTGTAATACGGCAAAGCCATCAGCCAGACGCCAGTCAGCCTGGCTGGGCCAAGCTCAAGTGCCCTGTGCCTGGCCAGGCAGGGGCGGCTGATTCACTGGGGCCAGCGGAGGCCTCATTTATCTCTTCAGAGGCTCACACTGAGCCAGGCAGGGTGGACGGCCAGGCAGAGCTCACTAAAATAGCCTCAGGCGGGGGAGCATGGAGCTGGGGGGCGGGGGGGACTGTGGACACAGAGACGGCCCAGCGCTCCGTGACTGCCCCTTCCTTCCATCCCAAGAAACTCAGGTCTGCACTGCCACTTGTGGCCACTGGAGCTGATCGTTAAGAAGCAGCTTGTGTTGCTTTTATTTTTCTCATCCTAGGCCCTGTGTCTGAGCTCTTTTTTTTTTTTTTTTTTTTTAAATCAGGGCTAGCACTCTCCTACTTGAGCCACAGCTCCAGTTGTGGTTTTCTGGTGTTTAATTGGAGCTAAGAGGCTCACAGACTTTCCTGACCAGGCTTGGCTTTGAATCGTGATCCCCAGATCTCAGCCTCCAGAGTATCTGGGATTACAGATGTGCACCCCTGGTGGTTGGTTGGCTTTGTGTTTAAGCCACATTGGTGATTTGCAGACAAACAGCATACCGTTTCTCAGCTGGAGGGGAAGGGACAGATCATCAATCTTCAAGTGACCTCTTCCCCAAAAGTGCTGTACCTGGGGTCATTCCCCAACCTCTGCGCTCAGGTTCTGGAACCCGGCTTGCACACATGCACACACATGCACACACATGCACACACACACACACACACACACACACTGCCCAACCTGAGCGGCAGGACATGACAGCATTCGAGGGTGCAGGACCACCAGGCAGACTCTGTTCTTAAGAGGCCTGCGTCTTTCCCCATTGTTCATATCCATTTCTTGCAAAGTTCTATCCCCAATGAGGGGAAAATACCAAAGCAACTTGCAAGCCCAGTCAGTGAAAGCTACAAACTCCCAAGGCTCGGAGGGTTCTCAGCATCCGAGAACTGAGCACTCATGAAGACAACGGGGATGTTGAAGGGGGTGGCAGTACTGGTGATGATGGTGATGATGGTACAGCATACTTTTACTGGCTGCCCATCAGCTCAAGGCACCCATTAGGTATGGTCTACTTCGAATCCAATGTGTCAGCCAGGGCGGTATGCACAACTAAGGAAACTGAGTCACAGAGAGATCAAAGACTTTCTGTAGCTTAAAGATGGCAGACCTAGGATGTGAATGGTTCAAATCAGTGCTCTTTCTACTCCACCCACCTCCAGACCTTACCCCTTCTGAATGGGTGAACTGCTCCCACAAATCTGGGCCTCCATATGATTTTGTTGCTGTTGTTGTCTGTGGGGCCTGAACTCTAGGCCTGGGCGCTGTCTCTGAGCTCTTCAGTTCAAGGCTAGCGCTCTACCACTTGAGCCACAGTGCCACTTCCCGTTGTTTGGTGGTTTAATTGGAGATAAGAGTCTCATGAACTTTGAACCTCGCCCCTCAGATCTCAGCCTCCTGCTAGGATTACAGGTGTGAGCCACCAGGGCTGGCCATGTGATTTTTTTTTTTAAAAGGAGTGCCAGAAAGCTATACCTCCAACCTTTTCTATTTAAGAAGTCGAATTAACGAAAAGCCTTGACTGCAAGCTCAAAGTTGCTGTAGCTTGGTTCCCGTACGGCTTGGGAAAGCAATTAATTATGCCCTAACTTTGTAACATCTATTGTTATAATTCCAGAGTTTGGGGTGATCATTAGAGGCAATCATGATTAGAGACAGCTCCACTCTGCAGGCTGAGCTATCTGTGCGAGCTATCATCAGAGCAGCTACCCCAAACAATTATCTTCTCTGCAGTTAAAATAAAATAAAAATCACAGGGCTCCAGAGCTTTCCTACTGGGGCACAGGACTGGAGAATGCAAAGCAAGGCAGGAGACAACACTGCTGGAGAAACCAAGTGGTGTCATTAGTTCCTGCATTTACAAACCGCAGGGCTGAGTGGCCTGAGGTGGTATAGCACAGTTCAACCCTGAGATTGTGTGGGTCTGTGTCTGCATGTGTGCCGGTAGCGGGGCTTGAACTCCGGATCTAGGTGCTATCCCTGAGCTTTTATTTATGCTCAAGGCTGGCACTCTACCACTTGAGCCACAGCTCCACTTTGAGCTTTTTCGGTGATTCATTGGAGATCAGAGTCTCACTGACTTTCCTACCTGGGCTGGCTTCAAACTACAATCCTCACATCTCAGCCTCCTGAGCAGCTAGGATGACAGGTATGAGCCAACAGCAGCTGGTGAGACTTTTTTTTTGCCAGTCTTGGGGCTTGAACTCAGGGCCTGAGCACTGTCCCTGGCTTCTTTTTGCTCAAGGCTAGCACTCTACCACTTGAGCCACAGTGCCACTTCTGGCCTTTTTGTATATAAGTGGTGCTGAGGAATTGAACCCAGGGCTTCATGTATATGAAGCAAGCACTCTGGCCACTAGGCCACATTCCCAGCCCCCGAGACTTAAACTTTTAAGAAGTAGACTTGAAGCCCAAATTCATGGCCAATGGTCAGGGATTAGCTAAGGTCCAATAATCCTCTGTGGTCAACTCTGCCCACAACAGCAATGAGTCCCATGGGTGTGGTGCAGACTTGCAAGGCTCCACGGCTTCCCTGAACCCTCACCCACCTACCTCCCAACCTAGCCCTCCACCCCCTTTCCCTTCCTCTATGAGTCCCACCCCCTTGTCCACACAACATAACGTAGCTGGCACTTTGCGTTAATCACCACTGGTTCCCAGTGGGCTTCCTCCCCGACACGGCTCCGGCTCCAGCCCCCATGGCAGCCATCCCACCATCGCACACGCTATCTACTTGGGCCTCTCTCATCAGAATGGATGGGGGCCACATGACCTCCGCAGCCGTCATCTGACTTCACGGGGAATGACATGCTTTTCCATCTGGGACTCCGGCCTGACGTCTCTGGCTGTGTAGAGAGGAGGGGAAAGCAGAGGGTGATGTGAACTGGCCTTCTTGGAGGCTGGGGGGTGGGGGTCCCCTATTATTCATGTGACCCTTAGTGCTGCAAGGAGACCTTTCTTCCAGGCTCATGACATGGACTACAAACCACTGCTCTAGGGCATGCGAGAAACCCACTGCAAACCGCACACAGGAATCAGGGCTACTGTAAGCCTGCACACCAAAGTGGCATCAAAATTGTAATGACACGCAGGGGTGGAGATGGGATGAGGGTGGACGCTAATCACCTCATCTCTGAAAGCTCGAGGCTGGAGTTGCTTTTCCATCACTCCAAAGCAAGCTAAGGCACAGGAACCATGCTCAACTCTGGCAGCCGGCAAGCTATGAGCCGGGACCTTTGGTAAAATTGGAACTCAGTCATGTTCATTTAGTCTGTGCCAGCTGTCCTGCTGTAACAGTAGAGGTAAAGTGGTTTACAGAGACCGTTTACAGAGACCGCGTGTGGCTCCAAGAGTGGGAAGTATATTGATGATGTAGTCCAGCAGTGGTGGGCTAGCTTGAGCCAGTTTCAGCTTTCCTTCTGCCTCGTAGCTATCTAATAATGAGAACTACTCGCTCTGTAGAGCTAGTGAGTACTTGAAGTAGAGCTCGCATGCTGGGCCAAGTAGCTCAAGCCTGTAATCTGACGTTCTTGAGGAGGCAAAAGATTTGGGAGGACTGAGTTTGAAGGCCAGCCTGGGCAAAAAGAAAAAGTTAGCAAGACCTCATCTCACAGGTGTACCTGCGAGGTCAGCTACGTAGGAGGCACAGGGAGGGAGGAACATAGTCTATACCAACCCAAAACTTGAGTCCCTGCCTTAAAAAAAAAAGCAACCGGAGTAAAAAGTGTCAGCATATGGCTCTAGTAGCAAAGGGTCTGCCTAGAAAGTTCAAGGCCCTGAGTTCAAAACCCAATGCTGCAAATTTTAATTTCAGTTTAAGGGTTGATGGTTCTTGATTCAATGATTGTATTCAGGCATATGAATCAACTTTTATGCAACCGGAAATAACACAAAATCTAAATACAGATTATATCCCTCCATGGAAAATTTAGCTTGTGCGTTGACATTGCTTTAAGTGTGAAATGTACTCTGGATTTACCAAACAAATGAACAAAAAAGAATAGAGAGTCCACAAATAATAATTTTTGTAAGACTAAAGGCCTTCGTTGAACAGTAGAATATTTAATGCCAAAAGCAATAATACTTTTTTTGGGGGGGGGTGGATACGGTCTAGGGACTTGAACTCAGGCTGGACACTGAGCTTTTTTTGCTCAAGGCAGTGCTCTACCACTTAGATCCACAGCTCCATTTCTGGTCTCTGGTGGTTAGCTGGAGGTAAGAATCTTAAGACCTTTCCTGCCTGGGCTGGCTTTGAATCGGAATCCTCAAATCACAGCCTCCTGAGTAGCTGGGATTACAGACAGGCGAGAGGCACCAACGCACAGAGAAGAGTACTTTTTTATACTGATTATATATCAAAATGGTGCCACTTTGAATACAGTGATCTAATGAGAATATGTTCTGAACATTAACATCACTTGTCTCTTTTTCACATTTTTTTAAAACAGGGTGGCTACTGGAAAATGAGAATGTCGCAGCTTGTGTATTCCTACTGGCCACTGTTGGTCCTGAGATCAACTGGGATTCAAAGCACCCCGCCATTACACCATGCTAAGATCTTCCCTAGGCGCTGAAGGCCACAGGCCAGCTGCTAGAGTTGTGCAGGTTTGTGTCTGTGTGTGTGTGCGTTGGTCCTGGGGGCTTGAACTCAGGGCTTGGGTATTGCCCTTGAGAGTTTATCCTCAAGGCCGGTGCTCTAACACAACTCAACCCACAGTCCTACTTCCAATGTTCTGGTGGTCAACTGGAGGTAAGAGTCTCCTGGACTCTGCTGTTTGGGCTGGCTTCGAACTACGATCCTCAGATCTCAGCCCCCTGAGTAGCTGGGATGACAGACGGCAGGTGGCTTGTTGCCTCCACCTGCCCCATTGATCTGGGTGCCGCGGAGGTAAGGGTATGACTCAAGAACTCCTTAAGCCTCCAGACTCTGTGATTCAGTGTGCAGACAGGGAGGTTTAAAAAGAAGAAGAAGAAGAAAAAAAAAAAGGTGCAAAGCTCTTCGGCATTTCGTCAGATGTCACTCTGCCAGCTCAATAAACCACAAAAACCAATATCCGATCCTACAAAGAAAATACAAACCTGCAGCGCGCCTTTCAGGGTATCAGCCCATCATCATATATTTATCTTTCCTCCTAGACTGTTATAAGCAGCGCTCAGAGGAGCGTTGTTTACGTAATACCTGTGTCACTGGGCAGGGGCACAGGAATGAAAACACTGATAAAAAAGATCTGAAAAAGGAGTTGGGTTATTGACATTTAATTCAAAAAAAAAATCCCCTTTTGTGACAAACTAATATAGCCTGGAGTGTACACTCACACTTAGCCCGGCCTAAGTTTGGGACTGAAGTAACAGAAACAGAGGTGCTCGCTCCAAGGGCGGCATCCAGAAAAAGGGCGGCTTCATTCACATAGCTGTAGCCCGGTGCTGAACCTATCAGTGGCTGCCTCAAGACTGCAGATTGTGGCTGGGTACCAGTGCCTCACGCCTGTCATCCTAGCTACATAGCAGGCTGAGATCCCGAGGATCATAGGCCAAAGGCATCCCAGGCAGAAGAGTCTGCGAGACTCCATTTTCAACATTTAACCCACAAAAAAAGCTAGCCTGGAGGTCTGGTCCAAATGGCAGAGTGCCATTCTTAATGGGCAAGAAAGCCAAGCAAGAGCACAAGGCCCTGAGTTCAAGTCCTGGTATCGGCAAAATTAGTATCCTCAGCCATCTAGGGTAACCTACGCCCCTGGGCCAGCTTGACAGCTCCACATACTTTATAGGTCTTGGTTTTAAGAGTGCTGTGCTAGCCAGGCACTGGTAGTTCACGCCTATAATCCTAGCTGGTCAGGAGGCTGAGATCTGAGGATCATGGTTCAAAGCCAACCCAGGCAGGAAAGTCTGTGAGACTCTTATTTCCAATTAAACACCTGGAAACCAGAAGTGGAGCTGTGGCTCAAAGTGGTAGAGTGCTAGCCTGGAGCAAAAGGAGCTCAGGGACGGTGCCCAGGCCCTGAGTTCAAGCCCCGTGACTGACCAAAAAAAAAAAAAAAAGTAGAAATGTACTTTGAGGAAAGACAGCAGTGAGCTTCTGTGTTTGAGGCTTTGTAAGAACAGAAGGGACACGCTTGGAAAAGCCGCCCTCCGTGCATTACCATGCAACTCCTGCAAAGCCAGTCCTTAATGTTCCAGGAGTTTTCAAGACGGGGAGATTCTCAAGGCCTCCTTTGCTCAAGTGTTAGCTGGCTGGACAAGTGATGTGGGGGCCTCTGCTAGCTTTGTCCCCCAAAGTTCCCAAGAGTTCCAGAAAGCTTTCAGAAAGTCCCAGAAACTTTCCTCGCCCCTCTTGGGAGGAAACGAAAGGCCCCAGGTTCCACAGATGTCACAGTGAAAACCGGATAGGATGTGTAAGCTGGCTGTAGACTGTTCTAGTCTTTCAAGCCTAAGTATGGTTTTTCCACAGCTAAGCAATAAAGAAACGAAACTGAGAGCTGGCGGAGCAAAGCCAACATGGGTCAAGTCAGCAAAGTAGAGTAAACTGGACAATCTATCACTCTGTCCTTTTCCACGTTAGCAGGGTGATGGGCCCGGTCCTCTTTCCTTCCTTTTTTTGCTGTGTGTGTTGCTACTGGGGCTTGAACTCAGGGCTTCACTCTTGCTTCGCTTTTTTTACTCAAAGCTGGTGCTCCACCACTTGAACCACAGCTCCACTCCCGACTTTTTGCTGGCTAATTGGCGACCAAAAGAGTCTCACAGACTTTTCTACCCAGACTGGCTTTGAACTGAGATTTTCTTTCTTCCTCTTTTACTGAGATTAAGATTCCCGCTCGCTTGCTTTCACTCATCGCCTGCCACCCTGAACCGCAATTCTCACATCTCGGCTGCTGGAGTAGCTAAGACTACAGGCATGAGCCACTGTGCCTAGCACTCTCCATCCTCTGGATATTCCCAAAACAGGATGCAAATGGGCCCTCCCCGGGAGACCATTAATTCACATGGCTGCAAAGAGTTGGCAGGAAAAAAAGACATTGGTGCTGTTCTTCAAGTTTGCCTCCCTCCCCCTTGTAACTTGTTTATTGGTGGTGGTGGGTGTTGAAACTAGACTTCACACCTGCGAAGAATGAACGCTGCCCTGAGCTCCATCCCCAGGCATCTTAGCCACCTTAGTCTTCAATTCAAAGGCCTCAAGTCCACTCACAATACTGGGCAGCACTCAACACCCTCCAACCCCCAAGCTCATTCCATACTCTAGGCTGGAAACTCCCCATGGAGGAGCCCCAGTGCAACTCCCGGTCTCACGAATGTATCTAGCACAGATACCTATCACTTGTGGACTCATTCCACCTGTGCCCTTTGTATCTGGTTGATTTCACTGGGTAGCCTGGGTGTCTGTAGGTTTCAAAATGTGTGTCATAACACTCATCCATGTTGTGGCAGGTCTCCCAGTTCCATTCCTTTTCGGGGCTGAGTAATATTCCTCATTATATATACACCACCGTTGGCTTATCCAGTGATCTACTGATAGACATTTGGGCTGCGTCCACCTTTTGGCTTCCGTGAATAATGCTCCTACGTGAACCTGAGTATGTGCATGTCCACTGCAATCCTTGCTTTCAACTGTGCTGAGTATAGCCCTAGAAGTAGGTCACACAGAAATACCACACTTAACTTTTGGAGGAACCTTTTACCTTTTGGGGGCATCACCCTGACCCTCCTGCCACAGGAGGACATCTCCTTGTTACCCAGCCAGGATTACCAAAGCTAATACTTCACACGGCAGGCAATTAGCGGGGTATGGGAAGGCGGCATACCCAGAAGTGCTAATGATGCGGCACAGATAGATCGAAGACACAGATCACAAGCCGGGGTGGGAGGGGCTGGGAACCGAGGGGCGGGGGGGGAGGTATGGGGAGGGCCATCTGGGGATGGACTGGAAGTAACTAGCAAAAAGCCAGCCCTGTGAATAGATGTGCGCGCAGGCAAAGCCTCTACTTTCTCCCTGGCTTCCCTCGGCTCGGCCCGCCTCTGACATACACATACTGTACTCATTCAACCTACACCACAGGCCTGTGGGGTGGACGGGACGGTGTTTTCCGCCTGACTCGTCAAGTACGGAACTGAAGGCACAGAGAGGTGGAGTCGTTTGTCCGAGGTCACACAGCCAGTGAGTGGCATCGCTAGGGTTCGGAGCTGGGCAGATCCAGCTCCAGGAGCCAGTGGGGCATGGCTTGCCAAGTAGAGAAAGGACCGTCTGTAAGGCTGGCTGGACAGATCACAGTCAAGGATCCCCGCAGCCCTCCGTCCTGTGCTGCCGGCAGCTGTCCCTGTGAGGATGGGGCTGGGAATGGTTTTTTTTTTTTAGCGGTGGGGGGACATCGGCGCTCTGGGGACGAGAGAGGTCACAGGGGAAATCACTAGGGGAGACAGAAGTAGAAGCCAGGAGCCTGAGCTTGTGAGTCCTGGAAAGTTGCCCTCCCACACGGATTCTACCACCTGCCACCCGTCCGTGCTGGACCTGGAGAGCCGCAAGCAAGAAGCTAAAGTGAAGGAGTCCCCCCCAAACGTGTGGGTGGGTGACCCTGCTGAGGGGGGACCAAGGCTGGCAAAAGGGACGCAAAGCTCCAGCTTGCAACTACACGCGGGCCAAGGGGCAGGACAGAGATGTTTGGGGAGACAAACATCTCCATGTGCCCCATGGCTTGGTGTACCCCCACCGGCCTGATGTGTGCCAAAGGGGAAAACGCCATCTCAGCTTTCTTCAAAGTGCACCCGCTGAGAGTCTCAAGTCTAAACCCAGCTCACCGCCCCTTTTGTCAGCTGGAAACGTGACTTTGTTCAGTTTAGTTTTGTCGGTCCTGGGGCTTAAACTTGGGGCCTGGGGGCTGTCCCTAAGCTCGTTTGCTCAAGGCTAGAGCTCCACCACATTGAGCCATAGAGGTTTTCTGGTGGTCCACTGGAGCTTCTAAGGGTCTCATGGACTTTCCTGCCCTGGCTGACTTCAAACCGCGATCCTCAGATCTCAGCCTCCTGAGTAGCTGGGATTAAGAGGTGACTTCTAAAATGGCCTACTCCATCTTTATTAAGCTATGCCATGAGCCGGCACTGTCTATCTACATGCTTCTCTCACTCATGCCACCAGAAGGGGAAGAACCTACCAGAAGCCAGTACCTGCATCTCAAAGGACATACCTTGAACGATGGTCCATATCACAGACTGAACCCCCACCCATCCCTCTGCGGGAACAGCAACAGGAGAAGATTCTGGGGACCCCCTCCCCAAACCTCCCTTTCCTTCCCTGAGAAAGCCATCCACAGAGCCCCTGACACACACACACACACACACACACACACACACACACACACACACACACACCAGCAAGGCCTTCCCGCTCCCTCCTCCGCAGAAGGAGCCGCATAGTGACACACTGCGGTGCAGTCGCCCAGGTAACGGCCTCCGTTAGCAACAGCGCAAGGAAGGTCAGCCCCGTGCCTGCTAAAATTAGAAGGCAGACACATCTGATTTTTTTTTTTAAACTGTTCCAGGTAGGATGCCTTGGCGACAGGGGCAAATTCCATTCTTAAAATGAGTCCGCTTCCAGGAGACTCCACACTGTTTCACGAAGGCAAGGCCGGAACACGAGAAGTGACACGGTCACATCCCCATCCATGGCCTCTGGCTCCATGGCCACAGGCATCGGTGACCAGGGTCTCCTTCACTTACACAACCCGGCAGCCCCCCACAACCCCCAGCTGTTCAGGGTACACCGTGTTTGCCATCACCCCAGCCCTGTCCTGGTCCTCTCTCCCCATAGCATGTCAGCCCCGCACCGATCAGCACAGAATAGACTTTCTGTCGTGGCCCACACGGAGCCCCTCTTGTTGCCCTTCCTTGGTCACAGAGTGGGATGGGGGGGGGAGGGGAGGCCTGAACTGCACCCATCAACAATGCAATCCTTGGAAAGCTGTGAGCCGCCTTTTCCATACCGTTGGTATGGCCCTGACCCTCCTGTTTCCCACTTCTCACCACAGATGGGATGACACACTCATTTCGTGGAGAAAGGCTTGTGGAGCTTTTCTGCCTGGGCTGGCCCAGAACCAACATCTTGCTGATCTTAGCCTCCCACGCCCTCAGCTTCTCATGTTGCTAGGACGTCAGGTGTAGCGAGGATGCCAGGCGCAAGCCACTGATACCTGGCTAACTTCCCGTATCAATGATCACTAACAATTCCATCGTGGCAATGAGCACATAATTCTGTGGCTGTTTTATACGTGTCTCTCTACTAGACTGCCAAGGCTCTCATGGATACAAGGAGTACACACCTTGATTTTATCTTTTCCTCGGTCACGTCATCCACTAAAGCTTATTTGGAGTATGTTGAATACATGAACGAACTGATGGATGAACGGTTGAGCTTACCTCCCCAAATGGCTAGCAAGCTCCTTCAGGATTTTAAATTTTTTCCTATTTTTGGTTTTGAGATCCTTGGGCTTGAACTCAGGGCCTTGTGCTTACTAGGTGGGTGCTCTACCTCTTTTTGGTGGTGTTGTTGTTTTGGCTGGTCCTGGGGCTTCAACTCTGGGCCTGGACACTGTCCCTGAGCTTTTGAGCTCAAGGCTATCATTCTACCACTTTTCACAGCTCCACTTCCAGCCTTTAGGTGGTTAAGTGGAGATAAGCGCCTGGTGAGCTTTCCTGCCGGGACTGGCTTTGAACTGTGATCATCGGATCTCAGCTTCCTGCGCAGCTAGGATTACCAGTGTGAGCCACCAGTGCCTGGCTGCTCTCCCTCTTGAACCATGCATCCCACCCTTCAACTCATCTTTTTATACTCTCATAACATGTAGAAAACAGCTTTTCTTGTTTCTTAAAAAAAAAAAATTGTTTGTTGTTCAAGGCAAGGGGCTCAATGTGTAGCTCAGGATGTAGCCTGGGGTGACCCTGAACCTCCTGCCCCAGCCTCCTGAGGGCTGTGGTTACTGTCATGCACTACTATGCCCTGCTCTTAGAGTAAAAGTGTCAACACAATTCTTGCCACTAGGCCATATCCCCAGCTCCGAGTCAACACAATTCTTTTTTTTTTTTTTTTGCCAGTCCTGGGCCTTGGACTCAGGGCCTGAGCACTGTCCCTGGCTTCTTCCCGCTCAAGGCTAGCACTCTGCCACCTGAGCCACAGCGCCGCTTCTGGCCGTTTTCTGTATATGTGGTGCTGGGGAATCGAACCTAGGGCCTCGTGTATCCGAGGCAGGCACTCTTGCCACTAGGCTATATCCCCAGCCCCCACAATTCTTAATAAATAAAAAAAATCCACAAGCTGGGAATGTGGCCTAGTGGTAGAGTGCTTACCTAGCATGCATCAAGCCCTGGGTTCGATTCCTCAGCACTTCATACACAGAAAAAACCAGAAGTGGCGTTGTGGCTCAAGAGGTAGAGTGCTAGCCTTGAGCAAAAAGAAGCTCAGAGACAGTGCTCAGGCCCTGAGTTCAAGCCCCAGGACTGGCAAAAAAAAAAAAAATCCAATGCATTAGAAAGCCTTTACTGAGCACCAACGATGCTCTGGACACGAAGGGTATGAAAATGGAGGACTGCTTCTCCAGTAAGAGAAACAGAGCAGAAGAAAAGAGGATAAAAAATAGTAAGTGGGAAAAGGAGGGGGAAAGAGAGAGAGGGGGGAAGGAAGGGAAAGGAAGTTAGAAGGAAGGAGGGAAGGAGGAGGGAGGAAGGGAGGGAGGGAGGAAGGGAGGGAGGAAGGAAGGAAGGAGAAAGAGAGAGCGAAGAAAGAAAGAAGGAAAGAAAGAAAGAAAGAAAGAAAGAAAGAAAGAAAGAAAGAAAGAGAAAAAGATATTTATACCCTTTGACATAGCTACTCTTCCTAGGAATTTATCCTAGAGAAACTTTTACAATTGTGTAAAGATTTATCTGCTTAAGATTACTCATGCCTACAGGATATGCAATAGCAAAAAGCTGGACGAACTCCAGTTGTCCATCAATGGGACCATTTAGATAAATCATGGTCTTCTAAATAATGAAATACAATATAGCCATTAAGTCATGAAATGGGCCTCTATTTGCCAAAATGGAAAGATGCCCCGATAGACACATTGTTCAGGAGGGGGGTGGGGGGTGGGGAGAGGTAAGGTACAAAACAGTAGGTAGAATAGGAATTTTGTTAAAATGTATACACTAGTGTGTGAATAGGGCAAGAAAAACGGGGGCCGGGGGGGAGACAGGGCGACAGAGAGAAAGGAGGGAGGGAACACCAGCCCAGTTAATGGCAATTACCTTGCAGGGGATTGTGGGAAATGTACCTCGACCAAGTTTGAAGCTTTTATAAGGAATATACTTTTCAGGTGAAAGAAACAACAGCATGGAATAAGAAGAACTAGGTGGAAATTCCAGGGCAGGATTCCAGTTCCTGGGGAGGATGAGGAAAGGACTTGGAACTTTTCACCAACAAGGGCGGTCGCACAGGTGGCCCAATGTGTAGTGCTTGTGACAGGGCGGGAACAGGAGGGTGGGGGGCTGAGAGAAGACAAGGGGCGTGTCCTGTCGGCTCTGGCCACAAGGATTAGTGACGCAGCAAGGTGCCAGTCATCTGCCCAGGGCTCGGGTGGGCAGAGCCAGGAGCCCACAGCCCACAGTGGGGTTGGGGACGAAGGACAAGGGCAGATGCAGGGCCTTTCTTCCCAAGCTCAGCCCGGAGTTCCTGCACTCAGATCAGAGGCCTCGGCTACCCAAAATGGTGGAGCCTCCCATCTTCCTGTCACAGACAACCCCTGCAGGAAGTGGGTAGATCATTTAAGACGTGTTAAAGCACCGAAGCCAGCGGGCTGAGGGGGACTGTGTTCTAGAAGGTTCCTTCCTGAGCTTCAGTGTTTCCAAGCTCTGAAGCCATTCTCCCACATAATTAACTTAAAGCAGGAAAGCCAGGCACACAGCTGCCATGAGGAAGTGCTCTGAGCTCCATTTGGGGAGGAGGGGAGGCTTGTCCCCTCCCCACCTCCACACAGGGGCAAATGGTTTCACTTCATAAGGGCATGAGCACGCTGAAATTCGGTGTGTGTGTGTGTGCGGGCACGCATGTGCGGCTTGAATTCAAGGCCTAGGCGCTGCGCCTTAGCTTTTTCACTCAAGGTTGATGGGTGCTCTACCACTTGAGCCACAGCTCCACTTCCGGCCTTTTCACAGTTAATTGGAGATAATAATCTTGCCTCAGGGAGCTTTGAACCACGATCCTCCCGTTTCAGCCTCCTGAGTAGCTAGGAGGACAGGCGTGAGCCTCCAGGGCCCTGGCTAAACCACAGAGGCCTACAATCAAATGCATGAGGGGGAGGAATGGGTCAGGCCACGTGGCTGAGGTTTTAGATGGCAACGTGAACTCGCATCGCTTTCATAGTAAACTGCACACATGGCATGAAAGTGACCACACTGGCCATCTGTAAGGCATGTCTAGCACGCCGGGCACCACCCCTCTGCAGCCTGCTCTCTAGGAATTTCCTCCCGCCGGCTTCCTGCAGGTGTGAGGGCCAGCTGGGGAGGGCACGGAGGAGGACAGGGGTGGTTTGGGAAGGGACGAGTTCGTGTGGTGGAGGGTGGTAAGGGGATGCGATGGATCCACCAGGGGAAAGAGGCCTAGGCTGGCGCTCTGGCCTGCACCACAATGCTGCCCATGCCCAGTGGGGAAGGACAGACATGGCGACAGCCCCCCCACCCAACATGGCATAGAGGCAGCAATGCAGGGCAGGCAGCCGAACCGGATCAGCCAGAGAAAGACGACTCCTCCTCCTCCTCCTCCTCCTCCTCCTCCTCCTCCTCCTCCTCCTCCTCCTCCTCCTCCCCCCCCCCCCTCCTCCTCCTCCTCCTCCTCCTCCTCCTCCTCCTCCTCCTCCTCCTCCTCCTCCTCCTCCCTCCCTTCCTCCTTTCCTCCCTTCCTCCCTTCCTTCCTTCCTCCCTCCCTCCCTCCCTCCCTCCCTCCCTTCCATGCCCACCTGTGCAGCCACAGACCCAGCCTGAACAGAATTTTCTCACTTCACCTCAACCCTCAAGCCGTTCAGGGTTTTCTCCAAGGCAGGCCGCAAAGTCCAACTCTTTGCCACCTTTACAGCTCTCTCTGGCTGGGCCTTCACCGATGCCCATCCAGGCCAGGCCTCCCGCCGGCTCCCACAAGCCTCTCCCCCCCCCACCCCCCCCCACTGTGTGGCCGGCCTTCCTTCCACAGCTCCACCTATCCACAGTCACTCTCCCTGGGGCTCCAACGGCACCCCACCTTTTCCAGGAGGTAAAGTGAACTGCCCGCTGTGATCTTAAAGCCCCAGCGCCCACCACCCCAGCCCCTCCCCCACACCACCTGGGCAGAAAGTCCATTCATTTCCAGAACAGGAAAAGTAGATCAGGGAACGGGTTTGTTGTTGTCCTCCTTGTTTTGTTTTTTTAAATCAACGAATCCAGGCACAAACAATTCTATCATTTAGGAACATATTCTTTCTAGTTTTGATCCCATTTTTGAAATTTTTAGACGAGCTGGAGCTCACACTGCATATATCACTTGAGAGTATGATTTTTCTAAATGAGTATCTTTTCGGCATTTTTAGATCCTTTAATGTTCTTTGCAAAGGGGCCATGGTGAACCACTGGGAGAGGTTCACCTTTCATTCCTGTACCTCGGTGGCTAAGGCCAGAGGATGGTGAGTCCAAGGACAGCGTGGGTGACACAGCAAGACCCTGCCTCAAGAAAAGATCAAGGATTACATAAAATATCTGTTGATGTGGATGTAAGATTTAATCACTTCCCGATGATTACGGGAAAAGTTTAGAAAGTTTGTGTTTTCACCCATCCCCTACACACAGTAAATATTCAAGAAGTTTAGTGAACTCAGTTCTTATCAGAATAAGAAAACAAGAGTCAGATTCGCCCCCTTGACAGCAGGAAGTAGCCGGAGAGAATCTGTATCCTTTATCATAATTATTAAAAGCCTGAAATGTAAGGTCTGCCCTGAAAGGCCGTGTAAGTCTCCTCCTAAGTCTCCGCCTAGTATCTCCGTTACCTAGGTAACTGGCACACCTGGAGACAGTTACCTCCCCTTCACATCAGGTATCGCCACGCCTTCCCCCCACCTGGCCACACCTTCTCCCCCACCCCAACCCCCTTCCCTAGGTAAACCAGGCTAAGCAACTCTGCACCCCTTGGGCTCCATGCCAGTCCACCATGCACGGTGGGCAGCAGTTTGGAAATAAAGTTCTCCTCATTGGTTACTAAATAAAACCTAACAGAAATCAGTGCAAAAAGTGCTGGAGGCATAGCTCTGGAGTGGAGTCCCTGGGCTCAAACCCCATTACCACCAAAAAATAAAATATATGATGCAAGACATGTATTGTTAACATTTTTAGTTCCGTACATTGTTGGAGAGGGAGATAAGAGGAAAGGAGAGATAAAAACACACTTTGACCTTGATCATAAGAGGCAAAAGTAGAGAGAGAATGCCCTTGAAATATCTGAAGGTGACTTTGAAAAAAGATGAGAACTTTCAAACTACTAAGTTAGACAGAGCACATGTAACCAAACCACAGGCATTTTCTTTTAAAAAGGTAAGAAATTAAAAAATAAAATTAAGGGCTGAGGATATAGCCTAGTGGCAAGAGTGCCTGCCTCGGATACACGAGGCCCTAGGTTCGATTCCCCAGCACCACATATACAGAAAACGGCCAGAAGCGGCGCTGTGGCTCAAGTGGTAGAGTGCTAGCCTTGAGCGGGAAGAAGCCAGGGACAGTGCTCAGGCCCTGAGTCCAAGGCCCAGGACTGGCCAAAAAAAAAAAAATAAATAAAATTAAGAAATAAAACAAGATGACAGAAACCAGATCATATTTTAAGTTACAAGAATAAATACAGATGTTTTGCTGACTTATTTAAAGGAAATTACTTTCATATTGTGTTGAAAAACTAAAATTTAGTGGCATTTTGCTTGCAAAAGACAGAACCAAAACAAAATGAAATAGGAGAGGTCACATAAAAGAATCATCAAGGGCTGGACATGGTGATGCACTCTTGTAATCCCAGTTACCAAGGAGTTAAAGATTGGGAGAACTGTGGCCTGAGATCAGTCCTGAGCAAAAACTCCAGGTCTCATCTGAAAAGTAGCTAAAGAAAAAAGAGTTTGGATGTAGCCCAGTAACAGGCAAAGGAGAGTCCCTGAATTCAAACATAGCACTGAAATCCCTACCTATCTATCTGTCTGTCTGTCTACCTACTACCTCTATCTATCTACCTACCTACCTACCTACATATCTATCAGTCTATCTATCTACCTACCTACCTATCTACATATCTATCTATCTACCTACCTATCTATCTACATACCTACCTATCTACGTATCTATTGATCTATCTATCTCAAGGAAAGAAGGAAAAATGACAGAAAAGAAAGAATATTATATATGAAATCTTAGATGCTATCATCAAAGCTGTAAACAGAAATTTAAAAAAAAAGATGGGTATCTGTTATGTAACTCCAAGGTTTAACATAACTTCCAACTCCAAATCCAGATGGCTTTTAAATATTAGATATAAATAGAAATATTTGAGAGAGAGAATGTGCACTAGCTACCTCTCTCCCAAATATTAAGACTAATTAACACTGAGGTGGGCCAGGTGGCTCATGCTTGTATTCCCAGCACTTAAGAGTCGGAAACAGGATAATCTTGAGCTCAAAGCCCGCCTAAGCTACACAGTGAGACCGGCTCTCAATAACAAAACAACAAAACAAAACAAAACAAAAGGCTATCTCTGGGTTTATGGAATTTCCATTTCCTTTTGAGTTTCCTAAATAGTCTCTATGAGCATGTAGTCCTTTTATAATCAGGGTAAGACTACACAAAACCCAAGAAAACATAATTTACAGTTCTAAGAGGTTAGGAAAAACAAAAGCAAAACAAAATACCATCTTGCCAAAAGAAGAGAGGCAATTAAAATTCTTTCCTTTGCTTTGACTTGCAGGCTGCAGCCTGGTGATGGCTATTACAAGTCTGTTGTCACTGTGTTTCAGCACATTCTGTCCTCTGGTCTTGTGGGTGGAGATCAGGTATGGTGTGCAATGGCTGACAACACCTACCCATCCCCGGCTTTTATTAGGGACAATCACTCAGGTGGGTGGTGGATACTGTGGTCCTACTATGGTACTACTTAAGTTAAATGTTAACTTCATAACAGCATTCACTTCTAGAATTGATGGGGAGGGAAAAAAAAAAGCAAGGGTGAAAAGAATTACCTTTTTGTTGTATTGTGGGTTTTTTTTGATGTTGTGTTGCTTTTTTGTTGTTTGTTATTTTTTTAATAAGTAGGCAATAACATACGTGGTGCATCACATATCACAGGCAATCAAATATTTCGCTCTACCAATTCAAGGTGTGATTTTAAAAAGGACAACATACTAAACTGGATGCCAGTGGCTCACGCCTGTCATCCTAGCTACTCAGGAGGCTGAGATCAGAGGATCTCGGTTCGAAGCCAGCCCAGGCAGAAAAGTCTGTGAGACTCTCATCTCCAACGAACCACCAGAAAACCAGAAGTGGAGCTGTGGCTCAAAGTGGCAGAGCACTCACTACTAGCCTTGAGAGAAAGAGCTCGGGGTCGGCACCCAGGCCCTGAGTTTAAGCCCCATGACCAACAAAAATAAGTAAAAAGGACATACTAGATTGGGAAATCGTCAGTGCAAGAGGAGGGGGAAAGAGGGAAGGAGGGAAAAGAAGGAGGGAGAGACAGAAGAAATATTATTATTGTTGTTTTGTGTTCGGGGCCAGGGGCTTGAACTCAGGACCTGGGCACTGTCCCGGAGCTTTTGTGCTCCAGGCTAGCGCTCTACCCCTTTGAGCCACCACACCATTCCACACCATTCCCAGCCTTTTGGTAGTTAGGAGGCCACGAGTGTCACAGAGCTGGCTTGGAACCCTGACCTGGCTCAGATCTCAGCCTCCTGGAGTGGCTAGGATGCCGGGTTCGGAGGACACGGTATTAAGTACTTCTGGTTAAAATGTTTCCCAGGGCTTCCTCTGTCCCGGGAACAGGCTCTAGAAGAGACTTTCAAGCCTTTCCCACCCAGATGTTCAGCAAGAGGCTGAGCCCTGTGCTTCCTTGTTCGCTCCCGGGCCGGTGACCTCCGCAGGGTGGGCTGGGGCCCCGGGCTCGCCCCTAACCCAGCCATCAGGGGGACCAGGGCGGCCTCTCGGTGGAGTTCGCTTTGCTACCGCGTCACCACAATTTCCTTCGCCCAGACGACGACGGGGCAGACGGAAAAACGAAGCGGGAACAACTCGCACGTTCCTGGGCAGGAGATGGTCACAGACTCCTAGCAGGCTGGAGAAAAGACCAGGGCTGCAGAGGAGGGATCAGGAGGTGAGTGGCAACTGGACCTCGTGGCCACCGGACTGCACTGCCAGCCCTTCGTTGGCCCGGCTTTGGTGGACTTGCTAATAATGATTGGGCTCTTGCCCTACAGGCCGTGGCTCCGCCCCCTGAGTGGCTCCGCCCACCGGGACACTCCACCCCTGAGAAGCTCCGCCCCTGGGTGTGACTCCTTCCCATATGGCTCCGCCCTGGTATGGCTCTGCCCCCCTGTGACGCCGCCCCCTGTGACTCCGCCCCCTGGGTGTGACTCCACCCCCTGTGTGGGCCTGCCCCCTTTCACCAGAATTAAGGGCACTGGGATCACAGGTGTGGCTCTTATCCCCAACCTCCCCAATACATCCTTTAGGTTTGTGCCCCAAATCCCTCCTCCCCCACCTCCCTGCTATTAATATAAAGCTGACTTGGTGCTTCGGGAGTTCTTCAACGACCTTCAGAGCCCAGACCCAGCCCTCAGCGGGGAGCCCCCACCCGACAGGGCCCCCCCCCTCCTCCAGATGGCAAATGTACCCTGCTCTTCCGAAGGGTTTCTGGTTTTACCCTCAAACAATCTGACCTGCCTCCCACTTCCACCGCTCAGAATTCACCTCCCAGCCACAGCAGAAATTCATGTGTGATTTAGAATTTCCAAAACTGTAAGCAGAAGGATTAGGAAAGAAGCAAATCGCAGATGGTCAAATTCAGATAATGTAGCTCACCTTCAAGGACATTTCTAAGTACCTTCTCTTTTTGGTTCTGGGGGATTGAACCTAGGGCCTCATATTTGCTAAGCAGGTGCTCTACCACTAAGGCCCCTCCCCCAAACTCCTGACTTTTTGTTTATACTTTGTTTCTAGAGATAACTTAAGCCTGAGCTGGCCTCAAACTTGAGATCCTTCTGACTCTGCTTTCCCAGTGGCTGGGATTACAGGTGTGTATCACCATACCCAGATTCTAAATACCTTTTAAGTCTAAGACTGGACTTAATTCTTTCCCTCCCCAAACGAGGGAAAGCACAATGGGCAGAGGTTACATGTTTAGTGTGTGTGGGGGGGAGGTGTTAATAATAAACACAGCCCATAAGATCCATAAATCCATAAGATCTCATTTTAGTACCCCATGTATTTTATATGTCTTCCCCCTTTAAAAGGTCAGCTCCATGGGGGAGGGGGTGCTGGTATACAGCAGGCATTCAATGAATATTTGCTGACTGCAGAAATAAAATATTTGCATAGGAAGACAGGACTGTGCGTGCAATTGGATATGTGTACACTTTCAGCCATGGTTAACACAGGGCATGGGGTGGACCGGAGGAGGTTTTCTGATGAGCCTGTATTCTTTCTCCCCCTTTCTGCAAGGAAGATTTTGTACGAGGCACATACAGACTTCTGGCTTGCAGTGCTGGCTAGTTTCCTAGTTCGTCTCAGGTATGTGAGAAGAAGGTGAGGCTACCACACTAGCCTCTCCCAGCTCCATTCTTGTGCGTATGACAAGTTCAAATCCATCCCCCTCCTTCATCGCCACAAAAACTTGGGCGGCCTTAAGGCAAGCCACAAACGACTTTTCTTTCCTGGACCCTGGATTTTTAATATAGTTCATCTCTACTGCACGGGTTCCAACTTTCAACATGAGTCCAAGGAGGGGATTTGATAACGCTGCAGTCATGTGAACAGACAATGTGACCACGGGGAAGGAGCACTAAAACCGGAGCTCCTAAAAGATGCAGATTGATTTCCCAGTTTGGAGATGAAGGCTCTGCAGGACGGCGGTGCCGTCCATCAATTCATCTACCCAGTCAGTGATGGACTAAGTGTGTTTTAAATTCCCAGCCAGCAGGGTGGATCACTGCTTCACAACAGAGCAGGCCAGCATAGCCTGGTAATGAGCTCTTCTGAAACACTCAGGTCTGCAGTGACCCCCCCCCCCATCTTTGTTAGGCTCTCGTCCAAGACCCCCGAGTAGATGCCTGAATCTGCACCACCACCGAGTCCTCCACGTGCTGTGTTTTCTATAACGTGTATAATCTATGATAGAAGCATCATTTACAGCCAGTGCTCGTGGCTCACGCCTGTAAGAAATCCTAGCTACTCAGGGAGCTGAGATCTGAGGATGGTGGTTCGAAACCAGCTCAGGCTGAAAAGTCCAACAGATTCTTATCTCCAATGAACCACCCCCCAAAAAAGCCAGATGTGGAGCTGTGGCTCAATTATGACCCAGAGAAACCCGGCTGCCATTTCTGACAAATGTCCATGAACCTGGGGATTCCTGGTGTGCGGACTTAATGCCTACAAAGCCCCACAATGGGGGAGGAGGGTGCCCAGCTCGGTGGCCGGCTGACCCAGAAAGCCTCTCGTAACTAATCTCCCTGCGTGACTCACGCCGGCTCCACATCTGGCAGATCTGGGTTGCATCAGGTCTGCGGGGTCCCTGGCGATCCTGGGAACCGCCGGCCCGGCCCGGAGTCAAGTGCAGCAGCTGCAGAGGCTGGCCACGTTCACAGGGCCTCTCTGCGTCATCCAGCCCAGCCACGCGGGACAGGCCTGGCGTGGGGGCTGCCTGGGGCCTCCAGTTCCACAGGCCAAGCTGGCCGGGAGCTCTCCTCCTTTTCATTTCCCACGGGCCTGAACAAGACACCAGGGACGTTAGCATTGAGCTGCTTGGGGTTAAGACTGTCCTTTCTACAGCTCCTACACCAACTGCACTAGCTGTGTTAGTACAGGGAGGGAGAGAAATATAGAGAGAGCGCACACACACCCCCAAACCCCAAAACCCCGAGCCACTCACAGGCTCAGGGGGAGGAAGTCTAAAAGAATCCCGGAAGAAATGTTGATCTGAACAGCTCCAGGCCCCAGGTTGCTGGTGGCAAGAAGGTCGCACATATTCCAGGAGACAAAGGCCCTGTCTCCATTGGAAGCAGGGCCTGCTGAGCGGGCTCCTGTACTTCTAAAGGCCTCCAGCCTCTAGAACAGTCTTCCCGACCTGCAGGACATCTCTGCTTTCTTATTAACTACAGATCCTTTTATTTACTGATCAGAATGGCCCTGAAGGCTGCTTGTGGGGCTCTAGAAACTTCCAAGAGCCCCTGGGGAGGGGGAGCCTCTAATCCACCTGCTCAATACTGTGAGGCAGGATGTCACTGTGGGGGAGGGGGGCTTCCCGACCCAGCCCCCCTCCCTCCCCCCCCCCACTCACTGCAAGTGAGAGCAGACATGCCCCAAACTCTCATTCATTTCATTCTTCCAAATGATGAGTTGATCCATATTCTTCTTTTAAAGCCAAGATTAAAAGAGAGAGAGAAAGAGAGGTCCTGGCCAGCTAAATTCATCATCCCGGCTTGGATAATAACCTGCGGATATAAGTGTGACCCAAGTCTCCTTTTTGGTTCCAGATGACATCATGCATTGTCATTTGCATCTCATTTGGGGGGAGCGGGGGACAAAAAGCAAAACCCAAACTAGGAGTGTTTACCTTAGCACGGGGAAGACAGGAAAGGTCAGGCTCCATGCCCAGCTCCAGAAACAAAATAAAAAAACACCATGAAAGGGCTGGGGATATGGCCTAGTGGCAAGAGTGCCTGCCTCGGATACACGAGGCCCTAGGTTCGATTCCCCAGCACCACATATACAGAAAACGGCCAGAAGCGGCGCTGTGGCTCAAATGGCAGAGTGCTAGCCTTGAGCGGGAAGAAGCCAGGGACAGTGCTCAGGCCCTGAGTCCAAGGCCCAGGACTGGCCAAAAAAAAAAAAAACAAAAAACAAAAAAACACCATGAAAGTGTGTTTCCGAGCCTTTGAAGTGGGGAGGGGTTTCCAGGGGGCCCATGTGCCTGGCCTGCTCAAGGCCCAGGGTTTGTCAAAGGAAGCTCACCTCCACACTTCCCAAATTCCCCACATCCGGGCTCCGCCACTCAAACAGAGCTCTCAGTGCAGAGGCTTAGCCCTCAGAAAGCAGCCAGCTCGCTCTGGTGAAGCGCCGCCGCTCATTTCCCAGAATTTACTCCACAGGAGTTCTGTGCACTCCACAGCGAAACTACAGCCTCAGCTGGACACCGTGGCTCACGCCTGTGGTCCTAGCTACGCAGGAGGCTGAGACAGAAAGACACGAGGCTCTCTCTCCAATTCATCACAAAACTGGAAGTGGCACTGTGGCTCAACGTGGTAGAGCACTAGCCTTGAGTGAAATAGCTCAGGGACAGCGCTCAGGCCCTGAGTTCAAGCCCCATGACTGACAGACCCCAAAATAAAGGGAAGAAATAAAGGGCTAGCTGTGGCTCAAGTGAAGCTTGCAGCTGTTAAATGAAAAAGGAAGAAAGAAAAAAGGAAGGGGAAGGAGTCGTCTATATGACATAACTTGGGCCACACTGTCATGCTATCTGTGACTCAGGCAAGACAAAGCCACCCTTCCATCCACAGAGAAGCACCACAGAAGGTGGTGTACGTGCCGGAAATACCCATCACTTAGCCTTAAAACCAAAGTTTACTCCAGTGGGAAGCAGTAACCTCAGTGATTCAGGAGACTGGAATGGTGAGTGGGGGTTCAAGCCAGCCTGGGGGGGGAAAAGGCTACTAAACTCCATCTTCAAAGTCACCAGCAAAAAGCTAGGTTGGAGATGTGGCTAAAGTGGGTGAGCACCAACTGTGAGCAAATGAATCGAGCAAGCACAAGGCCCTGAGTTCAAACCCAAGGGGAGGGGAGGGGAGGAGAGGAAGGTAAGAGAAGGGAATTCCAACACAAATACTGAACACACTGTGCTCATTACAATTTGCCAGAATGAACAAACCAATATTGCATGCATCTACTTCTTTTAGCTGAGCACATACAGTAGTGGAATTCAGAGGCAGAAAGAAGGGCGGTGGCTGGGGCTGAGGGGGGTGGGGGGGGGAGGGAAGGCATTTGTTTAATGGGCATAGCGTTTCGGTTTAGGGAGATTTCTGTGGATTTCCAGAGCAGTAGAAAACCCATGCACATACACACACTTCCTGCTCGAGAACTGGAAACTTCGATGGGTGAACTGCTGTGACTCTGTATTGCACCACAGTTTCAAAAATGAAGCAAAACAAGAAAAAGGGAAGCCAGTGCAGAGTCTCGGTTGGTAGATAATGTCCTAGGGCGTCAGGAGCCTTCCCCAGCCTGTGGGGGCTGACTGGTGGGAAGGAAGGGTGATTGGGGGCCCCCAGGCCGCTCTGTGTCCAGCTGAATCCCGACATGCAGCGGGCCTGGCACGGCCAACTGATGCTTCCTTCCCAACCGCCCGGCCTGGTAACGCCCCAAGGCCAGAATGCAACCATGCCAGTCTCTGGTGCCGCACAGCTACTCAGGAGGCTGAGACCTGAGGATCACAGTTCAAAGCCAGCAAGGGGCAGGAAAGTCTGTTAAGACTCTTCTCTCCAACGAACCACCAAAAAAAGCCAGAAATGGAATTGTGGCTCAAGTGGTAGAGCACTGGCCTAGAGCACAAAAGCTCAGGGACAGCATCCAGGCCCTGAGTTGGAGACAGAGGAGAGAGAGAGAAAGGGAGGAAGGGGGGGGGGAGGAGGAGGAACAGAATTTTCCCTTATTATGCCATATCATGCACCAACCTTTGCCCACATGAGAAAAGTTAGCTCATAAAACAACCACCATCATCAATCTCTATCTGCAGTATCTTAGCCCAAGACTATGAGAATGTTCTATGTCCCAAACCCTGCCTAACCTTAAGAGTATTTTCTGGCACATTTCAACAACAGAAAGGCCATCCATTATGGAAAGGGAGAGGTTTTTTGTTTGTTTGTTTTTAGTATATTTCAGAAGAAAAGACACACTAAAAACCACTAGAAACAGAGCCGAATACTTAGCAAACACTTCCGCGGTAACATTGCACCATAATCGCTTGTGACGTTTGATCTTTGATTGCATGCATCTCAGAAGCAAAAACCAAAAAAAAAAGAAAGAAAAATTATCATACTGCTTCTAAATTCAATTAGTGTGGCTACATTTTTAGGACAGAGTTAACATTTGCAGGCCAGTCTTTAATACACAAGTTATTAAGTCACACAGACCCTTAATCCACAGTGCAGACCAATCTAATGCATTTAAGCTGCCTTCCAGAAACATCTGTCAGTTTTTGGCTCACAGGGCATAGTTGCTTTTCCTTTCCTTCTTTTTATGTCCTAAGAAGTCATTTCCCGCTCCCCCCCCCTTTTTTTTTATTGGTTATTGGTCTTGAACTTGGGGTCTGGGCACTGTTTCTGAGCCTCTTTTGTGCTCAAGGCTAACACTCTACCAGTTGAGCCACAGCACCACTTCCAGTTTTTGAGTGGCTAATTGGAGATAGGAATCTCACAGACTTTTCTGCCTGGGCTGGCTTCAAACGGCTATCCTTGGGGCTGGGAATATGGCCTAGTGGTAAAGTGCTCGCCTCGTATACATGAAGCCCTGGGTTCAACTGATTCCTCAGCACCAAATATATTATAGAAAAAAGCCAGAAGTGGAGCTGTGGCTCAAGAGGTAGAGTACTAGCCTTGAGCAAAAGGAAGCCAGGGACAGTGCTCAGGCCCTGAGTCCACGCCCCAGGACTGGCCAAGAAAACAAAAACAAAACAAAACAAAAAACCGCTATCCTCAGATCTCATCCTCCTGAGTAGCTAGAATTACAGGCTTGAGCCACCAACACCCAGTGTGACTACCTTTTTTGACCCATCAAAGAGTCAAAACACAGGGCTGGGGATATAGCCTAGTGGCAAGAGTGCCTGCCTCGGATACACGAGGCCCTAGGTTCGATTCCCCAGCACCACATATACAAAAAACGGCCAGAAGCGGCGCTGTGGCTCAAGTGGCAGAGTGCTAGCCTTGAGCGGGAAGAAGCCAGGGACGGTGCTCAGGCCCTGAGTCCAAGGCCCAGGACTGGCCAAAAAAAGACAAAAACAAAAAAAAAACAAAGAGTCAAAACACATCCTAGCTGGAAACCAGTCACACACACACACACACACACACACACACACACACACACACACACACACACACACACTATTGCATAGCCAGGTACTGTGGCATGCGCCTGCCATCCCAGCTACCTGGGAGGCAGAGATAGGAGGATTGTGGTTGAAGGCCGCCTTCCACAAATGTTTGAGACACTGTCTGGAAAACAAATTAAAGCAAAAGGACTGGGTATGTGATGTGGCTCAGCAAGCGCCAGGCCCTGGGTTCAGCCCCTGGCACCATCCAAAAGAAAAAGAAAAAACACCCAAATCGTTTAACCAGCATTTTGGCAGGTTTTGGTTTTTGTTTGTTTTGGACACTGAGTTTCCCTGCGTAGCCCAGACTAGCCTCAAATCTATGATCCTCCTGCCACTGCCTTCCTAGCGCTGGAATTATAGGCATGTGCTGTCATACCCAGACTCTTTGAACATTTTCTAATGGGGGCGGGGGGGGAGGGACTACAGAATTGGCTGCAGGTGCAATTTCCACTCCAAATGCGCTCATTAGTAACTTGAAGAAACACCCGCGCACGCGCGCACGACCCCCCAGCTGACGTCCTGCTAGCAAAGCGCTCACCTCTGCCCAGTCTAAACCTAAACCATCACCCCTGCAAGCCAGGCCTGTGGAGAGAGATCCCCCAGCGCCGGGAAGCAAGGTGGGCGAACACCACCTCACCCACTCCCTCCCCCCTCACCTCCCGGACCCCTGAGAACCCTGAGAGCCACTCTGCCACAAATGAACTTTGGCCCAGGCAAATGACCTAACCTTTCCGTATGTTGGTTCCTCACATGCAAAAGCCGTTTGTAAAGCGCTTCCCGTGCACCATTTGCAAAACGGTCATTTCCAAATCTGGAACTCCCTGGCAATTATTTTTTACTTAGGGGGTTCCCAGAGACCTGCTTGTCCTATCACCCGGACTAATGCTTTTCAGAGTAAGGTCAGATGTAAATTAACATGCTTCTGTATAGGGAAGCTGCTGAGAAAACACACAAGATCAAAAATAAAGTCACCCTGCATCTCCCTCACCCAAACTAGCCACTATTAATATTTTGTCTATGCCTACAAACACACACACACACTGTCCTCTTGCTCTATAGAAATTTTGTTATTTGGAAAAAATAACAAACACATTTATACCACTTTGCTGGCTATATATTATTCCATTCCTTGAATCTACCAGTTTATTCAACTCATCTTCCATGGCTGGTCTCTCAAGGCAGATTTTGCTTTCTAAAATCCAATCGTTCCAAGCTGGGTACCAGTGGCTCATGCCTGTAAGCCTAGCTACTCTGGAGGCTAAGATCTGAGGATTGTGGTTCAAAGCCAGCCAGAGCAAGAAAGTCTGTGAGACTCTTATCTCTAATGAACCACCAGAAAACCAAAAGTGGCGCTGTGGCTCAAAGTGGTAGAGTGCTAGCCTTGAGCACAAAAGTTCAATGATATGCCCAGGTACGGAGTTCAAGCCCCGAAACTGCCTCCCCCCCCCCCCAAAAAAAAAACCACTGCAATCATTCTTGTGTATAAATTTTTAACTATGTGACAAATTGGCTTTTCCTTCTAAAATGCTATTTTCTGTGTGTGTGTGTGTGTGTGTGTGTGTGTGTGTGTGTGTGCATATATGGGAAGGATCTCTTTCCTTTTGATCTTTTTTCCTTTATTTATTTATTTGTTGTTTTTTTGTGAGGGGGAAAGGTTGTTTTCCAAAGATAGAATCTCAAACTGTAGCCCAGACTAGCCCTAAACTCTCAATCTTCCTGCCTTAACTCTCTGGAGTGCTGGGATTACAGGTGTATGCTACTGCTACTATGCCTCTTCTCTATTCTTAATATGCTTTAGAAAACAAAGCTGTCCCTTCTTCCTGGAAACCTTCCATGAAGTCATTATGTCTGAAAAACACCTGCAAAGCGACACTGGCTCATTATATTCCAGGATGAATTCCCACTTAGGTTTTGTTATCCCTAGACAAGCTGGAAACCAAAGAAGATTCCAGCCACTTAACAAGAGGATGAACGTCCTGGGGCCCTAAGCAGCGACACAGAAGGCCATGTGCCCAGTGCAGCCCTGGTTGTGCCCAGGACCGGGGGAGGGAAGGGGGGGCAGGAAGCAGGCCTTTCTGCCTGCTACCAATGCCAATCCTTCATCTACATCTGTGTTGCCCGTTCCTTGTTCAACAAACCTGTTACTTTTTGGGAAATAATAAATAATTCAGGGCAAGTCGTGTTGAATCCCTTGACATCTGTTGCTTGGACGAGTCTGAATTATTCATCAGCGAGCCTAAGCAGTATTAATTAAAGAGAAGTACTGGAGCAAACCACGGAAATAGAAATGAACATTAGGAAGAAAATGCCTTCGCTCAACGCGCGCCTTCACATGTCATTGACAAACATCTCAAGCACGCAACCCACAGGATGGGGGGGGAGGGCGGGTGGGCAGGGGGCAGGGGGAGTG
Organism: Perognathus longimembris pacificus; assembly: GCF_023159225.1. Taxonomy (NCBI): domain Eukaryota; kingdom Metazoa; phylum Chordata; class Mammalia; order Rodentia; family Heteromyidae; genus Perognathus; species Perognathus longimembris. The sequence continues at coordinate 45,426,663 of NC_063177.1, forward strand.
AGGACTATTTATGGAGGTTTCCTGGCTTTTGGTGCCAACACAGGGGCTTGAACTCAGGGCCTGGGCACTGAGCTTTTTTCACTCCAGCCTAGCATTCTACTACTTGAGCCACACCCCACTTCCAGCTTTTTGGTGGATAATTGAAGATCAGAGTGTCTGGACTTTCCTGCTCTACCTGGGGCTCTGAACCCTAATCCTCAGCTCTGAGCCTCCTGAGATGTTAGGATTAAAGGCGGGCTGGGGATATAGCCTAGTGGCAAGAGTGCCTGCCTCGGATACACGAGGCCCTAGGTTCGATTCCCCAGCACCACATATACAGAAAACGGCCAGAAGCGGCGCTGTGGCTCAAGTGGCAGAGTGCTAGCCTTGAGCGGGAAGAAGCCAGGGACAGTGCTCAGGCCCTGAGTCCAAGGCCCAGGACTGGCAAAAAAAAAAAAAAAAAAAAAAAGGCGGGCGCCCTCAAGGCCCAGATCCAAATTGACTTTGTTTCCCCCTTCTCCCCTTCAGAAGAGGGTCACAGTTTTTAAGTTGGTCCTTGGGGGGGGTGTGGTGTGGTGTGGTGTGTGTGTGTGTGTGTGTGTGTGTGTGTGTTGCAGGTCCTGGGGCTTGAACTCAGGGCCAGAGCATTGTCTCTTAGCTTTTGTGCTCAAAGCTAGCACTCTACCACTTGAGCCACAGCGCCATTTCCAGTAGTGAGTTGAGGATAAAGGAGTCTTAGGGACTTTCCTGCCCAGGTTTGGCTTGAACTTCTATCCTCAGGTCTCAGCCTCTTGAGTAGCTAAGATTACAGGTGTGAGCTACCGGTGCCCAGGGACTTGATCTCTTGTCATACTTGACATGCTTGTTCCTAAGTACTAGGAATTATGCTATGGTATTCTTCTCATTGAGGTTCCCCTCTGGAAATAAAAACTCCCCCAAACAAAACCCCATCATGAGTATCAACAGTGAAAGCTCCAGGCCCTTGTGAACTGAGAGGTATTTTCTCTCCCCACCCCCTTGATGGCTCAATTAATTAGTCAAGCTAATGACTTATTTCCATGACAACCTTGACACTTCCTTCTAACAAAGCATGTTCTTGCGGGAATGTCCCAGCCCAGCTGGCCACTGGTGAGCTCTCTTTGTCTTCCCTTGTCTGTCTATTGTCTCCATGGGAAAAGCTGGACAGCAGTTCACACCCGGGGGCCCTGCAAGAGCAGAGTCTGTGAGCTGAGGATTAAAAGTATGAGCACCAGGAAATGTGTTAAGTGTGTTATGTTTGCAAGGCACCATTGTTAAACAAACTCTTCCAGTCTCCCAGGGCTGAGCTGGACAGCGGCTCATTTCCAGAGGAAGGGAAACTATAAGACAGGGAGAGAGCTGTGTCATCTCAGCTACTCAGAAACGGAGAGACTGGGACACACTGTTCTATCAAGGAATGTTCTAGCTCTACCCTAAAGCCAGACTGCCACATAACAGTTTTCAGTGGTCTTTGAGACATTAAAATATGGGGAGAAGGAGGTGCTGGCAACTTAGGCCTGATATCCTAGCTACTCAGGAAACTTGAGATCTGAGGATCACGGTTCGAAGCCAACCTGGGCAGGAAAGTCATGAGCCATGAGCTATATATATTTAGTTTTGTATATACAGATATATACATATATATCTCTATATATATAATAAAGGAGGGCAAGATTTAGGGGGCATACAGGGATTGATGATGGGGAGCAAGGCAGGCTAGATGCAGAAGATGCTCTGAAATCCGAGATGCTTAGAAAAGCAGTTTTCTTGTGGGTGTAACTTGACACCCAGCTAATGGGGTCCACTTCCTCCCCAGTTAGGTACCCACCTAACTGCTGCTGGGTAACAAAGGACTGAGGAGTGTCTGGAGGAGGAAGGGATTACAAACAGCAACAAAGCGAGTAAAGAGAGCCACAAAGTCAGTTTAGCGTCCATCCATAAACTCAGAATTCAAAGGACTCACAAGTAGCAGCAAGGTCTTTGCACCAGCAGAAGCTAATGAATGGCTCCTGTGTGTGTAATTAGCACTCAGGTCCCTCCAGGCTGGTCCACGGGGGACCTCCCTCCCAAGGTTTGCAGGAAACTAAACTAACAGAAAGGGGGGCAAAGGACTATAAATCCCCTTTTGTTTTCCGGTGATTTTTAGGAGATTTCTCCCAAAGTGAACAAATCGGCCATGTGTTTCCAAGTTTGCTTTTTGTTCTCCTCTGGGGAGTAAATTTGGAAGTTGAGGAGACCCTGGAGAGAGCTTGGGGCCCATTGGGGGGTGGGGAGGCTTGTTGGCGAGAACCACAGAGAAAAGAAGGGAAAGAAAGCCAAGGCTCTGAGATTCCCCCGCCCCCCCCAAAAAAATGTCTGAACAGGGAGCGCAGTGTCTCTGCTCATTTGGGCGCTACCCAAAATGAACCCACAGCTCAGAAAACCCACCTGGCTCCTGGTGAGGGCTGGGTGTTAAGACATGAGCTATAAGTGTCTCTTTCAGAAAGTCAAGGGACCAGCTTTGCTGAGAAATTCCCCTCTGGCCTGGGCAGGGCCCCACCACCAAAGCTAAGTCCAACTGCAGTGAAGCCTGCCTATCATGCCGGCCCCTCCCAGCTACCCACCCAGTCTTTCATTTCACTCCCCACTCAAAACCATGCATTTACTCCCGAATGTTCTATTTAGAAATGAGAAAAGCCACTGCCTTCAACTTGTTGCCTGTGAGCTACCGGTAAAGCAAGTCTGAGGAGCAGAATAAAAGTGGCAACTTCTCCTCCATCATAGATAATGCTGCCCACAGTGGGCCAGCCCTCACCGGCCAGCAGCCTGGAGGGAGCCCACAGCTCTGCCGAGCCCCCAGTGAGACCCTGAGGGAAGGGAGAGAGTGCTCAGCTTCAATCAGAGGCCCGGGGAACTCCAAGGGCAGTGAACCCTGAGGCTGGCTTTGAACTGCGATCCTCAGATCTCAAGTCTCCAAAGTAGGATTACAGGTGTGAGCTACTGGTACCCGACTACCCTCTGACTCCTGATCCCAACTTTCAAAGCAAACCTGCATCCCCTCGGCTCCTCCCCATCCTGCTCCCTGGAGGAAAGCGGGTTCTCTCTGCCTGCCAACCTTTGCGTCTGTGCGTCAGTTCTGCCAGCAACCAACAGGTGGCGACAGCGGCTGAGCCGAACAAGGCCGTCGGGGCCCCGGCCTGGGCTTGCTTCCCCAAGGGGTCACCTGTGCTGGGTTCAAAATGACAGTGTCTTCTAAAAACCCATTAAAGGGGGGAAAAAAAGATGAGACCCCAAACATGGAGAATCCAAACGTCTCAGAAAACAACTTTACCAGCAGCCACTGTGTACCTATGTCCAGTTGGCATCAGCCAGGGTGGATTTGGGCCAAATGGTCTTTCTGGAAACTAACCTGTGTCCTCAATTATTACCACCCTGTCGCTTCTCATGGCCCACACAGAAACCACCGAGAAAAGCCAAACAGCCTTCCACCACAAGCAAAGCTAGACACACTGCAGCCATTTCAGACCCTCCACAGACCAGAACCTCTGTCCTCTTGATGAGGCTGGCTTGTAGCACCAGAACATTACCTAGCCAGGAAAACAACTGCTGCAAGGTGAGCATGATTTGTTCTCATGATGGCGGCTTGGGCTCCCCTAGGGAAAGCTGACTTTACCTGATGACGCTTGGGAGCATCGTGGGGGTCAAGGGAGAGAGTACTTCTTGCATCTGGGAGGGAGAGAGGCCAAGGATAGTATTAAACAGCCTCCTCCAAGCTCAAGCTTGTCATCCTAGCCACTTAGGAGGCTGGGATCTGAGGATTATGGTTCAAAGCCAGCCAGGGCAGGAAAGTCCATGAGACTCTTATCTCCAATCTACCAGCAAAAAGCCAGCAGTGGAGCTGAGACCCAATGGTAAAGCACTAGACTTGAGTAGTAAAGCTCAGAGAAAGTCCTGAGTTCAAGCCCCAGGACACACAGACAGACGGACAGACACAGACACAGACACACAGACACACACACACCACGGGCACCCACAATTTTGCGGTCTAAATGTCAACAGCACTGAGGCTGAGAAACACTATTTTAAGGGGCCAGGAATTTTAGCCAGTGCTATTCATTCAAATTCCCAAAAGATCAATTTCCCACTGTCTTCATAGAAAACATCTCGCCTAAGAAGCCAAAAGCTAATTAAAGAGAATGCCTTCCTTCATGTTGTTCGCCTCTTCTTCCTGCCTCGGCTGGAGGACGCAGCATCTCTATGTACACCAAGGTCTCCCCTGTGGGAGGAGCTCCACGCTGCCCTTCTCAGACACATCACTCCCACTCCCATCCCACACCCAGAGAAGAAAACGAATATCCGTGAGTCCATGCTGACCTAAGTAAATGATTAAATAAATAAATGGAGACAGGAGGACACTCACATCATAAACACAGAAGCAACAGATGATCGCCAGGAAAACACTGTAGAAATTATGCCACATGCAAGACCTGCTGATGAGTGTCAGTATCAGTGGGCAAACTTTACAAATAAACAGGATTCTTGCACAGGCCCTAAGCATCTCTCCAAATACACACACACACACACACTACTACTACTACTATGTCTACCAATTCTTTGGTTCTCCATCTAGGAGATAAAGTTTCAACTCCTGCCCCTTGGTGTGGGCTAGATTTAGTGACTTGCTTCTAATGAATAAAGAAAGGGAAATTAGAGAGTTCATAGTAGGTAGCTCTGACAGACATCTTCAGAGATGAAGGTTAGATTCACCTAGATGGGAGTGGTGGCACACACCTGTAATTCCAGCACACGCGAGAGTGAGGCAGAGGGTTAGGTAGGTCAAGACCAGCCAGGGATACATAACAAGATTAACCCTGTCCCCCAAACATGGAAGTGAGTACTGCCAGAGCTCAGGATGAGGCCATGAGCCCCTGACAGGATGTCACCTCTGTTGTATTCCGCACCCCTCCTCCCCAAGTCCAAACTCAAATGGCCGGAACATATCAGAGGAACTTGAGTGGAAGGATATTCTAGAAAATACCTGCCTGATGCACTTCAAAACTTGTCCATGTTGCAAAAAAATGAGGCAAATGAAGACATCACTATTTGGAGATGACTAAGAAGAAAATATGAGTGAGAAATGATGACATGATAGGCAATGACAGGGGGGAACATGGATGAAATCCCAACAAATCTGAGGTTTAGCTAACAGCACTGGACTCATGATAAATGCTTTCTTGTCTTTTATTTCTTTTCCTTTTTTTGGGGGGAGGGGCTGGTTTTGAACTGTGATCCTCAGATCTCAACCTCCTGAGTAGCTAGGATTACAGGCGTAAGCCACTGGCGCCTGGCTTTAGTGCTACTTTCGTTTGTTTTTGTTGCCAGTCTTGGGGCTTGAACTCAGGGCCTGAGCACTGTCCCTGGCTTCTTTTTGCTCAAGGCTAGCACTCTACCACTTGAGCCACAACGCCACTTCCAGCCTTTTCTGTTTATGTGGTGCTGAGGAATCGAACCCAGGGCTTCATGCATACGAGGCAAGCGCTCTACCACTAAGCCACCTTCCCAGCCCTAATACTACATTCTTAACATGTGGCCACACCACACAAGACTTGAAATGAATAGGAATCCAGCTTACTTCTCGATCATTTCCAATACCCTTTCTGATTTCTAAGCCCCCCTTCGAGGCAGCTTTCTGGAATACTCAGTTGACCTCATCAGGGATTTTTATTCTTAGATCGTGGAGCTATTTTGACACAATACCCAAACAGACAGCATGCACCTGGTTGTGGCTGTCAGGTGGCTTTGCTTTTTAGCTACAGAGTTTGGTGTTTATGATGAACTTGTAGAACAAATCTGTTTAGGGCCCAAGCAAAGCAAACTGCATTTACATTCCTTAAGAGGCAGGTAGGTTTAGGACAGCAAGAATTCTGCTTCCAAAATCCAGATCTTTGTAACCTCCACTCAATCATCCACCAAGCAGGGCCACTTCAAATCCTTACGTTAGCATCCATTAGATTAATACCCCAGCCACTCAGGTCTGAAGAAAAGGGTACAGACAGAACCCACTCTCACAAGCCCACACCATCTGCCCCAAAGCCTCTATCTGGAAATAAATTTTGAATTCAGAAAAACATCTCCTAGGTGGCTCAGAGGCCTTTTCAACTAAAAAGGAACAAAAGCAGGCTCAAGAAGAAATCAAGAAGACCTTAAAGGCAAAAGATGGTTATTAGGACTTTGCAAAAAGCCAAGGTCAAAGCCCTAGTCCTAAGAAAGACACACATTCTATAAAATCAAATTTGGCTGCTGGATGGTTTGGGGGCAGAAAATGAATACTTGCGGCGGAGGCCTATTTATCTTTGGTTGATTCTAAGAAGAAAATGGTTCAAAGACTGAGAGGAAAGCCTTCAGCCTCACACACCCATCCCACCTGCTACCCAATATGAAGGCCACCACGCCCCCGGCCACCCAAGTGGGTCCCACTCAAGGCAGAGGTGTACAGCGGCTAACCCTCCCTTGCCAGAGTCCAGGAGCAGAGGGAGTCAATGGAGGGGGCCGACGAGGGGGCCTGGACCAGGGCAGGAGCGGCAGCAAGGAAGAGGCCAATGGCTGGCCCTGGCCTTCTCACAGCTGTCTTAGGTCCTGCTGGGCCTGGATCTCTTCACCTGGCCCTGGCAGCTGCTGAGGAGGTCCATCCACCAATGGGAATCACTGCACCGACCACAACCCACCAATGGCTGTCAAGGGAGGTGGGGACAAATGGCTGCCTTGAGGGCTAGGGATGTAGCTCAAAGGGAGAGCATCTGGCCTAGTGTGTGCAAGGCCTTGGGTTTGCTCCCCAGTGACATAAAACAAAACAGAATGCCCATGCCTGGGGGGGGCTTGAGTACTCCCTAACACATACACACCCCAGTCCCCAACTCCTGAAGTCAATGTTCCTTGCTCCACAACCCCACCCCTCCCTCACCAATCCCATCAGAATCCCTGCATGTCTAAGCTTAAATAAGCATTTGGTAGATCCTGGAGTGAGGACTGACAGTTCAAGGTCTCCAGTGTTTCCTTGAGGACAACCGGGCAGAGAAGACTTGAACTTCAACCCTCAACACCAGGAATATTGTCCCTGTCTAGTACAGCCTGGGGGAGGGGCTCTGTCATATATAGACACACCATCTTGCTACAGAGCCTATAAGAAAAGCTGGTCTAGCTACTAAGTGGACCCAAGTTGACAATCCAACCACTGGCAAGCCAAATCTCCTGCTTCTCTTACAAGGCAAGAAGAAAGCGTTGTCAGTCACCCAAGTCTCTTTCAAAAGCAGTTGGACTCTAGTGGCTCAGGACTGTGATCCCAGCCACTCAGGAGACTGAGATTTGAGGATCATGGTGCAAAGCCAGCCCTGGGCAGAAAAGTCCCCACGAGACTCTAATCTCCAATTCACCAGCAAAATACTGGGAGCAGAGCTGTGTCTCCAGTGGCCGAATACCAACCTTGAGAAGAAAAAATAAATCCATAAATCCATGTAACAGTGTGAGGCCCTGAGTTCAAGCCCCAGTAAAGGCACAGAAAAAAGAAAAAAAAGCACTTACAATGTTCAGCAAAGTACCTAAAAAGCCAGAGTCATAAAATAATAGTCCAAAACAGCCTGTGAACTTTATTAAATTCAGATCACGGTGCCTCTTGTGTGCAGTTTTAAATTTGCTTTTTAAAATGAGCTTCCATAAATCTTCACCCGGGTCTATTGTGTTTCTGATGGCGAATTCAGTACAACATTCAAAGTTTTTGGTTTTTTTTTTTTTATGGGGCCAGTTCCACAGCTCTAATTCCAATTTACCATTTTTTTCCTTTTCTGACTTCTTTTTTTTTTAGTTTACCAGCCAGAGAATCCTTGAGGAAAAAGGAAAAAACCCAATGAATTAACCAAAGGAACAATGCCCTGTGTCCCTCATTTAGAAACGCATTGAAATATACATGAAGTCCATCATAAACTGCAAGACATTTCGAGCAAGCCATCAGCCTAAGTGCCTTTATGAATAACTATTACGTTGGATTTTCAAAAGATCTCACAGCTAAGCTACATAAATTACCAAGCCACCCAGGAGTCTGGAAAGCAGATGGATGGGTCGCAGCTCCTAGACACTTCTCTCTGCTTCTCCAAACATGTACACCACCTCTCTGGGCGGACCACCAGCAGGGCATTCATGCAGCAACTCCTGAGACCAGACCTGAGGCTACACCCTAACTTAAGGACTGGCTGGAAACCGAGTTTACTCCTTCGTATCTCCGAGGACTGAGGGAAAGCTGAACTGATTTTGGCATGAAGTCAACATCTGCTTCACTTGGAAGATGAAGTCGATAGAGTGAGCTCAGGGGAACCTCAATCTACGTCCCCACTGGTTCCTGTTATGGAAATACACGCCATCCATTCAATTGAGAGATGAATTAGCATGGCAAATAAGGAGGAAAAATAATATTTTAACTGGCCAGAAATCAAGCTTTCATGAACCTCAACCAGCCAATCAGAGGAATTAAGAAATATTATCAGTTATTTATCTTTTTTAGCTATTATAAATGGCTACTTGCTATACAGAAGTATTTCTAAGTCTGAATTACTACAAACTATTATTTACTTACTTACGTATATATGTATATTTGTATTATGTGTGCCACTCCTAGGGCTTGAACTTAGAGCCTGGGCCGTATGCCTTAGCTTTTTCACTCAAGGCTGGTGCTCTGCCACTTGAGCCGCATCTCTGCTTCTAGCTTTTTAGTGATTAGAGTTAAGAGTCTCCCTAACTTTACTGCCCATACTGAATCTGAACCTTGATCATCAGATCTAAACCTCCTCAGTGGCTAGGATTGTGGGTACGAGCCACCAGTGCCTGGCTGTGCTTATGTGTTTTTTTTTTAAAAAGGCACAAATGCCAAATATCATCAGTACACTATTATACATGCACATAATACATATAAACACAACCTGTGCATTTGTCTATAGTTACTTCATGCTTTTAAAAAATAGTCTTTTAGGGTGGGTACTGGTGGCTCATGCCTGTAATCTTAGCTACTTAGAAAGCTGAGATCTGAGGATCATGGTTTAAAGCCAGCCCAGTCAGGAAAGTCTGTGAGACTATCTCCAATTAACCATCAGAAAACCACTTAAAGCAGTAAAACACTAGCGTTGAGCAAAAAGAGTTCAAGGACAGTGCCTGGGCCCTGAGTTCAAGCCCCAGGACTAGGCTGGGTACGGTGGTTCACACTTATAATCCTAGCTACTTGTGACGCTGTTTGGGAAGATCGTGATTCAAGGCCAGCGTGGGCACAAATGTTTGAGAGGTCCCCATATATATATGTATGTATATAATTAAGGTGTAGATGTGGTGCACGCACCTGTCATCCCAGCTACAAAAAGAAGCATCACATAGGCAGATTGTCTCCAAGTGAACAGAGGGGGCTGGGCGAGAGACCCTGCCTGAAAAGTAACTATAAAAAGCACAGGACTTGGGCTGAGAATATGGCTTAGTGGTAGAGTACTTGCCCGGCATACATGAAGCCCTGGGTTCGATTCCTCAGCACCACATACACAGAAAAGGCCGAAAGTGGCAGAGTGCTAGCCTTGAGCAAAAAAGAAGCCAGGGACAGTGCTCAGGCCCTCAGTTCAAGCCCCAGGGAAAACAACAACAACGTCTTTTGAAACCTATTTACTATACAGACATGGTGGTACATGCTTGTAATCTCAGCTAAGGCAGAAGGATAGCAAATGTGAGGCCAGTCTGCTCTACACAGGCACTGTGTCCAAAATAAATAAATAACCAAGGATACAGCAGCATTCCCACAGCACAGCCTTTGTCAAAGTAGAGGGTGGAGAGTGAATCCAATGCTCAGGGCCTGGACAGGGCTGAGCAGAAGGCTGGCGGAAACAGCAGCACCCAGAAAGCCAAGAAAGCCAGCTCAGTGCTAGCTAGAGATGAGTAAGTCTGTGATGCTACGCAAACTATGTGTGGTGCGCAAGTTACCCAAGCTATGCAAGTTACTCAAGGGACTACACGTTATACCAGTTACACAGGCTGACTCGAGGAGCAGCTGGCTCAAGCGATGGAGCACCGCACAACGAGCAAGCAGGATGCCAGGGAGAACACTGCGTTGAAATACCCACGGCCCAGGCTAGTTCAACAACACCCAGCCTTGGAGGGCCATCTCTTCCAACACCGGGGCTTGGCTGAGGCTCAGAAACAGGGCTCCTGACTTCCGAGACTGCGCCATAGCGGCTAGAAAAATTCTGCTTCATCATTCCACACAATGGGATGGGTTTGGAGCAAAACAGGAAAGACACATCCTGTGCGCTGTGTGGGTCCCCTCGGGGGACAGGAGCCGCCTCTGCGGGGCCCAGAGGATGTTCAGTGTCTTTGACACAAAGCAGACCTACTCAAGGCCCCATCCCCAAAACTGTACCCTGTGCTGCTCTATGGGGACCCATAGCTTTTTTGTTTTTCCTCAGAAGATTCTGGAAGCATCTTCAGCGATACCTCCTTTCTCACTGGAGAAACTGGAAGTACCAGTTGGTGTTTGCTCTTTTCATACACACGGTTGAAGGCAACAAGAGTTCTGAGACCCTGGATTAGGAGTAGAGGACACTCCTGGTACCCTTACCCAGGGGCCAGGCAGGAAGAACATTCTGCCACCTTCTACTGCTCTGGCACTTTCAACTATGGCAATCCAGGGGCTGCTGGGAAAGGGAGGAAAAGTCACTAAGCACTGACACATGGAGGAAGCTGATGGGAAGCTGGGAAGGAAGGAGGGAGGAAACACAGAAGCTCTGTGTGATAGCAGGCCTGTGAGGCTGCAGAAACACAGACCATCAAGCAGTTATTACATCTTCTGGTTTCCCGAATTGTCGTTTGTAAAAGTTCACATGGCTGCCTGGCTTTTACTCATGAAATTTCCATGGATTGGAAGGAAAAGGAACACGCGGACTACCTACAATCATCTTCAAGGCCTGCGTCTTAGGACCGGGAAGTTCAAGGGTCAATAGGAGACTTGGGATTTGTGGTTTAACAACGGGGCGCAAACTTCCAGTGGTGGTGGGCAAGGGAGGGGCTGGGGGAGGCTCACCCCTGACAGGGAATACTGGTAGAATGTGCCTCAGGAAAGGAGGGGGAGAAGGAGAGCCTGCGGACGGTTCTGATTCCTCAGACTTGCATTTCGAAATCCCAGAGACAAGAGATGAAAGCTTGAGTCACCCGGAGGCAGAATTAGAACTCAAACCCTGAAGGGAATCAAGATGCTCCAAGGGTGGCTTCCTCCAGGAAAAGAAAGGCCGGAAGGGAGAAAGCTATACCCAGGAACAGAGGATGATGTTGTGCCCCTGGGCTCTAAACGAAAATAAAGTAAAACAAAACAATCTCTCTCTGGGGGGGGGGAAATACCCCAAATCTGTGTCCTGATTGAGTAGTGTGATCCAGGAAGCTTAAAACGAAGAAATTACATTGGCTCCAAGCCAGTGGAATGCCGAAGGACCTAATGCAAAGAGCTCTAAAATACAATCCCCACCAAAGATCAGCTCAGAAGAAAATGAAAAACTAAAATGCAATAAAAACAGAAAACAGGGCTGGGGATATGGCCTAGTGGTAAAGTGCTCACCTCGTATATATGAAGCCCTGGGTTTGATTCCTCAGCACCACATATATAGAAAAGGCCAGAAGAGGCGCTGTGGCTCAAGTGGCAGAGTGGTAGCCATTAGCAAAAAGAAGCCAGGGATAGTGCTCAGGCCCTGAGTTCAAGCCCCAGGACTGGCAAAACAAACAAACAAACAAATAAATAAAGGATTGCCTACAGTCATTGAAAAAACAAAAACAAAAACATTAAACAAGCATCACGAAAAAAAGTTCAGGACAGACTTAAGTGGCTCACGTTTACAACCCTAGCTACTCGGGTCACGGTTCAAAGCTAGCATGGGAAGAAAAGTCAATGTGACTCTTATCTCCAAAATAATCAGCAAAAAGCTGGGATGGAGTTGTGGATCAAGTGGTAGAGAACCAGCTGAGTAAGCAGGCAAGCCAAGAAAGCTCAAGTCCCTGAGTTTAAGCCCTAGAAGAAGGGGAAAAGGAAAAAGGAAAAGAAAGGAAAGGAAGATTGTTTAGAGTCCCAGGGAACTTGGTATAAAATTACAGTCTGAAGAAAAGAAAAAAAGGAAACAAAATGAGTATATTTAAAGCTAGTAAAGGCAGAAAAGGAGAAACTAAAACAGTATCAATTTGATGTGAAAATAAGCCCAGTAGTACTTCTGGATACAAATATATTACAATAGAAATTATGAAGTCAATAGACAGGTTAAATAGCAGGTTAGACACAAATGGAGAAAGAGTAAAGTGGAAGACAAATCTGAGGAAATTACCTAAAGGGAATCAGATAAAAGAGTGGGCTGGGAATGTGGCTTAGTGGTAGAGTGCCTGCCTAGCAAGCATGAAGCCCTGGGTTCTATTCCTCAGTACCACATAAACAGAAAAGGCTAGATGTGTCATTGTGGCTTAAATGGTAGAGTTCTTATTTATTTATTTATTTATTTATATTTTTTTGCCAGTCCTGGGTCTTGGACTCAGGGTCTGAGCACTGACCCTGGCTTCTTTTTGCTCAAGGCTAGCACTCTGCCTCTTGAGCCACAGCGCCACTTCTGGCCATTTTCTGTATATGTGGTGCTGGGGAATCGAACCCTGGGCTTCATGTATACGAAGCAAGCACTCTTGCCACTAGGCCATATTCCCAGCCCTTTTTCTTTCTTTCTTTCTTTTTTTTTTTTTTTTAAAGTGGTAGAGTTCTAACCTTGATTAAAAGAACTCAGGGACAGTGCCCAGGCCCTGAGTTCAAGCCCCAGGACTGGCAAAAAAAAAAGTTTTGAAAGAATAGATAAAAGATAGAAATGGATTAAAAGATATAAAATAATAGCTAAGGGCATCAAACTACAATGAGAAGATCCATAGGGACTTAGGTCAAGAACGAGATGATGGAAACAGTTGTTATGTGAGTTTAAGTTTTCCAGAAGAAGCAGGTACCAGCAGGGCATGTGAAAGAAACACAAAGGAGAAAGGAGAAGAAACAGGAGTGGGAAGGCAGATCTTTCACACTGTGATTCAGACACAATGGTGATACAGAAAAATACAGAAAGGATGGAGCCCAGGCTTGGAAGAGACTCTGAAATGCAGCTGTAAGGAAGTTCTGGGTTACAGCTCAGTGGTAGAGCGCTTGTCCTGATTTGAAAGCTCTAGGTTCCATCCCCACCACATAAGGGGAAAAAGAAAGGAAAGAAAGTGTAAGGCTCACCAGAAAGGAAACCTGCCACATTGTTCGGGCAGAAAGGATTTTATTGGAGGGAGAGCAAACTGCTAGCCCACTCAATATGGAGGCGTGGGGAGACAGAGGGGAAGGAAGAAGGGAAAAAGACAGAAAAGATCAAGAGAGAGTAAGAGAGAAAAGGAAAGCGTGGGGACCAAGTTGAGCCAAATTATATAGGGAAGGGTGGGAGATACGGCCAGATGGATTGGATGTGACCTCAGAGAAGGGGGTGGTAACTGCCTCCAGGTGTGCCAGTTACCTAGGTAACTCAGGGACTGGGTGCAGACTTAAACAGGTGGGGGCATCTGCATGGAGCCCTCCCGGGGGTAGACCTTACAGAAAGAAAAAAGAAAAAAAATGGCCAAACCAATGGTGAATCATTGAGCCAAAGTCACTGTAGAAATTCTGAATCCTGTAGGAATGGATCACCCTCCTGGGGCCTGAACTCAGGACCTGGGCACTGTCCTTTGGCTTTTTCACTCAAGACTAGTGCTCTACCACTTGGGTTATGGCTCCACTTCCAGCATTTTGGTAGTTAATTGGAGATAAAGGGTCTCACAGGCCCGATGTTGGTGGCTCACGCTTGTAATTCTAGCTACTCAAGAGGCTGAGGTCCGAGAACAGCAGTTCAAAGCCAGCCAGGGCAGGAAAGTCCGTGAGACTCTTATTTCCAATTAATCACAGAAAACTGGAAGTGGTAGAGTGCTAGCCTTGAGAAAAAAAAAAAAGTTCAGGCAGAGCACTCAGGCGCTGAGTTCAAGCTCTACAACCAACAACACAGAGTCTCACAGACATTCTTGCCCCGGCTGGCTTCAAACCATGATCCTCAGATCTCAGCCTCCTGAGTATCTAGATTGCAGGCATGAGCCACTAGCACCATGCTGTCAATGTGCAGCCTTGGAGTGAGCTCTGACAGACAGCACCCACTGCCGTCAGTCAACCTAGCCTTCCACAGCGGGAGTGAGCAGCAGCAGCATGGCTTTATGGCTGACATGAACAAGGACAAGCAGTATTTGAAAAGATAATACTTTAAGGATTTTTTTTCAGAACTGTGAAGGCCATGAACCCGCCATGTAAAGAATAACAAGCTCTGAGCACAATAAATTTTTTAAAAATCCATACATGCAGTAGTGACACTGCAGAATGTCAAAGACAAAGAGGACTTTAAAGAACATAGGACTGTGGAGGACTATCTACAAGGGATGAAGACTTCTCAGGGAAAGAAGGAGCACAGAAGGTACCAGGTTGTATTTCAGAAGGGGAAGGAGAGGCTCTCTACCTAACTACAGTAGAGCTGTGGAAAGACCAGGGCAAAGAAACAGGATGTTTTTTGTTCAATCCTCAGCTGAATGAATGAATGATATTTGGAAACTAGGGCCAAGAATATCTATAATTCCCAAACTCTGGATAAAAACATGTACTAAAAACATACATTTCTAGCCAGTAGGTAGATGTGCACACTTTAAGTTAAAGATGGGGAAACAAATGTGTATAATTTGGGTTTCACCAAACAATAGCAAAGAAAGTACAAAGTTGCCCTAAAATACTCAAAGGACCAGGCCCACATCTGTAATCCTGGCTACTCAGGAGGCCGAGATCTACAGGATCAAGGGCCAAGGCCAGCCCTGGCAGGAAAGTCTGTGAGACTCTTATCTCCAATCAGCCACCAAAAAGTCAGAAGTGGAGGCATGGATCAAGTGCTAGAGCACCAGCTTGAGCAGAAGAGGCCAAAGTGAGGCTGAGTCCAAGCACTAGCACTGGAGGAGGAGAAAGAGCAGGAGGAAGAGGCAGGAACTTAACACATGTCATCCTAAATCTTGTGATCAACACAACAATACTGTGAGATAGGTACTCTACTGCATCTTACACATAGGAGAACAAAAGCTTCTAGAAAGGGGATGAAAATAATCCAAGACGTCAGATCAGTGAGTGCTTCAGTTCGAATTGACGACACGGAGCTGCTGCAGATCTTCACTCTTCACCCACTGCCCCCATGTGAAAATTTCTCCCGTATCCTCAAGTCAGCTCCCGAGCTCCCATTCTGGTGGCTTCTCCAAAGAGAAGAGCCACCGCCATTCATAGACACTGCGGGAAACCAGCCACATTTCTGCCATGACCACAGACGGTGGCAGACACAGCCCACGACCTCCCAATTACACAGGAAAGAGACATTCGTTCCAAGCTCTCCTTAGTAGACAGGAAAGAACAATATCAATTGTGACTGTTTCGATAAACATCCACACAGCGCCCTTAAAGCTATTGTCTCTTGAGTCCTCAGAGCCTAAAACATTCACTACCTGTCCTTCAGAAAACATGTCTGCAGATGCCCTGGCTCGGCTGACCCAGAGGAGGGGGATGGAGCCATCCCAATATCCTCAACAGCAACCACATAGGACCCAATAGCCTACCCGACTCTCCTCGCTGTTCCAGAGGCTCTGAGCCCTTGTACTTCTTCCCTTTGCCTGTCCACCCTCTCACCAAGGGGTGGACAACACACAGAAAACCAAGTAAAATAATTCAGTCAGGTTCCTCGCCTCAGGGGCAGAGCCCAGGCCTTCTGAGTTCAAGCCCCAGGACGGAGAGAGAGAGAGAGAGAGAGACAGACAGACAGACAGACACACACACACACACACACACACACACACACACACACACCATCTACTGATACACTCCACACCGATGAACCAAGAACACCATTCAGACTGCAAGAAGCCAAGCTCAAGTGACTACCCACTACGATGGTTGGCTTGTGTGCAGAAGTCACTAGTAGAAATCAAAGTGATAGCGCCCTAAAACAGATCACGGGCTCCTGCGGTGGGGTACGAGCGAAGTCTGTCATCCGAGATGAGGGGTCTTCAGAGGCGGATGCAACAGCTCGAAAACCGGCTTGTGGTGAGGGATGCCCATGGGTGTGGATTTGCTAAATTCCTCAGTAAATTTCAAACGATTGAGTACACAATACGCAAATGAGAGCTGGATAAAGCTGTTTCAAACAAAAGTACAAGAGCCAAGTGCCTGAGGTAGAAGAAAGGGAAGAAAAGGCTTTGGCAGAAAGAAATGGTGATGCAATGAGAATGACATTTTGTGGCATCAGGATTTAATAGTGGCCAAGGCAAGAAAGCCTGGACTCAGAGAGGCTTTGGGGAAAGAAGAAAGGCCACGGTACTAGCAGAAAGGATCTTCCTAAGAGGATGACGTGTCTCGGTACCTGGAGAAGAAGCTGATACTTCACCTCCTAGGACCTACAAAACAACAGGCTGGTAGCCAGGAGCTGGGGGTTCAAACCTGTCATCCTGTCTACTCCAGGAGGCTGAGATCTGCGGATCAGGATTCAAAGCTAACCTAGACAGGAGAGTCCATGAGACTCTCATCTCCACTTCACTACCAAAACCACCAGAAGTAGAGTTGTGGCTCAAGTGATAGAATGCTAGCCACAAGCAAGATAGCTCAGGGGCAATGGCCAGACCCAAGACCAGCACCAAGTCACCAATAATAATAATAATAATAATTTTAAACCATAAAGGCCACGTCCAAGTAAAAGATAGAAATGAAAAATAGATGCTGGTGGCTCACACCTGTAATCTTAAGTACTTAGGAGGCTATGAGCTGAGGAGCTGAGGCAGACAAATCTATCTCCAATTAACGGAAAAAAGCTGGAAACTAAAAGCATGGCACAGTTCAAGTGAAGGAACAACAGTCTTGAGCCAAAAAGCCAAGCAAGTTCAAGCCCCAATACCAGCATGAAATTCAAACCACAAAAACCCAAACCACCAGAAATGAAGGAAGGGCAGAGCGCAAAAGGCTAAAAGATCAAAGAGATGTGTGGAAGATGGAATGCATTGTCATAGTCCTCCCTCGGGCACGGCTTCAGTTCTTCACAATGGGAAAGAAAGTAGTCAAAGTGTTAGAAATAAACAATTGAGAAGCTGTAAACCTCATGCTGTTCTGAATAGGTGATGAAAGTTTGCCCTGGGCCCCTTTGTGCCACCAGACACATACCAGTCCCTTGTCCAGAGCACCCATACTGTATACCCAGCCCTCCGGTCAGTCCCCCCTTTAGTTCATGCTGAGCGAGTCCACTCACTCACCAGCTAACTGTCACAATATCACCATACGTATCGAAGTCACCCTTATTTTATTTCCTAACAGCCCTGAAGTGCGACAGTAGCAATGCTGGTAATTTTATTATAGTGTATTGTGCTACAATTTTATTGTACATTGATTCATTATTGTGGTTAATCCCTCACTGCACCTAATTTCTAAATTAACCGTACGTGTGTGTGTGTGTGTGTGTGTGTGTGTGTGTGTGTGTGTGTGTGAAAAGACTATATTGCATATAGAATTCAGGGTCTCAGGATGAACAGCAGTGGCTCACACCTATAATTCTAGCCATTCAGGAGGCTAAGATATGAGGATCAAGGTTTGAAGCCAGCCTAGGCAAGAAAGTCCTTAAGACACGAAAGCTGGAAGTAGAGTTGTGGCTCAAGTGGTAGAGGACTAGCTTTCAGCAAAAGAAGCTCAGGGATAGCATCCAAGCCCTTAGATCAAGACCCAGGACCAGCACAAGAAAAAGAAAAAGAGTCTCAGGGTGAAGGTATGGTTTAGGGTACCACTAGTATGAAAAAAGTCCCGGAAAGAACTAAAGTGAGTTAACATTCTTTTTTTTTTTTAACAGATTTTTTTTTTTTTTTGGTCTTTTCTGTTGTTGGTACTGGGGACCGAACCAGGACGTTGCACTTGCTAGGCAAGCGCTTTGCCACTGAGCTACATCCCAGCCCTGAGTTAACATTCTTATGAACTCACCTGTACTGGATGAAGTTGGGGTAGGGGAGGAACTGCTGTCTTGGTCAGGCTTGCAGTCATTAAGCAAATGCTTTTTGCTTATGGTTACAAATGGTTGTTGCTCTTATGGCCAGTGTATGTATGCCAAGCACATTGGCAACAGATGTTAGGAAGAGTTCAAGATTACAAAACAAGCCAGGCACCAGTGGCTCCTGTGGCTCATGCTTATAATCCTCAGGAGGCTGAGATCTGAAGATCGTGGTTTGAAGTCAGTGGGGGAAGAAAAGTCTGCGAGACTTTCATCTCTAATCAACTACTCAGAAAAGGCCAGAGGTAATTAAATATGCAAAACCTGAGCTAACAGAGGGGGAAAAAATAGAACTTTTGTTAGTTTGGTTCTGCTTTTTGGAGACTGAAACCGGAGCCTTGCAAATAGCATACACGTATTGGTCTACCACTGGGCCACACCCTCAGCTGAAAGTTTGTTTCCGACACGTTCATTTCAGCTCCAGAGTGATAGGGTGATGGCTGCATCAAAGGATTAACCTTTAGAAGATGAGTTACCTTTCCTGTTTGGCCATTCTGGCAACTGGCTGTTGAACATAACCACCTTATTGTTCCTTTCCTCTGTCCTGAAACATGGTACACTGGTGACTTTCAGTTCCCTCTCAGGATTACTGTGTCAAAGTTTTCTTGCAAACAAAATCTCTCAGCCAGGCAAGATGTCTTGCCAAGGCAAAGACATATTTTTTCCCCTTTGCTACCTGTCAAGAAAATGAGAGGTGTACCTATTACTCTTCAACTTGTTTTCCCTTTTCCCTTTAAAGAAAATGGTGATACTCACTGCAGTAGCTGAACAAATTATCTCAGCTCTTCTGTACACCTTCACAGTAAGAGATTAAGCCAAGCACCAGTGGCTCACTCACGCCTGGAATCCTAGCTACTCAGGAGGCTGACATCTGAGGATCATGGTTCAAAGCCAGCCCAAGAGATGATGAGACTCTTATATCCAATGAATCAGTAAAAAGCTGGAGGCATGACCCAAATGGTAGAGACCAAGCTTGAGTGAGAAAAAGCCAAGTAAGAGTGTGAGGCCCTGAGTTCAAGCCATAGTACCAACACACACACACACACACACACACACACACACACACACACACACACACAGTGATCCGAACACAACAATCTGACCCATTCCAAATTAAGTTCACAAAACCTAAGCCAAGGCTTCAAAAGATATGCGAATTGTGTCATCAAAAGCAATTTCCTGGGTCACCTTTCAACTTTTCAGCACTGAGCCTTTCAGAACCAGAGCAGAGCAGGGGACAGGAGAAAATGCAAGACAAGGGACTTCCGTGTCAGCATGTGCCGTCAGTGCTCAGCAAGTCAGTGCAGACTAAGTACGACTCTGTGGTTGGAATTGCTTAGGTGACAATGCACAGGTGTCTGAGAGGAATCACAAAGACACAAAATGTCAGCGCCTTTCAGACGAAGTAGAACAGTAAATACTTGGATTATCCGGGTTCCAGCCCCTGCGGTGCAGTCAATGTTCCCAAATCTACTGCTTCTTTTTCCTACTCTGTACGGTTCATACCTAACCACACCATTCCGGGAGCACATAGGAAAGTTTAGCCAATGGTGGAATGATGGAGAGAGGGAGCCCCTCTTCTAATGACACCTTCGGGTGCAGGTTTCCTGAGTCTGGATTCTTACTGGCGCTGGTTTATGGAGGTGGGGGTGCAGGATGCAAGTCATTAGAACTTTTTATGGAGAAACACCACGATTTCCAGGAACTGGGGTGTCACCTCTTTTCTTCCTTAATTTGGATATAATCAGATCTTTCCTGGTGCCAGTGGGTGTGGTTTTATGTCTATAATGAGATTACAATGGGATTAGGGTCATCTAGAGGATCACCATGGAATTGGAGCCAGACAGAGAGAAACTAGGGCTCCCCTAGCCCTGATAACATGCAACTGGAAACATGGTTGTTAACCATGTCTAACTATGTATGGTGACATGTATGTTGTCTAGTGGTGCCTTCTCACTGCACATGGGGACAAAAGACTTCATTCCAGAAGGTAAGAGTTTGAAGCACAAGAAGCTGGGCACTGGTGGCTCACGCCTATAATCCTAGCTACTCCAAAGGCTGAGAACTGAGGATCATGGTTCAAAGCCAGTCGGGGTAGGAAAGTCTGTGAGACTCTTATCTCTAATTAACCACCAGAAAACTGGAAATGGAGCCGTAGCTCAAAGTGATAGAGCGCTAGAGGTTCTAAGGTATATTCCATCCAGTAAGCAAGAAAGATGGCGTCGTCCTCCTCCTATTCCTCTTCTCCTCCCCATCCCCCTCATCTGCTAGGTATAGAACCCAAAGCCTTGTGCATTCTAAGCATTAATTATACTCCTAGCCTTTTTTTTTGGGGGGGGGGATGGGAGGCGGTTATCTAGTTCTGAAAGATGGTTCTATGTAATAAAGCCACTATACTCCAGTTAGAAAATCTACAGGCTCCCACATACTCAGAGGAATATGCAGACTAAGAAAAATCTAAGAAGAAAATGACAACACTCAGATTCCCGCCCCCCCCACCCAAACACACATACAATCCTTCTAAGTATGCATGCCTTGACTGAAAACTAATGTGTTCATTGGAACCTCCAAGTTAAAAAACAACAACAAAAACTCAGGAAATAAATCCTTCCAAAACAAAAGGGGCTCCTCTCTGGTGGGTGCAAGGAGAATGAAGCAGACTATCCATCAAGTTATTTTTAAATACAGAAGGATCAAAGGTTTTAATTATGAAGGCTATAGGCTCAAGCCAGGCACCAGTGGCTCACACACTTGTGATCCTAGCGACTCAGGAGGCTGAGATCTGGAGGAAAGTGGTTCAAAGCCAGCTTTGAGATGCCATCTCCAAAATAAGCAGCAAAATGATAGGCTGGAGGCATGGCTCAAGTGGTACAGCAATAACTTAGCAATTGAGTCAAGCAAGTAGGAGGTCCTGAGTTCAAATTCAAGCAACAGTCCCCTTCGTCCATGCCCCCCCAAAAAAAAAATAAAATAAAAAGCCCATAGGTCCAAAAGACCCTGAAAGGCTTTCTGTGGTGACATTTTAGGGTGTATAGGTTTCTAGACTTGGATGGAAAGAACCCAATAGGCTTGCCTAACAGTTCTAATCAGAAACAAAATTATTTCCTTACCCTGCTCCTCACGGTTCTCTTTCTGCGGGACACCCTAGCTAAGATGGCTTGTACTTTAATTTTCCGTCCCATTTCTTTGGATTTCTTCCCTCTCCAGACTGAAAAGGCTCCAGTAAAAGGATTGGTTGTGCCCTAGTTTTGAGAAATGCTGAAGAGGCAGGAATATGGAGAAAAGTACTACTTGTGGCCCCAGGGGTGGGGTGGAGAGGGAAGAAAAAAGGGGGGGGGGGGAAATCGGGCAAACAAAGACACCTCGAATGTAATTGGAACTTTCTCAAGCAATTTAAGCTTATGCTCCAAATGCCTAAACAATGGCGTCTATTTATGCACAGAGTTCAAAAGAGCTCCAGGATCAGAGGCACCTTCAAATAAACCTGCAGCGAATTCTGCCACGAGTTACAAAGCTCTGATCTGTGGTTCATAATAAGGATTACACCCAGTGGGGAAAATGGATGCTGGCAGCCAGCAGGGCTGAGTGAGGAACCTTGAGCTCTCCTTTCTCATCTGCTAAATCCCTGGGGGGGCAGTGCAGGCCCGGTGGGGTCTTCAAATGCACCTGTCATCAGGCCGCTCCTTGTTCAAGGACAGACAAGTAAAGGACATTGCATAAAGGGTCCTCACAACTGCGAATGTAACTTCCTTCACAGCTGCTACCCAACGCCAAAGCCTGGAAAACCAGCCCCTCTCCTCACCCAAAGGGCTGCTCCCCAAGGATATTCTAGTCTCAGTTTCCCTTCCAGTCAGCTCTCCCACTCTGTCCCTCTCATGAAAACCACCTGCTAGCAATCTGCTGTCCAGACCACTCGATGTTCCCCAGGTAGAAAAGCTTCTCAGCCCAAATTCATCTAGAATGCCGGGTATCAAAGCACGTCCTTGTGATCCCACAGGTGATTGTGGTCTCTTTCGGACATGCGGTGAAGGTTGAGTTTGCATCCATTAAAATGCCCACATGAGGGCCAGGAACGTGGCTTAGTGGTAGAGTGCTTGCCCAGCACGTACGAAGCCCTGGGTTCGAGTCCTCAGAACCACATCAACAGAAAAGGCTGGAAGTGGCGCTGTGGCTGAAAGTGGTAGAGTGCTAGTCTTGAGCCAAAGAAGCTCAGGGACAGTGCCCACACCACTGAGGAAGGGAGGGAGAGAGGGAGACACACAGAGAGGGAAGGAGGGAGCCGGAGAATGTACATGCACTTGCTGTAGCTAAGGGGAGTGAGGTGGTAAAGCTGCCTGAGATCTCCCTCAGAACACCATGATGAGATCAAAGGGTAGTTTTACAAGAAATGACCAGCCATGACTGGTTACGGGGCAGTCATGGATATGTTGTGGGTTCATCACTCTCATCAACTTTTGCTTACTTAACAAACAAAAAATACAACGGTACAGAGGTTTGTTATCCATATATGCATATAAGGTACTTTGATCAAGTGGATCCCTTTTATTACTTTTTTAGTTTCCCTCTTTTTGAAGTGGATTTCATTATTCTATTTTCATATATATATATGTGATATTTTAGTCACATCCTCTCCCCTCCCCCAACATCCTACCCCTCCCTGCTGACACAAACAGGTCTGTGTTGTGTGTGTATGTGTTGGTACTGGGACTTGAAATCAAACCTGAATGCTATCCCTGAACTGGAGGCTAGTGCTTTACCACTTGAGCCACAGCTCCAGGTCCAGCTTTTGGGTGGTTCACTGGAGATTAAGTATCTCATGGACTTTCCTGACCTGGCTGACTTTGAAAAGTGATCCTGGGATCTCAGCCTCCCGAGTAGCGAGGACTAGAGGCTCAACCAGGTCTATGCTTTAGATGTGGGGGATGGCCACCCAGCCCCCCACCCCCCAGCCCAGTCAGCAGGTTCATGAAGGCTGACAGTGACATAGAACAGATAGGAAATAATGGTGCTTTACATATAATTTTTTTAATCACAGAGCTTTATTAATATTTTCCATTTGGTTCACCTTACGGCAGGCTACGGGGAAGTAGAGGAAGCGGCTGGCAGGGCCGTTCCATCAGTAAATCACCTGTGGGGGGAACAGAAGTTCAGCTAAAGCAACCCAAGTTCAGGGATTCTTTAACTAGAAGCCAGCAACCACTTCTAGGGAAGAAATCTGACAGTTCAGAAACAGCCCAAGTGCAAAACCATAGTTCAGCTCAGGATAAAGCAGAATTTACCCAATCCAACTAAATCATCAAGACTTCAGGGACAAAACCTCCATTATTCTCCTAGTTTTCTCTATGGTGCAGTGCCCAGTTCAATATGTTCCTGTGAACCAATTAAGTACAAAGCAAAGCTCAAGTCAAAGCACTCGTGGCTCAGACCTGTAATTCTAGCTACTCGGGAGACTGAGGTTTGAGGATAGCAGTTCAAAGCCCGCCAAGACAGAAAAGTCCAAGAGATTCTTGTCTCTAGGTAACTAACAAAAGGCTAAGGGAGAGGGCCCAGGCTGTGGGTTCAAGCCCCAGGACCAATACAAAAAAGGAAAAGAAAAGCTCAAATCTGGCCTCCCTCCCTAAACAGCAGGGTGTACTGATAAATATTCAAAAGTAACACCCATTAATAATGACTAAGACTCTCAAAGTCTAATAAGTTATTTTAGCAACACTCTTCTGTCATTTTCCCCATCTCAGTTTGCATTTTTAGGAGTAGACAGAAGAACAATGGAAACAAGGGTCTCAGCTTCCCTGGTATCTCCAGCTATGGGCAGATGAGAAGAGATGCTGACAAAATTATTGCTTCGTCTGCCATGTTTGATTGCGGAGAACGAATGAGTTGCTTTCTGGTGTGCTAGATCCATCCAGCCGGAACTGGATTCCATTTCTCAGGCCTGTGAGTTCCAGGTCCAGTTAGCCTCGGTGTTGGTAATGTGACAGTAGCCATGTCCGGGAAGAGGGAGGCTGGGAATGACTATTTGAATCAGCAGGTGTGGGAAATGCTTCACAGAGCCTTTATAAATAAAACACTCTACAACAGCTAGGCCCAGGTCAAGGCCTATAATCCTAGCTACTCAGGAGGCTGAGATCTGAGGATCGAGGTTCAAAGCCAGCCTGGGCAGGAAAGTCTGTAGGACTCTTATTTCCAATTAACTAGCAAAAAGCTGGAAGTGGAGCTGTAGCTTAAGTGGTAGAGTGCTAGCCATGAGCACAAAAGCCCAAGGACAGTGCTCAGGCACTCAGTTCAAGCCCCAGTACTGGTGGAGAGAGAGAGAGAGAGGAGAGGGAGGGGCTGGGGGAGAGAGGGAAGAGAGGAGCAAGCAAGCTCACAGGCAGAACCCAGGCCCTGAGTTCAAGCCTCGGGACTGACAAAAAAAAAAAAAAGGCAAAAAAACCCTTCTAAGGCCCCAACATTGGGACATCTTTAGAAGGCAGAGTTGCCAGGCAGGAAGTGCAGAGATGGTAACTTGCAGCTGCAGCCAGGCGCAGACTCAGAGCGGTGACTAAACAGGAAATGGGTTACTTAGCAGTTGGGCGGATGTGTGAGGGTCTGAGGACCTCAGCTCTGATAGGACCTCTAAAGCGAGAACAAAGCTCCATGGGCCCTGACTCTGTGCTGTGTCCAGGCCGTACCTGCTCCCATCTCCCAGCCATCGGCATTCCCTGTGAAAACAATGGGCTGCTTGCCACTGTCATCTATGGCTATCCCCAGGCACCCACGGGAACCTGTGCCTCCATTTGACAAAAGAAAGCTCAGAGGGGCTGGCAAGGTGGCCTAGCAGGCACGAAGCCCTGGGTTCGATTCCTCAGCACCACATACACAGAAAAAGCCGGAAGTGGCGCTGTGGCTCAAGTGGCAGAGTGCTAGCCCTGAGCAGAAAGAAGCCAGGGACAGTGCTCAGGCCCTGAGTTCAAGCCCCAGGACTGGCAAAAAAAAAAAAAAAAAAAAAAGCTCACACAGATTCCATTATTTGCAGATAGTTACCAAGCAGGAACCCAGAGCAAATTTAATTCCAGGAACGACCTTTTTTTGTTGTTATTGTTACTTCCCTTTGAAATTTCAGTGACTACTTTTAGTTACTCAGGGTCAAGTAAGGTGGAGCGTGCCTTTGCAAAGTCAAACCTGTTTTTAACATTTGGAGGGTTTTTTTTTTTTTTGGTTGTTGTTCATCAGGAGTACTTTGCATTAATTTGATTTTCAAAAACACTGTATTAAAACATTGTTGATCCTGACCACTGAGGGTTTTTTTTTTTTGGGGGGGGGGGTGTTCTTTAAAGTTTTGCATCCAAGGGGTTTAAAGTCCTGCTAGCCTGTCTCCTGCCCCCACCCCACCAGGCAGCTCGCAGTGCTGGACTTTGCATTTTCCTCCCACCTGCCTCATAAGTTTCACAACTAAAATTATTGCCCACTGGGGAAGAAGGCTGTTTAGCTGTTTTTAACTTGTTTTCTTTATTTCTTTTTTTTTTCTTTGCTGGTATTAGGGCTTGAAATCAGGGCCTTGGGCTCTTGCTGAGCTTGCTTGCTTGGCTGGCTAATGCTCTACCACTTGAGCCATGCCTTCAACTCAGCATTTTGCTGGTTAACTGGAGATGGAGTCTCCCAGACTTTTCTGCCAAGGTTAGCTTTGAACTGCAAACCTACAGGTCTCAGCCTCCTGAGTAGCTAGGACTGCAGATATGAGCCACACGTGCCCAACTTATTTGCTTTTTTCCCTTCCTTCCTTCCTCCCTTCCTTCCTGTGTGTGGGGGAGGGGGGTACTGAGTTTGAACTCAGAACCTTACGCTTGCTAAACAGGTACATCCACTTGAACTATGCTTCCAATTCTTCTTTATTTTCAGTTTTTACTCATCTGTCACTGGCTGAATAAAATACAAGCAAGAAGTGTGGCAGGGGCTGGGGCTTAGTGGTAGAGTGCTTGCTAGCATGCACGAAGCCCTAGGTTCGATTCCTCAGCACCACATACACAGAAAAAGCCCGAAGTGGTGCTGTGGCTCAAGTGATGATAGAGAGCAAAAGAACCTCAAGAACAGTGCCCAGGCTCTGAGTTCAAGACCCAGGACTGGCAAAAAGAAAAAAAAAAAAGAAAAGAAAGGTAGCAAAAATGGAAGACTGCTTGTCTAGCTGGTGCATGGTGGAGTTCAATCCTCAGCTCTGCAAAGGAAGGAAGGGAGGGAGGGAGGAAAGAAGGGAGGGAGGGAGGGAGGAAGGAAGGGAGGGGGGAGGGAAGGCTGATACTCATTTAGTGAGAACCAAAGTCCTTGATTGCAGTCCCTGTGCAATTTTCACAGGTCAGACCAGAACTTTCTAGGCACGCAGTGGGTGGGGCTCTGGTAGGACTACAATCAAATTCAATTATTGTGGCCGGGGGCTTTCTTTGTCTGTCCGTCTCTGTGTATCTCTCTCAGCATTTTCAACCCTGAAGTTAGAATAGTATCAGCTAAGCCACCAGCAAGGCTGGGCCCGAGGATGTTTGGGGTTTGCTAGTACAGGGAGAAAGGAAAAATTACCTGAGCCCAGAACAATGAATGGTACAAAGCCATACCACAAAATTCACACCTTCTGTGTGTTAGTAGGTGTCACAGAGCCATCACCCAGGAAACTGTCTCCCTATCTATACAGCCCAGAGCGGTTAAGGAAGCATGCAGAAGGGGGGGGGGGGGGGGGGAATGACTAAGTCCTCATGCAGTTCAGGGTCAATTATAATTACCAGGGCTGTGCCATTTACTGACCCCAGGCTTGGCTCAGCCCAGTCCCAGGCCCATTCACTCATTCATTCATTCATTCGTTCACTCCACTAACAGCCATCAGGGGACTTCTCTGGGCTCCCAGGACCTCCTTTGAGAGCCTGGTGACGGCACACTTTCAGGGATACAGGAAGGGTCTACAGAGTGCCTCTGCCCCCCCCACCCCAATCCTCCCCACAGAACCAATGACCTATACAGGATGTGCTTCCTGGGGCTGTGGTTGCAAATGGCCACTAACTGGGTGCTTAAAGCAATAAAACTTGGTTCTCTAGCCGTGGGCTCACACCTATAATCCTAGCTACTCAGGAAGCTGAGATCTGAATCGAGGTTCAAAGCCAGGCTGGGTGGGAAAGTCCAGGAGTTGTCTCCGATGAATCACAGAAAAAGCAGGAAGGGGCTCTGTGGCTCATGGCAGAGTGAGAGGCTCGGGCACAAAGAGGCTCAGGGACAGAGCCCAGGCTTAGAGTTCAACCAAAAAAACCCCAGAACTCTGTTCTCACAGTTCTGAAAGGTCAAAGTGGAAATCAAAGTGTGTGCAGGCTCCAGCCCTCCCCAGAAGGGCCAAGGCAAGAGTCCCTCCTGACTCTTCCACAGCTCAGCCTACGCACGCACGCACGCACGCACGCCCATCCTTTATGCCATTTTAATGCCCACTGCCATTATTAGTGTATCTCTCATGTGTTCAGATGCCACTGCCACGGTCCCCCTCCCAGCAAGCTGATGGCCGTGAGGGCAGAGAGTTCATTTGAGTCACTACTGTGTCCTCTTCTCTCCAGACAAATGTCTGGCACATAATAATCACTCAATAAACAGTGGAGATCGAACGTGTGATAACCACCACCCCCCCCCACACACACACCCCTAAAATCTGTATAACAGAGTCTACGCCAACCATTGACATATACCAAGGTCTTTCAAGAAATCTAGATGAGGGAGACTTTACTTTCTTTTTTTCTAGGATGATGTGAAATAATGTTCTTAAAGACCACAATGAAGTCTCTCTTGAGCGTCACTAGCCCACAAACATGTTAGCTATTATTACAGAAAACACAGAGACCATCCTCTCCGGAACACCCCGCTGTTTCCTGCGAGCTGCAGAGAGCCCTGCTTGCACGGGGAGCGAATCCTGAGAAAATGGGCCTGGGGTGGGGGCGGGGGGGGCGCTGTGGCTGGCCGGTGCTGACACTAATTAAGGCCTGGGCCAAGAAGAGATTTAAATAAAGATGCTGTGGAAATAAACATAACGTCTATTATCAAGAAAGTCCTGATTCTAAGACAGGAAAAGGTTATCCGGAGTGATCCGTTTACAGTCTTTCAGAATGAGTCTGTCTTCCTATCTTGTGTAGCTATAAAACATGTGGGGATGCGTGGGGTTTTTTGTTTGCTTGTTTTTTGTTTGTTTGTTAATGTACTCAGGATTCTACTAAGATAAAGTGTGGTTACGTGTGTATTTGGACTGAAGCCCCCAGAAAAATCATCTGTGTGAGAGGCTAGGGGTGTAGCTCAGGGGTTGAGTACCTGCTTGGCATGCTAGAGGCCCTGGGTTCCAGCCTTGCCTTAGGAATTAGTGTGTAGTTAAGTAGAAGCACGTGACATCTATTTTAAGCATATCCTTTTCTTAGCATTCTGCTCTGTATCCAAGTCTTTACTCAAACCTCTGGCTAAAACCACAACTTAGAAACTGCAAACTCACTGTTCTAGCAAGGAATATTTCCTAGCTATACCCTAAAAGGAAGACTGCCAGCAGAGCTGGGTCCCTGCCTCATTCATGGTTTCCAGAGGCTGATGGGACTTTGCAAGATGAAGAGTGCCCAGCACCAGTGGCTCACTCATGTCTGCAATCCCAGCTACTTAGGAGGACTGCAGTTCAAATCCAGCCCCTGAGCAGGAAAGTCCATGAGAATCTTACCTTCAGTTAACCAGCAAAAAAAGCTAGGAATGGAGCTGTGGCTTGAGTGGTATAGTGCTAGCCTTGACCAAGAAAAACTAAGGAATGGAGTACCCAGGGCTTAAGTTCAAACCCTAGTGCTGGCACACACATACATCAAAAGAAGGATGGTAGAGCTGGGCATATGGCCTAGTGGTAGAGTGCTTGCCTCGTACACATGAAGCCCTGGGTTCGGTTCATCAGCACCACATGTATAGAAAAAGCTGCAAGTGGCACTGTGGCTCAAGTGGTAGAGTGCTAGCCTTGAGCAAAAAGAAGCCAGGGACAGTGCTCAGGCCCTGAGGTCAAACCCCAGGACTACAGAAAGAAAGACAGACAGACAGAAAGACAGGAAGGAAGGAAGGAAGGAAGGAAGGAAGGAAGGAAGGAAGGAAGGAAGGAAGGAAGGAAGGAAGGAAGGAAGGAAGGAAGGAAGGAAGGGAGGGAGGAAAGGAGGGAGGGAGGGAGGGAGGGAGGGAGGGAGGGAGGGAGGGGAGAAAAAGAAAGAGAGAGGGAGAGAGAAAGAAAGAAAGGGAGGGAGGGAGGGAGGAAAGGAAGGAAGGAAGGAAGGAAGGAAGGAAGGAAGGAAGGAAGGAAGGAAGGAAGGAAGGAAGGAAGGAAAAGAGAGAAAGAGAAGGAGGGAAGGGAGGGAGGAAGGGAGGGAGAGAAGGAAGGGAGAGGGAAAGAGAGGGAGGGAGGAATGGAAAGAAAGAAAGAAAGAAAAAGAAAGAAAGAAAGAAAAAGAAAGAGAAAAGGGAAAAAGGATGGTAGAAAGAGGAGAAACTTGAGGTAAGAATAGACAGGAAATAAATCATTAGAGAGGGAGTTCACTATAAAACTGAAACACAAAATAGACTTCTTTCACATTCAAATTTTTAAATCACTAAGCAGCAGAGACAGTTAATGATCCAGAAATAAAAAGATGTTACCCCTGACAAATCTCTATACTTCCAAATAGTCTCAAGACTTTTACAAGCCTTATGTCTGGACATGGTAGCTCATGCCTGTAATACTGGCACTCAGGTGGCTGACACAAAGGCTCATTCAGGCCATAGATAGATGACATAGTGGGAAAAAATGAATATTTAACTCCCAATTCCTACAGGAAACGCAGGAAATATTTCTCCCTGTTTTCCCATTTCTCTTTACTTTCTTTTGCTATACTAAAATAAATCCTTGCTAAAGCTTCATAAAAGAAAAAATGGAGAAAAATAAATCTGATCTCTATATCTCTAGAAAGTACTTCTTTCCCAGATGAATGAAATGGGATTCAAAGAAGCTGAGTTGATTTTGTCCAACTAGCTGGGATCCAGTATCAGAAGTGGGCTTTCTGAGCTGTTCCACTCAGAGGCTCTTCTTAACATTCCCTAAGCATTAGGCCACAGGTTCAAGTACCAACTGCATACGAAAAAGCCAGTGCAACCAGGCACGGTGGCTCACATCTGTAATCCTAGCTACTCGGGAGGCTGAGATCTGAGGATGGTGGTTTGCAGCCAGCCCAGGCAGGAAAGTCCATGAAATTCTTATCTCCAATTAATCACCAAGAATAAAGAAAAACAATTGGAAGTGGAGCTCAAGTGGTAGAGTGCTAGCTCTGAGTGGACAGAGCTCAGGGCCAGCTCTCAAGCCCTGAGTTCAAGCCCTAGGACCAGCACCAAAACAAACAAACAATAGAAAAGCTAGTGTGTCCATTTTAAAAAAGTTAACATTACACTATGTAAACCCTAAAATGTTCTTTCCTAATGCATCATGATAAAAGGACATGTTGACATGAAAATTCCCCAGATCATAAAATCCATAGAAATAAAATGCTAAGATGACAAGTGACTCCCTTCCCCACCCAAATTACAGTAGTATGAACAATTACTTTGGAAGTTTTAAATTAGTCTTACTTTGTAGGATAAAAAAGTGAATGATCAACCAATAGCCCCCTCATCAAGTGGGCTAAAGACTTAAAAAGAGACTTCTCCGATGAGGAAATGAGAGTGGCCAAGAGACATATGAAAAAATGCTCTACATCACTGGCCATAAAAGAAATGCAAATCAAAACAACATTGAGATTCCATCTCACCCCAGTAAGAATGTCATATATCAAGAAAACTAACAATAACAATTGTTGGAGGGGATGTGGCCAAAAGGGAACCCTACTTCATTGTTGGTGGGAATGTAAACTGGTTCAGCCACTCTGGCAAGCAGTATGGAGATTCCTCAGAAGGCTAAATGTAGAACTCCCCTATGACCCAGCAGCCCCACTTTTGGGTATCTATCCAAAAGACCACAAACAAAATCACAGTAATGCCACCAGCACAACAATGTTCATCGCAGCACAATTTGTCATAGCGAGAATCTGGAACCAACCCAGATGCCCCTCAGTAGACGAATGGATCAGGAAAATGTGGTACATATACACAATGGAATTTTATGCCTCTATTAGAAAGAATGACATTGTCCCATTTGTAAGGAAATGGAAGGACTTGGAAAAAATTATACTAAGTGAAGTGAGCCAGACCCAAAGAAACATGGACTCTATGGTCTCCCTTATTGGGAATAATTAGTACAGGTTTAGGCAAGTCATAGCAGAGCATCACAAGGCCCAATAGCTATACCCTTATGAACACATAAGATGATGCTAAGTGAAATGAACTCCATGTTATGGAAACAATTGTTATATCATAGTTGTAACTACTTTCAACGTCCTATGTGTATCTTTAGCTTCTATTATTGATGATGTTCTTGTATCACCTTCCTGTAGTTGTACCTAAACTATCTCTGTAATCTTATCTGAGTATATTGGAAACTGTGTATACTGGTACTGGAAGTAGGAAATTGAAAGGGAATACCAAATTTGAGAGACACAGGGTAAAAAAAGACAACTACAAAAGCAATACTTGCAAAACTGTTTGGTGTAAGTGAACTGAACACCTGGGGGGGGGGAGGGAAAGGGGGAGGAGGGAGGGGGGTATGAGGGACAAGGTAACAAACAGTACAAGAAATGTATCCAATGCCTAACGTATGAAACTGTAACCTCTCTGTACATCAGTTTGATAATAAAAATTTGAAGAAAAAAAAGTGAATGATCAGATATCAAACTCTCCATTTAAAAAAAAAATGGATGACCCATAAAATACAAGACTGGCAACTGTGCACCAATGGTTCACGTCTTGGGATCTTAGCTGCTCAGGAGGCAAAGATCTGAGGATCTTGGTTCAAACACAGCCCAAGCAGACAAACGCAAGAGACTATTATCTCTAATTAAGTGGCAAAAAGCTAGAAGTGGAAGTATGACTCAAGTGGTAGAATACTAGCCTGAGCTAAAAAAAAAAAAAAAAAAAGAAAGTAAAACTTTAAAAGCTGTGAAAGCTTTTGTACTATTTTTCTTATAGTACTAGAGTCATCGGTTAACATTTGTCAAACAGAAAAATCATAAAGGAAGTTGAAAATCATCTGTAATTCATCATTCACGGGTGATTGTGTACACACGTGCCAGTCCTAGAGGTTTAACTCAGAGGGTGGGCACTGTCCTTTAGCTTTGTCGTTCAAGGCTACCACTCTTCCTCTTGAGCCTTTGCTCAAGTGTACTTCTGACTATTAGGTGGTTAACTGAAGACAGGAGTTTGACAGACTTTCTTACCAAGGCTGGCTTTGAACCTCAATTCATCAGCCTCCTGAGTAGTTAGGATTACAGGTGTGAGCCTCCAGCATCCGGCTCTAGAATTCACATTTTTACACCCTAAGCACAGTATGTCTTCCTATTTCACAGGCATCGGCTGCAAACCCTGATGATTTAAACCCCCTAATATAGCAGCTTGGTTTAAATAAATGACTGATACTCAGTGACAGTACACCACAAATTAGAGAAAATGTCTCAAGCCAAGGTGAACTAGTGTCATTTCCGATTGATGGGCATCTATTAATCTCAGATTATAACCGCTGATCTCTGGAACTGATTTCCATCTATCCACCTCACTCCCCAGAAGGAGGAGAAAACCTTCCATCTTCAAAATAAGCATCTGATTCCAACAGTAACATCTTTTTTTCAACAAAGACTCAATCAAATCCGATCATCTATTTGCCTGGAATTTGGTTTCCAAGTGTTAAAATATGGTTTATTTTTAGCTGTGGGAGTGATGGAATTTGTGTTAACAGGCCCTGGTGAGAATAATCAGTTCACAGCCAAGCGGGAGGTGCAGCCAAAGTTCACGTGTCATGAAAGATGGCTTGGAGAACATGACAAATCCAACTCACTCGCTGGGGAGGAACGAGAGGAGGAGGCTGGCAGAACAGCCATGTTGTGGCAAAAGAAGAAAGCAGGTGGAGTCTCATGATGTCCAGCGTCCAGAGGGTGAGCTGGGGCTCATCCAAGCCAGCCAGCCTCCTCCAGAAAGCCCATCAGGATTAGGAGACAGCAGCAACTTAACCCATGTGGGCTCAGCGCACAGGGACCTTACCACATCTGCTGGCTACACGCAAGATGGGTGCATACACCTGCTACCTGGGACCTACAGACATCTGAAGAGAAACTTCACACTGCATAGGAATTCAATCATTGGTGAATGAATGGGAAGGGCGCTTAACCTTGAATATTCTTGCTAAGTACTTAGGTAGAACCCAATTTTAGGAAATACATGGTCAACCGTGGTCAGACATGAGACATCATGTCTGATTCTTTGGCAAGATTGGGATTTGAACTCAGGGCCTCATGCTTGCTTGGCAGGAGCTCTCCCACTTGAGCCATGACCCTCCCCCCTCCCATCCCTAAATACAATGTGTGCTTTTATTTTTCCTTGTTTTGGTTTATTTGGGGTGTGTGTGTGTACATACACACATGGGCGCTCATGCCAGTACTGCGGCTGTCTGGGTGTTATGCTTTAGCATTTTCATTCAAGGCTGGTACAATACCACATACACCTCCATTTCCAGCATTTGGGTGGTTAATTAGAGATAAGATTGTCATGGACTTTTCTGCTTAAGCTAACTTTGAACTGTGATCCTTGATCTCAGCCTTTTGGGTGGTTAAATTGGAGATTAGAGTCTCACAGGGGCTGGGATTAGTGGTAGAGTGCTCGCCTAGCATGCAAGAAACCCTGAGTTCGATTCCTCAGTACCACATACACAGAAAAAGCGCCACAGAAGTGGCGCTGTGGCTCAAGAGGCAGAGTGCTAGCCTTGAGCAAAAAGAAGCCAGGGACAGTGCTCAGGCCCTGAGTTCAAGTCCCAGGACAGGCAAAAAAAAAAAAAAAAAAAAGAGTCTCACTGGAATTTTTCTGCCCTGGCTGGTTCACGATCCTCAGATCTCCTCCTGAGTAGCTTGGATTACAGGTATGTGCTACTGGTAACTGGGGCCTCTCTTGAGTTAAGTCCTGGCCATTTCCAAGAGCCTCACACTACGAACTGCTGGTTCTCCTTTGGTTAAGAGAACTGAATCCCTAACAGGAACAGCCACAGGTTTAGGATTGGTGTAAAAAGTTGCCTTTCAGACCCCTAAAGAAATCGAATCTAAAGTTCTTTACTGGAGCCAGGCTCTTTTTTTTTTTTTTTTTTTTTTTTTTTTTTTTCTCAAATTTTTATTTTCAAACTGACGTACAGAGAGGTTACAGTATCATACGTTGGGCGTTGGATACATTTCTTGTACTGTTTGTTGCCTTGTCCCTCATGCCCCCCTCCCTCCCTGGAGCCAGGCTCTTGGGGCTCACACCTATAACCCTAGCTACTCAGGAGGCTGAGATCTGAGGATGAAGGTTTCAAAGCTAGCTAGCGCAGGAAGTCTGCGAGACTCATCTCCAATTAAGCACCAAAACAACCAGAGTGGAGCTATGGCTCAAGTGGTAGAATGTTAGCCTGAGGGGGTCGGAGGGGCAGGGAAAAGCTCAGGGACAGCACTGGACGGCTCAGGCCAGGCCCTGGGTTTAAGCCCCAGTAGCCCCACACACACACCACACACATAAAACCCAAATGGAATGGATTCGGATAGCTCCACACTAAATCAAAATAAGGTGTAAGATGTCCTAGTAAGAACACCTGCTTTGAGACCTGGCCACATATTCCTGAGCAGGGCAGAGATACTGGGCTCTTCCTTCAGCAGTTTTCTTCTGTGTATTCTTCACATGTCTTCTATGTATTTTTTACCCTTGAATCATTGAATAGAAACCCACAAAGGCACACCTGGACACGCACACACACCCTCATTCAAACTCAGGTAAACCTGGTAGGCTGGAAATATTAGGAACAATATTTCACCCCCTCCCCCGATGAATACCAACTCCTTAAGGGTTTGTTTCTCAGGAGACTCTGCCTGCTGGGTGAGGTCAAAAGAGTTCTCCAAGCAAATAATGCCTGCCCAGGAGTGAGGCTCCACGGATGAAGCCTTCAGTGGGCCTTCCTTCAATGTAGGACTGGATCTTGCTGATCTGACCAGTCATAGATAAAAGAAAACACATTGTGTGGGCTGGGAATGTGGCTTATCAGTAGAGTGCTTGCCTTGCATGCACAAAGCCCTGGGTTCGATTCCTCAGTACTACATACACAGAAAAGGCCAGAAGGGGCGCAGTGGCTCAAGAGTAGATAGCCTTCAGCAAAAGAAGCCAGGGACAATGCTCAGGCCCTGAGTTCAAGCCCCAGGACTGGCAAAAAAAAAAAAAAATGTGTCCGGCGGTGCACTGGTGGTTCATCCTATAATCCTAGCAACTTAGGAGGCTGAGAAATGAGGATCGTGGTTTGAAGCCAGCCTGGCTAGGAAAGTCCATGAGACTTTTATCTCCAAAATCCAGCAAAAAGTTGGAGTGAAGCTGTGGCTCAAGTAGTAGAGAACCAACCGTAAGCAAAAAAAGCCAAACAAGAGCACAAGGGCATAAGTTTAAGCCCCCAGTTCCTGTCTGTCCTGAACATGTACAGACATTCTTCTTGTCACTATTCCTAAATGACACAGCATAACAACAGCATCACACTGCATTAGGCATTATAAGTCATCTCAAGATGAGTTAAAGGAAGCGATGACGTTCTTTGCAAATGCTAAGCCATTTACACAAGGAACTGGAGCACCTTTCCATCATGATCTCCTTGCAGGTCCTGGAACCAATATTCCTCAGACGGCAATAGGCAACTTAATTTCTTAACACATCCTGATTCTTTTTGTCAGTCATGTGCTCAAGGCTAGGGTCTCTAGTGCTTTGAAGCACTGCTCCACTTTTGGCTCCCAGCCCCTGTAGTTAGAGATGAGTCTCATGGACATTCCTGCCCAAGCTGGCTTCAAATGGCAATCTCCTGAGTAGCTAGGATTACAGGCCTGAGCCTCCAGTGCCCAGAGTATCTCCATTCTTACAGATTTAAGAAACATCAAAGACCTTCTGCAATTCATACTGAATGGTTGTGAAAGCCAACCCTCATATCTCGATGTCATCCTGACAATATTTCTATTAAATAAAATCTTCTGTTTTGTTGGGGGCTTTTAAAAATCAATCTGCCAGAAAAGGCTTCTGAGCAAATTAATAAAAGCAGACAGGCTGACTCACGTTCACCAATAAGCACTCCTCATGGATACTCAATGGACTCCCTTCAACATATCAAAACAGCAGCTGAGCAGTAAAACAATTAAGATAGAGGATTCTTTCTCATATTAAAAAAGAAGAAGAAGAAAAAGAAAAACGAAAGAAAGAAAATTCAAGCTAGGTGCTACTGGCTCGTGTCTGTAATCTAGGCTGAGATCTGAGGATCATGGTTTGAAGCTAGCCCAGGCAAGTCCATGAGATTCATATCCACTTAGCCAGCCAAAAGCCAGACATAAAGTTGTGGCTCCGATGACCAAGTGCCAGCCTTGAGAGGAAAAAAAAAAGTCAATCAAGAGCATGAGGCCGAGTTCAAGCCCAGTACCAACACTAACATAACAACAAAGGAATGAAAATTCAAACTCAGTCTTCTAGTTCCTTCCATTCCCCTAGCTCTGCACCAATTCTGCTCACTGGTAATTAGAGAGCACCCGAGTCCTAGGCTTCCTCTCTTGCTGGGGCAGGCCCAGGAGGTGCTATTGGGTTCTCCCTCTGCCTCCTTCTTTTATTCTTTGGCATATGTTGGCACATCCTTCCGAAGCTCTGGCTGAAGCACTGGTTACAGTCACAATTGAGTCACACTTCCTGTAAGTTTCACTAACAACTCTTGCCTTGGTTCTAAAGGTTCATGGATTCCTGGCTTACCTCCCACGATGTGAATCTCAGGTTTCACTTTCAGGTCATTTCCTGGTGATCTCACGGATCACCTTCTCCTACAATGTGCCTCTCACTATCACTTCTGGGAGCTCTCTAATTGCCTTGGCTCCATGAGACCCATCAAGGAAAGATCTCCTGGCTGGCTCACCACAGTATTCCCAGAACTTCATAAATATTTAATAGACCAGGAGATGCATCATTCCAGGAGGTAGAGAATGCAAGGCACAGGAAAATGAAGTTAGAGTTCCCTACCATCACCAAGAGTGGGCTTCAAAGAAAGATGCCTTAAGCCAGGCTCACACTTGCAATCCTGGCTACTCAGGAGGCTGAGATCTGAGGACAATGATTCAAAGCCAGCCGGGGGCAGAAAGGTCAGTGAAATTCTTAGCTATAATTAGTCAATAAAATGCTGGAAGTGTAGATGTGGCTAAAGTGGTAGAGCACCAGCCTTAAGGGAAAAAGCCAAACGAAAGCATGAGGTCATGAATTCCAGCCCCAATACAGGCAGGGAAAGGAAAGGGAAAGGAAGAAAGAGAGGAGAGAGGGAGGGAGGGAAGAATGGAGAGAGAGAGGGAAAGAAGGAAGAACAGATTGGGGGGGGGAGGGTTGGGGGTGTCCATGTGGTAGAGCAGCCTGTCTTTTCCTCAACACCACAAAGTTAAAAAGGATTTGGAACAACAAAAATGGATTTCAAAAGTTGCCATTCTGTTCCCAAATCTCTGGCATTGAGGGAAAAGAAATGCATCCTATATATGAGTGGTAGGTGAGAATGAACCCAACAGGGGCTGAAAAGAACAGATCTCCCTCCTCCTTGCCTTCCTCCTCCTCCCAGGCTCCTCAGAAGAGAAGCCTTCTGACCGTCCACCTGAAAGGGAGGGTGCACAAAGATCGGCTGAAATATTATCCTTCCTTCTACACCAAGAACCCTTCAGAGCCCCCCAAAAGAGATTGGAGCCTAGAATATTCTGTATTTCATCATGGATGATGCATTATTCATGACTAGCGAAACCCCTGGTAGTTACTTAATGAACCAGGCACCTTGAGGAGGCATTTCTGATTTTTCCTTCTGTTACACAGAAATATAAAGTAGAGGGTTTATCGATTTGATCAGAGGAAATGCTGGGGAATATGTCTGAGTGCCAAAACACTAAGTGTTTCTATGATGAGAAAATATATTAAAAGTCAGGAAATAAAAACCCAAGGAGAAAATTGAAGTGGCCAATTTCCATGCTCTCCCAGAATTTGGCCAGGTGTTGGGATAATGGGCTGAGACAGTAATTCCTGAGAATCTTCCGTTGAAGGGTTTCTGATCATATTTAATACAAAGCATGCCACAAAAAGACTTACCAGTCACTGATGGATAGCTCTAATCTGAAAAGCTCTACCATTTCTACCACTTTTAGAGAACCAAAGATCCTGACTAGTGTCAGGCCCACCAAGTACAAAGCAAAATCAGGACTCTATGTCAGATTGCCAGGTTATTGGTGGCTCACGCCTGTACTCCTAGCTACTCAGGAGGCTGAGATCTGTGAATCAGGGTTTGAAGTCAACCCAGATAGCAAAGTCTTTAAGCGTCTTATCGCCAATCAACCACCAAAAAAGCCACAAGTGGAGTTGTGTCAAGTGGTAGAGCTCTATCTTTGAGCAAAAACAAATCTCAAGGACAGCACCCAGGCCCTGAGTTCAAGCCCCAGGACTCACATATGCACACAAATCTCCAATCATTTCTGTGCCTTATAGATCAACACATGAACAAAGTTTGAGAGCAAAGTCTTTTGTTTTAATGAATTGATTTGCCCTCTCTTTTTCATAATTTTCCTGATAATCATATTTTTAGCAGGGGTGAGGGTGCTGATACTGGGGCTTGAACTTGGGGCCTCCGGCTCTTGGGTTTTTCACTCAAGGCTGGCACTCTACCACTTGAGTCATACCTCATTTTCCAGCTTTTTGCTGGTTAATTGGACGTAAGTGTGTCATAAATTTTTTTCTGCCCAGGCTGGCTTCATATCACGATCCTCCGGTCTTAGCCTCCTGAGTAGCTAGGACTACGGGGGTGAGCCACCAGCGCCCAGTGGTCATGACTTTACTAAGCAGAATTCCTCAATTCCTCCGAGGATCCTTGCTCTACTTGCTAACATTTTCCTTTTGTGTTCCTTTCCCTCAGGCAACACAATTCCGAGGATGCACGGCAATCTGCCTACCAACCCCAGGAACCCAAAATGCAATTCTCCTGTGATGGCAACTTTCTGGGTGAGCCAGTGAAATTCCATTTTCCTGCATGATAATTTTTAGGTCACCATTTACTTAGTAAAGGTAGCATATTCCATTTAAATATAAAGTAGCCTTCTCCTGTGGCAGGGCAACACTGCCACAAACGGACAAAGTGAGCAAGTTAGAAATTTCACCTTCAGGAAAAATAGGTATTGAGGGCTTTAGGTGGTTGACAAGGCAGATCTTAATCTCCTGCCTAATCAGCTTCTGATAATAATGAGCCAGGGAGTCATAAAACCTGAATTGTCTGTCAGGGAGATTATCACACACACCAACCAAGGAAAAGAAACCCCAATATGCTGTTCTGTGCAGTCTGAGCTTCCGAGTCTGAGGGAGACGGCTCCGGGAGTTCTGACTGCAAAGGTATGCTGATTAAGGAGCAGCCTTCAATGTGTGGAAAGATGGCACTGGAGTGCTACTCGGCCATAGAGCACAAAACAAAACACAATAAAAACACTGGGTGCCAGCCAGGTACCCATGGCTCATGGCTATCAGCTACTCAGGAGGCTGAGATCTGAGGACTGAAGTTCAAAGCCAGCAGGAAAGAGCCTTCCATTTTTATCTCCAATGAAGCAGCAAAAAGCTGCACATGAAGGTATGGCTCAGGTGGTAGAGTGCCAGCCTTGAGTGTGAAACCCTGTGAGTTCGAGCTCCGGGTGTGGTTAAAGCACTTTCTCAGCAAGCATGAGGCTCACAGTTTGAGTCTCAACACAGAAAATCAAATAAATCAAAAAGCAAAAAAAGAAAAGAAAGGAAGAATGAGAAACAGCAAGACATTCAGGCCTTTAAGTACCATAGGTCTAGCTGGGCGCTAGTGGCTCGTGAGTGTGGTCATAGCTACTACCCAAGAGGCTGAGATCTAATGATCAAAGTTCAAAGCAGGTCCAGGAAAGAAAGTCCATGAGACTCCTTTTTTTTTTTTTTTTTTTGGTCAGTCATAGGGACTGAACTCAGGGTTTGGGCAATGACCCTGAGCTTTTGTGCTCAAGACTAGCTCTCCATCACTTTAAGCCACTGCTTCACTACCAGTTTGGGGTTGGTTAATTGGAGATAAGAGTCTCACAGGCTCAAGTTGTTGAGCACTAGCCTTAAGCACAAAATTGTACGGTGCCCAGGCCCTGAGTTCAAGCCCCACTTCTGGCAAATAAATAATACAATAAGTACATATACACATGTACATGCATGCATAGACACATACATACATACATACATACATACATAC
Organism: Perognathus longimembris pacificus; assembly: GCF_023159225.1. Lineage (NCBI taxonomy): Eukaryota > Metazoa > Chordata > Mammalia > Rodentia > Heteromyidae > Perognathus > Perognathus longimembris. Next base: position 45,467,226 of record NC_063177.1, read on the forward strand.
ATACACACATACTATAGGCTGTGAGAGACTCAGGAAGGGTGAAGGGCCAGAGATTAAAGGTAGGTTGAATTAGCTCAACTTCTGTTCCTTTGCTCCTGTTGACATCACATTGGGCTCAAGAACCAGGAAGTGCCTTTTTGTTTTTTTCAAGGGCAGAGGTCATGATAGAAGCTGTTCTTGAATGGCTTTAGAGGTGTCAATGTTGAATGAAAGAACTCACACAAGGCAGGACTACTAGACCATGTGAATCAGTCTCCTTATGTCTGAGAACCCAAAGCAGAGGAAGCTAGGTAGAAGCACACTGCACCTGCTCCACGTCCCTGTGACCAGCTTGTTTTACCTAGGTTTATGTATACTTAGCTAAAAATACAAGATCTTCACCCAGTCTTACAGTGGGTAAAATCAGACAAAACTTCATTACAGTGAAATAGCAATGCATTTTTGTTATCCATTGCTATAACAATACACTTGAGGCTGGAAATTTTAAAAGAACAGAAGTTGCCAGGCACTCGTGGCTCATGCCTGAAACCCTAGCTACTCAGGAGGCTGAGATCTAAGGACTGCAATTCAAAGCCAGCCCAGGCAAGAAAGTCCATGAGACTCTTATCGCCAGTTAACCACCAGAAAACTGGAAGTGGTGCTGTGGCTCAAAGTCATAGAGTGCTAGCCTTGAGCTGAAGAGCTCAGGGACAGTGCTCAGGCCCCAAGTTCAAGCCCCAAGACCACCACCACCACCAACAACAACAAAAAGATGGAATCTTATTTGACTAACAGTTCTGGAATCCGGGAAATCCAAGGGCATGGTGCTGGCACCTGCTCACCCTCTGGGGAGGACCTCCTTGCCACATCCCTACCTGGCAGAGAGTATCACAGGGTGAGAAAGAGCAAGTGTGCTAGCTCAGGTTTCTCTCCTTCTTCTTATAGAGCCACTAATACCAGCAAGGGGCCCAACCCTGTGACCTCATCTAATTTCCCCCAAAGCCCCACCTTCACTTCAAAGGCCATTAGCTTGTGGGATTAAAGGACTTAGTTTCCAATACAACTTTTGGGGAACACAACACATACCACAATAAAGAGGAATGTACATTTGTGTCCAAAAGAAGAGAAAAGAGAAGATAAAACCTTACACAGAAAGTTGAACGTTTCAAAGTAAGTACCTGTGATCATAAGACTTCGTTCATAGCTGGAGTTAGTGGCTTGTGCCTATAATCCTAGCTACTCAGAAGGCTGACATATGAGGATCATGGTTTGAAGCCAGCCAGGGTAGAAACATCCTTTGAGACTCTTGTCTCCAAATAGTAAGCAAAAAGGCAGAAGTAGAGCCGTGGTTCACACCGTAGAGCACCAGCTTTGAGCAAATAAGCTAAGGGACAATGACCAGCTATGATTGAGTTCAAACCCCAGTACACACACACTCTCTCTCTCTCATTCTCTCCCAAAAAAAGGGCTGGAAGTATGGCTTAGTGATAGAACCGCTTCCTAGTATGCATGAGGCACTGAATTCAAATGCCAGTTATAGGCAGCATGCTGTGTCACATCCCAACCACAGGTGACACTAGTGTGGCCAGGCCTTCCATTTTTCTATGAAGTATATAAATATAATAGCATAGGAAACATATTCAAGTTTATTTTCCAGGTAAGCCTGAGTTTTAAAAGCCAATGCTTTCCACAAAGAGTCTCCGGGACAGCATCCAGGTCCTGAGTTTAATCACCAGGACTGACAAAAAACAAAAAAGTCATTCAGAAAGACAAAACTACTGTTTCTTGGTTGTATCTAAGCCGGGACCACAATCCCTTCCACACGGCCCTGAAGAACCAAGAAGGACATAATCTTCAGAAAAATGCTGTAAAGCTTCAGACATAATAAAGCTAGAACATGGGTTGGAAAAGATGTAACATTTTCAATCTCATTTATTAAGGGCATGGTGGAACCATTATATTACCATGTCCGTGTAATTGCAATAGCCAACATTTCATTAGCTCTGATTTTTGAGAGAGCCAAAGCAATAAAATGAAGAGATATTAAACGCTAACTACATAGTACATTTGGGGAACGGCAATTAGTTTGATTTGGCCTAAGCACAAGATATAAGGAAAGGTAGAGTATGAGGGTGCACACAATCAGCCCAGGAGGACTTTAAATATCACACAAAGGGCTGTTCACTGGTGGCTCATGCCTGTCATCCTAGCTACTCAGGAGACTGAGATTTGAGGAATGAGCCAGCCTGGGCAGGAAAGTCCATGAAGCTCTTATCTCCAATTAACCACTAAAACAGTTGGAAGTAGAGTGGTGGTTCAAGTGGTAGAGCCCTAGTAGCCATGAGCACAAAAACTCAAAGACAGTACCCAAGCCCTGAATTCAAGCCCCAAAGACTGGTACCAAAACAGCAACAAAAGACAGAACACAGAAGACTTAGCCTTGTATGGTAAATGATGGCCTGGGTCTCATTAATAGAAAAGTTATGGTGAAACAGGAGGGACACCCAGAGAGCATCCTGAATGAAGGAAGGCAGAAGAATGGAATGACATTCCAGGAAAATGAAAACCTTTCCTAGGAGAGTGACATCTCAGCTGGGTCTTGGATGAGCCCCACCCGCTGCTTTCCAGGAGCCTCTCTTGACCTTCTGGGGACCATCCTTGTTGGCCTGGCCTAGGCTCGCTGGTCTTTCCAAGTAAGATTATTCTGCTATCACAAGCAGTAGAATGGTTCCATCTCTCAGGTGTTTGGGATTACTCACAACCCAACCTGTCAGCTGTCCATCGTGTGACAGTACAGATGAGTTAATGGGTAAACATTCTTTCTCAGCATAACTACAGTGAACTAGTGTCTGGGAAGCAAGAAAAAGACACAACCCTCCAATACACTGGTTCTACTTCGAATATATAGTATAATATATGCTCCAGAATCTACAGTACAGCAAACATACACTAGCATGATGTTGATTTAATTAACACAGTTTCCTTCAGAGCAATTACCTCCTTTTCTAAAGCCCCTGTGGATTCCGGAAACTGCAAATAGTACCAAGGCCCACATATATTATTCTTTCTCCTATAGGTACATTGTACATTCTTACGATAAATTTAACTCCTATTTTTGTTTCTGGGACAGAGCCTTGTGTAGTCCAGGCTGATCTCAAACTCATGATTCTCCTGCCTCTGCCTCCTAAGTGTTTAGGCAAACAGCACCATGGTGGGCTAACTCTCACTTTTTCACTGAAAGGAAGTACTTTACGGCTTCTCTTTGGCATATCCAAATTGCCAGCATTATTTAGTTCTTTTGTCCTGAGTCCTTTATTAAGTAAAATAAGGGATAGTGGATATAAGCACTGCAGTACACTGACTGCCGGTCTGCTAACCAGGAGGACTATTAATCGGTAGGTAGGGAACACAGCATGGATATACTGGACAAAGGGACAATTCTCATCCTGAGAGGAGTAGTGTGGAATTTCATCACAGTACTCAAGACCCAAGAGCAGTCAAAAATTTCTGAACCATTGATTTCTGGAATTTTCTATCTCATATTATCAGATCACAGTTGGCTACTTGTAACTGAAACCTCAGGAAGTAAAACCATGGTCTGGCACTAGTGGTTCACGCCCGTAACCCTAGCTACTCAGAAGGCTGAGATCTGAGGATCATGGTTCAAAGCCAGCCCTAACAGGAAAGTCCAGGAGGCTCTTATCTCCAATAACTACCAAAAAGCCACAAGTGTAGGTGTGGCTCAAAGGGTAAAGTGCTAGCCTTGAGCCAACAAAGCTCAGGGACAGCAACAAGGCCCCGTGTTCAAGCCCAGTACTAGCCAAAGGGGGAAAAAAAAACAAAAAAGGAAAACTATGGGTAAGGGGGACCACTGTTCTACTAGCAGAAACCTTCCTCACCTCTGTGAGGCCACAGAGTAGCATGTAAAAGCAAGAGATAGTAGTTGCATCATAGCTTCTCTAGTTATTGGCTTGTTTAACATAATTCTTACTAATTAAATATCAGATGCCTGAAAGGCAAATTTTCACTTGCAAATACCACTTCTTTCTTCCTAGTAATTTTTTTTTCCTCGCCGAGACACAAAACAAACAGAATGCTTGAAACTTAAGTTTTCCCAAATGTAATTTTCTTCCATCGCCAGCAGCAGCATAAATATTGCAAGCACTTTGGAAGGCGTGTATGTACGCTCCACTCCCAGACACACGCCCTGGAGAGCCACTCACACACGGGCCCAGAGACAAGTACGATCACGACAACAGGGTTTGTCACCGTCACCTCTGGGAACAACCCAAGAACAGAGAAATACACTGTGGAAGGTTCCTATAAAGGATACTACATAACCATTTTAAAAAATGAGTGACTTGTGGGTGTACACATCTGTTTCTAGCTCTAAATGTAAAGTGAAAAAGAGGAAGTTCTCAACAGTATACCAGAGGAAAATCACCTTCTCAAACAGATGGTGCTGGGATGAATACTTAGCTATCTGCAAAAAGAATGATTCTGAACCACTACCTCCCCATGCCATACATAAATATTAATCCAAAGAGCATGTGCTAGTGGTCCATGTCAGACATCCTAGCAACCTAAGGAGGCTGAGATCCGAGGATCTGTTTTTAAAGCCAGCTAGGTCTGGAAAGTCTGTGAGACTCTTATCTCCCAGTGAAAAGTTGAAAGTAGAGGTATAGTTCAAGTCAAGTCTTGAGTGAAAAAGTCCACTGAAAGTGGAAGCCCTGAGTTCAAGACCCAGTACACACACATGCACACACACACACACACACAAAATAATTCCAAGAGATCAAAGATCTATAAATAAGAGCTAAAACTATAAACGTCTTCAGAAGAAAGCCAAGAAATAAATACTGGTGACCTTCCGAATGGTTTCTTTAGTTTAAGCCAAAAAACTCAAAGAACTCAAGTGAAAATAGACTGACTTCATCCAACTTTCAAAGTTTTGTGTTTCAAAGGTCAGTATGACAGGCAAAAGACATTCCTCAGAATGGAAGAAAATATTTGAAAATCACTTCTCCGATAAGGGTCTAACAGGGGGGTGTGGCTTAGTGGAAGAGTGCTTGCCTAGCATGCATGAAGCCCTGGGTTCAATTCCTCAACACCACATAAACAGAAAAAGCCAGAAGTGGTGCTGAGATACTGAGATCTGAGAATCATAACTCAAAGCCAGCTGGGGAAGAAGTCCATGAGACTCTTATCTCCAACAACCACCAAAAACAGCCAGAAGTAGTGCTGTGGCTCAAATGGTAGCATGCCAGCCCTGAGCAAAAGAACTTAGGGACAGCACTCGGGCCCTCAGTTCAAGTCCCATGACCTGCATGCATACATACACAAAAAGTTTATAAACAGACGTTCACAGCAACATCACTCATAATATCCTAAAAGTGGATCAATGAAATATTGCACATCAATATAATGAATAATATTCAGTCAAAAAATGAATGTACCTTTAAAATATTATGCTAAGAGCCATGTGTCAATGGCTCACACCTATAATCATACTCCAAAGGCTGAGACTTGAGGATCACGGTTCAAAGCCAGGCTGGGAAGGAAAGTCTGTGAGACTCTTACCTCCACTAAAAAACTACCCAAACAGCAGAAGTAGGGCTGTGGTTCAAGTGGTAGAATGCCAACCTTAAGCAAAAGAAGCCAGGGACAGCACCAGACTCTGAGTTCAAGCCCTAGGACCAGCACCAAATTATATACGTGTGTGTTTATATTATGGTAAAATATAAATAAAATATTATACTAGGATTAGGGCATCAGTGGATTACACTTATAATCCTAGCTATTCAGGAAGTTGAGATCTAGAGGATCAATCAGTTCAAGGCCAATCTTGGCAGAAAAGTCCCATAGAGTTTTCTCTAAAATAAGCAGCATAAAGCAGGGCTGGAAGTATGGCTCAAGTTGCTAGCAAGCCCATAGGCTCTGAGTTCAAATCCCACTACCACCAATAAAAAAGGTTTGCTAAGCAAAATACATAGGTTCATGTGATATATGATTTTTGGCTGCTAAACCAGGCAGGTGTCCTTTAGGGCAAACTCCTATAGTAATGTACCTTCAAAGTGTCTTTTCCTTTGGCTGCATCCAAAAACATTTTAGGAAAAGAAGCTAAGTATGTCAAAAGTATAACTGTCCACTATTTTTCCTTCTTGAATATGACCTTCAACTGTGAATTGAGTGTGTGTGTGTGTGTGTGTGTGTGTGTGTGTGTTCCCCCTAATGGGAAAGCCTTTACACCAAGCTTCTGGGGTTCACAAGGCCACAATTTTGGTTTCCTTGGTCATTCCCAGTACTACGTAACTAGTTTATGAACTCTTTTTTTTTTTTCTTGCCCAGGCTGGCTTCAAACCACAAAGTCATGTCTTTTTAAAGCTCCGATTTAACTATCTTTAGATTATCATAAATTCCCATCTAGGCTCTATTATAGCTTGGCTTTCTGAATATTCATATAATGACATCTTCAAGTGCTTTTTTTTTCTTTTTACACAAAGCACTCTAGAAAGACATAGATGCTTTCTAAAAACAAGCAAGTTTCCCAGTAGTTTAAAATAGCTTTAAAGTACTCGAACATTGTGTCTGCCTTCCCAGTTTCTCTAAAGGATGGCGAGTGCAATTAGAATATTGGCCTACTGCGGCCAATATTCTTTGGGATGGTTTTGTCATTTTCTCCTTTTTTAGTATTTTTGAGGGGTAGAAGGTTGTTTGAGACAAGGCCTCTCTATGTAGCCCAAGAGAGCCTCCAGTCTCAGCCTCCAATGTACTGGGATTATAGGTGAGCACTACTACACTCAGCGTCAATATTCTTTTCTTTTTCTTTTTCTTTTTTTTTTTTTTTTGTTGCCAGTTCTGGAGCTTGAACTCAGGGCCTGAACACTGTCCTTCGCTTCTTTTTCCTCAGGGCTAGCACTCTACCTCTTGAGCCATAGCAGCACTTCTGGCTTTTTCTGTTTATGTGGTGCTGAGGAATTGAACCCAGGGCTTCATGCATGCCGGGCAAGCACTCTACTCCTAAGCCACATTCCCAACCCCAGCATCAATATTATTTTTTCTCCTCTTCATCCTCTCCTCTTCTTCCTCCTCCTCTTCCGTCATCGTTGTCTTCTTTCTCTCTCTCTCTTTTAATGCTGAGGATAAAACCCAAGGCAAGTACTCTATCACCAAGCTATATCCCCGCCCAGCTTAATATTCTTTGTTTTTTAATGCTGGTTCTGAAGCTTGACCTTGGGGTCTAGGCACTGACCGTTAGCTTTTGCACTCAAGGCTGACAATCTACCACTTGAGCTGCACCTTCACTTCCAGCTTTTTGGTGGTTAAATGGAGATAAGAGTCTCACACTGGGCTGGGGATATGGCCTAGTGGCAAGAGCACTTGCCTCATATACATGAAGCCCTGGGTTCAATTCCCCAGCACCACATATATAGAAAATGGCCAGAAGTGGCGCTGTGGCTCAAGTGGCAGAGTGCTAGCCTTGAGCAAAAAGAAGCCAGGGACAGTGCTCAGGCCCTGAGTCCAAGCCCCAGGACTGGCCAAAAGAAAGAATCTCACACTTTCCTGCCTGGGCTGGCATCAAACTGGGATCCTAAGATTTCAGCCTCCCAAGTAGCTAGAAGCTAGGATTATAGGCATCATGAGCCACTGATACCCAGCCAGGCTCAATACTCTTAGTCTATATAATTTCCTAGATACATGCTTCAGATATGTATTATTTCAGGGACATACGTCCACTTCAGGATTTGTAGTATGCTGTGCTTCATTAACTTGGTAGCAAATTAATGTCAACTTGCCTTTAGCTGTGGAAATCAACAGTGCTCCAGGAGAAAGCAGATGAAATTCACAACCAACCATCCCTGTATCTGAATGAACTCTGCCACTGCCTGTCTGTGTGGCTTGCACAAATCTTCTGAGTATCAACATCCACATATATGAGATTAAGACAGCAGGATAAAATAAACAAATAACCAATTTTGGAGGTGGGAGGCATGGCTCAGTTGGTAGAGTATCAGCCAATGAGTGAAAGCATCAGATCTAGAGTTCAAATCCTGGTCTTGCTGGAGGCAAAAAGATGGCAGGAGACATCTTGAAAGGGCTCTGCAAAGCTACAACTGTCGCCAATGTGTCTGCAGCATGCTTTGGATTGGATGGTGGTCCGCTGTGATTCTTCTCCACCAAAGCTGCGCCTTGCTAAGTCAATGTCCACACTGACAAACGCATCACTCTAATTAAATGTTTATACCCTTAGAAATAAATTGGCCTCATCGCTCTCTAAATTACCTTCTCTACGCGCTAAATCATAATCCTCGTTAAACTGTTGTACAGAAAATATCTAATGAGGACCTCATTTCAAAAATTAAAACTAATGAAGGGGTAGGGAATAAGTCGGTGCTAAGCTTATTAATGTAATTGAGGGTTTCAGTTCTATACCCCAATACCTACTGCTTTCCGTAACACAGGAAAGCAATAAAGACCTGCATTTTGTGATCGCGAGATTTCTGAAAAGGTCAGGGGCTTGAGGAAAGAGGCAAAGGCAAAGAGGGCCTGCTTATCCATCCTCCCCCTAGCTACAAGGAGTGGCTCCCACAAGAGAGCCAGGTGCCCTGACTCACGACTGTCATCCTAGCCACACAGGAGGCTGAGATCTGAGGATGGTAATTTGAAGCCAGCCCAGCAAGAAAGCCTACGAGACTCTTTCTCCCAATGAACCAGCAAAAGCTAGATAGGGAGCTGTGGCTCAAGTGGCAGAGCACCAGCCTTGAGTAAAAAAAGCCAAATGAGAGTTGAGGCTCTGAGTTCAAGCCTTGGTATTGCTTCAAGGCTTGTATAGCCAAAAAAAAAAAAAATTCAGGAGACTCTCATCTCAACCAATAAAAATGCTGGGCGTGACGATACACACCTGCTACCCCAGCTACACAGGAAGTATAAATAGGAGAATGCTGGTCCAGGCTGGCATGCATATATATGGGATCCTATTGGAAAAATAACTGAAGCAAAAGGGAGCATGCCTAGCAAGTATGAGGGCCCTAGTACTGCCAAAAAAAGAAAGCAAGAAGATGATTGTAATTGGAAAGTGAATACATAATGAATCATTTCTACTACTATATCCAGTAAAGCTTAGAAAGGCAGGAAAATATACTTTATTACACATTATATACATTTCATTGTGCTACAGAGCTACACGGGGAAAAAGTACCTAGCAATTGATAGGGGCCTGTTAAAAAGACATCTTGTGTTTAAATAAAGCAGACCTCAGCTATAATAAGAATCCCATTAGACAAAGAAGGGTTATTTTTAGGAAGACTCCAGTTATACAAAACAAGGGAAGGACAGCTAAGTAAAATGAGCTCAAGCTTTTCCTTATGTTACTCTAGGAAATTGGCATGTCATTGCTTGAAGAGAGGGGAAAAAGTCTATAAATAAAATGGGAAGGGGGAAGGAATGTGTCAGAAATAACAAACCCCGCTAAAGCACAAAATGTAGCGCAGAGCAGCCCTGTGTGTGTGTGTGGTTCCAAGCCCTGGACTTCACAGAACTCCAACCACTTCACAAGGCACAGACACCTGTTCAACTGTTATTTCGGCCTATCTATTTTCAATGGCAAGTTTGACGCCCAAGCCAGAGGCCTACCTCCATGGCAACATAAACATAAGGGAGCGATTTCTAGCCCATGCAGGGCTGGAAATAAACTAAGCCTTGAGCATGGATTCCTATCACACAGACCCACTGAGCAAATGAAGGGTTCCTGGACGAGGTTTTTCCCATGGACCATTTAGAAAAAAGACCCCAAAATAATGAGTGTACTGGCAGATGCCCCTGTATTCAAAGCATTGAGATGGCTCACCCTTGTAATCCTAGCTACTCTAGAGACAGAGCTGAGGATCGTGGTTCAAAGGCAACCCTGCAGAAAAGTCCAAGAGACTCTTAATTTCCAATTAACCACAAAAAGCCAGAAGTACAACTGTGGCTCAAGTCATAGAGTGCCCTCCTTGAACCTAAAAACTTAAGAGACAATGAGTACTTAGGCTCTGAGTTTAAACCCCTGTATCAACACACACACACACTTTTAAGTATATTTCGTTTTCAGTTGGGCAAGGGGGGAGATACTGGGACTTGAACTCACTTGCTAGGCAATTGCTCCAGCATTTGAGCCACACTTGCAACAACTACCACACGCCTTTTCCCTATGCAGTGCAGGATCCCGGCCTGGTAGGCCAGGTGAGCTAAGACAGGAGCTGACACCTAGGAAAGAGTTTTTCCTAAATCAAAGAGATCATAGTTAGCACACAGCAGGAACTCAGAACTCGGATCTGTGTGTGCGTGTGTGCGTGTGTGCGTGCGTGTGTGTGTGCGCACGCGCGCCAGTACTGGGTCTTGATCTCAGCGACTGGGCACCGTCCCTTAGCTTTGTTGCTCAAGGTTGGTGCTGTATCACTTCAGCCCTAACTCCACTTCCACGGACTCAGATTTTCTACACCCTGATCTACTTTTCTCCATGGAGGATTATTTCCAGGTACTTTGGCCCCAGGAGATATAAGTTAAAGATGTTTCATAAAATCAGCACCACATAAACAGAAAAGGCTGGACGTCGTGCTAGCCTTGATCAAAAGAAGCTCAGGAACAGTGCCCAGCCCCTGAGTGGCAGGAGGAGGGGGGGGAGGGGAGGAGGAGGAGGAGGAGGAGGGAGGAGGAGGAGGAGGAGGGGAGGAGGAGGGGGGGGAGGAGGAGGGGGGAGGAGGAGGAGGAGGAGGAGGAGGAGGGGGGGGGGGGGGAGGAGGGGGGGGGAGGGAGGAGGAGGAGCAGGAGGGGGGAGGAGGAGGAGGGGGGGAGGAAGGAGGAGGAGGAGGAGGAGGAGGGAGGAGGAGGGAGGAGGAGGGAGGAGGAGGAGGAGGAGGAGGGGGGAGGAGGAGGAGGAGGAGGGGGGGAGGGAGGAGGAGGAGGAGGGAGGAGGAGGAGGAGGAGGAGGAGGAGATGGAGGAGGGGGGGGGAGGAGGGGGGGAGGAGGAGGAGGAGGGGGAGGAGGGGGAGGAGGAGGAGGGGGGGAGGAGGAGGAGGAGGAGGAGGAGGAAGAAGAAGAAGAAGAAGAAGAAGAAGAAGAAGAAGAAGAAGAAGAAGAAGAAGAAGAAGAAGAAGAAGAAGAAAGAAGAAGAAGAAGAAGAAGAAGAAGAAGAAGAAGAAGAAGAAGAAGAAGAAGAAGAAGAAGAAGAAGACCTATGAAGCCAGGCACTGGTGGCTCATAGCTGTAATCCTAGCTACTCAGGAGGTCTGAGAATCACAGTTCAAAGCCAGCCAGGAAAGAAAAGTAGGTGAGACTTTTTTTTTTTTTTGCCAGTCCTGGGCCTTGAACTCAGGGCCTGAGCACTGTCCCTGGCTTCTTTTTGCTCAAGGCTAGCACTCTGCCACTTGAGCCACAGCGCCACTTCCAGCTTTTTCTGTGTATGTGGTACTAAGGAATCGAACTCAGGGTTTCTTGCTTGCTAGGCAAGCACTCTACAGCTAAGCCATATTCCCAGCCCCTGTGAGACTCTTATCTCCAGCTAACTACCAAAAAAACAAGTGGTGCTGTGGCTCAAAGTGGTAGAGTGCTAACCTTGGGCAAAAGAGCTCAGAGTAGGCACCCAGGCCCTGAATTCAAGCCCCACAACCAACAAAATTAATTAATTTAAAATGCAGCAGTGGTACTCACTAGATACTATGTTGAAAATGAGCTATATAGCTTGTGGGTGGGGATAGGAGGTGAAAAATGGGAGAGAGAAAGGGTGACAATGTCCAAAAAGAAATGTACTTATTAACTGACTTATGTAACTGTAACCCTTCTGTATACCACCCTTAGAATAAAAAAAATTTTTAGTTAAAAGTAAATACATAAATAAAATGAGCTGGACACCTGTGGTTCAAGCCTATAATCCTAGCTAAACTGAGGATCAAGGTTCAAAGTCAGCCCAGACAAGAAAGTCCATGAGAATATTATCTCCAATTAACCACCAAAAAGATGTTAGTAGAACTGTTGCTCACTTGATAGACTGCTATCATTGACTAAAAAAAAGCTAAAGGGCAGCACCCAGGCCTTGGGTTCAAGTACCAAGCATGAAATAAATAACAAGCCCTGAGTTCAAGCCTCAGTGCCAGAAATAAATAAAAATTATCTGTAGATATAACCCATGTTAAGAGAATTTAACATGATGAATTGAACCCCCTTTGTACAACTACTTAAAGATAATTTTATAAAGGAAGGAGAAAGAAAAGAAGGGATGGGAAGGAAAGGGAAGGGAGGGAGGAAGGGAGGGAAGAAGGAAGACTTTTATCTCCAATAACCACAAAAAGCTGGAAGTGGAGCTATGGCTCAAATGATAGGTCACTAGCCTTGAGCAAAAGAAGCTCAAGGACAACATCCAGGTCCTGAGTTCAAGCCCAGGTCTAGCATCGAAAGAAAGAATGAAAAGAAGGAAAGAGAGAAAAATAGAGACTAAAGAAAGGAAGGAGGAAGAAAAGAGAAAAAGACAAAGACGAACAGAGAATGGAGTCCACAGAGACAGTGGAAAAGAGGCTGAGCACTTTTGTAAATAATGGCTCATTTTACACACACTTGACCCTTCCAGAAATGTTTTTTCTTGAAAAGGCTTAAGGGGATTATTTTATTTGGACAACTAATAGCCTAATATTATTTAAGGAGGGGGGACTACTAAGCTGTCTTTCAGTCAGATCTTGGCAAGAAACTATGTCTGTCTCTATCTCGCCCAAGTCATCTTGCCCAAATCCATCATTACATTTGGCTAAACCCAAGTTGCCATCACACACAATCCAAGAGAGGTATCCACTGATGCTTTTATCTAAGGAGTTTGCATTTGGACAAGGCAACTCTTCACAGGGGGCAAAACAGCCATCAAAAATCAGCATTCATCAGAGCCTTCAATCCACCGGGACTGAGTGCAATGAAGATCACATGCAAGGTACAACTTATTCCCAGATGACCACACGCAATTCAAGCTGCCCAACTCTTTGCCCTTAGATATGGCGGGGGGGGATTAAATAACTACATTTCATATCTGTCTCATTACTACTGTCCATTTTCACAGCATTTTTAAATATGAAGAAAAAGCACTCTTGGCCAGGCGCTGGTAACGCATGCCTGAAACCCTAGCTACTCAGGAACCTGAGATCCAGAGGACTACAGTTCAAAGCCAACCCCAGAAGAAAAAAAAAAGTTTGTGAGACTCCATCTCCAAAATAACAAAAAGCTGGGCTGATGGTATGGCTTGAGGGGTAGAGCGCCAGCCTAGCAAGCGGGAGCCTGTGAGTTTAAGTCCAGTACTTACAAAAACAAAACAAAAAATAACAACAACGAAAAAAACCAGCCACCACAAACATTTGTGAAGGCTCCTTAGAGCCTTTAAAATCATCGTGTCTCTATGACGTAATTGCCATATCACTATCATCAACACCATCAGAGCTTCTATCTAGGGCAGACTCCAATTGTTCCTGACAGGGAATTCTGTCACACAGCACCCACTGCAGCACTGACACATTCCAGAAGACATGTCCACGGCGCGAAGCACGCCATTCCCTACTGATGACCCTGCCTTTAAGCAAACCACCTGTCCAAGCTGAGTGCGGCAATGCATTCTTGTAGTCCCAGCTACGGAGGAGCCGGGGGCAGGAGGGTTTCTTGAGCCTATGGATTTTGAGGACAGCCTGGCAAGATGGCAAGACTGCATCACAAAACAAAATAAGATGAGTACCAGGGACTCGTGTCTATAATTCTTGCGACTCAGGAGGCTGAGCTCTGGAGGATCAAGATTCAAGGCCAACCCTTGCAGTTTCCTACATTTCATCTCTAAATGCAATAACCATGGGGCGGGGGTGGGGTGAGGGGAAAGACTGGGACGAGGCTCAAAACTCTTACTTCAAATTCAAGCCCCATTACCACCAAAACTAACAAACCAACTCTGTGTGTGTGTGTGTGTGTGTGTGTGTGTGTGTGTGTGTGTGTGTGTGTGTAGAAATCACTAAGAATTGGCAAGAATGAAAATGTTACAAAGTTAATGGATAAATAAGCCATCATACTGACTTAAAGGATTTCTTCCCCTAAGTTAAACATTTATAAAATTCTAAGATAATAAAGTAATATTTTAACTGTACTTTGTTACTCAAAAAAGAGTAATTAATGTCTTATTTCCACCCTGTACAAGAATCAACATTATTTCTAATCACACGCTCTGTCTCCCAACCTTCTCTCCTCTGAAAGACATCTTGAAGCTGCTTTCCGGAGTCTTCTGATGCAGACACACTTTTTCTGTCCGCTGACAGTACAGAGGCTCTCCTGAATTAAAACTGTCAAGTACTCTGACTATTGCTGAAAAGCCAAGTGTGAGCAAGAGGCCCTGAGTTCAAGTCTCAGTATCAGCACAGAAGAGTAAAAAACAAAATAGATTTTTGTCCCCATTGTATAACTCTTACTCCATACCCACACACCCACGAGACACATCATTTGGACTAGTACATTTTGGTTAGTTCTTGTTGGTGGTGTTTGCTTGGTCTTTGTGCTGGTACTGGGATTTGAACTCAGGGTCGCGTGCTCTCACTGGCTTTTTTTCCTTAAAACCGGTGTTCTACCACTTGAGCCACACTTCCACTTCAGGTTTGTTTGAGGAGGAGGAGGGTTGCTGGTTAATTGAAGACAAGAGTCTCCCAGACTTTTCTGCCCAGGCTGGCTTTGAGCTGTGATCCTCAGATCTCAGCCTCCTGAGCAGCTACATTTACAGATATGAGCCTTCGGCCCCGGGCTCATTTAGATTATGTTGAATACTTTCCATTTGCTTACCACATATGCAGAGTTCTAAGTGCCCAACTCACTGTAACAAAGGCACTGCGTCTTTTGTCTGTTCCTTCCTGGTATTTTCAGACACTAATTCTGAGTCACCTACAGAGGCTCTAGAGAGAACTTCTCAGCTGACACTCCTGGAAACCAAAGGTTCTGAATGCCATTCAAAGGGATAATTCCCACAAACGCTGGGGTGGTTCTCATTTTAGAGCACAAATTACAAAAGTTCTTCTCACAAAGGAATATGATTCATGTATTAAAGTCAAACAGAGGACTAGCACTTGGTTTAATTCCTAGGTAAACAGGATAGATCATCATTCTTTTCTTACTGGGACCTAAGAACTAGACCAAAAAAAAAAAGGTCACAGCGACTCAATCTCCAAAGTAATTAGCAAAATGCTGGGCTGGAGGTATGGCTCAAGTGGTAAAGTACCAGCTGAGCAAGCAAACTGGGCAAGCACAAAGCCCTGAGTTCAAACCCCTACAATAGGGCTGGGAATGTGGCTTGGTGGTAGAAGGCTTGCCTAGCACGCATGAAGGACTGGGTTTGATTCCTCAGTACCACATAAACAGAAAAGGCTAGATGTGGCACTGTGGCTCAAGTGTTAGAGTGCTAGCCTTGAGCAAAAGAAGTTCAGGAACAGTACCTAGGCCCTGAGTTCAAGCCCCAGGACTGGAACCACAAATAAGTAAACCTCTATAATATGTGACTCCAAGGACTCTTACAAAGACTAGAGGGAATAAGAAATCCCTCAATAAATGCAATTTCTCTCTTTCTTTGCATATGGAAAGCGATATGAACTCTGAAAACTTTTAAATTTAGAAACCACATTTTAACACTCATATTTTCCACACAGAGCCTTTCTGAGATTCCTGGCTGAGCTATATAGAGCTGGCATAAAGTAAGGAGAAAATTACTGGAATGGAGGCATGGCTTAATGGTAGAGTATCTGTCTAGGAAGCATAAGGTCCTGAGTTCTAAACCCAGGCAACCCCAAAAATCCAATACTGAGTCCAGGTCACACTCAACCAAGGTTTCATTCCATAGAAAATTGCCCAGCTCAGCACTGTGTAATCAAGCCAGACCAAGCAAGGGACTGTCACAGTGTATGTGACATGCAGAGACAGAGATACTTAACATAAGCAGAACGGCTTTCTAGGCATTATTTTTCCAGAGATAAGTGATTGCTGATTTAAGAATAAATAGCCAAACATGGTGGGACACGCTGTAAGCCCAGTATTTGGCAGGCGAACAGGGAGGACAAGTTGTTGTAAGCTGGAGATCAGTATAGGCTACATCATGACACCCGGCCTCAAAAAGAAAAAATAAGCTGAGCACCAGTGGCTCATTCCTGTATCCTAGCTACTTGGAAGACTGAGGTCTAAGAATCATGGTTCAAAGCCAGCCCAGGCAGGAAAGTCTGTGAGACTCTTACCTTCAACGAACCACCAGAAAACCAGAAGCGGAGCTGTGGCTCAAGCACTAGAGCGCTAACCAACCTTTAGGGGGAAAAGCTAAGGGAAAACACCCAGGCCTGAGTTCAAGACCCAATACCAGCACAAAAATTAATTAATAGAGCAAAAATAAAAAGGAAGGAAGAGGAGGCTGGGGATATGGCCTAGTGGCAAGAGTGCCTGCCTCGTATACATGAGGCCCTGGGTTCAATTCCCCAGCACCCACATATACAGAAAATGGCCAGAAGTGGCGCTGTGGCTCAAGTGGTAGAGTGCTAGCCTTGAGCAAAAAGAAGCCAGGGACAGTGCTCAGGCCCTGAGTCCAAGCCCCAGGACTGGCCAAAAAAAAAAAAAAAAAAAAAAAAGGAAGGAAGAGAAGGAGGGAGAACCGGAGGGAGAAGAGGGGAAGGGAGTCACTGGGGAAGGGAGTCACTAGGTAGATCTGATCAAGAACTCAGTGGTTAGCTAGGAGGCACTTTAAGTGCAGGGTGCTGCTACACGAAGGATGAGTCACCTCAGCACTTGATGTCAAAATCTCCATGCGGTCTGACTTCCACGTTTCTAAGTCAACAAACAGCATTACATGAGGTTGCTCGGGCAGCTGGCCAGGGAGGGGCAAGGAACCCCGGAATCCACCTCTATCAGTCATGTTAGGAAAGGCAATGTGTTCCTAGCTGCAGGGTTCCCCTCCAGCGAGCCGCCATCCTCACAGATTTGCTCAGCATCGTGTAGCGGGATCTTATCATCTGGCCAGAGGTGAATGAGACATGGGCTGAGTGTAAATAGCCAAGTCGCCCTCTTTAGAAGAAAGCTGAGGCTCAGAAGCCGAAAGGACACCAGCCAGGTATCAGCACCACAAGGACCGGCATCCCATTTTGGGAGACCTCCTAGCGAATTCTACCACTCAACTGGCTGACGCATCACTTCCCATCCCATGGACAAGCCAAGCAGAAAAGAAAACAGCCAGGAAGGTCCAATTCAGCATGGTCACCAGCTTCTGTCCCCTTCGGGTCCCTGGGGAGGGGGAGAAGGGTGTCCTGCGGACGGTGCACTGTCAAGGGGGTCCCTCTGGTTCCTGCAACCCTGCTTGTGGCAGTTGTCAGGCTGTGATTACCACCACCACCACCACTTCCAGGACCACGTGCTGAGCAAAGCCACAGTCATCCGAGTCCAAATCAAGCAGATACTTTTTCCCACACTGCCAAGGAAGAGGACAAGCTCTTTGAAAGCTGTCTACATGCAGCCGGGGCAACCTGAGGACTGGGACGTGTGTGTGTGTGCGTGTGCGTGTGCGTGTGCGTGTGTGTGTGTGTGTATTGGAGCTTGAACTCTGGGCCTAGACAATGTCCCTTAGCTTTTTATGCTCAAGGCTGGTGTTCTGTCATCCCTCCAATTCTGACTTATTTTTGGTGGTTAATTAGAGATAAGAGTCTTACAAACTTTTCTGTGTGGACTGGTTTTGAACCATTATCTTCAGATCACGATTCCTCTTGAGTAACAAGCATTACAGGCATGAGCCACTGACACCCAGCAACATTTTTTCTTTTTGTCAGTCCTGGGCCTTGGACTCAGGGCCTGAGCACTGTCCTTGGCTTCTTTTTGCTCAAGGCTAGCACTCTACCTCTTCAGCCACAGCACAGCTTCTGGCCATTTTCTATATATGTGGTACTGAGGAATCCAACCCAGGGCTTCATGTAAACGAGGCAAGCACTCTTGCCACTAGGCCATATTCCCAGCCCCCCAGAAACATTTTAATTGACTCATAATTCCAAATCAGAAAAGCCAAGTGTGGTAATAACGCATGCCTGTGATCCTAGCACCTAGGAGGCTGAGGCAGAGGACTGCAAATGGGAGGCCAATCTGGGCAAGATGCTGTCTCAAAATCAATAATAGCAATCACAATAATTCCAGCTCAGTACTGTCAGTGGCTTTCTCTGGTGCCTAAATAACTCTATAATCATTTCTATTAAATGTTTTCAAAAAGCTTGTCCAGTACCCTCTGGGCTGTGAGTTCCACAGGGGGAGAGATTGTGACTGCCTTGTTTGTAGCTCCATCCCTAGTACAAGCACCCTGCAAGAAGTCAAGAAAATGGCTGTGACTCTGGTACCACAGCGGCTCAACTCCTGTCATCCTAGCTTGCTCAGGAGGCTGAGATCTGAGGACTGTGGTTCAAGGCCAGCCAGAGCAGGAACGTCCATGAGACTTTTATCTCCAAGTAACCACCAAAAAGCCAGAAGTAGAACTGTGGCTCAATTGGTAAAGCACTAGACTTGAGTGAAAAAGCTCAAGGACAGCCCCCCAGATTGTGAGTTCAAACCCCAGGACCAGCATACACACACCCACACATAAAGTATATGTAAAAATGCCTATTTTCAAGATGATCAAATAGAACTTTCCATTACCCTAAGTGTTCTAAAAAGTTAAGAAATAATTACTGTTCTCTTCCAGTGGAAGCTTCCAATTCAGCTAATCTCCAAGGACACACACACACACACACACACACACACTTCACTGCATGGTGGGCACACAATCGCGTATAGATATTCCCCTTCCCTTGAGCATGGTGAGCCTGGTCTAAGTAAGTGAACCTCTTTTGAGAAAGAATCAGAAGTCAGAGATGACAAATCAGAGGGGTTCAAAATGGTAGCAGAACCTTTCCTACTGCCTTGAAAGAAAAAATATCATGTTGTAGAAAAGACTACTTAGTCGGAAACAAGCAGGTGGTTTTACAGGAGTGGATTTTGATTGCTAAACAAGAGTTGGGGGCTGGGGATATGGCCTAGTGGCAAGAGAGCTTGCCTCGTATACATGAGGCCCTGGGTTCGATTCCCCAGAACCACATATACAGAAAACAGCCAGAAGTGGCGCTGTGGCTCAAGTGGCAGAGTGTTAGCCTTGAGCAAAAGGAAGCCAGGGACAGTGCTCAAGCCCTGAGTCCAAGGCCCAGGACTGGCCAAAAAAACAAAACAAAACAAACAAGAGTTGGAACTTTAGTCCTATACCTGCAAGGAACTGAATTCCACCAGGAGCCACACGAGAGTGGAAGATGACTCCTGCTCCACCCGCACACTTCTCCTTACAGAAACTGGGATATGATAAATGGCGTTGTTTCAAGACACTTAGTTTCTGATAATTTGTTCCATAGTAATAGAAAAACGGGTACACTCCTCTGGGAACAGAAGGAAAACAGCCGGATTACATGAACGCTTTGGAATAACTGACCTCAATCCTCTCCATGATAATGCTGAGGAACTCTGTGTGTGTGTGTGTGTGTGTGTGTGTGATGTGTGTGCACACGCACGTGCATGTAACAGAACTGGGCCTTGAACTCAGGGCTTTCTGTTCTCCCTTAGCTCTTTTACTCATGACTATCCCTCTCCCACTGGGCCACATCTCTCCTTCTATCCTTTTGCTGGTTAACTAGAGATAAGAGTTCCTTGGAATTTGTCTAGCGGGGCTGGCTTTGAACCCCAGTCCTCAGATCTCAGACTCCTGAGTGAAGTTTTTATAGTACAAAAAGTTGCCTGGTGCCAGTGGCTCATGCCTATAATCTTAGCTACTCAGGAAGCTGAGATCTGAGGATCACGGTTCAAAGCCAGCCAGGCAGAAAATCTGTGAGACTCTTATCTCCAATAAACTACTTAGAAAAAGCCAGAAGTGGTGCTGTGGCTCAAGTAGTAGAGCACCAGCCTTGAGTACAAAGAGGCTCAGGGACAGAACCCAAGCCCTGAATTCAAGCTCCAGAACTGGCCAAAAAAAAAAAAAAAGGCAAGTTTCCAAGATAATTTTCCCAAACAATTTTACATTTCCTACAATTGATGCTGTGCTGTATAATAATTTATAATACCCTGGGGGGGGGGGTGTTCATCTGCCTTGGAACCTACCAAAAAGTCTCCACTTGGAAATCCCATAAAGTACCCGATTTCCAGAAGGCTCCAGGAGGGTGGGGAAGGCAGGCAGACTTGGGAAATGTATCCAGTTTCTCTCCCAGCGGCTGAATCCGCTGAAGAGGTACCCCATCTTCCTCCTGACTTCCCACCAGGAATCAGCTGAGTTCAGCTGACTCCAACAGCAGTCCTTCCCCTCAGAGCAGAGGCCATCCAGATCGTAAAAGGCTTTCCCGAGGTCTGCCTAAACCACACAGAGCTCTGTGCTGCAGAAAACAGGCCGGAGCCCACACAGGCCAGCCAGGACCAGAGGCCTCCCCAGCCCAGGTGACTGAAGCCACAGAAAACATGGGGACGGCCTGCGACCTTTACAGTACAAACTCACACACCACATACATATACTTACACATATATACTTATTCATATACATGCACATGTACATACCTGTGTATGAACACATTTGCCTGTATATATATGTGTATATATATATGTGTATATATATGTGTGTATATATATGTGTGTGTATATATATATATATGGGGGGGGTGCATTCGCATTCCAGTACTAGGGCTTGAAATCAAGGCCTAAAAGCTGTTCCTTAGCTTTTTTGCTCAAGGCACGTGCTCTACCACTTAAGGTAAGCATTCTTGCCACTAGGCCATATCCCCAGCCCCGTGCTCTACCACTTGAACCACAGCTCTCGTTCCAGCTTTTTGCTAGTTAACTGGCAATAAGAGTCTCACACACTTTCCTGCCTGGCCTGGCTTCAAACCTCAATCCTTAGATTTCAGTCCCCTGAGCAGCTAGGATTACAGATGTGAGTCAAGATATAACAAGATATACATATATACATATAATATTCACTTATTACATATTATGTATTTATATATAATTACATAATATATGTAAAATATATGTACTATGCTATTATATATCATGTGATATATTGCATGTGTTACATTATATAAATCTTATATATTATATATGTATATACATATATATTTAAATCAGTAGGATTATACCTCAGTTGTAGAATGTTTGCTAACATTGTACCAGCCTGTGACTTCCATTCCCCCCAAAATAAATACAATAATAAAATATAATGCTGAATTAAATTTCCAGTGAGTTCAAGGCCAGACTGGGCTACAAAGTGAGACTCCTCCTCAAAACAAAACAAACAAAACAAAACAAAACAAATGAATACTCTTTGTGAGCCTTCCTCTTCTACACACTTCCCTAATTAACACGCCAGGGCAAGGTGCTGAGATGTAGTAAGATTTTACAAACTGCCCATTCACTGCGTGGCTTGGTGGTAGAACACCTGCTTAGTACCCGTAAGGCCCTGAGTGCCATCCTCAACAGCAAAAATACAAAAAAGTAAATAAATAACCAAAAAGTAAAGACTGCCTACAAAAACAGTGGTCTTGCCAAGCACTGGTGGCTCATGTTTGAATACTACTTAGGCTTGGCTCTAGGAGGCTGAGATCTGAGGATTGAGTTGGAAGTCAGACATGGCAGAAAAATCCCAGATACTCTCATCTCCAATTAGCTGCCAGAAAACCGGAAGTGGAGCTGTGGCTTCAAGTGGTAGAGCACTAGCCTTGAGCAAAAGAGCTCAGGGACAGTGCCCAGGCTCTGAGTTCAAGCCTCATGACTGACAAAAGAAAATAAAAAGAGCAGCAGTCTCTATTCATTTGAAATAATGGCCTTCCCAGAAATGAAAATTAATCACTTTTTGTTAAAATGTGAATAATATCCATTCAGCCTGGGGGTTGAACTCTGCGCTTTGCACTGGCACTCTTACCACTAATCCATGGAGCCAGCCCCAAATGTGCAACTTTCTGAGATGACTTTCTAAGAATTTTCCAGAACTGGAGTGGGGGAGTGGGGGTAGTAGGTCAATAGCAGTGGGTTTGCCTAGCAAGTGCAAGCTCTAGGCTCTATCTCCAGCACCAAAATAAATAAATAAATAAATAAATAGCCCAAGTTGGGTGCCACTGGCTCACACCCATAACTATAGCTCTCAGGAAGCTGAGATGGGGAAGATTAAAGTGGGAGGCCAACCTGGGAGGAAAAGTCTGAAAGACTCCCAACTCTAAAACAACCAGCAAAAGCTGAGGCATGGCTCAAGTGAGAGGGTTTTGTGAAGGATTTTTTTTTCTTAAGACCCAGCGCCTGTTTCAGGTAACATGCGTGAAACTCAAGTGGCAGGGAAAATTGAGCGTCCTTCAGGCACAAAGTCAACATTCCCAGCTGGCAGAGGGCAGCATCTGCTCCTGTGGCCAGTTCCATTAGCGATGAAAAGGTTTGCACTGTCCATTAACCTGCCCTCCTCTTCCTGTGAGCCACTCTCAACCAAAAAAAAGAAAGAAAACAAGCTTGCAAGACGGCTGGGCGGCACCAGGAACACGGCCCGATCGCCAGCCCCTGGCTGGGAATCACACTAACAAAACTACTTAGTTTACCCAGAAATCAAATTCATGAAGCCGGCCTGACTCCCTCTTAATGAAGCCAGGCTAACCATCAGAAAATTAAAAACCAAAGACAGCCGAGACCCCCGGTGGCCTATAATCGTCACTACTCAGAAGGCTGACATCTGGGGCTGGGAATATGGCCTAGTGGCAAGGGTGCTTGACTCGTATACATGAAGCCCTGGGTTCGATTCCCTAGCACCACATATACAGAAAACGGCCAGAAGCGGCGCTGTGGCTCAAGTGGCAGAGTGCTAGCCTTGAGCGGGAAGAAGCCAGGGACAGTGCTCAGGCCCTGAGTCCAAGGCCCAGGACTGGCCAAAAAAAAAAAAAAAGAAGAAGAAGAAAAGAAGGCTGAGATCTGAGGATTTCGATTGGAAGCCAGTCTGGGCAGGAAAGTCCTTGAGAGAGAGAGAGAGAGAGAGAGAGAGTCCTTGAGTCTTATCTCCAATTGACTACCCAAAACCTGCAAGTGGAGTTGTGGTTCGAGTGGTAGAGCACTAGCCTTGAGCACAAAAGCTTAGAGACAGAGCCCAAACAAAGACAGCCACCACCAAAATAATTCAACTGTCAGAAGAGCAGTGGTCATTCTGGAAAAGGATAATGTTTTCCAAAGTATGTTTTCTAAGGAAGCCTAGGGAAGAAG
The DNA here is from genome assembly GCF_023159225.1 of Perognathus longimembris pacificus. Lineage (NCBI taxonomy): Eukaryota > Metazoa > Chordata > Mammalia > Rodentia > Heteromyidae > Perognathus > Perognathus longimembris. The sequence continues at coordinate 45,490,489 of NC_063177.1, forward strand.
CAGGAGATTAATTCAAAAAGCCTTCATCAGCCTATCCAAGAGCATCAGTTCCTAGGAGCACAGTGACTACCCACATGGAACTTCAAACCCACTTTCCTGCACCAGTGTCTGCCCTGACATGCTTGCCATGTTGAAACTTAACAATACACAGGCGCTACTGAGCATGTGGGCCTCCCCATTCATGGCTCTCCTGGGGTAGGAGCACCCCAGCCCCAGATCCTGCTCTCAGAAATGTCCTTAAGACAACACTCAAGGGATTCCAACACTGGCTCTCTGCCAGGGGAAAGAACAAAATAACTATTGGGGGGGGGGGGGGGGTTTCTTTTGCCTTTCTCTTTCTTCTTAAAGGCGGGGAGGGTGTTTCTATTTTCCTTCCTTGTGTACCAAGTCCTCAGAGACCTCAAATAAACCCCTGAAAGCACTCACATTCACGTTAATGCAGTCAGAGGAGGAACTGTTTACACGTGGGGTGGATGGCTTTTTAAAGGCAATTGAAAAGTGAGATTCTTGCCTTCGATCCTAGCAGGATGTACTCATCTGTTGAGAAGTGAAGTTGAAAACAGGGTCTCCGTATGTAGCCCACACTGGCCTCCAACTCACAATCCTCTTGCTTCAGCTTCCTGAGTGCTGGAACTACAGGCGTGTACCACCACACGAAGCTAATATTGAGTTCTGAGGTCACGCTTCCAATAGATTCAAACAGGGACTATCTTCCATACCCCCTAGGTAGACCCAAAGTCAGAGTCCCTAAAGCTCTCCTTAGCTGGAGGCTGACCAGCAAACCTGCTGCACACATAAGGCTGAGGCATTTCATTTTCTCCCAGCAAGGGATCCCAGAAGAAGGAGACGTCGTAGACGTCGTAGATCCTCCTAGCTTCCAGTACAACAGCATTGTACCAGGAAGCAGGAGGCCTGGGCTCCACATGGACCCTGCCCTTGACTAAGAGGGATGACTAACAGACCAAAAGAACTGAGCCTTCCACAGAAAAGGGTTCTCCATAAAACGAAATGGCTCAACTATAAACTATTCCTTAATAAACAGCTCTTCCAAGTCTAAAGTTCTGGAGCCTAAATGCTTGCACTGAAGAGTGCGGCAAATTTCTTTTCAGAGACATCACCACCCTCCAAGTATCTTTCCCATTCAAAACTTTTTCCAACAGGCTTCTAACATACTTAGTTCAAAGGCAGCTACATTTAACACAAATAAGAGACGAGTCCTAGGAAGTTTTTAAATTAAAATGAATCCATTGAATGTTGCCTTCAAAAAATTAATTCTGGAACTGGGAATGTGGCTTAGCTGTAGAGTGCTTGCCTAGCATGCACAAAGCCCTGGGTTCAATGACTCTGCACATATATAGAAAAAGCCAGAAGTAGTGCTGTGGCTCAAATGGCAGAGTGCTGGCCTTGAACAAAAAAAAGCCAGGGACAGTGCTCAGGCCCTGAGTCCAAGCCCCAAGACTGGCAAAATTAACAACAACAACAATAATTCATTCTAAAGCTATTTTTCCCCTGTGCTGGGAATTGAACCCAAGGCCTCAAGCTTGGAAGACAAGTTTTCTACCCACTAAGCTACACCTCCAGCCATGGAACCAATGTTTTAAACAACCCCTACCCCCATCACCGTGATCTAGATGTAATTCAGCTTTATCTTCTTTAGTACTTACTCAGTTTCCCTCGAACTATGGAACATTTATAGGTTAAAATAAAGATAGAGGAGCTGGGTACCACCTGTAATCCTAACTACTCAGGAGGTAGACATTTAAGGATCAAGGTGCAAGCCAGCCAAGGAAGACAAATCCGAAACTTATTTCTAATTAATCCCCCCAAAAGTCAGAAATAAAGGTGTGGTTGAAGCAGTAGAGCACCATTTTAAACAGAAAAGGCTAAAAAGCTAAGCAAGAGCATGAGGCCCTGAGTTTAAGCCCCAATATTATACCTCCCCCCCAAAAAATGTTATGGGAATGGGGCCATGGCTTGATGATAGAGTACTAGGTTACAAGTCAGAGGCCCTGAATCCAAATCACAGTGCTCCAAATCAACCAATCAATCATGAAATAGCAGAAGGCAACGCTATCTGCTATCAAAGGCCTTTGACTTCTTGCAACCAAAAGCACTGGGTTTGAATCCCACTACCACACAGAAAAAATGAGGTAAATAATTTTTAAAAACACAACTAAAGAAACAGTAGAACTCTGTAACAATTCCAAGGTCTCTATTTCTTATGGCAGTTGACAGTTCTGACTTTTATGTGTATTCTACAAAGGATTTTTCTTTGTCCTGGATTAAAGGGGACTGACAACAAAAAGCTGAATCAGGAAACACAAATCATGACTGTCAGACCTAACACACACACACACACACACACACACACACACACACAGCCCAGTCACTAATCATGTGGCCTGGGTCCTGTTACTTAACCTTTCAGCACCTCCAAATGCTCACCTGCAAAATATGGCTAACACACTAGGCCCCCTAAGGCTCCTCTCCAGTAAAGGGGGTGGGGGAGGGAGAGGAGAGCAGATAGGGCCAGGGACACTGTCTGTACCCAAACACTGGCATTTGCTTCATTTGCAAAAACTCTGCTACTAATTAACTGTGGCCATTAAATAGAAACAGGTTCCAGAAGCTCCCAGAGGGTTGAAATGGGTCCAAAGTGAATGCAGAGTTGAATCTGAAGTCTCTCCATGAACTTCATCTCCCCCAAACAGTTAGATGGCTTCTCAGTTTTGAGGATTCAGACAGAAGAGTATACTGTGCAAGAGAGGTAGGGTGGAGATGGGGTGAAAGGGGGAGCATCTCCAACTGGTTCAGATTCTAGGGGTCTAAGAGCTAGCACATGAGGCCTATTATCTGCTTTGGTGGATTTTAATTCTCCCCTTTCCGGTCCTGGGGCTTGAACCCGGCGCCTGAATGCTGTCACTGAGCTTTTTGCTCAATGCTAACTAACTCTCTATCGCTTGAGCCACAACTCTCCTTCCAGCTCTTTGGTGGGTTAACTGAAGATGTGAGTCTCACAGACTTTCCTCTCTGGGCTGGCTTCAAATTATGATCCACAGCTCTTAGCCTCCTGAGTAGCTAGAATTACAGGCAGGAGCCATCAGCACCCACCTGGCTGGTGGATTTGAATAGCTTGAAACTTCTATTTACCCTATTGCAAAAAAAAACAAAAACAAAAAAAACAGCATATGACCTCACAGGCACTTAATCATGTTTATTTTAGCCCAAATGTATTAAATAATTTATAATTACACATCATCCTACAGGTGGAAGGTGATTTCACTGACTTTAATTAACAAAGGGCCTCCACCTATACCTCCTAGACCACTCAAATGTCATTACTTCTGAGTTAGGGGGGAGCGAAAGATGGAGAGGGAGAAAGAGGAGGGGAAAGAAGTGGGGGAGAGGTGGGGGGAGAGAAAGGGGGAAAGGAGGGAGAGAAGGAAGAGAGACAGATGACTCTGAACATTTAAGAAAGCCCAAGAAAAGAATCAACCTGAATAAAGAAATGTGAATGACCAAAGAGAAGATTCTAGAACTGGAATTGGGGCAGTGATGGTGAATTTCATGCAGCTTCAGATTGCAAACTCTTATCTAGACATCCCCCCCCCCCAGCACCTCCCCCCAGGTAGACCTGGTCCTGCCCAGAGGTGCGGGAAGGAGGGGGTCGGGAGTAAAGGGGTGGGGGTGGGGGGGAGCAGGAAGATCCGGGTAACCGAATGGCCCATCTCTGCCCCCCAGGGCTTCCACCCTTCTGCCCTCGACGCCAGCAAACTCCAAAGCTGGGAGTCGGGGGGGGGGGGGGGCAGGCAGGTGCCGCCCCGTCCCTCTCTCTCTCTCTCTCCCCGGCAGCCCTGGTCCCGGGCGGGGACAGGTTGTGTCACCTCCAGCCCGAGTGGATCTAGGCAGGCCCGGGACGGGAATGGGCCCCGGAGGTCGGCCACCCCGGGCGCGCGCCCCTCGCCCCTCGCCCCGCGCCCCCCCCCCGCCCCGGTGGCCGGCGGGCCGCGCGTCTGACCGCCCCCAGGCAACGTGTTCCCGATTCCCTACACCGTTCGCGTGTCGGGGTTCATTCGTGACCGCTCCGAGCCACACGCGCGATCGTGAGTGCCCAGTGGCCTCCATTGGCTTCCCGCCCCAGACTGCACCCCGATAAACCAATACTAAGCAGTTGGGAAGATAGAACCTCCCCCCCCCCCAAAAAAAAAAATGGAGAGGGGAAGCTGGGCCAGGAGAACCCCGCGGAGGCAGCTCGGGTCGCGGGTGCAGGGCCCCCCCATCCCCGCGCGGGGGACACCCCCCCCGGGTCCCCGCAGCGGCCGGCCGCGGGCCGAGGCCCCCCGGTCCGGGCACTGCGAGCTGGGGCGCCCCCCGGTGGCCGCGCCCGCCCCGGGCTCCCCGCCGCCGAACAAACGAGACCCGCAGAAAGTTTCCGAACCGGGCGAGCGGCAGCGGCAGCCGGCGGGTGGGCCAGGCTGCACCGGTGCGCGGGCGTGGCGGGAGCGGCGCCCGGAGTAGCGGCGGCCGGGAGATGCCGGGGGCCCAGACGGAGCCCCCTGCGCGCGCATGCACGCACCCCGCGGGGCTCCGGCGGGGGCTCCCCTCGGGGCTCGGGGCCTCCCCGGGGGCCGACCTTCCCGCCGAGGACGCGGCGGAGAGGCCAGGCCCGCGGCCGGGACGGGGCACCCTGCACCCCGGCTTTTGCGCGCGCCGGGGCGCTGGGGTTCGCTCTGTCTGTCTCCTCCATGGGAGGGAGGGGGCGCCTCGGGTCGTTGGGGCGCACGGTGCTTCCCCCCAACATTGGATTCTGGATGCACACCCCCCCCCCACGAGAGCCCACCTGGAGTCCCATCGCCCCACCCAATGTTCCCTCGGCTGCCGGGGGGACCCCGGGAAACCGCGGACACCGAGCCTCCAGGCTGGGGCAGCCGGGACCCCGCCGCGCACACGCACGCACACACACACACACACACACACACACTCGGGCGCGCACCCCAGGTTTTCCCGCCCCCCCCTCCCACCGCGGCGATCCCGGGGCGCCCCGGGAGCGGGCGAGGCCCGGCGCGGCGCCTACCTCGTCCACGGTGAGCGGCATGCAGATCCGGTACTCCTTCAGCAGCATGGTGCGGCCGAACCCGACCCCGCGGCGGGCGCCCGGGGGACCCCCGCACCGCACCGCACCGGCACCGCAGGGCGCTCCGAGCCCGAGCCCGGCGCTCAGCTCCTCGCTTCCCTCGGCCCGCACGAGACCATGTCAAGCTTCGAGTCCGGGTGTTCGAGGCTCCCCCCTGGTCTCCTTCCTGGCCCGGGGCCGATGCTCCCGGGAGCCGAGGGGTTGCAAAGTCAGCCGGAGAAGGAGGGAGACCCGCGGCGGTAGGCGCGGCCGCAGATCAGGACATGCCCGGTAGCGGGCGAGGGAGGGGAGGAGGGGAGGGAGGGAGGGAGGGAGGGAGGGAGGGCGGGCGGAGGGGGAGCGGGCGGAGGGGGGAGAGGGAGGGAGGGGAGAGAATTCCACAAATGAAAACAAACGCACGGAGTCTCCGCTCGCGCGCCTCGGGGAGCGGCGCGCGGCCGGGCGGCCGCCCCTGCCTCCTCCCCGGCGGGTCCCCGGGTCCCCGAGCCCCCGGATCGCGTCCGCAGCGGGGCCGGGGACGCCGACTTCCCAGACAAAGGCCGGCCCGGCCCCTCGCCCGGGCCCGGGAACTGGATTTCCTGCGCGGCTTTTTGTTTTTCTGCAGGCGAGTCCCGGAGCCTCCGGGGGCTCGAGTACGCCAGCCCAGGGGCAGCCGCCCAGGCCGCTCGCCGCCGCCCGGCCCAGGGGCCCCGGGCGCTTCCGAGCCGGGCCGCGCGGGGGGCCAGGCGGGGCTCGGCGCGGGCGCGGGGCGCGTCCCCCTCCCCGGGCCCCCGGAGCCGCCGCCCGCGCGTGTGCGGCCGCCTCGCCGGGGCTGGGAGTCGGCGCCGAGCCGCGGGGCTCCGGGCCGGGAGGTGGGCGCGGGCGAGGCGAGCGCCGCCCGGCTGACATCAGCTGCGGCCGCGGCGGGGAGGGCGGCCCCGGCCGGCCAATGGGGACGCGGCGGAGAAGGTGCCGGATTTAAACACCGCGGCGAGGCTCTCCGGAGCTGCGGGCCGGGTGGGCCGGGCGGCCGGCCTGCGGGCGCCGGGGAGGACCCCCCCCCCCCTTACCCTTCGGGAAGCTTTCCCTTTCCAAGATGCTCAAATGTCCCTTGGCCTTTGGGGGGCGGGGGGCCGGGAGGAACGACTGATCCCCTTGGGGAAGTGATGAGATCTAACAGCCTGGGGTCGGCCGACCAGGGGTCCCGGAAAACCGAGAAATGCAAGCAAGGCCAAACAACACCGAAGCACGCACCGAAATAGGCGGAGGGGGGATAGAAATTCTAGCCACTCAAGAGGCTGAGATCTTAGGATCCTGGTTCGAAGCCAGCCTGGGCAAGAAAATCACAAGGGGAGACTCACTTCCAATTAACCAGCAAGAAGCTGGAAGTGGTGCCGTGGTTCAAGTGGTAGAGCACCAGCCTTGAGCCAAACCACTAAGGAACAACAAAAAAAGGAGAGGAAAAGAAAAAGGAAGGAACAAAGAGAGACACAAAGAAGGGAAGGAAGGAAGGAAGGAAGGAAGGAAGGAAGGAAGGAAGGAAGGAAGGAAGGGAGGGAGGGAGGAGAGAGCATATGCCAGATGCCCCATTACCTCTTCCAGGCCTTGGGCTCTGCAGTCCCACTGCAGGCTCCCAGAACAAAGAGAATAGGTTTTCATGTCAGCACTCTTAAGTTCAAAAAGTCACAGTGAAATGTCAATGAAATGCCTGGCGTGTTGGTATTTCATCCATATTAAACAGATCTCTCGTTTTAACCACAAGAAGCACATTCTTCAGTTACTCAGGAAGCTGCATGTAACTTGCTGAAGTCTGGTTTTCATTTGTCTGGCTTTTTTTTTTTTTTTGAGCTTGTTTTTCTGAAAAGTTGCTGATGAAATATGCATGGTTGCCTGTGTGCGAGTAACGTGTAAGCATCATCTTTAAAAATGATTCTCTAGAGACCTGCAGCTGCTCCTTGAAGCTTGCATTGGGAAATACAGATGTCTCAATATTCCAGGATTTAAAATGATGATTACTAAGTGATTACTAAGCCACCAACCAATGTAAAGACGAGGGCTTGTCTCAAAAGTCATACAGATGGCTGGAATGAATTGAGAACTATATGAACATGATACAAAGCCTGCTAGGAAAAATGACACTCTATATCCAGCTTATGTTTTAGTGAAAACTATTTTCTAGATAAATGCTTCCAAGAGTTGGCTTGGAAGTATTCATAGCAACTAATTAAAACTAAACTGAATTCCTCGAGGTGGAAGAATCTAAATCTGATACTAGAGTGTGGAAGATAAACACATTGAAAGTCTGTGATACGAAAGGAGCTCAAGCTGTTTTCCTTTCCTACTCCTTTTTGAACTCAAGGCCTTGCATTGTTCAACTTGCTTGCTCAGCTAGTGTCTTCCCACCTGAACCACACCTCCAGTCCCACTTTTTACTGGTTATTTTGGTGTCTAGACAACTTTTAGGGCCAACCTCCAAACGTGATCCTCCTGATCTCAGCCTCCTGAGTAACTGGGATTACATCTTTTTTCCTGCTTCTTACTTGGAAATAGGTGGAGTGAGTGGCTTTGATCTGGGTACCCTCATGTCTTGGCAAAGGTATGGAGAGGACACCATGAACACACACGTACACAGAACATTAGACTGGGGGTCTGAGCTCTAGACCTAGCTGTCTAGATCTTTCATATCTCAGCTACTCAGGAGGCTGAGATCTGAGGATCATGGTTTGAAACCATCCTGGACAGATCAAACCAAGAGATTCTTATCACCAATAAACTACCAAAAAGCTGCCAAGTGGAGGTATGGCTTAAGGGCCAGCCTTGACCAAAAAAGCTAAGGGACAGTGCCCAGGCCCTGAGTTCCAGTCCTACTTTTCTTGTCCTCTCTCTCTCTCTCTCTCTCTCTCTCTCTCTCTCTCTCTCTCTCTCTCTCTCTCTCTCCCTCGGACACACACACACACACACACACACACACACAATTAAAACCTGCTTAGTGATATCTATGGCTCACTTGGCAGGAGTTTCAAAGGCTCTGACTCTCCTGTTTTCCTCATCAACCCATTACCAGCCCTACTCCAGGCAAATGAGACAAGCCGGTCATCATTCTCTGCCTCATTCCTTCACAGACTCCCTCTCCCCCAGCCCGGCCCATCACACTGTTTTTTAATCCAGGTATTGACAATCTGGTTTTTTTTGAAAATGAGTCTGATGGCAGTGTACTGAAAAAGTTAGCCCAAGATACCAGAGGCAGGAGGTCATTATACTGTTATCATCACTCGGAGACATATGGGGAGGGTCTGGACTAGACAGTGAGTGAAGAAAAGAAGAATTTAAAGTATCTTGGCAAGAACTGGGAATGGTTAGTGTTCACTACTATCATGCTTGAGAAGATGGGGGAAAAGTGTAGGGAGTGGAGTCATTCATAAGTCATTCACTCCAAGGAAGGAGCGCCATCTACTGGTCAAGAGTGGTTTCTTAAAATTATCAAGTCCCTGTGGTTATGGCCACAATTGTACCTTTGTTGTCTTTGTATCTAGTTACAAAGAACCTTAAAGGTGATCGTAGTAACTGCCCATTAATAATGAGAAACATGTATTCAATGGTTATCACATAAAAGTAAAGGTAGGGAACACACACACACACACACACACACACACACACACACACACACACACCAAAAGAGTAAAGTTACCACAGAGAAGGAAAATGAACAACAAACTGTGTCTCTGTGGTACCCTCTGAAGGCAGTAGTTCTCAGAATACAAGCTAGGTGGTCCTATCAAAATCATGAGCTTTTCTTTTATGATGTGGGTTGCTCTGCAGAACATTCTCAGGGCCTGACAAATGCTAGGAAAGTGTTTTTGTTTGTTTGTTGGTTTTGGTCATAGGGCTTGAACTCTGGGCCTGGGCGCTGTCCCTGAGCTCCTCAGCTCAAGGCTAGCGCTCTACCACTTGAGCCACAGCGCCACCTCCAGTTTCCTGGTGGTTAATTGGAGATAAGAGTCTCATGGACTTTCCTGCCTGGGCAGGCTTTGAACTGGGATCTTCAGATCTCAGCTTCCTGAGTAGCTAGGATTGCAAGCATGAGCCACCAGTGCGCGGCTGGGAAGGGCTCTTTCACTGGGCTAAACCCTTAATAAGTGCAGCCAGGCTGTCCCAGAACTGGAGACCCTCCCTGCCTCTCTTGCTTTTCCGCTGATTGACTGCCTGGGCAGAAAGAAAGACAGACAGAGGGGAGAGAAGAAGGGAGGGAGGAAGGAAAGGGAAGGGAGGGGCTTGTTTACATAATCAGCCTCCATATACATAGTTGTAGACCTAGCCCTAAGTGTCCTACCTGTTGTCTGGTGCTGAAACTCAGTGGTCAGCCTCCTGGAGGGTGGGGGGGGACAAACCATTCCTTCCCAATGGCAGCTGCAGGCCAGAACACAGCATAAGGGCATGTGTGAGCAGAGGCAGATGATCAAGAAACAGCTACTCCACGTAGGCAGGTATCGACTCCGAGTTCTGAATCTCAGCACTGTTGACTTGTTGGGGTAGGTAAGTCTTCATTGTGGGATGTGTAGTAGCATTCCCGGCCTTGTCTATTGGATGTACCAACTCTTCAGAATCCGGCACTGTTGGGGTGGGTGGATGAGCGCTATTATCTAAATGTCTCATTATTCCAAGGCCAAGATTCTGGAGAAACTTGCAGCTGTAGAACAAGAATTAAGAGAAGCTATAAAAATAGACCACAGGCTGGGGGCCTGGCTCAAGTGATAGAGCGCCTGCTTAACAAGAGTAACATGCTCCCAGCCCTTTATTTGTATTTTGTTTCTGAGAAAGTGTTGTGCTAAGTTTGCCCAGGCTGGGTCTTGAACTCATGATCCTCTTAGTCTTTCAAAATAGCTGGTGTGTGTGTGTGTGTGTGTGTGTGTGTGTGTGTGTTGTACATACTCACACACTGAATTCCCTGTATGTCTGATTTTGTTTGGTTACTAAGCAAATGTTAAATGTTTTGTTAATAAAATGACAGAAAGCGAATCCCAAGGTAATAGTTACTTGTGGAACATTCATCGGGCCTCTGTTAAATACACAGAATGTCTTTGATGTGGAATTACTTGCAACTATGTAGTAAAAGCCCATAAAATATAAATGAATTGACAATAATGTGGTACAAATTGCTTCACATAGAAAAAAATCCTGAAGTTCTGTGGCCAAAGGTATAGTTGTTTGTAAATGAAGCCAATTAATTATGAAAGAAATCAAAGCTTTACTTAGATTTTTGTTTCTGTTTTTCAGAAACTGTCAAAACAAGTGGAAAGCAAAATGGAAAAAGAGAATAGGCCAGACACTAGTGGCTCACACCTGTAATCCCAGCTACTCAGGAGGCTGAGAACTGAGGATTGTGTTTCAAAGCCAGTCCAGGCAGAAAAGTCCCTGTGAGACTCTTATCTCCAATTAACCATCAATTGAACCACCAGTTCAAACCCCATTACCGATGGGGTGGGGGGTGGGGGAACTGGAAAATCGCTAGAATATACTGAGATTAATCAAAGGCCTAAATTTTCTTTTTTTTTTATTCCTGAGTGGTGGTACTGGGACTTGAACTCAAGGCTTTGTGCCACAGCTGCTTCTCAAGCTTTTTGCTAGCCAGAGATAAGATTCAGATTTGCCTGTCAAGGCTCACTTCAAACTAAGATAGTCAGATCTCAGCCTCCTGAGTACAAATTAGGATTACAGGTGTGGCCACTGATGCCTGGCAAAAGGCCTACATTTCCAAGTCTTAATCATGTGCAGAATGACCTAGAAGATAGGACAGTGTTAGAACCACTGCACTACTGTGCTGGTTCCTCATTTCCTCCTGGGACTCTCAAGTCTAACACTGGCCCATTTGGGGGGAGGAAAAAAAGACAATCTAGGGGTTGGGGGCATAGATCTGTGACATGTGAAAAGCCATAGGTTCAATGTCCAGGAAAAGGAAAGGAAAGAAAAGAGAGAAGAAAACTTGGACCCAGTATTCTGTTTATACTATGAGACAATACATAAACTTTACCCATTGGAGAGGAAGCTTAGAGATGAAGGAAGATATTACCTTGAGCCTGAGGGTCCTTTAAGAGAAAGTAACCATGTCACCCCAATTTAGAGTTTGTTATAGCAAAATATATGTGATCTAGCGTCATCACTTGATGTCTGCACAGATCTGGAAATAGAGTTTCTTAACTGGATAGCACCGTAGAGACATAATGTACTTTCTTTTTCTTTTGCCATTCACTGGGTTTAAACTCAGGGCCTGGGTGCTGTCCCTGAGCATCTTTTGCTCATGGTGAGCACTCTACCACTGGAACCACTGCACCACTTCTAGCTTTCTCTGAGTAGTTTATTAGTGATAAGAGTCCCACAGGCTTTCCTGCCCCAGCTGGCTTTGAACAGAGATCCTCAGATCTCAGCTTCCTGAGCAGTGAGGATTACAGGTGTGAGCCACCAGCAACTGGCTGTTTTTTATTTTGTTTTGTTTGGGGTTTTTTTTTCGCCAGTCCTGGGGCTTGGGACTCAGGGCCTGAGCACTGTCCCTGGCTTCTTTTTGCTCAAGGCTAGCACTCTGCCTCTTGAGCCACAGCACCACTTCCAGCTTTTTCTGTTCATGTGGTGCTGAGGAATTGAACCCAGGGCTTTATGCATGCTAGGCAAGCATTCTATGGCAAAGCCACATTCCCAGCCCACAACTGGCATGCTCCCTCTCTGTCTCTCTGTCTCTCTGTCTCTCTCTGTCTCTCTCTCTCTGTCAGTCTGTGTGTGTGTGTGTGTGTCTCTTTCATGGAATGTTTTAAATGCTACCAAAGAGCAAATAAGGTAACTGTGTTTACTGTTAAACTGTGTAGCGGGGGAGGGGTATAGCTCCGTGGCTATGCACTTACTTAGCACCCACACGCTGTTCCATCCCAGCACTGAAAAAATATCCACTCCCCAGTTTACAGCTGGGTACGATGGCGCAAGCTTGTGTTCTTAGTTACTTGGGCGGCAGAGATCAGAGGCCAGTCCAGGCATAAAGCAAGAACCTACCTGAAAACTAATCAGTGCAAAAAGAGCTGACTCCAGTAGTAGAGCACCTACCAAGCAAATACAAGGTTCTGAGTTCAAACCTCAGTGCCACCAAGAAAGAAAAAGTGTTTAAAAAATATTGGAGTTGAGCTGGGCACTGGTGGCTCACACCTGTGATCCTAACTACTCAGGAAGCTGAGATCTGAAGACCCCAGTTCAAAGCCAGCCCCAGCAGGAAAGTCTGTGAGACTCTCCAATTATCCACCAGAAATTGGTTATCTCTAATTAACCACCAGAAAACTGGAAGTGGCGCTGTGGCTCAAGTGGTAGAGCACTAGCCTTGAGCTGAAGCACTCAGGGACAGCACCCAGGCCCAGAGTTCAAGCCTCATGACTGACAAAAAAATTGGAGTAATTATAGTAAACTAAATTATGATTCCCGAAGATATCAAGTTCTGACCTCTGGTCTCTGAAAACACTGCTTTATATGGAAAAGGGATCTTTGCAGATGTAATCAAATTAAGAATTTTGATCTGAGGAGGCCATTTCACATTATCTATATGCACCCTAAATATAGTCATTAGTGTGTGAACAAGAGAGAGGAAGGGCTGGAAATGTTGTGTAGCAGTAGAGCTTGTCTACAATGCATGAAGCCCTGGGTTCGATTCCTCAGCACCACATACACAGAAAAAGCCAGAAGTGGCGCTGTGGCTCAAGTGGTAGAGTGCTGCTAGCCTTGAGCAAAAGGAAGCCATGTACAGTGCTCAGGCCCTGAGTTCAAGCCCTAGGACTGGCAGAAAAGGGGGGAGGGAGACTTGACATCCACAGAAGAGGAGAAGACAATGTATCTGGCAAGGCAGAAGGCTGAAATGCTGCTGCCACAAGCCAAGGGAATGCCGGCAGCCACCAGCAGTTGGGAGACACAAAGAATGCATTGTCCCCTGGAGCCTTCAGATGGAATGGGTCCTGTCACATCTCTATTTCCCTCAGTGATACTGCTTTCTGTGAGAAAATCAGCTGCTGTTGTTTTAAGCTACTATTTGTTAACAAGAGAAAACAAATTTCATTATTTTTGTTGACTCTGCTTGCTATAAAGATGCTCCTCAACTTATGATATGGCTATGTCCTGATAAGCTCATCATAGGTTGAAAATAGGGTTAAGCCTGGTTCACACCTGTAATCATAGCTACTCAGGATGCTGAGATCTGAGGATTGTGATTCAAAGCTAGCCTGAGAAACAAAGTCCATGAAACTCTCATCTCCAAGTAACCACCAAAAAAGCTGAAAGTAGAGCTGTGGTAGAGAGCTAGCCTTGAGCTAAAAAGCTAAGGACAGGACCAAGTCCTTGAGTACACACGTACACAGACACACACACACACACACAATAGGTTTGGTCAAAAATGGATGTGGTGGTTCATGCCTATATTCACAGCACTTGGGAAGTGTGAAGTGGAAGCAGAAAGATTGCAAGCTGAAGGTCAGCCTGGGCTATTGAATGAAACACTATATTAAAGGAGAAAAAGCCATTTAACATGCCTAACCTTCCCCACATTGTAAGGTAACAACACAGCCCAGTGAAGGCAGCTGAGCTTCCTGATCCGTGCTCCCTGGGACCCCTGGCTGGGGAGAGGCACTGAGCCGCACACCCCACCCTAGGAAAAAGATCACTAGTCAGAATTCAAACAATTCCTACTGAATGGATGTCGCTTTCACACCATCTCAAATTTTAAAAAAATCAAAATTGAAGAATCATCATTCTGGGACCCTTTAGATAGAACTGCATTTGGCAGGAGGTAATTTCAACACAAGATTTACTCCAAAGATAAAGTACAATGTCATTTTCTCTACAAAGTGATTCACAACCGGCTTTTCAACAGTAATTCCCCTAATTGCCTCCTAAATAGGCAATTCACAACAACAAATATAACATTTCAGGAACATTTCCATAAGGTTTTAGATACTATCAATTCAGTAATAATTCCCAACTTAGAATCACTAGCCAGTACTACTACTACTACTTCTTCTTCCCCTTCCCCTTTCTCTTCCCCTCCCCCTCCCCCTCCTCCCTCTCCTCTTCCTCCTCCTCCTGTACTAGGGCTTGAACTCAGGGTCTAGGTGCTATCTTTCAGCTTTTTCTGCTCAAGGCTTATGTTCTATCACTTGATCCACACCTCTAGCTCTTTGGTAGTTAATTTGAGATAAGAGTCTCACAGAACTTTCTGCACAGGCTGGCTTCAAACTGTGATCCTCAGACCTCAGCCTCCTGATTCACAAGGATTACAGGCATGAGCCACTCCTGGATATCCAATGGGCACCCCCCACTGCATCTGGTGGAGGAGGGGGGCTACTTCTTGCCTGGCTTCCCCGTAAGCTGTTGCATCTCCACCCTTGCAGACACATGGGTCAAAAATCTCACAAACAGGGCTGGGGATATGGCCTAGTGGCAAGAGTGCCTGCCTCATATACATGAGGCCCTGGGTTCGATTCCCCAGCACCACATATACAGAAAATGGCCAGAAGTGGCGCTGTGGCTCAAGTGGCAGAGTGCTAGCCTTGAGCAAAAAGAAGCCAGGGACAGTGCTCAGGCCCTGAGTCCAAGGCCCAGGACTGGCCAAAAAAAAAAAAAAACAAAAAAAAAAATCTCACAAACATAGTTAAACCTTCTCCTCACACATCCATCCATCAGCCAGTCCTATCTTCTGAAGGTATCAGGGACCCATCCACCCTGTACTACCCACACTGCCCCCACCCATCTGACTCTTAAGTTCCACACAATTTTGTCACCAAGCAGCATCCAATACCCAGACTGAATTTTTTTTAACTTTTTTTTATTTGTTTTGTTTTTGTTGCCAGTCCTGGGGTGTGGACTCAGGGCCTGAGCACTGGCCCCGGCTTCTCTTTGCTCAAGGCTAGCACTCTGCCACTTGAGCCACAGCTCCACTTCTGGCTTTTTTCTATATATGTGGTTCTGAGGAATTGAACCCAGGGCTTCATGTATACGAGACGATCACTGTACCACTAGGCCATATTCCCAGCCCCCAGACTGAATTTTTAAAGCAGTGCGGGGAATTGAACCAACATCCCCACGAGTGCTAGGTAAGTACTCTACCCCTGAGCCACACCTCTCGTCCCAAACTGACCCTTTTAATATGTAAGTCAGTTCCTCCTGGCTTCCCATCTCATTCAGGTTAGAATTCAAGCTCTCATAATGGCTAAACTTTCCTAAGCCACAGCTCCTACAATTCCAGCCCTCATTCATTCCACTCTGCAGAGCTCAGAGGGATCCGATCTGGTTCTCCATCTATCCATCTGACTGTGCTGGCTCCTGGGTTCTTGGGCCTGCTGCCCACTCCCCACCCAAGGCATCTGTGAGAAGGGTCCCCTGATTTACTTAGTTTGGGTAGGTTCAATTGCTTATCCCCTCCCCATTCTGGCATATATTTACATGGTTAGTTTCGGCCTTTTGTCCATTGAAATGTTTGTTTCATTGAGGCAGCAACATTGGACCCAATGTGCAAAGCATTTGTAAGCCCAAGTCTCCTCTCCCATCGCTTAGCATGCTCCTTTCCTAAGCAACACTAGGCCGGTCTAGTAAGGGCAGTAAATAATCAGCCTCCACACCCTTTACCTTGAGATAGCACTCCTTTGGGGCACTTAAAACCATATAAGGCAACTGTTACAGGGTTAGAAATGTTATGGGGTTCAAGGGAGGGGATTTCCCCATCCCTCCAAGAGTCCACCATTCAGAGACAGTCTCAAGCAAAAAGATGGGTTTCTTGGGGAAGCAAAACACAAACTGTCTGGCCAGGGACGTAGCACAGACTCGGGACCTGAAACTACACCAGTGAAAAGCAGGCTAACCGGCCAGGGACACAGTGTAGACTCGGGAGCTGCCACCATGACCCGAACAGTCCTCAAATTGGGGTTTATAAAGGTAAAAGCGTAGTACAGATGTAGGGGCTTGATGCAGGGGGTAGAGCATGCAATAAGTTCACAGATGTAGGAGGTTGACAAAGGAGACAGAGCACGCAACAAAGAAACGTGGCACAGGTGTAGGAAGTTGACACAAGGGGGTAGAGCAAATAACAAGTTGAGCAAGCCATTTACAGAAGCAGAATTTGGGGGTCAGGTTGACCTAATAATGAAGATGGAGTCAACTCTATTCCCCCCCAGCATTTCCTACCATGTTTCCCTAATCAAGATGGAGTCAGCTCTACAACAGCAACAAGATCTCTTTAGAGTGACCTTCAGGCCTGGGCAGCTGCAGGACCCTTACCTACCATTTGGGCAGCAGCCATAACTCCACGGCTCACATGATGAAACCCCTAGTCTACATGTCCATGTGAGGTCTCTGCCTCCAAGACCTCCTAGACAACAAATGGCACTTCTCACTTCTCCCTGGTGAGAAGGGGTCTTGCCAGTCCCTTTGCTGGCAATAAACTTTTCCTGTGTTCTTCTGTACCTGGATGTCCGTGTGGTTTCTGGCAATGTCTAATATATTCTAACAGCATTGGTATGCAAAATGTGTCGGATACCAAACGTAGTAATAAATGTGCAAATCATTTTTAATAATAAGGTGCTCTACTAAACTCCATTTCCTTCCTTGCTTGCCAGTCCTGAGTCTTGAACTCGGGGCCTGAGCACTGTTCCTGGGCTTTTTTGTTTGTTTTGGTCAAGGGGATTGAACTCAGGGCCTGGGTGATGTCTCTGATCTTTTTCACTCAAGGCTAGCACTCTACCACTTTGAGCCACAGCTCCGCTTCTGATTTTCTGATGGTTCATTAGAGATAAGTCTCACAGACTTTCCTGCCCGGCCTGGTATCCAACCGCAGTCCTCAGATCTCAGCCTCCTGGGTAGCTAGGATTACAAGCCAGAACCACCAGCACCTGACCCCAGAGGATGCAAAGGATAAGAAAATTTGTACGATGCTTAGGAAACTCAAATAGCTTCACACATATGATCTGGGTTGATTCTCACAAGAATCCCACAGAAATAAACAATCAAATGTCGTCCTAAGGACTTGTCCAACAAACTCGATGGCTTAGAATAAAAACAAAAGCAAGGGCTGGGAGTATGGATTAGTGGTAGAATGCTTCCTGAAGTGGCACTGTGGCTCAAAGGGTAGAGTGCTAGCCTTGAGCAAAAAGAAGCCAAGGACAGTGCTCAGGCCCTGAGTTCAACCCCAGGACAGGCAAAGCAAAACAAAACAAAACAACAACAACAAAAAAACCCAAAACAAAAGTTCTCTTGCTTTTTCCATTTCTGAACCTTTCTTCTCTCAGAAACCCCACAGGTGAAGCCACCAAGATCTCCAACTAGATAACACCTTCGAACTCTTTTCTCCAAGGTTTATTTCCTCCGTGAGAAAATCCGAGGCCTAAGGAAAGTTAGGCGGCTTGCCCACGGTCGTGAGAGTCGCTCTTCTCACCACCCACTGGAGACGAGTGTGGGGTTCCCAGAGACCACACCGCACTGGGCAGCGGGGACCAGCGGCGAGCCCCGCCCTCCGCCGCCTCGGCCCCGCCCTCCGCCGCCGCGGCCCCGCCTCCGGCCCGCCCCTAGAGCTGTCCGCGGCAGTGCCTGACTGGTAGCAGGCTCCGGGGACCTCGAGGGGTCCTTCTCGCGGATGCCCAACGCGCTGCCTGCGCTGGTTCCGCGGGCGACTTCCGGTGTGAGTGAAGAGTGGTGGCGGAGGCGTAGAGGGACAGTGGGGGACGCTCAGGCCAGGACCATGGCGGACGGCGGCTCAGAACGGGCTGATGGGCGCATCGTCAAGATGGAGGTGGACTACAGCGCCACAGTGGACCAGCGCCTGCCCGAGTGCGAGAAGCTTGCCAAGGTGAGGGGAGGCCGGGTGGCTGTTGGCGGGCGCCAGGGGCTGAGTCACGGCGCAGATCCTGCCTAGGCCTCGGGGCCTGCGGGCTGGG
Organism: Perognathus longimembris pacificus; assembly: GCF_023159225.1. Lineage (NCBI taxonomy): Eukaryota > Metazoa > Chordata > Mammalia > Rodentia > Heteromyidae > Perognathus > Perognathus longimembris. The sequence goes on from NC_063177.1 coordinate 45,508,543, forward strand.
GCGCCCCCATTGCCTGCCCTGCCTAGGCCTCGGGGAGCCCGCGGGCTGGGGCGCCCCGGCTGCCTGCCCAGCCCTGTTTAGGCTTCCTGCAGTAAGAGACCCCCAGGTCTGCCCGCGAGGGACCCTTGCAGAAGGAGCACGCTTGTGCTTACAGGTTCCCAAACACCCCAGGGGGTCGCTTCTTCTGCCCCGTAGAAGTTGGGGGCTCCCTCTTTCTCAAGTTTAGGTTTCCCAGGTAGGTTCAGGCCATTCCACCCTTCAGTTAGATCCGCGAGTTTGGTTCAGTGTCTGTTAGCAAAGTTGGCTTGTGTCGTGAAACAGGTTGGAAATCAGGGCAGTTTGACTGATCCTTAACTGGAAGAGGAGTTAAAAAGGTGGTGGTGCACACCCATCCTGCTTCCAGGACCCTTGTCCTGGAGGAGATAGTGAGCGGAATGAATTAATCCCAGTCATGCATCTTTTGTTTTTTGCCAGTCCTGGGGCTTGAACTCAGGGCCTGAGCACTGTCCCTAGCTTCTTTTTGCTCAAGGCTAGCACTCAAACTACTTGAGCCACAGTGCCACTTCCGGCTTTTTTCTTCTATATATGTGGTGCTGAGGAATCGAACCCAGAACTTCATGTATAGGAGGCGAGCACTTTACCACTAGGCCATATTCCCAGCCCTCCAGTCATGCATCCTAATGCGCCACCCAAGTGGAAAGTGTGTTTGTTCTCTCACTCCCTGGCTCTCTCTTCTCGCCTCTCTCCTTTCTGTCTTGTGCCGATGTTGGGGCTGTAACTCAGGGTTGCGCTCTAGCTTGGCTTTTTGCGTCCAAAACAGGAGCTCCACCACGAGCCACACCTCCCCATACAGCTTTTTGCTAGTTAATTGGAGATAAGAGTTTTGGGGATTTTTCTGTCTGGGCTGGCTTTGACCTGCAGTCCTCAGATCTCAGCCTCTTGAGTTAGCTAGGATTATAGATAGGAGCCACAGGCACCTAGCAGGTGTTCCTTCTTATTACTGGCAACAAAAAGCAGATGTTGGGATTGGGTCTCCATGTTGGGAATAGAGAAAGTGCACACAGTCACCTAATAGAGATGTAATAAGCAGTAGCTCAATCTCGTATCTTCCATGGAATTGGATTTATTAATTCTTTTGCAGTGTTAGGCCTTGAACTCAAGGTCTGCACACTCAACCCCCGAGTTACATCCCCACCCTTCCACATGGAATAGAAACTTAGTGAAAGAAAATATTTTGATGCCTTGAGTCAAACAACTTTGTATATCATTTTACACGAAGAAACCAAGGCTCAGAGTAAATTGCTCCAGTTACAGTTGGTCATCACTGGAATCCAGGATTCAAAACTTCAGGTTGCCTCTTTAAAGGGGGATGGGCACTTGCGGACTCAGCAACCATCCTGGTGCTAAGGATTACACCCAGACTTCCTCGAGGAATTCCATCACAAATACATACTGTTCATTTGGTTGTGTTCACTGCAAGTCTTGTCATTGTTCCTTAGGGATCTTACTGCGTAAGGATATTGCAGCATAGTACATAATTCATAGGCAAAAGGAACATTAAGAAACGTGTCACATCTAGTTCTTAGAATGAAACCTTTTTAATGCTTTTTTTTTTTCAGAACTTAATGGGGGCTTTACGAAACAGGGCTGAGATGTCAACTTCAATAAGTGGATCTGTACTTTTGAGGTTCAGTATGGTTGTTGAGAACAACAAGTTCATATCTGAGTTTATAGCAGTCAATGTAAAGAAACATCCATTCATTGAGGTGGAAAAACTCAGATGCCTACAGTATCAGGCAGATAACAATAGCCGGCATTTATTACGTTCTCTGTTTAGTGCTGTGTACTCTTAAGTGCTTATGTGCACTAATTCATTGATCTTCACCTCAGCCCTGATCTTGTTTTGTAGACAAGGAAACCGGGACTAGGAAACATTGAGTTGCATGGTCAACAGCTAGTAATGTAGGGAGCCAGAAGTAGAACCAAGGAGAATATCCACTTGAGTATCCACTTGTTCTGCCCAGAAAGGCAGATGTAATGAGAACATCAGTCTCTGAGCTTTGCCTAGGGCGCAGATCTCTACTCTGTGCCAGTTGGGAATGAAGGTGGTTCTTTGTCAATGCTGCTAATTTTCAGAGAGAAGCCAGAAATATGGATTCTTGTATGAAATGCCTTAATATTTAGAGACTGGATACTTACCTACCTTGAAGTGGTAGTTGAACCAGGCACTGCTGGCTCACACCAGTAATCCTAGCCACTCAGGAGGCTAAGACCTGGGGATCACAGTACAAAGCCGCCTGGGCAGGAAAGTCCATGAGACTCTTACCTCCAGTTAAGTACCAGAAAATCAGAAGTAGAGCTGTGACTCAAGTAGTAGAGTGCTAGCATTGAGCATAAACGCTAAGGGACAGTGCTCAGACCTTGAGTTCAAGCCCCATGACTGACAACAACAAAAACAAGTACAGCTGTTTCTAAAACTGAGATCTGGAAGGGAAAAAAATCTTCCTTTTATCGATATCTTGTGATAGATTGTAGGCTATTGTGTACAAGACCTAGCTAGTAGGACTGGGGCAGGTGGCTCATGCCTGTAATCCCAACTACTCTAGAGGCAGAGATAAGGAGGAGCTCAACTCAAGGCCAGCCTGAGCAAAAAGTTAACAAGAATCCATCTCAATCAGTAAGCTAAGCTTGGTGTTACATAACTATAATCCTAACTACTTGAGGGCATAGGTAGGATAATTGCAGTGCTAGGCCAGCCTTCTGAGCAAAAGTGCTATCTGAAAGGTAACATTCTTTTTTTTGTTTGTTTGTTTGCCAGTCCTGGGGTTTGAACTCACACCTGAGCACTGTCCCTGAGCTTCTTTTGCTCAAGGCTAGCACTACCACTTGAGCCACAGCGCTCCACTTCTGGCTTTTTCTGTTTATGTGGTACTAAGGAATTGAACCCAGGGCTTCAAGCATGCTAGGCAAGCACTCACTCAACCACTAAGCCACATTCCCAGCCCAAGAGAGCATTCTTTCAGATCCTACCTGAAAGAAAAAAATACAAAAGAAAGTCCTAGCCAGGGCTAGATGCTCCATGAAGTATGAAGATTGTTAGATAAAGCTCCTGCTCTCATGTAGCATAAAATCTGTACGGGAGAAAAAAAAATCTATAAGAAAGTCAGCTCTGCAGCGACGTATGTCGTGTTGCAGGCATGCCATTAGAGCTGCCCCGTGGTACGTGCTGTTATTATGCTCCCTTCTCTGAAGACGAAAGGCAGACCAGCTACAGAGGTTTTTACCCATCCACTCTAGTGCTTCGTGACTGGCATATGAGGAACCACATGATCCATCCTAACACTTTTTACGTGTGTGTGTGTGTGTGTGTGTGTGTGTGTACACAAACGAGTATGTACATGTGTGCATCCCCTCCCCCTAGTCCTGGGGCTGTCCCTAAGCTGCTTTTTGCTCAAGACTAGCACTCTACCACTTGAGCCACAGCACTACTTCTGGTGTTTTCTGTGTATGTGGTACTGAGGAATCGAACCCAGGGCTTCATACATGCTAGGCAAGCACTCTACAACTAAGCCACATTCCTAGCCTGTCTTTTAACTTGTATTGAGGAGTTGGGCATCTAGACAGAGCCTTTCCAAACTGCGTGGTTCACAGCAGGTCTTAACCCATGGGGTTTACTTCTGCTGATGACTCACCATGTGAAATATAAAAGTTTACCACCAGCAGCTTTACTAAAAGACTTCTAAGAAGTTGGCTTTAAATTTCAACTACTTTAACTTCTGTTCTCTTCTTGTTCAGTTAGCACCTCATTAACAAGATTGGAGCGATTGAAAGCCTTGGAGGCCGCAGGCATACAGGACTTGGAGACCCCGCATGGGGTGAGGCTGGGTACTCACTAGTCATCTGCCTTATTTGCAGCATTCTCTAGTGAGGATAATGAGTCTCAGAAGGCACCCATGTGGGCATGTCACTCTGGTCGCTCTTGCTGGCTTGTTAACTCTGAGGTGGGGGGCAGCGTGGAGAGGCCCACTTCCAGGAACTGTGAGATGGCCACAGGGTTAGATGCAGGAGACTTGTGGGGAAAGGAGCTGAGTGAATCAAGTTGTGTTCCGTGAGGTTGATGGTGGTATCCCTCAAATAGCACTAAATGACAGCCCAATCTTCCTTATGTGACAGTAAGAACTAAGAACCAGAAACCCTAAATATCAACCGAATTGTTCGGGTCAGGGTCTACCATTTAACACATACTGTGCAGATTGGTGCGAAGAAAGCAAAGGCTGCATTCCAAAAGAACTCATGACCACCCCATAGGTAAGATCTGTGTACTAGTAACCATGATACAGGTGTGAAAGGAAGTGCCACAGCCTCTACAGAAGCTCTGTGTGCGTGGCTGTGCCAGGGCCTATTGAGCTGCCTTGGCAAGCCGTGTAGGCAGAGTCCTTGCCCCTAAGGAGTCCATACCCTGGTGAGACACAAAGGCAGCTAAGCCAAGGCAGAATATAGTTTGTGCTAAATGCAGAGCAGAATGAGGCTGAGTGTTGCAGGAACTGCTCAGTGAACACAGACTTGACAGAAGAACTAGCCTCAGAAATACCTTTCTGAGCTGTTTAGTGTCCTGTCGTTACTGCAGTTCATGGCTCCTAAGTGGTTGTGTGCTTTCCTCTGTTGTAGGCTGCCATTCTTTATTGCTCTTGCTTCTGAATGAGACTGCCGTATTCCATCTGTCCCGTGATCACAGCCGCTGTGAATATGCCAGGCCGTGACTGTCTCTGTGAATGAGCAGTAGAATTTTATGTTTTCTATACTTCCTTTCCAGATGTTAAGCCATTTCTCTGCAGAGATAACTTTGATCAAAAGGCATGATTTTACAAGACAATATGCTCTAAACCAGCTGTTCAACTGGGGGGGGGGGGAGGGAGAAAGCTGAGGAGGGGGGGAGGTGAGAGAAAAATTGAGGGAGGAGGTACCAAGTTTGATAAGAAGTGTACTCACTGCCTTACAGACAAAACTGTAACCCCTCCGTACATCACTTTGACAGTAAATAAATAAATTTTTTAAAAGCCTGATTTGCAGTAGGATGCTAGGGTGAGTGGTGCCATGTGATGGAGAAAACCCAGGACCAGGAAGAGGAGCCCAGAAATTGCTCTTAGGCTGACCAGTCACACTGTTTTGTCCTAGCTTTTTAATCTGGAAAATGAAGTGATAAAATTAATTTTAACAATCTCTAGCAGTCTTTCCAGTAGGAAGATTCCTTGATATCTCTTGGTTTACTAACCTTCAACTTACAGAATTTATAGATTTGCCCATTGTTCTTTTCCTTTGGTAGGTGTTTAGCCAGTATTACACATGAACCTGAAGAGCTTTCAGAACTGGTAGTCCCCTTTGCAAAAGAAATATGAAAATATGTTAATATTCATGTCCCAGACTTAGGTAAAACAAGTTCAAATTGTGGCTATATAGGTCCCTGTTTTGTGCCACATAATTTTTGCCATACACCAGTGGTTCATGCCTATATTCCTAGCTACTCAGGAAACTGAGGTTTGTGGATCCCCATTTTAAACCATCCTAGGCAGGAAAGTCCATGAGACTTTTATCTCCAACTAACTGCCAAAAGCCAGAAGTGGAGCTGTGTCTCCAGTGGTAGAATGCTAGCCTTAGGCAGAAAAGCTCAGGGCAATGTTCAAGACTAGCCCCCATAGTTCAGGGCTGGAGTTGTGGCTCAGGTGGTAGGGTACCTGCTTAACAAGCTGGTAGCCCAGAGTTAAATCCCAATCACCAAAATAAAACAACAGCCACAACAAATGAGTAGTTTTAACTGGGGTTATTGCTCAGCATTAGCATGTGCTTAGATGAACAAGGCCCTGGGTTCTGTTCCCAGCAACATTCCCCTCCCTCCAACAATGAACTTACTTTGGAAAATCTGGCAGCAGTATTGTGAGAAGTCCAGACATTATCTATGCCCTTAATTCAAAAGCCATACCTCCCTCCAGTTCCTAGAGATGTAGTCTTGCAGATTCTTCTGCTCAGGCTGTTCTCTACATCTCAGCCTCTTTAATAGCTAGAATTGTAAGTGTGAGCCACCAGTGCTCAGTTTATTCTCGCATTTTAGGTAAAGCCGTCTGTGACTACCCAGTTAGTCTCTGGGCAGAACAAGATAAACTGGTATCCCCGGTCTGAGTTGCTAAATCAGAATCCCAAAGAAAGGCTAGCTAGCTGCGAGATCATTACTGTTTTATGTTAAGTTTTTCTTAGGCCGTTGTACCTGTTGAAAAACTTGAGTCCCGCAGGGAAGCACTGGAGACGCAGTAGGGCCATGAATGGAAAGGAACAGAGATACCTTACCCAAGTGAGCCTTCGGTTTTCCAGAGTAGCTCAATGTAGGGCAGTTGCTCGGTTTGTGTTGCTGTTTTTCATTGTTTAATTTTGCCTTTTGTTCTAGGAAGGAAGACTTCAAGAAGTCATTGAAACCCTTCTGTCCTTAGAAAAACAGACCCGCACTGTGAGTAGATAAGATTCGAGTGAGGTCCTCGGTCCCCAGGGACTTCACTCAGCATTGTCCACTTACTTCGCACCCCCCTGTTTCTCTGCAGGCCTCCGATATGGTGTCCACCTCCCGCATCTTAGTGGCAGTGGTGAAGATGTGCTATGAGGCTAAAGAGTGGGACTTACTTAATGAAAACATTATGCTTCTATCAAAACGGCGGAGTCAGTTAAAACAAGTGAGTTCACAGTTGCTTCAAAAACACTTGCATTTAAATAAGAACTTGGAAAACTATTCTTGTGACTGTTTTAAACATGTTAAATGTTAAATCCTCTGTACAGAATATACAGGATGTTTTAAAATCTATTCTTTATTTCTCTTGTCAGTGCTACTTTGTTCTATTTTCCCTATTGCGTCTTACTTCATTTTTAAGTGTTTATGCTATAGTCTTCACAACCTGTGTTGTTAATCCCTTCATCTTTAACTGAGGCTTCTGTTGTTTATTGCTGGGATTGGAGCCGTGCATGCTAGGAAAGCACTGACACCCCTTCCCTAAAAATGTACTTTTCCCACTGCTTTTTGAAGTCTCACTGTTGGGTGGTCTTCTAGAAACCATTATTAGAACTTAGAGCTATGTTTTGTAAGAGACGGTGTCTCCAGGAGCATTGCACTTGTTAATGCATTATGGTTTACAATGAAAAATGTGGCCAGGGCAGTGTTGTGCTCTGTCCCTCCACTCAGGAAGCTGAGGCCAGAGAACTGATGGAGGCCTGGGGATTCAAGGCCAGCCTGGGTACCATAGTGAGACAGCATCTGCAGAGAGGAAAAGAAACAAACAAAACCCCTAGCTTTGTGAGCTAAAGGTAACTGGGGCTACTTGAATGTGAATACATTTTATGGAAGTCGTGCCAACATGTGCTACTTATGTTTTTGGCTAGCTTAAATTTAATTAAACTTGATGTGATTTAATACTTCCCTGATGACTCAAAGTCCAAATTATTATCAGTGATTATGATTTGCTACTTAAAGTCTAGACTAGGGTTTTCCAATGATGGGCCACCTATTTTTATAAATAAACCAGAGCACAGCCCCATACATTTATGGGTGTATTTTCCCTGTCAGCTTCAAGTTACAATGGCAGAGTTGCTCACGTGCCACAGAGATTGGGTGCTCCGTAAAGTCCAAGGTTACTTGGCAAAGATTTGAAAAAAAAATTTATACAAATGATTGCTCTTACTAGGCAGCAGTGGCTCACACCTGTCAACTACTCAGAAGGCTGAGATCTGAGGATCACGGTTCAGAGCCATCCGGGCAGGATAGTCTATGAGCCTCTTATCTCCAATGAACCAGCAGAAAACTGGCGTGGCGCTGTGGCTCAGAGTGGTAGAGTGCTAGCTTTGCGCGCAAAAGCTCAGCGACAGCAGCCAGGCTCAGTTCACGACCCTTGACCACCTCCAACAACAACAAAAATATTACTCTTACCAAGACCATGGAGTGTTAGCATTGGAGGAAATGAAGTCCAGTCCTCTAATGTCTCCCGAGGAAACTAAGGGCAAGAGATTGGGTGTTTCAGAGGTGCATTTAACTGAGGTGGTGTGCTCACTGCAGAGCTTCACCCACAGTGATTTTACTGACTCTTGTCCTCTGCCCCATGTCTCCTGATCATGGCTTCAGCACTGCGCAGTTCTCCTCTCCTTGCCCTTTCCCTTTCCTCCACTGCACTTCCCTGCCTCTTTGCTGGCTGCCCCTTGGCATCGGAGCTTTCCCAGCCATTACTAAATAGTCAGTACTTCTTTGCCAGAAGTGGATGAATTTTGAGACCTCTGCAGTTATTTCAGAGTCTGGAGTTAACTTGGAAAAACCAAATATTACCCTAGCCCTTCCATCAGTAGAACACACTGTTTCCTTTGATGGGGAATGGATTTTACTTATGGATGTTTTTAATATTTTAGGCTGTTGCAAAAATGGTTCAGCAGTGCTGTACCTATGTGGAGGAGATCACAGACCTTCCAGTCAAACTTCGATTAATTGATACTCTGAGGATGGTCACCGAGGGAAAGGTGAGTGTCCTGTCAGTGTAACTCACAGTGGTCAGTGCTTGCATCTATTCAGGGCACGTGAGTATAGGGCATTTTATGTGTGTGTGTGTGCATCTGTGTGCTTTTTAAGAAAAAAGACAGCTGGATGCCAGTGGCTCGCACCTGCAACTCTAGCTACTCAGGAGGCTGAGATCTGAGGATCACAGTTTGAAGCCAGCCCAGGAAGGAAAGTCCTTGAGACTTTTATCTCTAAGAAACTACCAAAAAAAAAAAAAAAACCCACCTGAAAGTGAAGCTGTGATTCAAATGGTAGAGGGCTAATCTTGAGCAAAAGAAGCTCAAGGTTTCTGCCCAGACCCTGAGTTCAAGGCCCAGGATTGGCACAAAAAAAGAAAGCTGGGCACTGGTGGCCCACACTTGTAATCCTCGCTGCTCAGGAGGCTGAGATCTGAGGATTGCAGTTCGAAGCCAGCCCAGGCAAGAAAGTCCCCATGAAAGAGTCTTTCTGCCAGTTAACCACTCAAAAACTACACATGGCCAACCAAAGTGGCTCCTGTGATAGAGCACTGGCCTTGAGCGAAAAAGCTCAAGGATGGCAGCGGGCTCTCAGAGCCTCAAAACCAGGACCAAAAAAAAAAAAAAGATTCTGAGCATTTGAGTTACAGATACTAGGCTGCATGTGCTCTCTGTAAATGTGTCATGTTTTCAGTAATTATTTTAAAGCCATGTTCCTTTTTTGTGTAACTTATTTTCACATCCTGGGGTAATTTCATATTTAGGTTGTGACCTCAAAGCTAGGAAGCACTCTCTCTCATCTGCTGTGAGGGCGTGGCATCCCAGCGGCAGGACGAGAACGCGTGTGCATAGTTCCGTCACAGTTCCATCCTACCCTTTACATTTGATAACAGAAATTTCTCCTTTTCTTTGTAGATTTACGTTGAAATTGAGCGTGCTCGACTGACCAAAACTTTAGCAACGATAAAAGAACAAAATGGAGAGGTGAAGGAGGCAGCCTCCATTCTACAAGAGTTACAGGTATGGTGCTATGCTTTGGAGCTGGTCACCTTCATGTTGAGTTGGCCATATTTCTTATGGAGGTCATTCATTATCATACATCATCATCTTTTGACGAACCACCGAGAGAGTGTATGCGACAGATTGTGAGGTTAGTTAGGCCTCTGGAAATGGTGTCATTACTGGCTAAGTTTAATTGCTCCAAAAAAATATTGAAGCAGAGTTAGGGTCAACAAGTGAATTAATTGAATTGGGAGTATAGATAGCTCAGTGGTAGAGAACACACTCAACTTAGTATGAGACCTTACCTTTAATCCCAGTGATTTTCCTTAACTTGGGGGCCATTGTTTGAAGATTTGGATTCTCTTTGGAGAATTCATGCTATTCATGAATATAATTCATGTTACTTGTCATTTACTATAGTGACTATTTGTTCACTGGAAAGTTTCCTTTTTTTTTTTTTTTTTTGCCAGTCCTGGGGCTTGAACTCAGGGCCTGGGCACTGCCCCTGAGCTTCCTTTTACTCAAGGCTAGCACTCTACCACTAGAGCCACAGCCATCACTTCCAGCTTTTTCTGTTTATGTAGTACTGAGGAATCAAACCCAGGGCTTCATCACTGCTAGGCAACCACTCTACCACTAAGCCACATTCCCAGCCCTTCACTGGTAAGTTTCTGGTCCAAATTGTCTAAACAAAGGACAACTGCCCAGGCTGGGGGCTGGCTCAGTGGTTAAACACATGCCTCACATATCCAGGACCCTGGGTTTGGTTCCCCCAGCATTGTGAAAACAAGACAGACAGCCCACTGAGAAAGGGCAGAAGAAAAATCTCCTAATTTCCCAGGTTTCATGATGTTCTTTTGTTTGTTTTGTTTTTGCCAGTTGTGGAGCTTGAACTCAAGGCCTGAGCACTGTCCCTGGCTTCTTTTTGCTCAAGGCTAGCACTCTGCCTCTTGAGCTACAGCGCCACTTCTGGGTTTTTCCATATATGTGGTGCTGAGGAACCCAGGGCTTCATGTATGCGAGGCAAGCACTCTACCACTAGGCCATACTCCCAGCTCCTCATGATGGTCTTTTAAGAGAGACCTTGAAGTGAGACAGTACAGCTAAGAAATCTGAGGAAAGTTTTCTTGGACTTTCTTACTTAGAAAATGCATGTACATGATGCCCAAAATCTTGCAAATAAATTCTCACTCTCATTGGGAACCAGCCAGATCTCCTCTTTAAGTTAAATGGATTGCCCTAACGTTTCAGTCTTATACCTTACCCATTTTGCTAAATGAAGAGAAAAAAAGTAATGTTCCTGAGAGGCTTCTGCATTCTTGGGTTTTGTTGGTTCATCTTTTCCCCACCATCTCCTGTGCCCCGTGGGCTTCATCTCATTTAACACTGATGTACATGGCTATCTGTTACTGCATGTTCCAGTCAAACCAAGACTTGAGAGTTGCTAAGTAAACGTGGTAACCTGTGGGTTTGTACTGGCTCAGCTTAGCTTCAGACGCTATTCTTTTTTACTAACAGATTTGACTTGTTAGAGCTTTATGTCCATAGGAGAACTGGTGAGAAATTACAGAAAGTCCCCGAGCATGTCCTGCCCGCACACGCACAGCCTGTGGACTCTGCTGGGCCCGAACCCAGCGGAGTGCTAGCTCCTTAAGGTGTGCGAGCCACCTGCATTCAGCCACACCTTCAGTCCGTGCCCTACACCAGGCTTCGAGTGTAATGGAATTGTTCTGTGGGTTTTGGCACATGTGTTAGTGCTGTGTGTCACCCACCCCCATTGGATGATAGTGTCTGTATTTCCATTATGATAGTAGTTACACAACTACAAAACTTTAGTGACACAGTCAGCGTAGGACTTCATACCACTTTACTACATGATAATTGTTTCTAATTCCCTGAAGGTAACTAGCTCCACAGAATTAGCGACGTTCTCCATACTTCAATGGAGACTTTTTTTTTGGTGCTGGTCCTGGGTCTTGAACCGGAGCCTGGGTGCTATCTCTGAGCTTTTGTGCTGAAGGCTAGTGCTCTACCACTGGAGACACAGCTCTGCTTCTGGCTTTTATGGTAGTTAATTAGAGATAAGAGTCTTACAGGCCCTTTGAGCCATGTTCCTCAGATCTCAGCCTCTTGAGTAGCTACAATTACAGGTGTGAACCACTGGCGTCCAGCTGAATGAAGACTTATTATTTCACCAGGAGGGCTGGAGGCTGGCAGCTTGGCTTAAGTGATAGAGCACCTTCCCTGCTAGCAGACAGCCCTGTGTTTAAACCATAGTACCAGGTAAAAAGAAAAGTAGAATTATTGGTCAAGGGAGCCTGCTTTCATATGTTCTAAATTTCATTGCAGTTCATAAAAATTACTCATATAAACTTATTTGGGAATTACTCTGCTAGGTGGAAACTTATGGGTCAATGGAAAAAAAAGAGCGAGTGGAATTTATTTTGGAGCAGATGAGGCTCTGCCTGGCTGTGAAGGATTATATTCGTACACAAATCATCAGCAAGAAAATTAACACCAAGTTTTTCCAGGAAGAGAATACAGAGGTGAGCGCATCTCTGACTACCTATTTGCTTTGAAAGCATTTGAATAAAACCCCTACACTTATTTACCATGTCAACTTTTTTTCAGAACTTGAAGTTGAAATACTACAACCTAATGATTCAGCTGGACCAGCATGAGGGATCTTACCTGTCTATTTGTAAGCACTACAGAGCCATCTACGACACTCCATGCATACAAGCGGAAAGTGAGAAGTGGCAGCAGGTGAGGGCGCTCTGACTGGTGCGCAGCCTTGTGGGACTGCAGGTTTGCTTGCTTGCTTGCGTCTCCTTGGAACTGTACTAGTTATCTCTGTGCATTGTGGGGATTTTCACTGGGCCTTGACTGCTGCCACTGCCTGGGCAGTTCTCTTAATTAGAAATCGGATTTTACTATGTACCACATTCATCAGATCAACCACTAACGCAGGGACCAGATAAGATTCGGCATCACTCTGGAGAAAACCAGATATAGTGGTACACACTCGTAATCCAAGCATTTGGTTAGGGCTAAAGCAGGAGGATAGCAAGTTGGAGTCCTGCTACAGAGCAAGACCATGTCTCAGAAAAAAAAACCAAAAAAAAACAAACCTTGTTATGTTTAACTTGTAACATAATTATGCTGACAGTTATGTTAGCAAGAACTTTGTCAGGAAATATTTTTAAAAATACAACCTGGAACCTGACACTTGTGGCTCACGCCTGTAATCCCAGCTACTCAGGAGGCTGAAATCTGAAGCTCAAAGCCAGCCCAGGCAGGAACGTTCATGACACTCATCTCCAAAAGCCAGAGTGGCACTGTGGCTCAAGTGGTAGAGCACTAGCGTTAAGCAAAACAAGTGGAAGGACAGCACCCAGGACCAGAGTTCAAGCCCCAGGATCAGGAAAACAAAACAAAACAAAAACCAGCTGGCAGTAGTTCAAGTTATTTGCTGTACTCATGTTATGAAAACTAAATATGAAAAGACAGCCTGGGGGGGGAGGGGGGAGGGGAGAATGTGGGAGGAGGTAACAAACAGTACAAGAAACATATGAAACTGTAACCTCTCTGTACATCATTTTGGCAATAAATGAGAAAAAAATTAAAAACAAAAACGAACAACAAAAAAAAGAAAAATTAGTTTTGTACAATAAAATCTACACATAAAATTTTACTTAGAGATTAAAAAAAAAAAAGAAAAGATAGCCTGGTAAGTTTTTTTTTTTTTCCCCTAAGACTGTTTGTAATACAAAATTAAGACTGTATGCATCCATCCCACAACTTCACAGTTCTAGCTAGACCAAGTTCCCTTATGTTTCTAGCAACACTTAACACTGTGTTGTACTCTTTCTTTAGGCTCTGAAAAGTGTCGTTCTCTATGTCATCCTGGCTCCTTTTGACAACGAACAGTCAGATTTGGTTCACCGGATCAGTAGTGATAAGAAGTTGGAAGAAATTCCCAAATACAAGTAAGTGCACATGCATTAGCTTGTGTCTCAGAAACAGCACCCTCCTAACAAGGTTGTGGAAGACTATAAAGAAAACTGTGAGATCTTTAATTGCTAAAATAATAATGATAATCCTTTCTTCCTTTTTTTTTTGCCAATCAGTCCTGGGGCTTGGACTCAGGGCCTGAGCCCTGTCCCTGGCTTCTTTAGTGCTCAAGGCTAGCACTCAAGTGCTTGAGCCACAGTGCCACTTCTGGCTTTTTCTGTTTATGTGGTGCTGAGGAATCAAACCCAGGGCTTCGTGCATGCTAGGCAAGCACTCTACCACTAAGCCATATTCCCAGTCCCATAATGAGATTATACGTACTTTATTCTAAACCACACATCAAGTACACATTTTTTGTCAAGGCCCATTTAGGAGCTTTTGATTAACCATTTATAAAGCTGCATCAGTAATAGCTTTGTGATTTGGGAGTTATGTACATCTGAAAGCCTGCTTTTCATAGATGAAGCAGATGTGCTTCATGAGAAGCACGGTGAGTTTCTTTCTTTCTTTCTTTCTTTTTTTTTGCCAGTCCTGGGCCTTGGACTCAGGGCCTGAGCACTGTCCCTGGCTTCTTTTTGCTCAAGGCTAGCACTCTGCCACTTGAGCCACAGCGCCACTTCTGGCCATTTTCTATATATGTTGTGCTGGGGAATCGAACCCAGGGCTTTATCTATACAAGGCAAGCACTCAACCACTAGGCCATATTCCCATCCCCAACCCAGGGCATCATCTATATGAGGCAAGCACTGTACCACTAGGCCATATTCCCAGCCCCGAGTTTCTGTTTTTAAGAGCTGTTTTTCTTCTGTCTGTTTGAGTGTCTGAAGCGTTACTTTGTAGATTGTCAAATACAGTACAGGGGTATGCGGCTTTTTGTTTGTTTTTGTTGCCTGTCCTGCGGCTTGAACTCAGGGCCTGAATACTGTCCCTGGCTGCTTTTTGCTCAAGGCTAGCACTCTACCTCTTGAGCCACATCGCCACTTCTGGCTTTTTTTGTTTATGTGGTGCTAAGGAATCGAACTCAGGGCTTCATGCATGCCAGGCAAGCACTCTACCGCTAAGCCACATTCCCAGCCCTCTGCGGCTTTTTTTTTTAAGCAGGAGAATTCACTCAGGATCACTGGGGTAGGTGGGAACAGTGGGAAAGTCGATAAGCCAGAATGCAGTCTGTAGTGTTCTACCAAAGTATATAAACAGCCCGTTGGTTCTGAAATCTGCCATTTCACAGTCTGATTGTCCCTTGGCTGAGGGGCTGGGCTTCAGAGGGCTTCCAGCTGTGGATTTGTTCAGATGTGATCCTGGGAGTGGAACCCAGGTGTAAGTCCTATGCACCTCATGCGCATGGCTCTAAGGTCGTTTTATAACTGTTGGTGAAACCGGCTGCTGTTCCTGAGCCATCATCACTGTCGCACCTCCTGCCCAGCTCTAGTCTCTCGCTGCCGTCACTGGTGCCTGTCTTCCACAGCTCAGCTCACCTGTCTTCAAGTTTATGCCGTCAGGTTTACAATTGGGGCTCACACTGGCTCTTAAAAAGTTTCAGATTTTGCAACATTTCAGATTTAAGATTTTTTGCCTTAGAGATGTTAAACCTGTATTCAGTGATAATTGTTACAGATTTGTGGTATTAAGTTGTATGCAATTTACAGGGATCTTTTAAAGCTTTTCACCACGATGGAGCTGATGCGCTGGTCCACGCTTGTTGAGGACTACGGGATGGAGTTGAGGAAAGGCTCCCCGGAGAGCCCTGCCACCGATGTGTTTGCTTCTACGGAGGAAGGTGAAAAAAGGTGGAAAGACTTGAAGAACAGAGTTGTTGAGCATGTAAGAATCTGGCATGATAGACTTACGGTTTAAATTTTCACCTTCAGCTCCTGGAATTTACTTTTCTAGAACATCTGAATTTGACTTCAGTGGCGCTGGGCCTAGTAGTTCATCCTGTAATTGCATCTACTTAGCAGGTGGTAGTAGAAAGGTCTCTGTTTGAGGCCAGCCTGAATAAAGAGTTAGCAATACCCTGTCTCAGAGAAAAGCCTAGGGCTAAGCACCTGTGGTTTATACCTGTAATCTGAGCTACTCAGGAGGCAGAGGTCTGAGGATCACAGTTTGAAGCCAGCTAGGCAAGAAAGTCCACGAGACTCTTAACATCCCATTAACCCGGAGTTCAAGCCCTAAGACCAGCACAAAAAAGAAAATACCATGTTGGTACATCTATAATCCCAGCCACAAAGGCCTCAGAGAAAAAAGGATTGCAATGTGGTGCTTTTATATGATCTTTTGTTTGTGACAGCCTTTCATTGTGGTTTAGAGAAAAGGTCTCATCGTGTTGCCCAGGCTTGAACACCTGGACTGAAGCAGTCCTCCCACTTTAGCTTCCTAGTAGCTGGAACTGAAGTGTGTGTTCTGTTGTAGTCAGTTATGATTGTTTTAGCCTTTTGAACTTATGTTTCATAATTAGAAAAGTTTAACTTTGATTCTTGGGTTATCGAAATATTTTAGTGTAGTTATTTTGTTTGTTGTTGGTTTTTTTTTTTTTTTTGGCCAGTCCTGGGCCTTGGACTCAGGGCCTGAGCACTGTCCCTGGCTTCTTCCCACTCAAGGCTAGCACTCCGCCACTTGAGCCACAGCGCCGCTTCTGGCCGTTTTCTGTATATGTGGTGCTGGGGAATCGAACCTAGGGCCTCGTGTATCCGAGGCAGGCACTCTTTTTTTTTTTTTTTTTTTTTTTTTTTCAATAGAATTCTTTTATTGCATCACTGAAGTATCACAAACTGGTTGTCAGGATCCTGGATGGTGTTTCTGAAGATGAGTTAACTTAGATCTTATTCATCAGCCTGTTGAACTGTTCCTTTTTCAGAAACATAGATACCATCCAAAAATTTTCTGATATCCTTGTTTTTAACTGTTGTTGCTTGCTGAATCAAAGCAGCTGAATTTGAGACAAGTTCAATATCATTTCCTTCAAGGATTAATTCATCTTTCTGGGCTTGAGATACAGAACAAGCAACACCTGTTCTCATCCGAACTCTTCGGATGTATTTCTCACCCAAGAAGTTTCGGATTTCAACTAGAGACCCATTCTCCTGAATAACAACGTTGATGGGGAAGTGAGCGTACACAGACCTCATCTTGTAGCGGAAGCCCAGTGTAACACCCTTGATCATGTTCTGTACATGACTACAGATAGTGCGAACGGTGGCCAGTTCCTTTCTGTTTCCCCACCATTTGTCAACCCGGAGCCTCTTCTTTTTTTTTCCAAGGAGACTGAGTTCTACGTTGATGTGGTTGAAATCCCTCCGCAGGGTTCCGCGGGGGCCCTTCACGATCACTGTGCGTCCCTTCAGAGTGATGTCGACATTCTCTGGAATGTCGACAGTCTGATTGCTGAGAATGGTCTTCATTCTCGCAGTAGATGGGGCAAAGAGAGCTCTTTTTTTTTTTTTTTACACTTTTTTTTTTTTTTTTACACTTTTTTTTTTTTTTGACAGTCCTGGGCCTTGGACTCAGGGCCTGAGCACTGTCCCTGGCTTCTTCCCGCTCAAGGCTAGCACTCTGCCACTTGAGCCACAGCGCCGCTTCTGGCCGTTTTCTGTATATGTGGTGCTGGGGAATCGAACCTAGGGCCTCGTGTATCCGAGGCAGGCACTCTTGCCGCTAGGCTATATCCCTAGCCCCCGAGGCAGGCACTCTTGCCACTAGGCTATATCCCCAGCCCCTAGTGTAGTTATTTTTTACCACATAGTCAAAGCAAATATATACTCAACTGTATACTTAAGAAGTTGTATGCAATGTCAGTTCACAAGTGATTCCAGAAGTATTTTGAGGTTTTGAACCCGCTTCCTTCCAGTGGTGGGCCAAAGACAGGTGAAAGCCCTGCGTTTTGGATATTGTGACTAAATGTACCTGTATGTGAGAACAGATGGCTGCGGGCTTGCTGACAGCTGTTCTGGTGTCCCCTACCCTCTTTCTCTCCCCAGAATATTAGAATAATGGCCAAGTACTACACCCGGATAACAATGAAGAGGATGGCGCAGCTCCTGGACTTGTCTGTTGATGTGAGTAGTCCCTGGGCGGGAGTGGTTTGTCACCCTTCATCTCAAATGTCAGAAACTTGTACATACTGACTGAGCACACTTATTTGATCACTATTTACTTACGTATTTACTTATTTGAGGAAGGGTCTCTCTCTATAGCCCAGAAGGAGCTCAAATTGGAGATCTTCCTGCTTCAGTTTTCAGAGTACTGGGATTACAGGTCTTCTCCACAATACCAACTCTTCAGTGTTTGACTTTTTTTTTTTTTTTTTTGCCAGTCCTGGGCCTTGGACTCAGGGCCTGAGCACTGTCCCTGGCTTCTTTTTGCTCAAGGCTAGCACTCTGCCACTTGAGCTGCAGCACCACTTCTGGCCATTTTCTGTATATGTGGTGCTGGGGAATCGAACCGAGGGCTTCATGTATACGAGGCAAGCACTCTTGCCACTAGGCCATATCCCCAGCCCCCAGTGTTTGACTTTTATATGATAGAGAGCTTCCCAAGCTATCTTGAGTACCAAAAAAGTGCCCTAAATAATTAGTTTATATAGTTAACATTAGTGTTATTTATGCCAGTTAAACCTTCTCTTAGGAGTTTGGGAATTGGGATTCAATTTCCAGTCCTCACCGCCCCCCCACCCAAAAAAAAATAAAGTTTTTAAAAAATTTTTTTGACTTAAATTCTATGTTGATGTGTGTAATAAATACACTTGGGTTTCTAGAAGAGCTAGTGCGAGGGTGAGACAGAGGAGCCTTGGCCGTGGCCCCCCTGACACCGCCACAGACCTGCTGGGGCGTTGCGCGGGGGCAGGGTGGGAGGCAGACAGACAGCAGGGGTGTGCAGCTGCCATGGAAGGAACCTCGGAACTGGAGGCCTGGTCCTCGTGGCAGGCAGCTACATTCTCAATTGTGGGCCAAGTCCTCATTGTCCCCTCCTGGGCAGAGCCTGTGTTCTCACCCAGCCTTGGGAAACAGGCAGCCGCTCCATGGGGCCTCTTTTTTTTTTTTTGGCCAGTCCTGGGCCTTGGACTCAGGGCCTGAGCACTGTCCCTGGCTTCTTCCCGCTCAAGGCTAGCACTCTGCCACTTGAGCCACAGCGCCGCTTCTGGCCGTTTTCTGTATATGTGGTGCTGGGGAATCGAACCTAGGGCCTCGTGTATCCGAGGCAGGCACTCTTGCCGCTAGGCTATATCCCCAGCCCCTCCATGGGGCCTCTTAAACGGCACCGGAAAGGCAGGGGGCCGCCCCGATGTTGACGCTGCCCTGCTCCCTGGCCTGACCTAGGGACAGCACGGTCTGTTCCTCCCTGCACTAAGAGAAGTACCTTGCAGTGACTGCAATAGTGGTACTGTGCGCTGCCCTTGCTGTTAAATGCATTTTCACCTGCTGTCTTCCTGGCTGAAGAGTTTGAAAAATGCTTCCTCACGTTTTATTTATCATCAGTGGTTATGTGTTTGTCTCGCAGGAGTCCGAGGCTTTCCTCTCGAATCTAGTCGTGAACAAGACCATCTTCGCTAAAGTAGACAGGTTGGCAGGAATCATCAACTTCCAGAGACCCAAGGATCCCAATAACTTATTAAATGACTGGTCGCAGAAATTGAACTCGCTCATGTCTCTGGTCAACAAGACCACACACCTCATAGCCAAAGAGGAGATGATTCATAATCTGCAGTAAGGTCCGGTGCGTTTACAAAAGAGAGAAAATTGGAAGTGATTAAAAAAGGAAAAAAAAAAGCTGTTATCCTGGTGTACATGTGGTTTTTCTGTTCTCTTCCTCTTTGTCGAAATTAATGCTAGGAGTGAGCAGACCCGAGGCTGGCTCTCCCTCCGCGCTCTGGCCTCCGTAACACCCCACGTTCACAGTTGGTACAAAACCAATGACACAACACGTTCCTGTCTTCCAAATAATACGTAACAACTTGTGTCTTCACTTCCCGAGGATGCCTTCCTGTCGTTTGAAAACCTCCTGCCATCACTTGTTTCATTGTGATCATGAAAGCACACAGGCAGTGTTGCTGCTCATCAGGGGCAGGGTGATAGAACGAAAGGAGGCTGGAAACCATCTTGATTCCAAATTCAAAAGCACAGGACGTTGGGTGCAGTTGTGATTGGTATCTTTATGGTGTGGCAGTCTCCAGATGGAGCACTCTGGTAGGATACAGATTTTTTTTTTTTCCTTTTTAATTAAAAAAAAACAAAACTGTTCTCATTCACAGTAGTTGGATTTCTTTTACCCCTGGCCTTCACCTGGCTTGGCCAGTCGTTTCATAAAATTAAGTGACATTGGGTCTTAAGTTCACTCTGGGGTTTTTTTTGTTTTGTTTTTGTGCCAGTCTTAGGGCTTGAACTCAGGGTCTGAGCACTGTCCCTGGCTTCTTTTTGCTCAAGGCTAGCACTCTACCACTTGAGCCACAGTGTCACTTCTGACTTTTTTTTTTTTTTTTGCCAGTCCTGGGGTTTGAACCTAGGGGCACTTTTTACTCTCTATGTGGTGCTGAGGAATTGAACCTTGTATACATGAAGGTGTATACAAGGCGAGCACTTTACCACCAGGCCATATTCCCAGCCCCTTAAGTCCACTCTGTAGAGAGGTAGTAACTTTTCTTCCTCTTTTAGAGATAATGTCTATGTTACTCTTCCCATTTCAACCTCACAAATGTCAAGATTACAGGTGTGTTACTGTACCTGGCATAAGGCTTCTTTGTCATTTTATTTAGAGGGTCTAATTGAATTGTTAATATTCCAAATTACGTGCCTAAATCTATTGTGCAATGCTGGGTTATCTTATTTTTAATACTTAAAAAATGAAAAAAAGCAACACTTAAGGTAAAAACATAATCTTTTCCATAGAATTAAAATAGTTTCACTGTGTAATGCCTGAGGTCAATTAGCATGAGCAAATATTGGGAGCTTTTATATTTTCAGAGAAAATTTAAAAATGAAAAAAATGTGAGAAAGTTACTTAAGGTATTTGAGTGAATTAAATGAAGTTCTCCTTTAAAAGAAATCCAAGCCGTGTGCTGATTTCACACCTATAATTCTAGCAATAGGAGGAGGCTGTAATCTGAGATTGCAGTTTGAAGCCAGCCCGGGCAGGAAAGTCTATGTGACTATTATCTCCAGTGAACTATGGGGAAAAATAACACCAGAGCGGAGCTGTGGCTCAAGCAGTTGAGTGCTAGCCTTAAGCAAAAAAGCTCAGGACAGCACCTGGTCCCTGAATTCAAGCTGTAGGAGCAGCATGCTCACGTACATAACACGCACACACATGCACACACACACTCTCAAGTAGGAAACCATAGTCTAGAAATGGCATTTTTCTAATTTCCCCTTTAGTGGCTAGCGCTCTACCACTTGAGCTACAGCCCCACTTCTGGTTTTCTGGTGGTTAATTGGAGATAAGAGTCTCACAGACTTTGCTGCCCAGGCTGGCTTTGAACTGAGATCTCAGCCTCCTGAGTAGCAAGAGACTCTTACCTCCAATAAACTACTCAGAAAAAGTGGCAAGTGGTGATGTGGACTGAAGTGGTAGAGTGCTAGCCTTGAGCATAAAGATGCTCATGAACAGCACCCAGCCCTGAGTTCAAGTTCCAGAATGGGAAAAACAGATCATGGAACAGCATTTGTATCTACTTTATATGTAATATATATTTGCCAGTGCTGGGGCTTGAATTCAGCGCCTGGGCGCTGCCCCTGAGCTTCTTTTGCTCAAGGCTAGCTCTCTACCATTTGAGCCACAGCGCCACCTCCAGCTTTTTCTGAGCAGTTTGGTGGAGATAAGAGTCTCACAGACATTTCTACCTGGGCTGGCTTTGAACCTCGTTCCTCAGATCTCAGCCTCCTGAGTAGCTAAGGTTACAGGCGTGAGCCTCCCGCACCCTGCTGATTTTATGTTGTACTGAAGTTTGAACTCGGGACCTTGAGCTTGCTCTACTTACTTGGCTGATATTTTACCACTTGAGTCACAACTCTACTTCTGGCTTTTTGCTGGTTAACTGGATGGAGTCTTACAGACCTTTCTGTCCAAGTTGGCTTCAAACCTTAATCCTCCAGATCTGTCTCCTGAGTAGCTAGGTTCACAGGTGTGAACCATTGTGCTTGGCACATCTCTGGATTTTGTTTACTCCTCACTCCCAATTTATTACCCTGGAGCTAAGTCATCCCCCCCCCAACCAATAGTCTATCTTAAAATATAAGTATTTATAAGCAGTTCCCAAATTGTAGCTTCCCAGTTTCCATTCGCCTCTTCCTGTCCATCCCTGACTATTCAAGGGAAATCGTCCTGTGATGACCACCCAGAGTCTGAAGCCCTTGTTCCTGGAGAGGAGTGACTTCCGGCTGAGTGCCCTGCCTGCCTCCGAGCCCTGCCCCCAATCACCTCCAACTGGAGGGAGCAGCCTCCCAGCCTGTGACCCGAGACCAAAGGACTCGGTCCATTTGCCACAGTTTGCTACAATTCCGAGGGGCCATTGTAGCTCTGGAAAATTCGTTAGGAATATTAATGGAGGCCTTCTTGACAAAGCACACCGTGGCTCGACTTCCCCATCTTCCTGATCGTGCCTGTTTGCACACAGGTGTTGCTCTCTAGTAAAGGCCGCTTGGAAAAGTGAGTAGTTTGGGTTGGTACTGAGAGTGAGCCCAGAAATGTGATTCCATCACTACCTCACCTGCTGGTTGGCCGGACTGACGCCCGTCACTGGTACCAGCTAGAGCTGGTAGCCCCTGGCAAGATGGTAAGGATGTAGTTACTAAAACTAACTGGGGGTGAACCAGAGTGACTGGCAGCAGGAGGGGGCTGCACAGTTGTCTAAAGATACATGTGCAATGTATAAAACATTTTGAGGATCTGACTGTAGAATTACTGAAAAAAGGTTTGTAGACTCCAGCCTGCTCACTCACCCCACCCAGCAAATAAAGAGATGCAGTGAAGGGCAGAGAAAGTTCGAGATGGATTCCATGGCCGCCAGGGAAGACGGCGCTTCAGATCATTTTCAGCCTTCTCTGGGGCTACAAACATGAACGTCAGGTTTATTGAGGTGAATTGGATGGAGTGCAGAAGAAAGGCGTGTGTAGTAAAAACAGTCTCCGGTTGCAGGTGTGGCCTGGTTGAGCAGGAGCTCAGTTTTAGTCTCTGGAGGAACTTCAGAGAATTCCTTGCTGCTTTACCACTGGGACAGGGCTGGAACAAGCCACATGGTGGGAGGTCTCCTGCGCTTTTAGCTGCTTTCTTGAAGATAAGAAAGCATGGCCAACGCCGGGCACCCATAGCTCAAGCCTGTCATCCTAGCTACTCAGGAGGCTGAGATCTGAGGATTGGGGTTCAAAGCCAGCCTGGGCAGGAAAGTCCATGAGACTCTTACCTCCAATTAACTACCAGAAAATCGGAAGTGGCGCTGTGGCTCAAGTGGTAGAGTGCTAGCCTTGAGCTGAAGAGCTCAGGGACAGCGCCTAGGCCCTGAGTTTAAGCCCCAAGACCAATAAAACAAAACAACCCCCCCAAAAACATAGCATGGCCAGTTTCAGGGGAAGTCTGGCTTCAAAGAACAACCTGGCAGGTCTCAGCCTCTTGAGTAGCTAGGATCACAAGAATGAGCCCCTGTTGCTCAGCTGAGACATCTTTTGAAAAAAAAACAAATAGCCATCCAGTACAGTTAGTATCTTTTGGGGTCCTGTTTTCCATTATTTGGGGAATATCTGCCCACCAACTTTTTAGTTTTATTAAGATTTTAGCATAGACTAGTTGTACAAGGGAGATTTCATTGTGACATTTCCACACATGCTTACCATGTACCCCATCGACCTCACCCACTCTATTGTTCTCCCTTTATCTCCCCTTTCTTAGAATAATTCCAGCGTTCTACTTTCATACTCACATCCATCATATTTGCCCTCCCTGCTCACTCTCACCACCCTTTTTAGAAATAATTATATAGTCAGAGGAAATTGCTTCTTCGTGGCGAGTAGCGTCCCCTTGATTCCGTTTGCATATTGGCTTTTAAAAGCGAAAGGATATGTGTGTACAGGAAGAAATTGAAAGACCAGAGAAGGATCGATTCAAGGCAGAGCTGTTGCTATTTTCACTTTTTTTTTTTTTTTGGCCTGTCTTGGGAGTCAGAGCCTGGGCAATGACCCTGAACTTCTTTTGTTCAAGGCTAGCACTCTATCATTTGAGCCACAGCTCCACGTCTAGGTTTTTTTGAGTCATTTACTGGAGGTAAGAGTCTCACGGCCTTTACTGCCCTGGCTGGCTTTGAACTGTGATCCTCGGATCTCAGCCTCTTGAGTAGTTAGTATTACGGGGGACTGTTTTAACTATGTATACCTTCTCCCCTCTATTAAATGTAAAGCTAGTGTCTGTGAAGATGGCTGGATGTCTATCACCATGCCTATTGGCATATGGGCCCCAGGGGCCAGATTTAATGTGAGACTCCTGGACTTGGGGCCTGGGATCTAAAATTCCTGGTTGCAACCTTACCTTCTTCCAGGGAACTTAAAATTTAAATACTTAGCCAGGTGCCAGTGGTCCATGCCTGTAATCATAGCTACTAGGGGGGCTGAGATCTGAAGATAGCCATTTGAAGCCAGCCTGGGCAGCAAAGTCCATGAGATGGATCTCCAACTAACCAACAAGAAAGCCAGAAGTTCAAGCCCCACCATCAGTACACGTTAAAAAAAAAAAAAAAGCCTGGGCATGCTTGCCTAGCATGCATGAAGCCCTGGGTTGGTTCGATTCCTCAGTACCACATGCACAGAAAAAGCTGGAAGTGGTGCTGTGGCTCAAGCGATAGAGTGCTAGCCTTGAGCAAAAAGACAAGCCCTGGGTTCAAGCCCCAAGACTGGCAAAAAAAAAAAAACCCCACAAACACACCTAAAACCTGTATCACTTTGTCTCTTAGGCCCCCCCCTTTCTATTTTCTTTCTTTCTCTCCTTTCCCTTTTCCTCAGACATTGAGAGGAAAAGCAGATGAAGACAGAGCAGCAAACAGTATTCCCTCCAACATTTTGGTGTTTTTAAGCAACTCAGATTCTAACGCCTGCATGTCGCCTGGCAACCCCCAGGGGGCGCGCGGGAGTCCCCGCCGCCGCCGTCCAGCGCGCTGGGCGAGGCCAGCAGCCGGAGGCAGGGAGCAGAGTCCAGGCAGGGCTGGCCGCCTCCCCACCAGCCCCTCAAGGGCGGCAGGAAGCAGCTGCTGTCCCCGTGCGGCCGAGGCCGGTGGCCCAGGTGACAGGCGCGCTGCCAGGACCTTGGGATGGGTCCCCTGGACGGCTGCCCATCCCGGGCTGAGCCTCGGGGAATTTTCCTTTGTGACCCGGAGAAGCTGGTGTGTGTGTGTGGGGGGGGGGGGGACAGGCATGGAGAGGGGAGAAGAGCGCCCTTTGCTGGGGTGGGTTCACCTCCAGGACAAGCATGTCCTCCCAGCAAGGCACCCCCAGGGCCTGACCCGGGTCCATGGACTAGAAGTGCCTTCCCCTTCACCAAGTGCTGGGATGACTGGTTGTGGAGGCCACTGTCACAAAATGCCACAGGCCCGGGAGGCTCCAGCAAAATGAGCACTTTCCTCACAGGTCTTTGAGACTGGAACAGGATGGCACAGTGCCTGGGGCCTCTGAGAGCTCTTCCACTTGCACACCCTGCCCTCCCTCCCTCCCTCCCTCTTTCTCTCTCTCTCCTTTTCCCCTTAAACTAGGGTTTGAATTCAGAAGCTCCCACTTGCTAGTCTGGTAGTCTACCACTTGAGCCACACTTCCAGCCCTGTTTGTTTTTGTTTTTTGCCAGTCCTGGAGCTTGAACTCAGGGTTTGAGCACTGTTATTAGTTGTTCCCCTCCCCCCCCCACCAAAAAAAAAAAGCTAGCACTCTACCATTTGAGATATACTGCTCCACTTCTGGCGGTTTCTGGTTCCTTGGAGACAAGAGTCTCTCCATTTTGCCAGGCTGGCTTCAAACTGCAATCCTCAGATCTCAGCCTCCTGAGTAGCTAGGATGACAGCTGTGGATTGTCCCCTCTTGCTTAAGGGCCGACTCACTGTGCTCAGGGCTCTTCACTGTAGGGACCACTAAAATGCCCCCATATTCCTCATCCCCATTGCATGGGAGGCACAGAGCCCGGAGAACCAGATTGACAACTTCAGGTGGCTTATGGGAAAGCCTGGAGAATTCCTGAGGTGCCAGTGTTGTGAGGAGGGGGGTTATGCATGACCTGCTCTTGGTGGGCACTGCTGGGGCCACCCCACTGCACTTCCAGGTGAAGGCCAGGCGCCAGGGGAAGTCACTTGCCTAGGACCTATGGTATGTGGACTTAGGGACCTCTGGGGATAAAGAAAAGACAAAGCTGCCAGGCACTGGTGGCTCACGCCTGTAATCCTGGCTACTCTGGAGGCTGAGATCTGAGGATCACAGTTTGAAGCCAGCTTGTGCAGGAAAGCCCATATATATATGCCAGTCCTGGGGCTTGAACTCAGGGCCTGAGTACTGTCCCTGGCTCCTTTTTGCTCAAGGCTAGCACTCTACCTCTTGAGCTACTTTGCCACTTCCGGCTTCTATATATGTGTTCTATATATGTGGTGCTGAGGAATCCAACCCAGGGCTTCATGCATGCTAAGCAAGCACTCTACCACTAAACTAAGCCCATTCACTGGCCCCCTCTCCTTCCTCACCTCTCAAACTTCACCTCCAGGGACCCTAACCTCAAAGCAGCCCCCCCCAACATTGGCCCTGGGGGGCTGCTGGGCCCTGCGTGTCCCCCTGTAGGTAGCTGGTGGCAGGCAGAGCTAGGAGGAACTTCTAGCTTTCCTCGCTGGCTTCTTTCTCCTA
Organism: Perognathus longimembris pacificus; assembly: GCF_023159225.1. Lineage (NCBI taxonomy): Eukaryota > Metazoa > Chordata > Mammalia > Rodentia > Heteromyidae > Perognathus > Perognathus longimembris. The sequence goes on from NC_063177.1 coordinate 45,534,933, forward strand.
GCTGGATCAGTGTCTGGCACTCAGCCTTGCACATGGCTCCTCCCTGTATTCCCAGCTCCTGAAGAGCCTGGCCCAGCCCCTGGCTCCAGCCCCAGCTTCTAGGTGAGCAGGGGAGAAATGGACTCAAAGCTGAGATCTGGGAAGCCATCATACAGTCTCTCTTATGCAGTGCCTGGGGTACAGCCTCACAGTGACATTTCTATGAGCAAGCCCATTCCCTGGGGAAGTGGGGGTTTTACACACACACACACACACACACACACACACACACACACACACATCAAATGATAGTTTGAAACCAAACCAAACAGCCAATAAATAGATTCCTGTGGAGTTGAGAGATGACTTATTCTTCTCTTTCTCGGGATGAGCTCAGTGTTTCCTCCCAAGAACACGCCAAATGTTTCCGAGGCACAGACTCTGCCTATGTCATTAGCCTCAGCCTGGCTGCGGTAAGCGATGTGGTCCCATTGTGCTGGGGGAGTGGGGCTGGGGGTGGGGAGCTTGCAGGGAGAGCCCGCAAGCTGGCAGACCCCTGGAGTGTTGGAGATCTGAGAAGCTGTGGCAATTCACACGAAAGGCTTCAGCACTTCAGGTGAGGGGGCAGAGGCAGGGAGCTAGTGCTCTGGGATTCTGGGCTACATTTTCTTGGTGGTGGGGTAACATCTGCTACTGTGTTGTTTTGCTAAATCGGCCAAATCGGCCAATTAACGGGGAAACTAGAGACACAGTGGAAGAAACTTTGAGGCACAAAGAGAGGGGGTGGACCCTTTGCTCTGGTCTTCCAGACGTTTCCCCTCAGCAGGCAGCCTGTAACAACTGCCAAATGTTTCTGAAAAAGCATTTGCCACCCATTCATCCTTGGCTCACATCTTCCTTAATGCTGAGGGGCAGGGGTGGGGGGGGTGGCAGTTCAGGGGATCACAATACAAACTTGCCAAGTGTGTTAATGGGCATCAAATAACACATCCTAGATGTTGGAAAAATGGAACACACAAAGATGAAATAAAAAGTGATCTGTTGGGCAGGTATCTGAGGCTCATGATTGAGGTTCAAAGCTAACACAAGTAGGAAAGTCTATGAAACTCTTATTAAAGGTGGAAGTAGAGCTGTGGTTCTAGGTAGAGCATTGAGCAAAAAAGCTATTGGACAGTGGCCAGGCCCTGAGTTCAAGCCCTAGAACTGGTACACACACAAGAAAATCCAGCTACCCAGGGGACATGGCTGATAAGATTGACTGTTTGTTTTCTTTTGCTGGTCCTGGGGCTTGAGTCACTGGTCTACTTTGGGCTTTTTGGTGGTTAATGATAAGAATCTCATGGCCTGTACAGGTAATGTCTGGGTTGGATTTGAACTGTGATCTTCAGATCTCAGCCTCCTGAATAACTAGGATTATAGGCATGAATCAGAGGCTTCTGGCTATCTTGTTTTTTTTCAATGCATGATTTGAGATAGAGAGAGGAGAGAGAGAGAGAGAAAGGGGGGGGGTTGAGGGTGTGTCTCAAGTGGAGGAGGGCTTACCCAGCAAATATGAGGCCCTGGGTTCAATCCCCAGTATACCAGGAGAGAGGGGAAGGGTAGAGACATAAGACAGGGGAGAGGAGGAGGGGAAGAGGGAGAGGGGAGAAAAGAGAAGGGGATGGGAGGGGAAGAGAGGAGGAGGAACAGTGGAATGTAGCTCAGTAGTAGAGCTTAACCCCTGCAACCTTGGGTTCAATTCCCACCATTCAACAAACAAAAACTGAAGATGCAGTTTTTCTGAACATAGATCCAATGAAATAAGATAGGTGTAACTGCTCCCTCCCCCCTTGACTTCCCACAAGCACTTGCCATGGGTAATGAATTCTCTTTGGAGAGAACTCAGACCCCAACTATCAGACAGGCTGGCCTTCGTGGGTGTGAGCAGCTAGCTCCCCAGGTCCTGGACACCCTCCTCCCCCGTTCATGGAGCCCTGTGCTCCCTCCCTTCCAGGATCAGAGCTGTCTGTGCTCCACCCTGGGGGGGTGGGGGCACAGCCTCCCATGCCTTCCATATCAAGGGCACTTTTGTCTGCTCCACTTGGGGGAGAGGACCAGGGAGTTTGTTTTTTGTGTCCTGCCTGGATGGATGCAGCCCAAGTTTGATGGGGGCATAGACTTGCTCAGTTTCCCTGGAGGGCCCCAGGCCAAGAACAGCTCAGAAGCCAAGAAAACCAAAATTCCTGCCCCTACCGCCAACATGGACAGGCTGTTTCCTGCCACTGTGTGTGTGTGTGTGTGTGTGTGTGTGTGAGTGTGCGTGTGACTTGACCCATAATTTCATCAGCTAGTAAGAAGCAGCCCCACACAGAGTACTGCTCTGTTTTCCTCCAGCTTCCCTGACCCCTCCCCTGGCTGATTCGGTTGTAAAGAAGAAGTGATTGTGAATGCCAGTTTTCCTTTCATCAGCTAGATCAGAACCTGGTTGTGGATACAAATAATTGTGTCCTAACAGATGTGTGGCTGCCTCAGTGAGGAGCCATTTCCACAGGGATCTGTCCCTTAGTGTGATTTGAGTGGCCCCCTTCCACTGTGATTGAGGGCTTGCTCCACAGGGGGCGCTGGTACACAGCATGGAACCTTTGCAAGGGACCATGGGAGGGCTTTACGTCATTGGGGATGTGGCTTCCAAGGGGATTGTGGGCAGCGGCTGTTGCCTCTGGTGTCCTGTTTTGAGATGATACTGGTTCCTGGCATGTCCTGCCTCCATCCACGCCCCTCACTAGAGGCCAAATCAGTGCTCACCTAATGAGCTGAGGCGTTGAACCTCTGAAAGGGTTGGCTGAATAAATCTCCTTTCCTTCATGAGAAACTTGATATTCCAATATAGTAGTAAAAAGCTGATTCAAATACAGTACAAGGATTGAAGGTACTTTAGTTTTTGTTTTGGTTGTTCATGGGCCTTGAACTCAGGTCCTGGACAAAATGATAGGGCTAGCGCTCTATCATTTTAAGCCACAGCTCCACTTGTGGTTTTCTGATGGTTAACTGGAAATAAGAGTCTCATGGACTTTCCTGCCCAGGCTGGCTTCGAACCACAATCCTCAGATCTTAGCCTTCTGAGTAGCTAGCTTGGATTACAGGCATGAGCCACGAGTACCCAGACTAAGAGACCCTTATCTCCAATTAACCACTAGAAAACCTGAAGTGGTGCTGTGCCTTGGGCTAAAAGAGCTCAGGGACAGCCTCCAGGCCCTGAGTTCAAGACCCAGGACCAACAAAACAAAACAAAACAAACAAACAAAAAAATAACCAGCACTGCCAAAAACAATGCATCCTCAAATAAATAAATGAATAAATAAATAAATGGGGGGGCGCAGTCATGGGCCTTGGACTCAGGGCCTGAGCACTGTTCCTGGCTTCTTTTTGCTCAAGGCTAGCACTCTGCCACTTGAGCCACAGCGCCACTTCTGGCCATTTTCTATATATGTGGTGCTGGGGAATCGAACCCAGGGCTTCATGTATATGAGGCAAGCACTCTTGCCACTAGGCCATATTCCTAGCCCTATTAAATATTTTTGGATATCACTGACTCAAGGTTCCAAGATATGTTCTATGTTTAAAAAGAACCATTCCTCTCTCCTTCCCTCTTTTCCACCTTCTCTCCCTTCCTTCCCTCTCCCTTCCCCCCCCTCCTCCATTTGTAGTAATTACACTCAGGGCCCAGGCACGTGGTGTATGTTCAGAAAGCACTCTACCCCTCAGTTAACCTCCCAGCCCACAAAAGAGATTCTAAATAAGCACCACAGTTTTAGTTACAGTGCTCTTGAGGGCAAGCCTCAGTTTTTGCCTTAATATCCTTAGTCTCCCTCAGGGGGAAAAAAAAAATTAAAAAGTATTCAAATACTACCATCAGAGTGAATAATTGGTTCACACCAGAATCACGCATGGATGCTAAAATTTCCATGTGAAAACCGAGGAGGACATTCATACACCCTTGATGTTGCCCTACAAAGTACTTGCTAATTTTGCAAGGATAAAATAGTAACACTGCGGGTGGGAAAGCTGACAGCCATCTAGAGCAACAATGGAAGAGAACAAATTGATATCATGTGACATTGAATTCCTTCCAGGACCTCCTGGCCCAGATGCACAACCCCAATCTAATCAAGAGCCAAGAATCAGATGCTCCCAGAGGGCGAGGCAGTCTACAAAGTAACCAACTCCTCAAAAAATGTGAAGGTTGAGAAATGGCTTGAAGAGAAAGAAAAATTTCCAAACTGAAAAGAACTAAACAAAAAATCCCAGGCCAAGGGCTGGGGGTACGGCTCAGGGTAGAGCGCCTTGCCTAGCAGGCACAAACCTTGATTTTTAATGCCCAGTGTTACAGAGAACTGGATAAACAGGACTTGAAAATGTAACACATGATTGACGATTTTGTTCTTGTTGTACTGGGGTTTGAACACACAGCCTTGTGTTGGCTCTATTTGGGCCACACCCTAACCCTCTCTGCTTTTTCTATTTTTCCCCTCCCTCCCTCCTTTTTCCTCCTTCCTTCTTTTGTACTGGTACTGGTTCTTGAACTCAGGCATTGGGGCACTGCCCCTGACTGTTTTGCTCAAGTTGCTGAGCCACGGCTCTACTTCTGGCTTTTTGCAGGTTAACTGGAGATAAGTATCTCACAGACTTTCCTGTCTGGGTGGGCTTCCAACTGCTGTCCTCTGAGCTCAGCCTCCTGAGTAGCTAGGATTACAGGAGTGAGCTATTAGCCCTAGGCTGCTTTTGTCATTTTTCTAGTAGGGCCTCACATTTATGCCTTGGCTGGCTGGGGTTGCCATCTTCCTACTTATGCTTCCTGACTAGCTGGGATGGCAGAAGTATGCCACTTTACTCAGCTTATTATTGGTAGAGATAAAGTGTTGCAGATTTTTAGCTGGGGCTATCTTTGAACCACCATTCTCCTGATTTCAGCCTCTTGAGTAGGCAGGCATGAGCTAGGTGGCCAGTTGTGATTTGGGATTTTCCTTTTTCTTTTCTTTTTTTTTGGGGGGGAGGGGGAGGGTGTTTTTGTATGATGAAGTACATTCTTGGCAAAATCTGAAAAGGATCTGTAGGGTCCGCAAATTGTATTTTTTTTTTTTTTTTGCCAGTCCTGGGCCTTGGACTCAGGGCCTGAGCACTGTCCCTGGCTTCTTCCCGCTCAAGGCTAGCACTCTGCCACTTGAGCCACAGTGCCGCTTCTGGCCGTTTTCTGTATATGTGGTGCTGGGGAATCGAACCTAGGGCCTCGTGTATCCGAGGCAGGCACTCTTGCCACTAGGCTATATCCCCAGCCCCGCAAATTGTATTTTATAAGAGTTCATTTCCTGATTTTAATAACCAGGCTGAGGATATACTCCCACCTAAGTCCTTATTTTAGGAAATATACAGAATGTTTAGGGATAAAGAGGGGTGTGCCTGCTAGGGACACTCAAGTATTTCAAAAAGTCTGTAGAAGCCAGGTACCAGTGGCTCACACCTGTAATACTGGCTACTCAGGAGGCTGAGATCTGAAGATGTTCAAACATCTGAAGTTCAAAGCCAGCCTGGGCAGGAAAGTCCATGAGACTCTTATCTCCAATCAACTACCAGAAAACTGGTAGTGGAGCTGTGGCTGAAATTGGAGCACCAGCCTTTGCTGCAAAAAGCTAAACAAGAGGTCAAGGTTCTGAGTTCAAGCCCCAGTACATGTACATGCATACTCACATAGACACAATGTGGAACTAGAGTGTATGTTCAAAGGAGTGTGGGAATGGAAATGTAAGTTGTATAGAAGCTTCCTGTGCTGATTTTTTTTTTTTTTGCCAGTCCTGGGCCTTGAACTCAGGGCCTGAGCACTTTCCCTGGCTTCCTTTTGCTCAAGGCTAGCACTCTGCCACTTGAGCCACAGCGCCACTTCTGGCCGTTTTCTATATATGTGGTGCTGGGGAATCAAACCCAGGGCTTCATGTATACAAGGCAAGCACTCTTGCCACTAGGCCATATTCCCAGCCGGTGGGAAGTCCTTTCTTTGCCACCATGCTATGTGAACATGAACCATCTGCCTTCAACTGGCCTGTCAGATGACAGAGGCAGAAGCTTTCTGCTAAACTTACCTGCTGCAAGCAACAAATAATGTTAAGCTAAATACAACAGAAAATGCCTACCAGTGATTTCTTCCCTCAAAGTAAAATCTGGCTTGTGATTAAGACAAAAAGAAAAAAAGGAAAGAAGAAGTCCTTAGGAAGCTGTTGTTGTTTTTTCATTTTGTCAGCCATGGGGCTTGAACTCAGGGTCTGAGCACTGTCCTTGAGCTCTTTTTGCTCAATGCTAGTGCTCTACCACTTTGAGCCACAGAACCACTTCTGGGTTTGTGTTGGTTAACTGCAGATAAGAGTGTCACAGACTTTCCTGGCTAGCTTTGAACCATGATCCTCAGATCTCAGCCTCCTGAGTAGCTAGAATTATAGGCATGAGCCACCAGCACTGGGACTCTATCCTTTCTCATCCTCCCAAGTTCTTGTGATTACAGGCATTCATCACTATGCTAGGCTACATTATGCTATTTTAATGCTGATTTCTTGTCGAAAAGAACTTGATTCTATAAACTCATGCCAAAAATTGGCTACAAGGATTTTTGTTTGTTTTCTTGTTTCAAATTATCTATTAGCTGGAACACAGAAGATGAAGGGCAGGAAGAAAAGTTTTAATCTCTCACTTTTTCTTTTGAGAAGGGGTTTTGGTATGTTGGCCAGGCTTATGTTGAACTCAGGGACTGGAGCCATCTTTCTACCTTGCCTCTCCAGAGAGTGCACCTGCTTAATTCCCCTTTCAAAAACTGTACCTGGGTGCTAGTGGCTCACACCCGTAATTCTAGCTACACAGGAGGCAGAGATCTGAGAATTGAGTTGGAAGCCAGCCCTGGAAAGGAAAGTTTATGAGACTATTATTGCCAGCCAAGAGCTGGAAGTGGCTCAAGTGATAGAGTGCCAACTTTGAGCAAAAAAGCTAAGGGATAGTAGTACCTAAGCCCTGAGTTTAAGCCTCAGTACTAACACACACACACACACACACACACACACACACACACACACACACACACACACAAAATGAGTCATTAATTTAGCAGGGTGGCCAGTGGCTCACACCTGTAATCATAGCTACTCAGGAGGCTGAAATCTGAGGATCACAGTTCAAAGCTAGAGGATTGAGGTGCAAGACTATCTTGGGCAGAAACGTTTGAGAATCTCTGTCTTCAAAATAATCAGCCAAATGTTGGCTGGAGGAGTGGCTCAGGTAGTAAAGCAAATGTAAAGCTCTCAGTTCAAAACAGACATACAGAGGTCAGTTCAATAAACACATGGTAAAGCTACTAGGATTCCTCACTGTGCTGTCCCACCTCTTCCTGTTGGTACAACTCTAGTCCTCCATCTTTTTTTTTTTTTTTGCCAGTTCTGGGCCTTGAACTCAGGGGCCTGAGCACTGTCTCTGGCTTCTTTTTGCTCAAGGCTAGCACTCTGCCACTTGAGCCACAGGACCACTTGTATCCCTAGTGGATGTAATAGTTCATTAATTCTGGTTTAAAACATTTTCTCTCCTCCCTGCCCCCCATACCAGTACTGGGGCTTGAATTCAGGATCTGGGTGCTGTCCCTGAGCTTTTATGCTCAAGGCTAGCGCTCTACCACTTGAGCCACAGCTCCATTTCTGCTTTTTTGGTAGCTAATTGGAGATAAGAGTCTTACAGATTTTTCTGCCCCAGCTGAGTTTGAACTGTGACCTTTAGATCCCAGCCTCCTGAGTAGTTAGGAGTATAGATGTGAGCCACTGGCACAGCTCTAAAATATTTTCTAATGACCACTGTGATTAAAAAAAAAAATCAGGGCTGGGAATATGGCCTAGTGGTAGAGTGCTTGCCTCGCATATATGATTCCTCTGCACCACATAAGCAGAAAAAGCCAGAAGTGGTGCTGTGGCTCAAGTGGTAGAGTGCTAGCCTTGAACAAAAAGGAGCAAGGGACAGTGCTCAGGCCCTGAGTTCAAGCTCCAGGACTAGCAAAAAAATAAAAATAAAAAATCAGTTATACTGGGTGCTAGTGGCTCCTGCCTCTAATCCTAGCTACTCAGGGGGCTGAGATCTGAGGATTGCAGTTCAAAGCCAGCCTAGGCAGGAAAATCCATGAAACTTATCTCCAATTATCCACCAGAAAATCGGAGGTGGCTCAAGTAGTAGAACACTAGCCTTGAACTGAAGAGCTCAGGGACAGTGCCCAGACCCAGAGTTCAAGCCCCACAACAGACAAAAAAAAAAAAAAAAAGTCAGTTATATGTATAAATAACTACATAACTATTTCCTTTTTTTTTCTTATTTATTGTCAAAGTCATGTACAGAGAGGTTACAGTTTCATACGTTAGGCCTTGGGTACATTTCTTATACTGTTTGTTACCTCTTCTCTCATTCCCCCTCCCACTCTTCCTTTCCCTCCCCCCCCCCCCACTTGTTCAGTTGGTTTACACCAATGGTTTTGCAAGTATTGCTTTTGGAGTTGTCTTTTTATCCTTTGTCTCTGGATTTTGATATTCCCTTTCACTTTCCTAGAACTATTTCCTTTTCTTTTCTTTTTTTTTTTTTTTTGACAGTCCTGGTGCTTGGACTCAGGGCCTGAGCACTGTCTCTGGCTTTTTTTTCCCTTAAGGCTAGTACTCTGCCATTTGAGCCACCGCGCCACTTCTGGCCTTTTCTATATATGTTGTGCTGAGGAATTGAACCCAGGGCTTCATGTATACGAGGCAAGCACTCCTGCTACTAGGGCATATTCCCAGCCCCCAATAACTACAAAACTATAAATATATGTATATATTTTTTTTCCTGAGCATGTAGATATTTTCTATTTACTTTTTAAAATTTTTATTTTCTGGCTTACTTGCCTCATTGTCTGAGAATGTACTCTGTTTGATTTAGATCACTTGAAATTTGTTGGGACTTGCTCTATTGCCTAGCATTTCATAAACATTCCATACACACTTGAAAAGAATGTGTGGCGTGTAGTTGGGGTGCAGTCTATATATGTCCAGTTGGTAAAAGTTTGCTTATCCAGTTGTTCAGTTTTGCATTTGGTTGTCCTGTCAGATACTTACAAATATAACCCATTCTAGCTACAGATATATCTATATCTCATTGCAATTGCATTTCTTCTTTTTTGTTGTTCTTTTTGGTGCTGGTATTGGGGCTTGAACTTTGAGCCTCTTGCTCTCACTTGGCTGGCACTCTACCATTTGAGCTACACTTCCATTTTCAGCTTTTTGCTGCTGCTTAACTGGAGATAAGTCTCTTGGACTTTCCTGCCCTGCCTGGCTTCAAACTGTGATTCTTAGATATCAACTTCCTGAGTAGCTAGCTAGGATTATAGGCATGAGACACTGGCATCCAGATAAATTTAAATTTTTTTTTTGTAGCACTGAAATTTGAACTGAAAGCCCCATGCTTGCTAGGCAGGCACTCTACTGCTAAGTCACATCTCCAAGCCCTTCCTTCAAGTTGTATAGTTCATTTTCAAGAGTGTCTAGTGAGTACCTGTACCACTGCTTCATTTATTCACCCTTGGTCTCTCCATTTCTGTATCCCATCTTACAGTCCCAAGGACAGCTAAGTGAACAAACAAGACAAAAGAAAACAAACAAAACCCTGATTTCCACTCCCTGGAGTTCATTTCTCTTTTGTTTTGCCAGTCCTGAAGCTTGACCTCAGTGCCTGAGCACTGTCCCTGGCTTCTTTTTGCTCAAGGCTAGCACTCTACCACTTGAGCCACAGTGCTTGCTACTTCTGGCTTTTTCTGCTTATGTGGTACTGAGGAATTGAACCTGGGGCTTCATGCATGCTAGGTAAGCACTCTTCCAGGAAGCTACATTCCTAGTCCCTCAGGTATCCTTTATACCACTTATCTGTCCTGTTGTGATTTCCATTCTTTTGTCTTTCTATACTTTATTCTAGATGTTTGCCTTTGATATATGTTCCCATTCACTAATTTCTTTTTCTTTTTCTTTTTTTCTTTTTTTTTTTTTTTTGCCAGTCCTAGGCCTTGGACTCATGGCCTGAGCACTGTCCCTGACTTCTTTTTGCTCAAGGCTAGCACTCTGCCACTTGAGCCACAGCGCCACTTCTGGCCGTTTTCTATATATGTGGTGCTGGGGAATCGAACCCAGGGCTTCATGTATACGAGGCAAGCTCTCTTGCCACTAGGCCATATTCCCAGCCCTCACTAATTTCTTCTCTAGCTAGGACTAACATGCTGTAAAGTCTACCCTATCCTTTCATTTTTTATTTTCTTTATTGTGTTTTTCACTTTACACATTTTCACTTGGCCTTTTCCAATGACATTTTTGCTCTTTGAAATTTCCACTTGTGCATTTTACTTCCAAGGACATTCTAAAACATCCTTATCTGTCTGATAATTCTAACATCTGACCTCCCTGAGGGCTCTGTGTCAGTAGCTCATTGTTCCTCCCTGCTTACTTCATGTTATCTTGTTTCCTCATATGTCTTTTGTCCTTTATTTTTGTGTTGGATCTTGTATGAACATTCTTCCTAGTCTTGGGGCTTGAACTCAGGGCCTAGGTGCTGTCCCTTAGATTTTGTGATCAAGACTAGAACTCTACCACAGCTCTACTTTTGGCTTTTTGTTTGTTAATTGGAGATAAGAGTCTCATGAACTTTCCTGCCTGGACTGGTTTTTGAATCTGGATGCTTACTTAGATCGTAGCCTTCTGTGTGGCTAGTATTACACAAGCCACTGCTGCCTCGCTACATAGGAAGGATTTGAAGCCTATTGGGATTATCTTCTTCTACAGGAATAGATAAATTACTTGTTATATTAGGAAAAATGTGTTTTGTTGAAAAACCAAGCAGGGAAAAAAGTGGGAAGTATATGTAGAAATACTGTGCTCTTCCCTTTTGTGCCCGTCCTAGGGCTTTAACTCAGGGCCTGGGTGCCATCCCTGTGCTTTGTTGCTTAAAGATAGCATTCTACCACCTGAGTTAGAGCTCTACTTATGTTTTTTTTTTTTTTTTTGATGCTTAATTAGAGATGTAACTTTCTTGCCTTGGCTGGCTTTGAACCTTCATCCTCAGATTTCAGCCTCCTGAGTAGCTAGGATTACAAGCATAAGCTACTAGTGCCCAATGGCCTATTCTACTTTTAAATAGAACGGTATGAGAGAGACTCAACTGACAGGGCAAAGGCTTGAAAGAGGTAAAGGCATGAGCTATGGAGATCTCAAAAAAGTCTTTCTGCCTAGAGCAGAGCAAGTAGGAGAGTGGTGGGAGACTGAATGGAACTCTAGTTTCTTCTAAGATGAGAAGGAATCAGAGGGCTATGTGCGGAGGTGTGATATGATTTGATTTGAATTTTTTCAAGACTGGTTAGGCAGCTACTTTGAGAATAAGCTGGAAGGGGTGGGGTCGAGGCAAAGGGGAGATGATCATGGATCAGACTGGCAAGAAGTATACAGTTTGAAGGCAAAGCAGGATTTGTAGATGGGTTGAAGGAAAAGTCTGAGAGAACTGACAGGAGTCATTAGAGCTTGAGCAGTTTAAGGCTGGAGTTGTTAATGATGGTGCCAGGCAAGACTGTGGTGGAGCACATTAGGTAGAGTATGCTTGGAGATCAGAGTATTGAGTTCTGGAGGGCCTGGGGGCATGGCTCAAGTGGTAGAGCTCTTGCCTAGCAAGAGCAAGTCCCTGAGTGAAAACCCCAGTAACACACACACACACACACACAGACCCGATGACATGATGCTGAGGCTGGTTCTGCAAGTCCCTGAGTTAAAACCCCAGTAATGGGGCTGGGAATATGGCCTAGTGGCAAGAGTGCTTGCCTTGTATACATGAAGCCCTGGGTTCGATTTCCCAGCACCACATATATAGAAAACGGCCAGAAGTGGCGCTGTGGCTCAAGTGGCAAGAGTGCTAGCCTTGAGCAAAAAAAAAAAAAAAGAAGCCAGGGATGGGCAAAAACAAAACAAAACCCCCCAGTAAAACACACACACGCGCGCACACACACACACACACACACACACACACACACACACAGCATGCTGAAGGCTAGTTCTGAGATACTCAGAAGAATCTTTTTTTTTTTTTTTTTGCCAGTCCTGGGGCTTGGACTCAGGGCCTGAGCACTGTCCCTGGATTTTTTTTTTCTCAAGCCTAGCACTCTGCCACTTGAGCCACAGCGCCACTTCTGGCTGTTTTCTGTATATATGGTGCTGGGGAATTGAACCCAGGGCCTCATGTATACGAGGCAAGCTCTCTTGCCACTAGGCCATATCCCCAGCCCCACTTCTGGCCTTTTCTATATATGTGGTGGTGGGGAATTGAACCCAGGGCTTCATGTATGCGAGACAGGCACTCTTGCCACTAGGGCATATCCCTAGCCCCAGAAGAATCTTAAGTAGAGCCTGGCACCAGTAGCTCACACCTGCAATCCTAGCTATTCAGGAGGCTGAGATCTGCCACCTTTAGGTAGACAAGTCCAGGAGATTCTTATCGCCAATAAAGTACCAACAAAGTAACGTGGAGTTGTGGCTTAAGTCATAGAGCATTATTCCTGAGCCAAAGAAGCTCAGGGACAGGGCCCAGGCCCCGAGTTCAAGCCCCAGGACTGGCAAAAATAATAAAACAAAAAACATAAACAAAACAAATAAAAACCCAGAAAGGTCTAAGTAGAAATGCTAAGAAGTTGTAGGATAAGAGTCTGAAGCTAAGGAGAAAACTGGGCTGGAGTGAGAGGTTTGGGTGTCCTTCTGCAGGGTAAAGAAGGAACTTCAAGCATGTTAAGAGATGACTAGGGAATGTAATGGAACAAGAGACATCTAAATGGCTTTGGGATTTTCAAGGAGTAGAAAACTACGAGGCTGGGGCTGGGAATATGGCCTAGGGGTAGAGTGCTTGCCTCGCATACATGAAGCCCTGGGTTCGATTCCTCAGTACCATAGACACAGAAAAAAGCCAGAAGTGGTGCTGTGGGTCAAGTGGTAGAGTGCTAGCCTTGAGCAAAAAGAAGCTCAGGGACAGCGCCCAGATCCTGAGTTCAAGCCCCAGGACTGGTGAAAAAAAACCCCAAAACAATAACAACAAAAACTAAGAGGCTGTGGCCATGAGAAAGGAGGAGAGAAAGGTCAGGGAAGGAAGGAAAAGATGTGATGGGGGAATTCGTTGGGACTATGTATGTTGTTCATCAGATCAGGATTAGAATGGAGCTGAGTGAATGGCAAACAGCCTGTGTTTCCCATCCCCACGCTCAATTCCCCCAACTCCTGCCATGAAGACATGGAGGGCTGTTCATTTTTGTCAGGCTCCTATCCCCACCCCCCCTTTTTTTTTTGCTGGTCCTGGGCCCTATCCCTGAACTTCTCTGGAATCAAGGCTCTACCATTTGAGCCACAGTACCACTTCTGGCTTTTTCTGAGTAGTTTATTGGAGATAAGAGCCTCATGGATTTTCCATCCTGGGCTGGCTTGGCCCTGTGCTCCTGGGATCTCAGCCTCCTGAGTAGCCAGGACCACAGGTGAGAAAGAGCCGCTGGGCTGGAGGGGGGCAGGCGGCCAACCCCCTGCTCTTTTGCAATACTCCCTTCACAGGATCACAGTTTGAAGCCAGCCAGGGCAGGAAGTCAGTGTGACTTTTATTTCCAATTAACCACAAAATACCAGAAGTGGAGCTGTGGTTCAAGTGTTACAGGGCTAGCCTTAAACACAAAAGCTCCAGGACAGGGTCCAGGCCCAGAGTTGGGATGGGGTGGGGAAGAAGGGTGGCGCAGGGGCGGGGCTTTCTCTGTTCAGGTCTTGGGACAAGGATGGCCCCCAACACCCAGTGGAAGCACTGAAAGGGTCAGGTAGTCACACAAACTAAACATTTCTTGGGTCAGGACCTTTGCAAGGCTAAGAAAAGCTACCTACCAAAGAAACAGGTATGGGCAGCAGTCCTTGCCCTCAGTGTATTAGTATTTACTTGACTGGAGCAGTGGGCTTGTGAAGGGCCAGTCTTCTCTAAGAGGCTACCACAATTGGAAACTAAGAACCTGGCTCCAGGGTCTTGTTTCCCCACTCCAGGCTTACCCTGAGCAGAGGAAAGGTAGGTAGGACTCCTCCCCTCCAAACCTCTCAGCAATTCTGGAAATGACTCACCTCCCCCTCCCTCAGCAGTGACCCCGGGGCCAACCCTGGATGAGTTCACGCTCCACTCCTCTCACCCAGCCAAGACAATTGCTCCGTTGAGATTTTGGCTCCCTGGGGGTAAGGCTGGTCGGGGCACCTCTGAGGTTCCTAGAGAGGCTTCAGGGAGGATGCAGAGGAGCTTTAAAAAAAGCCGGACAGACCCATGGCCTTCCCAGTACACACTTGTCCCTGTCTGTGAGTTCTAATTGCGCAGCCATTCAAGAGTATTTTATACCAAACACAGTTTCATAAGGTTTGATGTGTTGGGGGAGGATCGCTTTGTTTCTTTCTGGCTGGTGGGACTGAATCTAGACGGGTGCATGCCAACACCGCCTCTACCTGAAAGTCTTAGCAAAAAACTTTTCTTTTTTGGACACCAACAATTGCTCGGGGTTTGGGAAAGGAAAGCAGCTAGAAGAGGCCCCCAAAGTGACCTCAAAGAGACCCCGAAGGCTTTTCGGGAAGAGAGTTACAGGAGTATTATCAGACCTCCCTCTCTTGGTGGGTGGAGATGGAGGTGAGACAACTGGACTGCTGGAAGGTGGGGCGCTAGAGAGTACGGGGTCACCTGGACCTGGGTGTGCACTCAGGGCTGCACAACCCGAGGGCGGGGACGGAGCTCAGCCCGGGGCGCCGGGCAGCGCAGCTGCTGGCAGGGTGCGGGCCGGGAAGCCCGGCCGGCGCCCGGTCGCCACCCACCTCCCCCCGCGGCAGGCCGCACGGGGCATGGCCCCGCACCCCCTCCGGCCCCCGAAGCCAGCGCGGCGCCCTCGCCCCACCCCCGGCCCCGCCGCCGGGGCTCTCCGCCCAGTGGGAACCGGGCAGTTGCACCGAGGTGGACACACCCTTCCCCACGTCCCAGACCCTCCGGGGGACCCTCCCCCGGCGCGCCCCGCCCCTCACTCAGCCTCCCCCATTACCTGCCCCGGGGGGGGGGGAGTGGGAGGCTCGGTCCGCGGCCGGACCCCGCGCAGTACGAAGCCATCGCCATCGAGAGGGTCGCAGGCCCTCCCCACACCGGCCGGGAGGAGTCGCCGCCACGAGCCGTGCACACCGGGGGTAAAAGTTGCGTGGAGCTCCTTCCCCCTCTTCCTCCCTCCCCGCAGTTGCGCTCCGACGGCTGCGGGCCGCTCGGTTCCCGGAGTCTCCCCCCCCCCGCCCCCGGTGGCCTCGGGGCGGCGCGGGGGTGGCGGTCGTCGCGCGGCCCGGGGCGGGAGGCGCGGCGGCCCGGAGCCCGCGCGGCGCCCGGAGTTCGCGGGGCCGGGGCGCTCACGTGCGTGCGTGCGTGCGCTCGGGTCCATCCATCCACCCACCCATCCATCACGCGGCGGGCCGCCCGGCGCCGCCAGCGGCGGGGAAGCGGCGGGCTGGCGGCGTGCACATGCGGGGTGGCGGGTCCGCCCGGACCCGGAGGGTGGCGGGGCCGAAGGAGCCCGCGTGGAGGCCACGGCGGGGGCCGGGAGACCCGGGAGGGGAGGGAGGAAAACAACAACAACGAAAAACACCCCCCTCCCATCCCCCCGAAGCTGCCTTTTAGAAATGGGTTGAATCTCCCCGGCACAACCCGGGGAGGCCGAGGCGGGGGCCGGGCGGCGGGCGCGGGGGGCCGGCGGGGACGCCGGGCAACTTTCCGGCGGGAGGCGCGGCCGGAGGGGGCGGCGCCGGCGCGGGAGGCGGGAGTCGGGGGCCGGGGGGGGGGGGGGAGTCACTTTAAAGGCTCTTTCTTACCCATAATGCTTTGTGGGGACGTTGACAAGTGGATCCAAGATGGCGTAGAAAGTAATGACAGGTAAGTCCTGACTTCCCCGTTCTCTGCTGCCGGGGCCGCTCCACCGGCCCCTGGAACCCTCCAAGGGGGAACCCCGACTCTCCTCCCGTGCCCGGAGTCCCGAGGGGCTCAGGCCCGAGGCGGGTTGGGGGTCCGGGTGACCCGCGGCGGGGCCTGGGAAGCGGGGCTCTTCGAGGCGAGGCCCGGACGCTGGGGCTGTTTACAGCTTTTTCTCCCCCCCGCTCCGTCCCCTTCCTCTCCGCCGGGGGCCGCGGCGCCCGGGGCCTAGGCCGAGGCGGGGGGGGCGGGGTGGGCTTGCACCGCGTGGGGGGGCCCCCGGGAGGCCGCGGGAGGCCGCCCGGGCGCGGGCCGCCCCGGGACGAAGCCCCCCGCCGGGGGGCGGGGAGCGCGCCGGCCTCCCACGCCCCGCCGCTTTCGGCCCTCTGGGCCGGGGCCTCCTCCCCGGGAGGGCCGGAGCCGCCCGGGGGCGCCAGGAAAAGTGGGTCAGGGGTGCGTCCCCTCCCCTCCGAGGGCTCCCGGCCCAAGATGCACTTTCCGTGCTCCCCCACCTCCACTTCCCCGTCCCCTTCCTTCGGAAATGCTCTTTGGCCCCCAAGTGCATCCACCGATAATTAAATCAGGCTGCCCCCTCTTCCAGGAAGTTTCCTCTAAGAGTTGCCTTCTCAAGGGTTCAGAGATACTGCAAAGACCTAGAGAACTTTGACTGGTTTCCCCGCCCCCAAACTCATTCAGACTCCCCACTCTCCGGCCCCCCCCCCCAGTGACTTCTGCACCCCCCACCTTTGCTAAAGATCCCTCAGGCCAATCCGGAAGCCAGGGTTTTGGTACCCATTTGGGATTGGGACCCTTAGACTTTTTTTTGTTTGCAGCTTAAAAGTGGACATTCTTCCCTACAACTTACACTTTTCAGGCAAATCATTTATAGAATTAAAAAAAAGTCTTCACGGACAGTAGAAGTCCTTGAACCCTGGGAAATTGGGAGGTGTGGTTTTGGCGTCTTTGGCTAGTTTAGTTTTTTGTGGGACTTGAACTCAGGGCCTGGGTGTTGTCCCTGAGTTCTGTCAACGCTAGTGCTCTACCACTTTGAGCCACAACTCCATTAACAGTTTTTTGGTGGGTAATTGGAGCTAAAGGTCTTAAGGACTTTTCCCTACTGGGCTGGCTTTGAACGGTGATCTTCAAATCTCAGCCTCCTGAGTAGCTAGGTGTGGGCCACTAACTCATAGCTTAGTTTGTTCTTAATTTTGCCTCTTGACCCAAATTAATGAGGTTTCTTTTCTTACATTCCTTCCTTTTTTTTTCTTTGAAAGTGTGGTTAACCAGTGCTGGAAAAAAGTGACTGTTTTGAACTTTGAGAGTATTTTATAATCTACTTTATTGTAAGGAAGTGTTTTCTCATTTTAAGGTAAAAGAAACATTCATCTACACAGCTGCACGTACTGTACCACTTTTGCAACTTTTTCCATGGGAAATTTATTTGTCCTGTTACTTCAGGCTGATAAAAGTGTTTGCCACTGATAATGCCTGTTACTGATGTTGTATAGACACGTTTTACTTTTCTATTTACCTCAGGAATTGGATGAAGTAATTGATCACTAATGAACTACAGTGCTGGTGAGATGTGTAAGGTGAGACTGGAGTTTTAAAACCAATTTCCCTTTTTCCTTTTTTATCTTAATCAGCTTATAAGGGTAATACTGAAACTAAGTGATTTGGTGGGGCTATCTTTAGTTTCCAAATATATTACTCAGTCAAATGGGGTTTGGGCAGGGCTAGATTTAGAAAGGAAAAATATGTCAAATGTGCTAGTCTTTTTAGTGACTGCAACATACATAAACATAGTGGAGCTTGTCTAGAGCCAAATGTTATTTGCAGCTATCCAGAGTCTTCTCTGAGGTAATTATAGTTTGCCTCTTCAAGTTTCCTTGTGTAACTTTAATTGGATGTCTTAATTTATATTTCCTTTGATGTCCACTGCTAATTTATCTACATTGAATGTAAGTGATTGTTTATTGTGAATCCACAGTTTGTTGGAGTTGTAAAGTACACTGTGGGACTATATCCTTTCCATTGAAAAGAATTATTTTAGGCTGGTCAATCACTTGCCTCTATTTAATTTATTTATATGAATTATTTCTTGTGGTCTTGGAGCTTCACATATGTCAGGCTAATGTTCTGCTCCTGGAGTATACCCCCTATCCCAAAGTGGAATAGCAGTTGTCTTTCTAATAATTATCTTGAAATAAAAATGATAGTGCTGAGGTTATTAGGGATAAGACTAGTTTGTCACTATTTCCTGGTATGTGTGGTTTTTTTTTCAATCTAGCTTATTTTGTTTTGAATTTAAAGGATATTATTGCTGTGGGATTAGTGAACATACTATATATTCTAGAGAAAAGTTTGTGTCTTTAATTTTTTATTGTTTTTTTTTTTGTTTGTTTTTTTTTTTTTGGCCAGTCCTGGGCCTTGGACTCAGGGCCTGAGCACTGTCCCTGGCTTCTTTTTGCTCAAGGCTAGCACTCTGCCACTTGAGCCACAGCGCCGCTTCTGGCCGTTTTCTGTATATGTGGTGCTGGGGAATCGAACCTAGGGCCTCGTGTATCCGAGGCAGGCACTCTTGCCACTAGGCTATATCCCCAGCCCCAATTTTTTATTGTTTTAACAGTGATGTACAAAAGGGTTACATTTACATAAGTCATGTAAAGGGCTCATTTTGTTTTGGATAGTGTATATATGTATGTTATGTATATGCACACAGATACACACACTTACACACACACGTAGGGTGAAAGTCCTGGGGCTTGAACTCAGGGCCTGGGCACTGTCCCTGAGCTTGTTTTGCTGAAGGCTACCACTCTACCACTTGAGACACAGTACTACTTCATACTTCAGCCTTTTCTGTTTATGTGGTACTGAGGAAGCAAACCCACATATACACACACATATATATTGTATGCATACGTATACACACATATGTATATGTGCATATATTGTATACATATATGTTGATATGTGTATACACATGTATATGTGTATATATGTATATACATATACATACATTATGTATGCATATATACAGACACACACACACAGCAGATTTGAACTCAGGTGCTCCCAGTTGCAAGACAGTCACTCTACCTCTGATCTTTGCCTTCAGTCCTATTTTTTACTGGCTATTTTTGAGATAGGGTCTTGCTTCCTGGCGATGCCTGCACCAAGATGTGCCTATTTTACGCTTCCTATTGTTGCTGGAATGACAGGTGAGCCACTATGTTCAGCTTCCCTATGCTGAGATGTAATCTTAGGACTTTTCTGCCTGGGCTGGCTTAGAGCTTAGGATGACAAGTAGGTGCCACTCTTTCCAGCTATCAATTGAGAAGAAGTCTGGAAACCATTTTCTGCCTAGGCTGGCCTTGAACCTCTTTCCTCTCATTGTTTATCTCCCAAATCCCTAGATAGGTAGAATTGCTGTTTGCATCTTTTTTTTTTTTTTTTTTTTTTTTTGCAAGTCCTGGGCCTTGGACTCAGGGCCTGAGCACTGTCCCTGGCTTCTTTTTGCTCAAGGCTAGCACACTGCCACTTGAGCCACAGTGCCACTTCTGGCCATTTTCTATATATGTGGTGCTGGGGAATCGAACCCACGGCTTCATTTATGCGAGGCAAGCACTCTTGCTACTAGGCCATATCCCCAGCCCCATGTTTGCATCTTTTTTTTTTTTTTTTTTTTTTTTTTTGCCAGTCCTGGGCCTTGGACTCAGGGCCTGAGCACTGTCCCTGGCCTCTTCCCGCTCAAGGCTAGCACTCTGCCACTTGAGCCACAGCGCCGCTTCTGGCCGTTTTCTGTATATGTGGTGCTGGGGAATCGAACCTAGGGCCTCGTGTATCCGAGGCAGGCACTCTTGCCGCTAGGCTATATCCCCAGCCCTGTTTGCATCTTTTTTAAACCAGTTTTTTAACTTCAAAAATGTTTTACTATGATAGTTTTAGGAAAGTGTAATTATGGTCAATGAGTAGGTTATTTCTGTTTTTTTTTTCTCTCATTAACACGTTTGGCATCTGGATTTTAACTCTTCTCATTCATTTTTCACATCTATTGTTATCTTTAAGAAGGAGCTCCGGTGTTTTTTTATTTTTCCTTTCAAATTGAGGCATATAATTAACAGTTTCCTTTAAAATACACACTAAAGGGGCTGGGAATATGGCCTAGTGGCAAGAGTGCATGCCTCCTGTACATGAAGCCCTAGGTTTGATTCCTCAGCACCACATATATAGGAAACAGCCAGAAGTGACGCTGTGGCTCAAGTGGCAGAGTGCTAGTCTTGAGCAAAAAGAGGCGGGGGACTGCTCAGGCCCTGAGTCCAAGCCCCAGGACTGGCAAAAAACCCCCCCAAAAAACACAACACACTCAAGGAAAAAAATTAAGGAAAGGAAGGTGGACATAGACCAAGATTCTTTGGTAAGTGCACATACCATATTTGTTTGTGTTAAAACTCAGCACTGCTTATGTATGTTATGTATAATTTTAATTTTAATTCTTAGCAGAGCACATATGGACTTCTAAATTGATGTTCTGTTTGCAGATGGAGGGGTATTTATGCCTTAGACCTCCCGATTTCAACTTTTGATCTTGTTATTTTAAAACCTGTAGATAATTCTGTGGAAGGTCTACTTTGTGCCTAAAGAAATATTTATCTAGTCTACAATTGGATATTTATCAGTAGGTGATCGTGTGTGCTTAGTGTTGATTGGCTTGAACTGTCAAGATATTTTCAGAGTTTCCAGTCATGTAGACAAGTGTTAGTATTCACTTCAAAGTGAAACTAAGGGTGGGTCACTGGACAACTTGTTACACAGAGTTCTAAAATGGGAATTACCATAGTATAGTATTGAGGGTTGTGTCTTTGTGCTAGATAAAGGCCTTGCTTTTTTAGTTTGTCCTTTTGGCTGGTAAGCTAGGACACTATTTTTAGGTAAGGTAGTAGTTTTTGGGAGTCAGTAAGTACAGTCCTGTACTTTTCTGTCAGCTGGGAAACTTACTTTTTGGAGTAATTAGTAAGAAGTTTCATTTCCTAATAGCACAGATATTCAATTTTCCTTATCTTAAAGACTGTGTACATTTAAGGACTGTCCAGTTTTCACTGGAAGGGGGCTGATGCCAAAATAACAGGAGAAGTCATTCCTGTTTGCAAAGGGCTTTGTGTAATTTAAAAATGTACAGCATACTCATGAAAGGCTAAGAATAGTGCAGAGGGACCTACAAGTGAGTTGACTAGATCTTGTAAGTGCATCTGTGTTCACTGTCTAGGAAGCTGGTTTGGCATTAATATTGAATGCAGATTAGTTCATAATTGTCAGGCTATATTTAAGCTACAAATACAGGCACATACAAGAAATAAAGCACTTTGCCTGTTGTACATGGAATATTTTGGGCCAAATGTATCTATAATTATGCAAGGGACAGAGAGGAACTACTTAAGTAAGTTGTTAGGGCTGTTTATTTTCATAGATTTAGGTAAATGCATTTGCAAATGTAATTGGATCTCCAAATATTTTGAACTGTTTTTCAAAGGGAAGTATAACATGGCTCATGCCTATAATCTCAGCTTCTCAGGAGGCTGAGATCTGAGGATGGTGGTTTGAAAGCCAGGCTTGGCAGGAAAGTCCATGGAGACTTATTTCTAGTTAACTGCCAAAAAAAGTAGAAATAGAGCTTAATGCGGATGATAGAGTGCTAGCTTTGAGCACAAAAGCTCAGGAACAATGCCCAGGTCCTGAGTTCAAGCTCCAGGACTGGCACACAAGGAATTACACACACACACCCCACAGACACAGACACAGAAACAGTTTATTTCAGTTCTTGGGCATGTCAGGATTACTTTTGTAGCATTGGCTTCAGGAGAATAAAGCCTAGCATTCTTACTACTTCCAGGGTGGTGGGAATAATATTTGAGGCATTCTGGAACTGATTTAATATAAGTTCTTTCTTTTTTCTTTTGTGGTTTGCACTTGGCCTAAGCACTGTCCCTATGCTGCTTTTGCTCGAGGCTAGCACTCTACCACTTAAGGCATACCACTTCTGGCCTTTTCTGTTTATATGGTACTGAGGAATTCAACCCAGGGCTTCATGCAAACAGTCTATCTCTAAGCCACATTCCCAGTCCTAGTTTTTTTTTTCTATTGATTTTTATTTTATTATTTAAAGTAGTTGTACAAAAAATGTTACTATTCAACCAGTTAATTTATAAGTACAATGCATCTTGTTTCTTATTTATTTTTTCTTGTCCTGGGGCTTCGACTCTGGCCTGAGCACTGTGCCTGGCTTCTTTTTGCTCAAGGCTAGCACTCTAGCACTTGAGCCACAGTGCCACTTCCAGCTTTTTCTGTTTATGTGGTGCTGAGGAATTGAACCCGGGGCTTCATGCATGCTAGGCAAACACTGTACCATTAGGCCACATTCCTAGCCTGGAGAATTTTCTTTTTTTCCTTTCTTTTTTTTGCCAGTCCTGGGGCTTGGACTCAGGGCCTGAGCACTGTCATCCCTGACTTCTTCCTCAAGGCTAGCACTCTACCTCTTGAGTCCCAGCACTACTTTTGGCTTTTTCTGTTTGTCGGGTGCTGAGGAATCGAACCCAGGGCTACATGCATGCTAGGCAAGCACTCTACTGCTAAGCCACATTCCTAGCTCGAGAATTTTCTTTATGGTGGAAGTTTTCATTGGGATTGGATGTGTGGCTCAGTTGGTAGAGTGCCAGTCAGTGAGTGAAATTTGTCAGGTACTGAGTTTGAGTGCCAGTCTCAGCTAAGAAAGAAAGAAAAATATTTCTATAATACACATGTTCCACTTTGTCAGCAAGCAGTATGGTTAACTAATATATATGTAAATATAAACATTTTTATGCATAAATTATGCATGGTTACAGTAAACTAATTTGGGCAGTGCACACACACACATATATATATAGATATATAGATAGATAGATAGATAGATAGATATGACAAAAAAGGTTAAAAAAAGAAAGCCTATGTTCTTCCTCTATCTAGTCTCCCTCCTTGGGTTGACCGTGGTAAATAACTAGATATCATTTAGCTGTTGGAAGGCCTCTGTTCCCAAGTTGTCCTGGCAGTAAGGAGAGTAGAGTGAGGGCTAAGGGAGGTGTGGTCATTGATGTAGAGTCTGGATGCTGTGTAGACTGTTTATTCCCTTCTGCTGTGATGTTAAATAATCGTGATAATCTCTAACTCCCATCAGTTTAAGATAACTGATGGATGTGTTAAGACACACAGACAACTAATTTTGTGGTCAAGCTGGTAAAGTTTTGGCTTGTTGATCTTTTTTTTTTTTTTTTTTGGCCAGTCCTGGGGCTTGGACTCAGGGCCTGAGCACTGTCCCTGGCTTCTTTTTTTGCTCAAGGCTAGCACTCTGCCACTTGAGCCACAGCGCCACTTCTGGCCATTTTCTGTATATGTGGTGCTGGGGAATCGAACCCAGAGCCTCATGTATATGAGGCAGGCACTCTTGCCACTAGGCCATATCCCCAGCCCCGCTTGTTGATCTTTGAATGTGATTGTGAATTGAATTTATGTAATCCTGGGGTTAGGGAATAGTGGTAATCAGTTATCATCTGTTAATTTTGTGATAAGCTAAACAATATATTTACTATGGGCTTTTAATAACTCATCATCTCCTTTAATTCTCCAACAACTCACAAGACAGTTGTCCTGTTTTGCAACAGGGTAGGGGAGGAAGGAGGGATTTAGGCCAGACTGTGAACTAACTAATGCAAAGTCACAAAACCAGTGAAGTAATATAGCTGGTGTTCTTTCTGGAAAGCATATGTGTGCTATCTCTACTTAGTCTAACTTCCTTCTTTTCCACTGGAGGAAAATAAGAAACAAAGGGGCCTGGAGTTGACTAGCCCAAGGTCACACAGCTCAGTAGTAGCAACATTAAAGCAAGCTTTCTTTTTTTTTTTTCTTTAAAATTTTTTATCTGTAGAGGTATGGTATATTATCTCAGGACTTCTGGCCCACTGCTGTTTTTGCCACATTTAATTGAGTACTGTGGACTGAAAGACCGGATAGTCCAGCAGTAGTGGAAACTCATGCATTAGAAGTGGTGTAACCATAGTCATTTGTTTCTTTGAGACCCGCTTTTGCTATGTAGCCCTGGTAGGGTATACATTTTTCTTTCTCCTGCTTTCAATTTCCTGAATGCTGGGATTATAGGCTGTGCCACCACTTGTGACAATCAATGGTGTTTTCTACCAAGTATTTAAAAGCACCCTTCTCTCTTTTTCAGAAATTATAAAGAGCTCTGATGGGCTCTTTGGGTGACACCCAGTGCAGTGAACTGCAGGTGAGTAGGTTTAGGAGAACAGTATGTAGAAAACAAAAAGAAAAAGCGGGAGTCCCCAGAAAAGGGACAGGATAGACTTCATCTTGCCAAAAGTGTGAAAAATGATGAGGCGGGACTGGTGGAGTGACTGAGGGTGTGTGAAGCAGTTGGGATCCGAGGAGGTGGGTTCTAACTGAACGGATTGTTTCTAGAACAGACTGACTGGTGAATGAAGTAAAAAGACTTCCTACTGCTCTGTCAGACTAGTTTGGGCAGATGTAAGGGTTGGTTCATCTTCCATTTCTGTTCCCAATGTGTAAGTGGACCGAGGAGACATACTCATTCTGCCCTGATGAACTTAAACATTGCTATTTTGTTATCTGTGTGTTGGGTATGTACTACTATACAGTGTTCTAGGATGATCTAAATACTGAGAATCTATCAGGGGTAGAAGGTTGGGCTTTTCCCCAATGTTATACTGTTTTCATTTATGCTATCAGCCCTTCTTACTATCTTTTGCTGAAATGCTTTCCAATTAAAGACAATTCTTGACTGCATATTATTTTACAGTAATTAATCTTGATCTTTGATGGCTGGAGAATGGAACTTGGAAGACTTTCTTTTCTTTTTTGACAGTCTTATGAATTGAACTCTGGGTCTTGTGTACACTAGAAGGTATATCTCCAACCCCTGGAACATAATTCTCATTCTTTTGGGGCATCAGTGCCAAAATTCTTTATTTTGGTACTGAGTGTTGAACCCAGGGTCTTCCACATGCTCAGCACGTGCTCTACCGCTGAGCTCCACTTTAAGCTTTAAAATTTTTGTTTCTTGATGTATTTTCAACCCGAGGCTTGTTAGATATCTCCCTCTAGAAAGCTTCAGCTTTTTTTGTGGGTTTTTTTTTTTTTTTGGCCAGTCCTGGGCCTTGGACTCAGGGCCTGAGCACTGTCCCTAGCTTCTCTTTGCCAAGGCTAGCACTCTGCCACTTGATCCACAGTGCCACTTCTGGCTTTTTCTATATATGTGGTGCTGGCAAATCGAACCCAGGGCTTCATGTATACGAGGCAAGCACTCTTGCCACTAGGCCATATTCCCAGCCCCAAGCTTCAACTTTTTATAAAGTGATTTACCATCCTGCCTTTCAAACTCTGGTTGATGAGATTACTAGCTGCCTACTCCTTACCTATCTACTTTAAGCTTTTTCTTCTCTTTTTTTTCTTTTTTTCCTCCCTTTCTCTCTGTCTCTTTCTCCTATTTCTTTTTAACTTAGGGCTGCGCTGCTGTCCCTGAGCTTTCTACCACTTGAGTCACAGCTCCACTTGTGGCTTTTTAAGCTGTTCATTGGTGGTAAGAGTCTCAAGTAATTTCCTACCTTGGCTGGTTTGGAATTGTGATACTCAGATCTCAGCCTCCTGTGTAGCTAAGATTACATTACAGGTGTGAGCCATTGGCGCTGGGCTTCTTTTTTTGTTCTTAGGGTTTGTTTTCATTCAGGGCTCCTTGACCTAGTTTGTTGATTTGTCCACAAGTCTATATAGTACAGTCTTCCCTCACTATATCGTGGTTCACTTATTGCACTTTATTCTATTATGGGTATTAAATAAAAATACATAAATAGCCCTCACCTTTTGTGGGGGATTTATGTCCCATAGACCCCCATGATAGGTGAAAATCCTCTTAAGTAGATACAGCGAGGGATGACTATAACACTGCTGCTTTTGGATTTTCACCTATCACAGGTGTCTCTGGAACGTAACTCTCAAAATAGGTGAGGGATCACGGTATTGCCTTTTAACTGATATAGTCCACTGCTGAGTCAGCACATTGGCATTAAGCTTCCCAGAGACTGTGTGTGTGTGTCTAGGACTTGGATTCAGGGCCTGGGCACTGAGCATTTGTACTCAAGGCTAGTGCTGTACCACTTGACCCAAGCTCCACTTCTGGCTTTTGGTGGTTTATTGGTGATAAAAGCTTCAGGGACTTTCCTGTCCAGGCTAGCTTCGAACCATGATCCTTAGATCTCAGCCACTTGAGTAGCTAGATTACAGGCATGAGCCACTGTCTAGCCTTATAGTCTTCTGAGGTTAATAGTGAACCTTAGGCTTGACTACTTGCTGATCATTTTAGTAAAACATGACTAATTCTCCTTCTGTTTTTTTTTTTTGTTGTTGTTTGCTTTTTTTTTTTTTGGCCAGTCCTGGGCCTTGGACCCAGGGCCCGAGCACTGTCCCTGGTTTCTTCCCGCTCAAGGCTAGCACTCTGCCACTTGAGCCACAGCACCGCTTCTGGCCGTTTTTCTGTATATGTGGTGCTGGGGAATCGAACCTAGGGCCTCGTGTATCCGAGGCAGGCACTCTTGCCACTAGGCTATATCCCCAGCCCCCTGTTGTTTGCTTTTGTACATGATTTATTCCACATGAGTTCAAGGGATTAATAAAAAACAAACAGTTGAGGTGCATTGTGCTTGAAAAAAGGGGTAAGGGTAGTCAGTCATAAATCATCATGGTCAGAAAGACATAGAAGTCCTCAGCTAAGGTTCAGGTGGAATTATAAGAGGTGGGTATTTCTCTTCTTGAGGCTAATCAGGAAGCCTTTCTGTTTCTTGGGCATGCCTAGAAGGTGTGTGTGTGTGTGTGTGTATTGGTACTTGGGGCTTAAACTCAGGGCCTTGTGCTTTCACTTAGCCTTTTTGCCCAATGCTTGCATTCTGTGAACTACACCTCTACTTCCTGCCCAAGGACTTTTCCTTCCTCAAGGACTTTTCTGCCCAGGCTGTCTTTGAACAGTGATCCTCAGATCTCAGTCTCCGGAGTAGTTAGTACTACAGGTGTGAGCTGCCAACGCCACTGGCAGTTGTTGGAACTTGCTTATGTTGGAGATGATATTAGAAAAATTGTTAAATGTTTTGAGTTTATTACTCTTAAAAAATTGATTTTCTTGGGCTGGGAATATGACCTAGTAGCAAGAGTGCTTACCTCCTATACATGAAGCCCTGGGTTTGATTCCTCAGCACCACATATATAAAAAACGGCCAGAAGTGGCGCTCTGGCTCAAGTGGTAGAGTGCTAGTTTTGAGCAAAAAGAAGCCAGGGACAGTGCTCAGGCCCTGAGTCCAAGCCCCAGGACTGGAAAAAAAAATTTTTTTAAAAATTTTCTTTCCTGGGGCTGGGGATATGGCCTAGTGGCAAGAGTGCCTGCCTCATATACATGAGGCCCTGGGTTCGATTCCCCAGCACCACATATACAGAAAATGGCCAGGAGTGGCGCTGTGGCTCAAGTGGCAGAGTGCTAGCCTTGAGCAAAAAGAAGCCAGGGACAGTGCTCAGGCCCTGAGTCCAAGCCCCAGGACTGGCCAAAAAAAAAAAATTAAAAAAAAAATTTTCTTTCCTGTACATTTGATTTAAAAATACATGCTTTTGATTTTTAGTTAGGATATGTACTAACTTAAAAAGTAATTAGATGATAAAGCATTACTGTGGTACTATGGTATGAGTTTCATAATCTTAATTCATGTGGAAGGGTTGCAAATCATCAACTCACGTTCATAATTTACCCAAGCCCTTTTATGTTAGTTATGTGTTATTGGTTGGTTTTCAGTTAACTCTTTAATCTACATCATTGCAGATATTATTGTATTTTGTTTTTTGTTGTATGTCTAGGATAAATTCTGGAATGTACATTATTATGTTACAGGATATGGATGTTTTTATGGCTTTCTGTGTACATCATCATGCTATTTTACTAGGGAATTGTGTGAATTTGTACTCCTAGCAGATTTATGGATGTATCTGATTTACCATAAGTTAGACAGAAATACTTTTTTTTTTTTTTGCCAGTCCTGGGGCTTGAACTCAGGGCCTGGCTCAAGGCTATCACTTTACCACTTGAGCCACAGCACCACTTCGGGTTTTATCTATTTATGTGGTACTGAGGAATTGAACCTAGGGCTTCATGCAAACACTCTACCACTAAGCCACATTTCCAGCTCAGAAATCCATTTTTCCCCCAGACCTATGTGTATGTGTGTGTATGTGTGTGCACGTGTGTGCATGTGTGTGCATGTGTGTATGTGTGTCGATCACTTGGTCTGGGGGCTTGAACTCAGGGCTTAGACTCTGTCCCTGAGCCTTTTTGCTTAAGGCTAGCGCTACACCACTAGAGCCACAACTCTTCTTCCAGCTTTTTTGGTAGTATATGGACTTTTCTATCCAGGCGGCTGGCTTTGAACTGTGATCCTCAGAACCCAGCTTCCTGAGTAGTTAGGATTACTGGCGTGAGCCACCAGCACCCGGCTCCAGACTTTTTTCCCCCTGATTTAATGGTGTGAAAAGGCACTGGCATCTGGTTGGTATAATACTGAATTTTACAATTTGAGTCATTTTGTTTGTATATCATGATATATCATGCAACAAAAATGTTGATGTGGACTTTATACAGCACGGCAGAATAACCAGCTAGTAAATAGATAGAAATAGAAAGTATGAGAGCATGTTCATTGAAAATGTTCATAAGGCAGAATGGTCTAAATAGTAAATGTTCTTAGGGATGGAATTTGGAAGGGAACAAACGGATTATTCTGAGAGACAACTCAGAAAGTACTTTTTGGGCAATCAGTGTCTATAATCTTATATCCACTGAGTTTTTCCATTATCATCAGATAACTGGGAACATGCCTTGTCTTAAGGAAGAGACTGCTTGAGGCTTAAATAGTTAGGGGTTCTGGTTTCTGATGTCCCTTTCTGGCTGCTTGGAGGGCTAAAAAGACCACTCACTACTGTCTAGGACATCTGTAATTCATCTATAGTATGTTCTTAGAAAAACTTTGCTTTGAAGGATTCAGAGATAAATAAAACATCCTTCCTGTTGACAAGGAGCTAATCATTTTGTAGAGAGAATAAGGATACCCTAAATTAAAGAACGAATAGGAATTTGATAATTTATTGTGAAAGGGACCCACAAGGTGCTTAAGGGAATAACTAGGAGTGGGTATGGGGAGTGATATTGCCCCCCTAAACAGATATCATGGAACACTTCAGCTGAAAGAGATAGCATTTCAACTGCTTGAAGATGAGAAGCAATGAAAAGAATAGGGCGTTGTAGTGGTAGAGTGGGAAATGTGGATGTCAGGAAACTCATATCCAAATTGCCTGGGACTATGGTTACATTAAAGCACACAGTGGAAGACAAGAATGCCAGTTGGTTAGGATTGAACTTTGCAGTGTCTTAAATGTCAGATCAAGGATGAATAATAATGGGTTGGGAGATAGGAGAATTGAGCAGCAGGTACTCTTAGTTAGGTCCAGGGTAGAGTTCAAATGAGAGGTAAAGGATTGAATTGGAAAGGAGATAATGGGATGTAAGAGGTATTTTGGAGGTTGATAAGAGGGGCTGATTGATTAGGTGGGTAAGGTAGGTGGGGAGCAGTCACTTCTCTAAAGTCACAAGTGAGGTGGTTGTTGCAAGAATGGGACATAAGGGATAGAACCTCAGGAGGAACAGTGGGCTAACTAAGCTTTAGGGGGTTGGGAGAGAGAAATGATGGGTTTAAGGAATTAGTAGAAAGTTTAAATCTCAGTTTTACATCTAGGAAGAACTTGAGAGATGTGTTACAGCAGCTGTTTAAGGAAATTTAGGTCTGAGAATGTAGAGGAATCAGCAATTTTTCAATGTCAGTTACAGTGTGAAGACTGGTGTTTCCTGATGCTGGGAATTGCTTCTCACTCTGGAAAATACTAAAGGTCCTCGCTCTGGTAGCAGTAAAGAATTGGACGTGGAATAGTTTGGGATGGAGAGTGACAACTTTTTGTTTTTATGGTGGTACTGGGGTTTGAACTCAGGAGCTTGCACTTGCTAGGCAGGTACTCTGCCACTTGAGCTAATCTGCTAGACCTCATTTGCATTAGTTATTTCTGTGATAGCATCTTGGCTTTATTCTCAGACTAATCTGGACTGTGATCTTCCTATTTGTGCTTTCCTTTGTCACTCATATTGTGCATGTGTAACCTTGCACATCTATTGATTAAGATGTAGTCTTGTGAATTTTTATGCCTGGGCTGACCTCAAACTGTGATTTCCCAAATCTCCCAGTCGCAACCAAACCATTATACCTGACTATGACTTTTTTACTTGAAAACTTTAGTATGGAAACCGTGTGTGTGTGTGTGTGTGTGTGTGTGTGTGTGTGTGTGTGTGTGTGTTGGCTTGAACTCAGGGGCTAGGGCACTGTCCTTGATCTGTTTTGATCTACCACTTTGAGCCACAGCACCACTTCCAGCTTTTTCTGAGTAGTTTATTGGAGATAAGAGTCTCATGGCCTTTCCTGCTTGGGCAAGCTTTGAACCACAGTCTGCAGTCCTCAGATCTCAGCTTCCAGAGCTAGGATTACGGGTGCGAGTCATTGGTGCCTGGCTTTGTAATGGAAACTTTTTGAGGTGGAAGAATGGGAAGAAGAATGTAATCAATCCCCATGTACCCATTATTCAGCTTTTCTTCTATATGTTGTTTTGTCTATTTCCTCTTCCACATCATTACATTGAAGCAAATGGGAGAAGTAACCTAATGATTGTAAAGTTTGTCTTTGCAAATAAAAAGAGTTTCCTGGTTTGGTCCTGTGTGTTCTATGGCTTCCAGAACTGCTTAGTGTGAAGAGAAATAATTAACTCCAGAACTCCTGTGCTGCTTCAGCTTTGTGTCTTTGGGCTAACTTAGGTCTCCAAAGTCTAAGCCTTCTTGTTTTTCATAACAATGAAACTTGTTACTTATTGAAAATTATAAAAGTGTCTGTGTTGAAGAAAACCCCCATTTATAATCCTTCTGTCCCCAAATACCCACTTTTATTTTTAATAATCTTTGAATTTGAGGATAATTTTATATTTATAGAAACATCATAAGTATAGGTTAGAGTTTATATACACTTTATTTTGTTGCCCTAACTGGGGCTTGAACTTGAACTCAGGGCCTTGACATCTCACTTGACTTTTTCTTTTTTTTTTTTTGGCCAGTCCTGGGCCTTGGACTTAGGGCCTGAGCACTGTCTCTGGCTTCTTTTTGCTCAAGGATAGCACTCTGCCACTTGAGCCACAGCGCCACTTCTGGCTGTTTTCTGTATATGTGGTGCTGGGGAATCGAACCCAGGGCCTCATGTATACAAGGCAAGCACTCTTGCCACTAGGCCATATCCCCAGTCCTCACTTGGCTTTTTCTACTCATGGCTGGTAATCTACTACTTGAGCCATGCTTCCTATCTGGCTTGTTGCTAGTTAAATGGAGATAAGAGTCTCATGGATTTGTCTGCCTAGACTAGATTCAAACTGAGATCCTCAGAACTCAGCCTCCCGAGAAGCTAGGATTTCAAACATAAGCCATTAATGCCTGGCTTCCTGTGTTCATCCAGTGTTAACATTTTTAATTTCCATGATGCATTTGTCATATCTGAGGAGCCATGGTTGGTATAACACTATTAACTAGTGTCTAGACTTTGGATTTCACCAGTTTTCCCTTAAGTCCTTTTTTTTTTTTTTTTTTGGGAACCAGTCCTGGGGCTTGAACTCAGGGCCTGAGCACTGTCCCTGGCTTCTTTTTGTTCAAGGCTAGCACTCTTATCACTTGAGCCACAGTGTCTCTTCTGGCCTTTTCTGTTTATGTGGTACTGAAGAATCGAACCCAGGGCTTCATGCATGCTAGGCAAACACTCTACCCCTAAAACATTCCCATCCCCCTCTCCTCTATGTCCTTTTTATGTTAAAAAAATTCCTTGGTGTTTTGTCATGTTAGTTTCCTGGGCTCTGATAGTTTCTCTCTTCTCTGTTTTTCACAATTTGAAGGAATGCTAGTCAGATATTTCATACATTGATGCTTCATAAATAGTCTCTCAGTTTGACTTTGATTAGACTGAAGTTAGTTTTTCAAGGAGATACTTTTAATATTTTATCTTTGTTTTTTAATGCAAAATATTCAGTACACATAGTTTATAAAGAGATTACTATTATAATCTACTTATTAAATGTACACATAGGATTTGTAAGTTTGTGCAATTTTAGACTCACTTTGATGATTTCCTATAATACCTTCTATAGGCAGCTATGTTCAGAGTTTCAAACATCGGGTCTGCAAGTATAATTTTGCTTTTTTGCTTTTTGGTGTTAGGGTTTAAACTCAACTTGGTGCTTGCTAGTGGAGTAATAGTTTTTATATCATAACCTACTGGAAGATTGAAGTTAGCCAAAATGGTGTGGGTATTGGTCATGTTGGTACACTGGTTTAATTATGTGGTTGGCTGTCTCACGAAATTATATTTTATTGAAAAAGCTCAGCTGCTTTGAATTATGTGATTACATGTCTTTTCAGATATTCTGGAAAGAAAAATTAAGAAATAAAGGAGCTGGGTGCTAGTGGCTAATGCTGTAATCCTAGCTACTTAGGAGGCTGAGATCTCACGACTTCAGACTGTGGTTGGAAGCCTGCCCAAGAAGGAAATGGCATGCAATTCTTTTTTTTTCTTTCTTTCTTTTTTTTTTTTTTGCCAGTCCTGGGCCTTGGACTCAGGGCCTGAGCACTGTCCCTGGCTTCTCTTTGCTCAAGGCTAGCACTCTGCCACTTGAGTCACAGTGCCACTTCTGGCCATTTTCTGTATATGTGGTGCTGGGGAATCAAACCCAGGGCTTCAAGTACACAAGGCAAGCGCTCTTGCCACTAGGCCATATCCCCAGCCCAATGCCATGGGATTCTTATCTCCAATTAATCACCAGAAAGCCAGAAGTGAATCTGTGGCTCATAGTGGTAGAGTACTAGCCTTGAGCAGAAGAGCTCAGGGACAGTTACCAGGCCCTGAGTTCAAGCCCCATAACTGACCAAAAAAAAAAAAAAGTCACCCAAAGAAAACCCCAGGATGACAATGAGTTTTCTAGAATGTAGGATGAATGCATGATCCTTTTCACCTTTCCTTTTCCCCTCTTTTCTGTAAAGTTCAAGCTCCATGACTAACAACAACCAAACAAAAACGCCCCAACACACACACACACACACACACACACACCCCAAAAAAAGGGTATAAAATGTTTTAATAAAATTTTCTGAGCAAGCAGTAACCTCTTGTAGAAGTTAGTTACTATAATTTCCTTGTTTCCCAAATATGCATTTTTGTTTCTTTATATCTTTATTGATAATAAGCCTATTAAATGATTTGAGAAGAGGCTCAAACTCTTCTGGAGATAACTTGGAATTACTGAAACTAAGAAGGTTATCTCCAGAATTATCTATAGAGGGGCTGGGGATATGGCCTAGTGGCAAGAGTGCTTGCCTCGTATACATTAGGCCCTTGGTTCAATTCCCCAGCACCACGTATGCAGAAAATGGCCAGAAGTGGCGCTGTGGCTCAAGTGGCAGAGTGCTAGCCTTGAGCAAAAAGAAGCCAGGGACAGTGCTCAGGCCCTGAGTCCAAGGCCCAGGACTGGCCAAAAAAAAAAAAAAAAAAAAAAAAAAAGAATTATCTATAGAATTGCTAGCAATTTGAAAAACAATTCAGAAAAGAATCAAAGTGATAGATGAAAAAAAACCCTTAGTTTTAGCTGATAATGAGAATTTGATTTTTCTTGTTCTTATCATTTCAGTAACTTAGATGGTAGAAAGTCCATAGGGTATTTCTTGATATATTGAAAACATTTTACTGTGCCTTGTAGAAGTCCATTTATTTAGAATTGAGAATTTGCCTTTTTGTGAAGGTATTTTTTCAAGGTAGAATGTGGCTTACGATCTTAGTTTCTACTTTTTTCTCAGTAGGCTTAGTTTCTCCATACTTGCATACTTGTTTTTTTGTTTTAGAGAAAAGTACAAGTCCAGCTGACTACTGAGTACAGTATAATAAAAGTTTGCAGAATATTTTGCCTTGTGTATCCTGTAGAGCAGATTTCAGTTTTAGATGAAAGCAGATAAATTTACCATAATACAATATTCTTCCTTTTGACTTGGTATTCTGACTGGAACTGAATCTGGTACAGGACAGTTCTTGGGATGCTTGGCATTTTAGTTATTCTAGGTCATCTCTTTGAGAAATTCAGTGAGGGCTGGGAATATGGCTTAGCGGTAGAGTGCTTGCCTTGTATGCATGAAGGGCTGGGTTCGATTCCTCAGCACCACATACACAGAAAAGGCTGGAAGTAGCACTGTGGTTCAAGTGGTAGAGTGCTAGCCTTGAGCAAAAAGGAGCCAGGGACAGTGCTCAGGCTGAGTGATTCCAAGCCCCAGTTCTGGCAAAAAAAAAAAAAATAGTTAAAGTACTTAATAAATGATTTAAGTGAATTAAATGGTTATCATGGGGATAAAAATGGCATAAGACATAACTTCTGCAAACAAGATAGTTGTATTGGGCCCATAAACATTTGCATGATATATTTAGTCGCAGTCAATAGGTGATTTAGGTGGCCAATAATCTGTAGTAAGTAATAATGCCTTTAGGAGAACATCTTAGAGTAGGTATTTAAGGGCTCATTAAAGGCTCAGGGCTAGGTGCTGGTGGCTCATGCCTGTAATCTTAGCTGCTCAGGAGGTTGAGCTCTGAGGATTAAAGTTCAAAGCTAGACTGGGCTGGAAAGACCATGAGCCTCTTATCTCCAGTTAACATTAGAAATCCAGAAGTGGTGCTGTGGCTCAAAATGGTAGTGTACTTGCCTTAAGTGCAAAAGTTTAGGGACAGTGCCATGGCTCTGAGTTCAAGTCCTAGAACCCTGTACAAACACACACACACACACATGAGCGCACACACACACACACGCACGCTCACGCTGAGTAGGATTTAGGCCAGAGAGAAGAGAGGAAAGGACCTTCTGGGCAGAAGCAACAATACAGAGACTCTTGACCATCTAGATTGTAAGTGGCTCAGATCCCTTGTAATGAGGTTGGATATTATTTTCTGGGCATTTCAGAACCATTGGGGCATCTCTAACGGGAGTACTTTTTTTGGCCAGTCTCTTGGGGCTTGAACTCAGGGCCTGAGCACTGACCCTGGCTTCTTTTTGCTCAAGGCTAGCACTCTTCCACTTGAGTGACAGAGCCACTTCTGGCTTGTTCTATATATGTGGTGCTGAGGAATTGAACCCTGGGCTTCATATATGCCAGGCAAGCACTCTACCACTAGGCCATATTCCCAGCCCCACATTGGGGCATCTCTAAAGTAATAATTCTTCACTTTTTTTCCTTCTAGAGGAAGCACAGCATACAACACACTCACCATGCCCCTGCTGCTTTGTGGGTAGAGGGGCAAATTTCAATAAGCTTTCTTCAATTCTGGGCTAGGGCACTGAGTTATTGTATGTATGTATGTATGTATGTATGTATGTATGTATATATGTATTTCCAGTCCTGAGTTATTTTAGTAACTGATCAGTCTGGTTTACCTTTCTGTGGTCACAACCCATTAACTTTCTAGTATAGTCTTGTTTCAGGATAAGTTAGTTTTCACAGGGAAAATTAAAATATATTATTAGGTAGACTAAAGCCAACTACTAACTTAAAAAAAAGTGAACTCCAAAATGTCAGCAATCCTCTTTTAAATTTTGTTATGCTAAGGAAATTTGAATACTATTATATTTAATCTTTAAAGTTTTTCTTTAATCTTTTTTTCCCCCTGTCCTGGGGCTTGGGGCCTGAGCTTCTTTTTGCTATCCCTGAGCTTCTTTTTGCTCAAGACTAGCACGCTACCACTTGAGCCACAGCACCACTTCTGGCTTTTTCTGTGTATGTGGTGCTGAGGAATTGAACCCAGGGCTTTGTGTATCCTAGGCAAGCACTTTACCGCTAAGATATATTCCCAACTCCTAATTTTTTTTAAATTTGTAATGTCGTGTTTCATTTAAAAAATCACTCACAAAACAATTTGAGAAAAATTTGTTTATTTATATAGTCTAATAAAGATATTGGGGTCTGATCAGGAGCCATTGGCAACTGTTAGTTGTTTCTGCCAAAGGCAAATGATGATATTTAGCACAATTCTATCAGTCTTGAAACCTTTACAAATGCAGTGTGATTCACTCCATCTAAGTACATTATCAGCTAGAAAGGTTTGATCTTAATAGAGATAAACACACAAGACAGGTGCAGAAATCATCTTGATTTTAAGTGGAAGAAATTTTAGTTGATATTCTTGGCTCCTATTATCTAATCAGTTTGGTTTTACTCTTTCAAGCCTGTCTGTAATCAGATAAAGCATTCAGATCCTTGAGAACCAAGAGGACCATGGCCGGAATGCCTAGAGAAGTTAGCTTAGGGCTGTAACTGTGTTTTATAATAAGAGTACATCTCATGACTTGATTTCTAGGTGATCTGGTGTCCATTCTCCCAGATAGTTTACAGTGAGACAAAAGAAATGATGTCTTCCTCTCATCTGTTGCTGAAATATCTTGATCCAGGCCAGTCTATCTAGTGCCTCTGTCAAACAATATCGATTTTATTTTCCTTCCAATATTTGCTTTTGGTCCTGGACCAACCATCTAGTTGTGTTGGCATTCTTCAGAAGTGTCCTGCATTTTGCGCCAGATGACCTGAGTTACTGTTCTATTTGGAGAGACCTTTCATTCTTGTTGCTGAAAGGTACAGATGAGAGAGGAAAAGGTCAGCCTGTCCCATGCCTTCCTCATCTGCTGTGATGCCGTGGTTCAAAGTGGTAGAGCACTAGCCTTGAGCTGAAGAGCTCAAGGACAGTGCCCAGGCCCAGAGTTCAAGCCCTATGACCACCAACAACAAAAAATTGAAACATTTTTATTTTAAAAATCTACATATAATTGGCTTGGTGAAAAGTTTTAGTAACTTAATGTATGTGTAGATTGTGCAACTCTCATAATAGTCGGGATACAGAAAAGTATCATCACCCCCAAAACCTCCTTTATGCTATCATTTTAGTTAGGCTTCTCCACCTCATACCTGCTGATCACCTGAGGATACCATCTCTGTCTTGATCATTTCTCCTTTAAGAATGTTATATAAAGTGTATCATACAGTATGTATGCTTGTGAAACTAGTTTCCTTTACTTATAGTAAGGTTTTTGGAGAATGATCCAAGTTTTTGCATGTCTTTTCAGGGGGTTCCTTTTTCTGTTGTGAAACAATATTTCAGTTTGTCTATCCAGTCATTTGCTGAGGGATATTGGTTCCTGGTTTTAGCACTTTGGAGTAGAGTGGATGTATAACAGAATTTCATTTTGTTTTGTTTTTTGCTTTTATTTGGTGATGGCACTGAGATTTGAACTCAGCCGGCTTTGTGCTTACAAGACAGGTGCTCTACCCTTGGAGCTATTCCTCCAGACCTAGTGTGGCTATAAACATTTGTGTACAGATCTTTGTGTAAGTATAGTCCTCATTTCTTGAGGGTAGTTACTTTTTGGGTCATAGATAGTATAATATTTGACTCTGTAAGAAACTGCAGTTTGTTGGATTGCATCTCATCTATATCTATCTTATCTGTCTGTCTAATCTTTAAAGGAACCTGCAAACTCTTTTTCTAGAGTAGTGTGTACCACTAGCAGGGCATGAACAGTTGCAGTTAACTTCCATCATTTGGTGTTACTGATATTTCATTTTATTTTTTGTGATGCCAGGAATGCAACCCAGGGCTTTGAGCATGCATTCTACCTCTGAGTAACATATATATATATATATATCCTGTCTTTAGTTTGCATTTCTTTGATGGGTAATGATGTTGATTATCTTTTTTTTCTTCTTTTTAGTGCTGGTATTAGGGCTATAACTCAGGGCCTCTATTCCTTGCTTAGCGTTTTCATTCAAGGCAAGTCCTCTGCCACACTTTCAGTATTTTGCTGGTTTATTGGAGATAAGAGGATTGTGGAGGATGGTAATGTGCCTTAGTGGTAGAATGCTTGCCTAGTGAGCATGAAGCACCAGATAAATAGAAAAAGCCAGAAGTGGACCTGTGGTGGTGTGGTACAGAGCTAGACTTGAGCAAAAGAAGCTAAGGACAGTGCCTAGGCTCTGAGTTCAAGCCCCAGGACTGGCAAAAAAGAAAAAGGCTTGTGGACTTTTCTGCCCTGGACTGGTTTGAATCAACATCCTCATATCTTAGCCTCTTGAGTAGCTAAGATTGCAAGTATGAGCCACCAGCACTCATCTGTTTTTTTTTTTTTTTGGCCAGTTCTTGGGGCTTGAACTTAGGGCCTGAGAGCTGACCCTGGCTTCCTTTTGCTCAAGGCTAGCACTCTACCACTTGAGCCACAGCACCACTTCCAGCCTTTTCTGTTTATGTGGTGCTGAGGAATCTGCTACTAAGCCACATTCCCAGCCCCCTAATCAGCAGCTGCTCCTGCTGCTGCTGCTCCTCCTCCTCCTTCTTCTTCCTTCTTCCTCCTTCTTCCTCCTTCTTTCTTCTTCCACTGCTGCTTCTGCTTCTTCTGCTTCTTAGCAGCCTTTTTATATACTTATTTGCCATCATAATACCTTGGTGTGGAATGTCTAAAATCTTTGCCCTGTGTTTACTTGGGTTGTTTTCTTATTAATTTTGAGAGTTCTTTCCATCTTTAGACAAAAGTCTTGAATGAATACAGTTAAAACACTTAATGTGCATATATTGTCCAAGTAGAAATGTACTTATTAACCAACTAATGAAACAGTAAATCCCTCTGTATATTTGCAGGTATTTTCAGCTGGCTCTTTTCCTTCCACCCCCCCCCCCCCTTCTTCCTTTCTTCTATTATTCTATTGAAGATTGAAATCAAGACCTTGTACATGGCTGGGCAAATGCTCTACCACTGAGCCACATCCTAGACTTTTCCCATTCTTTTTTTTTTTTTTTTTTTTTTGGCCAGTCCTGGGCCTTGGACTCAGGGCCTGAGCACTGTCCCTGGCTTCTTCCCGCTCAAGGCTAGCACTCTGCCACTTGAGCCACAGCGCCGCTTCTGGCCGTTTTCTGTATATGTGGTGCTGGGGAATCGAACCTAGGGCCTCGTGTATCCGAGGCAGGCACTCTTGCCACTAGGCTATATCCCCAGCCCCTCTTTACATTCTTTATCTCATAGTGCAAAAACCATTAAAATTTGATAGAGTCCATGATGTATATTTTCTTTTTACTTCAAAGATTCAAAATTCTTATTGTTATTATAAAGGTGATAGTACAGGGCTATAGTTACAAAGTCAAGAGTTTCTTTTTTCTCTTTGGCCCGCCCTCCCTGCCTGCCTGCCTGCCTCCCTGCCTGCCTCCCTGCCTGCCTGCCTGCCTGCCTGCC
Organism: Perognathus longimembris pacificus; assembly: GCF_023159225.1. Lineage (NCBI taxonomy): Eukaryota > Metazoa > Chordata > Mammalia > Rodentia > Heteromyidae > Perognathus > Perognathus longimembris. Next base: position 45,574,473 of record NC_063177.1, read on the forward strand.
TGCCTGCCTCCCTCCCTCCCTCCCTCCCTCCCTCCCTCCCTCCCTCCCTCCCTCCCTCCCTCCTTCCCTCCCTCCCTCCCTCCCTCTTTCCCTCCTTCCCTCCTTCCCTTTCTTCTCCCTCCCCCATGGGTTGTGGGGTTTGAACTCTGGGCCTAGGCGCTGTCCCTGAATCCTTTCTGCTCAGGGCTAGACTCTACCACTTGGAGCCCCAGTGCCACTTCAAGTTTTCTGGTGGAAGAGTCTTACAGACTTTTCTGCCCTGGCTAGCTTTGAACTGTGATTCTCAGATCTTAGCCTCCCGAACAAGTAGCTAGAATCAAAGGCATGAGCCACCAGTAGGCAACAAGAGTACCTTTCCTTTTGGAACGTGCCTCTTCCCTCAGTGTCACCCAGTTTTTCCCTCCCACCCCCACCTACAAGTTGTATAGCTCATTTCCAGTGAGTACCATTGCTGCTTTTGGTTACCCTTTGTCTCGCCTTTTCTGTGCCTTAATGAATTTTTAATTAGCTTTTTTTTTTGCCAGTCCCAGGGCTTGAACTCAGGGCTTGGGCACTGTCCATGAGCTTCTTTTTTGCTGAAGGCTAGCACTCTACCACTTGAGCCACAGCTCCACTTATAGCTTTTTCTGTTTATGTGGTATTGAGGAATCCAGTCCAGGGCTTTATGCATGCTAGGCAAGCACTCTCCCTCTAAGCCATATTCCCAGCCTAGCATATATTTTTAATTAGTATGTACAAAGGGAGAGTTTCTTTGTGTGACATTTCCATACATGCATACAATGTACCCCATAAACCTCATCGCCTCTGTCTCCTTTATTTCCTTTTTCTTCCTTTTTAGAACAATTTCAAGAGATCTTATCGTTCAGTTTTCATATATGCACATTAAGTGTTTTAACTGTATTCATCCTCATTGATCTTCCTACCTCCTATTGCCCCCTCCCTGCCTCTCTCATTCATTTTTAGTATACTATCAAGGGGGTTTACTATGTTATTTGCATGTGCACATATTAATTAGAATAACCAACCCTCTCTATTGCTCTCTTTCCCCATCACCTATCCCCTTAATAGCTCTCAGTGACATTCCTTATGTCATCTATCTTCATACACAGATGTAATGTATTGTGATACTACTCATTTTCCATCATTCCATTTCCTCTTCTTTCCCCAGTCCCATAGTTATAATAATCAAGCTCTATGTATATATGCATTGAACTCTAGATTCTGAAAATGAACAGAAACATGCAGCATTTGGCTTATTGAGCTCAGCTTGCTCAACATGATGATCTATAGCTCTCTCCACTTTTATTGCACTATGTTGCCCAGCTGTCCTCAAACTCACAATCTACCTTAGCCTTCTGAGTAGTTGAGATTACAGGTGTGCATCATTTGTGACTTATAACCCCAGCCAACTTATTCTTTTGTTGGATTGTGCTAAAATGAATTTTTTTTATTGTTATAAAGGTGATATACAGAGGGATTTACTGTTTCATTAGTTGGTTAATAAGTACATTTCTACTTGGACAATGTCACCCCTCCTTTTGCTCTCTCCTAGTTTTCTCTCCTGTCCCTGCCCATAAATTGTATTGTTGATTTTCAACACAGTTTTAGTGAATACCACTGTAAAATGAATTGATTTTGAAATGAGTTTTTATGCTATAAATATGGTAAAAAGTATCTTAGTGATGGCAAAGTTCTTATAAAGTTGATTTGTTGAGTATACAAAAATGATAAAAGGATCATTTTATGGGACAATGGTGCTGATTAGTCTTAAGGACACAGGACTTTTGCCTAACTAAAGAACATAATTGGCTAGGTTTATGTGTGTTTTCACATTTTTAAATGATAATTTAGCACAGTGTTATTTATTTGTTTGTTTTTGCTTTTTGGTGGTTTTTTTTTTTTTTTTTTTGGCCAGTCCTGGGGCTTGGACTCGGCCTGAGCACTGTCCCTGGCTTCTCTTTGCTCAAGGCTAGCACTCTGCCACTTGAGCCACAGCGCCACTTCTGGCCATTTTCTGTATATGTGGTGCTGGGGAATTGAACCCAGGGCCTCAGGTATACGAGGCGAGCACTCTTGCCACTAGGCCATATCCCCAGCCCGCACAGTGTTATTTATTTATTAATTTTTTTTTGCCAGTCCTGGGACTTGGACTCAGGACCTAAGCACTGTTCTGGCTTCTTTTTGCTCAAGGCTAGCACTCTGCCACTTGAGCCACAGTGCCACTTCTGGCCTTTTTGTGTATATGTGGTGCTGAGGAATCGAACCCAGGGCTTCATGTATATGAGGCAAGCACTCTTGCCACTACGCCATATTCCCAGCCCCAAGCACAGTGTTATTATGCAGAACTATATAGGAAATTAGTTTTTAACATTGTTCAAAGATCAAAGTGATAGAAATTTTCAGTTATTTTCATTGCTTTTGAGAGTGATTGAGTTTGAGGGACAGACATAGAGCCTTGATTGCTTGTTGGTTCAGAATTAGTGTCTGAATAAAACCAGGAGTTCCTGCAGATTGTGGGTTTGAACCCTGCTTTTGTGATTTGCAGTGTAATGGTGGCTATCTTACTATGTGCTTCAGTTTCCTCATCTGTGAATGGAAATGGTAATAACAATAGTATCCACTGTATAAAATAATTGTGAGGATTAAGTAAGATTTTTATAAATAGAATACACTAAAAAAATGTCAGGGAAGTAAAACAGGCTTTGTTTGGAAGTAGGTATCAATGGGAGGGGGAAGGGCTCATGGAGAGAGTGAATGAGGATGGAGAGAGTAGATGAGGTTAAATATGGTTAAAGCAGTTTATTTGCATATATAAAAATAACACTGAAACCTGTTAATGTTTTAAGAGGAGGGAGTGGGTAAAGGTGATGATAGAGAGGATGAGGTGGATCAGGATACATTAATGCATATTGTAATGAAACCTCCCTCGTACAATTAATGTATGCTAATAAAAAGGATTTTATACGTGTAGTCTTTCAGTAGCATCTGGCACACAGAAAGCATTCAGTAAATGTTAATAATGAGGTAGCTTTCTAATAAAGTTAAAACAGATGTGTTAGGATTGTATTTCAAGAGGTAGAATAACAAAATATACCAAGCTATTTGTCACCCATGCTTAATTGTTTTTTCTTTTCACACTTTACTGTTATTAGTAATCAATGGCTTAAGACCAGTGTTATTAATAATCATGTATATATACTGTTCTACAAGATAATTGCCAGCTCATTTGGTACTAATCATATTCTTTCTGATTAATTGGGAATGTCTTGGTTCAGCTATCTGAAATAACCTTAATTGGCTTTAACTCCATTTTCTCTCTATGAATAAACTGCCTTTTCTTGTATAGACTTTAGTTGCTGGCACTATATTCTACAAAGATGGCTTTATTATATTCAACTTGTAGCTTCTCAGATTTTGGTTTTAGCAGGAAAGAGTACTACTTGTCTCTTTCCTAGAAGTCTCACAAGTCTCTGATGTCTTACTGAGTCTTAAAGGGTTAAAGGTCGTTTTTCTTGAGTCAGTCCTTGTGTTGGGGACTGTGAAGCTCTGATTGGCCAGTTCCAGTCACATGGCACTCTTGTATCCCTGGTGAAGGGAAAGAATTTAGGTAGGGTGAACTTAAGCAGTGGGTGAGTCAAGTACAAGGTGCTTCTTCCTACATTGATTTGCTTGATGTGACTCAGTGCCTGAGACTTCCATGCCTCCCCATTCCCATGGGAGAGACTAGTAGCTCCATCCAGCTTGCTCAGTGTCTGCCCTTTGGAGTAGGCTCTTGGGTCTTGCTCCCAGGATTACATGTTATAGGTGAGGAATCTGTGTCCTAAACAAGGTTTTTACTACCCAGTGAAGTGTAGGGGAGCTGGACTGTTAGCCAGCTATTGTCCATTTAGTGTGGCCTGAGGTGTTTTTTCACTTCAGCAGTTTTATTTTATGTTGGAGAAAGCACTTTAGCTTCTTGAAGAAAGTGTAGTAAGGTCATGCTGTGTTCTGAAAAGCCAGAGTAGAAAAGTCTAAGCTGAGACTGCCTTGTGTTTCCATCTGCACTGTAGCAAAGTAGCCTTGAAAGTAATTAACAGACTTGATTAACAAGGGTAATTTTGTAGAAACCTTAGTATTCACTTCTGAGGCCAGGATCTGAACCTTATGCTTCAGAGACATCAACTGTAGTAGGTTAAGTCATTTCCCCAAATCTCCTGAAGTCAACAGTTCCTCTCTACTGCTGAGATCTCCCAGCTGATGGGCTTTCTGAGTAATGTTGACAGTATCTTTTTGATTGTCTCTCATACATGGTTATTTAGGGATTGGCCTTAACTAGTCACACAGAGATGTATTTATTTTTCCATTGCTCTTGCATATTCATTGCCTATTTATTGAAGTGGAGTAAACTGACAAAAACCATTCCTCTGTTAAGCAGGTGAAGTGCTTACATAGAATATTTTATTTTCTGTAAGTAACTGTACTATATGTTGAGTTGCTCCCATTTTTTGCAAATTGAAAATTTGGAAGTTTAGCACCATAAGCCACACTAACATTTACTGAGCACTTACCTGCTAGGGATTAAGCAGTTTATGGTGACAAAAGGTGGGGATTAGATGTGTTCTCCTCCACTGATAGATGGCTAATTGAGATTGTCACTGGTCAGTCCACTTGCCCCAGGTCACACAGCTCAGAGTGAGTGTTGCTTGCTGGTGTTTTCAGGGCAGATCCTTTGACTTTTAGTCTGAGCTCTGGATCACTGTGCTGCTTTTTTTCCAAGGGCAGACCCCAGCTTATGTAGTGGTAGTTGATTTGTCTAGGTGTGGGCTAGGAGTTCTGTAATGAAGGTTTGCTAATTCTAGGGTCTTTGGTATCCGCATTTATCTGTCTACTACTATTCCTGTTATCTAGTAAACAATACTATATATATCATTGTATAAACACTGCATGTTTGTCTAAATCAGTAATTCTCAATTATGGCTGGTTTGGTCCTCCAGAGCGACACTTGTTAACACAGAGAGACATTTTGGTTGTTACAAGCTGGGATGTGCTACAGGCATCTAGCAGGAAAAGAGACTAGAGCTGAGACATCCCACCCCCATACAAAGAATTATTCAGCCCCAAATATAATTGATGTCAAGTCTGGTCTACATCATAACTTAGCTATCTTGTAATGCCATTTTTATGTGTAAGGGGCAAAGTTACTATAATAAGCATTTTTGATTTTGGTTTGATAACTGATTTCATCCATCAGCACATGTTTTTATAAGGGGTACAAATACCAATTGTAACTTAAAAAATTTAAATCTTTAAACTAGAAATTATAGCTTACTGAGGGAAAGCTGAGAAAATTTAATGACAGGCCAAGTAAATGCTGTGGAATATTCTCTAAATATTTCTTGGGTTTTTAAAGTAACACGAATAAGGTTCATTTCTATATTAAAAGAATTTTAAAAATGTAAACATTTAAAACTGTAGGTTTTTTTTTGGGTGGGGGGAGGGTGCAGGTTATGGGTCTTGAACTCAGGGCCTGGGCACTGTCCTTGAGCTTTTTGTGCTCAAGGCTAGTACTCTACCACTTGAGCCACAGCTCTACTTCCCCTTTTCTATTGGTTAATTGGAAATAAAAGTCTCATAGATACCAGGTGCTGGTGGCTCTCACCTGTAATCCTAGCTACTCAGGAGGTTGAGATCTGAGGATAATGGTTCGAAGCCAGCCTGGGCAGAAAATTCTCTTTGAGACTCTTATCTCCGATTAACTGCCAGAATAGTAGAAGTGGTGCTGCCTCAAGTGGTAGAGGGCTAGCCTTGAGTACAAAGAGTCTCAGGGACAGTGTCCAGGTCCCGAGTTCAAGCCCCACAACTGACAATAACAACAATTAAAGTCTCATGGACTTTCTTGCCTGGGCTGGCTTTGAACTGTGACCCTCAGATCTCAGTCTGCTGAGTAGCTAGGATTACAGGCATGAGCCACCAGTGCCTAGCTAATACTGCAGTGTTTTGTTTTGTTTTTAACTAGTAGTGGGGCTTGAACTCTGAGCCTTGCACTTTCAGCTTCCTTGCTCATAGCTGGAGCTCTGCCAGTTGAGCCATGACCCTAGCCTGACATTTTACTGGTTAATTGGCTATAGAGTACCCAATTTTTCTTCTCTGGGCTGGCTGGCTTTGAACTGTGATTTATCTCAGCCTTTGAGTAGCTAATATAGCTGAGATTGAGCCACTGGTACATGGCTTAAAACATACTACAGTTTCTCAATCCATATTTTGTTTTGTTTTTTAGAACATTATATTATACCCCATCTGTATACTACGTATATCTAATAAAACGTTAGCAAATACTGTTGAAGTCTTTTTTGAACTCTTCCTTATTCCATTCCTTCATTATTTCTGCATCTTCTGATAAACCAACAGTCTCTCTAAAGGTAGAAGGCCTGGATCACTTTGGCTGCCTTTTATCCTGCTCCCTCTCTACTTCTGTCATTTGACTGTTGGCTAGCACCTTTCTCCCCTTAACCTTTACTTCAGTTTATGGCTGCAGAACAGCTTAGCAAAAGGAGAACCAGGTTATCAAGGAGTTAGCAGAATCAAAGCTGGGGAGGACAGCTGAAGCATACATGGAGACTGGAGAGAGCTGGGTCAGCAAGTACTGTGGGGTCAGGAGGAAGGTGGAAAGTTAGGAAGAACAAGAGTTTGTGGATACAGCAAGAGAAGTGGGCTACCAACTTGGTGGGGTGACAAGAGGCCAGCAAGAGCAGAGTTCTCACTCTTGTGAGACCATAAGATCGCCTGAATATCTGTTCTTGCCTCAGTGATGTTGCTGGAGCTGGAAAGAATCAGTCAGAGACAAGAACAGAAATCTGGACTCTCACTGTCTCTAATGTGGACTATTTAGTGGTCTGTTATTAGTGGCCATACCTGTTCTTCTAACCAGTTCTTCATTGAATGGATATTTGATAGATTCCCTCTTTTTGTTAATTTTAGTTTATTTTTATTAGCTTATATTAATTGTACCAGAGAAGGACTTCATTGTTGCATATCCACATATTTGTATTTCAATCAATCTCACCTTCTCTGTTACTTTCCCTTTTCCCTTTCCCCCTTCATAAAATAATTTCAGCAAGTTTCATTGTCTTATTTCTATAGTTGCAGATGATCTATTTCTATTTCAATCTTTTTCATCTTCTTTGATCCTTCTAACAAGAAGCCCAACTACCTCCTACTAGTACCCCTCCCCCACAGATCCTGTTTCTCTTTTCCCACCTTCCCACCCCATATTGATTAACTGCTTTCATTCAGGCTGTTTCCAAATATGCTTGCAATGCATTCTAAAATTATTCACTGTCTTTTTCCTTTTTCTCCCCCCCGCCCCCACTTTTCTCTCCCTTTCTCTTTTTGTGCCAGTATTGGAATTTGAACTCAGGGCCTGGCCACTGTCTTTGAGCTTCTTTGCTCAAGGCTAGCACTCTACGACTTGAGCCACAGTTCCCCTTCTGGCTTTTTGGTGGTTAATTTAAGGATTTTAGACTTTTTTTTGGTCTGGGCTGGCTTTGAACTGTGACCCGTAGATCTCAGCCTCATGAGTAGCTAGGATAACAGGTTCACACCTGTTGACACACAGTTGCCCTTTTTTTTGTTGTTGTTGTTTTTTTTTTTTTTTGCCAGTCCTGGGCCTTGGACTCAGGGCCTGAGCACTGTCCCTGGCTTCTTCCCGCTCAAGGCTAGCACTCTGCCACTTGAGCCACAGCGCCGTTTCTGGCTGTTTTCTGTATATGTGGTGCTGGGGAATCGAACCTAGGGCCTCGTGTATCCGAGGCAGGCACTCTTGCCACTAGGCTATATCCCCAGCCCCACAGTTGCCCTTTTTTAAGAGTCTCTTAGAATTATATTCTTATATACCTGGAGTTATGATTGTACATATCTATGAATATATATTGTCTTTTCAGTCTGGCTTCCACATAGGAGTGAAAACATTGGGACTTTGTTTTTTTGAGCTTGTCTTATTCAGTATGTTTTCCATTTGTGTCCGTTTTTCTGCAAATGACATAAATTTATTTCTCTTGGCTGTGTAATATTTAATAGAATATATAAAATATAACTTTATTCATTCACTTATTGTTGGCCATCTCAGCTGATTCTGTCATTTGGTTGTTGTCAATAATGTTGCCATAAACATCTCTATGCAGGTGTCTTTCTGGCATACTGTTTTTACTTTCTTTTGTTTATATGCCCAGTAGTGGTATGGCAAGCTCATAAGGAGGGCCTGTTTTTAGTCTTTTAAGGTAAATTTTCTCTTTACTTAAAATCTTCCCTGTGCTGCATCGCCAAGGGACAGGAGGTAGTCCACATTTCCTCCTGTTCCTGGGCCTTGTTTTAAGTGTGTTTCCCCCCCCCCCCTTGGTGATTTCACCTGAACTCTTCTCTGAAGTGCTCTCAATGTCATCTGTGCAATGAGCTCCTGTTCACCCCTGAAGGCCTGTCTTGCCTATAGGCAGACTGAGCAAGTCTTGTCATTGTTCCCTTATGCTTTGCCTCTTATAGTAAAATCTTAGTGTCTTGAAAGCAGTCTCCTCATGCTCTGTCTTTGCATTGGAGTTTGTTAGCAAAGGGCCTGGCTCTCAGGGAATGGTTCCTGAATTGTATTAATGGACAGACTACTCTTTGGTTTTAGCTAGTTTTTCACTTGGTGGGAAAAATTCTACAGAGCATTGATTTTGAGTTTCTACAATCACAGTCACAGAATTGTGAGACTAATGTTGGGAGACTGAAACTTGACAGTAAGGTGGGGAAACATAAACCATATGTATCTTTGGTCAAAACAACGGAATTCTCCATGCTTTGTTGTACTTGGCACTATTCAAAGTCTTGTTCCATTTCTAACTTGGATATATTGCTGGTATGATCCTGACTTATGGTTGATGTTTTGACATGGATCTTGGTAAAGACTTTAATATAAATAAGGAGTTTAGATTTTGTAATATTAGTACCCGCTGCCTAGCTAGGACTTTGATCAGGAGACTAGTTAAAAAAAACTTCAGGTAGGTAATTTAGCTGGTAGAGATAGTATTGATGCTAGGATTTATAATTACTAATTGTTTAAAGTCTCTTACCTGTTCTTTTCCTCTGTCTCTAGGATTTTTGTCCCTGAGTCATGGAAGACAGAAGAGCTGAGAAGTCATGTGAACAAGCATGCGAGTCACTGAAGAGGCAGGACTATGACATGGCCCTCAAGTACGGCACAGAGGCCCTCCTTTCTCTTGGCCAGTACTCCATGGCAGACCTCACAGAGCCGTGTCCATTGGAGATAGAGCGCATCAAAATCGAAAGTCTTCTTTACAGAATTGCCTCATTTTTGCAGCTAGTAAGTACATATTGTTGGTTTGATAATGTGGAGTCATGTGAATGGTTCTTTCATTGAGAGAGGACTATTTCTAGTCATTCCATATATATATATGTAGGTCAGCTAGTTGGCCAGAGTATTCGCCAGACATATTTGGCAAATAATTTTGTTTTTAGACTTTGAAGATTGTGGTACATCATTTGGGATTATTCATTCATCAAATAGTTTTGAGGGCATACTATGTAATAAACACTGGTTCAGGAGCTTAGTAAATGTATTGATGAAAGAGATCTCTTGATGGAACTTTGTCTAGTGTGGGGATAGGCGCAAAGCAATTTGTAAGTAAGTAAACACTATAGGTAAATAGCATGACAAAAGGAAAACAGGACACAGGACATTGGTAGTACTGGGGTTGACGATGGGGTTGGAGTTCTACCTAGAGTAGTCAAGCCTTGTTGAGAAGGCAATGAGAGTCACATGGAGGACTGGAGAAAAAGCATCAGAGTGGTTAGAGCAAAGACACTGAGGCAGATTAGAAGCATGCTTGCTATGTTTAAGGATAGTTAGGTGCTGGTACCATAGCTACTTGGGTAGGCAGAAATTAGGAATCATGATTCAAACCCAGCCTGGCCAAAAAGAAGTTCACAAGACTCCATCATCTACCAATTGATTGCTGTTGTGGTTTCTGCCTGCTATCCCAGTTATGGGGAATACACATGGCTGGGTGCAGTGGTACATGTCTGTCATTCCCAAGTGACTCCAGGAAGCACAGTCAGAGAATTGTAGCCCAGGCAGGTTGGGCATAAAGTGAGACTTTTGAAACTTACCAATGCAGAAAAAGGCCTGAAGGTGTGGCTCTTGTGATAGTGTGCCTGCCGAGTAAGTGCAAGGCCCTGAGTTCTGACCCCAGTATTGCTAATAAAACCCCAACAAAGAACAGCTAGGAGGTCAGTGTGGGTGCTGGAATATGGTGCACAAAGGGGAAAGGAAAAGAGCAGAGCTCATGGGGCCTGCTAGTCATCCTCAGGGTTTTTGCTCTCTTTTTGTGTGAGGCAAGGGTCTGTTACAAAGTTTGAACAGAGCTGACATAATTTTAGTTCATCAGGATCCCTATGACTTGTGTTGAAAATAGTCTGTAAAGGAATTAGAGTAGAGGCAAGGTGACTTGTTTGGAGACTATTAGAATAATCCAGGCTAGAGGTGACAGTGACTCATCCCCAAATGGGAGTAGTGGAGCTAGTGAGAAGTTACTAGTTCAAAGGCAGCAAATAAGCAAGAGCTGTTACAGTCGTTTACCTGGACATTTTTTTCTTCTCTGAACAATTAGAAGAATAAGAAGATGAGGTTTGCAAGCTCAGTTTTGTACCTTTGGAGTTTGAGATGTTGTTTAGTTGTCTAGCTGGAGATTCTGAGTGAACAGTCAGATACACAGCTGTGGAATTTGGGGTAGTCTGGGGCTATAGATGGTAAACAGAGTGAAAACCTGGGGAAAATTCCGGGGGAAGAGAGAATCAGTGTGGTGTTAAAATGTGGAACAGTAGGGGAGAGGAGAACCTGGTAGAGCAGCCCGAGGAGTAGCTGTGAGGAAAAGGAAAAGCTAAGAGCCAGGTTCCTGAGAGCTGAGTAAAGAAAGTTTTTTGGGCTGGAGGCTTGTCTCAAAACAGTAGAGTGCCTGCCTAGAAAATGTGAGGCTCTGAGTTTAGTCCTCAGCATTTGCAAAAAGAAAAATATCCTGCATGAGAGTTAGTGAATATTCATCAGCGTCAGTGACTGCCACTGAGGCTATAGCAATGTCTCAGTGGGTACATGTGAGTGTAAGTGAATCTGACTGTGAGAGTGGGTGACTATGGGAGAAACTTTCTTGGAGCAAAATGGGTCTGAGTAAAAGGGACCTAGGAGAAGATCAGGGGAAGAAAGTATATATGTAACATGAGCATCTCTGGAGGAGTTCTTACAATCTTTGAGGAAGTGCCAAAAAGGGGGTGGGGGGAGGGCAAAAGGGCAAAAGGTGTAGATAGAAGTGAAATCAAGAGAATAATTCCTCAGATAGGAGAAATAGCAGCATATTTGTTTATGGGAATGAATTGATTAAAGGAAACAGTCGATGGGGGGGAAAATAGAAGAGGCATGCGTGGGAAATGGTTCTCAAGTAGGCAGAAGAGCGAGTGCACAGCCGTGGGATTGGCTCAGAAACAAGCACAGATAGTTCATCTGGGAACAACTGGAGCAGAGAGACTGGCACACAGGTAGACACAGTGTGATGGTTGGTGGAAATTCTCTTCTTGTCCCTCCAGTTTTCTTAGTCAAGCCCCTGGCTGAGAAGTGTGTATGTGGGGATTGTGGCTAGTTGAGCGAGAGGTTAGGTTGTTCATGTGTAGGGTGTTGTGTAATCTTCACAGTGCACAGATGTTAGCTCTGCCTGTGAATATTAAATTTACAACATTCCTGCTTCAGCTTTGAAACAAAGCCTTAACTTCTCTTTGGCAATATCTCTCTTATGTTTAACAGCCCTTAATTTTAAGGGCTTAAACTTACCATATGTCTTAATTTTATTTTGTGTCTTTTGTTTTGCAGAAAAACTATGGACAAGCTGATGAAGATTGTAGGCATGGTATGTTTAAAAACAGGATTCTTCTGATTTGAATATTTTGAATTTAACTGAGCAGTGTTTAAGGTTTGATTTTTTTTTTTTCCCCTGCTAATTTCAAAAGTTATAACTATAGCCCTATTTACTTGGGTATTTAAAATCTGGAGGATTGGGTAGAAAAATCCATGAGATCTGGACACAGGTGGCTTATGCCTCTTCCAGCCTTTTCTGTTTATGTAGTACTGAGGAATTGAACCTAGGGCTTCATGTATGCTAGGCAAGCTCTCTATCACTAAGCCACTTGATGAACTGACATCAGTCAAGGGCTACTTTTTTTTTTTTGGCTAGTCCTGGGGCTTGAACTTAGGGCCTGAGCACTGTCCCTGAGCTTCTTTTGCTCAAGGCTAGCACTCTACCACTTGAGCCATAGTGCCACTTCCAGCTTTTTCTGTGTATGTGGTACTGAGGAATCGAATCCAGGGCTTCATGCATGCTAGGCAAGCACTCTACCACTAAGCCACCTTCCTAGCCCTACATTTCTTAAATGTGGTCTCTTACTGGCCTGAACTACTCATTCAAACTTTTTCTTTTGGTAGGTCATGGGGCTTGAACTAAGGGCCTAGGTGCTGTCCCTGAGCTTCTTCCCGCAAGGCGCTAGCACTTTACCACTTTGAGTACCACTTACAGTTTTCTGGAAAAAAAAAGATGAACCAACAGTTATTGGGCACTGTGGTTTGAACTCAGAACTCTGTACTATCTCAGCTCTATCACTTGAGCTATTCCTCTATTTATGCTTTTTTTTTTTTTTTTTTGCTGTCGTGGGGCTGGGCTCTGTCCCTGAGCTCTTTTGCTCAAGGCTAGCACTCTACCACTCTTAGCCATAGCTTCAGTACTAGTTTTCTGGTGGTTAATTGGAGATAAGAGTCTCATGGACTTTCCTGTCTGGGCTGGCTTTGAAAGACACCTGGATCAAATTTTAGCCTCCTGAGTAGCTAGGATTACAGTGAACCACCAGTGTCTGGCTCTTCTTTAAATCTTATGAATCTATAGTATATATTTCTCTGATGTATTGAACATAATTTAACCATTCTTTGAAGCAAGGGTCACAAGGCCTTTTGTGACCCTTGCTTCAAAGAATGGTAATGGCTTGGGAGTTAAATTAGAAATAGTGCCAGGTGTCAGTGGTTCAAGCCTGTAATCCTAGCTACTCAGGAGCCTGAGATCTGAGGATCATGGTTCAAAGCCAGCCTTGAGTTCAAACACTATGACGGACAAGAAAAAAACAGAACTAGAAATATCTAGTATAGCTTTCCTTCAAAGCATCTTTGGATATTAAAAAATAACTATATTTAAAAAATATATATTAGTGGGAGCTGGGAATATGGCTTAGTGGTAGAGTGCTCGCCTTGCATGCATGAAGCCCTGGGTTCAATTCCTCAGCACCACATAAACAGAAAAAGCCAGAAGTGGAGCTGTGGCTCAAGTGGTAGAGTGCTAGCCTTGAGCAAAAAGGTAGCCAGGGACAGTGCTGTAAGTTAATGTACTGTCTGACTCTTCCTTAATATTTCCTTCTTTGATGCAGTTTATTAAACTATTTCCTGTATTAATGAGCTCCCAGGTAGTTCTTCTTTTCTAGCTTATTAGAAAGCATCCTATAGCGAACATATATTCTTTCTTATCGTTGCCTTAAAAAGTGGATTTCTAGATTAAGGACTTTGTATAATTAGTATTATTATAGAGACTGTCAGATTATTTTCAAATGTATGTAGCCTCAGTAATAGCTGACCACCTGTTCCATATAATCTGAAACCTGTCAGTCGTGAAATCTGCCAGTCTCACATGTGAGAAACAGCCCCTCTTTCTTTGGTTTTCTCTAGTAAAGTTGATACAGTCTTCTCATTTTGGAGGTGTGCACAATTTGGGAGGAGTTACAGAAAAGTGTTGTTGAAAGAACTTGTAGGAAAATGTTGCGTTCGTCTGTTGCTTTACTTAGTATTTTAACTTTATGTTCTATTTTAGAAGAGATGCATTACAAGATGCAGTTCAGGCAGTGCTGAGATGATGTTGTCATGACGGGTGCTGTGGGGGGGGGGCGGAGTGGGCATTGGAGTGCAGCTGGGGAATATAGTAATCTCTTTGACCCACTAATCTCAGTTCTGGGATACTGTCTGGAGTAAATATCCAAAGAGAGTCATATGTAGAGTAGTGTTCATTGCTGCAGAGCTGTGTGTAAAAGTGAGAACTAATTGGCTAGAAATTTCATTCTATACATTCCATGTGCTCTTTTATGTGCTAAGTAACTTGGAAAGTAGTCATTTTAAAAGTTAATACAAAAATATGTATGGGGCTGGGAATGTGACTTAGTGGTAGAGTGCTTTCCTTGCATGCCTGAAGGCCTGGGAAGATTCCTCAGCACCACATAAACAGAAAAAGCTGGAAGTGGCACTGTGGCTCAAGTGATAGAGTGCATTGAGCAAAACGAAGCCAGGGATAGTGCTCAGGCCCTGAGTTCAAGCCCCAGGACTGGTAAAACAAACAAACAAAAAACCCATGTATGATAGAGTTGTTTTATGTACACATTTGGGAGTATTGGTTAAGATTATGCCTGCAGGTATAGAATTTTTTTGTTGTTTTTTTTGGCCAGTCCTGGGCCTTGAACTCAGGGCCTGAGCACTGTCCCTGGCTTCTTTTTGCTCAGGGCTAGCACTCTGCCACTTGAGCCACAGCGCCACTTCTGGTCATTTTCTGTATATGTGGTGCTGGGGAATCGAACCCAGGGCCTCATGTATACAAGGTAAGCACTCTTGCCACTAGGCCATATCCCCAGCCCCAGGTATAGAATTTTGATATTACATTTTTTTTCAACTTTCAGCAACATTATTTATGTATAAAATAAAATGGTTAGGTATAAACAGCAAGGGTAGAAGCTTGTTGGGTCTCTGTTAATTATTACCCTGCTTAGTGTTAACTGAGAGAGATGCTTCCAGGGTCAGTTCTGGATAGCTACTATGTTAGTGTGCCTGACCACTGACTTCTCATTTGTTTTCTATGTATAACATAGTTGTCTTTTTGTTTTGTTTTGTTTTGTTTTGTTCCAGTTTGTTTTTGATCTATCATGGGGCTTGAACTCAGAGCCTGTCCCTGAGCTCTTATGTTACCACTTTGAGGGACAGCTTCACTTTCGGTTTTTGAGTAGTTAGTTGGAGATAAGAGTCTCGCAGGGACTTTTCTGCCTGGGCTGGCTTCAGACTACGATCCTCAGATCTCAGCCTCCTGAGTAACTAGGATTATAGGTGTGAGCCACTGGTGTCTAGCTATAGTTTTTTAAAATTTTAAATTAGCATATATTAGCTGTACAAGGACGATTTCATTGTGACATATCCATACAATGTGTACAATAATATCGCTATCAGTGTCACCCCTTGTTAAAACTTTTTCATTGCCCTATTCCATAAAACACTTCAACAAGTTTTTTTTTTTAATTTTCCTATGTGCAAATGAACTGTGTGGACCATCATATTCATTCTTATTTACCTCTTTGTTAGCTCTTCCCTTTCCCACTGGTGCTCACCCCAACCATCTGTGTCTATGTCATTACTTTTGTGCCATTCTTTTTCTTTTTAATGTGTATTTAATATACTAAGAGATTTAACTTTAGGGGAAGTGATTTTAGTTTTCTCCATTTAGTAGGATTTTAGTTATAGGCTTCTCGTCTATAGTCTTTATTAAGTTCAGGTACATTCATTCTATTCCTAGTTTTTTCATATCTCTTGTCATAAAAGGATGGTGAAAATGTTCAATGAATAGGATAACAGTGCTTAGAATATTTCAGGTGAGGCCTTCTGAAATATTTTATCACATTGTATTATCAGTTTTACAGATGAGGAAACAGATTTTTTGAGATGAAGTAACCTTTTAAGAATACAGAGTAATCAAGAATGGGACTGTGGTTGTGAGCTAAAAGCCCGCACTATGTTTCTCTACTCTTAGCTGTTACCAGTGGATATGTTAGCCGCTTGTAGACATGACAAACCTGGTGGAAGAGGCAGAAAAGCCTTTTCTTTTATTCTAGAAGTGTAAATGTTGAGGTTCAGAATTACTTCATCATTACTGAAGTAGGGTAATAATTTTGCTCCTCAGACTCCTAATCCATCTATTGTTTTATCTAATTACCATGCTTTTAAGATAGTGATACAGGTCAGTTATGCTTCTTCATGCATTATCCTTTAGCTCTAGGGAGTATTTATTTCTCTGTTTTTCCAATAGAAATTAGAAGTTCTAAATCTTTAAATCATAGATTCGAAGGACTTTTTGAAAATAGTACAGAAAGACTCCATGTCCTATAGTATAATATTAAAACGAAGTAATTAATATTAGGTTATATATGTATGATATTGCCATTTTATCACATGTAGAAGATTCATGTTGCCGTGAGCCAATCAAGGTTCAGAACTGCTTCATCAGTACTCCTTGTAGTCATAATCACCTTGCCTCACCATCCCCTAACCTTTATAATTACACCTACCACTGTGCCTATCATCCCTAGTCCTTATAGTCAGCCTCACCCCCACCATCTAACCCTTATAGCCACTTCTACCCTGTCTCCCCACCATCCCTCACCACTGTCTGTGACCCTTTGCAGCTACTGTTCTGCTCTTCATCTTGAATATTTTGACATTTTGCCAGTATTATGATTCATATAGTATGGGCTCTTTAGAAATGCCTATTTTCACTCACATAGTGCCCTTGAGATCCGTTCAAGTCATGTGTATCAATAGTTCAGTTTTACAAAGAGGTTACTATTCCATAAGTCAGCTAATGAGAGTACAGTGCTTCCTGGACAATGTTTGGATAATAAATGGCTCTATTCTTAAGCCATATCCCTAGCCCTTGACTTTTACTGTTAATTTTTTCATAATGCTTATTAATTGTTTTAAATAAATGTTTATGATTTTGTCATCCAGCAAATTAAAGGCAAAAACAATGAAGTAAGGGAGGGAGTGCCTGAGTAAGGGGTTTCCACATCAGGATTACCCTTCAGGGCTTCAAACAAGATGGCGTGATGATGTTAAGTTCTGAAACAGGAGGCAGCAAGGCAGTTTTAAGACAAAAATATTGTCAAGTTTATTTTTAAAAAAAAATTAATAGAAGAGGCTTAATTAGATTATACCAGATGTTAAATCCAATAATAATTCTCTTTTACATACATATACCCTTTACCCCTTACAAGTGTATATGTGTGGTTGTGTGTGGTAAATAAGTTTGTCAGAAATAAACAGCTGATATTTAGAAAAGGAATTTATGTTCATTTTTAATTCAGTTCCTGTTGGTTCTGAAAGTGAGTATATCTAAATAGTGAATGCTTTTACTTCAGTAATTAACAATTTTATTTTAGTGGCAATTAAAAAATCTTAATTTTATTGCTTATTGTTATTAAGGTGTTGTACAGAGAGGTTATCGTTTCATAAATCAGATGAGTCCTTTTTTTTTCTTTGTTACAGTATCACCCCTTTCTTTGCTTTTTCCTATTTCCCCTCTCATTCCTGCCCACAAGTTACATAGGTTATTTTCCACATAGTGTATCCTGAATAACATGATTACATTTGTTCATTCTTCCTTCCTCCCTTTCTGCACTTCACTTTTACCCCCTCCCCCAAGAGAAAAAAACAACAAACGTCACCACTACCACCAGTAATAACAACACAAAACTCACATTTCCATTTCCTGGAGTTCATTTCGATTAATAGTATTTTAAATGTTCAGCGATGTTATACCTTTTTGTTCCTCCTCTAAGGGTAGCCTCTTTTAGTCTGCCTGTGTGTGAATGCTAGAGTCCTAGATACATTATTATATTTTAGAAAACATGTGCTGTTTGTCTCTGAGCTTGGCTTACCTTATATAGCATGATTTGTTCTCAGTCCATCTGTTTCCCTGCAAATGACATAATCTTATTCTTCTGATGGGTGAATTGTGTATTCATTTGTGTATGTATATCACATTTTATTGATCCACACATTTGTTGTACGGCATCTGGGCTGTTACTATAACTTGGTCATTGTGAATAGTACAGGAATAAGCAAGGATGTGCAAGTGTCTTTACCATATCTTGACTTGTAATATGCTTGGAAATGCCCAAACATAGTCTGGGTGGGCTATAGGGAAGTTCTATATTTAGTTTTTAGGAACTTTGAAAGTTTCAAACCACCTTCTAGTTTGAAAAATACTTTTTGAGGTTTTGTTTAGCCTTTTTGGTTGGACTTGGGGCTTGAACTCAGGGACTGGGCTTTGTCCCTGAGCTCTTTTGCTCAAGACTAGCCCTCTATCGCTTTGAGCTACAGTGGCATTTCTAGTTTTCTGGTGCTTAGTTGGAGATAAGTCTCACAGACTTTCCTGGCTGGGCTGGCTTTGAGCTTCCATCTTCAGATCCTAGCCTCCTGAGTATCTAGGATTATAGGTGTAAGCCACCAATGCTTGGCTTCTTTTGAGTATTCTTGGAAAATTGTTTTTGATTAGAGTAAGCTATTCATTAGCTAGTTGGAAATAATGAAGGATTTGATTTAAAAAACCTAATATGGTCACGTTATGAAAAAAATAGTTGTATTTTCAACTAGTATTTCAGTATTTCCAGTATTTATTCTTATCTATGTTTAGGATTACCTTTGTCACTGCAGATAATTCTTTATAGGCAAAGGGACTTGCATTTTAATTGTTAAATTCTTTCCTCGTAAATCCCCAAAGACTATTAAACTCTAACCATGACTAATTTTGTTTAAACATTTAAATCTGATGGTCCTTTAATATGTAGTTTCTGTCTAAAGCATTTCAAGTAAAATCTGTTTCAAGTGTTAGAAATGTTCTCAAATTAAGAATGAAAGGGGTAAGTACTGGAATGAATAGTGCAGCTGAGATGTAAGAGTGCCCTCTTCCTCCCCCCTCCCCACTTGACACAAAGGACTGGTTCAGTATATGTGCTCCTAGCAATTTAACAGATACTTGGCAGGAAGAGAATTTATATGCAAGGAATTTTAGCTTTTCCACAATTGCTCAAGGTTAGATAATGTCTTTAATGTAACTTCTTTTGGCAGGTTTATTACAGCTGTGACAAGTTTAGTAAGTCACCAGGCCATCCACTAGGCCATCTTTCAAACTTTTTCTTTTTCTTTCTTTTTTTTTTTTTGCCAGTCCTGGGGCTTAGACTCAGGGCCTGAGCACTGTCCCTGGCTTCCTTTTGTTCAAGGCTAGCACTCTGCCACTTGAGCCACAGCGCCACTTCTGGCCTTTTCTATATATGTGGTGCTGAGGACTCGAACCCAGGGTTTCATGTATATGAGGCAAGCACTCTTGCCAATAGGCCATATTCCCAGCCCCAAATATTTATTTATTATTATTATTTTTGTCAGTCCTGGGGCTTGGGACTAAGGGCCTGAGCACTGTCCCTGGCTTCTTTTTGCTCAAGGCTAGCACTCTGCCTCGTGAGCCACAGTGTCACTTCTGGCCTTTTCTATATATGTGGTGCTGAGGACTCGAACCCAGGGCCTCAGGTATACGAGGCAGGCACTCTACCATTAGGCCATATCCCAGCTCAAACTTTTTCAAGATACTAAGGGGGGCTGGGAATGTGGCCTAGTGGTAGAGTGCTAGAAGCCAGGGACAGTGCTCAGGCTAAGTCCCAAGCCTCAGCACTGGCCTCAAACAAACAAAGAAAAAAACCAAAGATAATAAGGGACTAGACTGGCAGTTTTGTAATTTACTTTAGTTACATGATATAATAGCAGGAGTTTTTATTTCTTAGTATACCATTAGCTATTCAAAGGGGAATTTCAGTATAACATTTCCACCCAAGTATACAATGTAGTCCAATCAGTCTTCCCCATCCCTTTCCCTGACCCCTCCTTGCCCTTCTTAATACAATTTCAACAAGGTTTCATTGTTCTGCTTTCATACAAGCTGATAGTCTATTTTGACCATATTCATTGTCTTTTACCTTTGATAGACTAACCCTCTTTTGCTAGTACCCCCTAACTTCCTGTTGATCAACAGCTTTTATTGAGTTAAAAATGCTTTCATTGGGGCTGGGGATATAGCCTAGTGGCAAGAGTGCCTGCCTCGGATACACGAGGCCCTAGGTTCAATTCCCCAGCACCACATATGCAGAAAACGGCCAGAAGCGGCGCTGTGGCTCAAGTGGCAGAGTGCTAGCCTTGAGCGGGAAGAAGCCAGGGACAGTTCTCAGGCCCTGAGTTCAAGCACCGGGACTGGCCAAAAAAAAAAAAATGCTTTCATTGTTTTTTTTATATAGTTGTATAGTTATATCAAAATCATTACCTGTCTTTGTTTTGCTCTTCCCTCTGCCCTTTCTTTAAGTAGTCCTTTAGTTAGTTTTACAAAATTTTGTGTTTGTCTATACATCTCTACCTATAAGTATCTATCTAATGTATACAGGTATATATACAAATGTGTGCCTTTTAGGTCTAGCTTCCACATATGCATAAAAACATAGTATCTTGGGCTGGGGATATAGCCTAGTGGCAAGAGTGCCTGCCTCGGATACACGAGGCCCTAGGTTCGATTCCCCAGCACCACATATACAGAAAACGGCCAGAAGCGGCGCTGTGGCTCAAGTGGCAGAGTGCTAGCCTTGAGCGGGAAGAAGCCAGGGACAGTGCTCAGGCCCTGAGTCCAAGGCCCAGGACTGGCCAAAAAAAAAAAAAAAAACAAAAAAAGAAAAAAAAAAACATAGTATCTTATAGTTTGAGTTTATTTTATTTAGCAAATATGATGTTCTCTGGTTTCATCCATTTTCCTGCAAATGACATGATTTTGGTTTCTCTACGACTATGAAATATTCGTGTAACAGATGCTCAAGTGTCTTTCCCGTGTACTGATTTATTACATTCCTTCAAGTACATGCCTAGTGGTATGGTGGCAACATCGGTCAGTTCTATGTTTAGTCTTTTGAGGACCTCCATACTGATTTCCATAGTTATTGTACTACTTTACTTTCCCACTGACAGTATAGGAAGGTTCCTTTTCCTCCACATTCTTGCTAGCATTTATTATTTATGATGATTCCCATTTTGACTGGAGTGAAGTGAAATCTTATTGTGGTTTTGTTCTATATTTCCTTTATGACTAAGGATGTTGAATAAACCATGTGTCTGTTAACTTTTTATTTCTTCTTGAGAATTCTCTTTCTGTCTTCAGATGGTTCTTTGCAGTTTAGTTTCTCAAGTCCTTTATTTTGGATATCAGTCCATTATCTGTTGAATAGCTGGTAAAGATTTAGCAGAACTTTTTTTTTTTCAACTCAGGGCTTGGGTGCTGTCCCTGAGCTTCTTTTGCTTAAGACCAACACTCTACCACTTGAGCCACATTTCTTGAGTAATTAATTGGAGATGAGAGTGTCATACTTTTCTGCCTGGGCTGGCTTCAAACTGCAATCCTCAGGTCTCAGCTTCCTAAGTAGCTAGGATTACAGGTGTGAGCCACCAGTTCCTGGCCAGAAGAACTTTTTACCTAAAATTCCTGAAATTTTTCTTTCTTGTACTTCTTTAGATGAGGTCACTCAAAATGTAAAAATACTTGCATCTAAAGCAACCACTTGAAAGTACACAGGTACTGCTGCTTGCCTAAAAAGAAAGATAGGAAAAGGAAGTGAAGTTGTGATGTATTTTGAGACATTTCAGACACTCCAGTGATGGATGAACCTTTGCCAGATAAGAGTCAGCACATGCTTGTGCAAAACCAGCAATCTATGGCGAGATTAAAGTGTCTTTAAGCATGACAGAATCTTCAGGGTAGAAATGTTCTTGGACTTCTTTATTCCCCCGAACATTTAGTTCTTAACAACTAGTTTCTTGTTTCTTTTTTTCCGGTCCTGGGGCTTGGACTCAGGGCCTGAGCACTGTCCCTGGCTTCTTTTTGCTCAAGGTTAGCACTCTGCCACTTGAGCCACAGCGTCACTTCTGGCTTTTTCTGTATCTGTGGTGCTGAGGAATCGAACCGAGGGCTTCATGTATACAAGATGAGCACTTTACCACTAGGACATATTCCCAGCCCAACAACTAGTTTCATAATATCCCAATTACTAAGAAAGGAAATAGGTTATTTCCTAAATTCTTAATTCTGCCTGAAAACTTCTAGAACGGGAAAGTAACATGGAGGGAATGTTTACTGATCCAGATAGAAGGCTGATGGATGCTTCACATAATTGGCACAGTTAATCTTCATTCATTACAACCTCATGAGGTCACTGTTGTCACTTGCAGTGACAAGGGAGGAACAAACTTAGCAAATGTAAGTGATCCAGACCTCAGTATGACTGCCCTGTAGCTACAAAGCCTTGTACTTTCCTCTTTCATCCCTAGAGAAATTTATCCATGTTTTTTCCCTGATAGCCATGGGGAGAAAGTGACCTGACTGAGGTAATTTCAGTAGTCTTAGGAATAGTAAGACATGAGGAAGACAATGGAATTTTGTGGAGCTGGCAGACATACTTAACATTTTATTGAAATAAGTCACTCGAATAGTCTAGTGACAGCTAATTAGAAGGGTGATCTATCTGTAACAGGAATATAGGGAAACAGTAGATTGGCTCAAACTTAACTATCTTAAATAGAAGTACTTTAACTTTTATTTAGTCCTTTGACTCAAAAAGATTTATCCATGCTGGCATCAGATTCATAGTCTTCGTGCTTTAGCTTTCTCAGTACTAGGTTTGGAGGGGTATTTTTATTTTTTGCTAGTCCTGGGGCTTGAATTCAGGGACTGGGCACTGTCCCTGAGCTTCTTTTCCTCAAGACTAGTGCTCCACCACTTGAGCCACAGTGCTACCTCGGGCTTTGTGGGTTTAGGTAGTGTTGAGGAATTGAACCCAGGGCTTCATGAGTGTTAGGCAAACACTCTACCACTATGCTTTCTGGACCAAGGGAATAATTAAATTTATATACCTGCTTGGTGGAGCATGAGTAATATGATACATGTAAGCACTAATAACATAGAAAATACTGAATATGCTGAGAACAAGTAATACAAACTCATTTATGTCAGTTATAATCATTAAAAATCGTGCATATATATATGGATACAAGTTGGAGAAGAGCATAAATAACTGTTTAGTTGAGCATGTGATTTTGGTAAACTTTGAGATAGGATTTTATTTAATAAAATAGTAATTATAGGGGCTGGGGATATGGCCTAGTGGCAAGAGAGCTTCCCTCGTATACATGAGGCCCTGGGTTCGATTCCCAAGCACCACATATACAGAAAATGGCCAGAAGTGGCGCTGTGGCTCAAGTGGCAGAGTGCTGGCCTTGAGCAAAAGGAAGCCAGGGACAGTGCTCAGGCCCTGAGTCCAAGGCCCAGGACTGGCAAAAAAAAAAAAAAAGTAATTATATGATTAGAAACTTGTATGATTAAGAACAATGAGAGGAGATATTCATTTTAACCCAAATAAAAACATCATGAATGGATGGATCCAGTGGACTTTTTAGGTAGCATACCTTGGAAATGATTTGAAATAAAGTTCAACTTCTAAAATACATATTTTTTTCTTTTCTTTTCTTTTTTTTTTTTTTTGCTAGTCCTGGGGCTTGAACTCAGGTACTGGGCACTGTCCCTGAGCTCCTTTTGCTCAAGGCTAGCACTCTACTACTTGAGCCACAGTGCCACTTAGGGCTTTTATTGTTTGTTTGTTTATGTGGTTCTGAGGAATTGAACCCAGGGCTTCATGCATGGTAGGCAAGCACTGTACCACTAAGCCACATTCCCAGCCCCCAAAGTATTTTCTGTCAGTGAAGGATTTTCTTGCAAAGATATCTAATGCATATATAAACTCAAAATGGGATCCTAGGCTGAATTCAATAGAATCTTACATTTTTCTCCTAAAGAGAAGGATATACATTGTCATTAACTGCTGTGAGAAATAATTTCAAATGACTTGGTATACCAAGGAGCACATTCTATTTATTGTTAGAAATGATTTTTGTGATTATGTCACATGTACAAAGACTTGCAAACAATTTGGAGTAGTAATTTTTATGGCTATTGGACAATTAGATTCTTAGTCTTGGTAGTTTTAATAATGGCTAACTTGTAATTGATTAAGAATATAAAATATAGAGGTTTGCCATTTCTGTTATTCATTTTAATGGCACAGAAATCTTGTGAATGTGGCCAACTAATAAACCTTAAGTTTTGAACAGATAAACACTACCAGGCATGGCAAGTGTTTTTTTTTTTTTGGTGCGGGTTGTGGTGCTTGAATTCAGGGCCTATGAACTGTCACTGAACTTTTATGGTCAAGGCTAGTGTTATACCACTTGTGTCACAGCTCTGTTTCCAGGTTTTTGGTAGAGATAAAGAGTATCACAGACATTTCTATTTGGGTTTCAAGCCATGATCCTCAGATGTTAGCTTCTTGAGTAGGTAGCTAGTATTATAGGTGTGAGCCACCTATGCCTGGCTTGGAGTTACTCTCTCTGCATATACAAAGTAAAGTGTGGCCTGGGAATATGGCCTAGTGGCAAGAGAGCGCGCCTCGTATACATGAAGCCCTGGGTTCAATTCTCCAGCACCACATATCTAGAAAACAGCCAGAAGTGGCGCTGTGGCTCAAGTGGCAGAGTGCTAGCCTTGAGCAGAAAGAAGCCAGGGACAGTGCTCAGGCACTGAGTCCAAGCCCCAGGACTGGCCAAAAAAAAAAAAAAAAGGTAAAGTGTTAACATTGTAATCAGGATAAGTATGATTGAAAGCTGAATGGTTAATGATACCTGTTTTCTCTTGGTAGTGCTGGGAGAAGGACTGGCCAAGGGAGAGAGTGCCTTCCGGGCAATGCTGTGCTGCATGCAGCTGAAAGGGAAGCTCCAGCCTGTTTCCTCCATCCTTGCCAAATCACTGACGGGAGAATCGTTGGTATGTTAGTGAGCTTGGGTTTGAATGTATGAAAGCAGATTCCTAAGGAATTGCCACAGTAAAAAAATCATATACTGACTTATTTTTCTATGTTCTTTCCTATTTCAGAATGGGATGGTAACAAAAGATTTGACAAGACTAAAAACACTTCTCACAGAAACAGAGGTATGTCTCTCAGAGATCTCTTTGAAGAGTCTTAAGTTATCTGGCTGATGAGCATTATATGTGAAAATTTGGAAAGTCACTGTGCCATCATTGCAAAGTAACAAAGGGGGATGTGAGACGGTCTCACTTTCCTTATTAACCCAGTTTGGTTTAATCTCAGAACGTAGCTTCTTCTAGCTTGGGGCAGCCCAAGTGGTAAAGCACTTGCTGAGCATGTTCAAAGTTCAGTCCCCCGTACCACCAAGCAAACCATACCAAATGAAACACATTACTTCTTGTTTCATGTCCTTTGTACCCTAGCCTCCCAGGTTATGTTCCTACTTTTTACTAGTTATTTCTAGACCCAAGATGGAAAATGCAAAAGATATTTGAGAAATTTTATTTTTTTAGCTATTTTTGGCAGTATGAAAATGCTGTCATTAAGAATGTGGTTCTCCCGGGGCTGGGGATATGGCCAAGTGGCAAGAGTGACTGCCTCATATACATGAGGCCCTGGGTCGATTCCCCAGCACCACATATACAGAAAATGGCCAGAAGTGGCGCTGTGGCTCAAGTGGCAGAGTGCTAGCCTTGAGCAAAAAAGAAGCCAGGGACAGTGCTCAGGCCCTGAGTCCAAGCCCCAGGGCTAGCCAAAAAAAAAAAAAAAAAAAAAGAATGTGGTTCTGCTGGCTACTGGTGGCTCAAGCCTGTGATCCTAGCTACTCAGGAGGCTGTGATATGGGGATCACAGTTCAAGGTTAGCCTGGGCAGGAAAGTCTGTGAACCTCTTATCTGCAGTTAATCATCAGAAAACTGGAAGTGGAATTATGGCTCAAAGTGGTAGAGCACTAGCCTTAAGCAGAAAAGCTCAGCCTTTGCTCCCAGGCCCTGAGTTCAAGCCACATGACCAGGAAAAAAGAAGAGGTTCTGAAAAAATACAAAACAGGATATTTGCAAGTCTTTTTAAGCAACCAGAAGTCTGGCTTATGGATTACTTTTAGGGTATATGTTTAGAACATGCAAATGAGTTATCAAAGTAAATAAATGGGGCTGGGGATATAGCCTAGAGGCAAGAGTGCCTGCCTCGGATACACGAGGCCCTAGGTTCGATTCCCCAGCACCACATATACAGAAAACGGCCAGAAGCGGCGCTGTGGCTCAAGTGGCAGAGTGCTAGCCTTGAGCGGGAAGAAGCCAGGGACAGTGCTCAGGCCCGGAGTCCAAGGCCCAGGACTGGCCAAAAAAAAAAAAAAAAGTAAATAAATGGTTGATAAAATGTGAAAGACTTGGAGGACTTATGGGAGACAAGGGACAATAGTATCTTGTAACAGGTACATAACTTTTGGACTCCCTTTTATACTTCATTTAAGCATATAAGATTATTTTTTATCTGGGTGCCAGTGGTTTATGCCTGCAATCCTAGCTACTCAGGAGGCTGAGATCTGAGGATCCTGTTCAAAGCCAGCCTGAGCAGGAAAGTCCTTGAGACTCTTATCGCTAGTAAACCATCAGAAAACGCTGAAGAGCTCAGAGACAGCTCCCAGGCCCAGAATTCAAGCCCTACAACCTGCCAAAAGGAAAAAAAAAATAGATGATTTTATTTTTAAAATATTTTATTTTTTAAAAATATTTTCATTTAGCTATTATTTCAGTTTCTATCACAAAGGAAGCCCATGTGAACTGATTGGTTTGTCATATTTTCAAGAATCAAGCATCTGTTACTTACATACCCTGTACTTAGTACTGGGGATCCAGCATTGAACAAGACGCCTGAGGTTTTTACTATCTAGGAGGTTATGGTCTTGAGGAGAAGATAGATTCTTTAAACAATCTTAGATGCAATTCACATTCTAGAAATAAATAAGCTTTTCTATTAGAAAATCAATGGATCTGGTGGCCAGGGATCAAGATAGTCTAAATGCTGAGATTGAGAAAATGCTGGTTTAATGGAGAGTGAAATAGAGTGTGGTCCAGATGGGAGGGTGTGTGCAGACACCTGAGCATCAACTGTGACCTACAGTGGATACTTTTCCTATTCAAATCTTATAACAATAGTCAGCAAACAATGTTACAAATTACATAATGTTTAAATAAAATATTATTTTCTTTGTCTTCTGTTACTTTATTGTGAATCAACCAAGAATTAGTAAGCCCTTATTAGCTTCAAAGACATTTCATTTCTTGTGGTCTTTTAAATATATAAATGTTTGCATCTTTTAGAACATAAAATAACCTTTTAGTTTGTCAAGATTTTTGCCTTTACCTTTTTATTTCCTTAACTGGATTATCAGCTTTCTATCTGGTATCATGCAAGTATTTAAAATTATTACTTTTTGATATTTATAGTCATCTCATATGTAAGGACCCTAATCTCATTTGACTAGTTTCTGATTATACAGTGAGAAGAAATGACTATTCTTTATTGTCCTCCTCCTCCAACCCCCCCCCCCCCCCGCCCCCCATTAGGGATTGAACCATGGGTTTCATGCATATGAGGCAATCGCTGAGCTACATCTCCAGCCCTTAAATTCTATTTGTAATTTCTTTTCTGTTTAAGCAAAGTAATGTTCTTTAGTAACAAACAATACATTTTAAGACTAGCACCAATGTATAATTTAAAGATTGGATTGAACTGGATTTAACTTGTAAATGCTTGTGAATGAGAATAAAGACTTAGAACTGAAGGCTGATTCAAAAAAGAAAAAATAGTAGTGTGTGCATGTTCTCTCTCTCTCGTGTGTGTGTGTGTGTGTGTGTGTGTGTGTGTGTGTGTGTGTGTGTGTGTGTGTGTGTTCTTTGAACTCAGGGCCTGGGTGCCGACCTTGAGCTTTTCCTTTTTTCTCTGCTCAAGGCTACTAGTCTACCACCTGAGCCAGTGTTCTACTTCCAGCATTTTTTTTTTTTTTTTTTGGCCAGTCCTGGGGCTTGGACTCAGGGCCTGAGCACTGTCCCTGGCTTCTTTTTTGCTCAAGGCTAGCACTTTGCCACTTGAGACACACCACCACTTCTGGCCATTTTCTGTATATGTGGTGCTGAGGAATCGAACCCAGGGCCTCATGTGTACGAGGCTAGCACTCTTGCCACTAGGCCATATTCCCAGCCCCTACTTCCAGCTTTTTTGGTGGTTAATTGGAGATAAGAATCTCATGGGCTTTCCTGCCCTGGCTGGCTTTGAACTCCAGTCCTTAGATCTCTGCCTCCTGAGTAGCTAGGATATAGGTATATGCCACTGGTACCTGGCCTGAAGTGATCTATTAATGAATCTTTTCAGTGAACAGAATGTATGTAATGGGATTACTCCTGACTTACTTGTTAGTTTATTCAACCCCTTAATTTATAAAAGTGTGAGTTATCTTAAAAAGCTTTGTAGTAAGCAGCTTTATGGCGACAGTGTCCTGTAGAAACAGGGTAATAGTGACTCAGTTCCACTTGAACCTAGAAAGTCCAGCTTACTCAACTTAAAAATGCTGGCTGGGAATGTGGCCTAGTGGTAGAGTGCTTGCCTAGAGTGCTTGCATAGCATGCATGAAGCCCTGGGTTTGATTCCTCAGTCCACAAAACACAAAAGGCCAGAAGTGGCGCTGTGGCTCAAGTAGTAGAGTTCTAGCCTTGATCAAAAGAAACTCAGGGGCTGGGGATATAGCCTAGTGGCAAGAGTGCCTGCCTCGGATACACGAGGCCCTAGGTTCGATTCCCCAGCACCACATATACAGAAAACGGCCAGAAGCGGCGCTGTGGCTCAAGTGGCGGAGTGCTAGCCTTGAGCGGGAAGAAGCCAGGGACAGTGCTCAGGCCTGGAGTCCAAGGCCCAGGACTGGCCAAAAAAAAAGAAACTCAGACATTTTTTTTTCTTTTTTGCTAGTCCTGGGGCTTGAACTCAGGGCCTGAGCACTGTCCCTGGCTTCTTTTTGCTCAAGGCTAGCACTTGACCACTTGAGCCACAGCGCCACTTCTAGCTTTTTCTATATATGTGGTGCTGAGAAATTGAACCCAGGCCTTCATGTATGCGAGGCAAGCACTTTACCACTAGGCCATATTCTCAGCCCTCAAAAGTAGCTCAGGAACAGTTAACAGGCCCAGTTCAGGCTCCAGGACTGGCAAAAAAAAAAAAGAAGCTAGTGGTTGTATTATTTTAGATACACCTATGACATTTATGACTATTTCTATGATACATAAAATTCCAGATTTCATCGTGGGACAGTTTCCTCCTGATTACTTTTAACATTTGCTGGCATCTGTGCTGTTTAAAGCTCTGGGAGTTGAGCCTAAAAAGCACCTTATTCATACGTGCATGTATCTGACACACTCATAGGGCATCCTATTGTCATTTAGTACATGCAGTAATAGAAATACAAGCATGGAGAGAGAGGAATACTGCAAGTAAAACATGGGGAAGCACTGTTAAAGGAAGGAGATAGGTAGGCAAAGACCCAGAAGGGACTTGGTATAGGACAGTATGGCAAAAGTGCTACAGCAGTGGTATCGGACATTATGAGACAGATATGAGAGATAGTCTAGACCAGCTTGAGCAAATGTACAGAAAACTCAGGATAGAAGAGCCCACAATGGCCTTTAAAATTAGGCTGTTTCTCTTTGGGGAAGAATCCATTAACTTGAGATAAAGAGCAATAGAGGATGGTTAGGATTGAGGTAAAGTTGATGAATTTTGTTACAGTGTATTTGAAATACTTAGGTGCCAGGTGCCCATTGTCCATCCATTCCATGTACCTTTCTGCTGTTTTCTGACTTACCCATGATGTGCCACATTCCCTAGAAGTGTGAGGATTCAGAAAGGCCCATTGCATACCATTGACATAAATATATACATAGCTGCAGTGATCTCACATGTTAACTGCTGCATAATTGTAAGAAACTGCTATGTGTGGGTGTTTTTCTAAGGGAGTTGGAACGAGTGGCTCTTCAGCCTTGTATTCCATTGTGGAAGAAGGGGTCATCTGAGATGGAGAAGGACTTGATATAGAGTGCGCCTGGGTCCTGAGATGGTAGTGCATCATTAGTTGCAGGAGAAAAAGCAGCTCCTTCCTTGGTCCTTCTGTAGGTATTAGGAAGTGGAGTGAATGATGGAAGAAGCAACCTGATATGGGGTTTATTAGCACTTAGTTTTCTCTTTTGCTGCCAGGTTGCTTTTGGTATAGAGGAGGATTTCTGTCACTTTCCTTGGAGAAGACCTAAGTATTCAAACTCCATATTTTTAGGCTTTTTTTGTGGGGGGAGGGGGTACTGGCCCTAGAGCTTCTCCTCAGGTGCTGTCCTTGAGCTGTTTTGCTCAAGGCTAGCATTTTACCACTGGAACCACAGCTCCACTTATGACTTTTTTTGGTGGTTAATTGGAGATTAGAGTCTCAGACTTCTTCTGCCCATGATTAGCTTTGCAATCCTCCAATGTCATCTTCCTGAATACCTGGGATTACAGGCATTAGCCACCAGCGCCTGACCATACTCTATATTTTTAATGTTGAAAATATTCAAGTTTAGTTCACTATCAAGTTGTTACTTAAGTGTCTTACATGACTTTTATTTGAAAAATTGCAGACAGCAACTAGTAATGTCCTTTCTGGATATCACGTGGAAGAATTAGATGAGGGTAAGTAACAAATTTTGAGTCACTTCTGATAGCTGTGATGCTAGGCTTTGCTTTTTTATTGATTACTGGGAAGAAATTTACTGCATTATATAGTATATGCAAGAGGAAGGAATATGAAAGTTTAATTTGAAGAAGTAAGTGGATAAGAACAATTTTTCTTCCTGTCACTTTTTCAAAGAATAATAGAGTAATGGAGGTAGGAGGTAACTCCAAAAGATCAATTGGGTTCATCTTCTTGCCTCTGTGTAGAACTTAATTTAAGATATTTCTTAGCAATCCAGAGAGAGGACTTTCCCTCCCCTCCTTCCACCTCCAGGCTAATATAATTATTACTTTTTGGAAATTTTCATGTGTAAAATGGTTTCTTCCTTCCCTCTTTTGCCAGACAAAAGGAAGAGAGCCCAACATTCACTGAATGTTTGCTGTGTGCCAGGCACTGCTGTAGTGGTTTTCATGGCTTGTGCCAACTTCTTAGAATCTTTCTCCATCTTTTCAAGAGGTGTTGAAATGGATATTTATTAAAGTATAGTAGTTTTCCCAAAGTCACCCAGCTGGTAAGGGGTGAAGCATACCTTTAAACTCAATGTGGCTTTTTCCCCCTCAGGG
The DNA here is from genome assembly GCF_023159225.1 of Perognathus longimembris pacificus. Lineage (NCBI taxonomy): Eukaryota > Metazoa > Chordata > Mammalia > Rodentia > Heteromyidae > Perognathus > Perognathus longimembris. The sequence goes on from NC_063177.1 coordinate 45,605,640, forward strand.
TGAGATGGTATGATGACTTGTGAGGAAATAGAAATGGTTGCTCAGCCTCTAAAGCTTTTAACGTTCTCTGTCTTAAGCTGTATTTTCTTTGGCTTATTTGGGACCTCAAGTAAAAGAATCAAAAGCTTGTTGTACCCCAAAGTAAACAGTTTTTTAAGCTCCTATGTCAGAAGTCAATGTTTGAACTTGATTTCAGTTACAAAAAGGATGTATACCATCATGTGTGAGATGAGTCTTGCTCAGTATGTAGCACTGGAATTCATTATGTAAGATTTTCTTCCAGGATGCAGACATTTTGCCATTCCTAGAGGATTCAGAATGGAATGCTTAAGAAAACGATAAGCATGCTACTTTCTCTGAGTTTTTAGGGAAGAGGTGGCACTGGAAATAGGTCTACCAGTTGCCAGGGCAGGGGTAGGGCCACCAACTCCATGTAGCTGCTGGGTTAACTGCCTCTCCAGTGATTTCTGCATTTCACATAGTTGCTGGACTCAGTTGATTGGTAGAGGCAAGGGTCTTGTGTCTTTTTTACATCATCTGGGATGATGTTTGTGGAGGGATATAGTATTTCTTACTCATTAAGTATCAGAATTATTAGGTAGCCTCAAATGATAAGACTATATCCTGATTACTCCCTAGGGTCTTGTAATGGTTGGCATTTCCGCCCACCACCTAGGGGAATCACAAGCAGCGAGGAATATACTTTGTGTAAAAGGTAATGTGAATTTTTGTTTTTAAACCAATTACATGTCTTTGTTGAAAGGATAGATAATTTTCCTTCACCTTTTGAAAAGTAGTCATTCAAATTCAAAGGAGGAAAAGTATAATCTGTGAAGGAAGATTTTTGGGGTAAAATAGTTTATTTCCCATTTGAAACAAAAGCCATAAAGGTCATTGTTATTAAGTAATAAAAGTCAAAACCATGCCCATGAGACTTACTTTAATTATGAACAATAATGATGTAAATGCAGGTCACTAAGACTGTTCAGAAATTTTTAATACTACCAGTTATATGTATTTTCATGGCTGAACTTAATTGCTGGTATCTCAATGTGAAATTTACCTAGATTTGGTGATTGAAGTTGAAGTTATATTAACTGAAATAGAGCACAAAATAGACATTATCCTAGTTACTTTCCTGAATAATATCTCTCTCCCAAGTATTCCTTATATTGAAATCACAAGCAATTTAAAGGACTAAACTTTAACAATTTACATATAGAAAGAAATAGGGAAGTTACATTTAAAAAGGCAAACTAGTACTTTTTATAGCAACTAGTAACTAATGGGCTTTTAGATAGAAATTCTCACTCTAGTTGTCTTTTTTTGATAATGATGGAAATTTGACACATGGTTTAGATTATTGAGTAGTCAAGACAGTAGTGCTTTTTGTGGTGGAATTAATGAAGCCAAGTAGTAAATATTGCTAGTCCTAGTGGCATGAGTGGCATGGTGTTGTAGGAGTGGTAGAGCACTAGCATATGAAAGGAAATCTGAGACTTATTATCCAGATGAATGTAAGAGACCTCCGTTTTTTTTAGGGAAATACAGCAAAACAGACACAATTTTTCCTTCATGACCACATACTTTAAAGGACACCACATTTAAAGGACATAAATACATGATTTTAAAATTGTCTTCTGGAGCATGTAAGAATTACTGATTTATAAATACCATGATTTTAAACTCCAATACTTTGTTGCACCACCAGGAGAAACTACATGCACACAGCTTTTCAGTGTTGTGTGCCATTGAATATGTATTGTGCTGGGGTTTGTGTTGTATTTCTCATTTCCCATGTTTTTCCAGTTGAAAATTGTAACACATCATCTCTCTTGTGTCTGTTTTACACTTTGTAGTTTGATTTCCATTTCTTCCTTTTTATCAGTTTTTTTTGGTCTCTACTAGTTAAAAAAAACCTGGCTTTTTGCAGCATATTTAAAACTAATAAAATGAATGGTCAAAATATTTTACCTTTCTTTTTGATCATATAAATGTGAATTGAGTTTTCTTTTTGTTGACACCTAATTGTATATCTTATGGGATACATTACACACACACACACACACACACAGTATAATGACCAAATCAGTGTAATGAGTGTATCTGTCATATATTTTTATCTTTTCTTTGTGCTGTGGTTACTCAAAAGTCTTAGGGAGTTTTTGACATATATGTTAGCTGTAGTCACTCCAGTGTTTCTGAGTCACAAACACAGAGAAGTCATCTCTGTATCTTTTGAAGTGAACAATTAGGTGTTTACCTCTTGAAGACTTGACTATGACAGTTGAATACACTTGTGTCTCTTTAATGTAGAAATTCTAAATTATTTAAAACAATATTCTCCAATATTTTAATGAAATGTAAGTAATATGTAGAAAAGAAAAGAATAAAAGCATTGCATTTGAAGAGGAAAAGTAGAAGTCTTGAAATGATCATTTACTAGTGTACTAAGTTTTTTTCAGGATTGAATTCCTAGTTGTGGAACATTTTCTGAGGTCATATCATTTGGAAAGTAGTCATGTCCGTGTGGGGGCAGCTCATCTACTTGGTGTCAGTGTTCCTTTAAGAAATTTATGCTCTCAGAGAAGTTGGCTAATAGGCCCTGTATCACAAAGGAAGCAACTTTTCCATGTGTTTTGGACAAAGAAGTTAGGAATATATTGTGCTTTAAGACCCTTTACTTATTCCCAAGAAAGAAATGGAAGAAACAGAGACTGACAGATGTTTTGGTTGTCATAAATACTCTCATGTTCTCTGAACATCTTCCCCCTCCCTTTTGTATGTGACTCTGTGATAAATATGGCCTTTCAGAAGATGTTTTGTTTTTGTCATTGAGGAGGCTGAGGGCAAGTACTGGACATTAATCTTTAAATAGTGTAAACAAAGTATATGATAAAACAGACTTTCCTATTCCACTTAGATTTTTAGAGCAAGGAATCTGTAGGTATGGTGCGCAGTGTACTTCAGCACATTCCCAGGAGGAACTAGCGGAATGGCAGAAAAGATATGCTTCCCGGTTAATAAAACTGAAGCAGCAGAATGAGAACAAACAGCTTTCAGGCAGTTACATGGAAACATTGATAGAAAAGTGGATGAACTCATTATCTCCTGAGAAAGTGGTAAGAAATACTATCTTTTTTTTCCTCTGAAACAATAAACATGTTTGAATCCTGACCTTTCATGTGCTATGTTTTGATTTATTTCCTTATCAAGTATATGAAGAAGTTTTTCTTAGTAAAATGGTGTACAAATTTTAGTAGCAAAAGTAGACCTATTTGTTAACATAAAGAACAAAACTAAGCTGTTTGACATTTTGCTGTATTTTATTTGTTACCTTTCAGGTAGTTTTTGATGGCTACTTTTTGGTTTCGGTTAATTTTCTTATTTTTTTACTTTTAGAATCATATTTTGTTCTTATAAAAATAACTAAAAATGATGGTAGACAATACCTCGTTTGGTGAATGAATTAATATGGCTCTGTTGATGTGTATTTGCTAGCAGTTTTTCTTTTCTGTGATAGGACTGACATTACTGCCTTATTTTCAGCTTAGCGAATGTATAGAAGGAGTAAAGGTAGAGCACAATCCCGACCTGTCCATTACCGTCAACACCAAAAAGTCTCGCCAGATATGGACCTTTGCTCTCACTTGTAAGGTATGCATTTTGTACTTATTGAAGAATAGAGCGTTTATGTAGTTGTCTTGAAGCTTCTTTGGACCTTGAAAGAATTGAAAATGCTTTAATCTAAGTTCATTTTATGTAGGTTCAGTATTATACTAAAGTGCATTTTTTGTATTTCAGTCACTAATAGTATGATTTTTAACTTTCAGTTCTTTTTAGATGTTTAGGATGCTTTCTTATTTATATGATAAAGAAGTCTGATGTACTATCTTATAAACTTGGAATTAGAATGGAGTTCATGGCTTACAATTAACTAGTTAAAAGTTAAGTTTTAATTTGGCAGTTCTAAGCCTTTTAAACAATGCCTTGTTTTTATATTTGGCTTAATGAAGTCAAATTTTGTTAAGAGTTTTTTAATAGATATTTTCTGCAGTGGTTCTGGTCTTAAGAGTAGATAATGATAATGTTTAGGATTGAAACAAAGTAAAAACTTTCAGTGACTATGTTCAGTGGGAATTATTGTGTTCTTTTTGGTGGTGTTTCTTCCACTTTACTGTCTGTATCTGGAGAGGAAAAATATCCAAACCTCTAGCTTCAGCCTTGACCCCAATCCAAGGTAACTGCCTTGCTGTGAAGGGTTCCAATATGAGGCTCCATAAACCTTTTTTGGGCAAAGGATATGAGCAGTTGGAGGTTGAAGGTGATAAAAGGAGATAGAGTTTTCCATTGAAAAGGTAAATAGACCAGGAAGGATCAAGAAGGATAGTGATATGGCATAAATGTAGCATTAAACAGCTATTTTCTTCTCACTGGGTCTTGAGTTTTTTGTTAAATGGCTTATGGGCACACTTTGTACTTTTAACATAGTCTCTTAGAAGCATGAGAAAGTCCCTTATGGAAATAGTTTCATAGAAGATCCCAATTACAATTGGATTTTTCATCCCCTTGTACTCAATGAACTATTTTAACTTCCTTGTAGCCTGCAAGAATGCTGTATCGTGTAGCATTGCTTTATGATGCTCATCGTCCTCATTTTAGTATCATTGCAATATCTGCCGGAGATAGTACTACCCAGGTATCACAAGAAGTCCCAGAAAACTGTCAAGAATGGATAGGAGGAAAGATGGCCCAAAATGGATTAGATCATTACGTGTATAAAGTCGGGATAGCATTTAACACAGAAATATTCGGAACTTTTCGCCAAACCATAGTTTTCGACTTTGGATTGGAACCAGTGCTCATGCAAAGAGTAATGATTGATGCAGCTTCTACAGAAGGTAATATTTAGACTTTTTCCCCCGATACAATGTATTAAAAGGCAACTTTGAAGGATTGTTTTGGCCCTGAAGTATTCCACAGATAGGGAGGGGATGAGGAAAAAAACCTCCCAGGGAGGGCATAAGGAAAAGAAAACCTCCCAAGTTAATTGAAACATTTGCTGTGTAGTGGGTGAGGAGAGGCTCCCTGTGAGCCCTGATCTCTTCATTCCAGTCCTTGGGATCTTTCTTTGTGTTCCCTGAGCTTATGTGAGTAGATGATTATGTCTTTTTTGTTGTTACCAATTTCATTTTACTGTAAGATGATTTTAGCAGAATGAATCCTTCAGCATTCATTTGGGTAGAGTGTCTTCTTAATAGTGTGTATGTACCCTCAGTGCCTGTTTCTTTGTTCTGCGGACTGTCCAGTTAGATTTGCTGATGCGGTGATATGGGTACATTATCTGTAAATGAGAAGTCCTCTGTGTAAGTAAGGCTTCCTATGTCAGTCAGTGTACTCACACTTTGTTCAGGAGAGCAGCATGTCTAATAAGACTGCTCTTTGCTTGTGGGAAGAGGATCCTGGTTTAGGCACATAAGCACCTGCAAAAGATCTTGATGTGTTTTGAACACTGCCACATCATTCCCTGAAGTTTAGGTCTAGATCCAAAAGGATGTTAGTCATTTGTCTTTTGGTTGGATTTAGAGGTGCTTTACTTAAGAAATATTTAAGTCTTTATGTAACAATACGTTAATAGCACAGCTGTATGAAAGATGCTGTTTTATTGACTGTATAACCACAATAAAAAAACTACAGGGTCTCATTCGAGACCCTAGAAAAGGTTGTTCTTTTCATGACCAAAGCTAGGATTTTATTGTTTAGAAATGGAGGAAAGGTAGAATGGTCTGTCTCCTTTTCTTGTTAGGTCAGGCCAAAACAACAACAAAATTCTTTTTGAGATTATTTCACTGTGTAGCCCACATGGCCTTGAACTCACAAGCCTTCAGCCTCTTGAGTGCTAGAATTTCAGGCATAGACCTTTATGTCCAGCCTTTGTTAAAGCATTTGTGGCCAAATTTTACAGTTAGGTGTTAATGTCTTGCTAGTATTACCCAGACTTCATTTTGCCCTTATTTCCCACTCACTTTTGGTTGAGTGCATTTTGGTCATTGTTTTCTTAGTACTCTTGGGAATTTTTACTTTGATAAAGTAATGATAAAAGCAAAAGTGTAGATTTGTCAAGTTATTTCTACAGGGGACTAGGTAGTGACTCTTTTAGATATTTCACAGCACAGAGTTTCTGTCCCAACTGTCCAGCACTGTATTTGAGAAAGTGGCCAGAAGGTAGTATATAAATGAATGGTAAAATAAAACTTTATTTTCAGATAACTGGGCTGGTTTTGGCTTGGGTGGTTCAGTTTACTCTCTGTAGGAGTAAGTAGTTTTTGGAGCTACTGGAAAGCACACTTTGCAATTTATAAAGAAATTTAAATAATAGAGACCCTACAACGAAATGTAAAAGAATGTGCTTGGCTTACCTGTGGGTTATATCTTAAAGGGTGCTTTTAGAGTAGTGATTTGGTTTCCCCAGAAGAAGAATAACTTTTAAGTGTGGTCAAGAATCTCCTGGCTAAATAAAAAACTATCTAGTCAATGCAAAATGTTAAATGTCTTTAAATGAAAAGGATGATGGGCAAATGTGGAAATAGGTCAAGGGCAGCTCTGTGGGTCAGGGGGAATGAAGGCACAAAGACTACTTTGGCTTTAGGTATCTGCTACTTGGCTAGTTGGAGAAGAGGATGAAATTCAGTGTCAAACAGAAATGTTTTGAGGGGCTGGGAATGTGGTTTAGTGGTAGAGTGTTTGCCTAGCATGCATGAAGTCCTGGGTTTGGTTCTTCAGTACAATGTAAACAGAAAAAGGTGTAAGTGGCACTGTCACTCAAGTGGTAGAGTACTAGCCTTGAGCAAAAGAAGCTCAGGGCCAGGGCCCTCTAGCCTCAGGGCTGGCAAAAAAAAAAAAAAAAAGTATCCAGTACTCACTTCCCACTTAGTTGTGTTATGTGACCCTAGGCATCTCTGAGCTTAAATATTTATCTATGTTAGATGACTGTGAGGTCTGAAAGTAATCTCTGTACAGTATCTAAATAGTAGGCATGTTGTAAATAGTTGTTACTTTTATACCATCACACCATTTCTGACTTATACACAGTGAAGAAAGCAAGAAGAGGAAACTCGTGTATGTGTTGTGCACTTATATGCCAGTAATGGGGCTTGAACTCTGGGCCTGGGCATTGCCCCTGAGTTGCTTTTGCTCAAGACCAGCACTCTGCTACTTGAGCCACAGCTGCACCTCCAGCTTTTTGTGGTTAATTGGAATATGAGTCTCGTGGGCTTTCCTGCTCCAAGCAGCCTTCACAACGCAATCCTTAGATCTCAGTAGCTAGGAGTAGCTTCTGAGTAGCTAGGATTATAGGTATGAGCTGCTAGTGTCTGGCAAGTTTTCAAAATATAAGAGAGGATTTTAGATAGAAGGACACAAAGCAAAGAGTAGAGACATGAAGGCCATAGTATGCAAGAGAACACTATATGGGAATTGAAGGATTTCTGGAGAGCTCTCAGGTTTGGAGCCTGGCAACTACAAGTCTGCCTTCTGATGTTTCTCTTCTATCCTCACGTAACTATAATAATTTATATTTTATTCATGTGGTGCAGATCAGAACAGCTCCCTTTTTATGATACAGGTATCGTGTTTTCATAATTGTTTGTAGTTTTGTAAATCTTTTTGTTTTCCCTTAAGGCTTTACTTTTAAGTATTTGTGCTTAAAAAGTAATTGAAAAAATACTTTCATGAGTTAATTTGGAAACATGAAATAATTTAATGCAGTGAACTTTATGGTTCAAGGATACAGGAAAAATTTGTATTATAAGATAGCAATATAAAATGTACAAAATTTGTTTTCTGTTAAAAGATTTTTTTTTTGGCCTCAGTACTGGGGCTTGGCCTCAGGGCCTGGGCACTGTCCCTGGCTTCTTTTTTGCTCAAGGCTAGCACTCTGCTGCTTGAGCCACAGCGCCACTTTCTATATATGTGGTACTGGGGAATTGAACCCAGGGCTTCATGTATACGAGGCAAGCACTCTTGCCACTAGGCCATATTCCCAGCCCCTGCTACAAGGTTTTTAACATTATAAAAGGAAAAGTCTAAATCTAGGTTTTGACAAGCTAGATGACTTTTGTCATGTCAAGGTAAATGTGTCTTTTCTTACAAGAGAAAGTAGTTACTGGGACTAGGACCTTTTGATTGTTTTCAAGATTCTTTATTCTGCTAACCCAGGTTTCCTCTGCCCTACATTGTGTTTATAGTAATTAAAAAATAGGCACATTTGCTCTAGGCATCAGTGGCTCATGCCTGTAACCCTGGCTATTCAGGAGACTGAAATCTGAGAGTTGAAGAGCCAGCCCAGCAGCAAAGTCTGTGAGACTCTTATCTCCAGTTAAGCACCAAAAAAGCTGGAAGTGGTAGAGTACTAGCTCAACTGGTAGAGTACTAGCCTTGAGCGAAAAAAGCTAACCTCTCAAGATACTTAGAAATTTCCTAAAGTGAAGATGGGAACAGACAACATGAGTATAAAGAAGCACTGTTCCTCTGCTACTTTCCTCAAATGAATAGTTGCAGTGTAACTAGAAAAGTTGTATTATTTTCTGTGCATAATTCGGTTTGCATATGGTACAGGTGATACAAAACGCTCTTTGAGGTTGCAGGTGTGGGTGTACATACCTGTAATCTAGTGCTTGGGAGACTGAGGCAGAAATGTAGCAAGTTCTCAGCTAGTCTGGGATAAAGAGGTAACCTGTTTCAAAGACCATCTCCCAGGGTTGGGGGCCTAGCTCAAGTGATAGATAAGAGTTCTTGGGTAACACACATTGAGACCTGTGTTCAATCCCCCAGTGCTTCAAAAGAAAACAAAAATCTAACATTTTAGGTTTGTTGTCCCAATAATTTGTTCTTCCTAGTTATTCACAGATTTTTTTAAAGTTTGAGAATGTAGTATTAATTTTAGCATGATGTGAACTAGCTTAAATACATACAATAAAACTGCAAGTATAATTAAAAATATATTTTCTCACCCTCAAGACATTCTGAATACATTCTTCAATATTCTGCATTTTATTTTGTTAAAAGAGCTGATTATTTGGTTTGTTGCTGTATCATTGCTGTTTTTCTTTTTGACTTGAATTAAGGCTGAAAGTTGTGCACATCTTGTATACGGATGATAACGAGCCTCTAATCTTTAGTTGATGGTATGTGTAATTTAGGAATATTGGCATTTGCATAATTTAAATACTTTAGCTATGTTTTACTGAGGAATAGGTAGAGATTAATTTTAGAATGATTTCAAGATGTGTTTAGTGTACTTTAGGAAACTTATGCTTGTGTGGCTACTTACAAAGACAGACTGTCGATTCAGGGTGTTTGATTTTTGTATTCTTAGAGGCTGGAGGTCAAATCCAAATCCAGGGTTTTGTGTGGGCTGATCAAACATTCTACATATGTCTCTGGGCCTTGCGTGTTTTCCTTTCCTTTTCCTTTTTCTTTTCTTTCCCTTTTCCCCCTTTCCTTCCCTCTCCCTCCACCGCCTTTTTCCTTCTCTCCTTCTCCCTCCTCTCCCACTTCTCCCTCTCCCTCTCCCGGTATCTCTCTGTGTCTCTTTCTATTTCTATTTTGATGCCTATACTGGGGCTTAAACTTAGGACCTGGTACTGTCCTTTAGCTTTTTCCACTCAAGGCCCATAATCTACCACTTGAATCACAGCTCTACTTCTGACTTTTTGATGGACTTTCCTGCTACTGCTGTCTTCAAATAGGGATCCTTAGGATCTCAGCCTCCTGAGTAGATAGGATTATGAGCATGAGCCACAGTGCCTGGCTCCTGTGTGATTTCAAACTGTCAGTTTTCAGGATATTTGTTAATATAGAGAAATTTCTCTTGGTGGATGACTATACTTAACATGTTTAGAATATGTAACATTTAAAATGTGCAAAAGGGGCTGGGGATATAGCCTAGTGGCAAGAGTGCCTGCCTCGGATACACGAGGCCCTAGGTTCGATTCCCCAGCACCACATATACAGAAAACGGCCAGAAGCGGCGCTGTGGCTCAAGTGGCAGAGTGCTAGCCTTGAGCAAAAAGAAGCCAGGGACAGTGCTCAGGCCCTGAGTCCAAGGCCCAGGACTGGCAAAAAAAAAAAAAAAAAAAAAAAATGTGCAAAAGCAGGGATGATGTGTAGCTCAGTGGTAAGAGTGCTTACCTAGTATCTGTGAGGCCCTGGTTCAGAACATCATGAGTTTGACAAAAGGATAGATAAAATTGAAAATCCTTCACTAAAGGCATCACAAGGTAGTTACAGCCATATTCTTATTTCAAAGATAGTTTAGGTTAACTTATCTTTGTATTTTGATTATTTGTTTTGTTTTTGTTGCCAGTACTGGGTGTGGACTCAGGGCCTGAGCACTGTCCATGGCTTCTTTTTGTTCAAGGCCAGCACTCTACCTCTTGAGCCACAGCACCACTTCTGGCTTTTTTCTATATATGTGGTGCTGAGGAATCGAACCCAGGGCTTCATGTATTCGAGGCGAGCACTTACCACTAGGCCATATTCCCAGCCCTCGCTTTATATTTTGAGACTCACTGATCTTGGCCTGAACTTTGTATTTCTTTTTCAAATTTTAACCTGTGATGTAAAACTGTCTTACCAATTACATGCTACTGAAACTAGATACTGGCCTAGTAAGGCAGCTGAAAATTTTTTCCCTTTGTCCGAGTTTTTTTGTAAGTTTCCACCCAGGAGGTAGTAATAGGCTCTATATACTGAGTAAGCTTGCTGCACTGAGTCTGTGGCTCTCATCCTGGACTGGCGGTGTGCTACAGGTTTTTTTTCAGAGATGCCAAATTTGAATAGATCCCCATTTGTGTCAGCATGTCCTATTTATGGTATCAGTTCACTGAAACAAAGCTGGAATTTTTCAGAAGTGATGTGTAAATGGCATTGGATGTCATTTTTCTTATTTAATCATAAAAAAATCTCAAAAATAGTTGTACTAATGGGTTTCAGTTCAACATGTCAATTTATGTGTACAATGTCACCCATGTCAGTATCATCCCTCCATCTATCCAACCCCACCAATCCCCTCCAGTTTCCCAATTCCATTTTTATGTATGTACATTGAGTTTTTTTTTTTTTTGCCAGTCCTGGGGCTTGAACTCAGGGCCTGAGCACTGTCCCTGGCTTCTTTTTGCTCAAGGCTAGCACTCTGCCACTTGAGCCACAGCACCACTTCTGGCCTTTTTTCTATATATGTGGTGCTGAGGAATCGAACCTGGGGCGTCATGTATATGAGGCAAGCACTCTTGCCACTAGGCCACATTCCCAGCCCTCATGTGTGTAGATTGAATGTTATGACTCTCTTTGCCCCCATTCCTCTCTCTATTGTGTTATCTAAACTGCTTTTGTTTGCACAAAGCCCACTTTCGGATAGTTTCACTCCACTTTATCATACAAGGGAAGTTCTGTAAGATCTCCTCTTTCTTGTAATGGCATAGATATTGGTAGGAGGGAGAAAGAAATGCATAGTTTCACTTGATATGAAGAATGTATCAGATCTTTCTACAGATTAGATTTCTCTGCACTGGAGAGTTAAATTCTAAGACCTAATCTACATTGAAAAACCATTAATAACTATTTAATGTGTGTCCAACTTGTTATGTAAAATGGCATTCTTGCCAGGCACTGATAGCTCACACCTGTCATCCTAGCTACTTAGGAGGCTGAGATCTGAGAATTGAGATTTGAAGCCAGCCTGAGCAGGAATGTCTGTGAGACTCTTACTTCCTATTAATCACCAAAAAAGCCAGGAGTAGAGCTGTGGCTCCAGTGGTGGAGTGCTAAACTGGAGCAAATAGCTCAGATATAGCACCCAGGCCCCAAGCTCAAGCCCCAGGACCTGTACACAGAAAAGGGACCTTTTAACAGGATTTCTAATAGCATTATTTTGTTAAATGTTGAAAAGTTTCTGATTTGGGGGTAACACTTGATAATACTTTTTGAGTTTTTGCATTCTGTTTTTAATAATTTTAGTTCTAGCATTTGAAATTTTCTTAGCAAGATACATAATGTATTTTAATGTTATGTTCCTTTATAAATGTGTTTCTTATTTCCATTTAGATCTTGAATACCTGATGCATGCAAAACAACAGCTAGTAACCACAGCTAAGCGGTGGGATTCTTCTTCTAAGACTATTATAGATTTTGAACCTAATGAAACTACTGATTTGGAGAAGAGCCTTCTTATCAGATACCAAATTCCTCTCTCTGCTGACCAGCTGTTTACTCAGTCCGTTTTAGACAAATCATTGACCAAGACCAACTATCAGTCACGGTTGCATGACCTCCTGTATATTGAGGAGATAGCCCAATATAAAGAAGTCAGCAAGTAAGTTCTTGAGAAATACTGTTCATTCGTGCTTTCTAACCTTTGGATGGCATTTTTAATTTTTAAAATGAAGGTGTATAACTCAAAAGAGGTAGTGAAATGTTTATTCTTTAATGCTTGCATGCAGTCTTTAAAATATGAGCAAGAATAAGATGTTTCTAAGCATCTATTAGAGGTTCAGCTCTTTGCCTTGTGCTGAGAATGCAAGCTTGTACTTACTGCTCTTAAGAAGCATTTTTATTGTAGCTAGGTACTGGTGGCTCATGCCTATGCTCTTAGCTACTTAGGAATCTGAGATGAAGAGAATTGTAGTTTGAGGCCAGCCCAGCATAGATGTGAGACTCCTTAGCCAATAGCTGGATGTGGTAGTGTTTGCTTATTATTCTAGCTACTTAGATGATTGAGATTGGGAGGATAGTGTTTCCTGGACAGCCAGAGAAGAAAAGTCCATGAGACTGTCTTCTCAGCATTAAATGCTAGGTTTAGTGGTATGTGCCTATCATCTGAACTACAGAGGGAAGATAGGGAGAACTTATCTCAGAAATAACCAGGGCCAAAAAAAAAAGTGTTGGAGGTATGACTCAATGGTATAATGTCTTCCTAGCAAGTATGGGGTTTTGAGTTCAAACTCCAGTAGCATCAAAAAATAAAATAGAATGAATAAAGATTTATCATGAGTGTTAGTCACACAAAGTATTCACAAGTACTTGTTGAATAAGTATATAAACACTGAAGGAAATTATGTTTTTTGAAATAATAAAATGGTTTAGATCTTCAAGAAAGCTTTTTGATAGTAAAACACTTTAGAAAAGCATATAAATACTTTAACATGTCTTTTATTTGAATGTCATAGGTTAAGACCAAGTGCTTAAATTAACAGCATATTTTAGGAAAAATAATCTTAGAAGTGACAGTGTGAATGAAAAAAGCTGTTGAGATAATTGCTACACTGGGTAGTAGCTTTTTACTTTTTAAATGAAGATAAGCCCTAAAAATTGAACCATGTTATAAGACATGACTGCATTCTTAAAAGTATTTTTCTTAAGTACATACAGCCTAGTCTTTTTTTCCCATCAAGTTGCCTTAATTGTACCTTATCATTAATATTAGTAGTTGATTCTGAATATTTATCAGGAAAGAAAAAGTAAGTTAAATCTTGAGCTATTCTATTAATACACCTAACGTTCAAGGTATGCCTAGTTTCAAATTAAAAGTGTAAAATTCACAAAGTTGGTAGTTTTCATTATTTGAAGACTACATCACACACGGCCCATTTATGGTGCTAATGAGAAAAGCCTTTTAAAGTTAAAGTGCTCACATCATATATATGAAGCCCTGGGTTCGATTCCTCAGCACCAGCCGGAAGTGGCGCTGTGGCTCAAGTGGCAGAGTGCTAGCCTTGAGCATATTCCCAGCCCTATTATTACTATAGTTGATAGAGCTGTGTTTCTCATTAGCTGGAACTATGGTTTTAAGTTTGTAAAAACTTGGTTGGCTATTATTTATTCTACCTGTACCTAAAAGGTCAGGAATTATATAAGCCTTAAAGTTGATTTAGGCAACAATGGAAAGAAATATCTTTGTTAAAATCATAAGATACACTTTGTGTTTTAGGTATTTCTGAGTTATTTTAGAAATGTCTGTGTTAATGCCTAAGAGAGCTGAGTGATCAGATTTTAGCAGTCTGTTGTCTGTAGCCTTTAGTTCAAATCTGTGCTGTCTGTATCTTGAATGTGTAGTGTTTTTCCCTGGGAGGAGCTTTGTTACAGTATTTACTTTTATTGCTCTTCCTTAAGAGTTCTGTTACAAGGCACAGTGATCTGTCACACAAGGAGTCTCTTGCTGCTCTCAAATTGTGGGATTAACATTTTGTGCCTGCTAAGTTGTGATCAAGTATTTTGGGATGGCTGAATCTAAAACAGTTATAATGGTAAAACTTTAATGTATTGCCGAGTAGTTGAGAATCTGTTACAGAATTTCAAGAATTTATGAGGGGGGCTGGGGATATAGCCTAGTGGCAAGAGTGCCTGCCTTGGATACACGAGGCCCTAGGTTCGATTCCCCAGCACCACATATACAGAAAACGGCCAGAAGCGGCGCTGTGGCTCAAGTGGCAGAGTGCTAGCCTTGAGCGGGAAGAAGCCAGGGACAGTGCTCAGGCCCTGAGTCCAAGGCCCAGGACTGGCCAAAAAAAAAAAAAAAAAAAAAGAATTTATGAGGGAGGGAATAATAAAGTGATTGAGATAAGAATTGGTTCCTGAAAAAAAACCTAGTTATTACAGAAATGAAAAATTAATTCAATGAACAAAATGTAGTGAATGTTTAAAAGTAGCAAGTTCTAGGCTGACCATTACTAATTTTTTTTGTCGTTGTTGTTAGTCCTGGGGCTTGAATGCAGGGCCTGGGCACTGTCCCTGAGCTTCTTTTGCTCAAGGCTAGCACTTTACCACTTGAGCCACAGCACCACTTCCAGCGTTTTCTGTTTATGTGGTGCTGAGGAATCGAACCCAGGGCTTCATGCATGCTAGGCAGCACTCTGGCACTAAGCCACCTTCCCAGCCATGATCACTACTAATTAATTGTAAGGCAAATAAGATACGTTGCTGAATGTCCCACAAGTGGTAATCTAGTACAGAGACAGGGAAGGAAGTGCAGGAATAGGATACCATGCAGTTGGCACTGTGGTAGAGGAAAGCATAGACTTCTCAGGAAAACGGGAGGAGAATACTGTAGTCAAATTGAACAAGAAATCAGGTCTTCTTTTATGAACAGATGACATTGAAACTGAATTTTGACAAAGATGACCCCAAAATTTATTTATGTAGATAGCAGATTTGCCAGGCAAAATAGTAGGACAAATGTGAATTAAAGGAAACAGAATATGAGAATAGAACAGAGAGTTTTTGGGAAGTCCAACTTTATTATAGTTGAAATGAAGGCCAGTTGTGTGGTTACATACACAGTAGTAGGAGACAGAAAGCTTTCGCTCTATCCACAGCTTTAGGAAGCTACCTAGTATCAGACTAGCATTTTACAAAGACCCGATGGTATAAAGAATAGACTTGATAAGAAGTCACATTGGAAGCTGGTTTATAAGGATCTAGTTCTGACATGGACATATAGGTGAATGACAGTGCTTCTACGTAAGTTGCATATGTGTGGGAACACTGGTTTAGGAGTCATTTGGGAAAGGCAGATGGCGATCCAATTTTGACATCGTGGGTTTGAACACAAGTATCCATGCAATGGGTAAACCTACCCATTGCAGGAAGAGGGCAGGCCAATGTTTTAGAAGGAGGCTGATGGAAGATGGAAGAGCACATAGTATGTCTTCATAGAAGTCTCTGGAAGAGGAAGTTTGGGGAGGTGGGGGAGTGGTTGCCAAGTTAAGGAGTAAAGAAAAAGGTTATGAATAGCTGGGCACTGGTGGTGTATGCCTTTAATCTTAGCTACACAGGGGACTGAGATCTGAGTCCTTAAGATTCTTATCTCCAATTAACCACCAGAAAGCCAGAAGTGGAGCTTTGGCTTAGGTGACAGAGTGCTAGCCTTGAGCAAAAATACTCAGGGACAGCACTCAGGCCCTGAGTTCAAGCCCCAGGACCGGCACAAAAACAAAAGAGCTGTACATCACTTTTAGCAACAAAGAGGTCCTTTATGAATTAAGAATACACTAAAAATTGGCACTGGTGGCTCATGTTTAGAATCCTAGCTACTCAGGAAGCTGAGAGCTGAGGATTATGATTTGAAGGCTACCTGAGCAGACAATATGAGAGAAACTCATTAACCAGCAAAAAGTTGGGAGGGGTATGTCTCAAGTGATGAGTGCCAGCTATCAGTTGAACAAGAGCTTGAAGCACTGAGTTTAAGCCCCAGTACTGGCACACATCCAGGTAAGAATACACTAGAAGTAATAATCTCTTTTCTCTTAGAAAAGTCTTAATGTTCCCAGGTCTTTTTTATATCATATAGAAAATAAAGAATAGGATATCTAGTATTACTCATTTTTTAATAAAGTTAAATATGTGCCATGTATGTGTAATGCAAGGTTTCCTGTTTTGTCTTTTGTGCAACAGGGGCTTTCTTTAAAAAATTTTAAAATTGTTATTATAAAGGTGATGTACAGAGAGGTTACATTACACAAGTCAGGTAAAAAGTATGTTTCTTTTTAGACAATGTCACCCCTTTCCTTGCTGTCTCCCAGTTTTCCCTTCCCATTCCCACCCACAAGTTGTATAGTTCATTTTCTATATAGTATATCTTGTGAGTAACACTGCTGCATTTGTTCATCCTTTGTCTCTCCATTTCTGTGCTCTCCCTTATCCTCCCCAAAACATAAATGAACAAACAAGACAAAAAGAAAAGAAAACAAAAACAGCAACAAAAAGAAAACCTCTTGTTTCCATTTCCTGGAGTTCATTTTGATAAATATTATTTTGTATGAGCAGATGCACATAGGCATTGTGCCTTTGTGTTCCTTTCCTAAGAGTATCCTCCTTTGTTCTCACTGTGGGTGAGTGTCTAGAGCACCAGGGTATTTTTTTGTATCCCAGACTGCTTTTGATCTTCTGCTTCAGCCTCTGAAGTTCCAGGATTTTAGATGTGGGCCACTATGTCCAGCCAAAACTTAGTGTTTTAAACAAGTGTTTTTGTCCCCTTAAGGGTTTATAAGACATTCTTGTCATCATGTATACAAAAGAAGATCTGAAAACAATTCATGATACCATTAAAAAGTACCCTCTTTCAAGTTTCTCTGCCCTTGAGTGGACGCCTGTGAAGATCACTAGGTGAACACAGGGAACAAGGAACTGGAACCTGGAGAGCAGGTCAGGACTTGACCCCCTACATAGGCAAAGGCTTTTCTAGAAGCTTCCACCCACTCTACTCCCTATAAACACCCAGGGAGAATACCCAGAAGACAGCAGAGAGTCCGAGACCAGCTTTGGAGGTTCGCTCTCTCATCCTCCACCATGAAGGTCTCTGCTGCGCTTCTGTGCCTTCTGCTCACAGCCATCAGTCCTCAGGGGCTTGCTGAACCAGCCAGTGTCCCGACCATCTGCTGCTTCACCCTGACCATTAACAGGTCAGTAGCTAGAGAGCCACAGAAGAATCACCACAGCAGATGTCGCCAGAAAGCCATAATCTTCAAGACCAAACTGGGCAAGGAGATAGGTCCTGGCTCCAATTGGAAGTGGGTCCAGGACTCCATAAAGAACCTAGACCAAAAAAAAAAAAAAAAATAATCCAGCTCGGCCTAATCCAGAGTGTGAAATAGTCTTGATTTATTTCCCTTTTCTGTCTTACTCTGAGATAATCTCACCATCATTGCCAAAGGAATGGGGTTTCATTGGTAATTTTTAAAAGCATATTACATTTCAGTCATTGGAGTTTTAAAACTTATCTCTCATGAATATCAGTCCACTTCTGAGCAGAAAGCTTTGAGCAGATCACTTGCTCTCTGGGGAGTCTCGATTCAGTCCCTGCCAAGTGTGAGTGATGAATCCTCCCTCCTTCCTGCTCTTCTGAAGTTCCTGGAACATAGCAGCAGAATTCAAGTGCTGTGTGTTTTTAGGTTGACATTGGTTCTTTTAAATGCAAGATGTGACTCATGATTTTTGAATGGAAGTAGATATGAAAATGTAAATTAATTAAAATACATAAAATGTAAACACCAAAGAACCCTCTTCGCAACTGAATATATAGATTTAAGACAATTTCTTCAAGTTTTGAAGTGTTCTGAGAAAAGGTAGAAAATGTGTGCCTTGTTATTACACTGCCTTTTCAGAATGGTAAAAGAAGACTTCTAGTTTATATCTTTCTCACCTCATATTTCTTGACGGAAGATGTCTTGATTCTCTGTGCTGCTTTCACACATACAGTCTCATACTGATGTGCGCATATGAAGGAGTGCCCCAACTGAGGTCTAGGAGGCTTGACTTCTCCATCTGTGTCCCATATAAGATTTGCTTCTTGTAGCCCCGAAGGCCTGCGGGTGTGACTTAAATAGTAGAGCACTTTCCTAGCAAGAACAAGGCCCTGTTCAGACATGCAGGTGCATGTGTACGCACACACATACAGTTATGCTGGTAACATGTTACTCATTAACATAATTGAAAGAGAAATTCTTTTTTAGTGCTGGTCCTGTGGCTTGCTTGAACTCAGGGCCTGAGTGCTTACTTTGTGCTTTCTTTTGATCAAGGTTAGCACTCTTCCACTTGAGCCATAGCTTCATGTCTGGCTCTTTGGTGGTTAATTTTTTTGGTGAAAAGCATCTTACAGACTTTTCCTGCCTGGTCTGGCTTTGAATCGTGATCTTCAGATCTCAATCTCTTAGCTAGGATTAGAGGCATGAGTCACTGGCACCTGTCAAAAGTGCAATTTCACAAGTAGGATCTTTGGGTAAGATCTCTCTGGAAAGCAATTCTTCTAGTGTTACTACAGTATCTTTGCCTCTGGTCCCGGTGATTTTTAGTCTCAGTTGATTTGATGGTTTGTTCAAACAGGTTTTCATATTAATATATTTTATTACAATATTGTGTCATTTTCTATACGTGGATATTTCCAAATGTGCATATTTATTTTTTAACACAGCTATCTTTGTGTCTTTATATAACTTACATGTACTCACTTAAAAGCTTTGTTGTGTCCAACTTGGATCAAAGGCAAAAGTATACAGTTCTTGGTTGAGTAAGGTGGAATTGGTGGAAATGTTTAACTTTTAATGTGTTTATATATGGTTTTGATGTAACTTTCAAACTAGTTTTCTACTTCTGACTCAGGTTCAACCTCAAAGTGCACTTGCAGATTCTAGCAAGCTTCATGCTCACTGGAGTTTCTGGGGGCGCAAAGTATGCTCAGAATGGACAACTTTTTGGTCGTTTCAAGCTTACTGAAACACTTTCTGAAGATACTTTGGCTGGACGACTGGTGATGACCAAAGTCAATGCCGTTTATTTATTACCAGTCCCTAAAGAGAAGTTAGTACAGACCCAGGGAACCAAAGAGAAGGTTTATGAAGCTACTATTGAAGAAAAAACAAAAGAATATATATTTTTAAGGATATCCAGGGAATGCTGTGAAGAACTGAATCTTCGGCCTGACTGTGACATACAGGTAGGTTGGAAGGCTACATCCTCACCATCTTGTCCCCGCTGATAGTCTTCTTCTGGCCCCATCTTCCTTCTATCTTACCCAGAGAGAGTACAGCTTGGCTTTGAATTCTTTTTTTTGTTGGCCAGTCCTGGGCCTTGGACTCAGGGCCTGAGCACTGTCCCCTGGCTTCTTCCCGCTCAAGGCTAGCACTCTGCCACCTGAGCCACAGCGCCCCTTCTGGCCGTTTTCCATATGTGTGGTGCTGGGGAATCGAACCGAGAGCTTCTTGTGTAGGAGGCAAGCACTTGCCACTAGCCCATATTCCCAGCCCAGGCTTTGAATTCGTGTACTGGACAGTTCTCTGCTAACTCACAGAGAAAATTCTTTTTTTTTGGGGGGGGGGCGGTCAGTCGTGGGCCTTGAACTCTTGGCCAGGGCGCTGTCCCTGAGCTCTTCAGCTCAAGGCTAGTGCTAAACCACTTAGGCCTCAACTCCAGTTCTGGTTTTCTGGTGGTTAATTGGAGATGAGAGTCTCAAGGACCTTCCTTCCCAGGCTGGCTTTGAGTTGTGAACCTCAGATCTCAGGTTCCTGAATAGCAAAGATTACAGACAGCCATTGGAGCTTGGTGGAGAAAATTTGTTGTTGTTTTGGTATTGGTGTGTGTATGTGTGTTAGTGTGTGTGTCAGTTTTGGAGCTTGAATTCAGGGCCTGGGCACTGTTGCTGAACTTTTTTTTTTTTTTTTTTTTGCAGTCCTGGGCTTGGATTCAGGGCCTGAACGCTGTCCCTGGCTTCTTTTTGCTCAAGGCTAGCACTCTGCCACTTGAGCCACAGCACCACTTCTGGCCATTTTCTGTATATGTGGTGCTGGGGAATTGAACCCAGGGCCTCATGTATATGAGGCAAGCACTCTTGCCACTAGGCCATATTCCCAGCCCTGTTGCTGAACTTTTTTGCTCAAGGCTGGTGGTGCTCTGCCTCTTGAGCCACCTCTTCACTTTAAGCTTTTTGTTTGCCCGGGGGGGTGTGCTTAAGTTGGAAATAAGTCTCATGGATCATGGGTTGATCCTCAGATCTCAGCCTTCTGAGTAGCTAGGATTACAGGCATGGACTACTGCTACTCAGCTTTGTTGTTCTCTTGAGACAGTCTCACTACTGCACCCAGGATAACCTCAAACTTGTAGTCCTCCTGCCTCAGACTCCTGAGTGCTGGATTGTAGTTGTGTGATACTACACCCTGCTTTGATGCTTCCTAATTTAAGGAACAACTAGAATATTCCTGTTTAATCAAGGTTGAGCTTTCTGATTAAAGTTTTAAGTCTGTGGTGAACAACAATAAAAAACTTAAGACATATGCTAAGAAATCTGTCATCCACAGTTATGTCTGGTTTGTTCTTAATGTCTTACTAGGTCTGTAGGTGACTCTCAAATTCAGTCTACCATATTTAATTGGAAAGTTAACCTTTTTCCTTTACCCTCCTGGGTTTTGTTTTTTGTTGTTGTTGTTTGTTTTGGTTTTGGGTTTTTGTTTTTTACAACTGGGCATTAAACTCAGGGACTTGTACTTGCTAGGTAGTTTAAGACTAGAATTAAGCCTCTGGAGTTGTAAACATAACTTTATTTTCTAATAAGAGTTGCCATTTTTGCCTGGAACTAGACTGTTAGCTTCCTATTTATGCGACCCATGTAGCTGAGATCTCAGATGTGAGCTACTGTGCTCCAGCTTTATTTTTTCTTAAACATAAAACTTTGTGAAAATTATTCACTTATAATAAATTCTTACAGTATTGTAAGGCTGATTATCATTCAATACATGATATTTCATAGATGTTCTATGGATTTTATCAAATTTTATTCTTTATCAGGTAATCTTATCTAATTACTACTTAGCTTACAAGTACCTCAGTTTCCTGGGCCTTGGACTCAGGGCCTGAGCACTGTCCCTGGCTTCTTTTTGCTCAAGGCTAGCACTCTGCCTCTTGAGCCACAGCGCCACTTCTGGCCGTTTTCTGTATACGTGGTGCTGGGGAATCGAACCCAGGGCTTCATGTATACAAGGCAAGCACTCTTGCCACTAGGCCATGTTCCCAGCCCCGTACCTCAGTTTCTTAATGTGTCAAATGATCTTAATGATAGTATTATTCATGTAAAATGCTGGTGTTAAATAAGCAAATACTATGTACATTAATAATTATTAGAATAAATGCACTTCCTAACAATCTCCAAACTTGTCCCCAGCAAACTGTTGTCTCCACAAGGTACTCGGCTATACTACCAGCCAGTGATGTTTGCTTAAGTGCCTTTGAAAAATTCACTTGAAAATGAATTTTCATTTGTGTTTCAGGTTGAACTTCAGTTTCAGTTGAATAGATTACCCCTCTGTGAAATGCATTATGCACTAGACAGGATCAAGGACAATGGTGTTTTGTTTCCAGACATCAATATGACTCCCACCATACCCTGGAGTCCCAACAGGTACTGAAGGGGAAGTCTTAGGAAGAAAGCATGTTTATGTCAAGTTGAATGTCTGTGTCAAGTAACAAGCATACATTTACAAGGAAGATTGTCTGTGTTCCTCGAGACATTTTAGAGATTGAGAGAGAAGAAGAAAACCTAGAATGCAGCATACAAGCTTCATCTGTTTTCTTTGCTTTCCCCCAGAATCTAATGAGTTCTTTTGCTTTTCTCAACAGCTCTCATTTGATAGGATGCTAAACATCCCAGCTTAGGGTTATTGCTGCATAGATGCCAAATGGGAAAATTAGGGCTTTTCTAAAGTGGTTCAAATAGTTCATTTAAAATAGTTTTTGACTGAAGATGATTCTGTGATTTGGCAAAGTGGAGAAAGTATGATAGAAGATACTACTTCAGAAACTGCCCTTGAGTTAATGACTGTGTAAATATGTTTTGCTTGAATTCTGTCTGGCACTTCTTTCCATGCAGTTAAGGAAGATATTTCTGGTTTATCTCAAGAACAGAGAGAGGAATAGGGAGAGGAGAGGAGGTTAGAGAGAGGAGAGGATAGTTATAGGATTGTGTCTTTTCATTCTTTTCACTAGAACTTAACCTATTAGTCTATCTTTTTCAACTCACTCCACCTTCAAAAAAGACACCACAAAAAACAAAATTCAATGACTCATTATCGTACAGTTGGTTACTTGTGTTAGTCTAGCCATCATAGAGTGTGGCCTTGTTCCATGTGGATGGGGGGCCCTAGCATCTTCAGCAATTGGTTTCCCAGTCCACTGTGGGTATTGACAAGGGAAAAAGGAACACAGGGCTACGTGGGACATTTTTAGAGGCCAAGTCTAAAAATGCCACCTGTTCCCTTTAACTGTTCCATTTCTCCTGGTCCTAAAAACAGAACAAAATACAGCATGACTTAACAGCAAAAAGAGCCCTTACTGTTCTCCCCGCCTCCTCCTTTATGTGGTACTGAAGAATCGAACCCAGGGCTTCATGCATGCTAGGCAAGCACTCTACCACTAGGCCACATTCCCAGGCCCCCCCCCCCCCAACCTTTTTTAAACTGATAAAATCCTTCATAGAGTGGTCTACATGTTTCCAGTATCATCTTCTGTTTGCTGTAAGCTCTATTTTCCCTTGTTTACTGTCTTGAAAGTAACCATGATCCCCTACTTAGAAAAATCCAGGGATACCTTTCTTTTTTAGCATCTCCGAATCTATCTTATTCTTTTTTAGCCTTTCTGAATCTATCCTATTCTTTCTATTCTTATGTCCAGTGCTAAATTTCAGGCTGGATTATTTCTGTAGCATTCTTGTTGATTTTGTCCTTCATACAAGTCCTTGTTGTTTGCTCTTAACTCACATATTTTTTCTAGAGTTAGAGTTAGTTAGAACATAAAATAATTATGATCTTTCACTGTTCACGAATATCTGATCAATTGATAATCTGAGATCTTAAATATAAAGCTGTGTTACTTAATGACTGCTTTCCCTCAGTATCTTTTCAGAGTTCTGTCATAGTTTTGCTTTACACTACCTTTCTTCTTCCGTGTTTTTTAGTCTAGCTATATTGCTTTGAAATTTATTTAATATTTCCTATATTTACTTCCCTCATTATTATAGCTTTGTTAATTAATTTTTTATGGTAGTGGGATTTGATCTTGGCCTTTCACTTTGTTATTTTTTATTTTATTTAATTATTTCTTTTTTCATGGTATGGAGGCCTTGTGATTGCAAGGCTGGCACAATATCGCTGAGACATGCCTCTAGCCCTATCAATAATGTTAAATGTATTTATGTCCCATAATCTACAGACTTTTTTTTCCATCTTGTAAAGCTGAAAATATTAGCCCATCACATGACTTTTGGTCTCTTCCTTCCCCAGCCCTGTCTCATATTTATGTGATCTCCAGTTTGAAAGAATCTTTGCTTTGTATTGTCTGTTGAAGAATTCCTTGTCCTTTAATATTTTGTCCAGCTCAAGTGCTTTCCTTTAAGTAGATGACCATGACTATCTATTCTTTCATTATTTCAACAAATGCTTGCGAGTGCTTGGCAGTTTGCACTTTTAAGCACCATCTCTCTCCAGTTTTTATTATTGTTATTATTGATGGAACTGGTATGTGAACTCTAGAACTCAAATTCCCATTCATCTTCTTACAACTTGAGTGACATTTCCAGTCTTAATTTTTCTTTTTGGTCTGGCTTCAAACCTTGACCCTGGAGGATCTCAGCCTCCTGAGTAGTTGGATTACAGGCATGAGCCACTGGTGGGTGCCCCACTCTTCAGGTGATTTTTGCCAATTGTATATATATCTACTTTTCTCTCTAGACTCTGAGCTCTGTAAATAAGACCCCGTCTTACTTATTTTGAATTCCTGTAGGTCTTGCATATTGCTAATATTTGACACATTAAATTAGAATTTCAAGTTTACAGGGAAAAAAAACAGATTTTCAAATATGAGGCTACAGCAGTAAACTGTTTGGTAATTTTACTTGAAATGCTCACTTCTGAGAATTACATATAATCTTCAATCACTACTATACTAATTAAAAAAGTAACAAAATGTTAAGTAGCAGAAAACTTTTAAACTGGAAAAGACTTCACTCCACCGTAGTATATAAACAGTAGTTGGAAGGTTCTAGATCTAGCAATATACTGAGAAACAAGCCATTTAAAAGCTTTTCTGGAATAAAGTACAACATAGATAGGTAAAGGAGGTTGAGAATTTCTTCTTGGGTATGTAGTCTATAAATTATGACAATGCATTAGGGAGAAAAGGACTTTGAATTAATGTGGTTCTGAGAATAAAATAATTTTTAAAGTTTATTTAGAATACATTTGGGAAATCTTGATTTTTTTTTAAATTGTGAAAGTCAAAGATGATTCATGACATATGTAGTATTATAAACTTTTCCCTTATAATTATGGTACAGTAAAGAAACATAATTTGTTTTAATCATTGGCTTTCTTTACAAATTCATTATTCAGCGCTAGAAATTGCAGATAATGGACAGTGATAGTTTCAGATCTCTGGAGCAAGCCTTTACACTGAAATAATTGATAAGCAGACTAGGTACATAAATAAAAGAGACCAGGACATTGCAGAATTACACTTGTAAGTTGTCCTTAATCTCTTAGTTTTGTACTTAACATATGTTATCTTCCGCCTCCCACTCTCTAAGTCATTAGAGTCCTCAGATTTGAAAGATTAGGATGGACTTTTAAGGGTTTGTTTAAAAAAATATCTACTGGGGGCTGGGGATATAGCCTAGTGGCAAGAGCACTTGCCTCGTATACATGAAGCCCTGGGTTCGATTCCCCAGCACCACATATACAGAAAATGGCCAGAAGTGGCGCTGTGGCTCAAGTGGCAGAGTGCTAGCCTTGAGCAAAAGGAAGCCAGGGACAGTGCTCAGGCCCTGAGTCCAAGGCCCAGGACTGGCCAAAAAAAATAAAAATAAAAATAAAAAAAAATCTACTGGTCAAGTAATACCTATTTTTTCTACAATCTTCTGAAGTATTACAGAGTCTAAACAAAAAACAACTAACATTTAACCACAATTTTCCAAACACTTTTATGTGGATATTTTAGTTGATATATAGTTAACCACCTGATGCAAGTATCGTAACCTCCACATTCAGATAAAGGAAGATGAGGGGCAGGTATCAAAGAACGATAGTGATCAGTTGTGAGTACAAGTTGCTGTTTTTTATTGTAATGGGGGACGGAAGTTATTGAGCCTAGAGGTATGTGGCCTGGGGTGGGGCCAGGGCACAGCAGTGCTGTGGAGGCCTGAGATTCCCCTCTGCTCTCTTCCAGTGGAGCATGTGGCTTTTCTTCTTGGTGTTGGTTGTCTCATGGCTGTACCATGCTTTCTCTAGAGTTCTTTTCCATTCACACTTTCCAACCAGCTGAACAAGGAAGGTGGCAGAGCAAGAAGGTTTCTTTCTTCACAATAACAACTCATGAGGCTTTGCTTTTTGTCTTATTGAATATAGAAGCTATTTTGAGAGACTTCTTCCTCCACGCAATTGACTAAGATGTATCTCTAGTAAAAGAGGCTGAGGAATGCTGTATTATGGCTTAGCTAGGCCTAACAGTAGAAGGAGACAGAAGAAAAGGGTGTTGTGAATGGTTTTGGGGTAACCATTCCAAGTGTCTGCCACATTTGTCACGGCTGGAATTAGTGGTCATTTTCTTCATTTCTAGAAGATGGAACATTATTGTTAGGTATGGCAGAATTTGGATGAAGTAAACTGTTATGACTTGCCTTCCAGGACAGCTAGGGCCACTGCATAGATATCATTTTGTCCTTCTTTTATTAATGTTAAAATTTTTTTAAGTCAAGCAAAATAAGTACTGGTAAAGTTTATCTTCCAAGCTATGTTTTAAAATTTTTTTTTTTAGGTTTGAGGTAATCTCTCATAGTAGCATTATGTAATTAAAAATTGAAAATATTAACATGATTTTGTATATAGAACTAGCTTTAGACTAAATAGAATGCAGCCTTATAGAGAGGAGATTTTCATATCTAAACTCCTTTCTCCTATTTTGGGATCATTATTTTGGCATGTTAGAAATTTTCTAAGAACCTCTCTACACACCCTTCTTATTTTGGTTCACATCCTTGTCATTTTTATCATAGTTGTGGCAATATTTAGTATTGTAGATTTGGAAAGGATGCTGTTTATTCTCCACTTCGTTTGATCTGTTTCAGCATCTGCTGCCCATTTAAAAACCAAAACTTAGCCAAATCATCTTAGAAGGGACACTAGCAAGCTAGATCTCAGTCATTTTTACTACTGTGACATGTATATGATTTGTGTGCATGAACATGTTAGAAAATGTGTGGCTTTTAATACTTTATAAAGTTTTTGCAGTTTTCTAAATGAATGCTTTGTAAAAGGTGTCTCCTAAGGGCATACAAGTTTTCCCCCCTTTTTTCTCATTTTAAACCTTTCAATGGATTAATAATTGAAATTCACGTAGTTTTCCTTTTGCATTTTGTTTTTTATACAATTTATCAGCGGCTTTGATGCTTTTATGTGACAGGCAAATGATGTTTTTGAAACATTACTATTACTATTCAGGAAGGGAGCAGTTACTAGACTATTTCTTAGTTGCTTAAATAAGATTAGTTTTTAATTTCCTAAAAAGTGGTTTTAGGATAAGCATCAGTAGTTTTAGGTGCTATTATTTTAGTAGGTTTAATGGCTCAGGAAAATGCAGAATACTTGTGTGTCATGTCAAGTTGTGTTGGTGACTAAGAAGCATACGACTTAAGTAAGTTCACATTTGTATTTTTCACAGACAATGGGATGAACAGTTGGACCCTCGACTAAATGCCAAACAGAAAGAAGCTGTCTTGGCCATTACCACTCCACTTTCCATCCAGCTGCCGCCTGTCCTTATCATTGGACCCTATGGGACAGGCAAAACATTCACGCTGGCTCAGGCCGTCAAGCATATACTGCAGCAGCAGGAGACGAGGTAAGGGGGTGGAAGAGATGCTTGTGTTTGGTAGCAAGGCTCTTAAGTTCATTTAAATATAAAATGAGGGCCAATAAGACAGTTCTCATTCAGCTTAGAAATTAAAGCAAAACGCAAACCCTAAAGTGAATTTCAATCCTCTTAAAACATAATGTTTTAAAAAATTGGCCATGAAAACAATGTTAGTTTTTTTTTTTTTTTCTTGAACTCAGGGCCTGAGCATGCCCATGGCTTCCTTTTGCTCAAGGATACCACTCTACCACTTGAGCCACAGCATCACTTCTGACTTTTTCTGTTTATGTGGTATTGAGGAATTGAACCCAAGCCTTCTACCACTAAGCTACATTCCCAGTCCCTAATGTTAGTTTTTTGTTTTTATTTTTTGCCAGTCCTGGGCCTTGGACTCAGGGCCTGAGCACTGTCTCTGGCTTCTTTTTGCTCAAGGTTAGCACTCTGCCACTTGAGCCACCGCGCCACTTCTGGCCATTTTCTATATATGTGGTGCTGGGGAATTGAACTCAGAGCTTCATGTATACGAGGCAAGCACTCTTGCCACTAGGCCGTATTCCCAGCCCCCCAATGTTAGTTTTTTAAAGAGCTATAAACCTTCAGTTTTCTGAGGAATTGTGATATATGTTAGAGCCCAATGAGCTGGTTAAAAACTACATTATTATATATAGGTTTAACCATAGTTTGGGGGACTTCCTTTTAGACTACCGTACTAGAAATTCCTAAAGTTGTCATTGAGTAATGTTAGAGACTGATGGGTAGGTTAAGGGAAAGGGATATTGGACTAGTAAGATGGCCACTCCTTTTTTGTATTATACTGCTTGAGTAGTTTTGTGTTTTATCATTCTTTTTATTTGCACCATTTATTTCAGCAGGATTCTCATTTGCACCCATTCTAATAGTGCTGCTGATCTCTACATAAAGGATTATTTACATCCATATGTAGAAGCAGGCAATCCCCAGGCAAGACCTCTCAGGTATTTTTTTAAGGCTTATTACGTATCTTTATCATACTTTGTTATTCTTAAGAAAAGGTGTCTGTAAAGATTTTAGTAGCTTTGGAAATACCCAGATCTTTAATTCTGTATTGTCATTTGGAGGTTATATCTTCTGGAAAAAAAAACACATTTAAAATGAAGGTAAAATGTAAACACTTAGACTGCTAATTTCTTGAACATTAAATATATAGAAAGACATCCTTTTTTTAAGTTTCATATGTAAAAATGTTACACCCTGAATAATAGATTTTGATATATACCTCTAAAAGCAAGTATGATGAAATAATATAAATATTATTAATTGAAATTGAATTTAATTTAGTTGAAATTCTAGCATATTTTACATGGCTGAGTGGTCATGTAGTGATGGTTTATTTATGGAAATAAAATTTTGTTTAATCATGGTGATTTCATGAAAGCTACATATTAGAGGCACATGAAATACTAAAATGATTTCTGCAATATAATGTCATTAACTGTAATTCACAACTTTTTGCTAGAAAAATCTAGTGAGATCCTCTGAATATGTACCTTGAGGACTCTGGGAGAACAAAAATCCTTTTCTTCAGAAAACAATAAAGAATCATGAAGTATTTCTTACAAAGCTACCATTTGCTTTCATTGTTATATGAATTAATGTTTAGTTTTGCCATTTTACCAACTAATATGTCATGGCCTAGGTTCTTCAAATTACTGTTAAAATTAATTTCTAACCACACTTTGACTCATAATTCACTAACTTTTTGTTTCTAGTTGAGCCTAGGCATGGAAAATTGAAATTAGGCAATATAACACTTTAAGTACCATAACCAAAACCATTCAAATGGTTTTAGAATTGAATTGAAAAAGAGAGATAAGACCGGTTTGGCCTTCTCACATAGGTTCTTTTGCTGCATTTTGTTTTTACTCTAGAAAACAAAGCAGAGATCATTGTCTTAAGTAGAATACAGTTGTATTTAATAAGAAAATATCAAATGAATATACTAGCTGTAAGTTAAAATGTCACATTTATTGAAGGATTATTTTACCAATCACTAGTTTGGTTTAGAGTCTTATCTATTGTAGATTAGGAGTAAAAGTTGAGAATCTGCTTTTTGTGTCAGAAATGTTCTTTCTTTAATGTAGGGAAATCGTTAATTTGTTGTATTGGTAGAACTTGGGTCTATGTGTGTTGTAAAAAATGTGCCAGTCTCAGTTATCTTGGTATGGTGGGTTTAGAACAGTGGAATAGAGCACTTTCAAATCTTGGTTGACTTAGCATAGGCCATTTCACACTTGAGGTAATTAGAACTGTTATTGCTGACCACTAAAATCTATTGTTACACTAAGTAATATTGACCTTGTTCCATGTAAAATTACTGTTTATAAGCTATAATCTAACAGGCAATGAGTGCATCTAAACATGTAGGATAACAAGTTATGTTCCAGTGCATTTTAAGTGTTATTAGTAGCCCACATATGGAACTAGCCTGCTAGCTGATCTTCCTATTCCTTAAGTTGCACAGCTGACTCAGCGCAAAATGGAAAAATATTCAAATCTAAGTTTCATGTTATTTCATTTAATAAATGGAGTAAAACTAGGAAGAACATCTGACTTCCCCAAATGTTTTCTTTACATTTTCACAGTATTTTTTGCTGTTCAGAAAAAGCATTAAATTTGCAACTATATTTCCCAAGAGAATTAATGCATTGAATTCTTAGGATTTATTAGCATGATATATGATCATATTGACTCAGATTAGTATATAAAGTATAATTTTCCTCATGATGAACAATGAATGTAAAATGTTTGGGAGATGGAGTAGAAAAATTAAAATGACAAGCTGCTCTGGGGAGATCAACTTTATAGTGGAATTGTGGTAGGATGCCAAGGAAGGAACACAAGAGGGCACCAAGAGCCTACGTGTGACCATGGTGTCTTTAGGGAGTGAGGCTGATGAGGGATTTACTGTCTCCTCTGTACTGTGCAGTCTAGATGATGCCTTGGAAAGTATGATAGTGACACATTTAGGATTCAAATTATGAAATCCTGTTCATTGGCAGGAAGAGCTAAGTGTATGTTAAAATATTTGGAGATGAAGATTTTAGATTGTCCTTGGTTTCATTTTTAACTTGAATTATAATGAGACTTTAAAGGCAATATAAAGGAATGTAGTTTCTTTCTATCCATAGATCTGGGGATCAGCATCTATTTTGGCAAAGTAATAACTCTGGGAAATCTGTCTTTTGAAAAAAAGTGCATTTACTGCTTTCTAGGCACATTGAAGGCATTTAAAAAAATTTTAGATAGCTTTTTAAATAGGTATTCTTGTTAGATCAGATCTTTCTGATTCTTAGTATTCAAACTATCCATTTAATTGCTTATTTGTTGCATATGAATTTAATACATGAATAAGGTTGCAATGTACTAAAATTTTGTCACTAGGCTCTCGCCTGTTTTAAGAATTTCTTTCTTACTTAATTGGTATGATGTATATCTACTTTTCCCCTGTTGTTGGGGATTGTGCCTAGGGTCTTACACATGCTAGGCAAGTGTTGTACCATGGAGCTACATTGTCAGCCAAAATCTTTAACTATGAGTTTAATTGTTATTTGTCACTATTTTCGGAATTTGAAAAATATTAGATGGTTTTGATTGACCTTATTAATACTGTCTACCATAACTATCACAAAAATGAAAGTATAAAGTCTTTAAGTATTTTTACAGTCAGTACTGCTAGAGTATTTGCTAAATTTTCAATAAAACAGATACTATGGAGATATTATTAAATGTAAATCAGAAATGTTACCTTTTTTTTTGCAGGGTATATTTCCGAAATCGCTGGGTAAAGACTGTCCACCCAGTTGTGCATCAGTACTGTTTGATCTCCAGCGCACATTCCACCTTTCAGATGCCCCAGAAAGAAGATATTCTTAACCATCGAGTGGTGGTGGTGACATTGAACACTTCCCAGTACCTCTGTCAGCTGGACCTTGAACCTGGTATGCCCACTCCAGACACAGAACCTGTGTCTTACAAGCTTATGCATTCAGTTTAGATATTGGCAAATGATAGCCCATATCTGGCTTGATGCCAGTTGTCAGTTGGTTTTTTTGTTTTGTTTTGTGGTATTGGGGTTTGAATTCAGGGCCTTATACTTGCCTGCCTGGTACTCTACCACCTGAGCCATGCCTCCAGCCTTGCTTTTTTGCTGGTTGCTTTGGAGATGGAATCTGGTGAACTTTCTGGCAGAGTTAGCTATAAACATCTGTCTTCCACATCTCAGCCTTCTGAGTAGCTAGGATTTCAAGCATGAGCCACTAGCACCTGGCATGATTGATTCTGTAAAGAAAGTTTTACTGGATGGCACATGGCTATCCATGCTCATCTCTTTACATATTTCTTGTCTATAGCTTTCTTGTGCTGCAGTTAAGTAATTACAGCCGAGGCCATCTGGCCTGTAAGGTTTAAAATATGCACTGGGTGGCCTTTCACTGGGAAGAATTTGCCAGCCCTAGTATAAACACTTTCTGACTGCTGATTCACTTTTCTCTGAAAGCTAAGCAGTGGTTCTTTATTAAGATCTGTGAAGAATTCAAATTTAGGCAGTGTTGCTTTTTACAATCTTCTCAACTTTTTGTCTTAAATTGCTTTTGTATTATATAGTGTAGAAACAATTATGTAAGTTTTTTTTTTTGTATGTGTGTGTAACCTGAAGATTGATCAATCTAACTTAAATGCAAGTATAAGATAAGAGTTCTGGTAAATACGTAGAGCTTAACCATGGAAAAGTAGTATCCCTTTGAACTAGACACTAGAACGAAACTCATTTGCTACTCCCATGTTATACTTGTCAATATCACTCAATGTCCTTTTTACTGTCTCCTTTGGAATCAGATCCTTTTGAACACCCAAGTCCCTGTTCTCTTCACCATATTTTCTTGGCACCTGGCCCAGGATATACATACCTGGAGGCTCCTGATAAACTTCTGTTTATCTTAAAGGAAAAAGTGGTAGCCAACTTTTTTTTTTCTTTTTCTTTTTATTGAAGGGAGATGTAATTTTAGAAAATATGCAAATAGCTGAGATGTGTCTGGTGAATAAGGTAGTTGATCAGCCTGGGTAATCCATTATGGGTTAAAAAAAAATAAGAAAAAGAGACGTGCCTCCAATGTAATGAGACCTGTTTTCTTGTGCATGCAGCTCATAGCTGGCTGGTGAGGGCAGTTACAAAGCAGAGGTTCAGAAATGTTTTGAACTGTGGCAGCATTATTGGAATGAGTTATATTTCATCCCAAGTGACTTCTTTGACTGGAACAACACTATATGAAATGTAAATTTTGGTATGTCCATTTAACAATCAGTCTCATTACTTTATGATTATATTATGCATACTTGCCACATGGGTTAAAAATTTCAGCCACCTAAACTAGGATCATTTGTAAGAAAGAAAGAATGGCTTTAAAGAGATTGAGTGTTGATTGAATCATAACTTTTTGGAAGTCAGTTAGGTCTTTAGTCTTGAACGTTGTTTATATTTTATTTCATTTAATTCTTATAGGAACCATATAAAGGCTTATTTTATAGACAGGAAAATCAAGGCTCAAGCTAAGTCAGTTTGATAAATTCAAGTTGCTTTTGCAAGCTTTAGTAGTAGTCAACAATTTTGTGATTATGCAGTTCCTGATAGACACCTACCTCCATTTAATTAAAGTCTTACCTAATGAAAACAGTATTTTTCATTAGTCTCAGTTTTTCTAATTTGATCCCATGTTTATATAGTCATTTTTCTTAATCTTTTAGAACAAACATGAGCCAGGAAATTGTAATCCTAGCTCTCAGGAGGCTGAGGCAAGAGGATTGAATTTGAGACTAGCCTGGGCTACATAGTGAGATCCTGTCTCAAAACAAAATAAGCCAAAAGCAGACCTTCTGTTCAATGGGAAGAAAAACACGTGATTATGTCTTGCTTATGCCAAGTGATATAGATGAGTCAGTGCTGCCTGTGCTGTCACTTACCCACAGCCATTTATTTACCGGGTGGTTGTGATTGGTACTACTGCTAGCCTGGAAGGCGTAGAAAGTTCCCAACCTAAAGATTATTTTCATTAGAACATTTTACAGACAGGTTAAACTCTTCTTTTTCTTCTTTTTTTAGTGCTGGTCCTGGGGCTTGAGCTCAGGGCCTAGCACTTTCCCTGAGCATTTTTGCTCAAGGGTAACGCTCTATCACTTGTGCCACAACTCCACTCCAGCTTTTTGTAGTAGTTAATTAGAGATAAGAGTCTCTTGGATTTGTCTGCCTGGGCTGGCTTCAAACTGCAGTCCTTAGATCTCAACCTCTTTAAGTAGCAAAGACTACAGATGTGAGCCACTGGTGGTGCCTGGCAGGTTGAATTCTCAATAGCAGGGACATAGGAATCAAAATAGAAATTAGGGGGCTGGGAATATGGTCTAGTGGGCAAGAGTGCTTGCCTTGTATACATGAAGCCCTGGGTTTGATTCCTCAGCACCAGCTACATAAAAAAAGGCCAGAAGGCTGGGGATATGGCCTAGTGGCAAGAGTGCTTGCCTTGTATACATGAGGCCCTGGGTTCAATTCCCCAGCACCACATATACAGAAAACAGCCAGCAGTGGCGCTGTGGCTCAAGTGGCAGAGTGCTAGCCTTGAGCAAAAAAGAAGCCAGGGACAGTGCTCAGGCCCTGAGTCCAAGCCCCAGGACTGGCAAAAAAAAAGAAAAAAAAGAAAAAGAAAAAAGGCCAGAAGTGGTACTGTGGCTCAAGTGATAGAGTGCTAGCCTTGAGCAAAAAGAAGCCAGGGACAGTGCTCAGGCCCTGACTGAGTTCAAGCCCCAGGACTGCCCCCCCCCCCCAAAAAAAAAAAGACATCAGTATGCCAGTGACCTATAGTGAGTTTTTGTACTTTCACTCTGTGATCTCTGCTATGATAATAAAATGAGGTCCACTTTGCTACCTGGGGAGTTGGCATTGTGGTGATGGGGCTTTTCCTTTGTCACCTTTTCCTCTCCAAGGGGCTAAAGGGACTTTTCCTTCCTTCTGTACATACTGTTGTGCCCTGGCATGTGCATGACAACGGCCCAATAATGGACGTTTCCTCCTATTGGATTTATGTCTGGGGGTCAGTTGATATAAAACAGTTTTGACATTTGGTAACAGTCACTATTTCTGCAATGATTACAAGAACAATAACAAAATATGATGATTAAAAAAGACCCACAGTAGGATCTTAGACTGGAAAAACTTATGTATATTGTTGTCCAACTTATAATGAGTTTTCATTAACAAATCATATATAATGGCTGTTCTTTGATTATAATGGAATTGGAAGTTCATACTGCCTGGTAAGGCTGTAACCATGAGAAAATCACAAGAGATTATATTACTTATTTGGTATAGTGATGCTGGTGGAAACAAATGTACTATGCTC
The DNA here is from genome assembly GCF_023159225.1 of Perognathus longimembris pacificus. Classification (NCBI taxonomy): domain Eukaryota; kingdom Metazoa; phylum Chordata; class Mammalia; order Rodentia; family Heteromyidae; genus Perognathus; species Perognathus longimembris. The sequence goes on from NC_063177.1 coordinate 45,640,502, forward strand.
CAGTTAGGGATGTGCTGTACATAATTCTATAATGGGGGCTGGGGATTTGGCCTAGTGGCAAGAGTGCTTGCCTCGTATACATGAGGCCCTGGGTTCAATTCCCCAGTACCACATATACAGAAAACGGCCAGAAGTGGCGCTGTGGCTCAAGTGGCAGAGTGCTATCCTTGAGCAAAAAGAAGCCAGGGACAGTGCTCAGGCCCTGAGTCCAAGCCCCAGGACTGGCAAACAAGCACACAATTCTATGATGATGACAAAAGATTGTGTTCCAGGCCTATGTATTTACTGTACTATTGTATTTGTGTGTGTATGAGTGAGTGATGTGAGGCTTCACTCTGTTGTGTAGGCTGGCTTTGAACTTTTTCTTCTCAGTTTTCTGAGTGGCTGGGACTACAGGCACATGACACAGAAGTTTGTTATAAAGCAGTGTCCCATTGATTGTTTTCCCTAGAATACCACACCCTATGTTGACATGTTCTCTGGATTGTGTCATTTCCTTTTGTTCATTGTGGTTCTATCAGCGATAGGCTCTTGCCCTCTCTCTGGCGCGCGCGCGCACACACACACACAGTCTGTATGTCATTTATATTTGTGTAAGTACACTGTCTCTGATGTTCGTACATTCCTTGGGATATATCTGTATGAAGAGACATCTGGCTGTGTGTGAAAAATCAACTTAAATTAGTGGATTTGCAAATAAGAACCCTTTGTTGTCAGTCCAAGTTAGGTTATAACTGTTTCCTTTTATTAGATACTGGATATGATTTTCTTTAATGTCTAGTGTACATGCTTACAGTAAAGTTACTTATGAGCAACTATTATTGTACTTTTGGTATTTTGACAAACTGTGAAAAAGCTCTGAGGTGGTTAATGTATAATTCTTCTTTTGGTGAAAAGCCACTATCTTGTACTTTTTCTTGTGGTGTAAAGGACTGAATTCATGGCTTTGCTCTCTTCTACGTGAGCCATAGCCCCAAACCTTTTCGCTTTGCATTAGTTTTCAGATACGGTCTCACAGTTTGGACTAGGAAAGCAGGGATAGCCTTACCATTGCCTCCCATGTAGCTAGCATCACCGATGTGTACCACCATACCTGGTTTGTTTATTGAAATGGAGTCTCATTAACTTTTTGCCAGAGCTGGCCTTGATCCATGATCCTCTCCATCCTTACCTCTTAACAAGCTAGGATTACAGTTGTGAGCCACCATGACTGTCTATTCTTCACCTTGAAAACCTTTTCTTAGCTGGGCACTAGTGGCTCATGCCGGTAATCCTAGTAGCTTCTTGGAAAATGGAGAATAGAAGGATCATGTTTTAAGGCCAACTTGGGCAGAAAAGTTCATGAGACTGTCTCACAAATTGCCAACAAAAAAACAAGAGGAATGGCTTAAGTGGTAAAAATACCAGTCTAGCTGGCAGGTGTGGTCCCTGAATTCAAATCCCGGTAATCCTTCCTTTCTACCATATTCTTATCTTTGTTTGTTTGTTCGCTTGTTTGTTTGTTTTTTGTCTGTTTTGGGGCTTGGACTCAGGGCCTGGGCACTGTCGTTGAGCTTTTGTGCTTAAGGCTTGCACTCTACCACTTTGAGCCATAGTTCCACTTCGGATTTTCTGGTGTTTTAGAGATAAGAGTCTCATGGACTTTCCTGCCCAGGCTGGCTTCAAACCATGATTCCCAGATCTCAGCCTTCTGAGTAGCTAGTATTATAGGTGTGACCCACTGGTGCTTAGCTCCTAGTCTTTTGTATATGTACTGATGTAGCTGTTGGCCTTTGAATGGTTAGTATTAGATGCATTTACATAATCTGTTAAGTCAAATAGCTATTTATGTGAACAACTATTTTTTAATGATGACTTATATTGATGATTATCTAATGGAGAACAGGCCTTAAAAGTACTTACTAGATAACTCTTAGATTAACAAAGGTAAAGTCTTTTCTTAGTAGACTCAAGACCAATGCCTGCCATTTTTGCTGCTGTAATACATCTCACTGTCTTTCCACTGTTCTTTGTAGGGTTCTTTACACACATTCTGTTAGATGAAGCCGCCCAGGCCATGGAGTGTGAAACCATTATGCCTCTAGCATTAGCAGCTAAAAACACTCGGATTGTTTTGGCTGGTGATCACATGCAGGTAAGTGCCCTGCCAGACATGGTCTGTTTCCTAAAACATCCTGTTGTTATTGGGATACCAGAGTAGAAGCTGACTTTTGGGGTCTCCAGAGCCTGGTTGGGTCATGCATCCCACATGAAAACAGCTGGAGGAATTTATATGAAACGGGAAAGGAGGGTTAAGTGTAGCACATTGGCAAGGTCAGTCTCCAGGCAGCCTTTGTCCTATCAGTAGCAGTCTTGAGATTACAAGGGGAAACAGTCTTCTTGTCTAGGAAGTGGCACTCTCCATTTGGACTTGGTGGTCTGAAGGGCAGCTTTCATTTACTTCACATGATGCTCATGTCAGCCTGGGATCTGAAAGGGGGCAGCAGTCTCCCTTTGCTTTGCTGGATTTTTTTTTGGCCATTCCTGGGCCTTGGACTCAGGGCCTGAGCACTGTCCCTGGCTTCTTTTTGCTCAAGGCTAGCACTGGCACTTGAGCAACAGCGCCACTTCTGGTCTTTTTTTTTTTTTTTTTTTAATATATGTGGTGCTGAGGAATCAAACCTAAGGCTTCATGTATACAAGGCAAGCACTCTTGCCACTAGGCCATATCACAGCCTGCTTTCTTTTTTTTCCCCTTTTTTTCTTTTTAAAAAATCTATCAGAGTACAGGTGAAACTAAGAGAAGGTCAGGGCACAGAGAGACAAAATGGGACCTCCTATTGCTATGAAATTGTGCTATGTGTTACAGCTTAAATGTTGTATTTCTGTACTAATGGTGGAAAAATGTTATTTCTGGAGAAAAATGACTTCCACTACATTGTTTTTTTTCATTGTTTGGATAGATGAGGACTGACAAGACTCTTAGACCAGATCAGGTTATTAACTTGAAGATTATTTTTTTATAGCATGAATATCCAACTCTTACTTTTTTTCCCCACCTCTTTATTTCCATTTGGTACTCAGGATTGAACCAAGGCTTTATACATGTTAGGCAGGGGCTCTCTTCCTCTAAGCATTTCCTGCCCCCCCCCTTACTTTTCCTTTTTGGGGGGGGGCATGTTGGGGATTGAACTAGGGCTTCCACTTGCTAGGCAGGTGCTCTATTACTTTTCCATGACCCATCTTACTTTTTCTTAGAGAATAAAATTTAAATTACCCTTTCTACAAGTCTCCAGTTCTGCCTTTAAAATTGTTTTCATGAAGGGTTAATTTTTAGATGTCTAGGAAACAAAGAACTTAATTAAAAATTACAGTCAGAATTTCAAAGACTAGTTAGATTTCATGTTACTTAAACACCTATGTTTAAGAAAGAGAAACACAGATTTTCTTTTAAGGCATCTATTTTACAGAGTGACAATTTAGACTTCTTTTTCTTCTGCCACAGTTGATTAAGATTGCACCTACAACCTGTCAAGACAGCTAGGAAAGAAGAGAATGTAAATTAACAAATTCTGCTTTTGTTCCTTCGCCTAAAGTAGCTTAATTTGTTCTTTTGCAGTTAAAGGTATAATCTAGAATGGCTCTTTATACTTTATGAGACCTAGAAGGTTATTTTATTTATTCAAAATAATTGCTTAGGGTCAGGAGTGGGGGTGCCTGCCTGTATTCCATGCAGTGTGAAAGGCAGAGATAGGGCCATTGAGGTTTGAGACCAATCTGGGCAAAAAAAGTGAGAACCCATCTCAAAGAAACAACCCAAGCATAGAGTGAGGTTCACACCTATATAATCCTATCTATCTGGGAAGCAGAGATAGGAGAATTATAATCAGAGGCAAAAGGGAGACCCTGTCTAAAAAACAAGCTTTAAAACAGCCAAGAGGGCTAATGGTGATAGAGCACTGGATCTCTGAGTTCAAATCTTTTTGTTGTTGTTGTTGTTGTGGGACTTGAGCTCTGGGCCTGGGCACTGTCTCTGCGCCCTTCAGCTCAAGGTTAGCATTCTACCACTTGAGAGCCACATCGCCATTTCCGTTATTTTTTTTGGTGGCTTTGAATTGTGATCCTCAGATCTTAGCCTCCTGAGTAGCTAGGAATATAGGCGTCAGCTACCGGTACTCGGCTCCTGAGTTCAAATCTTAATACTTCAAAAAAATACCATCATAGTCCATATGTCCTATGAGCTCATTATTTTTGCTCATTTATTCATTCATATTTTTGAGGCAGTCTTGTGTCACCCCCGCTGGCCTGGAACTTCTGCTACTCTCTGCCTTTGGAGTACTGGGATTATCATTGTGTACCACCACATGTAGACTGAGCTCCTTATTTTAAATGATTGATTTGGGTGAAATGAGCTTCATATGTAGTTAAATTTTCTCTGTTTGTTTGTCTGTTACAGCTCAGTCCTTTTGTTTACAGCGAGTTTGCCAGGGAGAGAAACCTTCATGTTTCATTACTTGATCGCCTCTATGAGCATTATCCTGCCGAGTTTCCGTGTAGGATCCTCCTGTGTGAGAACTACCGCTCCCATGAAGCTATCATCAAGTAGGTGTGACTGACTGCCCTCTGATTCACACTCCCCGTGGTCTCTGGGAGGGGACTCAAAGCACCAGGTGACTAGGGACTGGCTATTTCCAACAAATAATGTGACGTCCCTAGTGTTGCAAATGCATAATTTTACGATTTTAAAAGAACACTTTTAAAGTTATGCTTTTTTCCCCCTCACAAATTAAGGCACTGAATATTTTTCTGTGGGTAAAGGTATAATCTATATGCTGTAATTGAAGTATATCAACAAACTTTATAATGGGTTATCAGCTTTGTGGCTGTGTTATACAATGAATCTATTTTAAAAGACTGAAAGGAAGGGAGAAAGAGAAGCCGTGACACTTATTAATGAGTTTTTTGAAGACTTCTATTAAATCTAGCATGCATCTTTAAAAAGCAGCATCTCTTAAGTGACAGCTCAAGATAATCCTAGTGGAACACAGCCTGTTCAGCATCCACTTGTAAAAAACAGATCTTTGTTGGCACTCCAGAGGCCTCATTTGCTCCTTTCCGTTTATTAATCCCATCAGAAACTTAAACTTTTAAAAGCTTAATATAATTTAGCAATATCGATCATGTCAGCCATATGGAACCATTTTTAGGTATTACTGAAAGCAATTGAACAGATAAAACATTACTAGAGTCTCAATATGTGATCCATCATTTATGGTTCCCAGGCATTTGCTGTAACCTAGATGGCATCTTCTTCAGTAAAGTGCCTTCTTGTTACAGTGGGAGACTTGAATGTCCTGCAGCCCTGTACTGTTTCAGTGTCCATGCATGGTCGGTGTCACTGTGATGGGCACATTCTGAGAGAGTGTCATTAGGAGCTTTGTCATCATGGGAAGAGCCTGGAGTGCACGTATGCAAATCTAAACAGTAGATCAATCAGTTGTTTTTACTTTTTCTTCAGTCCTGAGGCTTGGGACTCAGGACCTGAGCACGGTCCCTGGCTTCTTTTTGCTCAAGGCTAGCACTGTATCTCTTGAGCCACACCACCACTTCTGGTCTTCTTGTTTATGTGGTGCTGAGGAACTGAACCCAGGGCTTTATGCATACCAGGCAAGCACACTTACCATTAAGCCACATTCCCAGCCCTTGTCTTGACTTTTTCATGTATTCAGAGATGTAGTGCTCCTGATATAGCACAGCAGTACTGCTTTGCAGTCAGTATACTGTTCTATAAGTGTAGGAAGGAGTATGGATGATAGAACAATGATAAAATATAATCAGCACAGAAAGAGTAACAGTTATTAATTGTCATCATCAAGTATGATATACTGTTCATAATTATATGGACTCTACTTCTATACAACTGCCTACAGTAAGTTTTACCCCAGCATCACCATAAGGAAGTACTGTAATGCCAAGGTGTTGTGATAAGAACACTGTCAGATATCCAAAAAGTTATCAGGTGGTACACTAGTGGAGAAGTATGTAGTAACTGGAAAAACATACTGGGTAGCAAATTTTCTCAAAGAGCAAAAATCTCAACCGCTATTGAACTGTGCCATTCCTTTCTTTTCTTTCTATATTTTGGCTTCCTGTTTTATCAAAATCAATCCATTTAACAGGGATATTCCAGGAGCCCTTGTGTTTGTTATTGCTATCATTATTTTGCGAGAAATTATTGTATATGTTTTCTGTGCTTGGCGCTATGGGTATAGCTCAGTGATAATGCATGTGCCTAAGTGTACAAGGTGTTGGGTTCTATTTTCAGCACAAGAAAACCAACCAAAACTTCTGTAATAAGTATTTCATCTTTGGGCAAAAATTAATCATAAATGTGAAGCAGTGTTACTAGAATTAGTGACTGTGTGTATGTTGAGATTAATTTTGGTGATAGATTTCTTTTTCCTCTTCTTTCTGTGCAGTTATACCTCTGAGCTCTTCTATGAGGGTAAGCTGATGGCCAGTGGAAAACAACCAGCACATAAGGATTTTTATCCACTAACCTTCTTCACAGCACGAGGAGAAGATGTACAAGAAAAAAACAGCACAGCTTTTTATAATAACGCAGAGGTACCTTAGTTCTTTGTATAAATTGTTATTGCTTTCCCAATCACAGTCATTCAAAATTTTGCATTGACAATATATTGTATTGGTTTAATTTATAAGGAAGTAGTATGTAAAGTTATATATTTTCTTATATCTGGCTTATAGATGAATATCCTACAGGAAATAAACTGATTTGCTTCTTGTCTCAATGATAAAACGAAATACAAGATTTTATTTTAAAAGATGCCAATATCCTCTTAGAGATTATTATTGGTATAGACATCTGATCTAGACTAGTTAAATTTTACAGTACATAATCAAAGGAAGTATTTTTTTTTTTTTATGAGTAAGACTTGAACTACAGAATCTTATATGCTCCAGAGAACCTGTGATCTGGATGATCACACAACAAGTGATGATCTCTACCATCGTGTGCTCCAGCTGACATCACTCTCTTCCAATTCCTGGCTTTTGGAAAGAATGTGGGGGATGAGTCATATCAGGTAGCCATCAGAAGTCACGGTGGCCTTTAGGGGCCAGCAGGCCAGAAGCTCCATGGTCAAGGTTCTGGCTTTCATTAAGGACATGAGGAAACTCAGAGGAGGCTGGAGTTCATGGTTATCTTTAGGGAACTGTTTCCTGTTCTCTGATCTCTGCTGTCCCCATGCATTTTGTTTACAAAGAAATGACTTCTATTATATAATAATAACTCTTTCCCTTTAAAAATTGATCAGAGGGCTTTGGTTACAAGTCAGTACAAGGAAACTATCCTTACCGCTTGAGAAAATCCTAGCCCATGGCCAAGAAACTTGACATTTTCATTAGTCTGTGCCATTTAATTTTAGGAAAAGGAAACTTTCCTTTAACTACTTGAAATATTGGAAATGACTCCTGGGATCTCTTTTGTTGTTTTAGTACTCAGGTTGGAAACCACTGGCCTGAAAATTAGCCTGGTGCAGGGGGTGGGAGTGCTGACAGAGGGGCAAAACAGACTTCAAATTCAGAAAGCTTGGTGGTCCTACTGTGGCACTAGGATCACAGCTGGGTCCTAATTAACACTGATCTTGAGGAAGAATTGATGTGTGCCAGAGGCTGTTTCTCAACCTGGATTACTTGTTCCTTCACAGTGAGCTGTTTTCCAGGAAACTTGTGTTCTATAGGATGTATAAAGCCCATCTTCCTGGACTTTCATTCTGACTCAAAAAAATTTTTAGACACATTAAAAAAAAAAGTGTCTAAAACACAAAGGCCAGCCAGGGATGGTGGTACGCATTGATAATCCTTGCACTCAGGAGGCAGAGGAAGGAGAATTGTGAGTTTGAGGCCAGCCTGGGCCACATAATTAAGATTGTCCCCCCAAAAAGGTAGGCATGTAACTTTAGAGGAATTTCACGTTTCTTTGAACTCCACCAGAGCACAGTTTCTCACATTTCTTAGGTCCCATGAGTCACTACAACCTCCAAATTTATGGCCCATTGTCCTAGGAGCTCTTTATACAGAAGGTAAAAGCTGACTGAAGCTGGATACCAGTCTAGGCATATTTGGAGAGTAAAATGTTTATAGACTACCTTTTTTCTTTTTGGCCAGTCCTGGAGCTTGGACTCAGGGCCTGAGCACTGTCCTTGGCTTCTTTTTGCTCAAGGCTAGCACTCTACCACTTGAGCCACAGTACCACTTCTGGCCTTTTCTGACCTTTTATGGTGCTGAGGAATCAAACCCAGGCTTCATGCATGCTAGGCAAGCACTCTATTGCTAAGCCACATTCCCAGCCCCAGCTTTTTTTTAAACCAGTCCTGGGGCTTGAATTCAGGGTAGAGGCACTGTCCCTGAACTTCAAGACTAGCACTCCACTACTTGAGCCCACTTTTGGCCTTTTCTGAGTAGTTTATTGGAGGTAAGAGTCTGACAGACTTTCTTGCCTGGGCTGGCTTTGAACCGCAGCCTTCAGATCTCAGTCTCCCAAGTAGCTAGGATTATAGGTGTGAGCTACCAGTGCTTAGCTTTCTCAGGTTTTGTTTACCTTTATTTTGGTTTCTTGTTTGCACCCAAGACCTTGCACTTGCTAGGCAGTTACTCAACCATTTGAGCCGTATTCTCAGCTCTAGGTATTTTTTAAGCTCTGTTTTTCTTCTCTCTTTCTGGTTCTTATCCTTAAATGTATGTTAGTGAGCTTAATGCTAATTTTTCTTATTATTTTTCTTCCAATTCTTCAACTTATATAACCTCTGTCTTTATATTTGTTTATTTTTCTGTCAGCTCAGATCTACTGTTGAGTCTTAGAGCAGGCATGTGGGGTGTGTGTGTGTGTGTGTGTGTGTGTGCATGCGTGCGCATAAGCGTGCGCAGGCGTGCACTCTCGCACGCATGCACTCATGCATACATTTGCATGTGTCTGCAGTCTTATCTGCTGCTACTACCTAGTGTGGATCTTGTGCAGTTGAGACCAGGGGAAGGTTGGGATCTGCTGTTCCTAGGAAGCTCAGAACTGTCATCTGTCTACCAAACCCGTCAGATCAGTTGTCCTGCAACACAAAATTGGGAAGGAAAAGGGGGTCACATTCTACCCACTGACCCCCAGATCTTTGTGTGGCATGAGATGGGGTAGGGAAAGGCCTGTCCATCTACTGTAACCTGATCAGTATAGGCTTTTTGCAGCACAGAGCTCCAGATCCTATGATCTGCCAATGTTTAGCAACTATAGGAACCACCTGGAATACCTCACCCCGGGATGCTGGGGGAGAAGGGAATTTGTCAGAGGGAAAATGGCCACTGCAATAGTTTTGTGAAGATAGAGGTGAGTGATGGAAGCAGTTCCTAGGTAAAAGCCTCACCTCCCACTTTCCATACTTAGATGCTGGAAAATTCCTTGAATAAATGCTTCCTACGTTCTTTCATCCGTCTCCAAAGTCTACTAATTTTGACCAAATGGTCAGAGAGAGAGAGAGAGAGAGACTTCCCCCAGGCCTCTCATAACCGCTGTACTGAATCTATAGTTTTATGTTGACTGGAATGCAAGTTTCTTTTACCCCTTATATAACCATAGGGGTAAATGGAGATGCTTTTTTCTTGTTCTTTATTGCAGTAGACTGAGCTGCATCTTTCTCATTTCTTGTACTGAGAATATTGATGAGTGGTTAGTCTAGTTTGCTCTTCAGCATCCTTTAGCATCCTCTGATGAACTTGCTCTTATGTCATTATATCACTAGGACAACTATAGTCTTATCTCTGTCATTCATTGAGTTTGTATCTAGGAATTGGAATAGCTTCTTACCAGCAGTTCTCAAGACCTTGAAAAAATAATAACTGTCAAAATTTATTAAGAATATTTAACATTGTAAGCTCCAATAATTGTCACTAATAACAGTAAATAATGTACTTAAAAGACATCTTTTAAGCTTTCTCCTGTATGTCCCTAGTCTTGTCTTTCTCTGACATAAGCTTGCTGTATGTATAATTTGAAAACAGTCCTAATTAGTTATAAATATATTATAAATATAAATAAAATTAGAATTATTTTCTATATAGACAGCAATTTCCTAGGCAAAGTACATGTTTTAATTTTTTTTTTAATTTTAGAATATGTTTTATTAATCTTAGTAGCTCCTACTTTGCCAAACACTGAAACTGTGTGGTCAATTCATTGAGTTAAAATAGGTTGAACTGGGCTAGGTGTATGGCTCAAGAGGTAGAGCTAGGCTTGCTTTAGTATGCATGGACTCTCGTTTTTATCCCAGTACCATCCAAAGGAACAAAACAGAGCAAACTACTCTAAAATCACTATCATAAATCTAATAAGCAAGATCCAAAAAATTGAATTATGTAAATTGTGATGTTCCTTTGTTCCAAAGGTAATGAGATGGGTTGTATTTGTGCCTCAGGAAGGCAGTGAATTTTCTGGCTCTAATCTGATCAGAATTTGTCCTGCCCCACCTGGGTTTGGTGTCAACAGTTGTTAGTTGGTGTGCTGATTATGTCAATGCAAGAAGGCATGATGCTAGACCTGTCCTGCTGGGACTTGGGACTCAGTAATGCATGGCAGGGATCTTCTGCTTGGCTAGTCATCTGGAGAGAGTGGACAGAGAAGCACTGGAAGGTGGAGACTTGCTTCTCTCTCTACTTTCCTCTCTTTTCCTCCCTAGGCAGCCACTTAAACTGTCCCCTCCCCTTCCCCCTTTTTTTGTTGGCCAGTCCTGGGGCTTGAACTCAGGGCCTGAGCACTGTCCCTGGCTTCTTTTTGCTAAAGGCTAGCACTCTACTACTTGAGCCACAGCTCCACTTCTGCCTTTTTCTATATTTGTGGTTTGATTTGTGGAAATAGAACCCAGGGCTTCTGTACATGAGGCAAGCACTCTACCACTAAGGCCATAGTCCCACCCCTAAACTGTTTCCCTTTAAGAGGGAGACAGAAGAATGAGACCAGTTGCTAATTATATTAATATGTCTCTGTTTTTCTTTTTTTTTTTTCACTCTTTGCATTATTATACAATGTTACGATTTGAGAATTTATTTTTCTTTGTGTGTTCACATAAATAGTTCAGTTACCATATTCTTTGTCTAAATTCTGGTGATAACTTTATTGTGTGTTTGTTTAAAGGTATTTGAAGTGGTGGAACGTGTAGAAGAGTTAAGAAGGAAGTGGCCAGTAGCATGGGGGAAGTTGGATGATGGCAGTATTGGTGTGGTGACTCCATATGCTGATCAAGTGTTTAGGATACGAGCTGAGCTTCGAAAAAAGAGACTCTCTGATGTTAATGTGGAAAGAGTGCTTAATGTACAAGGTAAGTACTAATTAGGATAAATTAAGTTATTCAAATTCTTATATTTTAAAGAGTGTTCACTTTTGATTTTCAATTCTCTTAAAAAGATCTTAGGGTTTTATTTTCTTTTTAAACAGTCTAAAATACAGAATGAAAGTTAGGAATGAGTGAAAAAAATAGTATTGTTTGACTCAGAGAAGACTAGCAGGCTAACCTTAAAACTTCTTAAAAGATGTTTGGAGGGGCTGGGAATATTGCCTAGTGGTAAAGTGCTTGTCTCATATACATGAAGCCCTGGGTTTGATTCCTCAGCACCACATATATAGAAAAAGCCAGAAGTGGCGCTGTGGCTCAAGTGGCAGAGTGCTAGCCTTGAGCAAAAAGAAGCCAGGGGCAGTGCCCAGGCCCTGAGTTCAAGGCCCTGGACTGGCAAATAAAACCAAACAAAAAATGTTTGGAGACTTGTTATAGAACGAGAAGACCTATATATAAACTACTATAAGTAGAGCATAAGAAAAGAAGTTCTACTAATCAGCCTCCAGAGCATTTCCTTGGGGAATCAGCTGTATCTGCTATCTGCACAGGTTGGCTTGACCCTGCTTCAGGGAAGGGTCCTTTTGTTGGATGGAATCTGGGGCTATCTAATTGCAAAAGTTGGCAGAAACATTTGAAACCCTTTTTTGTTAGTGCAGTGTAATGTCTGTAATATAGAATTTCCTACTTCAGCCACGTGAAGTGCATTTGCACACACAAGTAGTCACATTCCTCAGAATTTCCTCCATCTTGCCACGTTGAAACTGTGTACCCCTTAGACTTTTCATTCTTCCTTCCCCAGCTTCTGGAAACCACCATTCTTCTTCTCTCTGAGCTTAACAGTTTTAGGTACTTATAAATGGAGTCATTGAGTACACATTAAGTATTTCTTACCTGAAGTGCTTGGGAAGTGTTTTAGTATTTCAGATCTCAGCTTTGCATTTCTTCTTTGGTGACTGGCTGATTTCACTGGCATCATGTCTTCAAGGTCATCTGCATTGTGGCATGTGTCAGAATTTCATGCCTTTTTAAGGCTGAGTAAGTCATTGCACATCTATTCATTCTGTGTATTCAGTAAATGTCCATAGACACCTAGGTCTCACCCCTAGTTATTGTAAACATTGCTGCTGTGCGTATGGATGTCCAAATCAAGACTTTGCTCTCTATGCCTCTGGGTAGATACCCAGAAAGGAGCCTTGTGGTAATGCTATGTGGACATAGTTGAGAGGCTATCCTGCCACACTGTTTTCCAAAGAGGTTGTATGATTTAACTTGCCTACCAACAGTGCAGAAGTACATCTTTGCCGATGAATGCTAAAGCAAGTACATTTTAAAAGTGCAATTCTGTTATTCTATCAGTGATTCAGAATGACAGCTTCACCTCTTTCCATTTTTTTCTTTTTTGTAGGAAAGCAATTTAGAGTTTTGTTTCTTAGCACAGTACGTACAAGACATACTTGTAAACATAAGCAGACACCAATTAAAAAGAAAGAGCAACTTTTGGAAGATTCCACAGAGGACTTGGATTATGGTTTTTTATCAAACTACAAGCTCCTCAACACTGCCATCACAAGGGCACAGTCCTTGGTCGCTGTGGTGGGCGATCCCATCGCTCTGTGCTCGATTGGGAGATGCAGGTACTGTGTGTTGTTCATTATGATAGTAACAGGGGAAATGTTATTTGTATCTTTAAGTATGTACTTATTTATATGATGTGATGACTGATCAAAATCAAGTATATTATTATTACCTGATATCCAGCAGTAACACAAAGGTCTATTCATAATATGCTTTTTTTTTTTTTTTTTGGCCAGTGCTGGGGCTTGAGCACTGTCCCTGAGCTTCTTTTGCACTAACACTTGGGTCACAGTGCCACTTCTGGCTTTTTGTATTTAGGTGGTACTGAGGAATCGAACCCAGGGCTTCGTGCTAGGCAAGCCCTCTACCACTAAGCCACATTCCCAGTCCAGTATGCATAATTTTGTAGTCAATCATTCAGAAATTACTTAGCTGATACTTCCTGAGTGCCTTCAATGTTCAAAGCAACTGGAGATAAACCAGTGAACAAAACAGACAAGAATCTTTATCCGGGACTGGGGATATAGCCTAGTGGCAAGAGTGCCTGCCTCGGATACACGAGGCCCTAGGTTCGATTCCCCAGCACCACATATACAGAAAACGGCCAGAAGCGGCGCTGTGGCTCAAGTGGCAGAGTGCTAGCCTTGAGCGGGAAGTAGCCAGGGACCGTGCTCAGGCCCTGAGTCCAAGGCCCAGGACTGGCCAAAAAAAAAAAAAAAAAGAATCTTTATCCGGGCTGGATAGGAGAGGTAGACAGATGATTAGCTAAATGAGAATCTTATATAAGAAGTCCATGCCATCTGTGTGTGTGTGTGTGTGTGTGTGTGTGTGTGTGTGTGTGTGATTGTGATTGTGATTGTCAAGGACAGTTAGGAGTGATAGCTGTGAGTTGGGCCAATGGTATGGTCAGAGATTGACTCTGGACTGGAGCTATGCTCTGGAGCTGGGGCTGCTCTGGGAAAAGGATCAGCTATTTGCAGGGTCCTGAACAGAGTGTGTGTGTGTTTTGAAGAGATTAAATTTTGTATTGTCTGCTGCCTCCTTTTTTCTCTTTATTGTGATATTAGTTTTTATTTTTGATGAGTTTCCCTCTGTAGTCATTTTCTCTATGGCTTCTCAGTATAAATACTTTTCCTATCAAATTAGAAGTGGTCAGGACTTGTCTTTCAATAGCATTGTTAATATTCATTAGAGTGTAATAATAGGACCAATTTTTACCAAAATACAATCAAAGTATCAATTGAAAACATTCTTTTATACATTTGTTATTTTTATTAGTTAATAGGAATTTAAATTATAGAAGCCAGTATTGTAAGATTGGCACTTTGGAGTACTGAAAAACTGTTAACTTTTTCTTTTAGAAAAACAATTGAAAATAAATCTACATATACTTTCATGAAAAAGAAAAAAATATGTTACGCATTACTTTTTTGGGAGTTGTAGCAAACAGGATCTTGTTTTATAGTCCAGTCTGGCCTGGACTTGAACTTGTGATCCTCCTGCCTCAGTCTTCTTAGTGCTGGGTGTACAGATATGTAGTCCTGTGCTTGGCTTTATATTTTCAGTAGTAGCAGTAAGCTCAGAATAGTAATACAGACTGTACAGTGGTACAGACTGTCCTGAATCTTCCTTGAGTAATTAGTTCTTTTTAGTTTGTTAAGACATGACTCTCTTAGGTCGTGTTTTCTGTTGGAGTAAACATAAGGCAGGATTTTACTGTCTTTTTGTTTCTTGCAAAAAAAAATTTCTTGGGAAAAGGAGGCTGATTGGGGCCTTTAAAAATAAACTGCTATGTTCAAATTTAATACCCTATAAGAAGTCTGTATCTTATATAGGTGAAAAATAGAAGCAAAGGATCAAGTAGAGCTTCAGTTTAATTAGAGAAAAGTCTGTTTTAAAGAGTTTTAAAGATCTGTTGTACTATATATATGTGTGTATATATATATTATATATATTTTTTTTTGGCCGGTCCTGGGGCTTGGACTCAGGGCCTGAGCACTGTCCCTGGCTTCTTTTTTTGCTCAAGGCTAGCACTCTGCCACTTGAGCCACAGCGCCACTTCTGGCCGTTTTCTGTATATGTGGTGCTGGGGAATCGAACCCAGGGCCTCATGTATACGAGGCAAGCTCTCTTGCCACTAGGCCATATCCACAGCCCCTGTAATATGTTTTTAATTCATACCTGAAATATTGCCATTCATTTGTAGATTCTGATGACAAAATTTGGGGAAAGGAGGGGCTGGGAATGTGGCCTAGTGGTAAAGTGCTCACCTCATATATACATGAAGCCCTGGGTTCCATTCCTCAGCACCACATATATAGAAAAAGCCGGAAATGGCGCTTTGGCTCAAGTGGTAGAGTGCTAGCCTTGAGCAAAAAGAAGCCAGGGACAGTGCTTAGGCCCTGCGTTCAAGCCCCAGGACTGACAAAACAAAACAAAACAAATTGGGAAAGGAATATGTTAGTTCCAAGTTAGAAATGAATAAACAGTATTTTAACATGTTCATGAATTTTATTGAGTATTTTAGCTATTTTACTATTTATTCAAGTTGTGTTTGGTCAAAATGTTGCTATGATATTTTAGCATTTGTGCTTACATTTATGATTTGATAAGTGAGAGCGCACACATAGTTTCATTAGTATTCATTTTATCAAACCTATAGAATGGGATAATGTGTATTAAAAACAGCTGAACACTTAAAAATGGAACTGGACAGACACACTACTAACTAGAATAGTTTGGTGAGTCTTAAGTTTTTTTTTTTTACATTTAAGATTTTATTTGTTTATTACTTGCTGGTCCTGGTACATTTTTTTTAAATTAAATTTTGTCAAAGTGGTGTACAGAGGGGTTACAATTACATATGTAAGGTAGTGACATTTCTTGTCAAACATTGTTACCTGCTCCCTTGTTTTTCTCCTACTTTCCCTCTTCCCCAATCACCTTCCCCCAAGTTACAAATTTCTGGTGATGATTTCCGTAGAAATAACTTGAGTGTGTGCTGGAGTATTGTTAAGCCTTTCCTCCTTTCTGCAGCCATACTGTACTGTGCAGTGCATGTGCTCGGCAGTTTTCACTTCCCTTCGCTCACTGCAAATAGGGGAGAGCTCTTCTGAGGCCTGCTGTCAAAGTTGTCCAGGGCTAATTTTTAACCTGAAGCTGGGTTTACTGGTTGTTTATTCTAAATGCAAAGTGGGGATGCGCCAAGAATAATTTATGTGCCAAGAAGAATATTATCAGGAAAATATAAATTCTGGGAGGGAGGATAAGATCATACTTTTCATAGCTAAATAGTAATGTTGATTATCTGTTTTATTTGGATAATTTAATCATGATTATAGCCCAAGAGTTGATCATTCACTTTAATCTCGCTAATTTCATAGCACAAGTAAATCTAGAGGATATAATGTGATTCTTGGGTCTTATAAGAATGGAGGAGTAAATTTTTTGTAGTGTGAATTTATCAGTACCATTCCCTCACCTTTGTTATTTAAAAGAGTTAATACTATTCTCAGGTATCAATTAAGTTTTCAAGGAATACATACTATGTATGCATTGTACTAGTTAGAAGTCAGCTGTGTGTTCTTCTTCTTTTTTTTTTTTTAAGGTTAAATTATTTTTTTAATTTGCTTACCTTAGTGACCAAAAAGGGAAGAGTAGCTGGGAATGTGGCTTAGTGGTAGAGTACTTGTCTAGCATACACAAAGCCCTGGATTCGATTCCTTGGTACCATTTCAACAGAAAATGCTGGAAGTGGTGCTGTGGCTCAAATGATAGATTGCTAGCCTTGAGTGAAAGGGGGAAGCTCAAGGACAGTGCCCAGGCCCTGAGTTCAAGCCCCAGGACTGGCAAAAAGAGAAAGGGGAGAGTATTTCATGGTGACATTTGCACTCATTTATTATGTATTCCACTCATTCTCATGTCCCCGATACTCTGTTCTTCTTTCCCCCCCCTTCCCTAAACAATTCGAACTGGTTTCACTGTTTAGTTATCATAGTTACAAATGATGTATCTGACAGTATTCAGTCTTCACCCTCCTCATTAGCTCAGCCCTCTGACACTGCTAGTACCCACCTCCAGACATTCTTCTTCTCCCCTCTCCTCTATTTTTCCTATTGGTCTGAAATGAATAGAGTGAACATAGCCCTCTCTCACTAGCAAATTGAACATTGTGGCTGCCATTTAGTGACAGCAGCCAGCATAGCCAGGTGCTGGCTATGTACCTTGTACACACTACCTCATTCAGTGATCCCAACAACCTTGCAATGTGCCTGTTGTATTTCCACTTGAAATGGGCAGTGTGAGTCAGAGTGCAAATCATTGCTCGTGGTCTTGGAGCTGTTCTGTGGTTCTCTCAAACAGATAAACATGTCACATTGACTCCAAGACCAGGCTTTTCTCCTCCTAGCGTTGTGCTGCCTGCCTTTCCCAGAAAGTGGCGTATGTGCTCAGCGGAGGGGTGGCGCAGGAGACTGTCTCCACACCACTACATTTTGCTTTAGCTGGATTTCTTTATGAGCACATTTCATTAACTTGGTAAAAAAAGAAATTTATTTTCCATACAGGTAGAGACGTGTATAGTGTGTGATTGTGGGTATGTATTTGCACAGGCACACATTGTATATGACCAAGGGATATCAGAGATTTCCCTTTTGATTTATTTTCAGTGGTTTTTGAGGCAAGGGTACAAAAACTCAAAGCCATTCTTTATGCTTTTGTTTTTGTTTAGTGATTATGATTAGATACTTAAAATCCCTAAAGTTTAGGAGTGAGAAATGAAGTATTTTTCAATATTGTAAGCATGATGATAATAATAAACTTTTACTAAGAGGCCACTGTTGGACAAAGAGAGGAATAAAGACTAACAAGATCATCATTCAGCTATTCGAGGTGTGGGTTGCTAAGAAATGCACACGAGAAAGCTGTCCTTCATTTTTTTTTGGCCAGTCCTGGGCCTTGGACTCAGGGCCCTGAGCACTGTCCCTGGCTTCTTTTTTTGCTCAAGGCTAGCACTCTGCCACTTGAGCCACAGCGCCGCTTCTGGCCGTTTTCTGTATATGTGGTGCTGGGGAATTGAACCTAGGGCCTCGTGTATCCGAGGCAGGCACTCTTGCCACTAGGCTATATCCCCAGCCCCTGTCCTTCATTTTTAATTCTAGAATCCTCTGAAGGGAGCACACTATTTTCTCCTCTTAGTGACAAGAGAAAATTGAAGTAAAAATTATCTTCAATAAGGTACTCAGAATCTAAAATTCTAAAATTACATTGATAAATATTATTTTGACTAGAATAGCCACCTTTGACCATATAAAAATTTATCAGCATAATCCTACAACAGTGTATTTTAAAGAAAAGTTTTTTTAGTCTTAATTGATAAAACTTTTTAATAGAAGGGCATTTGTTGGATTTGAAGTGAATAGTCAACATTCAAATTGTATTCTGACTTTTTTTAAGCTATTATAAGTTAGTTAATATAAATTGTGCTTGTGGCAGCAAGCAAGCATCTGCTGAGTAAGAGGAAATATGTTGGAATAACTTACTGGTAATTCAAGAATCCTCATGAGGATTGTTTACTTTGCTGTTCAAGTTTATGGTCTGAGTTCACTTTTCTTACTCATCTAGAACTAGACTCCTATAATTCATACTAATGTGTGTATGTATTCAATTTGCATGTGTCTGTATGCAGTCACATACTACTTAATGGTTCATTCTGAGAAGTGCATTGTTTGGTGAGTTCATGGTGTATGAACATCATACGGTATATTTACACAGATTAAGAAACCTATGATGTCACAAAATGATACTATCTTATGAAATCATGTTGTTGTATGTGCAGTCTTGTTGACTGGAGTCATTGTGTAGAGCATGACTCTGTGTTTAAATCTACCTGTGTATATATAGGTGTGAAAGTCTCCTTCAATTTAGCTATTGCTTATTTTAAAATCTTGTGGCTTACCCCTTACTCATTGTTTGTTAGTTGAACATTGTTCATGTTTATTATCTGTGTTGATGAGCCAAAATTAACAGTAAGTCCATTTTGTATTTAGCCTATTAAACATGACTGTAAGTTTGAATATCATACTTCTGAGATCTTCTGATTTGGTAGAAAGATTAGAAGTCATAATCAGATGGCTGTTGGATTTAAGGGTTTGGCTAGGCACAGAATTTGAAATTATCTTTAGATTCCTATATTTATTTCTATGATCTCATCCAATGAAACTGTAACCTGGTCTTCCAAACTTTTTTCTGTAGGAAGTTTTGGGAGCGGTTTATTGCCCTGTGTCATGAAAATCATAGCCTCCATGGGATCACATTTGAACAGATCAAGGCTCAGTTAGAAGCATTAGAACTAAAGAAGACATATGTGTTGAATCCATTGGCTCCTGAGTTTATCCCTCGGGCTCTCAGACTACAGCATTCAGGAAGCAGCAGCAGGCAGCAGCAATCACCACCCAAGGTAAAGCTCCTGTTAATGGGACTGGTTACAGGAGGAGAATGCGTCCATTGTCAAAGGCTTCCAGGTTACTGCTGCAGGTTACTTTAAGTATTGGAGTCGAAGTTGATGTGGTGGCCAGTTCTTTCTGCAAGCAACTTTTCTAGATTTGAGAAGACAGTATAGTTTAGCCATGCTGATTCCATAGTCATCCTCAAGGAGTTTTAAGTACTAGTATCCTTTCTTTCTGTACTACTGCCTTCCCAGGGTCCCCTGCCAATAGATGTGTAGCTATCAGCTAAGATAGGCTAAAACAACACAACTTACAGACATGTCCTCACAATGTGTTATTTACAAAGATCATTTTAGAACAGCAGTATTTATATAAAAAGAATGGTTCAAATCTTTCATTGATGACCTATTCATTTCAAGTGGCATTTGACAAAGTGAGACAATTTGGCTGACTTGTTGACAATTAAGAGATTGTAACTTGTCACACTCACTTATTTGTGACTTCTGTTTTATAGAAGAATTCCAGTCAAAGGGAGTGGAAGTGGGGAATCAAGGACATTTCCACTTTTGTGCCATAGTTATTTTGGGCACAGACAGCTGGCTTATTTGCTAGAGTGCCTGAAAAAATTCTTTCACTTAGTACATTGAAAAGAAGACTCCAAGAATGGCATGTGTAGTATTTGCTCTGGTGGCTGTGTGTATTTGTATCTTTAGCTTGCTATTAGAGTTATTAACATAAATAAAGAGTATGACTGCTCAACTTCTAGTACACCGAATGTGAAAGCAATAAAGATTGGCTTAAGCTGGGCGCTGGTGGCTCATGCCTGTGATCTAGCTTCTTAGGAAGCTAAGATTTAAGAAGCATAGTTCGAAGCCAGCCTGGATGGGAAAGCCCATGCAACTCTTTATTTCCAGTTAACCAGCAAAAAGCCAGAAGTTGAGCTGTGGTTCAAGTGGTAGAATGTCAGCCTTGAGTGCAAAAGCTATGGAACAACACCTAAGCCTCAGAACCAACACACACACACACACACACACACACACACACACACACACACACACAAATTGGCTTAATATTTTGACAGTATTTCAGCTAAATAGATTTTGAGTTGAGACTTACTTTCTATGTTAATATACAGTTGTATATTCTTAGTTTAATAAAAATAGGCTTAATGTGGTTGGCATTACTGATGGGAGCAAACATATACAAAACACCTTTCTTCTAGGTACCAGGTAATGTGCTCAGTGTAAGGAGAGGAGACCTAGGTAAACTAGCCCCATGTGCTCTTGTGGTGGCAGTATTGGAGGAGGCAGAGAGGGATCAGGTGGCTTTGAAGCAGTTTCTAGTTAGGGGACGGGGTGTAGATAGCAGAAGATTGAGGAGGATATGAAAATTAGCTCTGTTAGGGCTGAGAGTTTTGCCAGTGTTGTTTACTGCTCTTGCTTCTATGTCTAGAGCAGTATCTGGCTCATAGCTGATACATAGAACCTCGTGTGTGTGTGTGTTGTGGGGCTTGAACCTGAAGTCTGGGCACACTATTCCTGAACTCTTTTGCTCAAGGCTATCACTCTACCACCTTGAGCCACAGCACCACTTCTAGTCTTCTGGTGGTTAATTGGAGATAAGAGTCTCATAGGGACTTTCATGCCCAGGCTGGCTTTGAACCTTGATCCTCAGATCTCAGCCTTCTGATAAGTTTAGGATTACAGGAATGAGCCACCACCTGCACCTGGCTCTTTTTTTGTTTTGTTTTGTTTTATTTTAATGGCCTCTACTGCCTGGCCCCAAACATTGCACATAGTCATTGCTCAGTAAGTACCTGGCAAGAGTGATAGTTATGACACATCCAGCAAAGTGTAATGTAGCTTTTTTCTGCCAGTGGTAGGTAGTGTTATTTAGGACCAAACTAATCATCTTCTTCACTGATCGATCCTATAGACGTCATCTGTTATTTTCTGTATCAAAATTGTTTATGTATCTAGTTAAAGTACATATGTGGCCAGGTTTGTAGCTACTCTAACTGAGACTTGATTTGAAATCAACCCTGGGCAGAAGTATCTGAGAGACTCCATCTCCATTTAACTAGCAAAACGCTCAGGCTAGAGTTGTGACTCAAGTTGATAGACTACATGAGTAACAAAGCTGATTAAAAGCACAAGGCCCTAAGTTCAAGCCCAGCTTAATAACTTACCTAAACATAGTGACCTTAAAAAGCACTAATTGATCATTGCACAGTTGTTTGTTTTTTTTTTTTTTTGGCCAGTCCTGGGCCTTGGACTCAGGGCCTGAGCACTGTCCCTGGCTTCTTCCCGCTCAAGGCTAGCACTCTGCCACTTGAGCCACAGCACCGCTTCTGGCCGTTTTCTGTATATGTGGTGCTGGGGAATCGAACCTAGGGCCTCGTGTATCCGAGGCAGGCACTCTTGCCACTAGGCCATATCCCCAGCCCCTGCACAGTTTTATGGGTCAGATAATGGGATTGGCTTGCTTGGTGTCTCTGCCATGGATTTCTCGAGGTTGAGATCAAGGTGTTAACTACTGGGTTCTTGCAGGTGGTTTGCAAAACCCATTTGAGATTATAGGACTGATGGCCTTGTTTCCTTGCGAGATACCAGGTTTGTGGTTTTCAGAAGTGTCTCCTAAATGTCAGACCAGTTTGTCTCCTAAATGTCAGCAACAGTGTGTTAGATCTGTTTTTCTCTCAATCTCTAACTTCCCTTCTACCACCTCTCCCCGACTCCCATCAGAAAGATTGCTCTGGGTTTAGAACTCATTTCTGTTACCTTGGGTCCACGCATATAATCCAGGGTAATCTCTATTTTAAGTCCAAACTTGAACTGTATCTAAGAAGTCCCCTTAGCCATATAACACAACATGCTAATTCACAGGACCAAGGGATTATTAGTGTGTGTAAATAGCATGTGTAATGTCCCTTGTTGATGAGTTATTAGCAAGGTATAGTATAATAGGTTTGGAGGCTAAGAAGTCTATATGCTTCTTTATGTCTTGGAACTGACCTGTCACTGGCTCTCCTTCCTTCTGTCGTGTATGCTACTATCTGTATTTCTTGTCACTTGTAATGCTTCTGCTTCTGATCTTACACTTCTGTCACTTCTGGGTCTTCTACCTTTCACCTTCCTGTCTTCTTCATGCTTTTCTTTATTTTCTTATTCCTCAGAAGTTTGGTTTTTTGTTGTTGTTGTTGTTGTTGTTGTTTTTAGCTGGGGGAAATCACTGTGTAAATCTTTCTCTTCTGACTCATAGACCAACTAGATTCTTTTTTAGCTATTCTTTCCCCTGACTTTAGTTAGATGTAAACCTCCAGAGTATTAAATTCTGACAAATAAGTAGATAAAGCACCATAGTGTCGTTTTGGTCAGGAATGAGATTTTTCTTCTCTTATAGTTGTTATTCCTTTCTTAGCCCTCTATTGTACCACTTCTCCTCTTTTAGAGTTACATTTAGCCACTAGGAAGAGAAAGGTTTTGTTTTTGTGGTTTGAAAGTCCAGCATCTAGAAGTAGTGTCTCTTTTAAATATTTCACAAATTTCTTTTTTGCCCCCCTTGGTTCTAGGTTTGAATTTGGAGTCTTGCACCCAGGCTTACCTTGCTTGCTCAACTGGTGCTTTGCTCTACCACTTCAGCTGAGCTTCCAGGCCAACGTTTTTGCTGGTTAAATGGAGACAAGTTCCTCTTGGCTTTCCTTCCTGGGCTGTCTTTGAACTCTGATTCTTTGATCTCAGCTTCCTGACTAGCTAGCTTTATAAGTGTGAGCTACTCAGCTTAATGACATTATTTTTAATGGTAGATGAATATGATATTATATGAGTCTGCCATTGCTTATTTAAGAAATCCTCCATTGTTAGGTTGCTAACATTAATCACACATCTAAGTCATGCCACGATGAACATCTCTGCCCAAATTCATTATTACTTCATTGGATAAATTCCTGGAACTGGAATTAGAGAATTAAAGCATGCACATTTTTGATGCCTGTTATATACTGCCAAATTACTGCCTAGCAATTAGCTGGATTTTCTCTCAACAAAATAAGGACAGTACTTCATTTCCTCTTCCTCTAGAAAATTTTGTACTTTAAGATACTATGAATCACACTGCAGATATCGTAATCCTGAACTATGTTTCTATTCCTGTTGTTATTTTCAAGGTTCTTATCTTCACAAATAGAAGTTTGGAATTTTTTCTTTAAAAACACACTTTGTGTTTATCATTTAATTCTTAGGAAATTTTTTAATTTATTTTTTATTGTCAAAGTGATGTACAGAGGGGTTACAGTCTCATACATAAGGTAGTGAGTACATTTCTTAACAAACTTGTTACCTCCTCCCTCATTTTTCTCCCCTATTCCCCAGTCCCTCTCCCCTCCCCCCATGAGTTGTACAGTTGGATTACAGCATTTAGTTTTTTGTTTTATTTTTGGCCAGTCCTGGGCCTTGGACTCAGGGCCTGAGCACTGTCCCTGGCTTCCTTTTTGCTCAAGGCTAGCACTCTGCCACTTGAGCCACAGCGCCACTTCTGGCCGTTTTCTTTATATGTGGTGCTGGGGAATCGAACCCAGGGCCTCATGTATACGAGGCAAGCTCTCTTGCCACTAGGCCATATCCCCAGCCCCTAGCATATAGTTTTGTAAGTATTGCTGTTGTATTGGTTTTCCTTTTACCTTTTGTCTCTCCATTTTGATGTTCTCCTTCCCTTCCCTAGTTCCAATAAGCATATATGTACTATCCAGGGTACTGAAATCAGTAACAGTGACATCAGGAGTAAAACCCTGGGGAAAAAAGACAAAAGAAAGTGGCATAATTTCAGATGGTACATTAAAAGTAACAACGACAATGGTAAACCATTTATTTCCATAACTTGGAGTTCATTTCACTTAGCATCATCTTATGTGTTCATATATTATTAAAGATATTGAGCTTCGTGATCTTGGACTAGGACTATCCTAGATGTGTACTAATTATTACCAATGAGAGAATACATAAGAGTCCATGTTTCTTTGGGTCTGGCTCACTTCACTTAGTGTAATTCTTTCCAAGTCCTTCCATTTCCTTAGGAATGAGGCAGTGTCATTTTTTTCTGATAGAGGCATAGAATTCCATTGTGTATGTGTACATTTTCTTGATCCATTTATCTACTGAGGGGCATCTGGGTTGGTTCCATATTTTAGCCATGGCAAATTGTGCTGTGATGAACATGTGCTGGTGGCTTTAGTGTGGTCTTGCTTTTGGGTAGATGCCCAAAAGCTGGGCTGCTGGGTCATAGGGAAGCTCTATTTTTAGCCTTTTGAGGAACCTCCATACTGCTTTCCAGAGTGTTGAACAAGTTTACCCTCCCATCTTAGGAAATTTATAAAGAAGCTAAGAAAGGATTAGAATTTAAGTTTAATGTTGACTGTGTACTACTTTTATTTTAAAAACTCATTCAAAAGAGAAGTTTCGATACCCTTAATTTGAAACTGAGAAATCTGGAGCCCCAACAATGTATTACCTAAGGTGGCAGTGACCTCTACTTTAAAAGGAAATTTGGCTCTAAGCATCTAGTAGTTATTGACTATAAACTCACAGGTTTTTACATTTTAATTTATATTTAATTTGCATATAACTAAGAAAAGGATTCTTATTCTCTAATATTAATCATGTTTAACAATTACATATATATATATTTTTTCTCTAAAGGGGAAAAGCCTCCTTCCTACCCAGAATGATCATTTCCAGAATGATGGAATTGGTAAGTAAAAAAATGGACCCCAAGGAAATTTGCTTTTATCATATAAGGTATTTACCATATTAAGCTAGGCACTTGTGAGGAGGAAGCAGAAGGATCGTGAGTTTGATGCCAGCCTGGGCTACCTGACCCTGTCTCTAAAGGGGGGGGGGGGAGAGAGAGAGAGAGAGAGATGAATCCCAAGTTTTACCACAAGAAAAAGTTCTTTGCCTCTTCTTCTCTTTTATCTTTTGTAGAAACTCAACGGTTACTTTGAAACCTGTTATTTTTTTTTGTCAGTGTATTGGTATGTCATTTCTGAAAGGTGCATATGTATTTTTTTTAATTGAGGGAAAATTTAAACCTTAGGTGCAACATAAGTATTCAGGAATGTCTGTTATACAAATATTGGGTCATACACATTTTCAAGATAAAATTTATTTGAATGTTTTTAAATGTTGCAGAGTTTTTAAGGTAATGATTGCTTAGTTTTGTGTTTTTTTTAATGGGTTATGTTACAATTGCAAGTCAGTTTTCTTAGGAACTGTATGTTTCCTGCTCCCAACTGTTTCCTGGGAACATGTGCTTGCTTGGTGTTTCTCTCTCTGTCTCTGTCTCTCTTTCTCGCTTTCTCTTTTCCCTCCCCCTTTCTCTGTCTCCCTCCTTTCTTCTCTTTCTCCCTCTCTTCTTCTGTCTGTCTTTCTTTCCAATATTAAGTTTTGAACTTATGTCCTCATTCTCACCAGGTATGTGATCTACCATTGAGCTGGGCTCCAGTCCTTTTTTTTTTTTTTTTTGGAGATAGGGCCTTGCTTTTTCTTGAATTTGTTCACTTGGATTGCTCTCTACCTACTTTATGACACCTGGATCACTCTCCACCTATTTCATTATTGAAATAACAAGTGTGAGCTTCTAGGTTTAGCTATTAAGGAGAGGGTACTTGGGCTGGTCTTGAACCAGGATCCTTCTGATCTCAGTATTCTAGGTAGGTAGAAGTAAGCAAATTGCTCCCAGATAGAAGCCTGGGTGTCTGGCTGGTATTTTCACCTCTCAGAAGCTAAAATAATGCTAATTAATGAAAGGAGTATTTGTACAGCTGAAGTTTATTTTAGAAAACATTGTAAAATGGTTATGATTCTTAATATACTTTACTCTTCCACACTGATAATTATTTGATTATAAGATACTTTATGGCACACCTGGGAAGTCTACTTTGTTGTTGGATGATTCAAACTATTTTTTGTTTAGGTAACTGTAATAGCTATTGAGTGCATCCTTTTTCTGTTTATTTTTCAGTTCAGCCCAGTCCTTCTGTACTTATTGGCAATCCTATTAGAGCATACACTCCTCCACCCCCTCTTGGACCTCACCCAAACTTGGGAAAATCTCCAAGCCCCGTTCAAAGAATAGATCCTCATACTGGGACAAGTATACTTTATGTACCTGCTGTCTATGGAGGGAATGTAGTTATGTCGGTGCCTTTACCTGTAAGTGGATGTTTGAAATACTTTTTACCAAATACAGTGAATACTTTTTACTAAAGCAGTGGTAATTCTGCCTACCTTTTTTGTGGGGAGGGCGGGGTGTTTGTCTTGAACATGGCTAAGAAAGCTGTACCTCAGCTTTCCCAATCTCCTAACAGGTGTGTATAAGCACCTTTTAAAGTAACTCAACGTTAAATTTTGAAATGACCAAGAAATATGTGTTGTCGTTTACGATTTGTTATTGGATTATATCAGTGACTACAAAGAGGTTTGGGAATTAGATGTTTTGATTTAGAAGCTTTAGTGTAGTTTTCTGAAAAATTTTTTTTTCTGAGGAAAATTGGGCTGAAAGTTAACAGCTAGTAAGTAGCTCCTTTGTAGAGTGATTTTTTTTTGGGGGGGGTGTCTTTTGCAATTTGTCCTTATATAAATCACAAACTAAGGAATAGCTTATTGGTGGAGGCAAAGATGCATAGAAAATCAAATCTTGTGGATTGGTTTTCTTCTGAGAAATTCCATGCCTTATGAAATACACTGTTTACAAACATTACTGCATCCTTTCTTAGACTATGGACATTTTTTAAAAAGAGAACTTCAGTCTTCTATATAAACTCATTTTTATTTCATTCAAAGTATTTGGGTATTTCAGTAATTTTAATTTATAGTGAACATGAGAATTTCCAAATTCAGAAATGTTAGCCTAAGAAATAATGTTTTTATTTAAGTGAAGAACTTGTGTGGCATAGGTGATCATTGCCAGAGATCTTTGACATCTCTGCATACATTCTAAAGAAGAAACTGCTTCATTGCAAATGTTTCATAGCCATGTTGGCCCTAGTAGTTCACAGTGAGGAGCGTGGGACTTCTTGCTTCTCCTCCTGTATGTTACACTTCAGCTGAGTTGTTTCTTCCCAGATAGCTTGGCAACATGATGCATCATCTGCTTTATTTAGTAAGTCTGTTAGCATTTCTATTTCACTTATGAGGTCAATGAAACTTTTATTATAACAGATTTCTAAGAGTCCATATCTAGCATTTACATTGTAATAAAAATAATAGGGGTAGTAGTTATGTGTCTGTCCCTTTTATGTTCATGTGCAGAGATTATCTATGTAGACATACACAAACAGGTTTCCTGTTTCTATATTTTAAGGTAGAGTTCATCAGTTTGATAATAAAAATTTGAAAACAAAAAGGTAGAGTTGAATTAATCACAAACATTAGTTTTGTGATCATTTTGCCTGCTGGAAATGAACATGAAGTGATTGCATTATTCCCAGCATATTGGAATATCATTTGAGTTGACACTTATTGTACATTCTCTTAACTTTCTTGCCCCTTCTCTTATTCAGTCTGTTTAACTATGTAACAATGCAGTTGTGAGTTAAAAAGTAATTTACATAGTGCTCTATACATTTGAGGGGAAATCATCCAAGAATATAAACTAACTGCCTCAAGGAATAATTACCAGATTTAATTCCTTAATTTCTTCTGCACTCAAAAATAATCTGTTTTTTTCTTTCATGTTAAAGATTTAGGCTAGCCAACTTTTGACCAGTTAGGACATAGAAATGATTTTACCAGTTGTTGCTCTTAGGTGATTTTACTAATTATTGCTCTTAAGTGGCACTGACTTTGTAGTTATTGTTTTGGTAAAATCATCATGTGTTCTTGTGTGTTGATAAAGTTATTATATGCATGTGTTTGATTTCTCCTAATCAATAGCACTATATTAATTTCCATTCTAAAATATACTTAATGCTATTACTTTATTTCTTATACTAACCTAGGTACCATGGACAGGATACCAGGGTAGATTTGCAGTTGATCCTCGAATTATTACACATCAGGCAGCGATGGCCTACAATATGAACTTATTACAGACACATGGACGGGGATCTCCTATACCTTATGGCCTTGGACATCACCCACCTGTCAGCATAGGGCAGCCACAGAACCAGCATCCAGAGAAGGATCAACATGAACAAAATCGAAATGGTAGGGTGCTGTGCTTGGTTTCCTCTTCCTAAATTGCTGGTCTGCAGAGTGCTATCCCACTATGATTGTTGGCTTGGATACCTCACCTGACACAAATATGTATGCATACAAACTGCATACTATTTCAAAGGATCTTTTAGGTTAACCATTACCACTTGGAATTGTTTTTACTGATTTTTCTAAGCTATATTAATATTTAAGTATCTTGAATACTTTAAGTTGAAGTGGTCATTTAAGTCTCTTGTTAGCATATATTCTTGTGGTATACTAAGCATTAATATTATTAAGGATAGTTAATATAGTTACTTCTTATGCTATAGGAAAAATTCCCTACTGTTTTTTGACGTTTTCAGAAGTATAATTTATAGACAGTATAAATATATAGTTTCATGAGATTTAACAAATATACAGAAGTTAACTACCACCAAACCAAGATATAGGATGTGCAGAGTGCCTTAGAAAGATTCTTCAGGTCCTTTGCCTTCAGTCCTGTCCTCTTACACAGCCATGAGTACCACTAATTTGCCTCTGCCCCACACTTCTGACTTCAGTATGTCATGCAAATGGAATCATACAGAGTGTAGTTCCGTTCATCCAGCTCTGTTTACTCAGCTTAATACTTTTGTTATTTCATTGGGTTGTATGTGTCAGTTTTTACTCCTTTCACTGTTGATGTGTATTCCACTAGATGGACACACTACAACATGTTTATCTGTCATTGATGGATATGTTAATTATGTCTTAATTTTTGGCTCTTATGAGCATAAGTTGTTACTTAGGTAAATATCTAGGAGAGAGATAGCTTAGCATATTGTAAACTGGTAATGTTTAAAGTTGTATGTTGTTTCACATTCTCACGAGCACTTAATATTGTCATTCTTTTCAGTTTTCAGTATCTGAGAGCATGTATTATAAATTCTCTTATTGTTAATAACTAATGGATGATATAGAATATCTTTTCATTGTGTTTACTTACCATACAGATGTCCTCTTTGCCAGAAACGCAATTTATATCTCTTACTCACCTTTTAATTGAGTTGTTTGTGTTTATACATTCTGAGAACATGTTTTGAAAAGATTTTCTCTGGGCTGGGGATATGGCCTAGTGGCAAGAGTGCCTGCCTCATAAACATGAGGCCCTGGGTTCGATTCCCCAGCACCACATATACAGAAAATGGCCAGAAGTGGCGCGGTGGCTCAAGTGGCAGAGTGCTAGCCTTGAGCAAAAAGAAGCCAGGGACAGTGCTCAGGCCCTGAGTCCAAGCCCCAGGACTGGCAAAAAAAAAAAAAAAAAAGATTTTCTCTGAGCACATGGCCATTTATCCCCCTCACTTTGGTACCAGGGTTGATCTCAGTCTCTTGCTGGTACTCTACCACTAAAACTACTTAGTCCATGTTGAAGTATACCAGCAAAAGTTTTTGAAAACCCTGTACTTATCTCCTTTAACTGCTTTGACCCCTTTGTTGAAAATTAGTTTACCATAACCTGGAATCTATGTTCTTCATGTTTGTGTTTGTGTCAAATAGGCTGTCTTGATTACTATGGCCTTACAAAAGCCATGAGAACAGTGTAAGTTTTCCAGCCTTCTCTTCCAAAATTGTTGCAGGGATTTATAGTCACCTTGCTAATTTTTACAAAAAATACCTGCTGATATTTTCATTGGGAATGTGTAAGTCTTTAGGGAATGGAGATCGTAGTGTGCATGAGGGATTGGGTTTGATCCCTAGCACCACGGAAGGGAAGCAGGTGGCAAGAAAATCTTGCCCCCTCCCTTTCCTTCCCCTCTCTTCTCCACCCCTCCTGCTTTTAACATTGCTTGTACTTCAGGGTATCCTAGTAATGAATTCATTCAGCTTTTATGTGTCTGAATGTTCTTATTTTACTCTTATTTTTGTAAGGTATTTTCTTTTTTAGGGTGTTAGTTTTAAGGTGTTTAGTTTTCTTCCTGTTTCTTATATTGAATCTTGTTTTAAACATTTTAGAATGTTTTGAAATTTTCTACCTTTATCTATTCAGATACATTTCCTATTTCACACCCTGTCATTTTTAGTGATTGCATTTACCCATAGCATAAAGTTCTTGGGTGTTCTTTTCATTGTTGTCCTTCAACTTTTTTCTCTTTGTGTTTCATTTTGTGTAGTTTTATTGCTGTATCTTCAAGCTGACCAATTTTTTCTTATGCAACATGCAATCTTCCAGTTTCATCTTGTCTAACCATGTGGTTTTGGCATAATGATTCATTTAAAAAGTAGTGGCATGAGTGAAAGAATGTTTTTGAACAAGAACCTATAGCAAGGATTCCTTCAAGGAACTTAAACAATATAGTAGTTTAATCTTATACATGAAGAGCTTTTCACATGTGTGTCATTATTCAAGTCTATTATTATAGTAATACTTTTTTAAAGCCTTAATTTTTGCTTCCTCTATGATTCATCACCCAGTTATATTTATTTGCCTTTACCTTTAAGCACTATAACTTAATATTTCTTTCCAAATATCTTTATTGAATGTGTTGGCTTTCTGTCACTATGACACCTAAGATAAACAACACAGAAGGAGGAAAGATTTACTGTGGTTTATGGGCTCAGATTTCAGAGTACAATCACTTGGCCCCAATTGCCTTGAGTCTGTGGCACCTGGAACATCTTGGTGGGAGTATGGTGAAAGAGGTCTGCTTACCTATAGCAGTAGGGAAGCAAAAGGAGAGCAAGACACAGGCTCCCAATATCTCTTCCAAGGGCATTCAGTGATCCCTGAAGGTTTTACCACCGCACAGTGAGCCCTCACGTGAAAACCAAGTCCTGAAGATCTGGGGACCAAGATGATGGACTTGAGGGAACATTTAGAGTCCAAACCATAACATTCAGCTTAGATTCCTGTACTAAATTGGATTGATACTATTTAAATTCTTACTTAAGTGCATTTGCAGATGAACAAAGCATAGGGCCTTTATACAGAGGTAAGATACTACATCATTTTGTATGTTTAAGAAAATGAAGCTATGAATGTCTGGAAATTGGTCATTTCAGTCATTTAAGGTTTTCAAAGGTTTTTGCTTTGTCAGTGATGTTTGCTTCATTTGTAAATTTCCTCCAGAGAAACTGCAACTCTGAAAATTTAAGAACAAAAATACATATTGTAACATAAATTAGTAATAATGAGTGGATAGTGTTAATATTCTGCATTGTCAAATATTGGATAGTCATTGGGAATGTCACATCCACTGGCGAAAACTTACAAGATTTTTAAAATATTTTCTTAGGTAAAAGTGATACAAATAATTCTGGACCTGAAATTAATAAGATTCGAACACCAGAGAAAAAACCTCCAGAACCAAAACAGGTATGCTGCTTACCTTGTAGTGGATGCCTTGTTCTGATGGGTGAAGAAAAGTGTGTTCTTTATGATGCTTATCTTTCATACTTGTTGTTTCACAGGATGTAACCAGTCACTTTTTCTTTGCCTGTTATTTCCTTTACCTAATCTTCCCCCACCCCCTAATTCCTTTAATTGAGTGATAGATTTGAATTTGGAGACTTTGCATGGCATGGTAGTAAATTAAAACAGGGTTACAGATGTATTGTTTACAGTGATCTTAGAATAGGAAGAGCTGTTGCCTTGTTCTCTCCTCACGCTTACTGCATGCACCCTTTAACTCTACCTGACAACTTTCCTACTGGCCATGCTTCTTTGTTTGTGAATCAGTTAGTGCCATGAATGCTTTCTTTTTTTTTTTTTTTTGCCAGTCCTGGGCCTTGGACTCAGGGCCTGAGGACTGTCCCTGGCTTCTTTTTGCTCAAGGCTAGCACTCTGCCACTTGAGCCACAGTGCCACTTCCGGCCATTTTCTGTATATGTGGTGCTGGGGAATCGAACCCAGGGCCTCATGTATATGAGGCAGGCACTCTTGCCACTAGGCCATATCCCCAGCCCATGAATGCTTTCTTAATCTCAGTAGAACTTGTGGACCTACCCCTCTCTTCCTTTGCATATACTCATTCCTTTGCTTGTTTTTTCTAAGCCTAGTTACCTTCTACTTCTTTTTGTTATTATTAAGAGACCACTTTGCCATAGACTTGAACTTAACCAGATTTTGCTCTGTTAATTTGTAACACTAAATAACCCTTATGTGGACATTCCTAAAGTACTGTCACTGTTTCACTTCTCTTCACATTCTAAGATGCTTACTATAAATTAGTCCAGACATTGATTTTCAGTACACACTTCTTGCTAAAGATGTATAAATCTGTATCTCTACTTTCAGCCTAGCTTTAAGCAAAAACTACTTTTGTTTAGTCACCTAAGTCTTATAAGTACCTTCTGACTTAGAGTAGTGAGAGAAGGTGAAGAAGCTACAGGAGAATGAGGCAGCCAGAAGAGCCTCCTGATAGTCAGGGGAGCTGAAGTGATGGTGGGGTATGTTTGGGAAGGGTATGGAGAAAAGGCCAAGTGGCACCTCAGGACTAGGCGGCAGCAGCAGCAGCAGGAGGTGCAGTTAGAGGCAGTGTGGGACAAACCACCCACAAGAGCCTTAGGTGCTGTCAGAATCTGAAACTAAGGTACTCGAGTATCTATCACATTATGTTTTCAATCAGTGTTTTCAAATTTCTGTTAGAGCACCAGGCTACCTGTTTTATTTCTTTTCTACCCTAATACTTTGCTTGGGGCCCAGGAAAAATAGAGAACTTGTAGCTCTCTTTGATACAGTGCCTCAGCCATTAGAAAAGGACAGCAATGAGCGAAGACTTGTTCCAATAGTAGTTACATGCTCCTTTATACTCTATCATTGTGCATAGCAAGTGGCAGTGATGAGCCAAGTTTCTTGGGCACAGGGGGTGGGGGTGATCAAAGCAACAGCCTGTCCACAGAGCCCTGAAGTCTGATCACCGTCTCTTCTAGGTGATCAGAGCAAGCACATCATCAGTGGCTTCCAGGGACTGATGTAGCTTCAGTGAGTGACAAGATGGACATTTTATAGGGAGAAGGTTTCCTTACAAAGAACCTGAAGCAGGTTCTAAGACACTTAGAAAACAGGCCTGGCAACTGCTCAGGAAGATGAGACAGAGCTGTCACCCTTTTCATTTTCCTTTCTAGGTAATTTATGTTGACCCACTAAGTTTAAGGACCTGAAAGGCTACATGTAATGGAAGTCCATTTGACCTAGGTGATGAGTGATGAGTGTGTGCTCAGAGGCATTGCAAGCCTCTGTTGCAGTAGCTTGGTCATCAGCTGTACCCCAGCTCTTGAGGAATGAGCTGCTTGTTCTGTTTTCCAGGAGTGATAAGTTCTCTGCCCAGCTCGAGAGCCTTTGGTGAATACATACTCTGCAGTTTTCAGTGACTATTTGATCACTGAAACGTAAGGAAAATGATACATTTCAAAGCAGTTTATGGAGTGCTTTAACAGAGCTGGAAAAGACATTGCCCTTTTTTCCCCTCACATTTTGGTTTCTGTATTGTCACCACTTAATTAAGCTAAAACCTGCCATTTCAGGACAGCAACATTCTCCAGCTCCAAAACCTTTCCTTCATCATTTACCATAGCCTAATGGGATTTGTGTTGAATTGTCCAGAGTCTATGTAGTTTGACTCTAGGACTTCCTTACTATGTCAAGAGGAGGAAACTGACATACACAAGTGAAGCTTTAGCTCTCCTAAGCAAAATTTCCTGTGTCTTCCTCTCTCTACCTTTGTAGAAACTATTACCTTTAGCTATGATGTTCTTCCCTTTCTGGAATATTCCAGCTTTTTTTTTTTTTTTAAAGTAAGAGTCAACTCAAATAAGATTGTCTTTGTAAAACATTCCTTAATTTTCTCCTTCCTTCCTTCCTTCCTTCCTTCCTTCCTTCCTTCCTTCCTTCCTTCCTTCCTTCCTTCCTTCCTTCCTTCCTTCCTTCCTTCCTTCCTTCCTTCCTTCCCCCCTTCCCTTCCCTCTCCTCCCCTCCCCTCCCTTCCCCTCCCCTCTCCTCCCCTCCTTTTCTTGTCAGTCATAGGGCTTGACCTCAAGGCCTAAGTACTGTTAGCTTTTGTGCTCAAGGCTTAGCACTCTACCA
This sequence comes from Perognathus longimembris pacificus, assembly GCF_023159225.1. Classification (NCBI taxonomy): domain Eukaryota; kingdom Metazoa; phylum Chordata; class Mammalia; order Rodentia; family Heteromyidae; genus Perognathus; species Perognathus longimembris. The sequence continues at coordinate 45,675,153 of NC_063177.1, forward strand.
CTTGGAACTACAGTTCTACTTCCCATTCTTTAATTTTCTTAGGCCCTAGGATCTCAGCCTTTTTTCTGGATCTTAGACCCTAGGATTTTAGCCTTTTTTCAGCATTTCTAACTATATGTTTACATGTTGGTATCCTCTACTGGACTCAATCTAGTTAGCACACTTTATAAAAGGAAAGATAGCTTTTAGGCTTTGTGGGCTGTACTGTCTGTATAACAATTTCTTATCTCTCTCAGTGTGGTATAAATGAAGATGTGACTATTCTAATGAGAATTTTATTCAGATTGAATGCCAGTGGCTCATGCCTGTAATCCTAGCTACTCAGGGGGCTGAGATCTAAAAATCATGGTTCAAAGCCAGGCTTGGCAGGAAAATCTGAAACTCTTATTTTCAATTAATTCCTCCCCTCCCCCCACCAAAAAAAAAAGGCCAGAAGTTGAGCTTTGGCTCAAATGGTAGAGTGCTAGCCTTAAGCAAAAAGCTCAGGAACAGCTCTTAGGCCCTGGGTTTAAGCCCCAGGAGTAGTGTACACACGCACACGCACACAAAACACTTCATTCATAAAAGTTGAGTGGACTAGAAGTAGAATGATAGAAACCATGGTTTATAGACCCTGCTGTGAGCACTTGAGGACACAGGCTGAGTCTCACTGTTGTTTTCTTGAACTCTCCAGCATCAGGAACATTGTATTCATAGGTATTTTCTTTGTATTTGTTAATGGAAAAATATCAATACGATCTAGTAGCAAAATTGCCAAATGGAGCCGGTTATATCCTAGTTCATTTAAAGTTGTTGAATTGGGCTGGGAATGTGGCTTAGGGGTAGAGTGCTGCCTGGCATACGTGAAGCCCTGGGTTTGATTCCTCAGAACTACATAAAAAGAAAAGGCTGGAAGTGGTGCTGTGGCTCAAGTAGTAGAGTGCTAACATTGAACATATAAGCTCAAGGACAATGCCCAGTCCCTGAGTTCAAGCCCTAAGACTGCCCCCCTGCCAAAAAAAATTGTCAAATTGAAGCAAGTTTTTAAAATTAATAATGATCTGTTGAGGAAATAGATGTCTAGAAACAATGAAATCAGAAGAATACATTTTATTTATTTATGTCTGAAGAAAACTAATGATTCTCTATGTAAAAGGAAGAATATATGAAATTAAGAATAATGCTGCTGGGGCTGGGAATATGGCCTAGTGGCAAGAGTGCTTGCCTCGTATACATGAGGCCCTGGGTTCGATTCCTCAGCACCACATATACAGAAAATGGCCAGAAGTGGCGCTGTGGCTCAAGTGGCAGAGTGCTAGCCTTGAGCAAAAAAGAAGCCAGGGACAGTGCTCAGGCCCTGAGTTCACACCCCAGGACTGGCCAAGAAAAAAAAAAAAAAGAATAATGCTGCTCAAAGAATTAAAGTGGATATGTTAATAAAATATCAGTATCAGATGTCTCAACTTTAATATGCCTTTTTACCTTATTTTTATGACAAAAACAAAAATTCTTTATTGGATTGTCAAAAAGGGATTGATTCAGCACCTAGTTCTGCAGCTGTTCTGCTAACAACGTATCATAGATTTAAGTGTTTTAGGATTGGGAAAAATAGAGAACCACTGAACTCAGATTTTCTGCAGTTATAAAATGGCTTCTTATTCCTTTCTAGGTTGATTTGGAATCAAACCCACAGAATAGAAGTCCTGAATCGCGTCCTGGTGTTATTTATCCCAATAGCAAATTTCCTCGCAAAGATAATCTCAATCCCAGACAGATAAATCTTCCTCTCCCTACGCCTCACGCACAATATGCAATCCCTAATCGCCACTTTCATCCGCTTCCCCAACTGCCACGACCACCATTTCCAGTTGCACAGCAGCACACCTTGTTAAACCAGCAGCAGAATAATTTGCCTGAACAACCAAATCAGATGCCACCCCAGCCAAATCAGGTAGCCCAACAGCAAAGCCCGCTGAATCCGCAGCCCCAGCCGCCACCACCTCAGCTCTCTCCTGCCTATCAAGCAGGACCCAGCAATGCTTTTTTTAATAATGCGGTTTCTCAAAGGCCACAGTCTCCTCCTGCAGAGGCTGTGATACCTGAACAGCAGTCCCCTGCCATGCTGCAAGAAGGCCAAAGTCCTCTGAGAGCCATTGCTCAGCCCAGCCCCATCCTCCCTTCACCTCTCAACAACTTCCTTGATGAGAATCCCCCAGGACTGCCTATAGGAGAGGCTTTAGGTAAGCTTGTCTATCACTCCTGCATGTGAAAAGTCCAGAGACTATTTATTCAAATGACATTAACTATTATTCAATATTAATTCAGTCAAGACTGATTTTTAAAATAATACTAGGGGAAAAAACCACTTAAAGTAGTACTCAGAATTTAGTTCCAAATGCTTAAATAATGATAGCTACTTGTCTTTATTTTAACTCTGGTTTCTGGCAAATATGTAAAGTCAAATTGTAGCTATTTCTTTGGATGTAAAGAAAATCTGGTTGTAAAAACTGGAAAAAAATGAATGCTGAAGCTCTAAAAGCCTGAAGGCAATTTTTTTTTGGCAAATTTTTCTTCAGACCGCATACATGGCAGCGTAGCTCTGGAAACATTGAGGCAGCAGCAAGCGCGATTACAGCAGTGGAATGAACACCACGCCTATCTCAGCCAGGGCAGTGTTCCGTACCCACACCATCCCCACCCTCACCTCCAGCATCTTCCTCAGCCGCCTCTGGGCCTCCATCAGCCTCCAGTGAGAGCAGACTGGAAGCTCACCAGCAGTGTCGAAGATGAAGCAGAAACAACGTTCTCAAGGTAGTCCCATATAGAAACAGCCTCAGAAATATCACCTGTGTTGGCTTTTTTGATAGTTGTCATTTTAGCTTTCAGCTGGAACATTGTCTCAAAGAAATCAAGTGCTAGCCTTCTTGAATTCAGCACATTACAAAATTCCTGTGATTGACTAAAATACAGAAGTTCTGGATGTGGATGATCGACTGTGGGTCAGGTGTCAGTTTGGCCTCTTAGTTTGTGGTTTCTGCAAGAGAAACATACCATCACTGTGGGTGGTTTTTTGTTGTGATTTTGTTTTATATAGTTAGTAGTAATACTTAAAGAATGAATGAAGATAGGAGTAAATTATTAGACAAAAGTTACAAATTATAAATATATCTTTTCTTTCCCCTAGTAGTACAGAATTCTGCCTTCTTATCGCAATAGGTAACTTTGAATATTTAGTCCCAACTCTGAGCCAGTGCTGTATAATACTGTCAGATGTTTCCTAATCTCTGGACAAGGCTCTCTATCATGCTAAGCACATATAACTTATGGTTGTAGTGTAGAAGAGATGCTTTTAATGCAAAGGGAAAAGATAAAAATCAAGTAATTGTCATATTTTGTGCCTTTAGTTCAGCATCTACTGAGTGTCAGTCCTATTTGAGACTAATTAATACTAGGTATGATTAAGTATTATGGCTTGGTTTGTAGAAATTATATATGTGTTTGCCTAAGCTCTCCTTCACATAGCAGAGCCTTTTCTTTGTTATTTTTTTTCTCATATTCTCATGTTTGTGTAGGTTTCAGGACTTAATCAGAGAGCTGTCTCATCGCGATCAAAGTGAAACTCGAGAGCTAGCTGAAATGCCACCACCTCAATCAAGACTTTTGCAATATAGACAGGTTCAGGCTAGAAGCCCACCAGCAGTCCCATCTCCCCCATCCACCACAGACCACAGTAGCCACTTTTCTACTTTTAATGACAACAGCAGAGACATTGAAGTAGCCAACAACCCAGGATTTCCACAGCCACGCCTTCCACCTCCAATATTCAGCTCTCCCTTCTCATTGCCATCTGAACACCTAGCCCCTCCCCCCTTGAAATACCTGGCACCAGATGGTGCATGGACTTTTGCTAACTTGCAACCTAATCACTTAATAGGACCAGGCTTTCCCTATGGCCTGCCTCCATTACCTCACAGGCCACCACAGAACCCTTTTGTACAAATACAGAATCATCCACCTGCTATTGGTCCAGAGCCATTTCACCCATTGTCATCTCGAACAGTGTCTTCTTCTTCGCTCCCCAGCTTAGAAGAGGTAAGTCTGCTTCTTTTTCTCACGTTGGCATTAGGAGACTGTGAACAATTAGTACTGACTGATTTAGTGATAGATGTGGACGGATCTTAATAAAATTGATAAGCTTTAAGATACAATCCTTTACTGATGGTTGATATTTGAAGACTTCAAGTAGCTTACTTTGTCTTTTCTAATCTAAGTAAATGGCTGTCATTGACTCTTTTTTTTGCTTGAAGTTACATTTGTTAATTACGTATTTGTTAATTAGCACTTCTCACATGTTGGCTTTTCTAGCCAGGGGCCAGTCCCAAGTGCTAATTCTTTCTCCTGTCACTCGACCTGATGTTTGTCACACTTAGGTGGTTGATACAGAGGGAAGCCAATTCCCAAATGTCAGTTAATATGAAATTCATTCTGCTAAACTAAGCATTGTAAGCCTACTTGATTTTTTTTCTCTTAAAATATTTCCAAAGAGCTCTGGTTTTTTGGCCTGCATTTGAACTTAGGGCCTTAACACTCTCTAAGCAAGTGCTGTATCTAACCAGTGTTTTAATTTGGGGGGGGGGCGCAGTCCTGGGCCTTGAACTTAGGGCCTGAGCACTGTTCTTGGCTTCTTTTTGCTCAAGGCTAGCACTCTGCCACTTGAGCCACAGAGCCACTTCTGGCCATTTTCCATATATGTGGTGCTGGAGAATCAAACCCAGGGCTTCATGTATAAGAGGCAAGCACTCTTTGGCACTAGGCCATATTCCCAGCCCGTTTTAAGTGTGTAAGTGTGTGTGTGTGTGTGTGTGTGTGCTGCTTTTGGCACTAGTTCAGGTCCTTATTTTCAAGACTGCCACTGAATTGGAGAAGGGATGAGATGTAGAGTTAAGTGTAATTATCACAGAATTTTCTGTTCTTAGAAAATTCCTTCGTTTTTCTTGATCAAGTGTTCCTGTAGGTACTACAATATTTTAGATTCCTAAGATCCCCAAAAGTTAATTATAATACTCTTGGGGATGTTCCATTGCCTTTGTTAGAAGGACAGGTTTTGGGTTCTGTATTCTGCCATTTCTGCTGCTATGGGTCATGAGGTTCTGCCATAACTAAATGTGCTCATAATGTGTGGGATAAACTATGGCAAAGTTCTGTAAAGTTTGTACTTTACTAAAATAATACGTCACACTGAATACTAGAATCATTGAGCTTTTTCAATAGCATTGATTTTGAAATTTAAGATCTTTCCATCCTGGTGTTCTCAATATTTGGTATTTTTATGTTTGTGAGTTTATAAATAGGTACCTTCAGTTGCCAGTGAATTCTTTTACTTGGCAAAAACATTTGACCACTTTTATTTTAATGCATGAGATTTACATGTGATATCTAATTCATTACCATAAAGAATTTTTTGACAGGAAAAATAATATTTTTGCTACATTGACATGACATTCAGTGTATTAGGGTAACTGTTGTGTGTTCAACATGATTTTGCATGAATCATCTCACAGAATGAATAGCTCGTGCTCTTGCAGTTTCTTTCTAACCTTTTAAAACATTTTTAAGCTTTAACAATACAGAAAATGTCTTATTTTCTTCCTTACTGTGGATTCTTTGATTGCCAGATGCACTGGTAGATTATTCTCATGTGGGATAAAAGTACTTAGATGTTAGCTTAGCAGTTAATGTGAATGGAGATTTTTTTGTTGTTGTTCTTTTCCTATTTTTGTCTCACTAGCTTTATCTCTTAAGAGCAACTTTTACTTGCATTTAAGAGAGATGGTTTTACTGTGTAGCCCATGCTGGCCTAGGGACTGATGGCCTCAATGTGATCCTTCTGCTTCAGCCTCCCCAATGGTAGGATTATACCTGTATGCCACCATACTCAGCTTTTTTATTTTCTTCGTTCAAATAAAATATATGGTCAGCAGGAAAAACATAGAAATTAGAGGAATTATTTAATTTTCTATAGACAGATAGCTACCCTAAGATTTGGTATTTCCTAGCCTCTGTAGATATGAATACATAATTAATGGGGGGATTATTTGTTGGGGAAACTTGAAATAGTCCCCCACGCTCCAGTTATTGTGATGAGCTACACCACTATATTAAATCTCTAGTTCCATTAGGTCATGACACCCAAAACAGATTCTGGTCCTATTTTATAACACATTTTGCTACTTTCAGATTTTAGAGTGTTCCCACTTTGAAAATTAGGGTTTTCCTTCATGGGATTTTCTCCTTTATTTAAGTACAGTGAAAGCTGTGGCCCCTGGCTACTAGGTTGAGTCTGGAACACATGAATTCTGTCCTGTCCTTCAGACCAGTCTTGGTTGCATGAATTTAACACGCCTCCTCCCTCTACCACCACACAATCTGTTCAATAATGCACTTAATTGAAAAAGTAATTTTTTTTTTTTTTTTTTTTGGCCAGTCCTGGGCCTTGGACTCAGGGCCTGAGCACTGTCCCTGGCTTCTTCCCGCTCAAGGCTAGCACTCTGCCACGTGAGCCACAGCGCCGCTTCTGGCCGTTTTTTCTGTATATGTGGTGCTGGGGAATCGAACCTAGGGCCTCGTGTATCCGAGGCAGGCACTCTTGCCACTAGGCTATATCCCCAGCCCGAAAAAGTAATTTTTTAAGTAATAAAAAAGAAATAGTGAAGAATGTCATAGTTATCTAGGTGACAAATAATGATGGCATGTAATGTGACACAGTGTATGGCATGGCAGTAGAAAGGGTGGGCAGCACCCTAGGGGAATTCCTAGTGGATTAGGTATGGTTAAGAATGGGACAAGATTTAAAATTAGATTTCTTAAATCTTATTAGCTGCAGTTATAGGCAAGAGCTACTGACATTTGTCATTTTTTTAAAAAAAATAAAACAATTTCTAAAGATAGCATATTTCTTTAATGCCTCATAGCCACTTGTGGTCAGGTACTAAGAGAAAACATCTAGTATGTCCATCACAGAAAGGTCTTTGGACAACATAGTTCTGAAGAAAAATTCATACCCCTCAGCAGTATGAGGCTTTCATTCCCTCCCCCGTTTCCCTCTCTCCCTCTCTGTCTGTCTGTCTATCTGTCTCTGCCTGCCTGCCTGCCTGCCTGCCGGCCTGTCTTATAGTGGTTCTGGGGCTCTACTGCTTGAGTCACAGCAGGACTTCCAGCTTTTTTTTTTTTTTTTTGGCCAGTCCTGGGCCTTGGACTCAGGGCCTGAGCACTGTCCCTGGCTTCTTCCCGCTCAAGGCTAGCACTCTGCCACTTGAGCCACAGCGCCGCTTCTGGCCGTTTTCTATATATGTGATGCTGGGGAATCGAACCTAGGGCCTCGTGTATCTGAGGCAGGCACTCTTGCCACTAGGCTATATCCCCAGCCCACTTCCAGCTTTTTGATGGTTAATTGGAGATAAGAGTCCTATCCCCAGATCTCAGCCTCCTAAGTACTAGGATTAGAGACATGGGATACTGGGACCTGGCCTAATTAATAGTCTTTTTTAGACAATTTTCAAAGTAATGTTAGTGCTTTTGCAGGTCTCAGAGATATCATTGAGGCATTTTTCCCCTTCACTTTGGATATCATTTTGATCAAGTGTCATCTATTTTAGTTTTCTGTTTATTATAATCATACATTCTGACACTGTTCTGTCTTTGGACACCAATCTTTAAAGATTATGTTCTGATTCATCTCTCCTAAGCTTCTGTGTATAAAAGTATCTTGTGTATTTCAGTTATTTTGAACTGAATGATGAAGTCATATATCTGAATTTGTGTGTTACAGCTAAAATGATGACAAAAGAAACTTTATAGTATTAGATGTTTATACTAAAAAAGAAAAATAGGACCTTATTAGCTCGATAGCTGAAGCTTCTACCTTAAGTAATTGTTTTTCAAAAAAGATGCCAGATGCCAGTGGCTCTTGCCTATAATCCTAGCTAGATAGGAACCTGAGATTTGAGGATTGCAGTTCAAAGCCATCTGGTTCAGACAAATCCATTTCTCCAGTTAACCAGCAAAAAGTTGCAACTGGAAGTTCAGATCAAATGGTAGATAGAGGAATCTGAGCAAGAGTATGAAACCCTGCGTTCTAGCACTAAAATAAAACAAAAAAAAATTAAGCTAGGTGTGGTGGTACATTCCTGTAATCTCAGCATGCAGAAGCCTAAGGCAAGAGGACCACAAGTTTGAGGCTCACCTGGGCTATATAGAGAAGCCATGTCTCTGGAGGAGGAAAAAATTTCAAGCTTCATTTCTCTCTTCTGATACAAAAGATCAATTTCATTTATAGTGTGATTTGAAATTGAGTCTTGTACTTCATTTACACATTCATCTTTGCCAGTAGCTGCTTAAGAACTGTTACAAATATATTATTCAACACTTCTGCAGACTTGCTCTGGGTGTCAGCTTTGTGATTTGGGGAGGTTTCTACCATGTTGTATCCTCGTATTTTAGCATCTGTTTCTCTTTGACTTTTGTTTATCTAAACCTGTGACTTATGTCTACTCATTGTATTACTGGTTTGTGTGTACTGGTTATTTAAAGCAAGAGTGCTTATAAAGTACATGGCAGTGATTCCCGAGTGCTTTATTTAGTGTCCATATCACTAGGACACTATTAGAATCTGCTCTTTCTGAGTCTGTGGCCAGCAACAGTTTTTCACTTCAACATCCACAATAAGGATTGAGAATGTGATTCTCTGCAGGTTGTGACATGTCTCAATTCCCAGCAGGACAATAAAGGGAAACACTGCATTTTGGCTTTAAGAGCCAGCTGTTTTCATTACTAATTTGATAAGGCTCTTTACTAGCAGTTGCAATCAGTTGTCTAGGCATGGAGAACTTCAGGCCACTTAGGAAGGTTGGGCTCTTCTACTTATTAATGTAATTGATGACTAAGGCACAGAAATTTTAGATGTGTTACTTAAATTCATAGTTGACATTGATGCTAAATAAGTAAGGCCATTTAGAGTTCTTGAAAATCAGAATCATTCAAAATGATTTTGAATACTGAAAAATACTTCCTTTCCCAAGAATAAAATTAAAGATGGAAGTAGATATTTTACTTTGAGATAGAAGAATAGTAAAACTGTGAGAGAGGGGGGGGGTAACCAGATCACCATATTACCCTCACCTTCCTCATCCAATAGCTGCCGCTGGCTCCGCATAGGCTCCCTGCGGCATGCCTGCCTTCCTCTGTGCTCCTGTTTCCTCCTCATTATATCCGGCAGTGCCAGCTGTTTGGACCTGTTCTGTCATTTTTTTTTTTTTCCATTTAACTGACCTGATGATGTCTACCTGTGCTCTCTTATACTTCCAAAAATCTATTCTACTATTACTGTGCCTGATCACCTCTTTCTCATCTTTTTAATGCAACTTCCACTTACAGCAGTGGCCTAAGAAAGATTCCTCAGAACCATAATAGTTATTATTGAGGACGAGGGGGGAAAAGGAGCAATAAAAACTACACCTCACTGTGAAGAACAAACATGGACTCACCTTCCTCCTTTTTGGGGGTGGGGTGGGGTAGGGTGGGGGTGGGAGCAGTCCTGGAGCTTGAACTCAAGGTCTCATGTTTGCTTTGTGTGTGCTCAGCTGGTGCTTTACCACTTGATTCATGCCTGTAGTCCAGCATTTTGCCCATCAGTTGGTGATGGAGTCTTACAGACTTCAGATTTTAGCTGAGTAGTATGGATTATAGGCATGAGCCACCAGTGCCTTTTTTTGGGCTGGGGGTAGTGAGGTGTTCCATTCCTGGGGCTTGAACTCAGGGCCTGGGTACTGTCTCTGAGCTTTTTTTTTTTTCAAGGCTAGCACTCTACCTCTTGAGTTAAAGAGTTACATGGATTTTCTTGCCCAGCTGGCTTCAAACCACAGCCCTCAGATTTCAGCCTTGTGAGTACCTAGGATTACAGGGATGAGCCACTAGTGCCCAGCCCAATACGGACCTTTTATGTTACAATAAAACAATTATGGAACAGTGATCCCCTTCTTATATGGCAGGACATAATCTAAATGCTACATATTTCCACCTCATTTAATTCTCTCATCCATCCTAAGAGGTGAGTGCTGGAAGTAATTCATTTTACAGGAGAAATTGCCCAGGGCAACACTGCCAGTATGAATCAGTGCCCAAATGGCCTAGCTAGCCAGCTCTGGATGGGGGCTGGTAGGTACCTCATAGAACCACACCACCTCCTATTAGAGCTGACATCAAATATCCCCCCCAACAGGCAAGCACATTGGCAAACATAAGACATATTGAAATGGCTGACAAGTAGCACTAGTCAAAAGGGTAAAGAATTTGGGTTGTGTGCACTTATGAGTTTGGAGAGGAGGAAATCTTGTTTCAAATATGTAACAACCATTGATTGGTTAAAAGAAATTTGGTGAAGTCCATTCAGAAGTATCTTTGTTATCTCTGTTGGACAAGGAGAACTGTATCTCGTCATCAGGTATACGTGAATACAAAGCAGGAAGTTGTAAAGGCCCAAGAAATGAGTTTTGAATGGATAACTGCTCAGTTGGCGGTGACTCCGTTGTTTGTGACTTAACCTTTGAGTACATCTCTCTATCATTTGTACTCTTATTCTATTGTCACCTAAAATGTCAGTAGCATGTGACAACTAGATCACTAGATCAGTCCCCCTATTGTACAAGCCAGTAAAAATGATCTCAAATCAGACACATGTTGTCACAGGCCTGCATGGTAAGGGACAGAGCTGAGTTTTGAACCCAGGTCTCTGTTGATACTAGTGAAGGTTGCCTTTTTCCTATTTTTTTTTTAAATAGCATAGAGTTCTACAGTCATTGAAAACACTGAAAATATTTTTGAGAATGTCTTATTTAATAAAGCAAGATTGCTGTGAACCACAAAGGGATAGGGGGGTTATATGAGTTACACTGATTTACAAAATGTCATTTCTCTTTTTCTTTGTGTAGTATGAGCCCCGAGGACCTGGTCGGCCCTTGTACCAAAGAAGAATCTCATCTAGCTCAGTGCAGCCTTGTTCTGAAGAAGCAAACACTCCCCAAGATGGCCTGGCTCAGAGTAAAGACCTACAGGACCAAGGCAACTCACCTTCTTTCAGCTTCTCATCCCCTGAGTCCTGGGTAAACACCACCTCATCTGCCTCCTACCAGAACATTCCATGCAATGGCTCCAACAGGACAGCTCAGCCCAGGGAGTTGATAGGTAAGATGAGTGGGTGAGTTGCCTAATCATTGAGGTTTTGACTCCTCAGCACCTGGATATTTGTATTACATTCTTCTGTCACCGTTTGCATATTCTTCCACCCCTTATTTGCACTAGGGATTGAGCCAGAGCCCTAGAGCATGCTAGGCAAGTGTCCTATCACTGAGCTACATTCTCAGCCCATTTTCTGGGAACAATATTTAGTTCTCAGAGCTCAGAGGAGTGCCTGAGCCATGCACATTCATTTAAGACCATGTCAAATTGGTATTTATGATGTGGAAGGGCAGCAGGCATATCACTGTTTGGAAACGGATCGTTTGACCTGTGACTGAGTAAAAGAAGTAATGGGACTTCACACATTTCTAATGAATCACCTTTCTTAGGAAAAGTATGTTTTCTGGTTGCCCTCATTCTGATTGCAGTGGGAGTCGGTTAGGTCAGCATCATTTTTCAAGGGTTTCTTAGTGAAGTGGGGACAGGATACTGTATAATAGTGTGGCTATGAGAGGAACCATTGAAGTCTCCCAGTGGAGGCAATAGAAGTCCCTGTGTTTATCCTGTTGTCATAAACTGAGAATTCCATGGTTGAGGAACAAGATGGGCATGGAAGGGCCAGGGGTGGGTGAGGATGGCGGGAACCTTGACTGCTGGGACAACATTTACAGGCTTCCTCTTGGGTCTGAAACATAAATGAACTTTGTCTTTCAGGTGTTCCCTCTTTTTACTGTACCAAATGTAAAGAGCTAATTATCCTCCAGGCATTCTCTACTATCCTCTGTGTAGGCTGTAGTGGATCTTTGTGAAAAAGGCTGAAATCTTCTTGTGGTGCATTTCCCCTGTAGCATTAGCCTTTGTATTTGAAATTAACTTTGTTCTTCTTTATAATTTGAATCCATTGTTTCTGCAGCTGACCCATTTTTTAGTATAGGCCATCCAAAAGCACATTTTTAGAACAATAGCACATAGTGGAGAAGAAAAAAAGCATTTGCTTTTATTTTCTGCAAGAGACAAAATTTTAATTTTAATTCATTTTAACCTTTAAGCATTCATCAATAACTACTCTCTTTAGGCTGCTGTAATTTACCTCGGATTGCTTTGTGGTTTTTAAAGTCTAATATGAATGTATTCATGTCACTATATTTGAATTTCCTGAGAAATATCTAAATTTTCTAATTATCAGTGATGCCAGATAATTTTGCTTAGCATAATTTTATCTTAAAAAAACATTTTTTTTCCTACTTAAGTTTTGGGATAATGTGTGGTTCAAGTTTAAAAACTTGACCTGGGCTAAGGCAGAAAGTTGTGGTTTCCTCTTTACAGATTTTGATTACTTTCCTCATTAGTAGAGAACCAGTTGCACTATTTTTTTAGTTGCAAGTAACACTTGAACATTAAACAGGTAATTCAGATCACTAATGCTCTGAAGCACAATTTCTTGTTCATCAACTTTTAAAAAGAGAAACACAGTAGTGGTACATCAGATGGAAAATAATCACCACACGAGAGACTTGTTTCAGATGTTTTGGGATTTATTTTTTGAGCATGAAGAAAGCTGTTCATATTATAATGGCTTAAGATTTTAAAAAGAGATCGGTGACATAGTCGATGTCATAGAAAGATCTTTTTTTTTTTTTTTTTTGCCAGTCGTGGGGCTTGGACTCAGGGCCTGAGCACTGTCCCTGGCTTCTTCCTGCTCAAGGCTAGCACTCTGCAACTTGACCCACAGCGCCACTTCTGGCCGTTTTCTGTACATGTGGTGCTGGGGAATCAAACCCAGGGCTTCATGTATGGGAGGCAAGCACTCTTGCCACTAGGCCGTATCCCCAGCCCTCATAGAAAGATCTTAAACACTTAACATTTTGACTAATTATGAATTTCCATAGTTTTAAATAGTACCGTAATATTTCATACTGAATAATTGAAATAACAAGGCCAAAAAGTAGAATATTTTCATTCTGAACAACTGTGTTTCTGATGTTTTTTGAAATTGGTCATATTGAGGGTGAAGTCGTTTTCAATAAATAATACCAGTATGATTTAGAAAAAGTGGTCCAGTGGTGTTTGGGCTTAACAAAGAAATATTAGGGTTTCTTCCTGATGTGCTTTGTTTTGACTCTTTCTATGTTGTCGAAGCTGGCTCAGAATTCCTGGGCTCAAGCCATCTTCTACTTCCGCTGCTGGGACTACAGATTTCCTCCTTCCCTCTCTCTCTCCCCAAGCCCTGCATGTGCTAGGCATCCATACCCATTTCTTGCTGTTTCTGTTTTTAAATTTAGCTTCAAAGATAACTATTTTTTCTATATTCTTAAAGATAAAAAACCAGAATTATCTAGTTTCCCTCTGTTTTGTGATTGTCTTAAGCTACATTTGGTTGTAAGAAACGCAATCCAGCTCAACTTGTGTTGGCCATCAGATGTAGAGATGTAGGAAGTTCAGGCAGACTCATGCGAAGAAGCGAGTGATTTCTGGGGGATGTGCATAGTCCATGTAAAGTGCACAACACACGGTATCTGCCCATATAATCCCATCATGAACATGACCTCGTCACTCCAGGCCTGGGGGGGGCGGGGGCTCTGTACCTGCTCTTGGTGGGTCAGTCTCACAGTGTGGGTTTAGGTAGCTTTGGGTTGTCATTGTACCATGCACATATCAATCAGTCATTCTGCCTCCTCTTTCCGTTCCTCCCATCCCCAAACACACAGTTCTAGGAAAAATGCTTATATCTAAAAAATGCTGTCTAGGAATTTAAAGACATTGAAAGTCAAGCAGAAGATAAGAAATGACAAGGTTTATGGCTGGTTTTTATGGCCCCTCCCATTTTATTCCATGTTTATTCACTATATTACAATGACTAGGTGTTGAGAAGATGGAAGAGTTCGAGACCAGCCTTGGTACAAAATGAGGCCCCATCTCAAAAAAAAAAAAGAAAAGAAAAAGAAAAAATATTGCAAGAAAGGGTGGAACTTTTAACAAAGGAAATCCAAGGCTCCCTCCCTCCCTCTCTCCCTCCCTCCTTCCCTCCTCTCCCTCCTCTCCCTCCCTCCTTCCCTCCCCTCCCCTCCCTCCCTGCCTGCCTCCCTCCTCCCTTTCTCTTTCTTTTTCCCCTCTCTTCTTTTTTTCTTTCTCTTTCTCTCCCTCCCCTCCCTCCCTCCCCCCTCCCTCCCCCTCCCTCCCCCCCTCCCTCCCTCTTTGTCTCTGTCAGCATCTGTGTCTCTCTGTTTCTCTGTTCCTGAGACTTGAACTCAGGGCCTGGGTGCTATCCCTGCACTACTTTTTGCTCAAGGCTAGTACTCTATCCCCTAGCCATGGTGTCACTTTGGATTTCTGAGTAATATATTAGAGATGAGAGTCTCACAGACTTTCCTTTCCGGCCTGGCTTCAAACTGCTATCCTCAGGTTTCAGCCTCCTGTGTACCTAGGATTACAGGCCTGAACCACCAGTGCCTGAGTAGACCTCATTTTTGCTGAAGAAAGTAACACATTTCTGTTAGAGTCTGTACATAAATATCAAAGTGCATGGTTGTACAAATTGGTCTTTTATCTCACAACAGGCCTTCACATTTGACCTTTAGCTGTTTGTGTATCTGTAGTGTAGAGGGGTTTGGTTAGATGCGTAGTGATTTCAGTGTTCTGCCTGTTCTTGTAACTTCACTGTCCCCGGGTTTCTGGAGATAGGCTTGTGGCCACCAAGCCAAGGAAATGCCTGAGTACCACTGGACTGACTTCCCTCAAACCCTGTTTACTATTCTCTGCTCCCAGCCCCACCCAAGAATGTCAAAGCCTCTGAAGATGAGATCAAGTCTGAGAATGCAGAGGTGTCGGGCGCCTTCAACTACAGCATGCTCCAGCATCTCGGCCAGTTCCCACCGCTCATGCCCAACAAGCAGATCGCGGAGTCGGCCAGCAGCAGCAGCAGCCAGCAGAGCTCCACTGCAGCCAGCAAGCCCGCCATGTCCTATGCCAGCGCACTGCGGGCCCCGCCCAAGCCCAGGCCCCCTCCCGAGCAGGCCAAGAAGAGCAGTGACCCCCTGTCTCTGTTCCAGGAACTCAGCCTGGGCAGCTCCTCAGGCAGCAATGGCTTTTACTCCTATTTTAAATAATCACCTTTTTTCCTCAAGGGAGAATGTTTTAATTTCTGTTTGTATTAGTAGAATTAAGGTAGTTGGACTTCCATCTATAGATGCACAATACTCTTTGTTTTAATATTAAATATGTTCTCACTTAATTGCTTTGCTGCTAGACTTGCAACTAATTTTTTAAAAATATATTTCGTTATTTTGCATTTTTGATGTGAGTCAGAATTTTGACAGCTTTTATGTAGAATAAAAATATTTTTAAATTTGTGTATTGTTACATATGTTTGCATCAAGCTAGCAGCTAAGAGGTTAATTGTGCAACTATAAAAAAAAGAAAAAAAGTTTGTCTAAAATGTATTTAAAAAGAAAAAAAAATTGTAAGTAGCATTTACATTTATTCAATAATATTACCATATGCTGGATTTCTGTACCAGAAATGGCCAGTTGATGTACAAATGTATGTTATTTTTGCTTAAATTCATTTAAATTTTTTTTAATAAAGGAAGGGGCAGCATCTTCTAAATACTTTTAAGTTTTATCAGATTTCTTTTTCTTTTTTGTGACAGGATGCTGCTGTCCAAGACTTTCAGAGTTTTGGATGACGTGTGCTGTGCTGGTATAACCTCCATCCACCGTAGGATAGAGTTCAGGCATCTTTGCCGGTGTTTCTGTGTGAAAGAGCCGGCATACTTAGGTTTTATTTTTTGTTTTTGTTTTGTTTTGTTTTGTTTTGGTTGGACAAGCTACCCTTTGAGCTTGTTTTTAATGTTAATTTGATAATGTGTGTGTTTTTTTTAAACAAATCATGAAGCTGAAAAATTTTTAGGATTGTTGGTGCTTAGTAGACTTGATAACTATTTTAAAAATGCGTGAATTTAGTAAAATCCTTTTTTCTTCACTATGCATGTATAACTGTTTGTAAGCTGGCTTCCCCCTTCTCCAGTGGTATACAGAATTGTGCCGCTTTGAGGTTTGGTTATTTTTCCCTTCAGTAAAAATTTTGGTACCTTATTTGATGTTTACATTAAAATGTGACATTATCTATGGCAAGTCAACTATTTTGCTAGTTGTTTTGTTTGAGGAACATCACTAAAGAAAAGTATGATGTCAAAAATCCATCAAAATTTATCAGAATCTGGGTGAGAAAACTACCTTTGGTTTTCCTGCCTTTCATTTCTTCTAAAATACCCCTTTTGAACTTGTACAAAAATATGAAATTTAAATAACTATCTTAAATATTCTACAGTTTGACAATTGTTTTGAATGAACTTTGGTAAAATCCAAAGGAAAATGTTTACCCTTTCAGAACTTGTGGTCTTCATAGCACATTTGGAACAAATGCATGTCCTTATCATTTCCTCATCTTCAGCTATGTCTCTAGAGTACCATAAGTCACTTCCTTTTAAAAAAAAAAATAAACCGAGGTCACATGACCTTTCCAGTGAGCCCAGTCTTCCTAAGGATCCAGGCAGACAAAGTTTGGGGAAGACTACTTTTGACAGGCCATCTTGTATTCTCAGTAGGTTTAAAGCCGGGTTGAAAGGGCCATCTTTTATCTAACGTTGCTTCTCTGCCTGGGTTACTTTTGTGTTGGCCAGGCTCTGCCTCCTGTCCGCCTCAGACAATTTGGGGTAAGAGTCCCTTTGGTTAAAGGCCAGCAAGTCCAGAACAGATGAAGCATGCTTCTCTCATCTGTTCTACCTTTCTGCTCAGGGTGCAGTTCATTTGCACACGGCTTCCTATTTATTATAAGCCTGTTGAGGCTCTGGACGTGTTAATGGTTAGAATAAATCACAGTGGGGGAAAGCCAAGCCAGGAAGCGGCAGCACCAGGCTTTCTTGGGATGATGTCAGAATGCCACATTTAACTGTATGTCAAATTTTGCTCAGCATACTTTCATAAGAAGAAGGAAAAAAAATTGCCATATGGCTGTGTCTGTCCAACTCTATGCCAAAATTCCAGACATAGCCCAAATGGAAAATAGGTCTCCCCATTATGAGGATATCTATGAAAAATAATTTTCTTCTCAGGGGGATGATTGCCCCACAGCCAAGACTGCAGGACCACACTACAGCAGCTAGAAGAGCATACCAAGGCATTTTCCAGTATGAAGACAGGGCTTTTGGGTCACCTCCCGAGCTTATCGCCCAATTTTGTTTTCCATACTTGAACCTTTAACACGCATCAGTTTTTAAGTTATTTATATTTATATTTTGTTAAAGAAGTGACATGGACACCCTAGCACCTGACATAAATACATGGGCGATGGGAGCCTTGGGTAAGGAGACTTAAGTTGCTCTGATATATTCTGTAAGCAGTTATTTCTCAAAAGTGAATGTCTGCCCCTTGTTTCTCATTTCTATGGCTAGTCATGGATTTGGATGTTATTTATGTCTTTTCATATTCTGCATTGGATGCTTATTTTGATCTTTGACAAGCTCCCTCTTTTTCAGCATTACATAATGCCATTTTCTCATCCCTGCTCTGCAGAATCTGTTATTTATCTAGTAGTAGTTTTGAGCCCATCTCATGGAAGAATCATTCCAAGTCTCCATTGAGGTGAGGCGTGGTTTCTGAGTGCCCTGGAAACTCTGCTTTGCTGTTACTAGGTGCTATTAGCAAGTGACCACAAGCCAGTCAGAGAAAAGTAGCATATTTTCTAATTTCATGCACTAGGCATAGCCTTGGAGCTCAGAGCCAGCATGCACATGTAGATGTATATTTGAAGAAAATGATGGTAGCTCTGAAATAATACCGATTATTACCAACTTCCTTTTCCTCCAGAGCAGATTGCTTCTAAGTGAGGTTAATTGTCCCTATGATTTCTTCCTACTTCTTTCTTCATTGTTTCTCCATGAAGTTTTCTTCTTCTTGCCAATACTACTTTTTATCCATTTCATTTTTGAATTTCAGTGCAACTTGAGATTTTGTTTTTCTTTTTCTCTTAAAGAAATTCCTTTGGGTGTTAGTGTGTAGGAATTCATGCTAAGTTGGATTTTCTTTTATTTTTCTTATCCTGATCTAAAAATGCATTTTTGTTAAGACTTGAAGGACTTCATTCACTTTAACATGGGTATTTGGGGTGTGTTTTTGAGTTTGGATTGCCATTTTGACAGATAGTTTACCAAATTGTGAACACAACATTGTTTTTGGTTGAACATTTAAACTAACATGACCTTCATTTTCATTTCTTCGTGTAGATCATGTAGTATGTGTAAGATACCAAACTGCTTTTTTTTTTTTTTTTCTTTCACCAGAGATTCTAGAATAACTTCAGGTTTGGTAAACATCAACTGGTCTTTTCAGTTTGAAGAATTGCAGAATAAGTAAAATAAGCAGAATTCTCTGTGAGTAAGCATTACACAATTAAAGATAGCAATCTTTAAGACCTATTTATGAAAATAGTTTCCTTGTTTCTGAAGCCATTGAAGTTGCTGAGAAAGCTAACTGAATTTTCTAACATTGAAATAATATATAGTACTGTGTTGCTCTAGGAGAGCTGATTTTATATATTTAATATTTTTCATCTCAAGAGCAAAGCTATAAATGTAGCTACCTTGGCTAAGAGACAGGGTATGAAAAATAATTTCAATATAAAGTTGAGTATTTCTCAGATATTATTTAGAAAATTCTGTTTCCTGAAATAGTTATTTTTAAGAGACACTCATGACTGCATTGTTTCATAGTGGAATTGATTTTCAAAAAGGAAATCCCATTTTAAAAAAATACATAAACATTCAAGGTTAAAAATTTCAGTGTATTATATTGAAAGATACAAATGGTGGCTTTAAAATATTATTTAAGCTAGCATCCTAGTTTTTCCTTTCTAGGTTGTCAGAGGAAGCAGCTTGTCCTTTCGATTATCCATGGGTGATTTCTTCTGACTATCCCCCTTAATGTTAAAAAAAGAAAAAAAGAAAGAAAATCTGCCTGAATGTTGAGGTAGATCTTCATGGATCTGATTTGTCTCTCCCTGTTTGTCATCTGATCCATATTCACCTAGAAGTGAGCAAGAGTGGATACTGTTCTAACTATGATATCTTGTTCAAAACATCCGTTAGTGGTGGCACCACTGCACATTATAAAGGAATTGTCTTGAAAGAATAAGAAGCATGTTCGTTTTTCAAGGCTTCTCACATTTCCATCTACTTGAGATTGGGCATTTCTTTGCTAAGACTTTTTTTGTAAAGCTGCTAAGTTCACACTTAACCATGTTCAAACCTGTTTAATTAGCAATCTCAAGGCCCTTGTTAAAAGGAGTGAATCTCAGTAATGTTTAGCATTCTTGTAAAACAGATTCAGAAAGTAGCATGATGTTATTACTTTAAGCTAGAATATCAGGTGAAACATTAAAATTCTTTTAATGTAGCATTTAGGAATTTTGAACCTACTTTGGAGTGAACTTTCAGAAACAGTTGTCAGAGTTCCTAGATGTTGTGGAAGGGAGGTACCTGATCTAGATGTAGAAATCTGGAGAATCTCGATGTAGAAATGTGAACTGTGCTTAGGTCCCAGACCCAGTGATGCAGTGGGAGTCTGAAACTGGAGAGCTAAGAAAGCCCAGAGATGTTCATATACTTAGAGTGTCAGCAACCAGAGTATTAGACCAGACTTTATTTGCAATTTGTTCAACAGAGAGATTTTATTTTGATACAAATATTAAGTATAAAGCATAGTAAGTTTTATATAATTCTGAGTTCATTAAACAATCTTAACAAAATTTTCATTATGTTCTTGGGGAGTCTTTTTAACTATTTCTACCTCAGAGATGAGGTCTCTTCTGTATTTTATTTTGCATACTAGCATGTGATTGCCTGCCTTAGAATGTGTATAGGAGAAGAAATGAATATTATTACCTTTTAAGCAATTGTTGATTTCTATGGAATAATTGTTTTCATCTAACACTTTGTAAAAAATGTTGACAAGGAAAGGAAAAGGGTGGCCATTCTCATAGTTTTCAACACAGAGTAGCATCTGATTTACAAATCTATCCTGTTAGAAGATGGTTAGAATTGTGAGAGGGATGAAGAAATAACAGAATACTTCTCAAACTTGAGCCAGCTTGGACTTAGCTGGCTGTACAGACCTTGCTGGACCCATCCCCAGAGTTCCTAGTTCTTGGCTAGAGACTCTACTGCCTGGGACCCCTTGGTCCAGGAGGTACACTTGGAGGATCATTGGTCGAGAGAAAGTTGAAGGTCTTTCCCATGATGCATTATTTACCTGGTGTAAACAACTGATCTGTTGGATCATTTTTAATCATTCGGATACCATGAGTGGCACATTCGTGGAGAATGCGCTTTTACACTTTGGCTTGGCCCCCCCCGCCTTTTCCTCTAGTGGGGTCTGTGCTGTTCTTCCTCGGTGGAGAGAAGCCCTTCCAGTTCTAGGGTGCGTGTATTAGGTTTTGTGTGCACAGCTGCCCGGCTTTGGTGTGTGGCTGTGTGTTCGTTGCTACATAGCTAACCTTGGATCCCTGTGTATAGAGGTAAGAATTGTGGAAAGAAGCCATCCGAATGTCACGAGAATGCACTGTGCATTTGTCGAGGCACTTTTACACGAGTCCCTGTCCTAATATGACAGTGACATGGAGCTTCAAAAAGTCTATAATCCCCAAATAATAATGTATTCTGTCAATTTTAAATGGGGGTAGGGTTTTTTGTTTTGTGTGGGTTTTTTTTTTTTTGTGGGAGGGATAAGGGCAAAGGGCTTGCTTTTCGAATTATGTGTTTCTCAGGTTAACAGAAGTTATTTTGATTTTCTGCCATGCCTGCAGGTGTCAGGGACAGCCTGAGGTGTTGGCGGTGGCAGGAAGTAGTTGTGATGATTATGTTTGGGAAACAGTCTAGGGGGAATCTGCCACCTACACAGCATGACATGTATGCACAAGTTGCTTTGGAGCACGGAATTGTCTCCAACATACTAAATCTGATAATGTCTTTGGGTATTTTACATTTGTGTATTGTTATTTCAAATATTCACCCTGGACTGCATGTTGGGGGGGGATTGGGCTCAGATTCTGGTTTTTTCGTTTGAATTTACTGAGATACTAGCAATGGAACGGTTTTAAGTGTAATGTAGAAAGAGTTAGGCATAGAAGTAAACACAGGCCATTGTATGGTGCATGGCTTTGGAATCCTCAAAACCCGGTCCTCCTGCTCTAGGCTTGATTCCCTTTGGTGAGGGCTGTGTGTGTGCTGCACAGGTTCCTTTCTGCAGTCCACACATAGGGGGAGCTTTGGTTTAGTTACACTTTGTCCTGCGTGATACTTGCATGCAAAGACCTCTTTCTCACTCTGGGCAGGTCAGGGGGCTCTTCTGTGCAGATTAAAGTTCCAGAGCAGCAGTGACACCGGAGAATGTTCTCAGCACCCCTCTCTTTACAGAGGAAGGGGCCCAGATGTTCACATGTCTCCTAGAAATCCATGACGTGTACATCACGTACTGTATCTGATTTCTGTGCCAGTCATCTGACCTGGTCCTTTTAAACTCATGAAGGTACTGGTTATAGGTAGTTTGTTGTATCCTAGCTAAATACGGTGATTAAAACACATCTCTAAATCACAAAGATAATGGCTTTGCATTATTATTAAAGGATCCTGTTATTCATGACACAGGATTTTTTTTTAGTGCTTCAAAACTATAATTCTTAACTAAATGTGATCAGCTAACTTTTTTCAGCATCAGTTACTTAGCAAATTCATACTGGGTCTTATTTTGGAAAGCCTGTTTTGGAGAGGCTGTATGAAACTAAGCTGTAAGTTCCTATCTCTTCTAGATACCAGCTGTACAGCCACCTAATTAAGCATAACTTATGGCAAAATGATAGCAATTATTATATTTTCTTTGCAGTAAATGATTACCTCATCAGAGAGGCTCTAATACCTAAAGAGTTTATTCTTAAAAGTAAAAATGACTGTACCATAGAATAACCCCAAAGCCACTCTCTAGAGTTTTTGTTTTTCTTCTTTCTTTGTCTTCATCTTTTCTAACTTACATTTTGGTATTATTACTTTAGCTATTTTGGTTCAAGTTTCCAACTTGGGGGTCTACAGTTCCTACGGTGTGATCCTTGTCTCAGTGAAGTTCTTTTGTTTTCAAAGTTTTCATGGTAACACAAAATGTATTTTACTGCTACAACTAAAATGTATTTATAATAAAATGCCTTTTTAATAATTTGGAGATTGGTTTATTGTGTACTATAATTTTTTATTTCCTTTTACTTCCAAGTTAAAAGGGCTTAGAGAAGTTAAACACCCATGTCAGATGGTTGACTTTACTTATATATCCCCATTTCAAATTGTAATTCAGCAGGGATCTGATTTTATTTTTTAAGTGTCATGAATTACCTGTAACAACTCAGTTGGCATTTCTGGGTATGAATAGGCTAGAATTTGAGGGTGTAAACTAGTTTACAGCAGTACTTTATGTAGGAACAATAGATGTGTGAGCAATACAGCTGGCAAAACAATTTTTGCTGACCATGCAGAAAATTCACTTGAGTCAGGGCGGTGTTTTTGTTGGAATGGGGGTGGGGATAATGTTTGCATCTGCTGTGGTGTGATTTTAAGAAGCATTTGCAGATCACTGAATGTTCACGTGTCCAGTTTTATCCTTAATGTCCTATTAATATGGCACCATAAATTTAGCTTAAATATATGTTAAGGTTGACAGTTATAAATAAGGTAGTCAGCCTTCAACCTATAATTCATTGTAGTGAATCTTTTTATTTAAGACAGGCATTTTGCTTTCTTTGAGTTGATTTGATAGGATTAGAAACAAATTTCTGGATTTTAGAAGAACGGTGTTGTTGTTGTTTGTTTTGTTTTTCACTGTAGAAATGAAGTGGAGTTGGGACCTCTGCTTTCTGCTGATGTGAGATATCCCCAAAGGCTACAAGGGCAGTGGGGAAATGCAAGTCGATGTTCATTTCTGCCATTTTGGTGCTCTTTGGAGTATTTTCCTCAGCATGATATTGGTGTGAAAGTTAATATTGTTAAGAGCTAATCTCTGGCTGGGCACTTTTGCTTGTTATCAACAACTGTAATCCTAGCTATAACCCTAAGCCACTTAAGATGCTGAGATCTGAAAATCCCAGTTTGAAGCCAGCTCAGAGAGTAAAGTTTGTGAGACACTTATCTCCAATTAACCAGCAGAAAGCCAAAAGGGGAGTTGTGACTCAGTGGTAAAAGAAGGCCAGCCTTGAGTGAAAAAGCAAAGGGACAATGCTCAGGCCCTTAGTTCAAGCCCTGGTATTGGCAGCAGCACACCCCCACCCCCACCCCCCACCCACGAGAAAAACCAAAACAAAAAACTAATTGATACTTTCACCAAAACTACAGAGTGATAAATTCTACAGGCCACAAAGCACAGCAGGCAGAAAGCTGGGTTGGCAGGTTAGGGGTGGGCATGGACTGTGGCTTACACCATTTTTGGCGAATCAACGTGCAGGTGCCTCTGCTTGGTTTTAAGCAGCCAAGGAGCCCTGAGTCTGAAATGGACTGCACTGCTTTGAGTTGCAAGGTTTGTTCCCTCCTGGAAATCTTCCTCTTCATGATCGGAAGACCTGGCTTTGGATTGCCTTGCCTCTTCTGGTGGGCCTTCCACTTGCAGCTAGTCCTCTTTTTGGAGCTGATCTGCCTGCCTGCCGCTCTGGAGAGCCATTTTCTGTAAGGTGCTGCTTCACCACACTGTACATTTCTTAGCAGGACAGTCAAGGCATCCCAAGCTTATCCTCAGCCCCTGCACACACCAGACTGCATGAGTACATTCACTACTGCCTGAACCAGCCCTGCCTTTGTTGACTCCCACCTCCAATTTGGAAAATGCTCTCTGGCCTCATTCTCCCAATGTCCAGGTTTTCTTTCAGGGAGTTCTGTTTAGTAACCAAGACTAGGTAAATTCCACCTCATTATACCCTCCAGTTGGACTGAACCCTCTGTGCCTGTGCTTAGGCTCTGCTATGGTCTTCTGTAATAAATACACTTAAAAAGTTGGTGGTTTTCTGGGTGGCAAAAATCGTGTCCTCAGATCAGCCCCACGTCTCTTACAGAGCAGTCTTTCCAGGGACATTTACTGAACTGGATCTCAAAGTATCAGAAGAGCACAAAAGACACCCTCCTCTCCATGGGCACCCTTTGCTGGCACAGTGTGGCAGATGACGGCTTGGCAGGAGAAAAGTCCTGTGGTAAAGGAGGAGTTGGCTGTTTTGACAAAGCAGTAGCATTCCCAAGTATTTTGCCCTTTTACTTGGTGTCAGTACTAGAGCCTCCCCTTGATGGCTTGGTCTATCAAATTCTGATGGCTACTTAGCATTGCTTGGTCTGTAGACATATATCTTCCATGCCGAGTTCTGGAAATGTCACTAATTTCTCCTTTGTTTAAAGCTCTGGCTGTCAAATACTCAGAGGGAGGTGTTTAAATCAGATAGAAGCTGCAGTTTGCAAGATCTATGGTCTTAAGCCATTCTTAGCTCATGAAAACACAAGCTTTGCAAGTTGATTTAAACCCTTGTTTCAGGAGTCTGCACTGCTCATCCCTGAGAACAAAGTGTGGAATTGGTTGGTTGTGATAGGTTGATTCAGAGGAGCCAGCAATGGATTCTGGGAAGTGGGCATGGCCAGCTGGAAAAGAGAAGGTGATTTGGATGGAGTTTCTCCCTAATTGAGAATGAAAACACCAGTTATAAGCTGTGAATGGCAAGTATTGGAGACCTTGTGAAGTCCTCAGAAGTTTTCTTTATGTGCAAAAGATTCAAGAACCTAAAGAAAAGGCAAGCGCTCTTGCCACTAGGCCATATTCCCAGCCCAAGGAACCTAAAGAAAAGGACCTGAAATCCCAAGAGTAGATGGCCTTGACTTTGACCCACCTGCTGCTTTGCAAAGCTAACCAGAAGGGGGTGTTGTGCTGAGGCCTTTACTAAGGAAGTCTTATAGATTCAATCTCTTTAACTTTGAAATCAGGATTCTAGATAAAATTCAAACAGATGATTGGAAGGCGAATAAGCCAATAGGCTTAAAATATCCATTTCTTGATAATGTAGCTTGAAAATTCCACTTCTCAGGGTGCTACAGTGTGGACTAGGTCCTCCAGAGACTTGTGTATTAAAGACATGGTCCTCGATTTTTGGACCGATAGGCAATCAGGAGGTGTTGGATCCTTTAAGAGATGGAGCCTAGAAGGAGACCTTGAAGGGGATTATGGGACTTCCTGCTTCCTTTCTCACACCCTGTGGAATAAATGACCTCACCACAAGCCTAGAGCAACAGGGACAGTCATTTATGGACTAAAACCTTCAAAACTGTGAACCAGATGAAACAACTCTTTATGGTGATTTATCTCAGGTATTTGTTTTTTTGTTTGTTTGTTTTTTTGCCAGTCCTGGGGCTTGGACTCAGGGCCTGAGCACTTTCCCTGGCTTCTTTTCGCTCAAGGCTAGCACTCTGCCACTTGAGCCACAGCGCCCCTTCTGGCCGTTTTCTGTATATGTGGTGCTGGGGAATGGAACCCAGGGCCTCATGTATACGAGGCAAGCACTCTTGCCACTAGGCCATATCCCCAGCCCTATCTCAGGTATTTGTTACAGTAATGGAAAACTGACTAGCACAGGGGGACCCTAGATAGGGTCTGATACTACATTTCCTGCTAGGCTACTTCATCTCATAGGGTAGGAGATTAATTCTTCTGAAAACATTTGTGGTCTACTGTCATTAAAGATGGTTTTGTACCTTCCAGCTAAATGCTTCAGGAAATCCCTCTGTACTTAAGGCTGTTGGCTGACACACTCTAGCTTGGGCTCTGCTGTAGCTGGGCTGCTGGCTCAGGCTCAGTGTGACTCAAGCCACATGTAGGGAGAAGCCATTTAGGCTGTGGACACTTGAGGCCAGGGAACTGGGCCCTCAATGAGCTTCATGCGGCTTCTCTGCTTCCAGAGGTCTTGCTGTGCTCTCACTGGAGCAGCTTTGCATGGCTCTCTTCAAGTCCATTCTCCCTCCTCCACAGTCTCCTAGCTCCAGGATAGCCTAGAGAGCCTGTGGGCTGCACATGATGCGGAGAATCTGGCAAAAGCACGAGACCAGGGAAAGTTCTAGCTGTAGGATGCTTCCGAAGGAATAGCAGGCTTTACCCTCTAGGTGCTTATGATCACGTAAGATCAGTAAGGCATTCAGGCCCGTTGAGCTGCGCCAGGGGTGCAAGGGTAAGCACTGCGAGTCTCCGCACAGTGTCAAACGCACAAGAAGGAGAGGAGGAGGAATTTTGCACAGATGGGCTAGAGCACATGGCTTGTGTCTGATTTAGCTTCTGATGAATACATGGGGCTTGTTTGGAAGAGGGGCAGTCCACGTGGCACTGTGTGCTTTCAAGATCCTTAGAGCACTCAGACTCCAAAAGTCATCTGCCCTCGAACTCATAACTTCTTGAAGGTTCTGGTTATATCTCGGTTTTGCACAATGCCTTGCCTAGTGCCCAATAATGATAACACGTTGGAAGAATGATGGTCCCCCTAAATGTCTCCATCCTAGTCCCCTGAACCTGCTGTCTAAGGAACTCTGGAGGCGGATAAACGGAAGGACCTTCTCAGGAAGGCCAGTGGAATCAGAGTCCCCATAAGAGGTAGGCACAAGCATCAGCCAGAGAAAGTTGTGATGTCAGAAACAGAGAATGGGAGGGATGCAGCCACAATCCAAGAGAATCAGGCGTCCCCTGAAAACTGGAAAAAGGAAAGACAGTTTCTTGCTAGAGCTTCTAGAAAGAGGATCCTTGCTGACAGCTTGGCTTTAGCCTCATTTCAGCCTTCTGACCTCTATAAGAGAATAGGCTTGTCTTACTTTAAGCCATTAACTTTGTATTATTGTCAAAGCATCCATTGGAGGTGGATAAATCTGGCACAGATTAGCTCTAATGGAGCACCCTGTGTCAGGAGGAGGTGAACTGGGGTGCGTGGGAAACGGTTCTCTGGGTGACCAGTTCTGTGACACAGATGGCAAAGAGAGAGAAAGAGGAGGGAGAGAGAAAGCACCAGGCCATGGGCAGTGGCAGGGGGAAGAGGAGATTAAGTGACAGTCATTTCAGAAAGGCACTCAAGGCCTGGTTTAGGTGGCAAGAGAGCAGTCAAAGGAATTACAGCTGTTTCCAGCTGTGCCCATATCTGTCATGTCCTCAGAATGAGAGGACAACATGGCGGAGCAGACCTGGATAAGAGAATCGCAGGCCTGCACAGGCACCTGTATGACCCGGAAGCTGCAGCCTGCAGAGCTGCACACGGGGGCCGACAGCTGCCCCGAGACAGGCAGAATCCTGTCCATAGAGAAATGGGAGCCCTGGCATTGCTTCAAACTGTAGTCTGAGATTTTAACCTTGATAACACCAAAGTTAGGCAGAGGGCAGAAGTCCAAGCAGGGGAAGTTCGGACGTGCTTTGTGTAAAGCTTCAGGAAGGTTAGTGAGATACTCTGGAATGGGCTTCTAATTCCTGGCTCTGCCATTTCCTAGCTGTCTGGCCCTGGCTTAGACACATGTCCTTGCCAAGTCTCAGTCTCTCCCTCCGTAAAGTGAGGAGGACTGTCAGAAGGTAGAAGACAGAGAACAAATGATGACTCCAGCCCACGTCCTGTGGCATGGAAAACCGGATCGGTGGTTTCATTGAAATCCTCTGCTGATAGGCTATCCATCTTGTTTGTTTTTTCCAGTAGCAGGGTTTGAACTCAAGGCCTCATGCTCTCGTTCATCTTTCTATCCCTCTTGAGCCATGCCTCTATCTCTGTCTTTTGCTAGTTGGAGATGGAGTCTCAAAGACTCCCAGGGCTGACCTTGAACTTCAGTCCTCCCAATCTCAGCCTCCCGATTACAGGCCTGAGCCAGTGTCCCTGACCCCATTCCTTCTGTTTCTACTCATAAACCCATAGTATTTTCCGGAGCAATTTATTTATCCTCTTCTTCATCCCTTTCCTCTTCTCTTTCTTCCTCTTTCAGACACCTTCTGTGTCTCTGCCCCAGGAACTGTCAGTCCTAATAGGACGCGGACCTCAAAGGGAAGGCCTGAGCACTGGGCCATGAGGTACCAAAGGCCTTTGCCTGAATCCAGACCCAGTGGGGACTGGGGCTGGGGAGCCAAGCTGGACCCTCACACGTTCCACATGCATCACTTGCGGTCCTGAGCTATCTTATGCTATTTGCAGGCAGTCAGGAGGACTGGGCTTTTCTCTCCTCCTGACGTGGCACAGGCAATGTCATTCCTATGGGAACTGCAGAAGTGTACCCAGAGCTCCTGGGCCCCAGACATCTCGACTGAGGAGCTGAACACAAACTCTCCCTCTGTCTATGCTTGGCCTCCCCTGTAGAGCTGCCTCTGGCCTCCCTCTGTCTTGCTGCCTCATGGGCTTGGCTCTTCCAGTTCTTTCCTCATTTCCCTTCCTGCTAGATAGACAAGGGGTCCCTTTGTCACCTCGCTGGCTCTTGGCCATTTCTATGAGCCTCCTGGGAGCCTGTGTTTGGATGGCTTAGTATCCCATGCTATTTGCATGGCTCAGGGTGGTGTTGGGCCAGCAGTGCCCAACTGGGAAATGTGTTTGAGCTTCTCTGTCTCTTCCCTAAGGTCTTTCAGGTTATGGCTTTGTAGCCACCTTCCCTGTCCTCCATTTCTTTAAGTGGTGACCAGGATTGCTTATTAAGGACAGACAGTTAAATCTAAACCAAAATGGAGGCCAAGTGCTGGTGACTCAAGCTTGTTATCCTAGCTACTCAGGAGGCTGAGATCTGAGGCTTGAAGTTCAAAGCCAGTCTGGGCGGGAATGTTTGTTAGACTCTCATCTCCAATTAATCACCGAGAAAGCTGAATATGGAGGTGTGGCTCCAGGGGCAGAGTGCTAGCCTTGATCTCAAAACTCAGGGACAGAACCCAGGCCCTGAGTTCAAGCCCCAGGATGGGCACAAAAACAAAAACAAACCAAAAAAAACCCTTCAAACTTAAAGTGAGAACAATGTCCGTGAAATGGGCTTTCCCCCTCCCCCAAATATTCTCATCAGGGGCAAAGAACAAAAGAGCAGAAAGTGCTGCTCTCTGTGATGGCAGTGACCTGAATGAACTTTCTGGGCTGTACAGTATCAATGCCCTGTGCGGGGATTCATTTCTATCCTGGGTGGCTGCAGCTGAGGGAGGCTTTGCCAAAGGCCTGGCGAGCCAAGCAGCTGTAGCCTCCCGTGACTCAGTTTAATAGATCCGTTCCACATCATGACTTTATAAACGCCTTGTCTCCAACTCTGATCTTTTCTAAAAGCAGGCAGGGCATAAATTAGAAATGAATTCATGTACAAATTGTGAATAAAATATTTGGTTGAAATAGAACAAATTACATTGATAGGGGAAATAATGAAATAGAATGTGATTAAAACATTTTTTAACCTTTTAGCCAAGCATGGTTGTATACACCTGTAGTCCCAGCTACTCAGAAGGCTGAGGAAGGAGAATCATGAGTTTGAGGCTAGACTTGATGACATAAGCAACAGAGTGATAATCTGTCTTTTAAAAAAATACACTTGCTGGGTGCTAGTGGCTCACACCTGTAATCCTAGCTACTCAGGAGGTTGCCATCTGAGGATCGTGGTTCAAATCCAGTCAGGGCAGGAAAGTCTGTGAGACTCGTATGTCCAATAAAGTACTCAGAAAAGGCCAGGAGTGGTGCTGTGGCTTAAGTGGTAGATTGCTAGCCTTGAGCAAAAGAAGCTCAGGGACAGCACCCAAACCTAGAGTTCAAGGCCCAGGATCAGCAAAAATAAAATAAAAATTAAAAAAACAAACAAACTTTCTTTATTGGAATAGCTAGGGGGAAGAATGAGGGTATATAGGGATTCTTGAAATTTCTTGTACAAAAGAGGAGCTACGAGCTTAACCACTTGGCAGTTCCTGCTAGGTGTTAGCCAGAGACAGGAAGATATTTCTTGGTCCCTGGTTTCCTGGGCAGAGACCAATTCAGGCCCCCTGCACTATTATTTTGAAGTTGGACCCTCAGACTGGGGCTTGGATGGGTTTTCAGTCCTTAGCTAGACCCAACCAGCATAGGATTGGCCCACTGCCCATTTCAGCAAATGTCCTTTCTGGTTGGTGGATCAGAAGGCAATTTCTCTGTTCACCTGGGGCTCTGTTTCTTTGATGCCTGGTCTGGGGTCGACGCCAGCATGGGTGTCTGTCTGGCAGCCACCCTCCTTTTATCTCCACAGTGGGTCCAGCGAGCAGCAGCTTCTCGTGAGAGAATGAGAACGCTAAGCTAGGCATCCGTGTGGAAATATCAGGAGCCCACAGTCTGATTTTACAAAAAGTCAAAGTAACCAGGAGGCAGTAGTGTCGACCTTCCAAATGGTGCTTTAGGGGATGAAGTCTGTCTTCTTTCTTACTCACAAAGCAGCTGGCTCACAACCTTCTTCTCTTCTCTCCAGAGCAGATTAATTCCCAGAATCCTCCTCTGCAGCTTAGGGCCAGTGCCCTGTTGTTGGCTGCGGGGTCACAGAAAGCCACTGTGGTCTCCACCCCCGGGTTGCCTGTGATTTAGACTCTTGGAGTCACATTTGACATCACCCTGGTCTCTTTGGTCTTTTCTAGACATGGGCCAAACTTGTTGCTGGGTCTTAAACCCCAGAGCAGGGGGAGGGGCCTGTGGCTGCCACTCCTCTGCCACCTGTCACCTCTCAGTCCTGCCCCTAAGCTGTCAGCAAAGAATCTTCACAGACCCCACCACAGCTATGACCCAGCTGTCTTCAGGCTCATGCTCTTTCCTTCTGGATTTTTCTAGGCCATAGCACAGTGACTACAAGAACAAGTGTCTTTTACAAATGGGAACAGAGAGGGTTAATGAGGTGTCCAAGGAATGTAGTTTCTTCTGGAACAGGGGACCCTCGGAGACAGACTAAATATATGGACATGAGCTGTTGGGGCCAGGGGAATAGCACTATGATTTGGATCTGAAACGGCCCCTAAGAACCCTTGTGTTGAAGGCTTGATTCCCAAAGAAGTGGAGCGTTTTGGTTGGCGATAGTATCGTGGTGATTCTGGCTTTATTGACTAATCCATGGATGGGTTGATAGTTTCCTAGGCTTATTGGGAGCTGGTGGAAGCTATAGAAGGTGGGGTGTGATTGGAGGAAGGAGATTTCTGGGGCCATGTCTTTGGAGGGTATATCTTGCTCCTATTCTTGTCTCTTTTTACTTCCTGGCTGCCATGAGGTGAGCAATTTGCTTCGTTCTACCACGTGCTCTCTGCGGCAAGGTCCTACTCCACCACAGGCCCAGAGACAATGGTTCCCATGGACAGAAACTCCCTCAAACTGTAAGCCCAAATGAACCTTTCCTCTTTGTAAGTGGATTGTATCTCAGGTGACAGAAAACTAACATAAAGGATCAGAAAACATTGTTCACCAAGGACAATATTTTTGATCTTGCATGTTATCTCTGATTGACCCTCTTTATGGAAAGCAATCGCATTGCCCATGGGGATGGGTGAGGCTGTTTGCAAATAAATTTTTATGTATAGACACTGAAATATGCATTTCATATAATTTTCATGTGTCATGAAATACTCTTGGTATTTATGACATGCCCTCATTCCCTCCCTCCCTCCCTCCCTCCCTCCCTCCCTCCCTCCCTCCCTCCCTCCCTCCCTCCTTTCCTCCCTCCCTCCTTCCCTCCCTCCCTCCCTCTCTTTCTTTCATACTGTAGCTTGGACTCAGGGCCTGGATCTTGTCCCTTAGCTACGTTGCTCAATGCTGATAATCCTACCACTTGAGCTATAGCTCCACTTCTGGATTTTTGCTCTTTCATTGGAGGTAAGAGTCTCACAGACTTTCTGAACTGTGATCCTCTGACCTCAGCCTCTTAAGTATCTAGGATGATAGGTGTGAGCCACTGGCACCTGGCTCCTTCTCATTTTTGAAAAGCCATTTGAAGCTGTCGAAACCACTTTTAGCTTGTAGACTTCCTAAGTAGTGGGCCAGGCTAGTTCCAATGAGCATACAAGTCCGATCACAGCATACAAGTCCTATCTGTCATTCCTGAAGGCTGAGTAGGGTCAGTGGGGTTGGGGAAGAGGGCACTGTAGTGACAGCATGCTGTGGGGCTCTGACCCCCAAGTCTCACTTTCTAGTGTTCTTGCAGCCAGAATCCAGCCTCCAAAGCCAGAGCTGGGAGGCTGTATGGCTCCCGTGCAGGGCCAGGGCTGCATGCTTAGTACTGCCGGGCTCTAGAAATAACTCCTCCTATTTTTAACACCCTTGCCCAGCCACAGGGTTTTCATTTTCACCATAACCACCTCCCAGGGCCCAGAAGTACAAGAATCTCCCTCCTCCTTCTCAATGCCCTCCTCAGAGCCCCCAGACACAGGCTAGGCACCCAAACAGTTGCTATGCAAGGTACAAGAGTCAAAGAAAAGATGGAGGGAGGCGTCTGAGAGCTTTTATTTCAAAACACAGACAGATTCTAGCAAGTAAGAAATGCTGCTCAGGGTGTTTGGAAGCCAATGGGGGGAGTTTGGTTCACAGAGGACCTTGTACCTTGTTACCCAGAAGGAGACAGAACTTGACTCTTTATGGGGCTCCGAGCTGGCGAATGAAAACAAGGTGTTCCTGGAAGCTTTTAAAAGATGTCTGGGGCCAAGTTGTCATAGACAAGTGGCCCAGTGGGACAGACTAGGCCTTGGTGGGTGGAAGGTGAGGCCCCTCCAAGCACCGCTGCACCTACAGGCCCTAATATGTCTGGGCTCAGCTCTGGTGAGACAGAAGGGGTTTGGGCAGATGTAAAAACTCCCACACCTTTCGTAGAATGTTCTGGGCTAAGGCTGGGCTTCCTGGAGGCTAATGCTCGGGCTCTGCATCCATGCAGGACTCCCAGGGGTTCTGGGGCATTCGAGGCAGGGAGAAGAGCAGGAGGGCCAGCCCACCCAGGAAGAGCAGGACAAAGGCGGTACAGGCACAGGCGAAGGACCAGGAGTAGTAGTAGTCAATCCACACCGTGTCCTCACTGTCGATCATGCGCTTCACCGACTGCCGCAGGACCTCCACCGACACAAAGATGCAGAGGCCTGGGGACCGAGCCAGGGGTCTCAGGAGCTCAGCCCAGCCAAGGCCCGGCCCTGCCCGACCTGAGGCTATTGTTCTTCACCTTGACCTGGGCAGGGAGGAGACCTGCACAAGTAGCTCCTTCCCTTGTCCCCATCCCACGGGAGGGTGGCCAGGGAGGGGCAGGACACTGTGCCTAACTGCTCTCTAAGGATTTCCTCTGTGTCCCCAAGCATCATATCATAGTGCAAAAATGGACAACATAGCACGTTTTCAAGACTGCTGTGTCCCAGCCCTGCAGGAATCAGATTTCCCTCAGCATAGAGCCCAGCAAGCAGAGAGTGGGGACTCTCCTGCTCCCCACTGCCCAGGCCAGCCCACTAGTGCTGCCCCCTCCTACCTGCAAAGGCATAGAACATGGAGGCAGGCCGCAGCAGGTAGTCCCGCTTCTTCCCAAAGGACAGAAGCGCACACACCGTGCCCACGATGGCAAAGCCCAGGCTGAAGATGGCAATGGCCGCGGCCGAGATGCTGTACTCTGAAAAACACATTCCCAGGGCCACAGGCTGGGACCTCCAGCCTGGCTAGTGACAAAACCACATTCGTGATTCTGTGTTATACCCTCCTGAGAGGCCACACACTCACCCACTGAGTCACACCTGGGAAGAGATTAGGCTACACGGTTCTATTACCACCACCACCACCACCACCACAAACAACACCACTGTCACCATTACCACACCCCACCCTCCCCACCATCACCAACACTATCACCACCACCACCATCACTACCACCATCACCACCATCACCAACACTATCACCACCATCACCACCACCATTACCACCACCACCATCACTATCACCATCACCACCATCACCACCATCACCACCATCACCAACAACAACACCATCACCAACACCACCATTACCACAATCACCATCACCACCATCACCATTACCATTACCACCACTACCACTGCCACCATTACCACAATACCATCACCACCACCATCACCACTATCACCACTACCATCACCACTATCACCACTATCATCATCGCCACCAGCCAATGTGGCACTGTATCCCAATAGTGAGTATGCCTCTGGACTCCACGGACTTCCCAGCCTCTTACATAGAGGTCAGTAATGGAGGGAGGGGTTGTGGCTTCCTTCTGGAACCTTCCCTAAAACTGTGAGCATTTGTTCCATGTTCTGTGTCCCGAGAGCTCAGTCCTGCCACAGCATGGAGCCCCCTCCCCTCTGTCCTCAGCCCCAAGGGGCTGGAGAGGGACACAGCCACCTGCACCCCGGTAGATGGGAGGTGACAGACACCCCACTGTCAGGACAGGAGGTGAGTGCTTTTCTTCCAGGTGGCTCCCAGGCCAAGCAGCATGTCACATTGCACAGCTCTGTCTTCCACGGCCTACCTACCCCTCTGAGTGGTGAATTCAAAGATCTCCGAGCTCTCGCCTGGGTTGAAATGTCTGAAGTAGGAGCAGTTCTTCTCTGCAAAGAAGGAGACAGCTTGTGAGTGAGGAGATAGCGTGGAGGGAGGGGCTGGGAGAGGGTTGGTCCCTCAGGCACAAATTCTGAATCTGGGCACAAACACTCGTAATACGAAAGCAGGATAAAGGACCTGCACCGGAAGCTGTGAGATCACTGGGGAGGGAGTAGGGCAAAATGAAGAACTGGCCCACATTCAGCAGGTGGAGTCTGAGGCCCAAGGAGCAGATGGAGAAGCTGAGGCCCCAGCGGAAGTCAAGCATCAAGACTACAGAGTCAGCGAAGACCCGAATGGTGATTCTCTCCCTGGCAAACACTGACCAGGCCGGGAGTCCTTTTGGCAGAGAGAAGGGGAGGGGGCCTCCCAGCATGTAGGTAGAGAGAGGCCTGGGGTGACGTTGAACACTCTGCATTACATGGGTAACCTCCAAAACATCAATGGCCTAAGGACAAGAAACGCAGGGTGCCCCCCAATCTAGGGCTATGACTCACTGGGTGACTGGGTTGCAGCATCTTTCACAAAAGACAGATTCTGAAGGTCATGTTGGGACCCTGGCTCCAGTGGCCATGTCTGGAAGATTGTGTAGGTAGACCCCTTCCACAGGAGAGCAGGACTAACCACCGCCCGAGCACCCTCCAGGCCACCAAGACCTCCTTGGACAAAGTGTAACCACCTGGCCACTGATGTCACAGACCTGATGTCACCATGTGATGGAGGGGTGGGGGGAGGGGGTGTTCAGCAGCAAGAAATTCATGTCGACTTTCAATGTCATTTCACGTCATTCCCAGTGTCTTTCACAAGAGCAGACACGCCTTGCCATACCACAATATGGTTTTATTGTTTGTGGAGTACATTTAACATTCTTTCCATCTGATTTAGGAGTAAGTAAGCAAATGGGTTATTCTGCATTGTCCTCTGCTTCTTTCAAAAGAAAACTAAGTTAGGTTGCTTTTTATTTGTGTGGGGCCCTTCATTGATTTCTTGTTCCGATGGGTCCTTGACCCTCAGTCTAAAAACATCTTGGCTTTCCATTGAAATGACATTGGGTTTAGGAATTGACGGCTTTATGTCACAAAGAGTCTTATGCCCAGTTTCCTCCAGAAGTGTACCCCAGGGACTGCCACTTGTGTGGGTTTTGACTGGATGATGGCTTCCTTCTCTCTTGCTACAGACCCTTTCTGTTGTTGTTTTTTGGCAATTCTGGAGTTTGAACTCAGGGCCTCACACTTGCTGGGCAGGTACGCTTGATCTATAAGCCGAGAACTTTCTTGCCTTTGTTATTTTCCAGGTGGGGTCTTGTGTTTTAACCCACCGTTATTCTTAAATTTTGGTCCTCCGATCTACAGCTGTGAACCACTGCCCTGAGCTTGATTGCAACGGGCCAGAGTGGGGGCATCCCGCTAACTTCTTACCTGGGCTATCCTAGCATTGTGATCTTCCTGATTTCTACCTCCTCCTGGGAAGGTGGCCTCTGGATATTATCTTATTGCCACTGAATCCTTTGGTTGGTCTGCCTCCCCCACCCCCACCTCCATAGTTGAGGTGGCTGTCTGTCATGGCTGAGGATGACTTCTGGCTTAGCAACAGTGAATCTTCCAGGAGTGAACCAGCTTTCCCTGCCCGCTTCTATATTTAAATCATTTTCCTTTTGAATGGAGTCACCTGAGGAGCTGACCGCTGGCACTGATGTCAGAGCTGCTGGCTTTTTCCGCTCACAGCATCTGCTGCTATTTTAAAGCATAATACAAACCTCTTCTATTTGTTAGATTATTGGCTTGTAGATTCTCTTGAATTGCTGCTTCAAAATGGCTCATACTCTGTCATAAGTCTCCCGGGGTCTCCCTCTGCACAAAGGAACACTTCTGTTTTCGTTCTTGAAGGGCCAATTTCAGTTGTCATTGAAAACCCTCCAAGAAGAATGGACTGGATTCAAGTGTACGTCGCGGTCAGCCGCCTCCCTCGCTGCTCGCTCGCTATCTGTGAGTGCAAAGCCTCCGCGCCGGGCCTGTGGTCCAGGCCACCCTGCCGGCCGGGCAGGCTCAGCCGTCAGCCTCTGCCTCCGGAGGAGCAGCAGGCTGCGCTCTGGGCAGAGGCACCTGCTGGCTGCAAGGCACGAGCTGAGCTCACAGGTGGGGGCTGAGCCGAGACTGCAGACCCCGGCTCTGTGCTCTGGGCAGATGTTTTGTTCCCCCACATTGGGACAGTATTCCAGTCCCTCTTCTCCTCCTCTGTTGAATGTCCTCAAATGCAGACCCGAGAGCAGGGCAGCCAGTGCATTACATTCCTTCTCAGGGCTTCTGGAAACTTTGCCTTCTTTCCAACAGGTGGGGCCTGAGGACGGATGGGCTGACCCATATCTTCCCTTGGACTTAGACATGAGGGGAGTCGGCATCCTTGAGAAACATCCCCTCCAGGGGTGCATGGCTGCCTGGGGGAGGCCATAGGCCCTTCCTGGTCCCTGGTGGTTCCCCCCCCCCCACAAAGGGAGAGTGGGCCTAGCAGACTTAGTGTCATTCAGAAGGAAGCAAGCTGGGCAGCTTCAAGTATCCCCCTTCCCCACCCAAGAGAGCACAGGGTCCGGTTAGATGACCAGGAACGCTGTGGCTTTGCCCTCTCCACCCTCGTCCCTCTGTCGAAGTCTCTGATGTTCAGAGCATTGAGCAGCAAGGCCAGCTTTAAAAGGAGGGCCACCTGAGGCAGGCCCACGCGGGCTACTTGGTCCCAGGTAAGGCCTTGGAGGACAGAGACAGTCTTTGCAGTCTGTAGATTCTGAGCCTCTGCCCCTCTGTCCGCTGTTCCTCCCTGTCACCCTGGTGCAGAGCTTGGAGCCTGCAGCTCTGCCTTGCTGGGCTCCAGTCTCTTCACAGGGTAGAAGCTGTCAGTGGCCGGAGATCCCCAGGCCTGGATAATGATGCGGGGTGGTGGCTGGGCTCCCCAAGTCTTTGCTATCTCTGCAAGTGCATTATAGGGATTGGACTATTTCTCCTTTTATAAGACTTGGTGGTCTAAGAATGGAAATGGGTTTTAACCTTTAAAACTAGATGAGATGGGGGCTGGGGATGTGGCCTAGTGGCAAGAGCGCTTGCCTCGTATACACGAGGCCCTAGGTTCGATTCCCCAGCACCACATATACAGAAAATGGCCAGAAGTGGCACTGTGGCTCAAGTGGCAGAGTGCTAGCCTTGAGCAAGAAGAAGCCAGGGACAGTGCTCAGGCCCTGAGTCCAAGGCCCAGGACTGGCCAAAAAAAAAAAAAAAAAAAAAAAAAACCAAAACTAGATGAGATGAGCTCTGCTGCGTGTCAGTGGTTCACACCTGTAATCCTAGCTGCTTAGGAGGCTGAGATCTGAGGATCACCATTCAAAGCCAGCTCAGGCAGGAAAGTCCGTGAGACTCTTGTCTCCAAGGAACCACCAGAAAACCAAATGTGGTGCTGATAGAGAATAAAAGGATCTCCATTTCCAGAGGATGATTGGGGCAAGGCAGCGTTCTGTGTCACCAGTGTAGATAATATGATTCGTGACAGGACTGGGGCCAGAGAGGCCCAGCCACGCCTGCCACTCCCAGAGGCTGCTCCTCACGCCAGCCCGTCTCGTCCCTGCTCTGGCTTTAAAAGGCAGATGGCTCCAAGAACAGGTGGACAGAACCATCATGTGTGTCCCTACGAGTGGTCTCTGAAGACGCTGCCCTGCCCTGCCCTGCCTGGCCCCACCCAGGGCTGATGTCTCTGTTTATAAGTTAGCAGTGGTGTCCAAGGGGAAAAGGCACTGGGCTACCTGATACCTTCCAGGCCCATCCCGGCATCTGCCAGAGCCCTCCACCCTGGGAAGCAGTTTCCAAGTCAGCTGAGTATTCATGAATCTCTGGGTACCGTGTGTGTGTGTGTGTGTGTGTGTGTGTGTGTGTGTGTGTGTGTGTGTGTGTGTGTGTGTGTGTGGCGGGGGAGTCGAGGGGTCCATGAGGCCAGGGTTTCTTGAAGCAAGTAGCAAGGAAGGAGAGGGAAATGAGCGTGCACAGGCCGTCCTCGCTGCCACCTGGGAGACACATCTGCAAACCCTGGAAGAAGGGATCTGAGCTTGCTGATCTGAGTCTTCCATTTCACACAGAGGGAAGCAGAGGCTGGGCTGGGCCTGTCCCCGGAGAGCTCGCTGGCAAGGCGGTGGGTGATGGTAAGAAGAGCTCAGCTCTCTCATTCCCCCTGGAGCCTCGTTTGCTTTCTTTCCCAAAGGATCCACACTTGGAAGTCACACCCATACCAGGTCTCCTTGACAAAGAGCTTCCCTGCCACGCATGGCTCCGTGACGTGGAAGGGCCTGGAAGAACGCTCTTAAACCGTGGGGGTAGGACATGCTGTAGGAGTTGGGTAGGCTGAACTTGGGGAGCCCACACAGCAGGACAGCCCGTTCTGACCTCAGCCCTTGTCCACACACACCCTGTGTCCCTGCCACGTGCCGCAGCACCCCCCCCCCCGCACCCCTCACTTGTCTTCCTGCTGCGTTCTAGCTAGCTTGGTACTCTTCGTAGGTAGGACCAAAGGATCATGGCGCCTTTTCACTCGGCCACGTTGGACACGTGGCCCTGCCAAGTCCACGGCAGGGCTGCCCACGTTCCTCCTGGCTGGAGATGGGGGAAGAAGACTGCGCACCCAGCCCCAGAACGAGAGCCCCAGCCTGTCTCTGTGGGGGTGACCCCGTGACGCCGGGACACAGTGAGTGACCGTCGAGGGGTCCCGCGCTCCTGCAGCCAGGAGCTCCTGTCCTGCTGCCCCAGCATCTGCCTGGGGCCTCACAAGATGGGGGTCCCATTTCCCATGGCCGCTGGGGCCTCTAGCAGCTTTCTGCTGTTCCCACCTCCTTTCTCCATAGAGCAGGTGGCTGCTCCGTTCTTCAGCTGTGACATTGACTTCCTTCCCATGCACAGCTTAGCCGGGGTGGGGTGGGGGGGGCTGCGGTGCAGGGCAGGAGGCAGGGAGGGAAGGGAAGGGGGGTACGTTACCCCGCGACAGCATGGCGAGGCCACAGCTCTTGTCCTCCAGGGTGTCCACAGCGACTCGCGTGGTGCAGATTCTCCAGAGGCCGAAGTGGGCCGCCTCGCAGGTGACATTGCGGTGCTCCAGGTGGGGGCTCAGCACGGCCCAGTGGTCCGTCACCACGGCCACCGTGGCCAGCACCATGCCCACCAGGACGCAGAAGAGGCTCCCGCGCACCTTCCCTGCCTGGGTCTGGGACATGGCTGCTGGACTGGGGGTGCCCTGGGCAAGAGCAGCAGTGGCTCCCAGAGTAGTTGGTGCCCAGCTAGGGGGTGGCAGGGGTTATGAAGCCGAGGGCGGATGCTAAGTTTAGTGTGCCTGGCTGAGCCAGAGTGGGCTGTCCTGGGGCTGAGGGCCGCCGGGCCGGCCGAGCAGCTGCGCAGACGTGTCAGGGGCCTGAGGGATACTTCTATTACCGCCTGTCTGCAGGCGTGTCGCCGGAGATGCCTTCTGCTCAGGTTTCAGAGCTTTCTTGCCATCTAGGGGCCAGAAATACCCCCAGGGTGGGGCATGGAGAGAAGGCTCTGGGTGGTGACGTGGCATCCAATGGAGTGGAGTCGGCCCAGGGGGCCCAGCGGACGCCAGGCTCACCAGGCGTGAGACAACACACCTGCTCGGGGGTGAACCCCAACTGCCAGGTGCAGGCATGGGGTGCCGGGGCAGGGGCTGTGGGGCCTTCTTGTCTCATGTCACCAGGGCGGCCAGCAGGGCTGTGTGTGTGTGTGTGTGTGTGTGTGTGTGTGTGTGTGTGTGTGTGTGTGTGTCCACTGTGGTCTGGGGGGCTCAGAATTCTGCCTGAGGACATCTCCGGGTGGCCCAGGGCTCTGGAGCCCACCTCCCCGGCAAGCGCTTCAGTCTGGAGGCCTCACCTTGTCCTGGTGCCCCATCTCCAGGAAGCTCCTACCTGCTTTTCAGGCCTGGCCTTACCCACCGCTGACCCTGCCAGCCAACACCGCTGGCTTTTCCATTCGCACCCTCCCCTCCCACTGCATCTGGAAGAAAAGTGTTTGAACACCTCCTCTCCTCTCGAGTCTCACCTCTCCTCTGCTCTCTCTCATTGCCTTCCTCCATTCTTCTCTTTCTTTTTTTAAAAAAAATTATTTTTGAGATAATCTTGCTATAAAACTCAAGCTGCTCTAGAACTTGTGATCTTCCTACCTCTGCCTCCTGAGTTACAGGAATTACAGGTATGCAATACCATACACAGTCTCCTTAACACCTCTCAGACGCTTGTATTTTATTTGTTTTGTTTCTGTTGCCAGTCCTGGGGCGTGGACTCAGGGCCTGAGCACTGTCCCTGGCTTCTTTTTGCTCAAGGCTAGCACTCTGCCACTTGAGCCACAGCGCCACTTCTGGCCGTTTTCCATATATGTGGTGCTGAGGAATCGAACCCAGGGCTTCATGTATACAAGGCGAGCACTTTACCACTAGGCCGTATTCCCAGTCCCTCAGATGATTGTAAGCCATTCTTTGGAGCCCAGAGAGAGCAGTCTCAAAGGGAAGAGAGAGTCCTGCTGCCCCTAACCTCAGTTCCATGTAGTGGCAGGTCTCAGTTTTGCCTTCTGTCAGGGATCACTAATACAAGCTTCCCAGTTATATTTTCTTTTACAAAACACAAACCAGGTCCTCAGAACAGAGAACGTAGGAAGGTCCGGGACCCTCTCCGGGATGAGGGTCCTGCTTACTCCATGCCTCACGCCCCCGAGCTGGATCTCAGGTTGCTCCTACACCCCTTCTGGGCCCTGCCATTTCTTCTGCTTGGGCTCAGCAGGTAGTCCTTTTGGGGTGTATTGAGAATGGACCCCTGAGCTAGTTAGGGTCTTGAGCCTCAACATCTGGGCTTTAGGTTGACGGGTGACAGGCTCTGTGCGGCCTTGGAGAGAGGCAGGATGCAGATGTTAATGCCACAGTACTGAGAGCACCAGACCAGAGCACGAGCTTTACATGGGATCAGGGTTAATCTTTGAACTAATCCATGGAGTGAGTACAACTAGCACCGTACAGCAAGGAAACGGCGAAGCCAAGTATCAACCTTCAGCCCAAACGGAGCCAGCAGCTGGAGCCGAAGAACACCCTTCAAGACCTTTGGTGGCCACTGAGGAATCCACAGCCCAGAGAGAAGCCAGGATAAGCCAGGATTAGCTGGTGAGCCGCCCCCCGCCCCCCCCCCCCCCGCCCCCCGCCGCCAAGCCTGCAGCCACAGGCTTGTGTGACTCAAGTTCTCTCTGAACTGTCAAATTTACAAAAGCAGCCGCCCCTCTCCCCATTTGAATCCCCCAAGAGCCTCTCTCCAAACCCTCCTCCTCTCTCCCCTTCCTCCTTGCCCCCCTGCCCTGGGTTTCCATCGGGGCTGAGTCAGGATGGATGACTGAGTGCTGACTAGCTTGCTGACACCGGCCACTGGGTGGGTTCTCTCTCCATGCACAAGTCCCGGGAGCTGGGGCATGGCCCAGCTTTGAGCCCCTTCCCCTGCCCAGCTTCACCAGCTCAAGGTGTGCTCAGCAGCCTCAAGCAGGCCCGCGGTGTGCCAGGGCCCGCCAACAAAGCGGCGGCCGGGGAGCCAGAGGCTCCCAGTATTTTCAAGACAGAACACCTATGAAAAGGGATTTGAGTGTTAGAAGTAAAGCAAGGTGTGGTGGCTCCCGCCTGTCATTTTAGCTACTTCAGAGATAGGGATTGGGGAATCATGGCCTGAGGCCAGCTTGGACAAAAAGGAAGTTATACATAGGAGATGTGTGGTCCAGGCTGGGCTGAGGAAATAGGGAGACCTTATTTAAAAAATAATGAAAGCAAAAAGGGCAGGAGGTGTGGCCCAAGGGGTAGAGTACCTTCCTAGTAAGTGCAAAGTTCTGAGTTCAAACCTCAGTACTGCCACACCACCTCTCTCTCTCTCTCTCTCTCTCTCTCTCTCTCTCTCTCTCTCACACACACACACACACACGTGTTAAAAAAATGGGATC
Source organism: Perognathus longimembris pacificus (assembly GCF_023159225.1). Taxonomy (NCBI): domain Eukaryota; kingdom Metazoa; phylum Chordata; class Mammalia; order Rodentia; family Heteromyidae; genus Perognathus; species Perognathus longimembris. The sequence continues at coordinate 45,717,978 of NC_063177.1, forward strand.
ATTTACAGAAATGCAAATGTACTTTGAATTTTCCAGAGGGAGGCACCTTGTTGCTCTCTGGTGCTCTCTTCACAGGGCTTGGAAAATGCCCTGAATGGAGCATGGCATGGTGGGGCCCTGTGGGGGGCGGGGAGGCCGGCCACAGGGTCCCCTCCACTGCACCTCCCCTCAGTGGGGGCAGGGCCAGGCTGACCCTCCACCCCAGCGTGAGAACCCACAGTAAACATGGAAGCTCTCCTCCTTTTGAAGCTGTCTTTGTGTAAGCTGGGAGCGTGGCGGGCAGCTCCAGCATTCTCAGGCAACTCTCCTTTCTCTTCCTAGTTTGCTACATCTTCAGAGAGCGGAGGTGCCGGGCATCACGCTTGGCCCCTCCTGGGCCCTGCTGGGCTAGGAAAGGGGTCAGTAGCCCTGGCTGATCTCCACCCACTTCCAGGGCAGCAGGCAGCAGAGTGGGCAGGCACCTGCTGGGGGACGGAGCCAGAGGCCCTAGGATCACACCCTGCTTGGCTGCCCTCCAGCTGTGTGGCTTCCAGCAGGTCCTGAGCCTCTCTAAGCTGCTCTTTCCTCCCCTGTAAAATGAGGGCAATGGGCCTGGAGGGAGCAGGGGTGGACAGGGGAGGATTAAGATGATGAGTTTTACCAGCTTAGCCTGTGACAGTTGTTGTGAACTGAATTGTCCTCTGAGATTCCTGTGTGGAACAGCCCAGTGAGGTAGTGTTTGGAGATGAAGCCTTTGAGAGGCAATTAGGTTTTGTCACAGATCAGGAGAGTGGGGTCCTTGTGAGGGGATTATCAAAGAGAGCAGGGCGATGACTCCTTCTCGCTCTTCGCCATAAGAGGACACAGTGAGCCAGGGAAGAGAGATCTCGCCAGGGATCCTATCATGCTGGAATTGACAGACTCGTGTCAGCTCTTAAGCCATCCCCTCCATAGCATTTTGTGGTGGCAGTCTGAGCGGACTCGTAAGCTAGCGATTGATCCACGAAGGCTGTTACTTTAGGACATTGTACTACAGATGACTGGTTTTCTCTTAAAGGAAATAAGCTTCCAGAAGGCAGGGGCACTGAGACTGTGCTAGGAACTCTTTCTAAGTCTCCTCCAGGTGTCCATCTCAGATATAAGCCCAGGATAGGTTCTTCGTTGCAGGTTATTGAATGACTCTTGGGTGGATGGATAGGTGGATGGATGGAGGGATGGATAACTGGATGGATGGAGGGATGGACAGATGAACAGAAAGAAGCAGACAGAGGTTCTTGAAGAATGGGAAATGATGGACCTAGGGGAATATTGTCTGGGGACTGTTATTGTCATGCATTGGCTGATTCATATGTTCATCAAACATTTACTGCTCACCTTAGGGTGAATAATGTAAGACACAGAGTTTTCCCTTGAGGGCCCATATCTGCTTTAGTAGAATTCAGCAGTGAATCTGTCCAGTTTTTCTTTGTTAGTATTCTTTGGTACTGCTTTAGTTCATTGTGTTTTATAGATCTCCATAGGCTTCTTTGTCTTCTTGGCTCAGTTTTGGTAAATCATATGTGTACAAATGTACCCATTTTTTTCTTTTAGATTTTCCAATTTATTGGAATATAAGTTTTGAACATATTGTCTACTGATTCTCCAGAGTTCAGACCCTCCAGCTTTGAGTGGTTTCTGTTGTCCTAGCCCCTTTCATCTCTCCTTTTTAAAATTAATTTGGGCCTTCTCTCCCTTCGTTTGGGTTAGTTTGGCTAAGGGTTCATTAATCTTGTTTATCTTTTTGAAAAAACAACCAGTGCTTTGTTTTTAGTCTCCATTTCATTCATTTCTTCCTTAATCTTTATTATTTCTTTCCATCAACTAATTATAGGTCTGGCTTGCTTTGTTTTCCTTATATATAATTACAATGGTTATGTTTCCTTGGTGGACTTTTCCTTTTATTATTATGTACTGAGCTTCTTTATCTAAACTGAGTAATATTGGCTTGAAGTTGGCTTTGCCTGCGAGGTGAATTTCTGGTAGTAAGCATATACTTGGATCTTGTTTTAATCCATTAAGCTAGTCAGAATCTCTAACTTGGGAGTGTAAGACCACTTACATTTAGGGTCTTAACTTCTCCTTTCTTCACCTTTGAGGTTTACTGAGGTTAGACAGAGGTTAGTCTTTCCTCGTTCTCATTTGTTCATCTGTTCTTCTAGTGGTACGTGTTTTCTCAGGAGCACTTATGCTGGTGATATTGTCTTCCTTTGTTCTGTGTAGTATTCCTTTAGTTATCTCTTGTCATGCTGGCTGAAAGGTCATAGATTGCTTTAGTTTATGCTTAACATGTCTTTGTTTATCCTGATGCTCTCGCTGCCCCTCTGGAATATAGTCTGTAATTTGTTACCCCTGAGTCTTCTCATTCATGGCAGTGCACAAAGAAAGTCTCCAATAATCGACCATCTTAACTAGAAGCTCTTTCTCTCCAATTCTTTTTGTTGTTGTTGTCTGTACCAGCACTTGAACTCAGAACCTCAAGAAAGCTGTCAATCAGCTTTCTTCTCACAGGTGGAACTCTGCCACTTGAGCCACATCTCTGGTTCAGCATTTTGCTGTTTAATTGGAGATGAAGCCTCTAGAACTTTCCTGCCTGGGCTAGCTTTGAACCTTTCTCTCCCATGCCTTAGTCTCTGGAATATCTAGGATCACAGGCACGAGCCACTGGCATCCAGCCTCAACATTCTTAATTTTAAAAACATTTAAATACTGCTACACAAAAATTAAAATTCTTATCACATCTTCAGAGTTCCCTTTGCCATGGAAGGTGACAGTCATAGTGCCAGGGACTAGATGTGAACATCTCAGGGGCCATTATTTTGCCTGCCACAGATACTAGTTTACCAATGGTTAATTCAAGCTCAGGGACAGGGATGGACTACGGAAGGTGAAATTGAAGGAGGATTGGGACTGGTCTAGGAAAATCTAGAAGGAGAAGAGGCCTAAGGCACTGGGGATAGTGGCAACGATGAGTTGAGAGAGGACCTAGGCCTAGGATGGGTGGATATAGTGGGAGAAAGCAGAGGGGTCAGGACCCTGAGCTTGATGAGAGAGAAGAACAGGTAGAATGACAGAATCAGGAGCACTGAAGGTTCTGGTGTGAGAGGACCATATCCCTGAAGATGAAGGGTGGAGGGAGGGATAGTTAGTGATGACAACAAGGCCCAGGTTGGAGATGAAGGTCCATGCGGGGGAGGAGGCTGGAGGGCAGTGAGGCCAGCGAGTCAATTAGAGTGGTTGTTCCCATGGCCTTGATATGGCTTCATGTGATGTGACAGCACTTGGGGGTGCCGAGGAAGCCTGTAGCCAGAGGTGACACTTTTGACACGCATGACACAGTGGCTGAGAAGTAGCTGGAGGAATGGTAGTGATGGAAAAGCATTTGGGGTGCTCTCAGAGAAGACAACTGTCCAGTGGCTGGGGGAGGAAGTTGGAGGTGTCAGCATCTGCCACCCACTGCCCCCTCCTGCAATGCTGAGCCCAAGGACATAGCTCATGACTGTTCCTTCTCACAGACTTCTGTTGCTGAGCTGGAGCTGCCGGCTGTGTTAGAAGTTGCAAGTTCAAGAGGACATGTCTCAGGTGTGTCCCCTCGGTCCTGTTTTGAGATTCTGTGTGTTTTCAGATCCTCTTTTTCCCTTGCCTGCCATGTAGATGCTGGGCAGGCTGGGGTATGTATTGGAAAACGGAGCACCTCAGGGAGGCCTAGGGTCTTTCCATCAGGGTCCTGGGTGGGGGGGGGGGGGGAAGGCCTGGGCTCATTTCTCCCAGGAAGTAGAAAGAGATCTCAGTGAAGAGATATGAAGATGCAGTCAGTCCTGAGGGGGTTAGTGGAGATGGAGGATGGAATGAAGGACTTCTAAGTTGAAAAGGAACCCAGAGCCAGGGGAAGTACTAGAGAGCCAAGAGGCGGACACATTGTCTCCTTCCCTATCATGAGCTGGGATGCACTTCCTCCCTGGAAGGCTTTCCTCTCTGTAACCCTTGGAGTACTGTGCACGGGGCTTTCTCTTTTGTTCTCTAAACACTTGCCCTTGAGCCCCATCATCAAGCCATAAAGAGGCTCAGGCCATCCAGAGAGGCCAAGTGCAGGCATTCTGCTTCTGGCATCTACCACCAGTCAGGCGAATAAGTGAGTGTTCTGGTCCCAGCTGTGAAGCCTTCCAGCTGGGGCCCTGGATGGCGGAGCTGAGAACTAGCCTGGCCCTGGCCATGTCAAATGGAGACGAGGCTCTGTGGGTACATTGCACGGTTGTTCTGAGCCCCGAGGGTTTGGCAGTAATTTGTCACACAGCCCTATTGACTGATATGCTCGATGGGCGGATGGAATTGCATGTGGGGTGCTTAGGACAGGTGAGTGTGTGATCTGGTGGAATAAGCATCCCCATCTTTCCCCTGAAACCTGATGGGAAGCTGCTCGAGGGCTCCTGAGCAGGACCGTGCACAGCCAGCCACATGTCCCAGACCCTCTGGTCATGGGTGGGAACAGCTCCTGACCTGGTTTAGAAGCCTCATCTATTCATCCACGTTTGGAGAAAGCTGGTCCAGAAATTCTGAGTGAGAAACACCAGATTTTAATTAAGTGCACACTAGCATCCTGCCAATTGGGCCTCGTTTGATGTCATTTGAGATGTGGGAACAGGGGAAACAAAGCTTGTTCAGCAACTAGGCACTGCCTAGGGGAATAGTGACATCTCTATTGTATGCAGCCATGAACAATTAAGTGTTTAGGGATGGGCATGTAGCTTAGTGGTAAAGCTCACAGTTTGGCAAGTGCAAAGCCCTGGCTTTGATCTCTAGCACTGCTGCAAAACAACAAATATTATGTGCCTGAGGACTGTTTGAAGATGTGAGCAAGACTCTCATGATGGAATCACAACGAACAGAGGCAGATTCTTAAGCCACGCTGTACTTTCCCATTCGTGCACACTGATATACTAACTGCTAATCTTGGATCAGGCTTTTGACTGAAAATATTTTCTCCTTAAATTTTTCAGGTAAATCACACACACACACACACACACACACACACACACACACGTACACATACCATTTTTAATGGCTATTGTGATTTGACTTGTGGTTTCTGGATGTTCCAGTGGGATTATTGGAACTGTAGTAACTAGGACAAAGGTGAGGATGGAGAAATTCTTCCCTTATTGTATACCCACAAAGATCTGAACTGGTAGTACTGCTGTTTTGTTTTTGTGTTTTTGACTCTAGGCTTCAGTTCTTCAGTAGCTCTGACAGTTTTGTTGAAAGCTGCAAGTTAAACATATCTGTATCAGGAGGACTCCCCCCCCCCACTTCCTCTCTGGATCCTTCTTCTCTCTGGGTTCTCAGGTGTCTGGGACCAGTCTGTGGGGTGCTGTATTGGGTACCAGTGCAGGGAGCTGAAGTCCTGTGGCTGGGTTCTGAGCTCCCCTCCCCGCTCCATTGCTGTCAGCTATTGGTGGCTCTGCACAAGGGACTCAGGGACAGGACCTGGCCCGGATAGCTGGGATCCTGGATACTTGGGGGCTGGACTCTTGCTACCTGGGTCTGTGTTGGGAAGTCAGGAACACCCCGTGGCAGCATGGAGGTTGCTAGGTCTACGAAGAAAGCAACAGCCATGAAGTCCTTCAGCCACCACTATCCCATGGCCTGTGGACATTGAAGGTCAAAATAAGTGAAAGTCAGAATAGCCAGAAGAAATTGTCTGCAGGAGGCTGCTCCAGGGCACAGCCGAATGGCTGGATGATAAGTTTCTTCCAAACTAAGAACTCTGGGAAAGGGCAGCCTGTGTGTCTGGCTCCCAGAGTTATTCTAGAACAGTCTGCTGTGGGAAACTCCTTGAGTGTATCACAGACACCCTTCGATAGGACTAGTCATGGAGCTGGGTATTTTTGAATGTTGCCTTTCAAGCTTTATTTACTTTCCCAAAGCCCCACGAATGCCACTTGCCTCCTGTGTAGAGGGAGCCAGGCTGGTAACTGGTCCCCTAGTGTAAAGAGAGGGGAAGAGATGTTGGGGTTCGATCTTGATCTTCTGCATGGCTGGGGTGGGAGTGGACAACACCACTGAGCAGTGCGTTCCTAGGTCACCCTGGGCCAGGCTTCCAACCTTGTTCAATTCTACCAGGATTCTGTACCTGACTCCAGGGACAGAGGCTCCAAGGAGAAGTCCCACCCTCTACCCAGGTCAGGGCCTCCTCCTTTCTGACTCTACTTCTATTTCTGAAACAGATGGCTTAAAAGTGAAGAAGAAAAGGCTTACATGCAAACACTGGGGAGAAAATGAGTTCTGGGAATAAATAAATTTTCATAATAGACCCCTGGCTTATGCCTCCCACTTCCTGTGCCTTGGTTTCCCTTGCTGTAGAATCAACTAGAGCAGGGCTTTCAATGGCTGATGGCGGAGCACACTATTGTGAAGGAAAAGGCAGCGCGCATTTCGGGGCATCATAGGATGCCCACAGTAGCCTCATTCCCACCTGGTAGATCCAGGCTCACCTGCTGCAAGTTAGGACACCACCCTTAGAGGCTGGGAATCGCCCAACTTGGGAACTGGGCTAGTGCTTTCACACTTTGCATGGGTGTCAGGAAAATCCCCTCTCTGAACTTGTCCCTCTTTGTGATGAGCAGACGGGAGATGAGGCGTCTTCGGGGCTCGGCCGGCAATCCAGCCAGCCGTGATGACCCACGACACTGGGCTGTGTCCGGTCAACGTGGGGAGCAAGGCAAAGCAGGGCTTTGTGGTTGCAAGGCAGGGGCTCTGCCACTTGAGTTACACCTCCAGCCAGCTTCGACTGCCTCAACTCATGCATTTGGGGGTTGTTGATTATGTCATTCGTGTACTCTGAACAACGCAAGTTGAAGGATAGAGGGGGGCTGCTGAGGCGGAGAGGGGCTCTGCGTGGTAAGCTCGCTAGCACACGAGAGCATCCATCTGTGTGCTGACGCTGATGGACCACTCTCTGGCCGGTTCCAGAGGCGGAGTTTTTAGCTGCACAAAACACACGACTGAGGGACCCTGGAAGGTGGCAGCAAGTCCCAAAGCGCAGCCTGGCCCTGCCCGAGAGGCCGCTCGGGATGGCCCAGTGGCTTATGCTGAGCCAGGAGTTTTTCCAGGGCTAAGAATAAACAGTTCTGCCGCCAGTGCCAAATCCAGGCTGCCTGGCCTTCAGGCGGGTGGCACGGCGGGCCTGAAGCTTCGCCAGGAGGCCATTCCAGGCACCCACAAAGGCTGTGGCACATCGGGGAACATCTTTCCTTCTCAGGTGGGAAGAGAGAGCGCAGCCAGGCAGGGAATGGCACCCCTGGAACTCAGGGGCCTCAGAACCCCGATCAGTGCTTTTGCACCGGGACCAAGGTGCCACGAGCCCTCATGGACATATAGTTCTCAAAGCCTGTGGCTCTCAGGAAGAAGGTTCTAGATCCCAGTCCTGGAAAGGGACAACTGGATCTGGAGCTTGCTGGGCTGCAGTGTGGGCAGAATGAAACGAGGCCACGCACCAGCCCTCCTCCTGCCTCTTCAGAGAAGCTGGGTTTGCAGACATCACCAGGGCCTGCATGTGCAGTCTGCTAAGTAAACCCCGGTCCACGGGTCACTCCGGCCCCTCTGTGTCTCTCCTGTGGCTGGCTGCCCCGTCTCGGACTAGGCAGGAGGAAGGAAACCCTTTTGGCTTGTGAGCTGACTCACTGTGTCTTGCCCGGCTTTGCAAGCTAGCAACCCCCCCCCCCCCACCATGTAGCACTCGGGTTCCTCTGTACCTCATTTCCCAGGCTGGAGGGAGAAATGTTGACTTCTTACACCTACCAGGTAACATGGCACGTCAGTGCTGATCACCCGGTCTGGCCGGACAGGCCTGGTTTATTTATGTTTGCCGATGGTGACTCCATTACCCCTGGTGGCCTGTGTATTTCCTGACTCGTCCATGAGAATCCACCTCGAAGGCACCACCCAGGAGCTTTGCAGGGCTGATGACCCGGATCCAAACCAGAGAAACTGGCCTTGGCCAGCCAAGCGTCCCCCCCTTCCCTCGGCCTCCCTGTGTACCCCGAATCCCAGGGCATTCGGTGTCCATAGAGACTCAAAGGGAGCCCTCCCCCGCCTCCCCACATCAAGAAGAGAACATTTTAAAAATGTTTTTATTTAATTAAAAAAGAGAGAGAGAAAGAGGAGAGAGACAGAACTAACAACTGGAGGAAGGGGCGGTGGAGGGGATCACAGGTGTTGAACTGGCAAAACACACAGTGGGAGGGAGGGAGGGAGGGAGGGAGGGAGGGAGGGCAGGTGGGCTGGGGACACGAGGCCCCCCGGGAGAGGGTGCCAGGGAGCCTGGCTGCAGCAGGCTCTGCTCCCTCTGCCTTGCAGGAGCAGAGTCGGGGGAGCGGGGCGGGATGGCAGTGGGGTGGGGTGGCAGGGAGGCTGTGGAGACCCCCTGTCCTGTCCTCTGTCCCCTTGTTTCTACTCCTTCCTGGTCCCCAGCGCGGGCCTCAAACGTTCTCTGCCTGGGACTGGGGAAGAGGTAGGCTTCATTGGAACACAGCTTTCTCTAGGGGAGGAGGGTCACAGAAACTTCTGGAGAGGAGGCAGTGGTCAGGGAGGGAGGTGGCTTGGCTACAAGCCACAGCAAGGCTGCGTGGCTTTTGGAAGAGACCAAAGACAAGCCCTGGGTCTTGCTGGGGGCTGGGCTTCCTATAACCTCGTGAGATGGTGGCGTGGCAGTGGGGGCGGGGAGTCCTACGGCAGGGCCTGGCCACGCCCCCCAGCCCTGAGCCTCTCACGCTGCACGCTTGGACACACCCAGGAGCCAACTTGGCTGGGAGGGAAGGGTTTCGGCAAGCACGGAGGGGTCCTGGCACACCTCGCGTCTCAGCAAGCCGGCACGCAGGGGCAGCGGGCCGGACGGTCCTCTCCTGGGGGTGGAGGGGGAGCAGGGAGCCACGAAGGTCATCACTTAGGTCAAATGGACCTGGGTTGGCCCAGGGCCTCTGTGAACAGGTGGCTGAGGTAAGAATTTGCTCGTCACTTCTAGGTGAGACAGCTACGAGATCACAGACTGGATTAAGAAATGTCAAAAAGTAAGAAACCATTTGTCCTTAGAAAGCACGTGTTTGATAGAAAAGAGGGCAAATTCCATGTTTCCAGAGCGTTCTGTCTTCCAAATCTGTAAAACTCAGAACCTAACCTCCTCAGTTCCAAACCAACAGCCGAGATTTCTGTCTCCTAGGGAAGAAGAAACACCCACCCCGGCCCCTTCACCAGACTTTCTGCATGGCGGCAGAATAAATTACAATAACGGGAGCTGGGAGGTGGAGTGGTGATGTGTGGCTGCTACTTTTTAAGAAGAGGAAATGGACAAATGGACGTCAGTCGCTCTTTCTGGTGTGGGTTCATAACCACTGAGACATGGGTGCTTACTGTCTGATTTTTTTTTTTTGGTCACTATTTGCACTCAGATCTTCCTCTCTTGTACCAAAGTCCAGGCTTCTGCAGTCAAACACCAGTATGGAGGTGAGCGTTCCCTCCTCTCCCAATGCCAGGCGATCCCGTCCCTCAGGCCAGTGCAGAGGGACCCAGCAAGAGCCCACGGGGCCACTTTTCCTCTGACACGTGGAATCTTCTAGACCTTCAAGTTCAGTCAGTGTGTCCTGCCTATGAGAAGTTAGGTGGAAACTTCTGGAAGCTGACTGGGAAGCCAGCTACTGCCTCCACCTTTACCTCAGACTCCTTCACAGGCCTCCATCCTGTAAAGTGGAGGAAAGCCAGGCCCGGGGCAGCTCAAGGCTGAAGCACCAGGTAGTTGACCATTTCTCTTCAGGCTGACTTTTCCCTGCCAACTTGTCCGAGAGAGATGGAGAGAGAAGAGAGACCGAGAGGAAGGGGGCGAGCTCTGTTGTCCTTGTTGCTGGCTCGAAGACACAGGGGACTCCAGATCTGAAAGCAGCTAAGAGTCCAGAAGCTTCTCTGTGTCTGGAGAGGCCTTCCAATAGCCCAGTGCCCAGGCCGGGGAGGTGAAGGCCTGAAATCGCCTTCTCCTAGCAAGACGGGTTTCCCACAGGAGATAATGGCTCAATTTTCGTTTCTTGTGCAGCTTCAAGGAAAGCTCTGGGGCCTCCTAGGAGATTCTGGAAAAGCCTGGGGCAGGGAAAACACACAATCTTTTCTGGGGATCAAGTCGGCCTTCAGCTTCTCCCGAGGCCCCCCCCCCCCCATGCCAGTCTCCCCGCTGCATGACCTCCGAGCCAGCCGACTGCACCTGCTGGAGGCCAGGGAGGGTTGTGTTTCACTTTAGTCCCTTGTGGGAAGGACCACATGCCCTCCTGGGAGGTGCCAAGGGCTGCCGGGGGGGAGGGGGAGCCGGTGTGGAGGTGGGGGAGGGGCACAGATCACACGGGGGTGGTCCGCCGGTTCAGCATGCTGACGGGAAATCCCTCCTTCAGATCTTGCTGGAAGAAATCGTGCACCTGCAGGAAGCCCGCGTCCTGGTCAGGGCTGTAGCTGGCAGCCGTGGTCACCTTGAGGGGTTCCCGGGACAGGGTGTACATGGACAGCTCGCCCATGGGGATGGCCCCGGTGATCTTCAGGCCCACGGGAGATGCGTCCCTGGAGGGCGAGGCCTCCGTGGACCTGGAGCTGGATCTGGAGCGCCGTCGGCGGTACCTGTAGCTTGGCATCCTGGCGTAGGGAGAGGAGGAGGAGGCCTTCAGGAACTCCCGTTTGCTCTTAAACCTCAACTCTTTGTTTTTCTCAATGTAAATGTTTACGGCCAAGACCCCCACGGTCTCGGCCACGATGAACGACAGGGCCCCGAAGTAAAAAGACCAGCCGTAGTTGTAATGGTTCTTTTTGTCTTCGTCGCGCTTGTCGCTCGGGTCGCCCGTGTTGCTGGAGATGTAGACGATGATGCCGATGATGTTGCTGAGGCCTGAGGCGGAAGCGGGAGGGGGCGGGAAGGGAGAGCGAGGCAGAGGTTAGACCCCTGTCCGGAGGGCCGGGACAAGGGATGAGGCCCCGAGGAGGCGCTGCGGACCTGTCCCCCACCATGCGCAATCGCTGAGTCCCACAGCTAACTTTGCTCCCCTTGGAGTTTATTGGTTTTAGGACCCATTGTAGAACCCAAACTCTGAACACCTACCCCATCCCTGTCTAGCTCTGGAACGTGCTTGTCACCCCAAAAGGAAACCTCATGAAGGATTTTCCTCCTCCTCCACAAACCTGGACTTTGTTATTTATTTTACTTTTATTGGTCATGGGCCTGGGGGGCTGTACCTGAGCTCTTTTGCTCTAGGCTAGCGCTGTGCCATTTTGAGCCACAGTGTCACCTCCGGTCACCACTTCCGGTGGTTCACTGGAGGTAAGAGTCTCACGGACTTTCCCGTCCCTGCTGGCTTTGAACCACGATCCTCAGATCTCAGCCTCCTGACTAGCTAGGCTTACGGGCGGGAGCCACCGGCACCCGGCTGCAAACCTAGGCATTGAAGGGTTAATCTTGCGGGGATTTCACAGTTGGTGCTCCCACAGGATGCGTGCTCCCTGCATGGCGACCGCACGTCCACCTCCTCCACCACGTCCCCGGCTCCTGTCCCAACGCCAGGCGCCACCGGGGGCCACGCAAGCCCGAGGCTCACCTGCGGCCACGAAGAGGATGCCCGCGCTGAGGACGATGTTGTTCTTGCGGCTGTAAATCCTCCCGGCGCCGATGCAGAGCCCGCCGAGCAGCAGCAGGATGGTGCTGAGGATGGGGAAGATGCTGGAGGCGCGCACGATGCCTGGGCCGGGACGGGACAAAGCACAGGGCCGTGAGGCCGGCGTCCGGAGGCCTGCAGCGGGCCCACACCTGCTCGCCACTCTCCAGGGCACCACGGGGGCCTAGAGTCACGTCCACCCGCTCTCGCGCAGCCCTTCCCCGCGTGTGGGAGGAGCAGAGGCGGGGCTGGGGGTGGGGGGCGTAGTAACAACAGCCTCTGGAACCTGGGACTGGGGGTGCACAAAGCGCTTCACAGCCACTCAGCCCTACTATGGAGGCACCGGGGAGCCCCGATACCTGCCTGGAGTCACGCCACCTCTCCGAAACTCAGTTTCCCTACTGTGAAGCACAGTTGTTTCTTCTCGGCGGCAGGATGTTAGAAATCCAATAGTACTAAAATGTATGTATGTATATATGTGTATATATAATATACATATATTATACAATACACACATTTGCATATTATATATAGTATACAATGTATACATATTATGTACATATACATATATATCACAATATATTAACATATATGTACATATGCACATATATATACGTACAAATATACACATACACACATATAGTATGTATGGATCCATTATATATGTTTATATTCTGCTAGCTCATACATATGTACCTACGATAAAGTTTAATTTACAAATTTAAACTTAGGGAGGGACCTGTAACACACATAGCACTATTCTATAATTTAGGAAACCATTCAGAATTTATGAATTGCTTGTTTCTGCAACTTCCCGTTTCAGATTGTTGGGCTGCAGTGGGCTGAGTTCTCATCAGTGGAAAGGGGGAGGGGCGGGGGAGGAGCCTCCGCAGAGTCAATACCCTGTGGCTGGCTCTGTCCACTCAAGACCACCTCGTGCCTGGCACAGGGCTGGCACGAGCCTGTGTTCCATCAGCGTCTACCTCACCACACCTGGCATCTTGGGATGCACAAGAGGTCTCGGGGTCAGTAGGGTACAGTGGGATGTGTGTGGACCACGCTGTGCAGAAGCCTGGTCCATTTCTACCATTGGTTTCTCACTGACCAGCAGGGCAATGTGGGTAGGAAGTTTTGGTGACTACCTGAGTTTACTCTTGTTGTTGGTGGTGGTGGTTGTGGGGCTTGAACTCAGGGCCTAGGTGCTGTCCCTAAGCTTTCTTGCTCAAGGCTAGTGCTCGCTCAGTTTGAGTTAGTGCTCCACTTCTGGTTTTTGAGTGGTTAACTGGAGATGAGTGTCTCATAGGGGCTTTTCAGCCTGGGCTGGCTTCCAACCGTGACCCTCAGATCTCAGCCTCCTGAGTAGCTAGGATTATAGGCCCGAGCCTACTCTTTCCTAACTTGGGGGCAGTAAGCTATGTGGACCTGTGGGTGTTGAGTTACACCTTATGTCTGGAAATATCCACATCCTAACCCCAGGATCTGTGAATGTGATCTTATTTGGGGGAAAAAAAATCAGATGCATTTAAGGCTTTCAGGATGAGGTCATCCTGGCTGATCAGATTGTCCCTAAGCCCGATGACAAGTGTTCTAAGGTGAGGAGACACAGGGGAGAAGGCCACGTGATGATGGAGGCAGAGAGTGGAGTAACACAGATGGCCCAGGAGTGCTAACGTCCCCAGAAGCTAGAAAAGGCAGGAAGAGCCCCTCTTCTCCCTGAGTGTCCAGAGGGCAGGCCCAGCAAGCATCCTCACGCCGGATTGCTGGTCCCGATGTTGAGAGCAAATTCCTGTTACTTCAAGCCACAGCATGGCGATCATTTGTTATGGCAGCTCCAGTATTATTGTGAGAAACCAAAGCTCACAGTGGGGGCTTTGAAGTCCCCTTCCTTTAGGGAAGCCAGGGGAAGGGAAGAGCCATCTGGGGGAGGAGCTCACAGCCCAGTCCTCCCTATGTCCCAGCAGGTCTCCCAGCCCCATACAAATCTGGTGGCCTGGGTCTTGGTAGCCCCAGCCGGGGACAGTGAGTCAGGAAGTGCTGGCAGATGTCCCTCGTGAGCCAGCTGACTGCCTTGGGGCCTTTTAGCATCTCAAGGCAGTGTTTGTCTCCTTGTGTACCCGTCACTGTGCCCCTGGAACACAGAGGAAGGATTGTCTGAGGACACTAAATGAAGCTCTTCTCTCCAGCCCTCTCGCCTCCATTCCTCTGGGAGGAGGTTTCCTGTGTGCTTCGGAAATGTGCTGCTGAGCTGTGCCGGCAGAGCCAGCATCAGGACCCGCCCTGTATTCTGCAGACAGGCCAGAGGGTGGGAGAGAAGGGAGGAGCCTAGTTCTTTTGAGCTCACCTGAGGCCTACACCTGCTTCAGAGCCATCCATCCTGCCCCAGGTAAGTCAGACAAACGCTGGACTGTCACTACAAGGACTGTGGTTGCCATGACGATGGTGAGAGTCCAATGCCTAGCAGAACACGTGGCTGAGGGATGTGTGAGGGTAAAGTACACCCAACACTTAGAGGCCAGAAGAGGGCTCTAGGCTCAAGGAAAGGGGGACAGGAGCCTTGAGGTCCTTGGGCTGCAGATGTGCAGCCCAAGATGTGCAGCAGGGACATCCCAAGAGCTCAGAGGCCTTCCGGAGTCCCGGGACGATGACACGACTGAAGACGCAAGCCCAGCTTCTGTGGGTGGCTTTGGTGTCGCTTGGGGTTGGTTTCCTTCCTGAGTCGCTCACGACAGGTTTGGGCAGCACAAGGCTGCATCGGCCAGGCTGGTGCTTCCACCTGGACGGTTGTGCTGCCTCTGCTGGGGCCACTTTTGGGCCTTTCTCCAAATCTCCAGACTCTTGTTCTCCATTAGCATGTCAGCACCAGGAGGGCTGCGCTCTGTTCTTCTTGCTGCTATATTCCATGTGCACAGGGCAGGGCACAGAGTAGGCCCACACGACGTTTTGTGATTGTGAACACATGCATCCGCATGAAGCGTCACTTCCTGCAAACTCTGGTCCTTGGAGACCACTTTCCGGGGCATCTCCAGATTTTGGAGTTCAGTGGTTTGGATAGGAACCAGAAGACTGACTGTTGGGACTCAAGGGGACACGGGCCAGCCAGCCATAGTGGCTATGAGGTGGGCTTGTCTCTGAAACCGGCCCACCCCTCTGGCTCCAGGCTCATCTGCATTCTGGATGAAGGGCTGATAGGTTTTCAGGGCCCAAAGTCCCTGCCTGCATCCTTGGAGTAGAACTACATCTCCCTGCTGGTAAGTCCACCCTGCTTCCCATCCTCCAAGCCTGCCATCACCTGCAGACCATGGGCCTGAAGGCCATCAGCCTGAGGCAGGCACGGCTGGGTTTGTTAATGAACCTAGCAGGTCTCCTCACACTGGACACTTGAATACGTCCTTCCCAAATGAGCTCTAATAGTTGTGATGCTGCCACCGTGACTCCCACCCTCTCCCGCTGCTGCTGGACTTGGAGGACTCCCAGCAGCAGGACTGAAGCTGCCTCTCCAGATCCCTACTCTGTCCTTCTTCTCCATCCTGCCCGGGGCCCCAGGACGCTGATCACACCACAGGCTCCCCAACACGGGCTTTGGGAGACTCAGTCATGGTTCTATCTCTGGCTTTCTCCTGCCAGGCTGCATAATGAAGAAACTGCAGTTTCCTTGAAGGTCACAGCTAGTGCCAGGCAGCTCTGCCCCCTCCAGCTCACCCTCTCGGGCCCTGCACTGCAGAACCCAAAGGCTGTCATTCACCTGTGACATATGCAGATGCCTCTCCTGGAGTTGGGCTGTGTTCGTTTCTCCCCTGCTCTCTGGGGCAGCCTACGTGGGACTCTCATTTGCCTGGTACATTGTGGGCCCCCAGGATGCAGAATCAGACAACAGGCAGGAGGAGGTGGACGAAGAGGAGATGAAGGAGGAAGGACGGGGGACCGAGCTCTGGCCCAGTGATTTCAGGGCCTGGCTAACGCTGCCTGCCATGGCCTTGGCTCTGTGGGAACCGCATGCTGTTCTAGTTGAGCAGATGACTCAGAATCTAAATCCTTTCTCTTTGAAAAAAAGAAAAAAAAATCTGTAAGCAGGTGCAGAGTGAATTGTGTGTTTTCTGAGGGCCCTGGTATCGATTCTCCAGAAACGAAGCCAGGCTGAACCCCAGGGGTGCCATTATGTGCAGTTCTTCGTGTCTTTTGGCTAAGGGGAAAAATGACACTGAGACCCGCTGGTTTTTCCATTTCCAGGCTCCATCCCAGGCCAGGATGAGACCTGGACTTCCTGAAGTGGGGCTAGGTTTGTCCTTTGGGGCTCAGCACATGCTGTGACATTGTGGCTCCAGTCTGGGGGTCCCACCGGGCCCCAGGCCCTGGATGGGGGTAAGGACTCCAATATCAGCTGGTAGACACAGGTAGTGACTTTGGCAGTTGGCGTAGAAGGGACTGAAGGCTGGCCCGCCCCTTCTTCGGGGAGGGTCCACAACACCCAGAGAAAAACACTCTCTCCATGCTCCCGGGGTCCACCTGCCCAACCTCTGCTCCCCTCCACACACAGAACAAACCAGGGGCCCTTGGCACTCACGAAGGAGATACTCCGAGCTGTCGTGGTCGTAATCATTGTCCTCTGGGAAGTGATTGATCCGGAAGCAGTGCCCTTTATAGATCCCTGGAGGAAGGAGAGGACAAACACTCTGTAAACGTCCTGTGGCTTCACACGCATTTATTTATTCCAGACACGGTGACTGCACGTTAGGAAGCTCTGGGCAGGCCCTGGACCCACACAGAAGAAAGGGCAGCTCCACAATTTGTCAAGTGGGGCCCCAGTGCACACGTGCATGTATGTACATGTGTGTCCACAAGCACACACACATATATACACACACACCAACAACAATCACAACCACACAATGGGAGAGGGGCTGCCAAGGGGGCCATATCATTCATGCTCCCGGTCTCATCCCCTCGAGAAAGTGAGAGGACTCATCTTGAATCTCTGTGGGGTCACAGCACCCCGAGTTCAAGACCCAGGTATCAACCCAACCACAAGAACAAAAGCAGAAGGGCCGAGCCCATTTCCTGCCTGGCTTTCTCTTTCCCATTCGGGGAAGAGGTCTTCCCAGGACGGAAGGCGGGACTCCTGCGTGTTTTGCAACTACAAGAGGACCTTCCAGAATCTTCCATCCAGCTCTCCCAGTGCCCTGGTGGGGCTCCCCTGCAGCCTGCCCACCAAAGAACTGGCCACCAGTGGAGAGGGCGCCTCACGAGGCACCTGTCATGCCTTGCCCCTGCCTACCAACCCATCATGCGTGGGCCCAACCTGTCACGCACAGCCAGCCTCTCCACCCCTGTGGGCTGGTGGCTTTCTGACACTCGGAAGGTGGGCTGTTTCCAGCTGGGGCCAATTCTTTCTCTGCAGCCTCCTGATGGCCTTCAGCAGCCCGGCCGGACCTCATAGTCAGCGGAGACAGTCTTGGAAGCAAGGTGTGTGCCCGACACACATCTGTCCCGCAGAACGGGAGATGCCGTTCTCACATCTGGCCACCGGGGGGCGCTGGTCTGCAGTTGCCCCTCCCCCAGCTTTCCCTTCCCGGGGCTCCCAAGAGCCGGGCTCACGAGGAGGCGCCCACCAGGGAGGTGAGGACTCAGATGGGGTACGCTTCAACAGCGCTCTGTGCATGTGGGCCCAGTATCCCCATCTGTACAATGGGCACACCCACAGCCCGTTGGAGAATTCCAGGAGCTCACCATGGAGGGCGCTGGGGGTGATTACTGACCTGCGCCTTTGGTTATGGAGGGGGGAGGGGTCATTCTTGCTGGACCCAGCGTCCTCCATCCTCTCCTCCATGTGTCCCGACTCTTTCATGGTCACCCATGAGTGTTGGTGGGTACAAGGAATGAGCGGCAGGACAGGCCGGTGGTTGCAGGATGGGTAGGGGTGGGTGGGCTCACGGAGGCCGGAGGTGGGCAGGCCACACCTCCCCTCACTCCTCCCCCTTTCCCTCCTCCCCAGATTAAAAATACGCACGCAGACTCAGAAGGAGCATTCTCCACAAAAAAAAAAACAACCCACCAAAAACGGACGGAGTAGCAGAGCTCTCTGCCACTCTCTATCCACACTTAATTTTATTTTTATTTTTGCCACTTCATGGGTCGAAACAAAATCACCAAATCACACCTGCCTGCTGGAACAAGTCAAATCATAAAAGGTTGAAAAAGCAGCCAGCAATCTTTCTTTTCAGATCCACTTGCCTGCAGAGCACCTGTCAGGTTTGCTGCAGCCCTTCCTATTTTTATTTAAGCCTTATTTTGAGATTACCATAGACTTACATCCACGTGAGAAACAACATGGCTGAGCAGAGCGGCCTCCACTGACTCCCCCAAAGGTAAACGCGTGACAGAACGACAGCCACAAGCGTCCCCCAGGGTAGACACGCAGTCCGCGCCCAGCTCTTGCCAGTCCCCTCTCCCACCCACCCAAGGCAGCCACCGAGACGCTCTCTGTTTTGGGATTTGGTCCTTTCCAGAATGTTCCACAGGGATGGTTTCCACCCAGCATCATTCTCTGGAGGCTCATCCAATGTGCACATGAATAATTTGTCCTTTTAACTGCTGAGTAGTATTCCCCAGTACAGATTTCTGTTGTTTGCCTATTGGTTCCCGAAAGACATGTGCTGGTCCCAGCTATTCATAACAATTCTCCCCCAAACATGGGGGTGAGCCTATGTTTCCATTTCTCTGGGATAAATGCCCAGGAATATTATTATGGGGTCCTCTTGCCACATGTTTAGTGAGTCTGGTTTCTAGAATGGCTGTGGCCCCTGATTTTTAAAATGGGATCGTGCTATGCACTTTAACCTCTAACCTGCTGTTGCATTTGATCATGGTTATAAACATCTCTCCGGTTAAAGAGGCAGGCTTTGGAGAAGACTTTATTTTCTGATTTTAAAAAAGAATAAGCTGATGTGAATCCCAAAGTTGCTGAAAATGCTAAAAGGAATTAAGGGACGAGAAAATTCCCTCTCCTCCCAACCCCTGGCAGAAAGACTACCTTGCATTTACATATTCAGCCTGGAAAGGAAGCTCAGTAGTCTGAACATCAACTTACACACAGCAATATTTGCTCAAAGCACTCTCCAGCTCCACGCTTAGGGCACTGATAGAAATTACACATAAAAATCACGTGATACAACATACTAGCTCTCTTTACCTAACTAAAAGCAGCCATGGATATACCAATTCTATGATGTGAATTAAAAATGTCCATTTCAGGTACTGGAGACTCTGTTCCCACACAGTGGGTCGGTCTCCCATGTGGGAAGACCTCCCTCCTTTTCTTCTCCCCTATCTTCCTTACCCACCACGCCTGTGCAGACTAGAGAAACGGGCACTTTTTTTTAGTCAAACTGTGTCCCCTAAAAGATAGGTTGTAATCCTACCTCCCCTGGTATCCACAAAAGTACCCGTATGAGTCAGCTTTCCATCACCATGACACAATACAGGAGACAAACACCTCACAAAGAAGAAAGGTTTGTTTTCGCTCACAGTCTCTGAGCTCCATGGTCTTTTGGCCTGTGGTGGCCCTATAAATTATGACAGATAGGAAGACCAAGGAGGGAGCCCTATTCATAGGGCTCTCATAGGAGCCAGGAAACAGGAGAGAGGAAGGAGCCAATGGCCTGACTTCCTCCAACCGGGTCCCCTGTCTTAAAGGTTCCACCAGTTCCCAGGGGTGCCCACAGAAAGAGACACACAAACCTTTGGGGGACACTCAAAATCCAAGCTACAGCAATGCTATCTGTGGAAAGAGGGGCTCGCAGAGGGAATGAAGACAAACTCAGGCCGGAAACAGTCATGAAGCCTGAACCACCCCCTCCATCAACCTCACCCCTTTTCCCCCCCACCCCCGCCCCCCTCAGATATCTTCGGTGATTTCTCTCCTCTAGGGTCCAGGAGGTAGCTTGACCTTTGCTCTGTCAACCCAGCATTCAGGCTGGGTCTGAACAGCCCAGAGCACAGGGGTCGCCCCTCCCCCCACTCCTCTCCTTTGGACCCCATGCCTCTGGTAATGTAATCTGACTCAGTTTCCCGGGAGCTGCTCCGGAGACGCCTCACTTCCCCTTCCCTGTTCTCGTGGTGTGCAGTGTCTATCTTCTCTGTCGCTGTCAAATTTAATTATGTCAGCGCTGCCTTAAGGCATTTAATAGGGAGAAGATTAATGGCTGATATGAGAAGGAAGGGACAAAGCCATTTCGGATCCACGTCACTCCCGCTTTTTCTCAGTGACCAGGCGTTTGCTGTGTATTTAGGGGGGGTTGAACTTTGGGACTCTGGAATGGCCACACTGCTGGAGTAGTGGGGGCCCTTGATGTGGGAGAGGGACCTCCGGATCCCGCTCCCAGAGACACTGCGGCTCTCGCCTTCCTGAGAGTCAGGTGTCTAGGGTTTTGAGAAGACTTTGATAGCGGGGCCGGCTCAGGCAAGAAACTCCATCTCTAAACTTAGGAAGCGGCCAGTGGGAGGTGGTGCTGCTCTACATCGCCAGAGCCATGTTTGGAGAGAGGGTATGTGTGTGTGCGTCCAACTCTACCTACTCATCAGCAGTCCTTTCCAGTAAGGCCCGTTTCTGGGCATAGAAAAACATCTAGAAAGAGATTCCCTAAATAGGTTCAGTGTTTTTATTTCTAGAGAATAGGGTGTGTGTGTGTGTGTGTGTGTGTGTGTGTGTGTGTGTGTGTGTCTTGGTACTGGGCTTGAACTCAGGGCCTCTTACTCTTGCTTGGCTTTTTTTTGCTCAGGGCTGGTGTTCTGTCCCTTGGGCCATACCTACACTTTCAGCTTTCAGCTGGTTAATTGGAGAGGTAGAGTCTCATGGATTTTTTTTCTACCTGGGCTGGCTTTGAACCAAGATCCTCAGATCTCAGCCAGGATTACAGGCATGAGCCACCAGTACCTGGCCCGGAATGAGGTTTAGACAAAGAAAGTGAAAAACAACTGGATTCTTTAATTCTAAGGAAGAATGTGGAGTTGACCACAGAGGCCTCCAGGCTCGGAAGTTGGGGGGTGGGGTGGGAACAAGGGTGAGGGAGGGGGCGTGGGAGCGTGTCAGCCTCCCGTGTGTCCCCTCCCCGTCTGCAGCTTCTGTGACAATCATTCCTCTGTCGTCAGCTTCCATAACAGACACCTCGAAGGCCTCTCATAGTTAAGGAAATCCTGGAGAAAAGAAGGTCAGCCAGAGACCTACTCATAATGACGGTTTATTCATGTCATCTTTTATCATCTGCAAAGTGTTTGCACAAGCATGATGTCACCCTGTCTGCACAAGTGCAGCAATAATAGAGCACCTGCTGAGAGGGCAGGGACACCTTTCGGCCCACCTTGCCTCTCGTAGCCCACCTTCCGTGCTAGCCTCTCACGCCTGCAGCCACCAGCTGCCTGCTCACATCACCCGTGGTGGCCTCGGTCTCTCGGCAGCACCAATTATTTCTTGCCTTTTGCTCAGGGCATTGGGAGATTGCCTGGGGGAAACAGCTCAGCAGACACTCACACCTGGAATTCGAGGAATTTCTATCCGGCCTTTGAGCAATGGGAGGGAGGATGAGACCTGGCGGACAAATGCTCCCACATTCTGTCTTTTAGTTGGGCGCTTCTGAGGTCCAGTCTCCATTGCTTTTGGAGGGGCAGTCCCTCATGCCTGGCCCCAAGGATGGGGACCTTGGATATGCCATCCACACACAAGCCCAGGGCTCAGGTTCAGATGAAAGCCAGTGACCCAAGCATGCTCACAGAACCAACCCAAAGCATCTCTAGAAGAAGATTCCTGCAGCTGGGTGCCCGGAGCCGAAGCCTGTCCTCCCAGGTACTCAGGACACTGAGATCTTCAGAGCCAGCCTGGGCAGGAAAGTCCATGAGACATTTCCAATTCACCACCTAAATATGGAAGTGGAGGCGTGGCTCAAGAGCGACAACTATGACCTGAAGAATCAGGGACAGGCCTTCACTGGACACTCAATCTGCCAACACTGGGAACTCCCAGTCTGATACGTCACTCACAGTATATGTTTTGTGACTGCATCATCTCCAGAGGTGATGGAATGTTGGGGGGGGTGTCACCCTCTGGAGGGGGGGATGATAGGGCAGCAAGGAGCTGTTGAACACAGGAAGCTGGCCCTGGCAGTGCACTGGAGCCTCCAACTTGTCTTTAGGTGCATGGGCACCTAAAGGGGTAGAGCTTCTGGAAGGATCTGGCCTCCACAGCACATGGGGGCATCTGTCTCCTAATGACAAACCACAGATTTGGGTGGTTCACAAATGTACCACTATCTCCTCACAACTACGGCTGCTGGAAGGCCACAGTTAGGGCGACAGGCAGTGAGCGTGCTACTGTGCTGTGCTTCTGTCTTGTTTCTGGTGGTGGCTGGCATTTTTTTTGGCATTTTTAGGCTATAGGAATCACCACCTCCGTCTCTGCTCCCTCTTCACCTTGTGTATTTGTGTCTGTGCCTCAATTTCCCCTTTTCGTAAGGCCACCAGTCCTAATAGACTAGGGTCACCCATAGAGATTCTGTCTCTAAATAAAGAGATACTGACATGGACCACAGTCTGAGGTGGGTCTGTGTGTGAGGGATTTAACAGGCGGCTTTTTTGGGGATATATTTGTGTGTGAGGGGGGCATAATTCAACCTATAGATGGAGGCTAGGAGTGGTGCACTGGCCAGGCCTGCAGGCCAGGCACCCTAGGTCCCACACTGGTTTTACCCAGGGTCTTCGTCCCGCCCCAAACCTGCTCCCCATAATTCCCCCCCTCAGAGGTCCTCCTTGTAATCCCTCCCCTCCCACGCCCATCTCCAAAGAGCCCTCCTAATAACTGTGATTTCCCAATTGGCATGCTCTGGTCTCCGACGGGCTGGCGTCTTTCCAGCGGCGGGGAGAGAAGGCTGTTTGGAAACCTCCCTGTGGATTCCTACGGAGAAACTCCAGGCTCAGAGAGGCAGCGTGGGCTGGGCTGCTCTTTGGTGGTGGTGGTGGGGGGTAAGGCTGTGGGTGGAGGGGGGGTGAAGCGGAAGCCTCAGCTTCTTAGACTTCTACTGATTCCCTGCAAGAATGGGGTAAGTCACCCAGGATTTTGGTTCCTTCATTTAATGTCTATTTATGGAGCACCTGCGATTTTCTAGATGCTGGGACCTCAGAGGTGTCGCAGAGTTATCTGCTCCCTACAACTCATTTCTTCTTCTCACTGGGCACGTGGCTATTCCATAGTCCTCAGTTTCCCTGTGGCCAGGGGTGTGTGATCCTACGGAATGTGAGCTGAAATGACACGTGCCATTCTGGAACAGGGAGTGGAGCATCCAGTATACTCCTCTACCTCCATCTTCACTCCCTTCCCTCAACAGCCCCAGGGAATGAGGGAGCCCCACGAAGGACGGGACCTGGGTCTTGGAGCTGCACTGTGGAGGGAAGACAGCCATTCACCAAACAAACCACCTGCTTCTGACTGTGTCACACAAGCAGGAAATCAGCAATTGCGCTGAGCACATTTTACATTGTGATGTCTTTCTGTTACACCACCCATCAATATACAGAGGGGCATGGGGTAGATGTGGTCCCAACCCTGTCATGGCTTTCTAGTTGCAGAGTTAAGGCCATGCTGACCAAGGGAAGGCTCTGAAAGGTGCTGTCCGGAGGTTCCAGGAGCGCATCTTTGGGGGTGGGGACCCAGGCAAGGCTTTGGCTATCTGATGACCAGAGAGCTGCTCTTCATCTAGAAAACAGGGAAATACCTTTCAGAACTGAAGTGAGACCCATGTGGGTCAATGCACTTCAAGAGGATAGATTCTAGGATGCCGCTTTTGACCCCTCCCTTCATGGAGATGCTTTCAGAACAGTTTGCTAGTGCGAGTTTGAGGAGAGACCCTGCATCTCCTCTCCATGTCCAAATGCTTGACACTCAGAGACCAGGAGGCCTCTTTGGACAAATGGTAATCCTACCTCCGGTGTCTACAGAAGGATTTTTCCCCCCAGTCCTGGACTTCACACTCAGGACCTGGAGCTTCTTTTGCTCAAAGCAAGTAGTTTACCACTGGGGCCGCAGCTCCACTTCCAGAATCTTTGGCAGCTAATTGGGAGTCTCACAGTTAATAAGTCTCACCGACTTTCCTACCTGGGCTGGCTTCCAACAGCGATCCTCAGATCTTAGCCTCCTGAGTAGTTAGTATGACAGATGTGAGTAACCAGCACGTTGCTAAGCTCCTTCATTCTTTTTTTTTTTTTTTTTTGGCCAGTCCTGGGCCTTGGACTCAGGGCCTGAGCACTGTCCCTGGCTTCTTCCCGCTCAAGGCTAGCACTCTGCCACTTGAGCCACAGCGCCACTTCTGGCCGTTTTCTGTATATGTGGTGCTGGGGAATCGAACCTAGGGCCTCGTGTATCCGAGGCAGGCACTCTTGCCACTAGGCTATATCCCCAGCCCTAAGCTCCTTCATTCGATAGCCTAGCTTAGCATCCTTGAGGACCTAAGGACATGTCCCTCTATGATATTTAGGGTTTTCTTTACGACATCCTGCATCCTTTGGACACTTTGTCCATCCTCTTCTTTAGTTCAGTAGTCACGTATCCATGCCAGGCCCTGTGGGAGCCCAGAGACTTTAGAGTCTGCCTAGGAGGACGTGCTTCCTAGATGAGGAGGTAAGGGAACCAAGGGGAGGTGAGGGAGCCTGGGACCAAGAGAATCATAAGGGAAGGAGTGGGTATGTGGTGCTTCCAAGGAATTGGGTATATGCTGAGCCAGGTGCTGAGGAAGTTTCCAGAGGAAGTTGAGCTCTCACTGAACCCAAGAGGGAATAGCGCAGGGCCTGTGGCAGCCCAGACCACTATGAGAGAGCGATGGCATGACCAGGCGAGGCAGACGGTGACTGGGCCCCCCCTGAGAACCATGCCAGTCCCTTCCGAGGGCACACTCCTGTGTCCTAAGTACTCCCAGGGGAGCTGGGAAAGCCTCTGTGTGACTCAGGTGGAGAGCTATGGTCCCTGGAGGCTCTGAATGTCTCTGACACTGTTCCTTGCAAGGCTGGGTGGTGTGTGGCCTTGTAGAGTTCGAGGGCCCTGAGGTGTCTGCCTATAGTCCCGAAGGAGCTCAGCTGCCTGAAAGACTGCCGGCTCTGCTCGCCTGGGATCAGCGAGCTCTCCCGTGGCTCCTGCTCACACTGGAGCCCCTCATGAGGAAGACACATTAAACTCTGGCTCTGTATTGGCATCTTCCTACAGCTGCCAGATTCCCGGGCAGCTGCATGTCTACTGATGCCAGAGCAAGAGGTGGGGAGGGGCCAAGGGGGGAGGGCTGTGGAAGGACAGGGCGGGTTCTTCGGGCTCAGCCTTGGGCACCACCTCAAGGAGCTGCAGGGTCCTGGGTGCAGGAAGAAGGCCTCTGCTGTGGCCTGAGTGAGCTGGATGCATCAGCTGCTCCCCTGGGAGCTTGGCTTTGGATTAGAAGCAGAGGAGACCCAGGGACCAAGAGAAGTTGGAGAGTTCACAAATGGTGTGCATTTTTGAGTGGCCCATGATGGAAGCCACTGGCTCTCTCCTTCCCCTCCCCTTTTCCTTGCTCTGGGCTGTTAAACCCTTCCCATCATTTGGCATTCCTTTCCCATCTGTCCAGCAAAGTCCTCTTTGGGGATCAAGCCGGAAGTCAGGCTCTGTGCTTGTATCCAAGAGAACTCAAAGTCCCCACCGGCTGTGCCTTCGGTGCCCAGGAGGCTTCTGATTCAACCTAGGTTTGGGCTGGGATCTGTTTCTTCAGTCCCGTGCCTCCCATGGCTTCTGGATACACCCGCCTGCCGTCAGGATGCCAGAGCTTGCTGTTCACAACCCAGCTCCTACCCGCTTGGCCTCCGTCGAGATCTCTTCACATCTCCTGTGGCTCCCAGAGCTCAAGCACACCCAGAGCTAGCCTCACGTCTCCTCCACCGCTTTGCTCCCGAGCTGCCGGGATTTTCCAGGCTTCCTGCCGAGATTCATAATTGAACAGAGCCAAGGAGATTTCCCCAACCAATAGCTTGTTCTTCTGTCCTAACGCAGGGAAATGGGTGTTTGGTTATTGTCTCTGTGATTTTTCTACTTGTCTCTGCTCAATAATTGCTGCTTGGATGAAATCTCAGTACCAAGGGTCAGGGGTTGATTTTTTTTTTTTTTTTACTTTCTTTTAATGAGGAGCAAATATGGAGTTCTAAGAGGGTGAAACAGCTCTTTGCAGATTCTAGGCTTTTCCCTCGGATTGTCTCTGCAGATTCCTGGCAAGTTATGCTCCAATAATCAGAGAGTGTAACAGAAGGGCCTGGGGTTAGGGGAGGGAGAATGACGGTAGAAAAGGCAAAACTTCTAGAAGGGGCCCTGGGACCCATCCATACCTTGTTCACTTCTTAAGACCTGCATGCCTGGAGAGGTGAAGGGCTATTTCTAGGGTGATCAGTTGGTTGCAGTCTGTGGAGTCCAAATTCAGTGCTCTCTTGTCTACCTACCAATGCATACTCAGTACAAATTTTCAACCAGGCTGATTCTACCTCTCAAGTACACCTGGCACTTGTGAGTGGAGGCCATTGGGAAGAACCACTCCTTGAGTTGTGCCTGACATAGGAGGAGAGGTGTGGCAAGAAAAAATACCAGGGTGGACATGACTGCAGAGACCTGGAAGCCAGCAGTTCTGGAAGCCGAAGGGAGCCAGGGAAGGTGTTAAACCAGCAACACAACAGGATCAGATTCACTTTTTGTTCTCCAGGGCTGGGGACAGAGAGGAGGCAGGGAGGCCAGGCAAAATCTGACCTCTGGCACTGAGGTCACACTCAAGGTCACCTGCTGATCTAGAGTAGAGAGAAAAGACACCAAGACGAATGTGTAATCAGTCAGGTGTCAGACTAACCTCGTACCAGACTTTGCTTGGTGCATCAACATCCTCCCGGCGTAGCCTTCCTTAGCCACTTCCTGGCCTTGCCTTCACTCAGTGCCTGGGGGCCTTGGGCACTAGCCCACCCGTTGTTCTTTCTCCCAATCTGCCCTCAAGGTTC
Source organism: Perognathus longimembris pacificus (assembly GCF_023159225.1). NCBI lineage: Eukaryota > Metazoa > Chordata > Mammalia > Rodentia > Heteromyidae > Perognathus > Perognathus longimembris. The sequence goes on from NC_063177.1 coordinate 45,744,695, forward strand.
CCACCTCCAGTCCCCAAGGACAGATTCTGGAGCTGTGTCCTGCACTCTGGACTATCTTCACCTTGCTCTGGCTTGGGCTTTCTCCAGGAAGTTGGGAGCTAAGGCCTGGCTGGGGATTTTGCTTGCTTGCAAAAGAAAAAAAAAGAAGTAAATTGAATACAAAAGGCAGCTTCCCTGCCTGCCAGGCCCAGCAGGCCAAAGAGCACATAGGGCTTTTTTGGAGGACAGGATTGGGCAGCAGCAAGAGCAAGAACTGGCTGGCTGGGAGCCAGGCAATAGAGAAACCCTCAGGAACAGAGAGGAACCATCCTCATTGTGAGTTAAGCAGGCTGTTTATGGGGAGGATAAAAGTTAATGAGAAGCTGAACTCCAGCCCCTACCATGAAGTCAGAGGAATGCTGAAGAACAAGGCAGAGAGGCGGGTCCTGGGTGCCTGGAAGAAACTATGGGTTCTGCTTCCAGAAAGCTGGGCCCTGGCAGCCAGCTGGAGGAGGAAGTGGAGAGCCACTCCGTTACCTGATTAGGAGGGCACTGAGGCTTGGACATCACCAATTTCATCTTAACTCTCCAGGTGGCTTCTTAATCTATTACTCTGTCCCCTTCCCAGGCCAGTTGGGGAGGGAGATGTTGGCTTTTCATTAAGTCATTTAATTGCATCCCCACTCTCAAGCCAGGAGCCGGTGGCTCACGCCTGCAATCCTGGCTATGCAGGAGGCTGAGATCTGAGGATCTCAGTTCAAAACCAAGCCCAGGCAGGAGAGTCTATGAGGCTCTCATCTTCAATTAACCACCAAAACACCAGAGGTAGAAGTGTAGCTCAATTTGTTGAGTGCTAGCCTTAAACAAAAAAGTTTAGGGGCTGTACCCAGGCTCTAAGTTCAAGCCATAGGACCAACACAATACAAAACAAAACAAAAAGAAAAAACACACAACTAAGGGACATCCCTGAGTTCAACGCCCAGTATTGGTGCATGCATGTGCGCGCACACACACACACGTGCACAACACAGACACACCTCCCTACTCTCTGAAGAACACAGTCAATCAGCTCCAATTTGGAGCCATGTCTCTTCTGACAACTCACGGTGGCTCTGATTTCCTGTCAGGCTCCGCAGCTGGTGAAGAGCATGTCTGGAACTCTGTTGGGGCCAAGCTGCTCCCACACTAAATAATTCACCACCAGCCGCGACAGTTGAAATATGGTAACTGGGTCTAACTGGTGCCATCTTGAAATCTTGGTGGATGACAGGGGCTTTCTGAAAACTCTCAGAGGTAAAATCCACTTCCTCAGCTCTACCCACTGGCGACAGGCATCTAAGTTCCTAAAAGCAAGGGTGGGGACTTGGGCAATAGGTTCCCTCACCTGACAGACCTGTACCATGAACTCATGAGACTCTGAACTCTGGAGCTCCCTGTGACCCTGCCCCCTAACCATGACCCTGTTTAGGCCCCACCACTCAGGTCTTTCAGCTCTCCATCAGCGTTGATCTGGTTTGCTGAGATTGTTTTTCTGTTCTTCTTTACTACCCTCATGGGCCACTCAGGTCTTTCAAATCTCCATCAGAGTTGATCTGGTTTGCTGAGATTGTTTTTCTGCTCTTCTTTACTATCCTCATGGGCTAGTTTCCGCACAGAGTTAAGTGCATTTGAGGTCGTAAGTGTTTTTGGAAACATGAGTCCACTTGCAGTTGCCAGCTTTCTAATGAAGACTCCCGCTTCAACCTCTCAAAATGTGTCATCTCTGTATCTCATTGTTGAAATCCTGTGTGATGCGGTAACCCGTAATAGTAATAACAATAGCAGTGGTCCACCTGTATCTGAAGCATCCACATTCTGAACACATGGATTCTTTCGGTGCATCGCTCACACTGCGACAAGAGAGGAGGCTGGGTGGGCTCTGGTGACTTTGCTGGACAGGAAGTGCAGAGCTGGAGTCAGAAGCAACCAAGTCATCATCACCTCTCAGACCAAATATACACGGGTACCAGACAGCCACCGGAAGCCATCCTAGGAAGGCCGTGAACGCCCAGACAATCTCACCTCCTTTTTGCCAGCTTCTGAACCACACAGGGACCCAAGATCCAAGGAGATATTCTAAGTCTCCTAGGGAGACTCAGAGCAGAGCTCGGGGCCAGGGAGGGCCTGTGGGACCAAGCAAGAGGCAGCTGTGGAGACCTCTGTCTCAGATGGGATGGGAAGGCCTAGATGACTGATTCTCAAAGCTCCACACACCCTTAGGGTGATAGATATGCTAGTGACAATGACCTGATCATTTCATATACAGTGTTTATTTTTTAGCAGCACTGGGGGTTTGAACTCAAGACCTCACGCTTGCTAAGCAGGCGCTCTATCAGTTGAGTCACTCTGCCAGGCCCCTTTCCCACTGGTTATTTTTGGGCTAAAGTCTCACTTATGCTCTGGCTATCCTGGGCTGCAATCCTATTGATGCTTCCCTTTGTCACGGGGATGGCAGGCCTGCACCACTGCACCTGGCCGTGGGGTTTCTCCTGTAGGTGGGGATGAAAGGTGTTCATTACCACCCCCAGCCATCGATTGACATGCAGTCTCACAAACTTTTAGGCTGTGGCTAACCTCAAACCACGATCCTCCGAGTAGTTGGAATCACAGGCTTGAGCTTCCATACCCGGCATCATTACATATTGTATACACGTTGCATAGAAACATCACATTTTTGTCCATAAACACATACACATATTATATGTTGACAAACAGCCCCAAAATGTCTGAACTCTGACACCTCTCTCTCTCTCTCTCTCTCTCTCTGCCATTCCTGGGACTTGAACTCAGGGCTTGGGTGCTGTCCCTGAGCTCCCTTTTTGCTCAAGGCTAGCACTCTACTGCTTAAGCTACAGTTCCACTGCAGTTATTTATTGTAGATAAGAGTCTCATGAACTTTCTTAATCCACCTGACTTTGAACCACGACCCTCGGCTCTCAGCCTCCTGAGTAGCCAGGATTACAGGTGTGAGCCACTGGCGCCTGGCTAACCCTGACATTTCCAGCACAATCACCCAATGTGTTTGACCCAGTTCTCTCATGTGGTTACTTCCCCGGCTCTCGTGGGTTTTCTCCATCACATGCTCCTTAACCTCTCCTTGACTGGTCCTTTTCAATTTTTCATGGGAGCCCTGGTATGTCTAGCACTCACTTCTGTCTTCTCTTCGCATCCTTGTGCTCCTGCATACCCTGTGCTTCTCTCTGTTGCCACGTGCTGTTATTCCTTGGTCCATGGCTTCCTCCTGGACCTAACATCCACCTGTCCAAGGGGCATCGCCATCTGTACACTCACCAGACTCCACTGCCATGCTGCTCTGAGATGACGGTCCACCTCCTCTCTCACTGTCCTACCCCCGTCCTCCACCAGGAGGTGCTCCCTGGAGGGCACCTTGCTTATCCATCTGCCAATCCTGCAGTTTGAACATCCCCACCATGCCTCAGGGCCATCCATCCCTCTTCTCCATCCATACATCCTGTCCATTCTTTCAAAGCTACCTGCCACAGTGATCTGGTCACTGGGCACAGTACTGAGTACCACTTTCTACCTCTTGCAGGAGAAAGTTCTGGCATGCTAGCCTTGCCTGGCTGGCTCCTCCTGTTGCTGAGTCTTGCCACTGGTCCTGTCCTCCAACCACACAGGGTTCCTTAGTCTCATGAAGCAGTTCTGATCTGTGGCTGTCCATGCTGTCTCTTTATCTGGAGGTCTCTCTCTCCTTGCCCCTATGTCCTGCCCCTTTGTAAATGTTCAAAGGTCATCAGGGCAGGTGGCATTCCTGCCAAGAAGCCTCTTGGACCCCATCTCTTTCCTCTTTTCTGTAGAGCCAGCCCTCTGTCACCACCAATCCTGTCTCCATGCACTCAACCAACTGCAGATAAAAGAGATTCAGGAGAAAAATGCATCTATATTGAGTACATATTTTTTGGTTATTATCTTTCTCTAAGGAACAGTGTAACAACTATTTCACATAGAATTTCCACTGTAATAGGTGTTAGAGGCCTTCTAGAGAGGATTCCAGTCACAGAGGACAGATATGCTATCTGCACACCCATGTATATACAGATGCACGGCACACACTATGCCATCTTATACGAGGGGCTTTAGCATCCTGGACTCTGGTATCTGCAAGAGGTGGACCTGGAATTCCCAGTGAATTCCTGTCCCCACCCCCATCACCCCACTCTCCCGCATGGTATTTAAATCGTGTCTCCCTCCCTAGACCACAGAACGAGGTCTGGCAGTTATCTTAGAATCTGTGCTTGATTCATGTTGGCTGAATTGTACCAACATCCTTTCTCCAGCCATCTCTGGGGTTGGGGACACTGCTTTCCCTTGGTCCCAAGTCTGTGTCCATGTATGTGCAAAAGGCAGAAGAAACGATCCGCTCTGCACTCCCCTGCCTCTCATCACCCAGTGGGTGAAGCGCCCCAGGAAAGCTGGCAGAACACTGAATGTGGACAGACAAAGCCCAAGGCAGCAGCACATTAACCCCTGTCCACAGGAGCTGCCTGTCCTCCGCTTTCCTGACTCCACACACAACTCCTGGAACCAGGGTTGATTGTAATGTGATAAATACGAACATTCAAGAAGAGAATCCATGGGCTGCACCCCACGGACCGGCCTGGGGGTTGCAGTGTGATCAGGTATCAGATACAGTTCCATTGAAACCAGTTCTAACTAACGTGAAACCACCACCCCATGAACAGGTGAATGGATGGCTACAAAAATATATATATAAATAATTTGGAAAAGATGCCCAGGTCTGTCTCTATTAGCCCATGTAAAAACTCAAGTCATGTCGGCTCACATCCACGAGATACCAGCACACTCTGAGACACCTGCCCCCTGTCCCCAAGCCCCTCTCCCCCTCGCTGGGTGGCGCTGAGAAGCCAGGGGCTCCTTAGGGACCAGGAGAAACCACCATGGACCACACGTGTTCATTATTCATGAAGCCATTTTCCCTCCTGGTTGAAATCCAGGTTCAGACGCATAAACGGGACTGCTCCCTCCCATCTGAGGCGGAAGCTGGCCCTCCAAGTAGCAATGGGAAGCTCAGCTTGCTGAGATGTCACCATTCCGGTCTGCTGCAGGAGTGTCTTGGCCATAAGCCAGGGCCACGTCCACAGAAGCCTGAATATTTTACCTCTAATAAGTCTTGAGTTATATAGGCTTTATCCCTTAGACACAAGATTAAACTTGATTTGAAATTGGTCCTGGGGGATATTTGTGAAGGGAAAAATTAAAGATGGTAGCTATCCTTTGCAGGGCAGCTCTTTCCACAAACAAGGCTGAGGATTTCGGGCTAACCCAGGGGGCTCTAGCCCTCCTCATGTCAATACTATGGCTCCCCCCATACTTTACTCTGTTGTTATCCTGGAAACCTCTCTCTCTTGTTCCTTCCTCCCGTTTGCTTTCCTTCCTTCCTTTTGCTCAAGGCTGGCACTCTATCCCTCGAGCCGCAGCTCTCCGTCTGGCTTTTTGGTGGTTATGGAGAGATAAGAGTCTCATGAACTTTCCTGGCTGGGCTGGTTTCAAACTTCCATCCTTAGATCTCAGCCTCCTGAGGAGCTAGGATTACAGGCATCATTCAACTAGTGGTACCCAGCCGAGAGCTGGATTTTGAACTCGATCCTATCTAGTTCCAAAGTACACCCCGGTGGCCCCCACAGCATCTAGCCTGTGTGGTCAGTGGTGACCAGGGCAGGGTGATTGCCTATGTGCAGTCTGCCGGAGACTGTGAGGTGCTGTTTAGGGCCGTTGCATAAATCCACAGTCTGTGCGAGAGGAGGCTGAGAACTTGGGGGCGTGGCTCCCAGGCAGCAGTCGAGTGAGCATCACGAAGCTGCTTCCAGCACCAGGGCTGAGCCTGAAAGCCTTAAGCCCTGGTCTCCAACTGGGCCATAATTTGCAGGGTGGCTGCCAGCGCTCATTCATAAATGATGAAAAACCTCTCAGCAAATGCTGAGCTGGGAGGCCCCGCTGTGAACTTTGGGGCCTCAGAATCTGAGCCAGGCACACGTTGAGCCTAGGTAGATTGGGCCTGGCAAGGGCCCAGTGGGCTGCTGAGAGGTCCTGTACAGCTGGTCCTCACCTGGGCAGGTGAACTGGCTGGCTGTGGACGGAAGGGGGAGCGGAGGAGAGGGGAGGGGGGAGGGGGGCCTTCCCTCTGGGATTTCCCTCCAGGACCTCAGCCTGCAGCTAGCTGGGGAAGGCTCTGTTTGCTGACAGGGATTAGGAAAGTGTGAGTCGGAAAGGTCAGTCTGATGAGCGTGTTTTCTGACAGTCTGGGGAGCTGGAGAACAGAGGAAAGGAAGGGAAGACGCAGTCCTTAACGGGGGCACAGGCCTGGCCTGCAGGCTGGCTCGACCAGGGAGAGAGGTCTCTGATTCCTGTAAGTCCCACAACCCTGTAGCCTCCGTCTCCACTGCAGGAGACCTGAGGCTGGGAGGCAGCCAACCCTACGATGTGGGTGCTCCCACCTGCACCCCCACGAAGCGGGGGGTGCCCTGTCTTCCTGCGATATCCTGCTAGGGGAGGCTTTCATCCATCACCCAGTGGAGGGCAGTCTAGATGGTGTTGGGCCCTGAAGTCTGTAATTGGGCAGGAGCCTTCTAGAAAATGAGTACACAGTGATCAATGTGAACCTAGACACAGGGCCCAGACTGCTTTTGCAGCTCCTGAGTCCACTCTGGGGCCAAGCTGTCCAGGCCTCGCCGCCCTGGAACTGATTGGACTGATCGTGTCAGAGAAAGCAGCACAACTACCACAGCCCCTTCCCACCCTGCTACCTGCTCAGGCAGCCCCCACCAGACAGGTGGGCTCCGGAGGGACTGGAGGTCCCTCCACCCGACTACCACCCCACCCAGCCCACAGCAGGGGGTGGGGGTCCCAGGAGCCCTTGCAACCTAAGTTGGAAGTGAGCAGGGTGGGGTTTCTTGGTGCTGTCAGGAGAATGGTGCGTGCTACTGTTGGGGTTTAAACTCAGGCCTGGGCACTGCTCCTTAGCTTCTTCCCTCAAGGCTAGTGCTCTACTATTCAAGCCACAGCTCCACTTCTAGCTTGTTGTTGTTAGTGGTGGTGGTTAATTGGAGATAGGAGTCTCACAGACTTTCCTGCTTGGGCAGGCTTTGAACCGCAATCCTCAGATCTTAGCCTCCTAGACCCTAGCCTAGCCTGGTGCCTGTTCAGAAGAATGTTCTTACTGGTACATGTCACCCACCTGGGAGATCCAGAGCCAGGCTGAATGAGTGATGGGTGGATAGATGGGGGTGGGGGTGGGGGTTCACTTTCCTCAGTAGGCTTTTCGTGTCTCAAAACTTCACAACTTATCATTGTGGAATTTCACTGGATTGACCCAATGCAGAGTTCTCAAGAATGAAGTAAGATAGGCCTCTGTATCAGGGTTCCACATCTGCTTAACCAACTCAAAGTGGAATCTATGGATGTGTATATTTGCACCTGTACTAACTAGATACAGACCTTTCCTCGTGATGCGCACTAAACAATACAGCACAACTATCCACACAGCAGTTCCACTGCATGAGCTACTGCGAGTCATCTAGAGATAATTTAACATAAGTGCCTGGGCGGATGTTCAGAGGTTCACTGTAAACAATCTAGGAATGATTTAAACCCAGTACCTGGGAGAATGTGCGCAGATTATAGGCAAAGATGGTGCCGCCTTCTATATATAAAACACTTGAACATCTGTGGAGTTCTGTATCCCAGGGATCCCGGCCCCAATCCCTTGTGGACACAGGTGGAGAACAGTGAGTCACAGCCTCCCAGACCCACCTCCTCCCCAGCTGATCCGGTGTACTTGTTCAACCAACAATGACTGAATCTTCTAACTAGGGTTGCTTTGAGAGCCTAAGAAAAGGTGATATCTCTGCCCTTTCAGTAGTGTGCGTGTGTGTGTGTGTGTGTGTGTGTGTGTGTGTGTGTGTGTGTGTATGGAGGGATCAGGTATTTCAGGGATCCTGGAGTAGAGAGAAGGGAGGTGTCATCAATTGGGAACAGCCAAAGTCTTTGAGAGAGTCCTGAAGATGGACAGTGCTGGGTGGCCAATGGTTCCCCTGGTTGGTGGAGGTGGGGCGGGGCAGGCTATTCCAGTAGGTGTGGTGGAAGTTCAAGCTGGAATTCTCCTTTCAAGTGGGAATGCAGGCTTGGCTGGTTCCATTCACTTCTCTGTGTTCTGGGTGCTCTGACATCAGGGCTGGATCATGCTCTGAAATGCCCAAGGGTTTTGGCCATTGACTGCAGAGAGGCAGTGCTTGCTTACAGAATCTCAGAATCCTGCACACGTGGTTGAGAGTTGTCCAGTCAGACCCAGCACTAATATTTGGGTGTGGGGGTGGGTGGGTGTTGAACGAAGAGGTCATCCCTTATCTGATGAGACTCCATCAGTGTGGTGACCAAGCCAACTGGACCACCACCGTGCAGGCGGGCACCCTTACCCACATGGGCAGGGAGCACCACTAGTCTGCAAAGGCCTTGCCCTAGGGTCCAAACCAAGAGAACAACCAGAGCTGCTAAAGGGACCAACCTAAGGACCACACCCGAGCACGGGCATCCATCACCCTTGTGTAAGTCTCCTCCTCCCTGTGTGTGGCTGGCTCAGTGCCAGGAGGGGCACAGTGCCTCCTCTGGCTCTGGTAAGAGGCATTCTGGGGTTCCCACTGCGGAAGGGGGAAGAAGTCTTTCTAAGCGTTTCTGATCTGGGGATCTCAACATATCTTCATTGTTTACCAGGCAAAGATGCTATGGCTCTTACTGTTGGCAAGGGAGGAAGGATGGCAGAAACCATGAGATCGGTGGGCATTGCTCAAGACCAGACTGGAGCCCCAGGACTCACTGGCTGCCTTCCACAGAGACCTCCCAGCCCCTGTTCTGTGAGACGCATTTGTGGATGGGAAGGAAGGAGCTGGCATTTATTAAAGCATTTTGTAACTGCCAGTGTTTTAGAGTTGAGCTAATGTAATCCTCACGGTAGTCCTTTAAGTCCGGTATTATCAGCCTTCCTTTTACAAATAAGGATGCTCAGATCTTAAGAGTGTAGGAGGAAATTCCCCAAGATCACACTCCTTCAACAGGACCAACGCCAGAACTCAAAGTCAAATTCATCTGACTTGAAATCCCACTTTGCTACAAAGCCCCTTCTGCCTGTGGGTAGGCAGAACCCTAAGGCAGCCCCAAGATACTTGACATGCGCTGCTCTATGAGGCCTTCTCCCCCAGCGGTGAGGGTACAACCTGGGAATAGGCTGCTGTGGTTATGTAACACGAGACTTCCCACGACTGATTGGAGAGGGAGGAGTCAAAGGCATGTTCCCACTGGCCTGGGAAGCCAGCAAAGAGCCTGGCTTTGAGTTGCTGATGGGTCCTGTGACAAGATTCACAAGTTCAAGGCTCCTGGCTGATGGTTAGCACAAGAGAGGCCTCGGCCTCAAGGTCACAACCATCGAGAGGATCTTGAGTTCCAGAAAGGACTATAGCCCAGCCTTGCTGCCTTGGGACACCTGAACAGACAGTCAAGTGTGTCCTAAACCCACCCCACAGAAATGTGAGATCACAATCTGTGCCAGGAGAAGCTCCGACAATTGTGAAAATGTGTTAAAAAGTTTCATCCAAACAGTTTCATTGTTCCATTGGGGGAACCTTGTTCAGCCCTGAAAACCCAGTGACCCAGAAAGACAGACACACCCATGTTGCTTTGGGAACATCATTTCGCCTCTCTGAGACTCTGTTTCCTCAGTTGTTCGTGGGGCACCAAGAGTAGTTACATTCCGGGGTTGGTGGGGAGATTCAGTAAGATGCTGTGGGTATGCAGTCAGACGCCACACTGAGTTAAGCACACAGAACTGCCCGTATTTTGTTCGGGTTACATGCTCTTGGAGGCTGATGGGGAGGAGAATTCTCAGTTGGTTTATTTTGGCAAGAATCTGTCAGATGAATGAATCTCGTGCCGTAATTTCTTGGCGGCTCCCCACGACAGAGAACCACAAACTGGGGAGTTTCAAACAACAGATTCTTGTTCTGTCATGGGCCTGGGGAACAAACTCATGGTGGCACCGGGGCCGGGCCTTCTGAGGGATGTATGAGAAACATGGTGGCCACCGGCAACCCAGTGCGCCTTTGCCTCCATCTTGTTGTAGCCTTTCCCCTCCCCTCTGCCTGTCCCTGGACCTAGGGTATTGGCTTCAGGCCTACTATGATGGAGTATGACCTAATGTTAACCTGATGACATGGGAAAGACTCTGATCTCCATATAAAGTCATACATGCATCTGAGGTTAGGATTCTAATATATATTTTTATTGGGTGGGAGGAGGAGCTGGAGGGACACAACTCAGTCCATGAACTTCCCAGGGCTCAAGGTGTGTCTAAAAAGCCTTTCGACCTCATCTGTCTCTCTGGCTTGTTCATAGAAGCCTCCAGCAAAACATTTGACCTGAAAGAGAAGAGCCCGGCTTCTGTGTTCCCTCTCTCCCAAGCACCTCTGGGAGATCACAGGCTGCTTCGTGCTGTAAGAGTGCTGAGAGGCACGGACAAATAGCTGCAAAGGCAAAGGGGCAGGTGACAAGGGATGGAGGCATGGGGGTAGGGGAGGTGGGTTTGGGGGAGGTCGACAAGGAAAGCCAAGAGAAAGATATGCAACTGTTCTAGCACTTGTTTAGAAAAGCTGACACTGCAGATTCTGGGGGCCTCCCCCCTTTCCCCCCACCCTCCATCCTTTTTCCTACTGCCAGCAGTATGGAGGAGGAAGAGACATCCACATATCCACACGATGGCTCAGACAACCAGACTGGCCAGGTCATAGGACAGCTGGGGAGCAATGAGGCTCAACGAGCATGCTGCAGCCCGGCTCATTCTGCCATTAGCACATCATGCCCGGAGCCTCGGATGCCCTGTGATAGTTCTACGTGCTCCCAGGTGAGCGCGCAGAGTTCTGCGTGCAGAGTGTGCACAGCTGTCTGTAAGTGCAAGCCAGGGAGGTTAGGCTATTGGAGGAGCCAGATGGGAAGAGGAAGGCAGAATTCAGAACTTTCTTCCCCCTCTCCCTGCTGCCAGCCCCAGCTCAGCATTTCTGACCTCGCTGTGTTTCCTCTGGGGGGGGGGGGGTGGTGATGTCTGATTCCTTCTGGACAGCCCTTGCCTTTGTGATACCAGTTCTCCATTCTTACTCCTCCCATTCCATCCTACACCATGGAGCCAGCGAGCTCAAGATCCACCTGTGTGGGCTCACCCAGCACCCTTGGCATGGGGCCGGGTGCTCCTGCAGGGCTGCTGCCTCTGCCTTCCTCCTGACCAGTGCCCACGCTTCCTCTCACACTGGGTTCTCGGCTTGCACAGTGCTCAGTTTCGCAGGCGATCAGGAGGGCCTCCAGGGCTGGGACAAAGCTGGCCCCGGCTAACTGAACCTCTGAGAGCACGCACCATGCCTCAGACTCCTGCCTGTCATTTGTCCAGAGCCTTCTTCCTCTTCCTGTTTCCCTATCAAACCTACCAGAGTCTTCCTAGACTGGCTCCTATCCCTGCACTTGGACCTTCCGTGACACACCACACCTAATCCCAGCTGATCAACTAGAAACCCCAAAGACTCAAGCCAGGGGCTGGGGGTTGAGGGGGGGCAGGTGTCCCCTGGGTGCATTTGCTTGCTGGTAATGTTGGATAGCATACAGAGGGCAAGCCGAAGAGCGCAGATTGATAGCATGCATGGATACCCACTAGATGACCATCGGGTGGAGATGGAACCCATCCACAGCCACCCCTCCCATTCGTGCCCACCAAGGGCTCTGCCCGTCGCTCTAGACACACCTGTGTTTGAACTGGAGGTGGACGGAAGCACACAGTCTGATGAGACTGTCTCCTATCTGCTTTGTGCGAGCCAGAAGTCAGCACGTGAGCTCCCGGAAAGGGCGGGGTGAGGGGTGGTGGGCTCTACTGCCATCCTGGCTTCCTGGCTTTGAAATGCATGGTGAATCCTTCTTCAAGTTCTGCCTTGAACGGAGACAGAGGCTCCCCTCTGGCTGACGGCACCGCATAGCCGCCCTCGGTAGGTAGGTAGGTCATGCAGCGGCAGCATCCTGTCTCTCCAGGCTGTATGAATCACATCCAGAGCCTACATCGTGCACTCTTCTCATCACGAACAATGCCCACCTCTTCCGAGAAGCCTGCGTGCCAGCCTGGCCCATACCCAGGCTCTGGCAACCCTGGGGATGCCCTGGTGGGCCGGGCCTCACCCTCTCCTATAGCTGACTTTCCCTGGAAGCATTGATGGCTTGTGCTATGGCCCCTGAGTGTCTGGATCACGCTGGACTCTTGGGGGATATTTATAGGATTCTGAGGTCTCCCTCTGACGTCAGCCAGTACTTGATAGCTTTGAGCAGGGGGCGGAGGAAGAATCCAGAATGAGCTTTGGTGTCAGAGACCTAGGTACACATGCTGGCCCGTGTCACACCCACGTGGTCTCCCACCCAGGACGTGGTGCCACAGCCGGGTGTTGTAAGAAGTGCATTCTGACAACTATCTGCATGGAAGAGATCTGCTGTAAGTCATGGCTACCCCCGCCATCCACCGGGAAGCTGGATCCCAGAGGCTGAGGAGGAAATCCAGGCCTCCCATAGCTTGGGTTAGAATCCTGACTTCACCTACTGGCTTGCGAGGCATTGGGCAAGTGACTATTTCTCTGTGCCTCAGTTCCCCCATCTAGACAACAGCTCCTGCCTTAGCAGGAGGCTGAGAATGAACCGAGTTAGCATAAGGGAAAGCTCAGGGCAGTTACTGACACCCGGTACGAGAAAAATAAGAGCTCTTTTTTTTTTTTTTCAGGCAGTGATAATAAATGATTAACTCAGGTAATTCTGTAATTAATTAAACACTATAAAATCCTAGCTGTTGGGAGGACAGCCTGAGATATAAATAAGGGAAGTGCTTAAAATCTGAGATTATACATTTGTGCTTGGGGCACAGAAAACACACAATAGATAATTGCTCTTATTGTGACTGGGCAGTACTGGAGTTGGAACTCAGGGTCTTGTGCTCCCTGGATTGGCACTTTATGGAGATGCAGCTGTTGGGCTTTTCTACCCAGGCTGGCCTTGAACTCTGGCCCTCACATTCTCAACCTCTCAAGTAGTTAGGATTACAGGTATGAGCCACTAGAGGCTTAATTGTTCTTATTTTTTTTTAATGCTTTGTAGTTATGGATCTTAAGTATTGAGATGGGAGGATGGGGAATGTAGGATGGAGATGTGGAAGGGAACACAAATACCATTAGGGCTAGGCCGGGCTAGCCTGGACACCTCCTTGCTCACTAGCTTGCCACTGAGGTAAGATCTTCTGGGGGTGTCTGGGCCCTAACACTCCTCTTAGTGCTTGACACCTGTCTACTGCTCTATAATGGCTTCCTTGAGCTTAAACCAGAAATGACCTGGAGAAAGCAATTGGGTTTATTAAAAACAAAATAACGGGCTGGGGATATAGCCTAGTGGCAAGAGTGCCTGCCTCGGATACACGAGGCCCTAGGTTCGATTCCCCAGCACCACATATACAGAAAACGGCCAGAAGCGGCGCTGTGGCTCAAGTGGCAGAGTGCTAGCCTTGAGCGGGAAGAAGCCAGGGACAGTGCTCAGGCCCTGAGTCCAAGGCCCAGGACTGGCCAAAAAAAAAAAAAAAAAAAAAAAAACAAAAACAAAAAACAAAATAACAACAACAACAAAAACCTAAAAAAAAAAATCCAGGTAACTTTCCTCTTCTTCCTCCAGAGATAGAAAGGAGAAATAAGAAGCATTTCCAAGACTATGAAGGGTTTCCAAGGGCCAGTGATGGGTGCTTTGCTTTCAAGCTCCAAGAAGGACTGGCGAGGGAAGGAATGACGTCACTTGGACAGGACAGGGACGTCAATCAGAATCAGCTCGAGGGCTGGAAATCTCAGCTTGAGAACAGGGCACGGAGCCTCGCTGCCCCCCCCCATTCCCACTCACTCTCCACACGTACGACTTCCTTTCCTTTTTCTTCTTTTGGTGCCAATCTAGGGACTTGAACTCAGGACTCCTAGTTCTTAGTCAGCTTGTTTGCTCATGGCTACCACTTGAGCCATCCCTCCAACCCAGCTTTTTGCTGGCTAACTGGAGATGGAGACTTGCAGACTTTTAAAGCACAGGTTGGCTTTAAATCTTGATCCTCTATGTCTCAGCCTCCTGAGTAGCCAGGGTGCTAGGCATGAGCTGGCACTTGGCTCATGCTTTTCATCTTGACCGTGACTCCCGGCCAGCAGGACCAGCAGGAGTTGACCCTTCAGCATCAAGAAGGATCAACCAAGGAAGACTCCACTGCAAGGGGTCCTGTCAGCAATGTGACAAGTCAGAGGAGACAGCCTTTCTCCACACAGCCACCGTGCAAAGATTTCTCTGAAGAACTGCCACAGAAGGAACTGGCAACGGAACTGTTCAAGAGAACCCTTTCTCAGAAAGAGTGAGGATTTGAGGTATAACAAGACATTCTTAAACTTGCCACTTTCCCGGGGTGGATGGAGGTGGGGGGGCAGAAAGGTCATCGGATTCGGATTTTAAGCGACCGCAGGCACGGTAATCCTTCCGGAGCCTCTCACGACACAGTGTTTTCTATGAAGCACTTAGCTTTGTACACAGGATTGAAGTTCGCAAGAGCTTGTATCTAGGTTTGATGTCCTCCTCATTTATTTTTGCAGCTAGTTTGGGCATTTTTATTGTATGAGATGGATTTCCAGGGATGGAAACACAGTGTGTAAGTTGTAACTTTCAGGAAATAAAGATTAAACTGCTCTGGAAGGCGCTGATCCAGGAATCGATTTGGTTACAAGTCAGGGGTGACCATTCAGAAAGCCCCCGGTAAGAAGGCAGGGCGTGCTGGTTGGGTACATTTGAGAAGAAAGAGATCAAGTCAGGCGTGGTAGCTCATGCCTGTGATCCTTACAACTCGGGAGGAGAGGAATGGGAGGATTATGGTTCAAGGCCAGCCCCAGGCAGAAAAGTTCCTGAGATCCCCTTCTCCACTCACAGTGAAGCCTGCCTGCCATCCCGAGCTACACAGGAAGCTAAGCGTGGGAGGAGAGGATGGAGGCACCAGGACAGTTGGGCAGGAAAGTCCACGAGACTCCATCTCCACGAAGGAAAGTGGGAGGCGTGACATTTCTCTCACCGCAGTGCCTGTGCAAATCCTGAAGTAGGTGGATCATGGCTGGGCTGGGTGGCAAGTAAGAAGCTATCCTAAAAATAACCAGTGAGAAACAGGGCTGGAGGTATGGCTCGGTGGCATTGTGCCAGAGAAGCAAGTGTGAGGCTCTGAGTTCAAATCCCTGTACCAGAAGGAGGAGGAGGAACAGAGGAAGGATCAAACATCTTTGGTGAAGGGGGGGACCCTACGTCCAGTCATCTATCAGGCTTATATGTTTCACCCCTGGACACAACAGAAAAGAAAAATCTAGAAGGTGATATCACCCCTGGACACAACAGAAAAGAAAAATCTAGAAGGTGATATATTCATTCACTGCTAGTTCTCATGGCCACCACAATAATATCGCGGTGAGTTTCCTTCCGTGTTCTTTCCCCATAGCCTTGTAAAATAGTCATTGTCACCGTCACATCCTTAAAGGTTCCACATCTGTGGATTTTTTTGACTCACTCAATTTGCCATTTAATAGACTTCTCTCCGTGTTTAATAACCCTCCTAATCATCACAGAGTTAAAAGAATGTGTTATTATTATTTTTAATCTAGGAAATGCTTCAAGAACTTTCAAAAGCCTGCCTCACACAGGAAGCGGGAGAGGGCTGGCGTGATTTAAACATGGCGGAGCAGAAAGGAAAAGGGGGGGGGGGGACAATTAGCAGTGAAAGCAAGAAGGAAAGGAGAAGAAGAGGAAAGATGGATGGGAAGAAGTGAATGGGGGAAATCTGGCTTAAACAAAAGGGGGACCACTCCCAGCCGGGGTGGCACCTTTTGTGTGTGTGTGTGTGTGTGTGTGTGTGTGTGTGTGTGTGTGTGTGTGATAGCCCATGGGAAGTAATGATGAGCGCTCAGGGGAGAACCTTTGAGACGCCATAAACAGCCACCACCCGGGACGGTGCTGGGTGGCTGGTCTGGGGAACAGAGGCCGGCAGGGGTCTCTGAGACAGAACCTCGGGCCACAGGTGGCCCCACCAAGGTGGGAGAAGGGAGAGCTCCAAATGGTTAAACCAACAAGGCCTCTGGGCCCACCAGGCAGATATCTGGCCTCGACTCATATGCAGGAATCTGTGGGCAAAAAAGGCAACAAAAGCCATTTTTCATGCAAGAGTAGTTGGACAACAGGACGAATCAGAGCCCCTTTGTATGACATGCCAAATCGCTGAAGCAACAAAATGTCTCAGGCGAAGGCTCAGATGTGCGCTGGGGGGGCTGGTGGGGGGGGCAGCATCAATGTGCGCTTGTTATCGGGGCTTCTCAGAGCCGAGGCCGGAAGCTGCCCAGAGACAACTCCCCCCCCCCCCAAGTGCATGCTAATGATGAGCTGGTGGCCTGGACGGGGGCCGGGGTGTCCTGAGATGTCCTTGGGGGACTCCGCGTGGATCTGAGCTCCTTTTCTTAGGCATGGCTGCTTGGGTTAGGGGTGAGGTGGGTGGGATCCGCCTCCCCTCCAGCACCCATCCCTGCTCTGCACCTTTCCTGTCTTGCAGTAGTAGGGCCTTGGTCCTCGCAAATGAGAAAAGTGATCTGTACTGAACACTCAGTGCTCAAGCCCAGCTTTACCTAGCTTGAACTCAAGGCCTGGGAGCCATCCTTTAGCCTTATTGTTCAAGGCTAGTGTTCTATCACTTGAACCACAGCTCCACTTTGGCTTTTGGGTGGTTAAATTGGAGACAAGAGTCTCACTGACTTTTGTTTGCACGGGCTGGCTTCCAACCCTGATACTCACGGCTCAGCCTCCTGAGTGGCTAGGATTACAGATGTGAGCCATAACCCCATTTTGCACACCAAGCAACTGAGGCTCAGAGAAAGTGCAAGCCCTGGCTTTGGGTTCCCCAGCTAGGAAGAGCCAGAGCCCTGAACCCCCGGGCCTTGCCACAGCCCACACTCTGGCATGGAGTCTGCAGGCCCAGAGGGAGATGCCTGCGTGCTTTCTGTACCCACAACGCCTACCCAAAGGAGGGTACTCAGCAGGGGAATGGAGCTGAGCTGGTAGTCTGCCCACCCTTGCCCCCCCCATCTTGCTATTACCCCCCCCCCCCCCAGCAGCACCAAAATCTCAGGGCAAAGGGCAGAACAGGAGACCTAGGGCAGTGGCATAATTTTCCAGGTCCAAGGAAAACTGAAAACAGTTCAGGCCCAGGACTGGTGGCCTTGGTGATTTCAGTCATTACACATCCTTTGTGCTGACCTACGAGTGGGATCTGGACTTTTCCAGAGCAATCTGGACTTGAAATTTCTTGGATCTCTCTCCCTCTGTTCCCACCTCCACCAGAACTATGAATGCCAGTATTCCAGGATCCAAGGATCCCTTCTTGTATTGGTGCTTATACCCGAAACAGCAGAAAACCCCATCACTGAGTCCCTTCCCCAGTGTTTTGGTTCAGAAAATGCAGTTTTTAACAGTACCATCTGTCCCCAGGGAACCACAAGCCCCGGGGTTCCGGTGGAAGGCCTGGTACTCCCGTCACAAGAGGGCGCTGTTTCCACCCAGCCTGCGGGAGGCCCACAGGCAGCCTGGCCTCCACCTCCGCTGGGGTGAGGGGGACTGGCAGCCCAGGGGTTCAAGGCACCAGAGGGCCCCCTGCCCCACTGGACGCTCCTCCTGCACCTGTATCTCCCTGCAGTTGCATTTGGGGCCATGACTCTACGTGTCTCATTTCCCAGGCCAAGCACCCAGGCGCCAGCTACCTTCCTGGCTCCTCTCCTCCACCCCAGGTGAATCCCCAGCCCCAGGCCCCACCCGCCAGTCAGCCACCAGGGGCTTCCGGGCCTCCTTCAAACCACTGGGATTCAGCAGTGCTTCTGAGACATCCAGCAGCTACTGACTGGTCCCCCTCTCCGGCCACCACCCCAGCTCAGACCCTGGTCATTGAATCCAGGAGAATGGAGCGGCCTCCTGGAGGGTCTCCTGGCTCTCATCCAGCGGCTCCGGTTGCAGCAGCCCTCCCAAGTGCCCCCATCTCCCCGCAATGGCTGCCCACTGCGTGCAGGAGGAAGCACCGCCAAAGCTGGTGGCGCGGTGACCCTTGCAGATGCAGCAATGTTTCCCCCAGCACCATCTCCCTCTGCTCCTGGCTCCCAGCCTTGCCAAACTACTGGCAGTACCTCGCGTCCGCTCATCCAGCGACCGCTCCACCCTGTGTGGGCACATCCCGATGCTTTTCAGGCACAATCCCATGTAACTGTAACCGTGCTAGGAGGTGTGGGGGGGGGGGTGACTATCATAACATTCCCACTTTTGCAGATGGAACACCGAGGTCCAGAGCTGCTATGGAACAGAGCTAACACAGGGTGGAGAGCAGGATTCAAGTGCAGGACTCTTAGGTTACTCGTATTTATTTATTTTGTCGCACTGGGGTTTGAACTCAGGGCCTTGGCTTGCTAGACAAACCCTCAACTCTTATTATTTTCGTTATTTTACAGATAGACTCTGGTACTTTTTTTCTCCCACGGTGGCTTCAGACATGATCCTCCTACCCACTCACACCTCCCTTGCACCCTGTTCCTGGGATTGCAGAAATACACCATCATACCCAGTTTGTTTGCTGAGATAGGGTCTCGTTAATTATTTGCCTGGGTTGGCCTCGAATCTTGATCCTTTTGATCTCTACCTCCTGAGTAACTGGGGTTACAGGCCCGAGCCACTGTGCTCAGACCCAATGTAGATCCTTCTGAGTGCCTTCTAACCTTCTGTCTGGTTAACTATCAGGAGACGTGTTTAGACTTCACCTTTGACTCCATCCTCTACAGAGATGTCAGAGAGCTAGGCAGAGCTGGAACTACAGGATGCCTGTGTTTTTCCATAAAGGGGTGGTGGTGGTTGCAGTCTCATTAAAGGGCTTTGAAAGGGGGGGGTGTGATCTGGTTGCTCCCTTGACAAGACCTTTTTGGTCATGTGTGAAACAGAGCAAGCAGGGCAACTGGACAGGCCGTTAGGGACACCCAGGTAGAGGACCCAGAGCCTGGGGCAGAGAGGAGAGGTAAAGGGAAGCTGTGTGCGATTGTGCCACAGGCCTGGGGTGGCGGGGAAGGGACTTCCCGTTGTCTCTGTGGTGGCGAGTGTGGGGCCTGGCTCAGCCTTATCCTGGATGGAGAATGGGCAAGAGAGGGGCGGCAGTGATGTGGCCAATGGCCCACTCGTGCAGTTCCCCCCCCCCCCCCCACAACCTGTTTTCTGTCAAGGTGTCACAGGGAAAAGCCAACACAAGTGCTTCCAAGAAAAGGGAGTCCGGGGGCTGGGAATATGGCCTAGTGGTAAAGTGCTCGCCTAGCATGAAGCCCTGGGTTTGATTCCTCAGCACCACATATATAGAAAAAGGCAGAGTGGCGCTGTGGCTCAAGAGGTAGAATGCTAGCCCTGAGCAAAAGGAAGCCAGGCCCTGAGTTCTCAGGCCCTGAGTTTAAGCCCCAGGACTGGAAAACAAAAGGAAAAAACCCCAAAGGGAGTCTGTTTCCTTCACAGTACCTAAGAGGAAGGGGGAGAGCATGGCCAAGCTGCACTGCCTGGTCACACACTGGAGTGGGGGGGAGGGAGAGAGGGGAGGAGAGATGAAAGGAGGAAGGGGAGGAGAGAGGGGACATGGAAGAAGAAGAGAAGGGAACCTGGAGAGAAGGAAGAAGAAAGGGAGTAGGAAGGGGAGGGGATGGAGAAAGGAAAGGGAGGGGAGATAGAGGAGGAAGGAAGAGGGAAGAGACGTGGAGAGAGGAGGGAGGGAGGGCAGGCATCATTGCAGTTTGGGGGCTGAGAGAATCAAGGAGGCTCGGGCTGTGGAGTCTGGCTGAGCATTGTCCATGATAGCTGGCAGACAGCTGACCCTTCTGTCCTGGCCTCTGGGCCTTCACCCTCTCTCATCGCTGATCCTGAGAATCACAGCTGTCACCTGGGTACCTAGGCTGAGGTTGGCTCTGGGCAGGAGGCCCTTGCTGGGTGGAGGGTGGCCGTTCAAGCCACCGGACCTCCACATGGTCACCCCAAGGTGCTTCCTAGGCTCTCACTCAGCTCCCGCCCCAAGGTTCCTGGAAGTTCCTGGAGGGCTGGCAAGGGCTCTTGGCAAACTGGACAGCAAATACAAGAAGACATACCTGGGTGGCTGCCATCGCTGAGGACGGCACCGCTTGGGGGCGAGACTCCCTTTCATCTCCTAATTAAGGGCTTCAGTTGCAATTTCCTGGTTCACAGAAGCCATTCAGAGGCGCTGGGCCCCCTGGGAGGGGTGCGCCCAGCCACCCGGGCCTCTAGGGAGGACAGGTCAGCCATCAAGTTAAGATGACTTCTTTCTTCTAGGAAAACTTCTGAGGTTCAGGAATCCCAGACACAGAGAGAAAAGTGGTGTGCGGGATAGGCACAGGGCTCAGCATGACCAGGGTATTTTGTATAGATTTTCTCCAGCCCCGGGGCTTGGTTCTGCCATGTTCTGTCTTACAATGAAGGCGCTGGAGCTCAGAAAGGTAGAGTTCGTTGTCTGGTCACAGTCCAAGTGACAGCATCTGGACTCGAACCCAGGTGAGTTACTTCAGTGCTGGCTACCTCAGGGGATGTAGATATATCTCTGTGCCCCAGACCCCAACATGCTGGCGTCCTAGCCGCCCCTCCCAACCTATCTGTGGAGAAGATGGAGCCCGCGCTGGCAGGGGAGGCTTGAGGTCTCCCGTGCTCACCACGGAGGGGCAGCACTGTCTGTGTGCCATGCGGGGACCCCGGGGCTCCACAGGGACGGTCCCCTGCGTGTGTCAGGAGTTGGCAGGGCCCGGGGCACGCCCACGTCTGCCCAGCAGCGTCCTCACCAAAGCTCTGGGGAGCACTCTGCAGATGTGTCCCGCTGCCCTCCGGTTCACTGCGTAGGATCCTATTTCCCAGACACGGGACAGCTCAGAGATGTCAGGTAACCTGCCCAAGGCTGCACAGTGACCTGGTAAAGCTGAGATTTGAGCTCAAGGTGGGCATCCCCCAAACCCAGCCTCTTCCCTCCACTACAGTCCCCTGAGATGTGATGGAATAACCCCATATAAAGAGATATGAAGCTGTGTGCTAGTGGCTCATGCCCGTAATCCTAGCTACTCAGGAGGCTGAGTTCTGAAGATCAAGTTCAAAGCTAGCCTCAGCAGGAAAGGAAGACTCTTATCTTTGGTGAACCACTCAAAGCCACTCAGAATTGGAGAATTGGAGCTGTAGCTCAAGTGGTAGAGTGCTAACCTGGAACTAAATAAAGCTCAGGGACAATGCCCAGGCCCTGAGTTCAAGCCCCAGTACCAGCAGTAAACACACACACACACACACACACACACACACACACACACACAGATATGGATGACATTTTCTCTAAGCCCGTGGATGAGAATGAGCCGGGCTTTGCTCATAAAACATAGCTCCCCTTTTGCATGCACACTGCGAGGCTCCTGTGTGGTTATGTTCTTCTTTCTCCTGTGCTGCACGAGCTCAGGGACAACGCACGGCCTAGGTCCAGAAACCCAGCAGCCCTTGCTTCTACCCAGTGCATGCAAAATCAAAAGAAATCTCCATCCCATCTTTTTTTTTTTTGGCCCTCACTTCTTGTATCATCAATTCTTTTTTCTTTCTTCTATTGGTTGGGAGATGAAGTAAATGGTAAAATTGTGTGATGTTATTTTCATCGTTGGGAAAAGTTTTTCATCAGAAGAAATGGACAGGCTAGGGTAAAAAAATCCTTCAAGGACCGTGCCCAGACCTGTAGCTCAGAAAAGACACTTTCATGGGGCTATAGAGGATGATGAGCGAGAATTGTGGGGCACTTGGGGGGAAGCTCCAGGTAGAACCTACCTGGACCCCTAACTAGTTTCTTCCTTTTGGGACTCATCCCTAGGAGATTGAGCCCAGCACTCGCTCCTGGGAAGAAGGTCCTTGCCCAGGGAGGCTGGGAATTTTGTTAATGACCTTCACTGCTGCCACATGACCTTGGATAAGTTGCTCTGCCTGGCTGGTCTTGAGTCTCCTGGGCTCGAGCCATGTGAGCATCCAGCTTCATCAGCAGTTCCCAGCCCACTGGGGCCTCCTGCCAAGGTATCACAGATATTATTTTATTAATAGTAATATCAATAGTATTACTATTAATAAAGGAAGGAATGAGCACCTGAAGCAGATGCCAGGTCACCCTAATAAGCGAGCCATCCTCCCAGGCTGTGTTCCATGTGCTTTCTCAGGGGTTAGAGAAGGAAATGGGGCTCCTGGCGGTTATCAGGAATCAGGCTTGCCCTTCCATCTGCCCACCTGTGGTCTCCACAGGGGTCCCTTGGCCACAAGGGCGGGTGGCAACATCTGAAGCCACTTGGTGCTGTGGGCATCTAGACAGGATGATGCTAAGATCCCACCATGAAGAACAATCTGACTCTGAACACCAGAGAAGCCAAAATTGAGAAACCCAGTCCTGTGGTGAGAAGGGGCTGTTACAGGGAACCCCTAACCCCTGGGGATCCCGAGTTCCATTCATGGAACTTTCCAGAACTACCTTCAGTGGTATGGGTGGCGGGGAGTAGGGTGAGTACCTAGGAACCCCCAAGGGCAGGCCGTGGATTTCCTTTCCCACAATCGTCTCTTCTTCTGTCATCCGCCATTTGAATGGGGTCCCACCACCTAGCCATCTCCCCACCCCTCCGCCCTGTCTCCTATCCCTGTTGCTGTCACTGGGCTCCAGGGCTCCAGTCTCTAGTCCACAAGGTCCCGGGGTCCCCCGATGGCCTCTCTGCCTTCTGGAACCTCTCTTCTCTATGTACAGATGGAGGGTCCTCTCGCTGTGGGCACCATGGGGCGGGCTCTTGATCAGAGCTGCCTCCAGCCCACCCTCTGCCCTCCTTGCCCTCTCCTCCACCCGCACTCAGTTCTGGCCTGCCTTGAGGCCCCTGCTTGCCTTTTGTGCCCTCTGGAAGGTCCACCAGGTCCTTTCTGTGATTCAGGTTTGGGTGTAAACTCAGACTTCCCTCACGAATCCTTCCTTTTCCCATTACCCCCAATGGCAGTCTTTCCCAGGATGCCCTGCTCTGTTTAGGACCCAAATTGGTACCCGGAAGTATCACCCACCCACTTAGAACATCTGCCTGTCCACAGCTGGGACCCAGAGCCCCATAGACTGATGAGACCAGGCACTCAGTGAGCACATGATGAATGAATGAATGAGTGAGTGAATGAATAAACAGAAGCATGCTGGCAGGCAGGTGACTTGTAACTTAGTAAGAGAAAGGCTGAGGACCACTGAAAGAATCCTGGGGGTCTTCCAGCCACAGGAGACCCTCTCCCTCCACAAGTCCTGGTGAGGCTACGGGGAACCAGGCTCAACCTGGAAGCTAGGGGTGGGGCTCTTGGAGGCAGAAGAACGTTCCAGGTCCGCTAAGGTCTCTCCCAGTGCTTTGTTGCTCTAGCTGGCCTGTGCTATTCTTCTTCCCCTTCATCTTCGAGACCCTGCTTCCCATCACCCAAAGGTCTTTCCCATTCTGCGCTCAGCGATTCATCCTAGAAGTCCTCAGGAGGAACACTGACAGATTGCCGGTTTCCCTCTTGAGCCCCTCTCTTTTGTGTCTTGTTTTGGGCCAGTCCTAGGGCTTAAATTCAGGGCCTGGGCCCTGCCCCTGAGCTTTTGTGCTCAAGGCTAGTGCTTTACCATGTGAACCACAGCCACACATCCACCTTTTGTGGTTTAACTGGAGATAAGAGCCTCACACCTTTCCCTGCCCTGGCTGGCTTTGGACCATGATCCTCAGGTTCTCAGCCTGCTGAGTAGCTAGGATTACAGGCGCGAGCCACTGGCTCCCGGTTCCTTTTGATCCTTTCGGATCTTCCTGACATTAGATTTCTCCAGAGCCAGCTCTGAGGTGCCCCCCCCCCCAGCCCCGTCTCTATGCTGGGGTCTACTAAGCCCCTCAGCTTCTCCTCACTCCAGTGGAAAGTGTTTCTTCATGGGAAGCGAGAAAGGAGCACAGGAGAGTGGAGGAGTGACAGATCAGGGTATCAAAGGAGAGCAGACGAGACAAGAAGATAGGCTTCTCTTCCCAAATGGCTGCAGAGTGAGCACCAGCGATGAGTGAGGGCAGGAAGGGACCAAAGTCCTGTTATGGCTGGCTGTGTGGCCCCGCCCCTAGTAGTCAGGATAAAGCCCTGTGACCCAGTGTGGGCTTGGGAGGACTAGGTTTACACCAGGACCTAAGGTCGGGTCTTAGAAGAGATCAGAGAGCTGTGTGCCTCTTCTCTCCCACTCAGGGAGTAAAAGGCCCCTCTTCAGACCAGGGAGGGAGCCTCACACTGGACCAATGGGCCCTCCTCCTTGGCCTTCTTTTTTTTTTTTTTTTTTTTTTTTTTTTTTTGGCCAGTCCTGGGGCTTGGACTCAGGGCCTGAGCACTGTCCCTGGCTTCTTTTTTTGCTCAAGGCTAGCACTCTGCCACTTGAGCCACAGCGCCACTTCTGGCCGTTTTCTGTATATGTGGTGCTGGGGAATCGAACCCAGGGCCTCATGTATATGAGGCAGGCACTCTTGCCACTAGGCCATATCCCCAGCCCCTCCTTGGCCTTCTTGACCTCCAGGACAAGTAAATGTCCTTTAAGGCTGGGTGCAGTGACTCACACCTGAAATCCTAGCGACTCAGAAGGCGGAGAGCTAGAGGATCACTTGAAGCCAGCTGTCGGGGTCTTTAGCCCCCCTGCGCTCCCCTACCTGCGGAAGGCACGCCCCGACCGGAGGAGCCAAGAAAGGAGAAGGGTCAAGAAAGGAGAAGGGTCGGCAGACCGCCTGCACCCAGCCCTCCCTCACTGGAGGACAATCAGACAGCCTGGGAGTCAAGTCAGCGCAAGTTCTCGTTTATTGGGGGAAGTACGTGCCACTAATATAAGGCACTGGAACCAATCAGGTCTAAGATCGGCAGGAAGGGGAGGGATGAGCTGTCCATCAAGGGCGGAAGAGTGGGGGGGGCGTCACCGCCCACAGAACCGCCTCCGGGTTATCACCAAAGACACTTGTAGCAGCTGCGCGTTGTTGTTAGGTGCCGCCATCGTAGCCACACGTGGGCCCACGACTGAGAAACAGGCAGGGCCAGCTAGTTGACTTCCAGGTGTGCCCCACAGCCAGCCAGGGGAACCAAAGCCTGCTAGACTCCATCTCCAAAATAACCAGCCACAAAAGCAAGGCTGGAGGCATGCGTGGCTCAAGCAGGAGAACGCTGGCTGAGCAAGCAAGCGCAACAACCACAGGCTATGAGTTCAAACTCCGGGACTGACCCCTCGCTCCACCACCAAAACAAGTCCTCCCAAGCGGCTCCACCCATCACATTTCGTGACATCAGCCCCAGCGAATCAAAGCAGCCCCTTTTCCAAAGCTGACTCCATGGAGAGGCGGCCTCCTGGGCAGCAGACGGCTGCGTGCGACTATCCAGCCTTCGCCGTGAACACGCAGGCACCGCACCATCTTACACCTCGTCTCCAAAGCGAGACCTTT
This sequence comes from Perognathus longimembris pacificus, assembly GCF_023159225.1. Lineage (NCBI taxonomy): Eukaryota > Metazoa > Chordata > Mammalia > Rodentia > Heteromyidae > Perognathus > Perognathus longimembris. The sequence goes on from NC_063177.1 coordinate 45,770,368, forward strand.
AAGAGGCAGTGGGAGTCTCTACCTGCGAGTGTCAGTAGTGGCGATTACAGGCACTAACGTGAAGCATCACCACGAAGGTCTCCAGTAAGTGACAGCTCTTATTAACACCACCAGAGGTCCCTGGGGACAAGTGACTGGAGGGTGGCACCGGCACAGAGGGTGGTAAAGGGGAGCCTTCGCAAGCTGTTGTCACCGCCCCCCCCCCGGCCTGCCTGGTGCAGACATAGCAGGAAAAGCTCCTTAAGTTGTCCCAGGACAGTGATGGGGGGAGGGGCAAGGCCACCCTACAGCTCACCTACCCATTAAGAACCAGAACGGCAGGTGTGCCGGAAGAGAGAGCCCTCTTCCCAGCTGCAGGCCCTGGCGAAGGCACCCCAAGCTTTCTCCCCTTCCCAGAATTCAATGCTAAGATTTTTCTCTGTGTGCCCTGGTGTGAATAAACGTTGGACACGCTGGTGGAAGTGAGGTATGGTGCCCAGGAATTAGGATTCCATTCTCAGGCTCTAGAACCTGCCTACAGGAGACCTGGAGGTTCAGCTCCGCCACCAGCCATGCTTGGAGAGCCCGGGCCTCCCTCAGCCGCCCTGTGTGTTCCAGAGGTGGGGGGTGGGGTTCTTGCAGCTGGTCATTTGCTGCTGCCCGGAGACTCAGGGTCTCCTCTTCATGTTTCCAGAGTCTTCCACCTGGGTCCAGAGTGTCTGATGCATTCTAATCCTCCTCATTCCACAACGCACTAGGGGTTCAACCAAGGTTGCCTGATGATGCCTCAGAGGGGGATCGCGTTTAGTTCCCCCTTTCCTACATGCCCAGTCCTAGCCGGTTTTCACCAAAGGCACCAAGAGTGAGATGAGGGTCTCAGGAAGGGAGGGAAGAGCGGGAGACGGCGGGTGGGGATAGCCTGGATCACAAGAGGAGACTGAAAAAGACAGACAGACACAAGCGATGGCCCGAGAGACAGCAAGCTACAGACACAGAAAGAGAGAGGCGTGTGTTATGCAATTTGTGTATCAGGTGTACATTCTCACTTCCCAAGGCCTTCGTGCCGCCGCCGGCCCAGCCCCAGCGCTGGTCTCCGCCGGGCAGTCAAGTACTTGCTTCTATTTTTAATGGCAACCCAGAAGCTGTTTGGCAAAGGACAGGGTGACGTGGTGGGAAGAGCTTTGTAGTGAGACAGAGGCTTAAACCTGCCCCGGCGGCCTCCCACCTGGGCACCTCCGGGTAAATCCTGGAAACTCTTTGGGCCTCATTCCCTCTCCTGCAGAGAGATGTGAAGCCGGCACCTTCCAGGCTCGCTGTGGCAAGCACTTGAGTGGAGGAGCAGGTGTGGGGTATGGGAGCGATGTTTTGGGAGGTGAAAGGAGGTGGAGGCAAGACTGGTCCCAGCAAAGCGGGACACAGCAGCTGTCTGTGCCCCAGGCTGGGCTCTCCTAGACCGTTGTTTGTGGGAAACACCCAGGAAATGGAACAGGCTGTTCACCAGTTAGCAGCAAATTCATCCGAGTCCTGGGCTGCACCCTGGGCCGGGCTGGCTGGCTGCTGCAGTGCTCAGCGTCAGCTCAGAGGTTTGATCTTTTCTCTCTCTTTCTTTCTTTCAGTTTGGATATAATGCTTTGGAGGTACTTTGCTGGGGAACAGGTGGAAATTATGCATTTTACACACAAAGGCCATCATGGAGGTGGCTCTCCTGGGAGGAGTGGGTGTGTGTGTGTCACCTGAGCTCTCCAGGTTTCAGCCCTGGCCCTTCTGCCAGCATCAAAGGAGGTGTCAGCGGGCTCTGGGAGCCGGCGGGTTTCCATGGTCTCCATGATGTGGTTTTTCTAATGCGATAAGCTGGCAGTTCCCACCCCGTGATGGGACTGTCATGATGATTCGAGCCACCGCAAGGAAGCTGGGATGCGCTCTGGCTCACGGCCCTGGTTCCCAGGAGGCGGCTCTGGGTGTGCAGCCTGCATGGCCGTTAGACCCCCTGAGCTTCGGGGAATGACAGAGGCAGTCCAGTTCTTTGGGCGAAGCTGTCCCCCCTCCCCCCAACCCCCTCCATGGCTGTCTTGCCAACGGAGCCAGCTGCCCAGATCAGCGAGGGGGTTCTCTTGATGAACAGCGCGTGCAAACGGCTCAGGGCAGCTGGCAAGATGCTAAGTGCACCATCAATCCTAATTAGGATGAGGAATTAATAAAGGAGCATTGGAGTCACTAGGCAGGCCAGGCTTCCCAGCGGTGGAGGAGTCCGTTCCAATTTCCGCTGGGAAACTGAAAAGGCTCCAGGTCCAGGAGTTTCTTGGGGTGGGGGTGGGGGTGGAGGGTGGGACAGTGGCATGATTTACTGTGCCAGGCAGATGGCACCAGGGGAGCTTGAGAGGTAGACCATGGAGGCCATCGCAAGCCCCTGCTAACTCAGGTGTGGTGGCAGGTAGTAGCGTGGGTACATTCTCCAGAGGAGAGGAGTAGGTGTTCTTCATCTGAGCAACTGCACGCTCAAAATGATGTTTTTCAAAAAAGAAGTGGAGGGCGGGATCGTGGGCCCACCGGCTCCTTTGTGTGGCTGTGATTTCCCCCACAGTTCTGCTACCTAAAGAATTCGCATAGACTTGACTTGAAGCTTGGCAACTGGAAGGAGGGGTGGGGGGAGAGGAGGCAGAGCACCCTTGATTGGGAGGGGGGGGGGATGGGGGGCAGAGGTGGGCAGGACTCCGGAGGGGACCAAGAGGACACAGAAGAGGAAGCTTCCTTCCACAGAACTTCAAGCACCACAAAAGGGCCGTGTTTCTAGGCGCTGCCCACCCCAGCTATCACCAGGTCCCGCCAAGCTGGAGTGCTGGCAGGGGTTGGGGGGTAGCTGCAGTATGGGGGGGGGGATAGGAGAGGCACATGGAAGAAATTCCCAAACCACCGAGGGCGGAGTGAAGCCCTGGCAAAAAGGTGGCACAAAACGGCCGAGTGAACTGTCCAGGGCTTTTATATGTTTTTGTTGTTGTTGTTGTTTGTTTTGTTTTTAAAGCACAGCAACACTCTCTCAACTTGACCCACGCCATTCGGCAACCCGAGGACTAAGACGAAGCAGCAGACCTGACCACAGCCTGGCGGGACGGGGCCGCCCTTCACAACCACCTGTTAGCTCCGGTGTGGCGGCTGGGTGTGCGGGCTGCGCCCGGCGCCGGCGCCCCGCGAGCCTGCGCGTCCGCCTCGCCCCAGGAGGCAGCGGTGCCCACGGCCCCCGACACCCAGACCCGACCCGAGACCACATCCGACCGGGTCACACACGCATTTGGGGGGGGGGGCGGCGGGCGCTGCGCCCCACCCCAGCGACCACGCCCCTCCAGGGCCGCAGGAGGCCCGGCGCACCCCGCTCTCCTTCCCGCGGGGGAGGCCCTGCAGCATCCTGATGAGGGGTGGTGACCAAGAGCTCCCTCCTTCAGCGAGGGGCGCACGCGGGTCTCTGCCTTTACCTCCCCACGGTGCCGGTGCCGGGAGGAACGGGCCGGTGTCCCCGCTGAAGAGGAGGCGGGTCCCAGGTCGGGGAGCCACCTGGGTCCCCCAGACCCGTAGGTGGCCACGTCCGCCACCCCTCAGCGGGGGACCCGGAGCCTTAGCCCTGCGGCCTGGCGTTCCCCGCCCCCGGCCGGCCCCGCCCCGGGATGGCCAGTTCCCATAGCAATCGCACAGACACCGGTTGCCAAGCAACCTCCCCCTCCTCCCCGCACCGGTCCCCCCCTCTCACCACCCCGGGCCTCCTCCCGCCCCCACGCCAGCCTCCCCCTCCCCTGCCCCCCGGGGGGGAACAGGCACGGCCCCTGGGGAGCGCATGGGGCTCGGGCTGCGCGCGTGCGCGCGAGTTTCAGCGTGCGTTTCATTGTGTCCGTGTGCGAGGGGGGTGTGCGCGCGCGGGCGGGCGGGCGGGCGGCGAGAGTTTGTGGGATCGGCGTGACGGGGGAGGTCCCCGGCCGGGAGGGACCTCGGCTCGAGCCCAGCTGTCCACGCGGGGACCCGCCCGCTCGGCTCCTTTGTGTGCTACGGGGAGCCCGCGCCGCGCCCACCCCCTCCCCCGGGCCGTCCCCCCCCCCCGGGGCAGCGCGCGCGTGTCTCCGTGTGCCTGTGTCACGGTGCGCGCGTGTGTCTGTGTGCGTGTGTCACCGCGCGCGTGTCACGGTGTGCGCGTGTGCCGCTGCGTGTGCGCGCGTGTGCACCAGCGGAGGGGGTCCCTACCTTCGATGCAGCACACCCGCCACAGCCCCGAGTGGGTGAGGTCGCCACGGGCGCGGCGGGGCGGGGGCCCGTCGTCCATGGTCAGGTTGGTGCCGTTGCAGATGTGCGCGCTGGAGTAGAGCCAGTAGTCGGTGCCGATGGCGATGGCCATGAGCGAGAAGGCGGCGAAGGCTCCGGCCGTGGTCAGCAGCATCTGCAGCCCGCGGTCGCATCGCACCATGGTGGGCGCCTCATACTCCGCCGCCCGCCGGCCCGGCCCGCCGCGCCCGCCCGCCGTCCACCCCTCCACGCGCCGCGCTCCGGGGGGCGCCCGGGCCGGGGATGGGGGAGGCCGAGGGCCGGGGGGCGGCGCCGCGCCGCGCCGCGCGCCTGCGACCCCGCGCTCCGGGCGAGCCTGCGCTCCGGCCGCGCGGGGCTCAAACTCCGAGGCGCGGCGGCGAGTGCGGGCTGCGCGGGGCGCCCGGCGGGCTGGCGGCGGCGGCGGCGGCGGCGACCGGGGGCTCCTCCCTCTCGGCCCGCCCTTCCCCGCTCGGCCCGCGCCCTCCGCGCCTCCGCCCGCCGCCGCCGCCGCCGCCGCCGCCGCCGCCGCCGCCGCGCTCCCGGTCCGCGCCCCGCGCCTCTCGGCGCCGCCCCTCCGCCTCGGCGCCCCTCGGCTCCCGCTCCCCCAGCCTGCACTTTCCCTCCTTCCCTCCCTCCCTCCTTCCCTCCCCGCTCGCGCGCTCGCTCTGCTCTTCCTCTCCCGGGGTTCATTCACATAATTAGAGCGAAGGCAGCCGGGGTGCGGTGGGGGGAAGGGCTCCCCGCGAGGGTGGCGGGGAGGCGCGCGTCCAGACACCTCTCCTACCCATCCCGGGACACCCCGACGCCCCTCAGCGCGTGGGGATGGACCCGGGGAGGTGTGGGGTGGCGCGTGTGGGAGTGTGAGTGGTCACTCTTTGCACCTTACACCTGTGTGTGCCTCTGTGTGGGGATGGAGATGAAGGCGGGCGTGAGTGGCCGAGACTCAGATTCCCAGAGGCTCCAGATGGGGGTTACACAGCTGGGAGACAGATACACAGGCCAAGCCGGGCCCCCGGCCGCCCCTTTCCTAACCCAGATGATCTCCTGGACTTTTGGAATGGAAGCCCGGCCTCGCTTCCAAGATCACGTTTCTGATGGTTTGTTGCTACTGCTGCGGCGGCTACGGGGCACCCCAGCTGCATTCGATTCAAGCCTCCCAGCTTCCAGCTGTGGCCCTCTTCCTCCCAAGCGCTTTCTCCGGTCCTTTATTTCTTCCTGCCGTTGGCGCTACGGGAGCTTCTGGGGCTTTCGTTCACTGCTCATCTCCCCTTCATAGCCAGCTGCTTCACCTTTGGTGTGAAAATGGTTCTCTTCTCAGAGCGAATCCGGGGTTCCAGCTCTTCCCTCCTGGAGGCTGGAGAGGCCCGATGTCCCGCCGGCCTTACGGTCGCACCAGCGGGTGTCCCTGTTTCCATCCTTGAGGGCTGTCCTGCGGGATGATGCTCTGGGACTCAGGAAATTGACCACTCCCGGTGTGGTACCCTCTCAGCCACTCCCCAGAGAGAATGAATGAATGACTTTATACTGGGACTATTGTCCCCCCCCCCCCCCCTTTGGGTAAGTATAGTTAAATGTTTAACAAATGTTTGCTGATTGAAAGGCACTGATTGCCCCTCCCACTCCAAATATAGCCTGGTGGGGGGGGGGAAGGGAGAATGTAAATAAAAGGGGAAAGCATTTAAAAGTAATATAGCCCTAGGACTAAGCTGACTGAATTAATTAGCATTTGTTGACCCCTTTTTGAGTAAAGGGCAAAGGTCACCACCTGTATTTTTATTTTTCATTTTACTACCTGGCACAGCTTCAGGTGCGCTGGAGAGGACATGCCACTGCCCCTGGCATCGTTAGAGTTCGTTAGGGTTCTGCTCTCAATAGCTCTGAAAGCTCTGGTGAGTCACACCTGTAATCCCAGCTGCTCAGGAGGCTGAGATCTAAGGATCCGGGTTCGAAGTCAGCCTGGACAGGAAAAGTCCATGAGACTCTTATCTTCAGTTAACCAGCCTGAAATGGAGCTGTATGTAGCTCAAGTGGTAGAGTGCCAGCCTTGAATGAAGAAACTAAGAGCCTATGCCCAGACTCTGAGTTCAAGCCCTAACGCTGGCACCACAAGAAAGAAAAAAAGAAAGAGAAAAAAGCTCTGAGAAAGAAGAATTTCAAGCTTTTTTTTTTCTTTTTTAATGAGGCAATTCTTGTTTCAAAGCAAATCTTACAACAAAGCCATGTAAATCTGGGGTGTGGCCGCCAGCCTTGTAGGAGAGAGAGAATGGGGAGCGCACTGTTCTGTACCGCATCTGCCCACCTGCCCCTGCAGCCCCTGGAGATCCCTAAGGGTCCATGACACATGGCAGGGACCCCTTCCCAAGCCAGCTGTGGGGACCTCACCTCGGCTCCTTCAGCCCCTGGGGGCTCCTCCTAGGACTTCTTGAGAGTGACATGAATGACCCTGTTTGGGGGTGTGGGGGGGCCGCGGCTAGCTTTCCTGATCTCCCATTACCTAGGGAGATGGGATCTGGGTGGTAAGGCTCTCCTCCAGGTAAACAATCCTCAAGTCGGGGGCGCTGGAGAACTTTCATTTTTCTTCTGGTATTGGGGTTTGAAATTAACTCCTCGTACTTGTTAGGCGATCTACCACTTGTGCCAAGCGTCTAGCCCTTTTTGCTTGAGTTCTTTCTTTCTTCTAAAAATAAGGTTTTGCTTTGGCCCATGACTGGCCTGGACGGAAATCCTCCTACATAGCTGGGCTTCTGTTGTTGGTTTTTGTAGATGAGGTCTTGCTAACTTTTTTCCAGGCTGGCCTTAAATTGTCATCCTCTGTCCCCCAAATCACTGCCTCCTAAATAGCTGAGATTCCAGGTTCCTTCCAGGTTCATTCATGAGTCAACCAGAGGTCTACTCCGCTAGCTCTCACTCCCCACTCGCAGAGGGTCAGGGAGGAACCTGGGGGAGAGAGCACCCCCAGAGCACAGCAGGCCAGGCGCTAAGTGCTTTGCCATGTTGGGTCCTGATGAGAAGAAGTGTGATCAGGACAAGCCAAACCCACCTGGGAGAAAGACACCTCTCCGGTTCTACCTTCCAGGGTTGTTTTTGTTTCTCAGATGCAGCCTTGGGCATGCATTGCATTGCCTGAGCACAGCAGCCATTTGTGGAGCAAGTGGTGAAAATCGCCTTCCTGGCTTTCTTGGGGGTGGGGGGGTGGGGAGAGCCTGGCCATGACATAGATGACATAGATTCGGCTCTGGACCTGGATAGGGTAGGGTCACATCCTAGTTCCTGCCCGGAAGACTTGGAAGCCACAACTTTTTCAAGGGCATGAAGCAGCCTTTTGGCTCCAAGTTCAACTTGGCTGAATTATTATTATTTCCTGTTAATTTTTTTTGGGGGGGGAGGACTTGAAATTTGCTTTTCTGTCTGTGGACACCCTGTTGGCAGCGGGGCTCGATTTCCAAGCTGGGAGCCCATAGAGACGGTGGAGTCAAATAAGGACTTGACCGCCGGCACAGAGGAAGCGGGAGCAAACTCAGGACTGTCTGAGACCATTCATCATGCCCGGATGAGCACAATCGGAATCTGGAAACTTCTGCTCCGCTGGATGAGGGAGCTCTGCTCGGCTGGATTCCGTGGCTGTGGGAGGACTCTGTCATTTCCAGCAGCTCCTAGGGAAGGCTACCTCATCCTTGCTGAGGACACCTTGGACGTTAGCAAGCCGCCATCTCAAGAAACAAGCTGGGCATGATCTCACACCCGAAATCCTAGCTATGTGGGAAGCATAAATAGGAAGATCTCAGTTCAGGACAATCCTGGGTGAAATCGAACCTCCCCACATCAAAATATAACAATAATAAACCCCAAAGACATCGGTATGTATCCCAGGAGCCAGCCCACCCACCGGGCGGTAAAGATCCCTTTGCCGTCCTGGACAGCTGAGCGGGTGTGTCACTGGACAGGCTGGTGGACTGGTCCCGGGCAGCCATCAGTTTTTCAGCCAAAGGTGGTTTCAGCTTTCTTCCCTTGAAGTGATTAGCTCAATTCTCTGCTTCACTTAGGCTGGGAAAGCAGAGCCATTATGAGCTCAGCACCTTCAGTAATCCCAAGTCCAGACGGCAGCGGCTGGCTGGGTGGGGCGGGGCGGGGCGGTGGAGGGAGAGGAATACAGTATGAGGCTGCTCGTGCTGCATAACGTCAACGCCGCGAGGAGGGAAGGGAGCGGCCCTCCGCCAGCCAGGGGACGCAGCTCCAGCCGAAAGCCTTTATTAAAAGCTTTTGTTTTCTCTCTGTGTCCTCCAAGAATAATGACCTTCGTCTGACAATTTTTTTTTGGGGGGGGGGGGAGTAATATCTCATTTCTATGCCCAAAGCAGATGGCTGTGGTGATTTCGGGAAGCTTAGCAGTGTGTGCGTGCGTGCTTGCGTGCGTGTGTGTGTGTGTGTGTGTGTGTGTGTGTGTGTGTGTGTTTCAGGGAGTCTGGACAATCTTGGGTGAATAGACAGGCAATGATTTCCAGTTTCTATAGCCAGGGGTTGAGGCCGAGTCTCGGAAGCTTCCCAGGCTAGCCTCGGAGGGAAAGGACTGGTTTATCTGCAACCCCATCCAGTTTGCTCAGAATTCAAGCAGAGGGTGTTGGTCAGATTATGCAGGTCACGAGAAGGGCTTGCTTTCTCCTCTGGGCTCCTTGAGAGGAGGGCACAGCAGAAAATGCTACTTGGCTTTATGCGTCCGGCTTTATTCCATTGCCTTTGCTTATTGCTCTTAGCTCATTTGAGCTGAACCCATGGCATCCTTTCTTAGAATAAAATGGCGGCATCTCCTCCTCATCTCCCCCCCCCACCCCAGAAGTCCCATGAGTAGCCCCCCAGAAGTGCAGAGAGAAGCCAGGCAGCATTTGGTGGATGCCTTCTGGCAAAAGATTCTTGTGGCCCCATTTCAATTCATCATGACAATCACATTTGGTACCGAGGAATCAAACCCAGGGCCTCATGCATGCTCGGCAAGCACTCTACCACTAAGCCACATTCCCAGCCCCCTCCATAGATATTTATTCAGATGAAGTGAAGTTGAAATGACTTATCAAAGTTGCGTGGTGGTTGGAGAAGTTAGGCCGCTTCTGGCAGGCTGGGATGGGGCGGAGCCGGCGGTTCATTTATTCCCTGGGTATGGAGGGGCAAGCCAGGCTGATGGCACTGGAAGTCCCCCTCCTCTCTTGCCTTTCTGGGTTTGTGCCCCAGTGCCTTATCATATGCTGGCTAGAGCAGAAGTAGAGGACCAGCTCCTCACCCAGGAGCCCTGTGGCTTCTTGAGATGGCACAGACCCGATCTGCTACCATCTCCTGGGCATCGCTGTGTGTGTGGGAGGAAAAGCCAGCACCCGGCTGTCAGTGTTCAATAGTGAACAGGAACAATGAGCTGTGGGGTGAGTTGGTTGTGGGTTTTGTTCAAGATCTGTGGGATTTCAAACCCCATCCCATCAGGGCTGGCTCTGGGCGGCTGTGCCGGCCGGGCTCCCCTGCTCTAAGTTGTTCCGGAAGCCTGGTTGATGAGTGTATTGATATTAGCAGCCTGGCTGGACCAAAGCTTCGGGCTCAGCACGCCCGAGAGTCAGCTGGTTATTCTGAGAACATTTCTTTTCAAAACACTCTACAGGACCAACAGGCCAGAGGTTGCTTTGTCCTCGGCTAGCCTCAGAAACGGAGCTGACTGCGAAAGGTTGAGAAGAAGCCCGAGGAAGGAATACACGCAGAGGCTGAGAACCTTTGAAAGCGGGGTGCGGGCAGGGGGTGGGGCGGTGGGGAGGCTGGTCAGCGATGGCATGCTCTTCAACTGGCATTTGCTGTTCCGTGCTTTTACACCAAGCAGAGCTTTTAGTTCCTAAAATATATAACAGCCTTGTGCAAGGGCTGGGAGGTAAGGGCAGCTGCTAAGCGCCTGGCTGCAACCGGGTAGGGAAGACCCAGGGACCTTCGCCTCTGGAACCACAGCCCCTGTCTCCAAGGCTCCCAGCTACTTGCTGGGGGCTGGGGGTCGCTTGCTTTCTGTTCATCGTGGGGTGGCGGGCTTGCTTTATACTGCATGTGTCTTTCTGAGTCCCTAGTGCCAACTGGATTTTGTTGCCTTCTACCCCTTCTGTTGGCCATTCCTGCCCTCTGCATCGTCTGGGTCCTTGCTGTTTTCCTCTCTCAGGTCCTTTGAGGAGGTGGGAAGGGAAGAGCATCCCATTCTGAGGGGGTTGGAGTTCCAGTCTTGCTGTGTCTTCTGCTGCTGTGTGGCCTTGGGTTAAGGGATGAACCACTCTGTGCTCTGGTAAAACGGGGAACCAAACACCTACCTCGTGAATTGTTGCACCTGGAATGGAGGAGCCCAAGGAAAGCAAAACACAAAAATGTTCATAGCTATTTCCTAGCTAGCGTTTTCTGGCCTGTCTGTGTTTCAGGCTCCATTCTCAATGCTATGCCATATATCGACTCATTTGAATTCTTCCCCTGAATTCCTTGAGATAGGCCCTATGAAGAATCGCATTTTGCCTCAGAGGTGATAAAGGTATGGAGAAGGTAAATCACTTGAGATGCAGTCGTCTTACTCTAGAACCCAAACCTTATCACTTTGATTTAAGTAGCCCAACACTGAGGGCTCATGCCTGTAATCCTGGCTACTCATACAGGAAGATCATGATTTGAAGCTAATCTGGGCTTCAGGAGACTCTGATTTCCAATTAACTGCCAAAAGGCCAGAAGTGGAGCTATGGCTCAAGTGGTAGAGTTGCAGCCTTGAGTAAAAAAAGGTCAGGGACAGCACCCAGGCCCTGAGTTCCAGTCCCAGTCCCAGGAGGTCTTAGGGTCTTTTCTATCCTCCCTGGGCCCAAGACAGGCCCATCCAGGGCAGAATAAATTCTTGGGCCCACAGGCCTGGCTCTGCTCTTGCTGACAGCAGCCAGTTTCCAGGTAAACAGCATGGGAAATGAACTGGTTTCCTAGAGTTGATATCACAGGGGTTCCCACAGCCTTGCAAATTCCAGGAGAACTGCTCTTCGGTGCTGGTGTTGTCATCTGGTGCATTGTGCTGTCCAGTAACGGCATTGCCCTCCCGGGCGGGCCTCTGTGCCATGCACCAGGCCTGTGGTTGCCATGGGCGAAGGGGAGGTGACACGCCTGCGCACACACTTCCCGCAGCCCTACAAGCAGGTATGGCTGCTCGGTGGGTTCTTCTGCATGTCTGACGTCAATGATGAATCCAAGATGTCGGGATCCTGATGGAACACGGCCAATTTGCCAAGTGGTGACGTGTGTCAGGAATCTTATAACAGCAATGGGGTTCTATTGTCACCCCATTGTGTAGAAGGTACAGGAGAGGCCCCCCGGAGGGCAAGCAGCCTGTTCCAGGTTTGGCGAGAAAGGACAAGAAGCTGGGGCTTCTAGTTTTGGACTTTCCAGAGAACACATTCTTCTTGTCACTCAATAGCTTTTCACCTTAGCTATCTTTGACAATAGCTTGGGGGATTTTAGAACTATATGTTCCACTCTCACACAGATAGGTCCATCTTTCTTTTTTCTTTTTCCAGGACTGGCATTTCAGCTCATTCAGGATCTTGAGCGTGCTCCGTGTGAGCTCTCCCACCAGTGCCACTTCACTAGTCTCTTCTTGTGTTGGTTATTTTTTTCAATAGGATCTCAGTTCATACCCAGGCTGACCTGGGTTGAGATCCTCTTGTTTGTGCTTCTCTCTGTTGCTGGAATGACAGCCCTGTGCTTTCCCTGAAGCTTGAGACGACAGGTATACACCACCATGCCCAGCCAGGAACTGAGATGGCGTCTCACTAGCTTTTGTGTCCCAATTAGGCTCCATTCCCAGTCTCTGCTTCCCAAGTCGCTAGGATTACAGGCTTGAGCCATTGCATCTGGCGTGGCCATCAGTATTTTTGAAAGCTGTTTCAAGTGGCTCCTAATGGGCAGCCTGAGTCAGAACTAGGGCACAAGTCCACAATGTCTTTGGACTCACGTTCTCCTGGGTAAGGGGGTGGCTTTCAACTGCACTTATCACCAGCAGATATAATTGACTCTGGGAAGACCTGGAAGACTGGGGGGGGGGGGTCCTGGCACCAGGTTGGCCAGCTGTACCCCCAAGATGAGAGTATGAGAGAGATGTTAGGCTGTACCACTGGGGAGGTTCTGGGCTTGCGGACTCTCCTGGCTACCTCTCACCCCACGACCCAGATGCCCACCGTACAGGAGGGAGTGCCCATCTGGGAGAAATAGCAAGAGCTCTCCCTCGGCCTGTGGAAGTCTTGCAGAATGGCAGAGCTAGTATATTCCTCACCGATCTTCCTCACTAGGAGTTTCACCAAAGAGGACCCTCACAATGGCCATGGCACACTGATCAATCACCCAGGTGCTTTACCTGACACAGCACCAGAGCCAGGGCCTGAAGGGCCAGCCCCAAGTGGGCAGAGCTGCTCACAGGAGTACGGCATCCTAGCCAGCACAGGGTCTTTGGGCTATGGGATGTCAAGTGGCAGACTTAGCTAGCATTCTCGTCTCTCCAGCCGCATCCACAGGGACATCTCCAGAGAGCTCAGGTCCGGCATTGTCACTGTCAGCCGGAAGCCTCTCCCGCCCTGCATGGGCCCAAACCCAGCCAAGCGCCCTCCGCACTTGCCAATGGAGCCAGATGCTGCTTTGGGAAAAATACCTTCTGGAGTTTGTTGTCTGAGTCCTCCCAGCTGACACCCACGGTGGAGAAGACGTGCCAGGATAAACGGGAAATCTCTTCATAAATATTTGAAAAAAGCCCAAAAGGAAAGGGAATTAAAAAATAAAATAAAAAAGGACTAAGCCTCGACGTGCAGTGTTCAGAGCACCATTGCTCCAAATGGATGGGAGAAGCTGGCTGGCTACGTTTATCAGTGTGTGGAAGAATCTGGGTAAGTGCTGGGAACCCCGGTGCTAGGTTCCTGGAGCTGAGGGCACCAGAGATGCCTTAGCTTGTCCTGAGTACCTGGCAGGGGAGGGGGGTGTGGGAGGGAGAGGACAGCCTGTCAGGGCCCTCCCCTAGGGCCCATTGAGCATGCGTGGATACTGAGCTGGCTGGCTGGGAGGGTGACCTGCCCTTTATCCATAATGCATAATTGTGTCTTTATACTCAACTGCCTTGGGACTGTGAGGCAAGTAACACAGAGCAGAATGGCTGGAAGAGGAGGAAAGAGAGCCCGGGGGACCGAGGAGCCAGCGGGATCGTTGCTCACACTAGAAGGGAACTCTCAGGCTGGACAGCCAGGGAGGGTGCACCTTCTCCTGGAGGGGGCCCGGCAAGGCTGGGGCAGCTTAGTGGGGAGTTCTGGGCCCTCCATGGATAGGGGTCCTTGTCAGGTCTGGCTATCAAAGAAACGCACCACCCAAAGAAAGAGTCCTGGCCTCACCCACAAAGTTACACTTTGGGGCACACCATCCTGCAGGCCCTGCCTCATGACTGCCTCGTGACTTGCCTCTTGCCTTCTTGCCTGTCTTTGTGGAATATCACTTGCCCCACTCAGGGCCTGGTTCGTGTCCATCTTGGGACAGTGGTTCTAGATTCCTTGTGGGTCAGAACGACATCTTCAGGAGACAGGACCCTGGGGAGCACCACTTTCCTAAATCAAAGACCAGCTTGGACAGGCAGAGATGCACCACACAGAAGGCCCCCCTTCTGCTGGAGAGTGGCCCCCAGCTCCACTCCTGATCTTCAGCCACTCACCCCACTGTTTTCTAGAACTGATGCCATCAACAATGGAAGGAGACTTTCTTCATGGGCTGGCGGTGTAGCAAAGAGGCTCCAGCACATCCAAGGGGTTGTGTCAAGGTCAGGGTGACCTTGACCAAGATGCTTTCAACAGTGTTATTCATAGACCTGCTTCTTTCTTGAAGTTGGAGATCATTGTTGCTTCTGGAAGAAGTTGGGCTACACAGACAGGAAGAAGTGGGGGAAGGGTTGTGAGGTGACTCAGAGATGGAACCCCTTTTTCTTCTCTATCGAGGCAGGAGGAAGCAGCAGAGAGCAGCAAAGTGCTTCCGACCATGTAGCTGGATCAATGCTCACCTTTGGAATATCAAGCCTGCTTTTAACCATGACTCACCTTATTGACTGTGAGTTGCTTCCACCTGAACTGCTGGGTTCTGGATTCATTTCTGAAAGAGCCAACACTGAAGGGGGTATGAACAGTCCACAGAAGACAGCTTTTAGAGAACACTGGAGATACACTTGCTCCTTCAGCCAATCAATGACACCATCTAGATAAGTGGCTCATTCATTCATCTTGTCAACTGATGTGTAGCCTCTTAAATGTATGTCTATGTCTTAGCCTTCTGGAACCTGTGAATGAGACTTTACTTGGGGAAAAAAAAAGATCTCTACAGAAGTGATCAAGTTTAGGATCTTGACATTGTCCTGGATCGGGAGAGGCCTGAGGTCCACTGATTAATGTCCTTCTAAGAAAAGGGGGGGGGGAGCCAGGTGCTGGTGGCTCATTCCTGTCATCTTCTGCTCAGCAGGCTGAGAGCTAAGGATTGAAGCTAACCCAGGCAGGAAAGTCCACGAGACTCTTATCTCCAGTTAACCAGCAAAAAGTTGGGAGTGGAAGTTGAATAAACTAACAAGAAATAAAGCTCAGTGACAGTGCCCAGACCATGAGTTCAAGCCCAGGACTGGCACACACACTCACGGTAAGAAAGGAAGAAAGACAGGAAGAGAGAGAGAGAGAGAGAGAGAGAGAGAGAGAGAGAGAGAGAGAGAGAGAGAGAGAGAGAGAGAGAGAGAAATAAAGAAAGAAAATAAGGAAGGAAAGAAGGAGGAAGGGAGGGAGGGAGGGAGGGAAGGAAGGACGGAAGGAAGGAAGGAAGGAAGGAAGGAAGGAAGGAAGGAAGGAAGGAGAGAGACACAAGAAGTTTGGCCATGTGATTTAGAGGTAGAGTTGTGATGCGTCTCTAAGCCATGGAACACCAGGGGGCGACAGCGACACCAACCTAGAGGAGAGGGGTGCCGTGAACCCACACCCATCTCCCCTCTAGCTTCCAGAAGGAGCCAACTCTGTGCATACATTGACCTCAGGCTTTTGGCCTCCACAACTCTGAGAAAATAAAGTTCAGTTCTTATTGAAGTGAGTGGTTCTTCGTTGCGGCAGCCCAGGAAAGGAGTGCAAGAATCATCTGAGGGCCCCAGGTGCCTGGTGCTGGCTTCACCAACCACTGAGCTGAGTGAGCAGCTTGTATAGAACTTATAGAACTTCCGGTTCCTGGGGGGGGGGGAGACTTCAGTGAGGAATCACGTGACATAGCATCTGAGGAGGATGCAGATGACACAGAACCTTTCTCCCCCCAGCCTCTCTGTGTCGGTGCTGCCTGCCACGATTGGTCCATTGCTCAGACAGCCTGTAAACCAACATTCACATGCCCCCTCCCCCAGCCTTCACTGTGTCTTCCTGTGTCACAGCCCTGGCACCTTCTGAACCTGTCCGCATCCCCCTTGCCTGCAGCTCCCTCCCACAGGGCCAGCATTATCTCTCCTCTGGATGAGGGAACCCCCTCTAGCTAATTGCTTTCCTGGCTCACACTTGCCACCTACCTTCTCTCCGGTGCACTCCCCCTCAGCAGCTCGGAGATCCGTGCACATGTCAGTCACTTGATCTCTGTGGAGAACATGCCAGAACTTCCCACAGCCTCAGCCTCCGTACCAACCCAGCTGCTCAGGCGTTCCCCAAGAAGCCACCTTCCTGCCAATATGGCACTTTGCTTCCCTCCCACCCACAGATCCCTTTTCCAGTTCAGAGAAGTCACACTGTGGCTCAGACACTATCTAGAAAGTTCTTCTCTTGGTCTCTACTTTACCAGTCCCTTTCTCAGAGAGAACTTTCCAGACTCCTTAGTCTGGGTGATGTGTTTCTGCTTTCCAGTGCTCATTTCTTTGATTTTTTTTTTCTTATCCCTCAAAGCAACATAAGGATGAAAGCTTGAGAGGCTAACATTGTTGTTATGTTTTTATGCAGTGCCAAGGATCGAACCTAGGTCCTCATGCATTTGAGGCAGGTGCTTTACCACTGAGCCACATCCCCGGCCCATTGCTAGCATGCTTGGTGTCTGCTTTTCTCCTCCAAGATGAACCTCAGGAGGGCTGCTGCCATTGGAATTCCCCCACGCCCCCACTCCCCAACCTAACCCATAGGACTTGGCATATGGAAATAATCAGCAAATATTTGTTGAGTGAGAAAATAAACAAATGTAATTCCTGAGCCACATGGAGGAGGGAAGGAGTAGAGAAGAACGAGAAGAACAAGACTCAATCGATATATGGCAAAATTCTCAGTGCCTGAGGTCCTACAAGTTTCATATCACATAGAGGTATTCTTGGAAAGGCAATTACTTTGCTTCTCTCCCCCACTCCCAGAGCTCTGTCCCTCAAGTTTGCGTTTCCCCATTGAGTAAGGACATGAGGTAAGGTCCTTCCCTCAGGAGCTGGGGAGGGGGCCACAGGTTTCGTGAGTCAGACAGACCCCCAGAAAGGAAAAGTTTCTGTCAGACAGAAGATCTGAGGGAAGTTAAAAATCACTTGCAGAAAGATATTGGTTGCTGTAGCAACCAATCCCCTTTCTCCCCCAGAAGAAAAAGATAGAAGAACTGGGGGTGGGGGGGGGTAGGTTGGAGAGATGAGGGGAGGGATGGTGAGTGGGAGTAGGGGGGGAGGAAGTTAGCTAACCCTGGCCTAAGCCTGAGAGAAGCAGGTACCCAAACAGAATAAGGGGACAGGGTGGTAAAGTGTGTCATGTGACCAGTATGCTTGCCTGGGTTTGAGCCATGGACTCACCTGCTGGGCCTGCCTGCCATTTCTATCTAGATGGAGCAGGTGGTGGGAGGCTCAGGCTGCCAGACAATGTCGCCTGTCACTCTCCCAAGTTGTACACCAGTTCCTGTATTAAAAGACTCCAGGGACTCAGTCTTTATTGAGAAAACTCGGTGGATGCCTCTGTAAAGAGGAATCAGCTTCTAAGACTCTCCTTGCGGATGCTGATTTTCATCTCGAGATGGGTTTTTCAAGAATGGAAGCCACCCACCGGTGCTGGAAGAGTTCACCAAAGGTATCAGAGTGGGGCATGAACTCTCGGAAGTGGTTCTTCCTGGGGGAATGGCAACCCACTTGATGGGGGAGAAGAGCGTGGGCAGGGTGTCCCATGTGGATGCAAGTACCACTACTTCCCAGCCGTGGTCTATGTCGGTGGTGTTTTAGTGGGTGGACCGCCTGCACCCTCATCTCTGAAGCCTGTGAGATGCTGCATTGCACAACGACGGTCCATTGCTCAGACAGCCTGTAAGTTAACACCAAGACGCTGGTGAAATGATGGTCACTCATCAGCTGGCCTGATGCTAAGGAGTGCAATGGTTCGTTTTAGTTGTTAACTTGGTGGGGTTAAGGAATACTCAGATGACCAGTAAAGCACTTGTTTAACTCTGTTGGTGATCGGAAGGTGTTTCCAGAGGGATCGGGCAGATGAATAGATGGGTAGAATGGAGAGGATCCTGTCAGTGTGGACAACACCATCGTAGCTGGCTGGGGCTAGAATAGAGCCCACAAGGCCAAGAAGAAAGAACTTCCTCTCTGTCTCCCAGAGCTAGGATCCCCCCCTCACCCTGGACGTTGGAATTCCAGGCTCTCCAGTCTTGGGACTCTGGCACTTTCCCAGAGTCCCTCTGTGATCTCAGGCCTCCAGGCTCTGACTGCGACACTGCTGGCTTCCCGCTTCTGATGCCTTCAGGTTTGAACTGAGCCACACAACTGACACCCTGGATGACCTGGGGGAGGGGCGGCGACATAACCGCGTGTGCCAACTCCCTTAATATATCCTCTCTTGTGCATGCATGCATGCATGTATGTATGTATGTATGTATGTATGTATGTATGTATCATCTTTCTACATCTATGTCTCTACTCATTCTATTGGTTCGGAACCCCTGGAATCCTGACTCAATGCGCACCATTGCAGACCATATTGTAGACTGTGGCTTGGACTGTGTCGTGGATCACATGGTGGGCCATGTTGGGGACTGTGTCTTGGGCTGTTGTGGACTGTGTTGTGGGCGACTCTGTGGGCTGTGCGGTGGACTGTGTTGTGGGCCATCTTGTGAACTGGTTTGTGGACGTCGTGGACTGTACTGTGGACCGTGTTGTGGACCGCTCAGGAGCTAGGCTCAGCTGCTGGAATCCACTGAGAGCCCTGGGGGAGCCGCTGAAGGATTTGTGGTGAGGGACTGACATGTTTTGATCAGCCCGGCCAGAGGAATCAGGCAGAAGCCGAACATGTCAAAAACACAGCCAAGGAGATCAAAATGAAGGCTTCCTGGGGGCACTGGTGGATAGGCACCAACTGCCAGCCAGGCGAGCCCCCCCCACCCAATCCCAAGTCAGGGTGTCCTGTGTATGCTGGCCTTGCTTCTGAGGCCTTGCTCGAGCCCCACCGATGGGCCTGCTGCCCTCAGCCCCGGGGGCCTACGGCTCCCTGGCATCCAAGAGAGACGGAGGATGGAAAGCAACACACGGTCACAGGCAGACTGCCGGGCAGTCAGCCCGTCATAAATTAAATGTAAGGTGTAAAAATTGATTATTTAAGGTATAATTGCCGTTATTTTCTAATGTAAAAAAGCAGGACAAATGCGATGATGGATTACCGAGCCCCAGTGAAGAGAGGCATTTAATTAATTTCACCAGCCTGCTGAAAAAGCAATTGCTATGAAATTGAGGCCCACCTTCAGCCGTGCCAGGCTGCAGCTGGCTCTGCCCGGCCCGCTCCTGCCAGCTTGGGGTCTGCAGGAGGCTGGCGACCTTCCCTGTGGGCACTGAGCTGAGCCCGGGCTGCTTACAGCACCGGGGGGGGGGGGGGGGATCTGCAGGTCAGATGTGCTGATCCTGGGGCTGCCCGGGGCTTCTAGGTCTTCTGGCTTCATACCTGGCCTTGTGTGCATCCAGCAAAGAGGACTGCAAGTCGGGGGAAGGTGGGAGGTCAGGGCAGGACCAGAATCAGGCTCTGGGAGGTTGGGGTCAAGTTCTGATGTTCAGCTAAACCTCCTGTTTGCAGCCTAAGCTGAGAGACTGCATGTCCTAACTACCCATGCTCAGACACACGCACACTTGGCTCCTGACCCTCCACCTTGCTCTCTGTCCTCCTGAGCACGGCCCCCTGGGGCTTGAATTCAGGACCTCTCATTCTCTCTTGGCCTTTTCACTCCACGCTGGCACTTGACCCTTGAGTCACTGCTCTCCTTCCTGCTCGTTGCTGGTTAACTGGAGCTAAGAGTCTCTTGGATTTGTTTGCCTGGGCTGGCTTTGAACTGCAACCCTCAGATCTCAGCCTCCTGGGTAGCTAGGGTTAGCAGGTACGAGCCAGCCATGAGTACCTGGCCTCTTTGCCTCTTGACTTAGCCTTGACTTGCTTTTTCCAGTTCATCCAGGTTTCTGGGTGGTCAGGGTGACAATAAGAGTTTATTTCAAACTATCGTGGCCCCAGCTGCTCTGGGGCCAGCTCTGAAACGTGCTGCCACAGAAGCCCTCCACGATCTCCTTGGTTCCATGTCACAGATGTGAAGCCTGAGGCTCAAACCATTTCTCCACTAACTTGTGCGGAGTGGCAGGGTCAGGATTCACACCCAGGTCTGTCAAGCCAATCTCTCACCTCTCTACAGCTGACCACAGTCCCAGCTTTTATCTCTCAGTCTCTAGGGGTCCTCACTAGACAGGTCCTAGAGTGGGGGGGACGCTGAGAGGGGGGCGGATTTCTGGCTCGGTGTGTGGCTTCATTCAGAAGCAGCTTTTCCCAGCGGCCTTCAGAGCTGGGCCACCTTGCAGCCACTCCTCAGGGGTGATTATCCTATGAGAACCCCTCCTGCCTCCATCTCACACCATCCACTGCTCAGGGCAGTCTCATTCCAGCATGCAAATTCACGTATGCAAATTAATACATGCAAATCTATGCACGGAAATGTTGATTCAACAAGAGCCATTTATCGGGTGCTGAGCTAAACTCACAAAGGTCTGACTCTGCCTTCCCGTCACTGCAGGAGAACAGATGACAATTCTATACGACAGGGACAGAAGACAAGGGGCTCAGAGAAGGGGTCTTCCCCCTGTCTGGAAAAGAAAGGGACTTGCAGAATGCCTAGAAGAGTGAGCGAACTCCTAGGTGCTTGAGGGAGGCAGAAGAGAACCCAGGAATGTCTCTGCAAGGGGCTCAATGCCTGCAGACCAAGCCGAAGGAGAAAGCTGAGGCTGAGCAAAGCCAAGAGTTGGCTGGCAAAAGAGTTTCCATCTTGCCTTGAAAGCTCAGGTGCATCATGGCAGGAGTGAGGGATGGAGGGATGAGGGGGGCAGGGGCAGGGGCAGGGGCAGGTGCTAGGCTGGTCTTAGCACTAGAGGGAGGAGGAGGGCGGGAATGAGGCTGGAAGGGCTTTGGGAGTTTTCCCAGAAACCCTGATCTAGAAACCGGTCAAGGAGCTGGCTTTCTTGGTGGAGTCACTTCGAATGGGACAAACCAAACCTTTTCTTGTGGGCTCTGTCAGGGCCTTCCTTGGGAAATCTAGTATGGCCTCTGACGCCATGGTGTCCGACTGCTTTGATACACACCGGAACGTGCAGGACGCCCTGCGGTAACTTGGAGGACATCGATCTGGCAGGCTGAAGGCTGGAATCAGGTGTGCTGTGATCACCCCCGGCACTGGCATCTTTAGTATCGGCCCCAAGGGGAGAAAGAAACACCAGGACAAAGCAATGAACGGCAGAAAGCCTCTTTAAAGAGCAACAATGGCCACGTGTAAGAGAACCGTCCTGGCCTCCCCCCTCCCCCTCCTTCCTCCCCATCCCCTCTGGAGGCCATGGTAACGGCTGTCCCGTGAGCAGCTCTCCTCTGAAAGGAGCTAATTCTCATTTTACTGGGTCCCATAATTCTTTATTACACTTTCCTTTACGACTTGAGAGCTGCGGTGTAACAGGCAGGCTCGTGTAATCTACTCGGCGATCAATCATCTCCCAGCAGGACCAATGGCATCTTGCGTTACCCGTGGGACATGTGGCTTTCCTCTGCCACTTCTCAGTCCCCGTGTGAGACAGGTGTGCCAGTCTCAGAGCTGGACCAGCCGATCTATCTTTCCTGGGAGGAGAAAGCAGGAAACAGAACACCTCAAAGGACTCTCAGAGATGAATTCTCAATCATTGTCCCCCCCACCGCCTTCTCCCAGCGTTCTGGGGCAAATGGGGGATATTTCTGGGAAAATCGTGCTGCAGGGTAGTTCTCTGGTGGCAGGTGGTTTGAAGTGAGATTTATTTCAGAAGGAAGGGACCCAGCGGTGGCTCCTCGAAGCTGGCTGGGCAGAGTTCCAGAAAGCAGGGCAAGAGGCAGGTTTTAAAGACCTCCCCCATCCCCGCTCACTTCCCCTTGCAAAACCAGAGTCCTCGGGCAGCCGGCTTCCCGGGCTCCTGAATGCATGGCCTCATTCATTCATTCACTCATTCACTCTCTTACTGCACACGTATTATTTATCAAGTCCTCTCAGCGTGGCAGGCACTGGGGACAGAGAGATGAATAACACTCCAGGCCCCGTTGTCATGGAATTCACTTTCTGGGAAAGGAAGGAGAAAAAACAATGCAAAAGATAATAGAGCCATTGAGCGCGGTGCAAGCTAGACAAGGCACAGGTAGAGAGGAGGGCAGGTGAGGGGACCCGGGCAGGCCTGTGGGGCGTCGGTTTATAGATGCAGGTGGGGTGTGTGGTGGCTTGTGGGGGTTAACTAGCAGCCTGTATGGCTGGGGAAGGGGATGCTATAGGATGCATGTCCGAGGCATGCTGAGTCAATCATGGGGGACGTTCCCACCCTCCTAAGCAGTTGATGCTTTATTCTGAGTACTAGGGACAACAGAACAAGGTTGGGTGTTTTTTTTTCAGTACTGGGATTTGAACTCAGGGCCATGAGCATGCCACACAGCTACTTTATCACTTAAGCCACACCCTAGCCCTTTTTAGTTTCATTATTATTTTTCCCTTTTCTTTTTCCTTCCCTTCCTCTTTCTCTCAACTCTTCCTTTTCCTTCCTTCCTTCCTTCCTTCCTTCCTTCCTTCCTTCCTTCCTTCCTTCCTTCCTTCCTTCCTTCCTTCCTTCCTCCCTCCCTCCCTCCCTCCCTCCCTCCCTCCCTTCCTTCCTTCCTTGGGACTTAAGCTCAAGGTCTTGTGCTCTCACTCAAGTTGCTTGCTTGGCTGGTGTTTTATCACTCGAGCCGCACATCCAGCTTGGCTTTTTGCAATGTCTATTTGCAATGGCGTCTCGTGTTTGCCTGGGACAGCTTCAAGCCACGATCCTTAGGATTGCAGCCTCCTTAAGTAGCTAAGATTATGATGTGAGCTACTGGTCCATGGCATCATGATCTTTTTTTTTTTTTAAATCAAGAAAACAAAAGAATTGGCCATCTCTATCTATTGGAAGGCTGGAAAAGTGAGGATGTTTTGTTTTGTTTGAGGCAAGGTCTCTCACTATGCATCTCAGGCTGGGCTTGAACTCACCATCCTCATACCTCAACTCAATTCAGGGGTGCTGGGACTCCAGGTATGTGTGACTATGTCTGGCTATAGGAGAGTGAACTTTTTCATTTCTTGACTTTTCTAGCAACCTATAGTGCAGGCAAGTCAGCATAAAAAGCGGTTGGGAATGAGAACTGAGTCATCTGTGTCAAAAACGTGATGGACAACTTAAGAGGAAAAGCCAGCACAGCCCTAAGCTCTGGGCGGGAGAAAATGGCAGCTTCTGCTTGAAGTGTTGGAAGGGAACGCAGGTGCTGGGTGGGGGGAGGTAGGTGCCTGAGTGTGTTGTTTTCAGATCTGCCCTGTCTTTCTTTCCTCAGTTTTCTGGCTCCTGAGTCAATGGTCTCAAGCTTTATTCAAGCCCCAGGGGGGAGAACAGCGGACACCCCTTTCCTTCCTTCTCTCCAGTGTCTGTAGCTCCTGCGGGCAGAGGCCCCGCCTTCCTCTGGCTGACCCCAGGCTCCCCTCCCTCTGTCCGTCCAGACTACGAGGGAGGTTGTCTCCTGCAGGTGCGGATCTCAATTCTCTCTGTTCTAAATACTCAGAAGCCTTTGTGGTTTCCTGGTTGGACCCTCACAGATCCATCTGTGTTTGAAGAAGCTGAGAGACTCTAAGAGAGTTTGTTTCCTGGAATCCTTCACAGGAAGCCTTGCAAACAGAGCTAAGAAGACAGGGAGGTGCATGGCTGCTGGGTTAGAGGAGTTGAGCAGACGGCAGAAGAAGGAAGGGGAGGGCAGCTCACTGGCATCTTGAAGTTGGCAGAATGAGGAGGGCTGAAAGACAGGCACAGGTGGAAACGTCAGGGTGCTGGCGGGCAGGGAGAGCCCTGGACGCAGGCCCAGCTCCCTTCAGGATGTGCTGGGACCTACAGTTATTTGATAGCCTGCAGTGGGGGGGGGGCGCTGCCGTGGCCACTGAGCCCCTGGAGTGACTCGGAGGCAATAGTCTGTGCACACCGGACAGAGCAGGCAGACGGCAGGCTCGCTGCAGTTGCACGGCTTGCTGGGTGAGCTACATTTTTTATTTCTATTTATTTTGTTTTGCTTGTGGTGGATCCGCTCCAACGTAACACAAGAATTAGATGGTGGGAGCGTTTTCCGAGGGCTCATGTTGGAGCAAGAAGTCAGTGTACCAGCCAGGGGATGCTGCAATAACAAGCAGCCCCTAAAATCTCAGCGGTTTCATGGGGGCCAAAGTTCTCCTACCCGCACTGTGTGCTCACTGTCCACAAGGGGGCGCTGCACCCCTCAGCCACCCAGGAAGCTTTGGGCTCACCCAGGCACCCCTGAGAAAGAGGGGTGGAGGAAACAGGAGAAATCGAGCTGGCTCCGAAAGCTTCGAAAGCTTCCACCCAGGACGGAAGTCAGCTGCTACTTGGGCTGGCTCAAGCAAGGCACTGGTTTACCTCTCACCTCACTGGCTGGAAAGAAAAGAAATGAAATGTTTATGATCAGACTGAATGAATGCATCCCAACAGACGTGATCTGGAAGTGCCTGGCTGCTGCTTGTAGAGGAAAACCACTCACACGTTAGTGGTAATTAGAGTCGGATCCGTTCTACTGTTGTGTTAGTAGCTCTGCCAGTGTTCCCGGTGACCTCAATGTCTCCGTGTATTGTAATCTGGCATCTCGCCCTCCTAGAATGAATGATTAGCCCATCAAACCTCACAACCACCTCCGAGAAGCAAGGGATCAGAGTGATTTCTATTTGGCAGATGAAGAAGCTGATGTTGAGAAAAGTTAAGGAAATGGCTCAGAGGGTCACACCACCTGGGCTTGCTGATGAGCATGGGGGAAGGGCAAGCATGGATCTGGGCAAAGCTCATCTCCTGCCCCTTGCCTGTGTTTCTCCCCCCCCAGGTGACAAGATGCCACTGCTCCCTTTATCGCTGTGCGGGGGGGGGGGTGTTGCCTGTCTGGGGAGGCACAGCAGTGGCTCTCTTGAGGCCCACTGTGCCCTTTCTCCCTCCCAATGCCATCACCGGCTCCTTCCCTCCAGCTGATGGGAGACACAGTCCCCATCACTCAAGTTCTGGGCACATGTGGGGTCCTGTGGCTTGTCCACCCTGCTCCTTGCAAGGATCAGGGAATCGGTGACAAACCTGTCAGAGAAGATCGGCCTCCGTCTTCCCTGCTTCCTTCTGGAAATTTCACCTGCAGGGAAAGATCGACCTTGCCCATTCAGGGGGCGTCCGTCTGACCTACTGTGTGCCGGGTGCTGTCCTTGGTGCTGACTTTGATTAGCACTTTGAGGAGCTCACAGGCAAGTGGAGATGAGGGAAAGATAGCCTGCCACCATGGGTGTCGTGATAATACCACGAGGTAGTCCCACGTTTATCCGTCCTTGCTGGCAGATTGTGTGTCCATGGTTCTGGACACTGGACACGTCACCCAGGATGGTGGCTTCCGTTTCCATTGCTGGGGCAAAGAAATTCAATCTCCTCCCTGTGGGATCTTCTCTCCCCCCAGGGACAGAAGCCTGCAGGAACTGTCCATCCTGTTGTCCTTCACTCTGTCTCAAAAAGTGGAGTTCTGGAGGAGGAGGACATGAAAGTGAGGATCCCCTTGTGCTGGACCCCTGCCACCCCGATTGGGCCCCTCTCTGGTCTGTCCTGTGTTTCCAGTTCTGAGCACCTCTTCCTCATCTCTTTCCCCTGTCTCTGTCTACATAGCTCAAATAACCTAACCGATGCATGCAGGCAATTCCAGAGCTGGCGGGCAACTTAGAGATCATTTGGTCCAAACCTTTTATCCAATGGCTGAACAAATTAAATCCCACAAATACATCAAAGCCTGGAGAGGGGCTGTGAGGAGACCGCAGCCAGCACTTCCCCGTGAGTCAGCTGTTTACTGAGCATGTCCGGCTACCTGATGAGCCACTATGAGGTCAGACTGGAAGCTGGAAGACAGAAGCACCAGGCAACCCCATCACTGATACAGATTCTGGGGCAGGATGGAGCCCCTGAGCCCAGACCATCTGGTTCCTGTCTTCTTCTTGTGCTTGTCCAGGTGGGAGGATGTGAATCCAGGGCTCCTGGTTGCTGAACACAGCCTGCCCACCCCTTACCACTGACAGGCAGAAGCATCCGGGGTTCCTTCCTCCTGCTCTCCCGGTCTTCCTTTTCTCTTTGGGTTCAGGTTCTGGTTCTTTCTGTGAGCTGGGGTCCTGGCGGTGGAACTCCTGGTCTTGTGCATGTCAGGCCATCGCTATACCTCTGAGCCTTGCTCCTAGCCTTCCATGTTTCTGTCTGAAGGCTGTTCTTTTTAGGGAAGTTAGGGACCCCAATAATCTAAGCCCATCCCATGGGTCTCTTCTACACAACAGCTGTCACCCTACAGGGCTGGGGGCCCAGGGAGTTATGCCATGCAGAGCTCATGTGGAGATGAGTAGGGAGCCTTAGCTAAAGCAGTAGGCAGGATGCTCCCTGTTGGGTCCCTTAGGACCCTCATCTACATTCCCCTAGCAGTGTGACCTGGGCTCTGGGCAGGCTAGTGGTTAAGTTTCACCGCTATGGAGGTGACAAGAGAGTTGGGAACCCCGATGTCTCATGATAGCATGGCACAGGCCCACACTCTCTCCTCTTATACACCTTTGCTTTCCAAGTCTCCTTCCATCTGACCCTCACAGCTTCTCCTCCTCTTCCTCCTCTTTTTCTTTTCTCCTCCTCCTTCTTTGTTCCTCTCTTGCCCTCCCTCTTTCTCTCCCCACCCAACCCCTCCTGTTGCCCACAAACTCAGCTGGATGTCAAGAGAAGCCTCCTCCTCCTCTGCCCTCTCTGGAAGCAGAGGGTTGAGCTCAGCCTCCTGAGAGGCCTCCTTGGGGACTCCAGAGCCCTCTGCCTCAAAAGCATGGGGGAGAACAGAGCTCCCTCCTTCCACCTGGCCCTCGGCGAGGTCCCGTAGTCTTCTGGGAGCCCAGCAGCAATGGTGCATGGGAAGAGAGTCCTGTGAGCAGGACTCTGGCCCCATCCCCGTGAGGAATCAGGCCAGGATTTCGCATCCAGGGGCAATGCACTGCCCTCTAAGTGTCGGTACTCACCTGCATGTGATTTCCAAGATGGAGGAACAGAGCCCAGTGGCGACGCACAGAGCTGCCCCTCTCCACAGGGTGGGAGGGCTTTCTGGTAACTTCCCCACACAATCATCCACTCCATGACTCTGAGGGGATGACACAGTGCGTGACAATGTACAAGGCAGGGCCTCACCCCTGCCGGTGCAGAGCAGGGAAGACAGGCATTAAACACACAGTGACAGGTGAGAACAATGAGCAACTGCATGCTGGGATGATGCAGGCCGCTGGGGGGAGAGGGTGGGGAGATGGCCAGGAGAGGCTGCTGATGGAACTTTCCAGATGACATCTGGGGGAGCCAGGGAGCTTCAGCAGGCCAGTTGGGCTGGACACAGAGCAAATAATCCAGGCACAGCCCGGGTCACCTGATGAACTGAGTAAAGATCAGAATGGCTGGAACTGGATTGAAGAGGAAGAGGGGTGGAGACGCTTAGGGGATTGGTGCTGGGCCTGCCACAGATAGCAGAATCCATGGATACTTGAGTTTGCTAAGTAAAATGATATAGAAGCATAGCATGTTGGCTCCTATCTGTAATCCCAGCTAGTCAAGAGGCAGAGACTTACCAGGCAAAAGCATGAGACCCTATTGAAAAACAAACTAAAACCAGACTAGGGCATGGCCCAAGTGGTAAGGTGCTCACTTAGCAAGCTCTTGAGTGAACTTCCAGTACTACCAAAAATACATGTCTGTCTGTCTGTCTGTCCGTCTGTCTGTCTATCTATCTATCTAAATCTAAAATGATGGCGCTGGGGTTTGAAATCAGGCAGACATTTCGCCACTTGTGCCACTCTACCAATAGATGTATTGGTTCTTTTCAAGGCAAAGGCTTATTTTATGCTTAAGCTGGCCTGGACTGTGATCCTCTTATCTGTGCTTCTCTGTGTCACTGGGATGACAGGTACATACCCCTGTTTCCAGCCCTGTGCTGCCTTTATAGCTTAGGTTGACAGGCACTCATCACTGTAAACAGCCATGGGTTGAGATGAACACACACAGGTTGTTTGTTTGTTTTTTTTTAATGCCTATTGCTGGCTTTGAACTATGATCTCCAAATCTTTGCCTTTCAAGTAGCTGAGGTTATAGGCTTGAGCCACTGTGCCTGATTTACAAGCCTTATTTTCTTATTTGTTTCTTGTGTTTGTGCAAGGATTGGGCTTGCTCACAAAAGGCACTCTATAACTTGAGCCATGCCTCCAGTTCCAGGTTTTTTTTTTTTGCTACTTAATTAGAGATAAAAGTCTCACAGGCTTGTCTGCCTGGACTACCTCTGAAACTTGTTCCTGAGAGTTCAGCCTCCCAAGTAGCTAGGATTATAGACAGGAGCCACTAGCACCAGGCACATGCCTTATTTATTTCTTTTTTAAATAGAAGCTTCTGCAGAAAGTCAGACCAGAGCTTTCCTACTCCAGAACCTAAGTACTATTCCACCACAGGTCTTGCTGTGACACAGACATCCAGTCATCACAGAAGCAGTCTACTTGCCCCGCAGGTGCATGGTCAGGCAGTGGGTGGAGAGAACTCTGCACATGACAGGCTCAGACTTGCCAGTTACCTGACAATTCCAGCTCCGCTCAGCGAAGCCCCTCCCTGATCCTAGGCCAGCTGGGAGTGAGCTGGGGAGAGACACAGTGGGTGAGACACCTCAGCATCTTCCTATCTGCTAATTAATTTTGTGAAAAAACTTACCTATTTATTTTCACCAGAGAGCAATTGGGGTGTTGGAAATGTGATGACATGTTCTATATGAAAAGGGAGAAGGAAGAAAATACCTCTTGCTCCAGGATTCAGATCTTGAATCGAACGGGAATCTGGGAAGCCAAGCTCTGATGAGGGACTGAAGGAGCCAGCAAGAATTCCCAGGTTCTGGGAGAACCAGGTACTAGACTGTGGGAGAAAGCCTCTGATGTGTAAACATGACATCAGATGCTCACGTTCCTAGGGGCTGGAAAACAAAAAAAGTCAGCCATAGCCCAGGACTGCTTCTGGGTCATATGATCAGAATTAAAGGCTATCCCCATTACCGGGCCCCTGTGAGTGTTGTGCCTCCTACCTAGGCTGCTTTTCTTCCTCTCAATTTGCCTTGAAAACACTCATCATCTCTCAAGTACCTCTTCCAGTGGCATCACTCTTGGGAAAAGCGTTCAGGCTGTTCAAGAATGTAATCCTCCCTCCCATGCTACCCTTAGTTCTTTAGGGGCTGCCATGGAGCCTGCAAATGGAGCCTGAAGCATCTCGGTGGTTGGTAAGTTTGGCTCATGCGTAAGCATCCTGGTGCTCCATAAATGCTGGCTGAAAGAAGAGATGACTCAGAATGAGCAGGTGCACAGGCTGAGCTGAGCTGGATGGCTCCCTGGAGGAGGGGGCTTTGAACTGGGTGACAGAAATGATGGGGTGCATCCAGGTGTCAAGGATAGTGCCATTTGGGGCTGGGGGTATAGCCTAGTGGCAAGAGTGCCTGCCTCGGATACACGAGGCCCTAGGTTCGATTCCCCAGCACCACATATACAGAAAACGGCCAGAAGCGGCGCTGTGGCTCAAGTGGCAGAGTGCTAGCCTTGAGCGGGAAGAAGCCAGGGACAGTGCTCAGGCCCTGAGTCCAAGGCCCAGGACTGGCCCAAAAAAAAAAAAAAAAAAAAAAAAAAAAAAAGGATAGTGCCATGTAGCATGAGGCACTGGCCAGCTCCTGTGGGTAGGAATCAAGTCACATTTGACATTGTGTCCCCATCTTAGCACCCATCTGGCCTAGCATAGGTATTCATAAAATTTTTTTCTTTTTTCTTTTGTACATTCTAGTACTGGAGCTTGAACTCAGGGCTTGGAAGCTGTCCCTTAGCAGTAGTGGAGCTAGCTTTTTAGTGGAAAATTAGAAAAAAGAGTCTCATGGGCTTTCTTGTCTGGGCTGGCTTTGAATTGTGATCCTCAGATCTCAGTTCTTGAGTAGCTAGGATTATAGGTGTAAGCTGTGGGTCAGGTTAAGTGTACTTTCCAGGATTCCTGCTGTTGATTGTGTGGAACACTGCCCTGCCTTGCAGAATTTCTCAGATTACATGGAGTCTTCTTCTCACTACCTCCAGGTAGAGACCAAAACACACCTTCCCAGCCTCTCTTGCAGCTATAGTATTGTCAGGTGACCTGGTCTCCACCAATCAGATGCATCACCTATTCCTTCTGTTGGACAGTATTAGGCAAGAAAGAGGCCCTGCTTACAGGATGGAGTAAGAAGAGTGGAGAGGGTTGAGCCTCCTTCAGGAGCTGCAGTGGTGGAATTCTGGTGGCAGCATCTGTACAGGCACTGTTGTGGTGGGAGCTGAGATACTTTTTCCCTTGTATAGGTAAAATATTGTATTCCCAAGGTAGTTTTGTTCTTATCATGAGAGAGGTTGAACACCTTCTCATTCATTTAGAAGCTATCAGGATTCCCATTTCCAGTGAGTTTCAGTGGTTATTGCATTCCTCTAGCTTTCTACTAGCTTGTAAATGATGTTCTTCTAGAAAAGAGTTCTGGGTATGGAAGGCATCCACACTCTTCTTGACTTTTCTTCTCTGACAACTTGACAACTTGAATCTTTAGTCTGGAGACTGGCTTTCTGTCTCCCTCTGTGCTCCATGGCTAGTGTGGCCCTCTCCATATTAGGACAGTGTATTAACCAAATAGACAAAATAGTGGAACCAGGCTGGTGTGAGAATTCCAAACATATCATGGAGGAAAGGGGCTCTGATGTACCTGTTAGTTTGTTGGACGCAGTCGTGGGACACTTGTGTGGAAGTTGGCATGGCTTGTAAAGGAATTTCATCCCCAGAAGTCATGCACTCTGTCCTTGTGTACCAAACAAAGCTGGGGCATTTACACTGGAGGTTGGTTGACTTTGCAGTAGACAAAGATTAAGAAATCAAGCAGGGTGAGAGTGGGAACAAAACAGTGATGTGCTAGCAGCCTTAGGAAGGCCGCTTCAGAGCTGGGTTTCTTCTTGAATCTCTGATTCTTCATACCTGGATATGAGAGAGAGAGAGAGAGAGAGAGAGAGAGAGAGAGAGAGAGAGAGAGAGAGAGAGAGAGAGGATTCCAGCAGTGGAGATAGGGCTCATCGTGAATGCAGACTCAGATTGCCTTGTGGTGCTACCTGGAGCACTAGGCTGGAAAAGACCTAGATTTGGTAGGAATTGTTGATTAATGGTATCTGCTACTGAGCGTGAAGTAGCCACAGATAGACCTCATCTTTTCTGTCTCTGGATTATTCCACTGAAGCCTCAACACTGAGTTACGGAAGTCCCCTAACCCTTCCTAGCAGTCAGACCCCCCCCCCCGCCCCCTAACACTAACCCCTGGCTCTTCTCTCTATCACCTATGCTTATTGCCTTTGCTTCTGTGCCCCTTGAATGACAGCCTCAGCTTCTGCTGCCTCCAGGGAACGTTGCGTGAAGCAGCCCAATTGTACTCACCTTCACTTTCTAGGAATGTCTCTGTGGGAATGTGTGGCTCAGCCCTCAGGAGATGGATCTCAAGGCCACCAGCAGGTCCTGCTTTTGAGCAGCCAGAGGGAATCTATCCTCCTTTACTCCTGCCAGGCCTGGCAACAGAGTTTGCTGCAATCTGGGTGCACAATAAAAAATGTCTATAAAAGAAATAAATAGAAGAAGAAATGGATGATGTTTGTCAGATGTCTCACGTATGAACATCTTGCCAATACTGTGGTTTTGAGGATGATGGCGTCTCATTCTCTTTGAGCTCTCCCTAGCACCAACATGGACAATCATTTCTTACAATCTGTGAGGGGAGAGAAACGGAGCTAATAAACTCTCCTTCACATAGAAGTTATTGAGCAATGTGAGCGAGACAGAGGAGAATACTGGCTTGCAGCAAGAACTCATAAATGCTCCGCTTACAAATAGTAATAATAACAATCATGGTACTTATTGGTTTAGCCGTTTGGGGTGGGGGAGCAGTCTGGGGACTGAGCTCTCAGCACAGAAGGTCTGACACTTCTGATTGGATGTATTAAAAGACACACATCTGATGCCCACAGGAGAATGGCTGGGTGCGTGTGGACACCAAGGTGGTTTGAGTCACTAGATTTGAGTCGCTAGGGTCAAGTAGAGAGTAGGGAAAACACTTTGGTCTGCCCCCACCCCCAGTATCTCACGGTAGAAAAGTGTATTGTTTTCTTTCCCTCCGGCTCTCTCTATATATCCACAGGTGCATACAACAAAGACAGCAGAATGTTAACCACAGTTATGTATTTTCAAACAATTCTATGGAAACATGTCCTGCTTGGCCGGGTGTGGCACTGCTTGTCTGTGACCTCAGTGTCTTGGGAAGCAGAGGCCATCTCCTGGCATGGGTGGAGGGGCTGCTGTTGTCTGTCATCCTGCCCTGGGGCTCCTTCAGGGCTTGCTTCAGGGCTCCTGGAGAATCAAGGGGACATGGTTGGAAATCACAGAGTCCATGAATCCAAGCAAGACAAGACCAGCGCAGACTGAACAAGGCGGTGAAGTTCCCGAGCCTAGCTCTTGGGGGGCAGAGCTGCAAGTATCAGGGTGCTTTCTGCAATCTACTCCTTTGACACATATTTACTGCTTGCTGTGCACTGTGCTAGATTGGTGATCTTTGCTCTCTGT
Source organism: Perognathus longimembris pacificus (assembly GCF_023159225.1). Taxonomy (NCBI): domain Eukaryota; kingdom Metazoa; phylum Chordata; class Mammalia; order Rodentia; family Heteromyidae; genus Perognathus; species Perognathus longimembris. Next base: position 45,802,883 of record NC_063177.1, read on the forward strand.
GTGTGGTGGGGGGGTGGGGGGGGAGATAGGTGCCACAAGGGTAGACGTGTACCCATCCTGGGTGCAAGCACACCCAGTAGAAGGCCAGAGATGATTTGTGGATCCTGGTTCTTCCTCCCCCTGGCCTATAGCTTCACCATACAGCCCAGCAAATCATTCCAGGGTGAACACACGTGATCGCAAAGGGGGCTGGGGCTCTTCTAAGCAGAACAACCACCTTGCCGGCTTGTCAAGGGGTGCAGAGTCTGATCCAGTAAAGCAAAACCTCTCGCTCCTCCACTTCAGACCCACGTGAGACTGAAAAGTGATGCTCTATTCATTGAAGAGAAAATCATCATTCTGGACTCAGACACAAGCAGACAACAAGCTTATGAAAAGAATATATTTCTTTGATGTTGCCACTGATAGTGAGTCTAGGAGAAACAGAAGACAGCAAGGCTGGGCTGAGCTTCCTAGACAAGCTTCTGACAGGGGAGGACAGTGGAGAGGAGACTAGAAAGTGTGTGTGTGTGTGTGCATGCACGTGCATAGTACAGGTATGCAAGTGCATGCATTGCATAGTGTATGTCCATGTAAATGCCTAGTGTGTGTGCAAATGCAGTGTGTGTGTGTGAGAGAGAGACAGAGAAAGAGAGAGAGAGCGAGCGTCTTTCATCTCCAGGCACAGAGCACAGATGCAGCTTTACTTCAGGATTTGCTTAGATTAAACCAAGGACTTCATCCCAGGGTCCCCCTGCCCCCTCCAGGGAGAAAGCGCCTGTAGCAGCTTGGCGCAGAATCTGCTGTCTGCATCTGTCTCTAGGCTCTGCGCCTTCAGAGGTGGCTGCTCAGCTCACTGGGGCAGAAAGTGCAGCCATTCTGGGCCACCCAGAAAGCAGACTTCCTCCCCATGCCCCTGAACATCTCACATCACCTCGTGTACCACGCATACCTAGGATGGCCCCAGAACGTACCGAATTCTTGCCAGGTGCAGAGGTGTTGGGCTTTAAATTTGCCGGGCTTAGCTCTATCCCTCCCCAACATGTGGGGAAGGGTCCTGGGCTTACCTATCTATTCTGCGGGGGATCCATACCTACTCTCTCACGCCCCCTCCAGCCGGTAGGGTATCGGACGCCGGAGTGGGGTCCCGGGTTTAGCCTTGGGTTGCGTGTGGGTGCGAGATTTCCATACTCGCCAGCCCAAGGAAGACACGAGCGCGTGAGATCTCGGAGAAAACCTCTAGGGCTTCTGTTTATTCAAATGAGGAGCCCCCCAGATATACCCCCGAGGGCGGGCACAAGAGAGGGATTGCAGATGGGTCACAGAGGGCTGTCCATCAAGTGATGTCAGGGGACCTCCTTTGGGAGGGCGGAGGCCCAGCCCCCCAAGGATTGGGTTTCTGGGGTGTCCTCCATTACACACGTGCTGCCCCAGGAGCAGGGCTTTCTCTTCCTGCCAAAGGAGGAAGGGGAGAGGCAGGCCAAGGTCAGCTGTGGCCCCTTAAAGGCACAGCTGACCCCAACACAGAGGGAGGGATGCAGGAAGGCAGGCTGAGCCTCCGTGGGCCTGGAAAGTGCTGAAGCTAGGAAACCTGACACTAGTGCAAGAGGCAGCAGTGCATCTATTGTTGTCAGCATGTGATGACACAGGTAAACTGTTCAGCATATGACGCCTGGTTAATAACCAGCAGGACACTGGCTGGTGTTGGGATATAGAGGAACCTTAACCCCCAGGCACCCCCAAACCATGTTAGCTTTGAGTTCTCCACTTTAGACATGCATAGCTTCTGCTGGAGGTCCATCCCCAGTGGCTGGAAGGTTCTAGCTCCATAAAGCTCACACACTTTAGCCTGAACTCATCAGAGCAGAAAACGACTTCCCTCCGTGGTGTGTTATGGCTCTGGTGATATTCAAGCAGAGGTTGTGGCCAAGATGGAGTAGAGGGGATTCAAGAGGGTGGATGGGTAGATGCCATCTTGAAACCCTCTAGATTCCTAACTAGGTAATCAATGATCAGTGTTTAGGTAACTGTTTTATAGCCCATTCATATATTTGACATCCCCTCTCCTCATCTGAGGGTCTTCCCTGCAGGAGTTCCTCTCACCTCTCCTGTGTGAGTTAAAGAGGACAGCAGGAGAGGTGCACCCCCCAAATGGGCCTCATTTCTTTCTTTCTTCATCTCTCTCTCTTCCTTCCTCCCTCCCTTCCTCCCTCCCTCCCTCCCTCCCTCCCTCCCTCCTTCCCTCCTTTCCTTGGGATTGAACTCAGAACTTGCATTTATTTTCTAGATAGGGTCTCATGCTTTTGCTCAGGGTTGCCCTGGGGCTTCAATCCTTCCACTTCTGTCTCCCATGTAGCTGAGATTACAGGCATGTATCACCCTTCACTTGTTTATTTCTTGAGCTCAAGCCATGTGAATACCCAAGTGAAACAAATGCAGGTGATTGGCACTGAGCAGTGCATTTATGGGGGCCACATTCTGCACACACCACGTGGCTCTGAGATCAGCCCCCCACAGCAGGGTGTCTTGCTCCCAGCCTGTCTACCAGTCATGTGACTTGAGGAGGCCACTTGTCTAGTTCCAGTTGCAGAGTCTGTAACCGACACAGAGCAAATGCCAGTCGTCGTGGGTCTCTTAGCTACCAGCTGAGGACGAAGGGTTGCGATTCGTGTAAGCGTTAGAGAGAATTCAGGTTCATCCCTACAGCGTAGCCCTGTGTGTCCTTCAACGAGAAGGCGCGGTGATGCGTGAGGCCCGGGCCGCCCAGGGGAGCGTGCTGCTCAGGTGAGTGGATTTCAGCCGGAATTCTTTTGGTTGTAAGTGACAGATGCACTCACTCAAGCATAAGCCAAAGGGATTTGTTTGATTTGGTGAAGGAGTTGAAGAACAGAGGGACGTGAGGGGAGGAGGCTGGCCTTTTGGAACCAGCTAGATCTGGAGACCCAAAGGCCATGGGGGCTGCCCGAGTTCTGGCCATCACCCATCCCCATCAGCTCCTATCTTCCGAATCCTCAGCCGGTCACGCGTGGGGCTTCCGGGGGCGATGATTCTGGTGCCTGTGGATTCAGCCCAGGCCCTGGACCTGCCCTGCCCAGACGCCCCCATTCCATTGCTGCTGGATTCTGAGGGGAAACTGCTCTGTGTCTGTGCGGTGGAGCGTGCCCTCTAATTGCGCCCACCCTTCCCCCCATGCCCCTGCAGAGCCAGCCTCCGCTTCCCTGTGCTGTGCGTCCCTCCTCTTCCTCCTGCTGGCTCCTCGGGCAACAGCCCTGTTTGGTGGCTTTCCTTAGGTGTCTTGTCAGCTTTCCATGGCTGTAAATCCGTACCTGAAGGGGATCACCTCAAAGGAGGTGAGGTAGATTTGGGCACATGGTTGCAGATGGTGGTTGCCCGGCTCGAGCGCTGTGGGCCTGAGGGTTGGCAGGACACTGGCCATGGGAACCAGCGGTGACCGGGAAATGGAGAAAGGCAGACAAGAAGGATCTAGATTCCAGGATCCCCTTCAAAGTCTCACACCCACTGGGTGAGGGGGCTCAAGCCTGGAAGCCTAGCTGCTGGGGCGGTAAAGAATGATGGATTTGGCTGCTTGGGACATCTTGGCTTCTTTTCCCATCTAGCCAGTCTGCTTGTATCTTAGGGCCCACGTGTTGCTTTCCTGCAAGTCCTCCAAGCAGATCCAATGACCCAGATGCCTCTACTCTACTGCTGGAGCCAGCCTGGGCCTAGACAAGAAAGTCCATGAGACTCCTATCTCCACTTAGCTACCAAGTTAGCTGCAAGTCGAGGGAGGTGTGACTCAAGTGGTAGAGCACCAGCCTTGAGTGAAGAAGCTAAGCGACAGTGCCCAGGCCTTGGTTCAAGCTCCAGGACCAGTCCCTGGCAAAAGCCTTGTGGGGGTGTGAGATTTGCATGTGTGTGAGTGTGTACATGTGTGTGGTGGGCATTTGCATGCATGTGCCCTGAGGGAGTACATGTGTTTACATGTATGCTACACAATGAATGTGTGTGTCTGTGCATGAATGTGCACAAATGGGTCTGTGTTTGCATGTGGCCGCATGTACGTGGCTCTGCACGGGCACACGTGTCTCCAAATGTGGTTAGGGAGGTGTGCATGCACGTGTGTGTCCATGTGTGAATGTGTAGGACACGCATGCGTGTAGAGGATCAGAGCAGGCTCCTGTTGTGGCTGATAGGATGCGCCCACTTCATGGTCTTCCCCGGCACGATGGGGAACTCGCGTGGACCTGGATTCTCGCAGGAGTCTCCTCCCACAAGTGAAAAAGTTCGTCTTTTCTTAGAGGTCAGGATCTAAAGGCCAACACTACAGGAGGAAAGGCAGTCAACAAGATTTACCCTTGCCAATAACCAAACGTGTCTAATAAGTGCAAAATCCCTGTTTTGCACGTGTGAACTCTGCCCAGATATGCATATCCAATGCACTCTGTGATGCAATTAAACATCATTATGCAAATCAGGACTCACAGGGGGATTTGAGGCAATAAAGGGACAAAGAATTGGAATCTCCCTAAATATTCTCAAATCAGACCATGCCTTGTGTGTTTGCCGGGTAGCTTTCTCCAGTGGCAGGTGAAGTCACCTTCCTCTGTCCCTGAATGGACTCCCAGGCCCGCTTTCATCAGCTGGACACCTGACGGGGTGCAGTCAGCAGAGGCTCTTTTGCCCCCCTGAGTCCGAAGTAGCAGCCTAACCAAAAATCCAGAGGCACAAACCTTGAATTTAAAATTACTTATTTTGTTGTTGTTGTTCATTACACATTTTTATTCTTATTAACTTTTTTTTTTTTCCAGTCCTGGGGCTTGGACTCAGGGCCTGGGCACTGTCCCTGGCTTCTTTTTGCTCAAGGCTAGCACTCTACCACTTGAGCCACAGTGCCACTACTGGCTTTTTCTGTGTATGTGGTGCTGAGGAATCAAACCTAGGGCTTCATGCATGCTAGGCAGGCACTCTACCACTAGGCCATATTCCCAGCCCTTATTATCATTTTTATTAGCCCATATTCATTGCTTAAGGAGGGTTTATTGTGGCATCCATCCACCTACCCATCCATCCACCCATCCATCCACCCATCCATCCACCCATCCATCCACCTATCCATCCACTCACCCATCCATCCATCCACCCATCCATCCACCTATCCATCCACCCACCCATCTATCCATCCACCTATCCATCCATCCACCCATCCATCCACCCATCCACCCATCTACCTATCCATCCATCCATCCACCAATCCATCCATCCACCCATCCATCCATCCATCCATCCATCCACCCATCCATCCATCCATCCATCCACCCATCCACCCATCTACCCATCTACCTATCCATCCACTCATCCATCCGTCCATCCATCCACTCATCCATCCACCCATCCATCCACTCATCCATCCATCCATCCACCCATCCATCCATCTACCCATCCATCCATCCATCCACCCATCTATCCATCCACACAGTGGGCCCCATCAACCTCACCCCTCTCTCACTCTCCCTTGTTCCCTTCCTTTAGTACAAGCTCAACAGGTTTCCGTGTTCCATTTTCACACATGCGTATAAAAGGGGATCCTTTTGCAGTCACTTTCACTCACCCCTTCCCGCCGGTACCTGCCCCTCCTCACCCAGCTGTCTTCCTTTCTGGTGGCTTTTCCCGTGTGTTAATGGTGCACAGGGGTTTCACAATGGCCTTTCACATGTGCCTCTGTTATCATTTAGTCTGCGACTCCATGCACTGGCTTGCGACTGGCCTGGAGCAGAGTCCAGTGTGGACTCTGCCCTTCGAGAAGGGACTGCAGCTGAGTAGGAAGATCTCCACGTCCGTGTGGAAGAGCAGTTCTGCCCACGTCGCCAGCCAATACCCTCTGCATCGCAATAGAAATACGAGGCGGGGGGGGGGGGGCGGGGAGTGGATCTGTACTGAAGATGGACACCGATTTTCCTTGTGATTCTTCCTCAGGCACTGCACTAGGCGGCTGCACATGTGGTATTTATACCGGGAATGTTCTCTGGGCCGGAATCCATCCAGAAATGGCCTCAGTGCACAGGATGGTGCGGGCTGTGGGGGTCCTGACCCATCCTGTGCCGAGACTCCAGGGCCCGTGGGTGTGGGAACGGCTTAGGATGCTGAGGTCCAGTTAACACTGAGGGTCCGCCGCATAGACTGCAGCTCTCCAGCACCGTGAAGAGGCCATTATGATACATGATCCACAGATTTACCCTGTGGCACGATGAGGTTCAGAGAAACCAGGCAGGTTGTGTGCTGTCACTCAAGGCACACAAAATGTACAGCCACGTGTGTGTGTGTGTGTGTGTATTTGAAACAGGCTCTTGCTTTTTACCTGCACCCTACCATCATCCTAAGACTCCATCTTAGCTGAAATGACTGGCCCAGAATTTTCTATTGAGATGGGATCTAATGTTCTTGGTATGGGCTTTCATGGGACCATGAGGCTCCCAATCCCAGCCTCCTGAGTAGCAGGGATTACAGGCGTGAGCTGCTGCACCTGGCCAGAAGAACAGTCTTATCTGGTCTGGCCTGCCCTCCTCCTCCTTAAGAAGCCAGAGCCACTGTCCCTCCTGATTATGTATGTTCAAGTGGGAGCTTCAGCAGACAGGAGAACAGCTGGGGTGGGGAGACGTGGCAATCTTCTTACCTAGGCTGCCAAGAGGCCGCGTCCTGGTGTCTTGGAGGGAGGGCCCAAGGGAAGGAAGGACAGAGCTACTCTTGGCCCGGGCAGTGAGCATGCCACCAGGCTTGCTTGAGTCTTACGAACCTCAGTCTGAGCTCCCAATTTCTTCTGTCATGCCTGCTCTTCCTCCCAACCAGGTTTTATAAGCAGACCCAAATGGATTGTCTGAGCCAGGACTGGAAAGCAGAAAATGATGGATTAGAGTCATCTGGCCCTGGCGGTGTGTGGCTAAGTCACAGCTGGCTGCTACAAAATGCCACCCTGCTCCTGGCTGCAGGTCCAGGAACAGCACCCCCCCCCCCCCTCCCCAGGCTCAAATCTCTGCTTGGATCAGAAATTAGCTTGTGAACGCCAGGTGTGGCAGCGCACACCTCCATCCCAGCGTTCAGGAGGTGGTGGGGGGGGATGGGGGTGGGGTGGGGGGTTGGGGGGTGGGAGGAGGATTCTGGACTCAAGGCCAGCCTGGGCCACCATCGGAAGACCTGTCACGAAACCAAAGCCGAAAGGAGTGGGTAACGAGATGAATGTCGGAGAGCAATCGCTTGTGACGCCTTTTCTGAGAATTCGCCTTTAGAAAATTAAATTTGAGGAGCAATTTCTCCTTTCTCTTCACCGTGGCTGTGAAAGCAAGATGCACCCTGGTAGTGAGGAGTATTCAGAGAGTCAGGTGTGGAAGTGAGAGTTCACAGCTTTCCGCGGAGTCTGTGGCACCGAGTGGAGTACGCTGACCTTCCCGGGTGCCCAGACGGAGCATGCGCGTGGGGAGCAGGAGCACCGGCTTCTGTCCACGTTCACCGTGCGTCTGTGATCTCACACCTGTCCATTGACCTCTCTGAGCCTGGGGACGGAGGCTCATGGTCACCCAGGGCCATTTTCAGTGTTCCTGAGGGCTTCTATGCCTGGCTAAGCAAACAGACCTGGTCATGTATTTCTGAAATCCCCAGGGCTTTGGCTGAGGGCATGGCTTTAAATGACATCAGCCTCAGTCTGGCACCACGGCGCCAGCTCAGCCGCCATGCTAGCTACTTGGGAGGTGGAGATCAAGGATCACAGGTTGAGGATAGCCTGGCAAGAATGTTTGCGGGTGTCACCCTGGTGGAGGGCTGAGAGCAGTGAGAAAGCACCATAGGAGGACTGCAGTCCAGGCCAGCAAGGGCATGAAGCCAGACTCTGTCTCCAAACAGAACCTGCACACAAAGGACTGGTTGAGTGGTTCAGGTGGTATATAGTGCATGCCTAGCAGTGCAAGACTCTGAGTTCAAACTCTAGTACTGCCACCTATATCTAGAATATAATATAGTATAGGTGGCAATATATATATGACTACATATAACTATATATATACATATACATATATGTGTATATAATATCCAGTCTCCCAACAACAGTATTACATTTCCAGTGTCTTTCATTCTTTGGAATCAAGGGCAGGCTCAATTCTGCTGCTGCTCTGTCTGTAAGGTAGATCAGGGTTTTGCTTGTTAATCTTCCCTTTTGTAACACGGGTAGTCCAAGGCCCAGATCCAGAAAGATCACATCATGCGATGGACTAGCGTCTTAACGGCCAACTTGGGTTTGGTTTGTGTGTGACACTGGGTTTCCGTGGATTGCAGGAGAGGGCAAAGGCGTTTTCTTTTTGAATGAAACTTATTTAAATAAGCAAGTTGGTTTGTAGAGCATTGTGAATATCAGAATGGGACTTTTAGAGGCTGGAAGGAACAGAGTGTGTGTGTGCATCCCTGTCTCCTCAGGCTTCCGGCACGACTTAACCAACCTTAAATAGAAAATACTGGAAGAACGTAACCCGCGCACTTCCTACCTTGTTTTTATTCCCTGAGTGCAGCACAACTATTTATAGAGCGTCTGTGTTGAAGTGGATATCAGCAGTCATCGAGAGATGACGTAAAGTACAGAGGAGATGAAAGCACACCAGGTGATGTGTTCGGTTGCAAGCAAATGCGGTGCCATTTTACAGATGAGAGTCGAATGTCTACCCCATCTCCTTCAGACACTGAGAGATGACTGTAGATAAAGTTTAGGGGGTTCTCAGAAATTAATTTTAGAGTCATTTGTTTTTGGCTTAAGAATGCCCATCAGACTGCTTCTGAACCACGCCATGGTTTTAAAAGGAATGGTGTGTGTCTCTTCTGTATTCTGTGGATGTTGAATACACCTAAGGTCTGAGCGTCTGCCAGTGCGAGCCATGCAATTGCGGGATCTGGCCACTAGATGGAGCCTCTCCCTTTCCATCTGCTCGTATTTCTCCTTAAGCCGCCATTTTCAGGACCTTGTGCTCCTCCTCCTTCCCCTCTCCCCTCCTTCTTCTCCTCCTCCCCCTCCTCTTCCCCCTCCTTCTTCCCCTCCTTCCCTCCTCCCCCTCCCCTCCTTCTCTTCCCTTCTCTCTCCCTCTCCTTCCTTTTCCTTCCTTCTCCCCCTCCTCATCTTCCCCCCCTCCTCATCTTCCCCCCTCCCCTGATGCTCTCCCACCTGATCCTGCTTTATCTTTCTCACAGCACAAAAGACTATCTTTATTCTCTGTGCACAAACCTCCCTTAGGTTTTGATCATGAGTGTGTTATGTCTCCTGATGACTCCAGAAGTTTGGAACCCTGACCTTGGGTACTGTCCATACTGAAGGCCAGCTCCTCGAGGACAGGGCTTGTGTCCCAGAACTGCCTCTGGCAAGCAGAGACACTCGAAAGCCATCCTTCCACGACCCAGTGAGTGATGTGGTGATTACACTGAGGGGGCTGTGGAGAGAGGGTAGCTGTGAGGTGGGACAAGCCAGGCTCTCTCTAGCTGGACAGATGATTTGGGTTCTCCAAGCTGCTGTCTGCCCACGTCCAGTGGGGAGTGGAGTCACGATCCCACCGGGCCGCTGGAAGACTCGGGAGATAGCTTACGTCCAAAAGCTGAGCCAGCTCCTGGCACGTGGTTAGACTTGAACCATTGAGAGTGGTTCCCTGACTTTTCTGGGGGTTGATTTGGAGCAAACACAGAGAACACGAAAGCCTTGACCTGACAGTCTTCCCCTGGGGAGGGCGCTGCCATGTGTTGGGAGCAGATAATTAACTGAGAACATCTGTCTATGGGCACTGCAGGCCCTTGTGGACTGCTCTGTCTGGCTTGGGAGGAAGTTTCAATCCAACTCCTTTCAAGGAAAAAAAATGCTTCTTCAACACTCCTCTGCCCCAAGATACCAAATATTATGCACGAGAATTATTTTCTGGATCCTTCTCTCACCCCAGAGCCTTTGCATATGCCAGGTCCCGCTCACATGCACCTTTCCTGAAGGATCTCACTCATCTTCAGGGCTGGGCTTAAACTTCTGTGGGATGTAATCTTGTCAGATTGCAGTCCCTGCGGGTCAGCTGCCTAGTAAGTTCCCTTGCCCAAGTTGGAGTTTTATCTGTTGGCTGGAAACTCATCAGCGGACAGTAGTTGAAAGTTGAAGCTGGTTGGCTTTGAGCCACAGCCGCAAAAATTCAGAACACTAAGATGACTGCTTCAGAAAAGTGGGGGAGATTTGCTCTGCCCAGAATATGCCAGAACCTGCTAGAAGAGCATCGACACCATGCCATGAGCTCTACCAAGGAGGCGCTTGCTTCCTTCAATGGCCCCTTGGTCAGGGACCAGAAGGGCCTCTATTATGTCAGGAAACTGACTTTGAAGCTATGGCTCCTGCTGTCCTTGAGTTAGATTTTGGCTAGTTCAAACTACATTCTCAAAGACGGGGGTGTGTGGGGGGGAAGCAATAGAGAGCCAGGGTTGAGAGCCAAAAAAGAGAGAGCTTCCCAAACATCTCCTAGTCTCTGCCTCCCAGCCCTCTGCCTCAGAAACTCCAGCTGGGCCTGGAGGCCTGTCCCCTGCCCTCACCCGCCCTCCCTTCCCTTTACTGTCTCCTGGCTGCAGAAGCGTTTGGAGGGAATTCCTAGATTCCTTATATTTTCTTCTCCTTGGCTGTGGATGATGGGAACTCAGAGCAATCTGCAATGTTCTCTGGCCAGAGAACTGCTCTGCACAGATCTGCAGCTTAATTATCCACCCGAGCCTCCTGATGGCAGGGTCCTCCCTGCGGGGGGGCGGGGGGGCACCTGCTCTACATCCGGACGATTGGCCTACATGTGCATGCGTGCATGTGTGCGTGTGTGTGTGTGTGTGTGTGTGTGTGTGTGTGTCACAATTACCCCCTTTATTTTAGCTATTGTTTTTCTGTTCACGTAAAGGCATTTGAACTGCGGTGGGCTTTTGTTGTGTTTCTTTTTACCACAGCTGTTGAATCTGTTCATCTTGGGGCTTTGCCTCAGTCAGCATGGGATGCTGTACGGAAACCTCACGGACTGAGTGGTTGAGAGAGGGCTGGGAGCCTGAGTTCCGGGGACCACGTGGTCGGGTTTCGCTAAGGGTCCTGCCTCTCTCTGGTTGCACGGGGCTGACTTCTTCCTGTGTCCGCTTGTGGCAGAGAGAAGGCGAAGGGTCTCCTCACAGATCCTCTTTAGAAAGGCACTAAGCCAATTCTCCGGGGCCATCCTCATGACCTGCCCACTCCACAGACTCCGCCTCCTGCCGCCCTCACACAGACTCACAGGAGGATGCAGTGCTTCAGGTGCATGGAAGGCCACCATCCCCTAGGAAACCCCCTTGTCTCATACGGCAGGCTCCCACCACCCCAGTCTCCTTGCTCTGGGCCTACATAAAACTATCCAAGAGCTGGGCTCTGGTGACTCATGCCTGCAATCCCAGCTATTCAGGATTGTCATTTAAGGCTAGCTTGGGAAAAGAGTTCCTGAGATTCCATCATAACCAATAAAAAAATCAGGTATGGTTGTCGGGGATGGCTATACCTTTAAGACCTGGGACTGTTGGCTGCTGGCCACTCCTACCTTCTCCTCGGGTCTGGAACCTCCCCCAAAGGGGGACTGTGGTCCCCGCCCCTGCGGGAAGTTCCGTGACATCATCGTGATGGACAGTTCATTAGCCAATCGTTAATACCCAGTTAGTCCCTCCTCTTCTGGCCGCCATGACTGTTATATAAACCCCTCCCCTGAATAAAACTTTGGGAAGTTGGTAGTCCATCAGAGGGCTCCCCCGAAATCTCTGTGTCCAGTGTCTGCTCTTAAACGTAAGGGAGGCTTGGGACGGGGGGGTTTCGTCAGCCCTACTCCCATCTCGGCTTAGTCTCAACTGGGATACGCTCTGCCCTCCCGCCGGCGGGAGTAGCCCGACATATGGTGGAACATGTCTGTCATCCTAGTCCAGGAGGAAGTATAAATCGGTGGCTCAAGTGGTGGGACACTTGCCTAACGAGAGCAAGGCCTTGAGTTCAAACCCCAGTCCTGAAGAAAAACAACAAATTGGTAAAGAAAAACTCGTGGCACGATTGTTTAATGTCGTTGGGGCAGTAGGGAAGGCAGGTGGACCCAGAAAGAACCACAAAAATATTCAAGACCTGGAGATTTGTGTCATCGGAAGATATCATCTAGCACTGGCTTCCTGGAAAAGGCCTGGTACAGTGGTGGCTGTTGTTGCTGGGAACAGCCCTGATGTCCAGCAGTTGGGGGCTGGGAACACCCACACAACAGACCCAAACAAGAAGGAATCTTTGTTCAAGATTTGCTACTTCTCTGTAAGTTTCAGGTTGTTCCAAGACAAGCCTCCGGCTTGGTTGCGAGTCCTTTTGGAGGTTCTTCACGGGCCAAATGTTCTCCTGCTTTCCCTGCAGCTGCAGCTGTAAGCACAGAGGGATGGCCAGGGTGGGGTAGCCCGGAATTCCCAGCCCCAGCCATCTTGGAACTGGCCCCCCTCCCGCCCCCCTGCATTTCCACCTGAGACCCTGCGTGACCTGGCCTGCGCTCCATTCTATTCCAAGGGAACGCGTGGAAGGGACTGCAACAAATCGGCCATAAGAGGGCAGAGTTGGCACTTTTTCCTTGTAAAACCAAGGAAGCATTTGAATTTGGGGGGAAAGAAAACATCTTTGGGGAGAGCTGTTCTATGTTGAGCAAACAAATGCATAATCGGAGAGAGAGGTTACCATATAGTACCAGCTTTAGACTCCAAATAGCACTTGTGCATGTTCGATTACAGGTTTGCATCTCCCTTCCTCCCTCCCTCCCTCCCCTTCCCCTCCCTCCTTCCCACCTTCTCACCTTCCCACCTTCCTTCCTTCCTTGCTGGTGAAGAGACCAGCCTGGCCAGCTTGGTTGTTGCAAGAACCAGATCTGTGCCAGGACCACCCTTCCCTTGGCCTGGACCTGTCAGACTCCCTGCCTTGACCTTGTACCCCAATGCCAGCTTGGCAGGAAGCAGCCTCTGCGTGCGCCCCTCCCTCCTCTGTGCCCCTGCCCTGCTGCCTCAGAGATTCTGGTGCAGGCCTGGCTGGGATGAGTAGGGAGGGGCGGAGCTCATGGGAACAGGGCCGTCAGAAAAGCGGGGTGGGGGGGGGGGTCTTGTGGGAAAGTCCAGGCTGGGAATCTCTAACCCATGAATCTCCAGTCCAAAATGCTCCAAAATCGAAGCCGTGTTGGAAAGTTCCACACCTGACCTCCTGTGACAAGGCTCAATCAAACCACAGGTGCATACCACATAGCCACTGTCCCGAGGAAGAAACCAAGGCCCATTGTCCACCAGTGACCATGTATTTTTCCTGTGAGTGCCCAGATCCCTTTGTGACCACCGAGGGGAAAACAACGAGTTCTGCGCTCAGCCAGTGCACCCAAGGCGGCTTCCCCACGCGGCCAAGAGGACAGACCGAGCTTTCGTCTGGCCACAGCGAGTGGCTGCCATGTCTCCCGGAGGCGTGGGTGCCCACTGAGGCCAGAAGAGGCAGGGCGGGCTGTGGAAGCTCTCAGCTGAGCACGATGAGTGCAAGTTAGGGAAAACAAAGCCAGCACAGACGGAAGTTCCCACCACCTTCAGGCGACGTGTGGAAGGAGCTTATAGCTCATATGGATTTCATTTTAGACTTGGATCTCATCCTTAAGGTACAGGTGAATACTTCAAAGTCTGAAAATATCTACAATCCAAATAATATTCCACCTGGCCTTTGTTTTGAGAGCTTTCTAGAGGGAAGGAGGCGGAGGTGGAGAGATGTCAGTCAGAGGAATGCTTGGGCAGCAAGGGCAAAGGGCAAAGGGTACAGGTTGGGGCCTTCATACTTACGATCCTGTGACTGTCAAACGAGTTAAGCAACCTCCCTGGACTCAGTTTCCTCTTCTGTCCAATAGGAATAACAGCGCTTTCTTCACTTGATTGTTCTACAGATTAAATCAAGTTCCAGATGCAAGGTCCGGGCGTTTGGTAGGCACCAAAGAGCTCTTCCATCCCATTGCCGTATCCCTCTCCAAGGAAGCAGGGCGTTTCTGGGCGCCGGCTGCACCCCCCACCCCCACCCCCCAGCAGCATCTTGGAAAGAAAGAAGGAGGAAGGACCAACAGTACAGGAACCAAGACAGCCCTGTGGTTGCGGGGCAGGGGATAAAATAAAAAACACACTGAAAGCTCCAGATTGATCTACTGTACGGGCATAATTATGGTTGCTATTTTCGCCCATTTGTTTAATAACGTTAATTTGGCGACAGGCTGATATTATACCATCCTCTCCCACACAGAGGTGGCTTCAGTTCCCCAGATACCAGGATCCATCTGCATTTTTTTCCTGTGGGGATGGGGACTGGGGAAGCTGGTGACTCACAGCTGAGGTGCGGAGGCTCCAGAAAAGGCCCCCCCTCCAAGCGTGGGGAGCAGAAGAAGGGGAGTGTGGGCTCCGTGCTAACGCTGCCTTGTGACAAGGAGAATTCGAAAGATGCCCAGCCTCCCCGGGAAAGGCCTGCCAGCCTCGCTCTGGGCCTCTTCAGCCCTGGAGAAGGAAGGCGGGGGGGGGGGGGGGGGCGGTGGCGCGCCATTCTTGAGGCAGTTAGAGTGGATTTCTTAGGGGAGTATTTGTGATGTTATTTAATGTCCTCAAAGCAGAGAGAAAGCCCAGGACCAGCCAGGTGTAGGTGGCTCATGCCCTATAACCCTAGCTTTTCAGGAGACCGAAATCTGAGCCTCATGGTTCAAAGCCAGCCTAGGCAGAACATTCCTTGAGACTCCGATTTGTTGATTAAGCTGCACAAAGCTGGCAGTAGAGGTATAGCTCAGGTGGTAGGAGCACCAGCCTTGAGTGAAAATGAAAATGAGAATGTAAGGCCCTGAGTTCAAGTCCCAGTACTTCTCTTAAAGTCTTCTCCCATTCTGTAGGCTTTAGCTTATTGGCGCTGTCCTCTGCCGTGCAGAAACTTTTAAGTTTGATGCAATCCCATTGATCAAGTCTTTGATTTGTTGTGCTCCTACATTTTTATTCAGAAAATTTCTACCTGTGCCTAGGAGCCCTGATGTTTCCTCTACTCCTTCCTGTAATAGTTTCATAGTTTCAAGCACCATCTATTGAAAAAAAAATGGAAAGACTTGGAAAATATATTAAGTGAAGTAAAGTCAGGTACAGGGAGACAAGGGTCCCATGGTTTCCCTGCTGTGTGGAAGCTGGAATGAGCCTTTAGACCTACAAGTGAAACAGGATGGGTGGTATGCACACTGTTGCAAATGTGTGAACTGAAATATGGTAGAGTCAAGACAGAAGTCAAAAAGCATCATTCCTTAGAAAGGCAAAGGCAAAGCCCAACAAGAGAAGTACAGGGAAATGGCTACTTGCAAGAGGGGGGGAGGGGGCCAAGAGGAGGGGGTAGACAAATAAAGAGAAGAAGCGGGAGAGAATGCACTCAAGAATGCAATGCATATATTACAAAATGAAAAAGTAAGGGAAGGGGTGGGTCTGGAGGGATGGGTGAGAATATAGGAAGGGAGTGACATTGATCAAGCTGTATTGTGTTCATAACTGGCTTTGTTAAATAACACCTTTGTGTACAATTACTTAACGATAATAATAATTTTAAAAAAGCAGCCCAGGGTAAAAGCAAGCATAAATGAGGTGCTAAAAAATGATAGCAATCAACAAATTTGTGTGTCAACAAATTGAACTATTATGGGTAAATTATTACAAATGTCTACAGATCATTTTTCTTCTCTCTTTTCTCCCAATTCCAGAAACACCTTACTATTATGGGTTTTTGTTTTTTTTTGTTTTTTTTTTAAATTGCAGGCTGGGAATGTGGCTTAGTGGTAGAGTGCTTGCCTAAGCATGCACAAAACCCTGGGTTTGATTCCTCAGCACCTCATAAACAGAAAAGGCAGGAAGTGGCACTGTGGCTCATAGAGTTAAGCACAGAGAGGCTCAGGGACAGTGCCCAGGCCCTGAGTTCAAGCTCCAGGATTGGTATAAATGAATGAATGAATGTCAACTGGATCTCTCAATGAAAACCACACTGGCCTTGATCCTTCTGCTTCAGGGGTATTACAGGCATGCCTAGCCATGCCCAGCTCTCACCAGAGAGTATCTAAGGACCCACCGAGAAAGATTATGGCACAGCCTCCCACCCTGCCAGGTGCGAGTCCTTGAAGGAGGCCAATTTAAGCAGCTGTCCCATGGGACCTTTTCCCATACCTGGCAAGGAAATGGGAGAAGGGAGTCCCGAGTCCCTTGTAGGCTTTCCAGGAGAACTTGGTCTTTGTGATGGGCATCTGGACCATCGTCTCTGATGAGGGCAGGGGTGCATTTGCCAAGTTGGGCCATTAGAATGATAGCTGCTCAGCTCCTTATGGTGCCCTGGAAATAGAACTTGCAGAACACTGCATGTAGTGGCAGCTGTCTGATTAAGTCTTAGGATCCTTCTATGCACAGGATTGATGGGTTGAAATGGGTAATGTTTGCCAAGAACCTACTATGGCCTGAGCACTCTTTTTTGTTTTGTTTTTTTTTTGGTGTCAGTCTTGGGGCTTGAACTCAGGGCTTTGGTGCTGTCCATGAGCTCTTTTCCTCAAGGCTAGTGCTCTACCACTTTGAGTCACAACACTACTTCCAGTGTTTGAGTGGTTAATTAGAGGTAAGAATCTCATGGGGACTTTTCTGCTGAGGTCATTCATAAAAGAATGTGTCTGGGCTGGGGATATAGCCTAGTGGCAAGAGTGCCTGCCTCGGATACACGAGGCCCTAGGTTCGATTCCCCAGCACCACATATACAGAAAACGGCCAGAAGCGGCGCTGTGGCTCAAGTGGCAGAGTGCTAGCCTTGAGCGGGAAGAAGCCAGGGACAGTGCTCAGGCCCTGAGTCCAAGGCCCAGGACTGGCCAAAAAAAAAAAAAAAAAAAAAAAAAGAATGTGTCTGGCTTCAAGATGGTGAAGCCACTTTGGGACAAAGTTCAAGCCTGTGAGTTGACCATGTAGGCCTCTGTCCAGCCTTGACATTCGGGGCCTTGACCTTGTTGAAGGCTCTTGTGGAGTTGATTCATTCTCTTCACCATGTTGGTAATAAAAAAAAAACTTACCCTGAAGATATTGCATAGCAGTCTCATAGACTGTACTGTATCTAAAATGGGGTGGGAGGTATGTGAGTCTGCTGCAAACATGGTGATGCATTGTCTCTTTGTGGCCCAACAGGAAACCTTCAAAGTCCTCAGTATTTATCCTCCCTCCCTCCCTCCCTTCCTTTCTCTTTCCTTCCTTCCGTCTCTCATTTCTTCCTTGCTTCCTTCCTTGCTTCCTTCCTTGCTTGCTTCCTTCCTTCCTTCCTTCCTTCCTTCCTTCCTTCCTTCCTTCCTTCCTTCCTTCCTCTCTCTCTCTCTCTCTCTCTCTCTCTTTCTTTCTTTCTTTCTTTCTTTCTTTCTTTCTCTTTCTTTTTTGTCGGCCATGGAGTTTGGACTCAAGGCCTGGACACTGTCCCTGAGCCCTTCTGCTCAGGACTAGCGCTCTACCACTTTGAGCCACAGCTCTACTTCTGGTTTTCTGGTGGTTAATTGGAGAAAAGAATCTCATGGACTTTCCTACCCCAGCTGGCTTTGACCCTTAATCCTCAGATTTCAGCTTCCTGAGTAGTTACGATTACAGGTGTGAGCCACTAGCACCTGGCAGTACTTATTTTCTTAATGATTACTGAGTGTTAAATGAGTTACTCAAAGGCCAGGGATAAAGATTGGCCTCTACTCTCTAGCTGGAGTTTGGAGGCTCCATTTGTGAAGATCTCTCAGCCTTCCTCAGGACCAGAGTCCACCCTTGACTCGGCTGTGGGAAGAAGAGCATGGTGGCCCCAGAGTGCTAAGCATGGTCATCCCGATCCTAGAGCAAAGGAAACCACTGTCCCCAGTGAAAACCAGCGTTGGGGAAAAGAGGTAAGAAGTGGGAGGCTGAGCATAAGCTCGTGGACTTGACACCTTGGCCAGGCCCAGCCTTGTCTGGGGGGAGTAGCGCAGGTTGAGAGGGAGCAAGGAAGATGCCGGAAGCTTCAGCCTCCTCAGTTGCCCACAAAGCACCATCTCCCCATTTCTTGCCTGCCACTGCTCCCCAGTTTCTCTTCAGAGAACAGTAGCCTGATGGGGCCCCAGGCCTCTGACGGGGGCCACTGCCTCCCTGGAACCAGGAGGGAGAAGCCCTGTGTGCAAACTCCCCAGCCCCGCTGCCCCTCACTGGGGTCCAGGCAGAGACTCACATCCTTGCAGTGAGAGGACTCCTGGATCTCATTTACATACCAGGAAGTTGAAACAGGTCAGGGGTGTGTGTGTGTGGGGGGGGGGCACTTGTCTATGGTCACAGCATACAGGGACGCAAGAATCCCCAGACTAACTGTGCAGGAATGAAGGATGACCAAGACCCCAGCATGTGTCCTGAAAGCCATGGGTCCTGAAAGATGGCCCATCCACTTGGAATCCAGACAGCAAAGACAGCCATGACCAAGCCCACACCTCCAGCCGATTCCCATTCTACCCCAGCCTATCCTTGCCAGAGCACATTCGCCCACTTCTGCATTGGTTTACTACTCAGAGTGTTTGTATTCCAAAAGCTAATTAACTCCATCAGTATCAGATGAGCAGAGACCAGTGTGCTTACTGAGTGTGAGATGAAAGTCATGACTCGAGACATGCAAACAGACCCCACGAACCCATCATGCAGCTGGCCTCAGCTACCCAAGGAGGCTCAGAGCTCAAGGTGGAATATCATTTCCCCTTCCCTCCTTTGCCCTTTATCCACTGGTGTTGTTTAATTTCAGGTGTCTGGGCCACCACGCCCAGAGAGGTGGTCCAACATTTTCTTCTGGATGGTTTTTGGAGGAGATTCACATTTGAATCAGGAGGCATTTATAGAAGTAGGTTATCCTCCATAACAATCAGCTCAAGGGATGAACAGAACAAGGATTTCTCTTGAGAAAGAAGGCTTTCCCCAGAGGTCTTCCCCTGGACTCGAACTTCCAGTCTTCTCTGAATCTCTAGCCTGCCAACCAACCTCCCCCGTTGGATTTTGACAGAGTGGTTAAGTTCCACAATTGCACGAGCCAGTTCTTGAATTCTCTCTCTACATAGGAATCCTATTGTTTCTGGTGCCCCCACAGAACCCTAAAAACATTTTTAGGAAGGGGTTCTCCTCCCACTTGGTCCTCGAAGGGCATCACACCTAAGCCTGTGGAACACAGGACTGTTCTTCTCTCTGGGGATGGGAAATGTCACTGAGCCACAGACGAGGAGGACATCACTCCTAAGCCTGTGGAACGTGGGATTTGCCCACAATTCCTCCCCTTCAAGTCCATAAAAACAGACCATTCTTTCCTCTGGGATGGGAAATGTCACTCAGCCACAGATGAGGAGGGTAGCCATCTCAGATGGAAAGGACCCAGTGTTGGAATGTTCCTTCTCATGACCCCTAACATCAGTAATTTTATTCTATAAGTCACATCACGACATCGTGGTTTAGCCATCCTATCCCTCTCATTTATTCGAAAAAAAAAATCCCAACAAACTCCTCTTTGTTTTACATAGTGCTTATGGATCAAAAGAAAATCCAGAAAGTATATTGAGGAAAAGGCCCTAATGGACAATTTCTGCATTGAGTTTCTACACTTTTGTATTTGATAAGAGTCCTTTGCTTATGGAAATGGCTATGGATGGCTCTGAGGTCTTTCTGGAGGACAAGGAAGGTGCAGTGGTGGCATGGTACTGAGAATCGCCCAACCCGTGGTGAGAGAAGAAAGTGACAGGACCCTGCGGTGGATGTGCGCGCAGCACGTGTCCCGAGGGAGCGAGCTCCTGGCTCCAGCAGGGCCCACACTGGGGAAGGCCCATCCTGATGACATCACAGTAGACACTCAGCGTGCATTTAAGAGTGCATTCTATTTTTTCCATGTGCATGACGACAAGCCCGCCACAGTGACAAACAGTGCGCTGTAGGAGTTAATTACATTGACAAAACTTTGAGGTGGGCACAACTTGTGTAGCTTGGAAGTGCCTCCTAGTTGCTCCCAAGCATACTGACCAATTCCCCTGTTTTGGGGACACTGGAGTTTAGATGTCATTGTGTAACCAGCAACCACAGAGAACCATGATCATTGCAAGGTGCCGATAGAGTAGAAAACTGGGTCTTGACCTCTGCTGCCAGTTTACAGACAGGGTTGGAAAGTGGCCTATAAGAGCGCAAGGAACTCAGTCCTCAGAGCAGTGGCTGGGTGGGGAAAGGCGGAGAAGTGGCCTTGGAAACAATTTCCACCCAATTCCTCAGCGCAGAAGTGATCCCCCAAGGATCTGCAGTGAGTAATGGCTGAATTGGGACAAAAATTGGTTTCTGTTACCTTTGCCCTTTACCATGCTGTGAGGCAAATGAAATAATCCAGCTATGAAACAATCTGCCTGTCAGGGGGGCTGAACTCTACCCTCCTCCAATTTGTATCCTTAGTCCCCAGTGCCTCAGCGCATGACAATATTTGGAGATAGGTACTTTAAATGAAAATGAATCATCTGATTCATTGGAGTAGGCCCTAATTCAGCGTGATTTATAAAAGGGAATATAGACAAAGTAGGAGCCCTCAGAGGCAACTGGGCAGAAAGACCAGGTGAGGTCATAAGCAGAAGTCGGTCATCTGTAAGCTATAGGGAGAGGCCTCAGAGGAAGCCGAGGCTGCTGACAAGGTGATTTTGACTTCCGGCCTCCATGACTGTGTGGCCGTACCTTTCTATTGTTGGATCTACCCAGCCTGTGGCCATTTATGGCAGCCTGGGCTGACACAAAGCTGTGTCCTTCTACGGCATGTCCCCTATGGTGTGGCTTCCTGTACAACTGCCAGAGCCCTTGGGGTGCCCACTGTGGCTTTGTGCAACCCAACCTAAGGAGAGCCCACAAGCAGCGAGACAAAAGCGGGGCACGGCAAAAATACAGAGCAAAGGGAGAACGCGGCACTGTTTTGCGTCTCAAAGTTTCACACACACAAAAAATCAAAGATGTCTAAGTTGAGCGGACACCTGGAGAACCAGGCCTTCGCAGCCGGCAGTGGCTCCTCCCTCCGCCGTTTTGGCCCCCTGGGCTTCGAGGGAAGATGTGCCCAACCTCTGCACTCAGCTTTCCCACCAGGAAAACAGCCATCACGCTGTCTGGCCTTCTGGAGGCGTCTGATTACCTACATATGTCACAAAATGGGGCAGCAGATGCTCCCCGACATTAGGACAAAATGAGCAACATCGAACAATGTTCCCAGGCAGGCAGCCTGGGGAGGGCAGCTGGATCATTCTGAATCTGTCTTGTTTTGACTCAGAATGTACTAAGTACTAGCAATCTGCTCTGCAGCCCAGGCTGCCCCTTTGAAAGCTGCCCGTCTACTTATGTGGTGTAGACACCTGCCTACTTGATTGGATGTGAGGGCCTTGGGTGGAGAACACAACCCCTATACACAGGGACAATGCACTCACACTCGCACACAGGACTTGGTACTCTGAATTGTGATCAACCAGATTCTCAACGTCTTACTATCTGAGCCACTTCTTTGGGTTAAGGCATCGACATGTTATCAATGGTCCATGTGTTATCTGGGGGCCATGCCAATAGAGACAGCTTCAGCCATTAACGCCTCTTTGTGACTTTCACCAGCAGCATCGCATACTCCTGGCCCCTGGCTCATGGCGGCTGAATTCTAGAGGGAAGAGAAGTGGAGAGATCTCTAGCCTAGGAGCCAGGCTGGCACACACAGGTGTGTTGTATAGAGAGAAAGAGGCAGGTGACATCAAAGGCTAAAGCATTACAGAAGGAACCGCCCATGTGATGTTTCAGAGCCAGCCAGACCTCAAGATCAATCTCCTTTTGGCCCTGATGGCCCACACTGTGGACTGAGGGCCAGGCCAGTTGGCAGGCACTGGAGTCCGGTTGTGTCTGTGTCAGGAACTTGGCACTTTAGAGCTGGCCTTAGCTGGGGCCAGGAAGTTGGGAGTGTGGGAACAATATACAACTAGAACAAGGATGGCCTCTCTCCTGGCACGGAGCCCTTCAGGCTTCCCAGAGTCTGGGCTATGATTGGCATTCCAGAGGTGGGGCCTCACTCATGATCTCAGCCAATCAGCATGCCCCCTGGGCTCCAGAATCTCAGGCTCCCACACTTACATTGGCCATTAGAACTACTCTGGGACAAGCAGGGAGAAGACAAGTCAAGTCACAAAGGCTAAGCAGGGGTGGCCTGGACCTGCCAAGTTGGGGCTCAGGGGCCAGTCGGGGGATAGAGATGAGGAAACGATTGTCCAGCTGACCACAGTCCAGCAGGGAGGTGGCCGGAGCTCAGCAGGGTGAGGAGGACATCTGGTCGTAATCTGGGCACTTGAGCAAAGCTGGATAGTTGCTATTCATCTGCAGGGAGGTGTCGCTGGAGATGTCGGAGGGGCTGCGGCCCCGGATCCAGGCGTCAGGGTGGAGGAACTGGCCTGAGTAATCAGAACAGTTGCTCAGCCGCGGCCGGTAAAAGCCTGGGTGAGGCCTGTACATGTCTTCGGCAGTGTACCTCTTCATGAACAGGTACACAGACATCACACCGGCACTCTGCAGTGAGAAGAAGCAGAGGAGCTTGCTGCTAGGGTCCTGGCTAGACAACTGTGGGGAGCGTCAATGGGGATGACCAGGGGATGTGGGGACAGGAGTGGGCCCTGGGGACTTTGCAGATGGAGGAGACCTGGGAAGGCCAGAGAGTGACATGTTCTAGAGAGATGAAGGGGGGGATGGAGTGGGGAGTCCACTGTGCTGCGGAATGCCCCCCTCCTCTTGGCCTTGAGGGGCAAAGCCCAGCCCAACCTGGTACAAGACACAGTTACAGGTTGGTTACCTCTGTTAAAAGGAAGGAGATGGCAGCAAAGGCAAATGACCACCCATATTTGTAGTTAAAGTACGTCTCTGCATCCTTGGTCCTGTTGAGCATCTCATCATTGATGCTGGAGATGTACAGAACCAGGCCCACCACGAGAGAGAGGCCTAGGTGAGGGGAGAAGAGGAAAGGGAGGGGAGGGCTTAGCATGGAGGAATACAGAGTTTTCATATGTGGCGTCCATCAGGGGTAAAGCTGCCCAGCCATTTGGAGTTCAAGGTGACCAGGATTCCCTCCTGAGGACCCCATTTAGACTAGCACCTTCTAGATAGTGGATAGTTGCAGGCAAAAAAAAGTATCACTGTCCTGAGCCAGGCACCAGGCCTCTTGGTTTTCCCTGCCCCCACCAGTCAGATACACCTGTCTATGCCCGGCCCTGGACTTTCTTATCCACTAGGCCTGAGTTGGGGCCATGGCACCATGTCTTAAAAGCTCCCAGGTCATGCTGAGTTAGCAAGTAACTCTGCCTCAGCTGAGAACGACGGTAAGCCCCCTAGGCAGGGGCTTGGTGCCTGTCTCCATCGCTGTGGAGTCTACCCAGGGGCCTGCAGAGCCACCTAGTCACAGCTATCAGAGATTCTTGGACAGGAAAGGTCATGAGAGTGGGTCCAGAATTTGGCAAGTATTGAATCCAGAGGCCATGGAGGCCCAACCTCCAACAATCACTCTGCATGTGATGGTCTCAGGCATCTCTCCCATCCATGAGTCACTGTAATTGAATCAAGATGTAATTAATTACTCTGTGTTGAGCCGTCTCAGGTTTAATCCCATTTGCATCATTTCATGCAAGCGGAATATCTCAAAGGAGGGATGCGAAGAGAAACAAATGGGATTCAAATCTCCCTTCACACCTAACTCAGGTGCTACCCCCAAGTGCATTTATGTATAGTTATAATTAAAACAACTTCATGGGGCCCAGCCCAGCCCAGGCTGGGCTGCATAACCCACTGGGGATGTCCCAGGAGCCTCAGACACCTGCTAGAGGTCAGGGTCTGGGGCTCAAGAGGTCAGTTGGACCAAAGACAGCTTCGGGAGCCGTGAGCCTCAGGGACTGGAGTTGGAGCCATGAGCACTCACGACTCGCAGGGAGCACGTGGAGGAAGACAGGAAGAGAACGTGGTTCATAAAGGCAGATAGTTACTCTCTCACCTACAGGAGACCTATGCACTTCCACTGAGACATTCTCTTCTGAAAATGACTGCCAAGGCAGAGACTCTCAGGGTTGTACATTTTAGGTACCCTGGAGTGGTTGGTTAGAAAGACAGGCTGAGAGTCACTAAACAATAAGCAACTTTGGGCCTTTGGAACCTTGCTGGTTCACACCTACAATCCTAGTGACCTTAGGAGGCTGGGATCTGAGGATCATGGTTTGGAGCCAGTTCAGGCAGGAAAGTTCATGCATGAGACTCTTGCCTCAAATTAATGACCAAAAAGTTGGAAGTGGAGCTGTGATGCAAATGGTAGAGTGCTAGCCTTGAGCAAAAAGCTCATAGACAGTGTCCAGGCCCTGAGTTCAAACTCCAGGACTAGCACAAAAAGAAAGCAAGAAAGAAAGGAAAAGAGAAAGAAAGAAAGGGTAGGAAGGGAGGGAGGGAGGGGAGGAAGAAATGCTCAGTTAAAAATGGGTAGATAGGGGCTGGGGATATAGCCTAGTGGCAAGAGTGCCTGCCTCGGATACACGAGGCCCTAGGTTCGATTCCCCAGCACCACATATGCAGAAAACGGCCAGAAGCGGTGCTGTGGCTCAAGTGGCAGAGTGCTAGCCTTGAGCGGGAAGAAGCCAGGGACAGTGCTCAGGCCCTGAGTCCAAGGCCCAGGACTGGCAAAAAAAAAAAAAAAAAAATGGGTAGATAGCCTGAAGGATGAGTGTATGGATGGATGGATGGGTGGATGGGTAGATGGACAGGTAGCCAATGGCCTTAGATATTGTGAGGCTCACACAAGTAAACAGTTTAATCTTAACTCTGGAAATATCACCAAGGTTTGGGCTGATCACACTGCAAATATGATAACATTTCAAATGTCATTGGATCAATGGATGAAAGGGCGGAAGGATAAATAACACAAGAATGGATGGCAGATGTGTGTTGTGGGTAGACTTAAAAGCTGGATGGACAGATGAACAGAAGGAGTGTATGTGTGGATGGATGGATGGATAAATGGAAGGAAAGAGAAAGAAAGAATGACACTTGGGCACTAGGCGATTTCACTGCCACTGTGTCCCCAAGCTATGTTGACAAAATGCTGGGAAAGGTTGCTACGGTGACTTGTAGTCAGAGTACCTGATGTCTGAGAGATGGGCTTTCTTTCTTTCTGTCTGTCTGTCCATCTGCACATACATGCACGCAGCCATCGTCAATCCCCTGCTCATCCTCCCGGCTCCCCACTCAGCCCATCTGCTCCTCAGCCTTTTCTCCTTCAGCAACCAGCCCAAGCTAAAACGAAGCCTGGAGTCACTCCAGCAGGTCATCTCCAGAAGCCGCCCAGGCCTCCACGCAGGGGAAGAAGCATCGCCATCATTCACCGCATTGTTTTCCCGTCGTCCTCTGGGTCCACGGCTCCCCTCCTACTCCTTAGGCTCACTGTTCCCAAATTCATTTCTCTAGTCCAAGTAACTCCCTGAGCCCCAGCCCCAGGCTCCCCACACTAAACGCGGGGAATTTCCCCCACGTGTTTCCAGTGATGGAAGGATGGCTGGTGTGAGCGTCGTGCATGGAATCACCACCCTCTCTCTGGCTTCCTCCCTGGGAAGGTGAGTCCCAGTCCCATGGGATTGATTTACTTCTCAGCTCTCACTTGATCTTCCCCTCCCCCTCCCCGACCACCACTCCCAGGCTGGGCCATGCCTGGGGCTGCTCCCCTCCTGCATGACTGTAGGAACCCCCAACCCAGCCACGCAGCCTCCTCTCCCCTCCCCCCCCCCTACTCAGTCAGTGATCCAATCTCCAAATCTGATCATGGAGGCTTCTTATGAAGTCTGAGGTCCATGAATGTATAGGGGTCTCATTTCTCCCTTTATTTCTCCATTCACTGCAGCAAGTCATAATTATGGCTCTGTTCCCTCATCCTCTCTCTCTCTCTCTCTCTCTCTCTCTCTCTCTCTCTCTCTCTCTCTCTCTGCCCTCCAGAAGCCCTTTCCATCTCCAGCTCCAGCCTTAACTATTCTTTGCCTGGCTCCGACTCACCCTTTACCCCCCCTTCTCCCCCAGGCTTTCCTGAGAGGTCTTCTAAATGTTAACTGTGGCTCCTGGTCCCCACAGTAGTCCCTGCTGACCCCTACCCTACGATAGGGATCTTTTCATGCAGGTTCTGTTCCTCGTGGACCCGTTTGTATCTCTTACCACACGGATCCACACTGTGTCCTGGCAGACAGGGTGAGTGACAGAAGTACAACCCGGTGCGGTTCACAGAGTGTGGGGTAATTGGTGAGTCAAAGGAAATAGGAAGAGCCTCTGAAGGTAGCTGAGGACTGGGGGTGAAAGACCAATCTTCCAAAAGCAGCTTGTATTTATTTGTCATGCCCAATCCCCTTCCCACACAGGGATTTGTCATCAGTGGGAGGGAAAGGGGTTGGTGGTTGATGTAGAGCGAGGGGGAACTTGGTTCCTATCTCAATTCTGCCCAGGGGGAGCCCAGGGTCACCCTGACTCTAAAGCCTCTGTTACACTTCTAGACAGTCACAGATAGGCCTGGGGTCATCAAAGTATCAATTCTACTTTGATCACTGACTCAGTTTATCTTGTTTCTGGTGCCAGGTGCTGGCCTACAGCCATTACGAGTGCTTTCCCAAACATCTGTTCAGGAGTTAAATATCACAAAGTGTAGTGTAATAAAAAAAAAAAGACCCCCCCCCAATTTTCTGGGTGTCAGTGGCTCAAGGCCTGTAATCCTAGCTACTCAGGAGACTGAGATCTAAGGGTTGTGGTTCAAAGCCAGCCTGGGCAGGAAAGTCCACAAGACTCTTATCTCCAATGAACTGTCAGAAAACTGGAAGTGGCTCAAAGTGGTAGAGTGCTAGCCTTGGGTGGACAAAGCTCAAGGGCAGCACCCAGGCCCTGAGTTCAAGCCCCACGACCAACCAACCAACCAACAAACATCCACCCCCACAACTTACCAGACAGGATAAAGAAGATGCCTGAGACAAAGGCCAGGATTGTCCTGTGGGGACGGGCGTGCCCGATGTTGCTCAGGATAAACCCAATGAACATGAAGAAGAGGCTGACCAAGGGGAACGGCGTGGCCGAGCGGATCATTTCTAATTCAGGGGACAAAGGAATAACTAGTCAGTCTCTAGTGGCCTTACAGTGCCTTGTCCCAAGTGGAATGTTCTGGCTGTTTCAGCCAATAAGGTCCTCAAAGCCCTGCCCCCCCACCCCGATCCCCCGCCACGAGTCCCTGAGGCAGGGCTGGAAGTCTGACTGCAAATGGCAGCATACTGGGATCTCTGTCTTTTCCATGCACAAACTAGTCCTCTGGGAGTCTACACTGCCAGCTGCTATGGTGGCTATGGTCCCTCCATCTTGCTTCCTCTTCCAGGGAGACTGGTCATTTCCAAGAGCATGAGGCTGCTCTGAGTGGCCAGCACATGGGACAGTCCCTGGCCTGTCTTCTTCAGTTTATAATTACTTAGAGGGGCTGTGTAATAAAGTGTATAATAAAGAATCTGTCTGGTCTTTACCCCTAAACCCTAAGAGGTCACCTCTAAACCCTTGGAGTTTTGTGATGAGCCTTTGATCATATGGGAGTCGAGGCTAACGAGTGAATCGGGATGGGGGTGGAAGGAGGAACCGTGACATTAGAAGGTGGGGGGTTTTGAGCAGGTGATATCAGCCTAATCTCTGGGGAGGAGGGGGTTAGATACTGAGTTTGATCTCATGTTCAGGAATTCAATCAATCACACCTACACAGTGAAACCCAATAAAGATGCTGGACCCTGAAGCTTGGCTGAGCTTCCTGGCTGGTGATCATATTCATGTGCCAGGATTGTGATGAATCCTGGTTTTGTGGGGGAGAGGGGAGACACCGGAGCTCTGCCTTTGGGACCCTCCCAAACCTTTCCCAGAATGGCTCTCTGTTCTGGCTGGCTTTGACTTGTATCCTTTATGAAGAAGGAAGTGTATTAGTCCTGCACAAACGCTACCCAATTTTATATAAGCGATTTGAGCATCCACAGATTTTCATGGCCATTTTGGAGATGCTCTGGAACCGTCCTCCTATGAGACGAAGGATGAATTATACTATCACAATGCAAATTCACTCTGGGAGTCAGAACCGGCATGGGTGAAGTCAAGGTCATGAAATCATTCTTGTTACAGTCCAGAAAGATGGCTTCAGTTCCTGGAGTGTGAGTAGCCCTCTTATTGGTTGGCCTCACAGACTCAGAGACTCCAGCTACTCATCTCTACACCTAGAAGATTAAATTAGCCGAGCAGGCTCTACTGAACTCCAGCCAGGGAAATAGGAGGAGGCCAAAGGCATTAACTCTTGAGAACATGCAGATCGCCTGACCCTTTTCTTTCCCCTGGTCCTCTCTGTTTACCCAGTGGCCTAGGTGGGGACATTCAAGACACCTACTTAGAACATTGACCGTGGACTCGGAGGTCAGCTGGGAGTTCATGGGCATCACATATTCTATGGTGAAGCAGCGTCCTCGCTCCTCTCCTGTGGAGATGAGAATTATTGACATTTCTTTTCTTTTTTCTTTTTTTTTTTTTTTGCCAGTCCTGGGCCTTGGACTCAGGGCCTGAGCACTGTCCCTGGCTTCTTCCCGCTCAAGGCTAGCACTCTGCCACTTGAGCCACAGCGCCGCTTCTGGCCGTTTTTTCTGTATATGTGGTGCTGGGGAATCGAACCTAGGGCCTCGTGTATCCGAGGCAGGCACTCTTGCCACTAGGCTATATCCCCAGCCCCAATTATTGACATTTCTAAGTAGTTCTTGAACATGGATTTACACTCAACTGTTTTCCCCCAAATGCTCCTGGGACCCTTCACCCACTATGTTTCTGCATCTAGGCAGGATACGAACCCTCGGGGATCCTGTCCCTGGTGGAGGTCCCACAGCAGAGCCGGGGGACAGGTCTACCCTGGAGGATGGAGCCAAGCACCAATCGTTACACAGAACACGGTCAGCACTGTGAACTCCATGCCGAGCAAACAGCTCTCATTGCTTTTGAACAGAAGGGCCTGAGGAAGATGCATGGTGAACTCAGACTCATGGATATGGATGTTACAGAGTGGAGCCCTAAATGCCTGTCAGCCCCTTTCGCAACCCAACTCAGGAAAACACATCAGTCTTTGCTTCAGATTTAAGCAGAGATGGGGTTCCACCGTGTGGAGCCCAAGGACATGAGGTCAGAGTGGGGTGTTCTCAAGGCAGACCCAAGAGTGATCAGGAGGCCGAGCCCTGTGGCGCTCTCCCTGCTAATTAATTCCCATCCACCCATCAGCCCATCCCCGGAGGCCCCAGGAAGCTGAGAGGAATAGCTGGAAAGGCCAAGTGGTGCCTTTAGCCAATGTGCACCCAAGTGGTGGGGCCTCACCAAGAAAAGCCCAGTGACCACGTGCTGGCCAGTGCGGGCCTGCAGCTGGTCCCTCGGGGACGTGGGGGGTGGCCTTCCTGTATAGACAGGAGTGTGGCCAGGACCAAGGCATAAGGCCAGAGCTCCTGCACCTATGGTGGATCCACCGTTCCAGAGGAGTCCCAGGGAGCCTGAGGGAGCCGGAGAGCTGGGGATGGCATCCCGCATGCTCCTGAACAGCAGGGAGGCTCTGCCTTCTTATCCCCCCTGATGTCAGGGACCGAGGAACAGAGAAACAGCTGTTTACCATCCTACAAACTAGGGGACACAGTCATGCTGATTGGAGGAGACCTACGTAACCCCCCCCCCCACCCCCAAGTCTTCCTTCCTCATCTGTACAGTAGACATAACACAAGTCTGCTTTGTGGGGTTGTGGAGGGAACTGTGTGGTTCAGGGATCCCGGAGTATTTTAGACCTCTGCAGTGTCATCGCCACCCTCCTCTGGGAGGCAGAGCACGGGGATAGGCGGGGTTAGGTTCATCTCTCAGGAGGAACGTCTTGGTAGATGGAAAGGTTTTCTCAAATGGACCTGGAAACCTAGAACCAACCCCAGTTTGGACCAGGACCCATAGGCAGCAGAGTCTATTTGCAGGCTCCTCCCAATATCGGGATGCCAGGGAGGAGCTCCAGGGACACAATTTGCCCTGGGACAGGGCTGTCTACAACCCCCCAGAGCCCTTACCTGCAAGGAAGCAGACCCGCCACAGGCCTGAGTGCAGGGACATCTTCACCTCGGTGCTCTGGTTCTGGGGCAGGATCACGCCTTCCTCCAGGTACAGCCAGTAGTCAGTGCTGACCGCGATGCCCAGAAGGCCCAGGCCGCAGACAGCAAAGACACTACTGAGCAGGGTCAGGGCCTTCCTCCCACACGCGCTCATTGTCCTGGAAGGTCACTGGGTGACCAGTAGTCTCAATCCCACAGAGACAGAGTGGGCTCTTGGACAGGAGGGAGGAGGAGCTGTTGGTGGTGGTCACAGACCTGAAAAGGTCAAGATGAGGCACAGTGACCTAGAGATCAAAGCTAATCCTGCCCAACTTAGAGAATGAGAAAATAGCTGGACTCTAGGTGACAGAGGAGCATCCTTTTCCCTCCCTCCTTTTTTCCTTCCTTCCTTCGTTCCTTCGTTTCTTTGTCCCTCCCTCCCTCCCTTCTTTCCTTTCTTCCTTCCTTCCTTCCTTCCCTCTTTCCTTCCTCTTTTCCTTCCTTCCTTCTTTCCTTCCTTCTTCAACTCATATGCCTGAACAGGAGGTATAAAGATGGACATGCCTCCAACTTTGTCCTTGCATCCCCAGAGCTGTTAAATGCAGCTGGTGGGGGCTGTGGTAGAGATGGAAGACAAGAAGAAGGCAGGGGACAACTCTGCCAGGTGGGCTCCTCTGTGATGAGGAGCCCGAGGGCCAATCCTTAGGAAGAAGCAGAAGGCCAGGGTCAGCTCTTCCTCACAGATGCAGGACTGGGTCAACCCAAGAAGCCACACCCAAGGCCAAGTTCAATGGGTCTCCTAAATCTACCTGATCAGAGATGTGTGCCCTGGTGCCTGCCCACAGCACCACAACACAGGAGTCTGCTCTGAGCCAGCCAGGAGGGAGGCACTGTGTCTGCAAGGTGAGGCATGAATTCACCTCCGGATGCCCCTCAGTGCCAGGCACCGAGCTGGAAGCTTGGTGGGGAAGCAGCTGGGTGTAGGGTAAAGGGATGCCAGTCCCACAGAGCCCACAGGGTTTGGGAACACTGGCTGCCATCTAGAATTGCACAGAGAGTGTCTAGGCATCACTGATCCCTAGGCACTGTACCAAGAGATTCTGGCATTACTGGGGCCTGAGTGTTTAAAAAAATGTAATTCCAACAGGAAGCCCGAGTTGACCTGGGAATGGTCCATGGACCAGCACCACTGCCATTCCCAGGAAGCTCAGTAGAAAAGCAAAATTTCTGGTTCCTCCCACTTTCGACATAAGAATCATTTCAACAAGATCCAAGCAAGCTGTCTGCCTGCTAGAGTCAGGGAAGCCCTGCACTAAGCAAATAGGCGCTGCCATTGTCATGAAGCCCCTGCCACAACAGAGATAATCCGGGATAGGATAGAAAGAAACCCACACGAGGGTAGGCAGAGACATCGCTAGAAGTGGGTGGGTCTGGGTCCATAGAGACACTGCATCTCACCTAAGCCAGATCTGCATGCTAGGATCCCACCCAGACCGTCCACAACTCTGGAGCATTACCAAGTCAGAAGTGTCGAAACAGGATGTCATCGATTGGGTCAGTCCACCCATCCTGGGGCCACAGTGGAATTTCAGGAGCCCTAGCAAGGTAGGGGAGTTGTGGCTTAGCTGAGATCCAAAGCTTAGATACCTGGCAGCTGAAAAGTGACAGGAGCCAGATTTGCCTGTGGAGCTGAGCTTACTGCAGGAGAGGGTGTGGGGGAGATGGGTGCCCTTTGTCAGGAAGGGGGTGTCCTGGCTTTGATGCCACAGCACCACCTCTACCCTAGCATCTGACCATGGGGGAGTTAATGGATGGACAGAATGAGCCACATGCTGGCTTCGTTGCGTGTTCGCTTGTGGGACGCAAAGGTACCATGTCTGCAAGGCAGGTGGGACAGGAGTTTAGGGATGGAGCCCCTGGCTGTACCAGCTTTGACTAAGAAGGGAGAAGCCCAACACCAAGCCCTTCTCCACACAGTAGGGAAGAATGTGGACCAAATTTTCCATGGAATATTCTAGATCAAAGGAATATCGGGGGCAGGGAATCTCAAGACACACTGTCCTTGACCTATCACATACCACGCGAAGGGCTGAAAACCTGTTTAGTTTTGCTTAGTCCTAAGTTTTCCAAACTTATTTGACCATGGAGTTTGACCACATGCGGGGAAACCCACTTTGGGAGGCATGTTGCCTCTTGTGGGAAAAGCGATGACCCGATCTGTCCACCGCATTAAATCGCCACGGGGATTAGCGGCAAGGTAGCTACGACAGCGCTTTGTAAAAACCCAAAGCCCGATCCGGCTGTGAAGTATTATTATTAGGTAACAATGGGCTAAGCCCCTGAGCCCGTGGAGCAGACTGATCCACGCTCCTGGAACATGACAGCTGGTCCTGGAGGGAACAGAGCAGCCGATGCGAGGGCTGAGCTTGACAGAGATGAGAACCATTCAGGCCTCAGAGATCTGCAGCGATGAAAGCAGGGAGGAGATGGTATCTGAAGCCATCAAGGCAGGACATCAATGAGGAGGCCCAAGGTCACCTTGCCTGCCAAACTCTTACCACGGCAGAGCCAAACACCCGGAGTGAGCTTCGGAAAACCTGGGGAGACACAGCCCCGCCCACAGAATATAAGAGAGTTACGTGGACCTGCCTGTGGGGTGGAAAATGACATCTATTCACTGTGAAATTATAGTTGCTTCAAAATTATCTTTATGCTTCCATTATGTCATATTTCTTCCTAAATAAATAGTATTATTGACTGAGTACCAATAATATTATTGACTCGGCACCAGACAAAATTCTAGTGTGTGGCATCTCACCAGGTCCCCATTAGAACCTATGTGTAGATAATATGAACCCCATTTCATGGACGGGACTACTGAGGCTCACAGATGTCAAGCAGGGCATGGTAGGTGGTAGCAGACTGCGGATTTGATTAAAGCAGGTCTAACCTGGACTATACTGTCTCCTACTGACATCATTATGAGTAGGTTTGAGAAAAGTTGGGGTGAAGGTTGGGTGGGGGATCATGATGTGGTCCTTGAGAAATTTTCTTCCTAATAGGCATCATTTTATGTAAATTCTCATTGCTGGATGTTTTGGGCTTCCTATGGGCTGTGACTAGGTGTACCTCTTGGTGCAGCTTCTTGATGGTACCCTGTGACTCAGTGCTGGTGACTCAGAAAACACCCTGTCGGATGGAAGCACTCAACCCACACACAGGGGAATCAAGTTCCGGGGGACTCGAGTACCTGAGATCAGCCAGCCTGTTACTCAGAGAGATGAGAGTCTGAAATGGAAATATTTTGAATGCTGATCCACTAATTTTTCTCTGTATTGCATAGAGAATTATAATATAAAGTGAGATCTCTCTCTCTCTCTCTCTCTCTCTCTCTCTCTCTCTCTCTCTCTCTCTCTCTCTCTCTCTTTCTCTCTCTCAGCAGTACTGGGGTTTGAACTCAGGGCCTTCAAGTATTCATATCCCTTGAGCCAAGTCCCCAGCCCATGTATTTTTTCCTCTCTGAAAATACCCCCATTATCAGCATCTTAGTTCCTGGCGGTGCAGTCTTTTACCTATGCACACATGCTTCCATATTCTCCCGCCTTGCTCTCAGGAGGCCCACTGCGCATGCTCTGGTCAGGAATGGCCCCCAGCTCCCGTGCCATCAGGAGAACACGTTCAAGTCTCTGCTTTCCCATTGCTCTTTCTCTGACCTCTTTCTCTCATTCTTTTTCTTTTTAATTTTTTAAAAAATTTTTTGTATTTTTGGCCAGTCCTGGGGCTTAGACTCAGGGCCTGAGCACTGTCCCTGGCTTCTTCCCGCTCAAGGCCAGCACTCTGCCACCTGAGCCACAGCGCCCCTTCTGGCCGTTTTCCATATATGTGGTGCTGGGGAATCGAACCAAGAGCTTCATGGCAAGCACTCTTGCCACTAGGCCATATTCCCAGCCCCTCTCTCATTCTTTTGCTACCTCATCCATTCATCACATTTTTTTGAGGCAGCCTTTTTTTTTTTTTGTAAGTTGCTATGACATGAGAAAATCTTTCTCCGTAAGTTCCATGAGCCAAGCTGATAGCAAAAACCACACAGTCAGCTTGTGTCACAAATTCACAGACAGGGAAGAAATAAACCAAAATGTTGGTGGTTGGTGCTTACAGGTTATTATTTTGTATATTTTATGTTTAGTTTTCTGTGCTCAATGAGGCTTCTAAAAGATCTCTATAGCTAGAGAAGAAAAGGAAATGAAAGATTAGAGATATCTCAGTTCTGCAGCCATTGTCCTCTTAAACAAAAATGCAGGACTCTGCTGGGCGCCAGTGCTCACGCCTATAATCCTAGCTACATGGGAGGCTGAGATCTGAGGATCACAATTCAAACCCAGTCACCCAGCAGGAAAATGAGACTCTTATCTCCAATTAACCAGTAAAAAGCTGGAAGTGGAGGTATGGCTCAAGTGGTAGAGTGCTAGCCATGTAAGACTGGTAGTCTTTGAGTTCAAGCCCCAGTACCAGCATGTGTGCTCTCTCTCTCTCTCTCTCTCTCTCTCTCTCTCTCTCTGTCTCTTTCCCCGCCCCCCCCCCGCCGCCCCCCCCCCCCCCAGCCCAGGGCTTGAGATGCCAAAATACAGTGTCGCACTTTGGAAACTGGGGCCCAGGAGCTTGGCATATTTGAGCTATTTAAAATGATTACCCGGTGCCATTACCTCTAAGTATTAGCTTGTTAATTATCAGGAATTAGCAGATGCTAATTATCATCGGTGACTAGAAATTAGGAAGAAATATCTTGTGGAGATTAAATCACTAATGGCACATTTCCTTTTCCAAGCCAATAATAATGGGACTTTAGATAAAGTGCTCAGGGGCTCAGAGGTAGGTTAAGGTTACAGGTGCCTGTGAGAGGCCAGCTAGGGAACTGTGCGAGGGTGGATGGCATTTAATTGGAGAGAAGGAGAAAAGAAATGGAAGGACTGTTAACATACAGTCACCTGATTGCGGTTTCCCCACTGGCCGGGGATCCGATCCCAGGAGTTATTTTGAGATGGGGAGGCTGGCCTAGCCAGCACCATCTTGGCTACATGGTGGATAGGGAATTGGGTTTAACTGGCGCCATCTTGCCTTCATGGTGGAGGAAGGCGAAGTCCCATCTCCCAGGTGATGGATGTGCCTGAATTCCTAGAGGCAGGAATGGGGACTCGGGGGATAGGTTACTGGACCTGTCAGTCCTGAGCTTTGACCTCATGAGACTCTCAAGTTTCCTGTGACCCTGACCCCTGACCCTGACTCTATTTAGGCTCAGACCACCTCAGGCACCATTCCACCATGCCTCTTGGGCTGTGTCTCCTGTCTTCCGTCTCCCCTCCGGTCAACATGGCGTCCCACTCCAGCTCTCCATTGGGATTGATCTGGGTTGTTGGTATTGTTTTTCTGCGCTTTCTCTCCTCTCCTGCTCTCATGGCTCAGTTTTCTAACAGTGTTAAGTGTATTCCTGGGGCCGCAGGTCTTTGGGACAGGAGTCGGCCTGTAGTCACCAGCTTTCCGTTAAAGACTCCCAATTTGACTTCTCTTCTTCTCACTACTGAGCTACCTTACTACAATTTGATGAAAGGTTTGGGGAGCAGGGACCCACTCTTGACCAGACTTCAGACCCAGCCACAGCAGCTGCTCTGCTGAGTGGGCCCCGTGACTTATGACTCAGTGTCATCGTGGCCAGTGCTCCGCAGGACACACTGGTGACACGGGACAGCCCAGTGGTCCTGTGGCCCTGCCTGCCTCTTATCAGGCTGTCTGCAGCATCGTCTCTAGTGGTTAAAAATGACCCAAAACACTTTAATAGGTGAGAATTGAGATCTAAGTGTTCTCTTTCCCTTGGGGTTTGAATAGGTTTGTCGTTTTATTGAGGGTGGTGGCGGTGGTGCTAGCATGAGTGTTGAACTCAAGGTCTTGAACTCAGGGCTTTTGCTCAGCTTACATGCTGATGCTTTATCACTTGAGCCACACCACCAATTCGGTATTTAGCTGGTTAATTGTAGACACAGCTGCACTGACTCTTTTGCCCAGGCCTTGAACCTTGATCCTCAGCTCTCCACCTGCTGAGTAGCTAGGATTACAGGTGTGCTCATGACTGTTTTGACCAATCAAACGCAGCACAGCAGCGATGTTGGGGATCTGGTGGGTCAGGAGAGTGATGCAGTTCCCACCTGCTTTTCTGGGGCTCACTCAGGGGGAGGCAGGCCTCGGAAGGAATCCGGAGATCACCATGTTTTAGAGTAGGATTTCTCTGGTGTCTATCGGGGCTGGACAAGTTTTTTTGTGGCAGGGGGCTGCCACGTGCAGTGCAAGGTACCCAGCAGCATAGCTATCCTCTAACCACAAGGTAGTGATGTTACCCCAACTGTGACAGACAAGAATGTCCCTCTACAGGCAAGATCACATCCGAAGATGCAGATGCTCTGGTTAACCATTAGCTGAGCTTTCAAACGACTGCCAGCCATGGGAATGAGCCATCCAAGATGGCGGTCCTGCCCATTGAGCCTTCGGATGACTGCAGCCCCAGTCAACATTGACTGTACCTGCATGACAGACCCCAGGAAAGGACTTCCCAGCTGAACACTCCCCGCTTCCCGTGTGCCCCCAAATCATTGGCAAAACAGAATGGTCGGTGTTTTAGCCCATTATGTGTCGAGGTAATTTGATACATATAATCTAGCAAAATGGCTTCCTTACTCAAGTAAGTTGTATTTTCTCACTTCCTACATATGTTATGGGACCAAGGTGTGGCTTCCCTGGGATGTGTGTGCCCAAATAAGGCTGGGATAACTCTTGCCCTCTCTGTACAGTGTTCCACTATGAAAACAACAACCCAGGGCTGGGAATATGGCCTAGTCGTAGAGCGCTCACCTCGTATACACGAAGCCCTGGGTTCGGTTCCTCAGCACCACATATATAGAAAGAAGGGGCACTGTGGCTCAAGTGGTAGAGTGCTAGCCTTGAGCAAGAAGAATCCAGGGACAGTGCTCAGCCCCTGACTCCAAGGCCCAGGACTGGCAAAAGACAAAACAAAACAACAAAAACCCCAACAATCCCATACAAAGAGAGTGGTAAACACCAGGGCAGAGTTAGTCAGGTAAATCTGCCCCTGGAAAGAGATGAAACAACTTGTCCTATTTCATCTTTATCCAGGTCATCATCAACATACCTCTCATTATGGTAATTACTCCATAATGAGAACTTCCTTCATTTCCACCCCTGGAAAATTTCAGCCTTCCTGTCTCCCATCTCACTTCCATATCAATTGATTTGGAGAGATTTAGTTTTTTCTTATGAGGAGCTGAACTGCTCTGTCTAATGATGTGGACTATCTCCCAGGTGGCCAGCGGCCCCTCTGCAGGCAGGTTGTAGATAGAATATTGGCAAACACACTGGAGCGCTTACTGTTCATTGCCCAGCCCAGCAGGGCCTCAGAAGGGAGTCACCTAAACCCCAGAGACCACCTAACTTGGTCCTTCTTGGCTGGAGAAACTGCCTTCCACTCGGTGGTCATGGAGCTGCTGACGGGGCCCCCGAGGGCTCGGTTCTCCCCGCTAGCCCTGCCAAGCGCTCTGCCACATGGCTGATGCTCTTGGGAGAGCCTGAGCCTTGCTAGGCAAGGGTTCGCTATCCTTAGATGAAAGCAAGGCCCAAGGAAGATGCTTTCTGCATTTCAAACACTCTCTGCCCCAAGACTGAGAGCCAAACACAGCCTTGTCTGCCAGGAATTCAGACTATCGATCAGAGGATAGGGAACTCTGGCACCATCTTGTTTCACTGTGTCCCCAACCCCCCTGGGGCGGAAGGCAGGGTGGATAAAAACTCTTCCCACCCTGGACTTGGCAGGAAGTGACCCAGGCACCAGTTTCCATAGGGATTAAAGGGGCATCAGGGATGACCAGTAAGAGCCACTGCTTTCACTAACAGAAGTCCAGCTGGAGATGACCATGGCTCTGTTGAAGCCGCCACAAGGTTTCTCAAAGACACAGACATGAATGCATAGCTGCTGGGAGAGCCAACGGAAGAGCCGCCTAATCAGGTAGCACTAGCCAAGAAACTCCAGTCATAATTATATCATTACTCCCGCTTGCTTGGTACATTTCTTTTTGCCAGTCCTGGAGCTTGAACTCAGGGCCTGAGCACTGTCCTTGGTTTCTTTTTGCTCAAGGCTAGCACTCTACCATGTGAGCCACAGCGCCTCTTCCAGTTTTTTCTATATATGTGGTGCTGAGGAATCGAACCCAGGGCTTCATGTATATGAGGCAAGCACTCTACCACTAGGCCATATCCCCAGCCCCAGATTACAGTTTCTTTAGTCAGCTAATTAATACAGTTTTTTTTTTGGATGAAGCAAGCACTCTACCATTAGACCATATTCCCAGCCTGCTTAGTAGATTTTTTTTCCTCTGCAAATTATATTCTTCCTATGCATTAAAAATGGACCCATAATGCATATATCAATGTGGTTCCTGCTTTTATTTTACTTAATATTGTCAATATTTTCTGAACTATTTTTAGGAGCTCTGCAGAATACAGATGCCCTGATTTACATATACCAAAACTGATATAGCCATTTTTCTACTGTGAAACAGCTAGGTTGTTTCTGAAAATTTCCCTATTGTCAACAGTGATGAATAATCATATTTATTAACTAAATATCTGTGTGCATCTACAAGTGATTTTTTAAGCCATCATCAAGAATTTTTAAAAAATGAATAAATGAAAAAGAATCATATGCTGGTACAATATAGGGACAAATCTTAAAACTCTTGACAAATATTAAACAATACATTATAATTTTAGCTAGAAAGACAATGCTATAAGATATTGCCTCTAAATTAATCTGTGAATATTATACAATGAAGCCTCTTGAGAAAATAGCTCATGGTTCGGAGGATAGTCTAGAGGAAGAAACACTTGTAATTAGCCAGGAAACTTCTTTTAAAGATGAAAATGAGTAGAAAATACCAGATATTTATGCTTATGATGCAGCTATAACAATCTGACAGTGTGATCATGCCAAAAAAATAAACCCATAATGGAAAATTTTTATAAAAAGCCATTGGTGACTGTGATTAAGTAGCTAGTTAAAAATAGCCATTTCTGGCTATGATTAACTAGCATGTATTAGACCAATCATGCTGCTGAAAATAACCAGAGCAGTCGGATTAAATGTGAAAAACCTGTATGAAGACATCAAGAAAACTAAGATTTCACAGGTCAAGAATGGAAGATAAATTAACTACATTAGGTAAGCCCAACACTTTGTACAATTTTCCCACTTGAAGTAATGCATATGCTATTCATGTGGAATATGGAATGTGGGATCAAGGGCTGAGCCAGGGCCTTGGAGGTTTTCTGCAAAATTGCAACCCAAGGCATTGAAAAGAGAGCTCGGGAGGGCCAAGGAAGGCAACTGGGTAAGTGGCCCAACATTTTACACAGAGAACCTGGGAAGACTCATACACTAGGGGGAAAATAATATTATCTGCCTTCACATGGACTGAAATCCATCTTGAAGGCTCAATTCATGAGTTGGTACAGGAAGTCTTTTCTGAGGTGACAACTACCAGAAAAACAAAACTAAATTTCATCAACTGTGATCCTCAGACCTCAGCCCCCTGAGTAGCTAGGATTATGGGCATGAGCCACCGTGTCCAGCTGACAATGACACTTTCAATGTGCTTAAAGGAAGCAATCATCAACCTAGACTTTTATATCCAGTAAAAGTACCCCTCAACATTGAAGGCAACATAGAAACACTTTCAAATAAATAAAATCTGAGCCGGAAGCTGGGTGCCAGGGGCTCACGCCTGTAATCCTAGCTACTCAAGTGGCTGAGATCCAAGGCTTGAGATTTAAAGCCATCCCCAGTAGGAAAGTCTATGAGATTTTTTTTTCTATCTCCAATTAACCAATGAAATGCCAGAAGGAGAGCTGTGGCTCAAGGGGTAGAGTTCTAGCCTTGAGCAAAAGAAGCTCAGAGACAGC
Source organism: Perognathus longimembris pacificus (assembly GCF_023159225.1). Classification (NCBI taxonomy): domain Eukaryota; kingdom Metazoa; phylum Chordata; class Mammalia; order Rodentia; family Heteromyidae; genus Perognathus; species Perognathus longimembris. The sequence continues at coordinate 45,843,115 of NC_063177.1, forward strand.
AGCCAGGTCCTTCGTTCAAACCTCATCATTCGTACAAACAAAACAATACCAAACCAAACCAAAAATAAGACAACAACAAAACAGGAGGAAGGAAATAAGATAGCATAAACTAGTGAAGTGAAAGAAAGCAAACATGCGATACAGAAAATCTACCAGTAGAAATTGTAAATCTACTGTAAAATGAGAGACAGAGAGACAGAGATTTCCAGTGACGATTGGGTTAAAATAATCTGCCAGGCTCCCATGTTGTCTAACACCAGGTTTGAGTCTGTTCACTTCTCACACCTTTACTCCTATCTACAAAAAGATGAAAACAAACCCTCTCTTCCATATAATCCACAAATTAAAAAACAATTCCTCCTCCCTCTTCCCTGACACAGAAGTGAGTTCTTGAATCAACCTCTCTGCATCTTAAAGCTGTCTGCTCTTCTGACCCATGACTAGCAGTGTGTTAAACCCGGCCGGCAGCCTTGCAAGGTAGGTACACACTTTCTCTCTGTCCTGCGACCATGTCACAAACCGGCCACAGGACCGGCCACGGGAGCCACGAGGCCCTACCGCAGCGGAAGAGACCCACCCATCCCACCAAACACCAGTGCCACCATACAAAGCACCATTACCCAAACTTCCGCCCCCGTAGAAACGAATTCCTATTGCTATAGCATTTTCTGCAATGCAAACACCTTTTAGAAGAGACATTGCACATTCTCTTCTCCCTGGAGATTGAACACGGAGCCAATGGGGGCTGCAAACTCCCTAAACCGGTGACATGAAGTCTTAATTGTTGGTGATTAAAAGCCTGCTCTGCCACCACCTCCTCCAGCTCACACCTCCAGCAGCTCCTGCGGAGCATCTAACGCTCACTTCCCGTGTGGCCGCGGGGTGCGATAAAAACCAGCGAGGAATGGAAAACAATTTTGTACCCTGTGTCTTAATAGATGAAGACAGGAAAAATGTTCAGGCTTGATCTAATTCCGGTGACACTGGCCATCTATCAGATGCAGGCATGGGGGTTGTGGAGACAGCAGGCCACACTGGTCGCCCTCCACGTGATGGGTTGGCAATTCCCTGTCTGTGTACATGCTGGGCTCCCGGGGCTGACATTTATTGGACCAGGACACGTGCCAAGTTCTAAGCAACTCACACACATTAATTCACCGAGTCCTCTCAACAACGCTTTACAGGAATAATTAAAATAGAATGACAAGCACAGCACCTTCACAGAGTTTTTAGGATTCAATGAGCTAACATGTGTAACAAGCTTAAAATAGGCACAACAGCCTGCCACATTATGTGTACACACAGGTTTTGTGGTTTAGAATCTGTTCTATCAATGTGTGTGTGTGTGTGTGTGTGTGTGTGTGTTGGCACTGGAGCTTGAAGACCTGGCCTGGGTGCCATCCCTTAGCTTTATCTGCTCATGGCTGGTGATCTGCCATTCGAGCCACACCTTTACTTCTGGATTTTTGCTGGTTAGCTGGAAATATGAATCTCATAGACTTTCTCGCCCAGGATGGCTTCAAACCATGATCCTTAGAACTCAGCCTCCTGAGTAGCTAGGATTACAGGCGTGAGCCACCAGTGTCACTTGTTATCCAGTGTCAACCTTTTAATTTGTCCTTTCTGGTCTCTTCATTTTGTTCCAGGACTTTTGGTTACTACCTGACAGCAGTTCCTTTTTCTAAAACAACTTTGTCTCTCTCTTATTCTTTGTGCTGTTATGGTCAAATCCATATGGATTACTTTATGTAATGCCTTTACACTTGTTAGGAAAAGAAATATGCAGTGATCACGGATTTTGTAATTAGCAGCATAATTTCCTTTACCAATGCTCTTTTTTCCCCCTTTTAAGTGGGAATTCAATATAATGTCTAATGTCACTTGCTTTCAGTCTGAACAACTTCCTGGAGTTTGAACTCAGAACCTTATGCTTGGTAGGTAGGTACTCTGACAGTCGGACCACTCTCCCAATCCATCTTATAGCATTTCTTAACAGACATTTTGTCCTACAGATTCTCTCAGTTTCTGAGTTTATCTGGGGAATCATTATCCCATCCTTATTGTTGGCAGCTAATATAGATAATATTATACAGACAATTTTATACTGGCTAAAAGATGATTGGATACTTTTCTTTTTTCCTCTTTGGCCCTTTAAAGAGATGGTCTCTTGGGGCTGGAGACACGGCTCAGTGCCATAGCACCTACTTAGCAAGCACAAAAACTTAAGCTCCAACTTAAGTACCACCAAAAAAGCAGAACAAGAGGTAGACTTCCAACCTCGCTGACTCCCATGTGTTTGATGAAAATTCCCTGCTTAATCTACTCGAGGTTCCCTAGTAGGTGATGAGTCACTTTTCTCTACGTCTCTGGCACGGTGGTGTGTTTGGGTGTGGCGTAGCTCATCATGTGTGTATGTGTGTGTCTGTGTGAGTTCCTGGAGTTTGAACACAGGGTCTTGCCTTTGCTAGGCCAGTGTGAGGTTGCTGAGCCCCACTTCCTGTCTTGTCCTGCCCTGTCCCCCTACCCCCTCCACCCCCTATACACTGGCTATGGAGTGTCGCTTCTGGCTCAAGCCACTACCCGCCTGCTTTATGCTTCCTATCTTTGCTGGGACCACAGGTGTTTGCCGCCACACCCAGCTTCCCTCTATGGAAGTGGGATCCCAAGGACTTTTCTGCCCAGACTCATCTCAGACCATGATCTTGTCTAGCTCCGGCTCCTGAGTAGCTAGGACTGCAAATGTGAACCACGGGCGACTATTTGGTGCAGTTCATCTTGGCCGTGTTATCACCACATTTTATGGAGAAGGGGGAGAGTGGAGGGGGGCGCTGGGATCCATCATCTGTCAGGCAATGTGTTTTGTTCATGTCTCAGCCTGGCTCCCATTTCCACACATCACTCAGGTCCCCATCTTGGAAATGCTCATGTCTCAAAAGCAAATTCTAGCTTGACAAACAAGGGACTTTGATCTCATTTCCTTTTCAGCTTCTGGTCCGAGATAAGAGCTGAAAATGTCCAGACTTCTTAGTTTTGCATGGTCCAGGTGAAGGGACAAGTAACATTTCCCTTCTAAAATAGCACCCAGAGGGGGTAAGGGGGGGGGTAAGGAGGCTAACTGGTCATGGCTGGACACTACGTTATTCTCGATGGTGCCTGGCTCCCCCCCATGACTAGGTTAATATTTGTGTTTCTAACAGGGAAATCTTTTGTTGCCCCTGCTGCTTCTTCCTTTAGGGGAGAGGAGGGTGGGAAGGAGGGGGGAGAGAGCTGGGGGAAGGAAGGCAGATCCAGGCCCCCACAGAAGCACCATTGAGGAGGACTCGGGCAAGACAATCAAGCGTGGCCTTGCCGGGTTTCCACGCAGGGGAAGGCATGGCTATAAATACTTCCTCCCGCAGCATTTTTCCTGCCTCCAGCAATTTTACTGTAAATCACGATTCCTGTATGTAGGGCACTCGCCCCAGCTCCCTTCCCCTCCGCCACTCTGCATTTCTGCTCCTCGCTACCCTTGCTCCAGGGGGTTCCTAGGGAAGGTGGGCAGGTTATCGGGGCTCCAGGAACAACACCCTTGAACTCCTGAATAGTAGGGCAAAAAAAAAAGGAAACACCAGGTACACGCCATCCCAGGACAGGGAACGTGAACTAGAGGCACAGAGAGAGGGAAGTCCGAAGGGCCGGCGTGTTTGTCTGAGGCGTCTGCGTGCTTCTTAGCTCCCTGTGACTTAAGATGAACACACGCCTGAGCGACCTCAGCCACCCACGGTGGTGCCCACTGCGTGGCCATTAGGGAAGCAGCCCTAGGCCACCCAGGCGGCAGAGCAAGCCTGCCGGCTCTTATGGCCCTGGAGGGTGGTCTTCGGGCCCCTGGAGGCTTCCTGTCCCTTCCTCTGCCTCAGGCTGTGCCCTGGCAGAGGCCTCCCGACTCTTTATGGAAAGGAACTCCAGGTGCTTAGAGTATTTGAAGGAGATCTTCATCCCTCCTGACTAGATGACAGGATGAAAGGTCTGGGGAGGGAAGAGGGCCAAGACAGGAAAGGGGGAATCTCACTCTTCACAGGGGACCCTGAGGGACGGCTGGTGACAAGGCGAGGAAGGAAAGGGGCTGCTGTTGTCCCTCTTTCTCAGTCAGCCATGCCACCTCCCAGGCCTCAGAGCCGCTGGGGATCTGAGAGCATTGATCTGGAAAAGTCAGTACAAGGCTGGACAAGCGTGAAGCTCAGCAGGCTAACACTGCCCCCGCCGTGCTCCCGGCCCAGTCCACAGTGCCATCAGGCTGGGCTGCTGGAGGCCAGTGTGGCGGTGCCCCGTGGAGTGCCAGGCCCCCTGGACTGTTTCCTGCACCTGCCTCCAAGTTTGAGGAGCCCGGATCCTTGGGCAACTTGCTTGGTAGAGGCTCATCGATAATCCAGGAATCAGAGTTGCTGTGAGAATCACATGACATAGGTAGGTCATAGGCTCTCAGCAAATGGCAACTTCCACTCTGTGGAGGATACCAGTATGTGGAGATGACATCTGTAAGGTGGGAAGGATGGGTGAGGAGGCCCGTACTCCTCCTTTCAGTTTACACCAGGCTTGACAACTGTCTCCAATAAAACAGAGATAGGTGTAGGGTATCAGGTTCAGGATTTTACAAGGCTGAGGTCCAGAACTCTCCAGAAACCTCCAGAGAGGAGAGTGGCAGCTTTCTCAGAGGTCAGGTTGGGACTGAGAGGAGGAAAGGGAATGGTGTGTCCCAAACCTCCCCCAGGACCCCACAACATGGCATAATGGGGCAGAACATAACCCCAAGCACTCACACCAGTATCCCTGATCCTTGATATCTGAGAGTATCAGCCAGAGAGTCTGAAAGGAATCTCCATGCTGGCTGGCTTCCAAGAGCCATTTCATCCCACCCTCTGGATATGGGCTGGGACCCCCCACTGAAAATGTTATAACTTCCAAGGTAATGACAATGTACAGCCAAAGTGGAGAACCACTGGCCCAAACAGGCCTCACAAGCTCAGGAATATATAGACTCCACACTCATGGTTTGATTTCAAACCAACTTGGACCAGAACGAAGCTATCCAATATGGCAGCCACTAAGCACATAGGGCTCTTGAGCACTTAAACATGGCGGGTCCAAATGGAACATACAGAAAGTATAAAAGACACACTGGATTTCTGTAGTTTGATATGACAAAAATGTAAATTATCTCATAAGTAACTTCTGTTTTGCCTTTCTGGGACCTTGTAGTTGGGGTCTGGGTGCTGTCCCTGAGCTTTTTGGCTCAAGGCTAGCATTCTACCACATAAGCCACAGATCTCTTTCTTGTGGTTAATTGAAGATAACAGTCTCACAAACTTTCTTGCTCAAGCTGGTGTTGAACCACGATCCTCAGATCTCAGCTTCCTGATCCTGAGTAGCTAGAATTATGGATGTGACTACCAGCACTTGGCACATCCATGACTTTTTAATTTTTATTATGACTTGTGTTCTATTTCCATTGAGCTGTACAAGTTTAGAGGTGAGTCAACTGGAAAAAAAAGTGTTTCTGTGGTTCTTCTGTAAGTTTGTTTCATTGGGTTTACAGTAATTTATTTCCATTTATGTAACATTTCGAAATGAAAACAAAAAAACAAAAACAAAGAAATGGAGACTGGATTAGTGTTTACTAGGGTTGGGGAGGGAGGCAGAGAGGAGGGGAGGGGCTGGGTGTGAATTTTAAGTATTTTCATTTCTCCTGGTCCCAACAATTGTACTTCTGGGAAATGCTGCCAAGGAAATAAATATAGATGTAAGGAAAAAAAAGACACAGACATGTGTATTTACTCGAAACCACCAAAATGCCTGTCTGTAAGGAAAATTATATAAACTATGGTTTATCCATTCATGTGGTCATGGTGGAAGGTAAGGTTAAATTAAAAACGCAATATGATATGGCTACACTTCATTTGCTACTTTGCAAAAAGGATTTTTAAACTTGTGGTATGATGAATATAAAAATATTAATAGTAGTTGTTTTGGCAGTAGTCTTATAGATCAATTCATTTATTCTTTCTACTTTATTTATTTTCACTAATTTTAATAAGGTTTCATAAGAACCTCCTTTATTTCCTCCCTCTCTCTCTCCCCCTTTCTCCTCTCTCTCTCTCTCTCTCTCTCTCTCTCTCTCTGTCATTAGCTCTCTCCTATTGGTGAGAGACAATGACAACCAGGAGAGTGGGAGTGGACAGGAAGTTGACTCGCCCCCTACTGGATGAACCTGGTGGTACAGTCTGGACCCTGGCGTTTCCTGAGGCATAAGCTGGAACAAGAAATGTACTTACTGCTTTACATATAAAACTGTAACCCCTCTGTACATCACTTTGAAAATTATTAATTAATTAAAAATGAAAGTTAACTAGAAAAAATTAAAGACTGATAATATTAAGTGTTGGCGAAGATCTGGAACAACCAGAGCTCTTACACCTCTCAGGCGAGGGTGCAAAAATGGCACCGCTACTTCAGAAAACACTTTTCTAGCTTATAGTTAAACAAGCACTTTCCATACAAGCCACAATTCTGTTTCTTTATGGGATGCCAAGAGGAATGAAAACTTATAGTCACATAAAACCTGCACACAAGTGAAAGCTTTACCCGTAACAGTCCTAAGCTAGAAACAACATAAACCTCCAGGATTGGTAAATGGACAAAACAAACTGTGGCTTAATGGAGTACAACATAGCAAGAAATAGGAATGTAAGTTAGCTAGCAACATTCGTCTTAAAGGCATTCTGTTGAAGTAAAGTTAAGAAACCAAAGATCATATGTGGTATCGAAACTGCTGAAGAGATAAAGCTTTAGGAAAGAAAGCAGACTTGTGGTTGTCAGCTCCAGAGAGCAGGTTAGTGGGTTGGGGACAGGGTAGGAAAGTGCAGGAGAGAATTCTGTCCAGTCACTGAATTGCACACCTTTAATCAGCAACTTTTATTATATATGAACTGTATCTTAAAAAGTTGTATTTCCTTCCTGAAGAAGTTTCTATAAGACAGAAATGACCAATTCCGTACAGGTTTGGTAAAACCAGTAAAATCTTAGGGTCTTATTTTGAGTGTGTGTGTGTGTGGGGGGGGGGGGTTGATCTTACTCTTGTAAACTAGATATTTCCAATTCAATAATATTTTCATCCCTTCTTCTCTAGGGACAAGACCAGACTCTATGACCCCACCCCAAATTATGGGTGGAGGAGAGGAGCGGCTCTTTGTGCTCATCTCTATTTTTTTCAAATTTTATTTTTTAAATGAATTTACTTTATTGCTATAAAATTGATGTATAAAGGGATGACAATGACATGAGTCAGGTAATGACTACATTTCCTTCCGCACAGTGTCTTCTCTTCCCTCGCTCTCTCCCAGTCCTTCCCTCCCATCTCCACCCACGAGTTGTGTAGTTCACTGCTGGGCTAAGCTCTACACCTCCTTCCGTGTAGAGGTCCTGGGCCTGTCTGCCCCTCCGTGTGGTCCCCTATCGCCCTCAACGCATACCCTCTGGCCAGAAGGAATCAACTGCGGAGGCGAGGTCCACGTGCAGCCTCGGTCAGCGTGTGGTTGCGAGAGGCCCTCCCCCTCCCTATACCTGCCAAGGAAGACACAGGGCACGTGGGCTCTCAGAGAAGCTTCAAAGAGCTGTCTGTTTATTCAAGGGAGGGGCTAACAGTCTTATAGCAGTAGTGACGCGGGAAGGGGAGGGACTGGCCATGTGTTAGCGATAGGCTAATAAGCATGTCCATCACGGTGATGTCATGGAACTTCCCGCAGAGGCCCGGCCTCTTGGCTTGGCCCCCTGGGTCAGCCAGTGCCATCACGACACACGTGCTCGCCGAGAGGCGGGGGGCTGGGAGGGGCCAGCGGCCAGCCACCCCAGGTCTTAAAGGTATAGCCATCCCCTACAGTTCACCTTCATCCGTGTCCAGTGGGCTCCACTGCTGCACTTTGTCACCCTCTTCTGTCTCTTCTATCATGCCACAATGGGCACAAATGATATCTCTGGTTGTGTGTGTGTGTCATATTTGTGTGTGTGTGTATATATATATATATATGTAAACTTTAAAAGTTAACAAAGGTTTCATTTTAATTACTTTTCAATATAAAAATGGACAACCTACATATAGCGAACCACCATCCAGCGAGCCCTTGAATGGGGAGGGGGGGTGTTCCACACCAGCCACAGGTGAAAATGTTTTGTTCAAAACTGACTTTGCACTGAGCATGCGCAGGCCTACTTCTTGTCATTATTCCACACGCCACACAACTGGAGGTGTTACCGATACTCCAGCATCGGGCGTAGAGGTGTCCTGGGAGGCAGGCCTCCTTGGCAGTCTGTGAGGTGAGCCCCAGATGCACACACTTCACATCCAGGCAGCTCCGAGGCAGTGCGGGGGGGGGGGGGGGCTACTGGACAACCGGCCTCCATCTGCAAATTCCGGCTTCCCCGGAGCTCTGCCGGGTCCTTGGGCCTGTTCTGTCGGTGGCCGCCCAAGGCTGGGAGCCAGGGTGGGGCAGGGAATCCCAGGCTCCGACCCTAGCCATCCCCTGGGAAGATGGGCCTTGGGCAGAGCCTGCTTGCAGCCCGCCCTCCGGCATCGAGGGGCTTTGTGTGTGGTCAGATTCGGGCTAGGCTAGCTGAGAGCTATCATGGGCCTCATAGGTTGTTTTCTTGCTCTTCATGCTGCAATGCAGTCCTGGGTCTCGCGCATGCCAGTACTGGGCTTGAACTCAGGGCCTAGGTGCCTAGGTCCTATAGCTTATTTGCTCAAGGCTAACACGTTGCCACTTGAGCCACATTTCCACTTCTGGCTTATTGCTGATTCACTGGAAATGAGAGTCTCATAGACTTTCTTGTCCAGGCTGGCTTTGAACCATGGTCCTTAGATCTCACCTCCTGAATAGCTAGGATTATAGATGTGAGCCATCAGTACCCAGCTTTTCTCCATCTTCTTAATAATCTCATGGTTATACTGTCACTGTGATCTTCTGATCAACTAATCTCACAGAGGTTGTACTCCCAGGGCCTGGAAATACATGGGGGTGAGTCATCAGGAAAGAGGGGAAGCCACACAACAGCTGTTTGTTGATTGAATCGACCCTGACCTTCGCTGTACCGAGTGGTGTCATCAGGGTTTGTGACCTCTCTGATTCCGCTGACCAAGCCTATGAAGATAGCATTATGGGTGGCAATATTTGTCTTATAAGGGAGAGATTAGAGGCTGAGAGTTCCTTGAACCAAGAGGGAGGGGCAGAATTTGAACTTATTTCTTCTAGGGTCCCATCTTCTGCCTGCGACCATGTCATTCCATCTGCAGAGGCAGGGGAAGCTTCCTAGGTTGACCCCACTCCCTCTGTTTTCCAGAATAGACTTGGGGTTCCCCAAGATGCAGGGTCTGGGGCTTTGGGCTGCCAGCCCCTGCCCTCCCTCGCTGGGGATGGGGAGGCAGCCATGGCTGCTTCCGGGGTCTGCAGTCCCCCGCCTGGGCCAGCTCCAGCCGGCTCCCAGCGCTCTGCTCCTCCTGCCTGTGTCTACTGAGGCTGGCTGGCACTCGGGATGATGAGTGTCCTCGTTCTGCCCACAATAACGCGTTCATCAGGACAGAGACCAACGCAGCCATCCGGGGGGGAGGGAGAGCCAGCAGAGGAAATCAATAACGGAGAATGATGGCTCTAGACCCTGCCTCCCGCTTCATTCCTCTCCGCAGAAGCAGGAGGGGGATTTAAAAAAATGTTGGCTGTGGTTTTGATATTAATTGATCTTGAAGCGAGGTCACCCAGCAGTGTTCCCTGAATGGACAGCCCTCGCCTGTTGGCACCAGGTTGATGAGCTGTCAATCAACGTGCCTGGGGTAGGAGAGAATTGGAATCCACATTCTGCCTCCTCCATCTCCCCCCACCCCGGGGTCCTGCTCAGCAGATCCTCAATACGGGTCACCGGGCCTGGAGGGAAGAGGTCAGAAAGGGGCAAGGCCATTAACATCCCCCCACCCCGCCCATGTCCGCCCTGCCAGGCAAACATTCCTATGCCTTCGAAGCGGAGCAGATTTGGAATGGGTGCATGCATCGTAGTCGTGTTAGCCACTAATACTTTAGTCAGAATGTGCAGAGACGTGTCCTCCGTGAGGATAATCACAGTATCTGTGTTAGGTGCTTCCTGCTCAGGAGTAAGCCCACATCCACAGGGTCACCAGGGCTGTGTATGCTGCCGGCTGCCTATGGTCCCCAGGCTACCACAGTTTGCCAGCCGTGTGTTCTTGCCTGGCAACGTTGGTTAGCCTGTGGGCCCTCCATCTTCTCTCCTGGGAGCCTTCCTTGGTATTCTCAGGTGAGACAATGCTCCCATAATACTTCCTGCTGGGAAGTGCTAAGGTGGCGAAACATGGAGGCCATATATGTGGGGCTCAGCCCAGTACCAGCAACTCCCCTGCCCATGAAGCTTCTAGCAGTTTCTGAGAGTAGGAAAAAGAGAAAACATGGGCACACCTCGAAATGGAGTGACATCTGCTGAAAGCGTCAGAGAAGCGTCCACAGGGAAGACTGAGGAGGGAGAAGAGGCCGAGCCAGGTCTGACCGACAACACATGCTAAGCTTGGAGCTGGGCACTGGGGCAGTGGTGCCAGACCAGTCTCTACCTCAGAGATCCAAGTCCCAGCCCAAGACTCCTTCCTCTGTCTTTTGGGAAAGGCCATCAACGCCTCCAGAGAACAGACAGCACACACAGGTGGGAAGAACCTACCCAGAGCAAGTTCCCATCTTACAAGAGTCAAGGCTTCTTGAGTTCAAATCCCAGCTCCGTCACTTAGAGCAGAGTGGCCTTTGGTAAGTCACTTCCTGTTTCTGTACCTTACTTCCTGTAGCTACAAAGGGACGGTAAACAGAATGCCCTTCATTGAGTTGTGTGCCGATCAGGCCAGGATAGCGTGCAGGTCTGTGGCCAGCACAGAGGAGGCCCCACTGGGCTTGCCCTGCCGGCCGGTGTGGGGTATTCCACCAGCGCAAAGCTGTGTGGACACCACCAGGATGTCCGGGAGACAATGGCGCCTGCACTCGAATGGGATTCTTGCTGTAATTGGTCTTCTCTGCTAATGCCAATAGGGAGCCCCAGCCACACCTCTCCTCCCTGCTCTCAGTGGGGAGGAGGAGAGGGCTCCTTTAGAACACAGGGCCCAGACCCTGGCCTGAGGATTGGGTGAGGACAGGTGTTGGATTGGAGGTCGCCATGCTGAAAGGCCACAGTGGGGACAATGTTTGATGGGATGTCAGTAAGTTACACACACGGAGTTACCTTATCCTAGGATCCAGCAACTCCATTCCTGGAAAATCCCCAAGAGAAGACAAAGCGGATGTTCAAACACATGCAACAGCCTTATTCTTAACGCTCAAACAGAAATAACCCAAGTGGTCACCAGCTGATGAATGGATAAACAGTGCAGTCTACCCACACAATGGAATATTATTCAACCATGGAAAGGAATGAAAGGCTGTAGCGTGGGGAACCTTGAAAACGTGCCGAATGGAAGAAGTGAAATATGAAAGGCCATGTATTGTATAATTATGGGTTCATGTATACGAAATGTCCCTAGAAGGCCAGACCATAGGGATGAAGATTAGCGGTTGCAAGGGTCTTAGGGAGAGAGGATTGGGGGGTGACTGTCTAATGGGGTGCGTTTGGGGGAGGTGATGAAAATGTTCTAGCTATCCTACGCTAAATGTTTTGGCTACGTTTTCATTTTACAAACCCCAAGGAGCCCAAAAGCATGTGGAAGCTGGGCATGGTAGTTTACACCTGTAATTCTAGCTTCTGAGATCGGAAGGATCATGAGTCGAGGCCATGCCAGCCAAAAAACGTTCATGAGACCCCTTTATCCACCTGTCACCCCAACGATGTGGGAAATCCCTGGGGTTCAGATCCTGCCTCCACCACTTCTAAGCTGGCTGACTGGGGAGCGGCTACCTGCCCTCTCTGTGCCTCTGAACCTTCACTCCTGAACGAGGCGCGTGGTGATGACCTCACAGTCTCCTTCAGCAGCTGCACAAGGCCAGTGGAGCCCAGCATGGGAAATCATCCAGGGGCTGCCGTCACGCTGTGAACACCGCAACCCGCAGTTGGGGCTTTGGGGCCAGGACCACCAGTGCAGTGGCGCATTAGGATCTACTCACAGCCAGACCCCCAGGAGAGGGCAGGGCAGTGGGGACCCTGTTCACATCTTGGGGAGCACCACTGAGTGAGCCGCTGAGGGCCTCTGACTGCAGGACGCCTGTGTCCCCACCCTTAATGTTATGATCAGCCAGCCCTGGGGCAAGAGCTGCTTTATTTTAGGGTGAGGGAAACAGAGGCCCAAAGAGGTCAAGCTTCCTGCTCCGAGCGAGTGCCACACGTCACCCGTCCAGCTCACAGATGGCAGGCCGGGGAGCTGGGACACATCGCCTGGGTTCCAACCCCACGCTCGTGCTGGGCCGCAGGGCCGAGTTCTGCTTAAATGGGCCCGGTGCTGAGGCGCATTTCTACAAGGCTGGGGGCAGAACTTGAGTGTGAGCATCTCCAGGGTTGCTCTGTGATCCCCTGTTTCCTCAGAGCCGGATGGTACACATTTGCTGCCTGGTTCATGGCCTGGGACCCCACAAGGTCGGGGCCAACTCCCTCAGTGGGGAGGGGGCCTTGGTCCCATGTGGCTTGAGGCTTGCATCCTCCCCCCCCCCCCCCCCCCGGGTGGGCTGGCTTCCAGGCTCCTTTCTGGGCACCAGCAGCAGCCTCCACCCCTCTTCCCAGATCAGAGGGCTCTGAACAGACCTGTTCACGTCCCTCCGTGAAACTCACCCAAGTCCAGACTCCAAGCCAGGCCCAGCCCTGTGACCTCCCCACGGGCCTGCGACCCACCAGCCTGGGTGTGCGCACTGGGGGCCCCGGGAGCCCCCACATCAGCTCAAACCACAACACAGGCACACGTTTTCCTGAGGGTGGTCACACCTGTTTTCTATTCTGGTAACTTCTTTTCCCTGACAATTCAGATTTACTGTGGCATTACAGCTCCTGTTTCCTAAACATGCTGCCCCAAATGGAAACGGCCCTTGTCACCAAACCAAGCCCGAGGTACCTAACCTGCTCTCCGTTTCACAGAAATAGCTCATCCACACGGGTCCTGAAGAGACCTGGGTTCAAATCATGGCTTTGCCAACTATGAATTGGTTGACCATGGACAGCTGTTCAATCCCCCTGAGCCTCAGGCAACACATCTGTGCGGTTTTCTTTATTTGTAGCAACAGAAGCACAGCCATGCAGACCCCCCCCCCCCACACACACACAATGTTGTGAGAAAAGCCAGATGGGAATACACAGGAACTCAGGGTGTGGGCAGCAGCCCACGAGGCCCCCACCAACGCCGCCACCACCTTACTCTCTTGCATTTCCCTTCTGGCAAGCCACGACCCCCCTCCCCTGCCCCTGCCCCTGCACTCAGGTTTACATCTACTGGCACCCTCCACAGAACACCAGTGCACCATCCCCAGGGCAGTAGAAGTGCCCCCCCGGCCCCCCAAACAAAAGCACACCTAGGAAGTAAAGCCCTTCCATCTCTCTGTTCTGGAAGAACAGATTGGTTATCACCATCATCACAGTTATTGTTTGATAAGTGTTACAGCCAGTGGCTCACACCTGCGATCCTAGCTACTCAGGAGGTTCGGATCTGAGGAACGTGGTTCAAAGCCATCCCCGAGCAGGAAAAGACTGTGAGGCTCTGATCTCCAAGTAACCACCAAAACAGCCCGAAGTAGAGCTGTGGTGCAAGTGGTAGAGCACTAACCTTGAGCACAAAGAGCTCAGGGACACCGCCCAGGCCCCGAGTTCAAGCCCTAGGACTGGCACAACAATGCATAAACAAAAAGAACGCAGTTATTAGGGAGCCAGTCTCTGGCTCTCCTGAGCTGCTCGCTTCTCCCAACCCTCCTGGGTGGTTTTGAAACCTCTATTTCCAGGGAGGTGCCTTGTGCCATCTGAACACCGTGGACTTGCCCAGTGAGTTAATTAAGACTCTGACTTTGAAGTGCAAGGTCCTGGGGTGGCTAGGTGTTGGGAGCAGAGCTGGCACCAGCAGCCCCTGTTTAACCACACGGAGCTTTCATTTTGGTTCGGGCTTTGTTCCCAGGCCTGGAATGGCTCCGAAGGCCCAGGGACACACAGATGCCCCCTACCTGAGGCTGCATTTGAACTTCCCTGGCCTCCCGAGGTACGGGGCTGGGTCTCTCTGGGGGCCCCTCTGCAGCACCATGCGCGTGGTCTTGGCGGGGAGGAGCCAGCGGGAGGGCTGTCTGCCCTGGGGCTGGCACACGTCACGGGTGGGCAGGCCGAGCGCGGCATGCGGGGCAGACATCCTGTCCTCCCACAAGCCCCGTCCAGGAAGGATCACCGTTCCAGGGGGAAAGAGTAACGCACAGCGGCCGTGACTCGCTGCCACGTGTGCACCCGAAGTGTGCGCAGAACGTGGGTGACGCACGTGCCCGGCCCACCTCCACCACCCAAATCCCTTCACCTCCGTAGTCTTGCTCTTCCCAGATGAATGACCGAGTCAAAGAAGCCATCGTCGCCTTCCAGGGCCACACCGCCTGGGAACAAGCATCTGCGATCGTTGGTGCCTGGCGGGTCCTGAGCACTCCCCGAGGCCCCTTTCACTCGGGGGTGGGGGTTCCTCTCTCTGCTGACGCGTCACCTGCCTACTGAGGCTTTTCTGGAATTTCCTTTTCAATATAGCCCCCCACCCCCACTCCCTCAACTCAGACCCTGCTCTGGCTTTCTGGCATTTCTATTATTCGGCTATGTCTTTATAGACAGTGGATCCCAAAGGAAGAGGATTGATTTTGATCTCTCTCTTTCTGTATCTCCCCCCCTCCCTATCCCCCTCCATGGTTCTTGACAGCAGGCCTTCTAATTCCCCAGAGGACATCTGGGGACATTTTGGGTTGTCACAATGTGAAGGGTGGGTATACCGCTCTGGAGTAGAGACCAGGCCATTACAGGTGCGCCTCACAGGTACAGCACAGCCTTCCCGCCAGCACAAGCTCGGGATGCCACGGCCCCAGCAGGTGCTGAGCGGATACTTGTCATGGGAGCACACGGAGGCTGTCATCGCTGTTGTGACTGAGGAACAGGCATTCCTGGGAGCTCACATGGGTGGGCTGTCACATCTGCCCTCTGGCCCGGGTTCTGCTCTCCATCACACCCACAATGAGCTATAAATGGTTCCTTGTGGGGTCGTCATGGGCCAGGAGAGTGGTCCCCACTGTTCAGTGTCGTCCCTCACCCCCGCCCCTGCCTTGAGCCTGGTCCGTGGGCCATGCTGGCAGGGACCCTGCTCTCCTCACTCTCTCTCCTTGCTGACACCTGCAGGACACGCAAAGGCCCTCTGCACCTCCAGAAGGTGACCCGAGATGAGAGGCACAGAAGCCAGAACACTTCTTCCTTCTGCTGACCAGACAAACTGCCACAGACGATCTGAAGCCGCCCTGGTGAAGGCCTGAGCTACAGATGCAAAGAACACTTGGCACAGAACACGGGTCTCCCTCGGGGCGCTGTGTGCTGGGGGGGAGGGGCTGCGGTGCCCCGCCCCCACCCTGCACCAGCCCACACCTGCTTCCTCACAGGCTGCCCCCCCCTGCACTCCCACAGAGTGCTCCCACCGAGCTTCCCCTTCCCCACCTCCCGCCAAGTCCAGGCTTCTCTCTGCTGCAACACCCAGTCTTTTCTTTCCTTCTCTCTGCTCCTTTGTCCCTGGCTTCTGGAATGAATGTCTCATGGGAAGATGTTAAGCATCAGGCAGGGAGGCTCGGCTCAGGGTGGGGTGCAGATGTTTGCTGGGCAGGGGTTTTCCTTCTGGTACCCTGAGGTCATAAGGAGTTGACAGAGCAAGACAAGTCCTAAACCCGGGACGGAAGGGCAGAGTGGGTGCAGGCTGAGCAAACCCCTGGAAATGGGCCAGGAGTGTGCAGGGAGCAGGCCTGGATGTGAAGGGCTAGAACCTGGGGGGCAGAAGTGCCAGCTCCCCCAGAGGCAGCGCTGATGAGCCCTCACGTCCTGGGAATCCGAGCTTCCTCTATGAACTACTGGGCTGCGAAACTCACAGTGCTTCTCTCCACATTAAGGATGTGTGGGGTAACTTCCTGTATTGTCACCCCCCCCCCTTAAATATCTCCCCTGTTGATTTAGCAGAAGCAAAGCAGGGCAAGCAGTCCTGGCCACCTCCAGTGACAATTCAGGCGGTCATTCATCAAGCCCAGGATTCACAGAGAGGGGTGCATCTGTCTCCTGGAACGGAGAAGAACAAGGTCATGGGGCCTTGCTTTGCTCCCACAACCCCACGCGAGCCAGGTTCCCAGAGGAGTCCTATGGCTGAGGCATCATTACCTGGTTAGTGGGTGGCCCACCTGGGTTTGGAGATCACTCAGTGAGGCTGCTGAGTTCCACCCCCCCTCCCCCCATGTGTGGGCAATTTGGCTGACCTCTCCCCTAGATGGCCCCTTCTACACCTCCAAATCTAGAAACTCTAAAAAATCTGGGCCCCAAATTCTATCATTGATCAATGGGGCCGGGTACCACCCCTAGGATGGTCCCCCCACTGCTGACAGCTCACCCTTAGCAGCCCACTGTGCTTCCTTCTGTCAAATTAGACCTAGCCGGTGTATCTCAGAATCCCAGCTACTCAGGAGGCTGAGATCTGAGAATCAAGATTTGAAGGCAGCCCAGAGAGAAAAGTCCATGAGACACTTATTTCCAATTAACAGGGAAAAAGCCAAAAGTGGGGGTGTGGCTCAAGTAGTACGCCAGCCTTGAGTTAAAAAAGCCAGGCAAGGGCACGAGGCCCTGAGTTCAAGCGCCAGTACTGGTACACACACACAAAGAGTAAAACCCTGTGGCTAATACCTGCAGACCTCAGTCAGTGCACACACTGCCTTTCACACAAGAGGGAGTTTGGGGTGACGATAGCTAAGCATAAACAGCAGATCTCACGATTTTTAGGCACCTTGGGACCCAGCCATGTTGGTAGATGCGCTCAGCTACCTTGAGGGGCTTCATTAACAGAGAAGCGAGGCGGAGCTTGAGCTCTGCAGGCAGGCAAGAAACACCAGCATGAGGACCTGACTATGGAGTCGGCAAAGAAGGGACACCAACCTGGCACCAAGATGCCTGGGTCCTGAGGTGTCCTGAAACCAAGACATGGGCTACAGACAGTGCTCCCAAGCCCCAGGGACACCCAGGCTGTTCATTCATGGAGCCATGGGGTTGACAGCGCGGGGCTCGGGCTGGAGGTGGCACAGAGGGCTCTCAGCTTGCGATCCCAGCGATGAGGTGGATGTGATGATTGTCAAAGGCCCCCCTCCCAGGACCTTCTGTGTGGCTCCTGCTCTGGGGGGGGGGGGAGGGGGGACAAAGTGGCCAAAGCCTTTCCCTTTTCAGAGCAAGAGTGTGCTCTCCCATAAAAGGGGACATCGGTGGCCGGGGCGATGGCAGCCAGGGGCTAAGTCTCCAGCCTCTTTGCCCCTCAGCCGAGCGCATGGGAACGAATGGCTTTCAAAACCCTATGGGTCCCAGGAGGGGATCATTTGATTTCCGTTCCGAATTTCAAACACGCGGCGCCTCCATCAATTGCCAAATTAGGAGGAGGGTAAAGCGATCAAATCATTAAAACGAGGCGCATCGGGGTGATGACTTTTTTAGGGTGCACGGGCGCGGGGGGGGGGAGTTGATATTTCCTCGCATCTGCTACAGAGTCCCCACCGCCTCTCCCCTTCTTTGCCCTGTCCCCATCCCCTTCCTCACTCGGCTCCGTGAGGCCCGGAGAAGACCTTTCGGGTACCCCCCCTCCCCCGCCCTAAACCGCCCCCCCCGCCCCCCGCGCCCGGGCGCCCGCGCCGTCCCCGCGGCGGCCAGGCACAGGGAACGGGCACCGCGGGCGACCCCGGGCTCACGGGCGGGTGCGACCCCCGGGAGGCCAGGCCACCCCACCGGCGGTGCCGAGCGGGGCCCGCAGCCCAGCTCAACAGGTGTGGGGCGCCTTCCCTCCCGGTTATCCGATTGTCCGTCCTCGGAGCCGGCCGCATCCAAGCCCGTGGAGGGAAAGGGTGCCCGCAGCTCCGAGGTGGGCAAAGAGCCCCGAAGCGTCCGCGAAGAGGGGCGTCGCTGCCCGCGCCCCGCTGCCCCCCAAACGCCGCACCCCCGCCGGTGCCTCCGGGACGCGCGCTCCGGCCCGGCCCGGCCCGGCGCCGGCTACGCGGGCGGCACTGGGGACAGCCTCGCGCTGGCGGGCGCACCGGGCGGAGCGACCCCTTCCCGGAGCCCCTTGAACGGGCCAGCCGGCCGATCTTACCTAGCCCGAGCGGCGGCGGCCCGGGACCGGGATGGGAAGTCCTCGGTGGCGGTGCGCCCGGGGCAGGAGGTTCCGGGGGCTGCCGTCGCCCGCCCCGTCCGGTCCGCGGGAGCTGCTGGGCGCAGTGACTGTGGCCTTCGCGGTCCCGGAGAGGAGGGCGGGGGCGGGGCCGGGGCGGGGCCTTGCAGGGCCCGGGGCGTGGCCTTGGAGGACCGGGGGCGGGGCTTGGTGAGGGGCGTGGCCCTGCAGGGAGGGGCGGGGCCCGGGGCGGGGCCTCTCTGCCCCTCCCAGTCCCCCAGCCCTGCACCGCAAGCGGCCAGTGGGCTTTGGGCCCTGCAGGTGATGCCCAGCACTGGAAGCGGTGAGATCTTGGGGTGCTGGTGTGGGGCCCGCAGGGGAGCGTAGGGCGTGGCTGAGAACACCTGCCTAGGGTCAGATTTACCTTCTGAGGTCAGCGGCACTGCTTTTTAACTTCAGTGAGGGTGACCCAGAGAAGACAGCTCCGCCAGGTCGTGTTTGCCCGTGCTGATGAAGGCGCTTAGCATGTGGGAGTCCCTTCCCCCCCCTCCCCCCTGCCCAGCAATCCCACTCCGCAGCTGGGAGCGCCGAGGCAGCGATGCCCCCAAGGATACACACTTGACAGAGCCAGAACCACAGCCCAGGCTCTACGGTGCATTTTGAAGGCCCAGGGGGGCTTTTACCACCACCACCCTCCCCTTAGGCGACATTAAGCAAAACATTTCACTCCTCTACCCTATAAAAAGGAAAGGATACCTGGTGGGCCCCACGTTTTCAAACCTTCTCTTTTTAATCGTTTCTGTTTCTTTCATTGCAATAAGGGGTCAGGCGGGTAATCTGGAAGCCACAGCTGGAGGAGGGACAGCTGTCCTGACAGGATGGCTCCTGGCTGGAATATTTGCCCATCTCCCATTCTCAGAAATGGCAGCAGACCCCCTTTGATACCTGTGGGCTCCTCTTTGTACACCTCGTGTGCAGCTCTGTAGTGACCTGTACGTGGGAGAGGGCCCAGCGAACCCTGAAGCCTGGCCGCTGGGAGCTTCCTCTAGCAGCAGGTCCGGGACGCTCCTGCAGACTGCGAAGTAGCCAGAGCAGTGCAGCCTCTGCAGGTTTAGTGGTCAAATTACCGAGGCATCAGCACTGAATATATTCACTACAAACCCTACAGCTGCTCAACAGAAACCCCATGTGGCTAAGGTCTAAGGTATTACCACATATGAACAGTGTGTGTGTGTGTGTGTGTGTGTGTGTGTGTGTGTGTGTGTGTGTGCATGCACCTACAGGTCCTGGTACGCGTGAGCCTGGGCATGGTCTTCTTTTGCTCAAGGCTAGTGCTCTACCAATTGAGCCACAGCTCCACTTGCAGGGTTTTTTTTTTTTTCCAGTAACTTATTGGAGATACAAGTCGCTCAGACTTTCCTGCCCCTGCTGGCTTTGAACCGTGATCCTCAGAGCTCAGCTTTCTGAGTAGCTAGGATTATACATGTGAGCCAACAACTCCTGGCTACCTGAAACATTTCAGGCATAATGTTTTCTTTTATTGTTCCCTCACTCATCTCCAGGGCCATCCTTCTCAGCCTCTGTCCCCAGAACCCCAGGTGTGGAGTCTTGCCCCATTGGTGGGTGTCCATGTCCCTCAGTTGGGCTGAGTGTCCACAGGCCTCAATTACTTTTCTTTGGCTTGTCCTCTTGACAAACTCTCAAGCATTCTTTTTTCTGGGGGGAGAGGGAGTGGTCAGTCCTGGGGCTTGAACTCAGCACTCTACCGCTTGAGCCACAGCGCCACTTCTGGTGTTTTCTGCTTATGTGGTTCTGAAGAATCGAACCTAGGTCTTCATGTATGCTAGTCAAGCACTCTACCACTAAGCCACATTCCCAGCCCTTCTTGGGCATCCTTCAAAAGCTTATTCTGTTTTCTCCCTGTGGCTCAAGAATGAATATATCCTTCTTCCTCTGGGCCAGGAGCCTCTTGCCTGACCCTCACCAGGATGGCCGTGCGGAGTTCACCGCCCATCTCCCTGACTGTGCTATGAGCCTCTTAGAGGCCGCAGAGCTGACGCATGGTAGGTGCACAGGTAGTGCTGGCTGGGTGAGCGATTGTACATTGGAGGCAATTTCCTAAGACTACAAGGACGGAAGAGAAAACCAGCCAACACATGGAACCAAGGCAAGACCAAGAACGAGCACTACCTCCAGGAGCTGTGTGCCCCGAGGTCTGTAATGAATCTTCCCAAGCGGAGGGCTGGGACCTATGTCCTGGAGGGCCATCTCTTCTGGACAGTGGCCTTGCCCCCAGGCACCTGAGGAGTGTGTGTGTGTGTGTGTGTGTGTGTGTGTGTGTGTGTGTGTGTAGGAAGGTCAGCTTGCTTGGGGTGAGTGGCTAGGGAAAGGAAGTCCTCCCTTTTGATCCAGAGATGCACCCGTGCTCCCCGGTAGAAGAGACTGTAGGACATGGGTGGTTGAGAGCCCCCAGCGAGCTGTGTGACCTCGGATAAGTTACCTAGCCTCTCTGAGCCTGAGTGTACTCTTCTATAACCAGGGCGGGGCTTCGTGAGTGTGTGACGTGGCCGTGGCACAGTCCTGTCTTAGGAAGGCCCTGTGTTCGGTTTGTTGATGTGCTTTTGCTGTCCTGAAATTTGTACTTGTTTCTGGCCAGGGCACTGTGCATTTTCCCATTGGTGCTGGCTCTTGCCATGGTGTGGCTGGGGCCCAGGAGGTTTCTCAGCGGCCTGGGCTACTCCAGCACAGGAGGCGGAGTCTGATACAGAGAGGGCTCTCCACGGATGTGTCTTTCCCATCCTGGGATCAGGTTCTCAAGGAGAAATCCAAGTTCACCAAGGAGGCCAAGGCCTGGGAAGGGGCTTCCTGCAGAGGGAGCGGCCAGCACTGGCCAAAGTCTTTGACCGGGAGAGGCAAACGGTAGGGCAGGGGAGGCACAAGCCGGGTGTATAATTGTAGAAATCGACAGGCACCAGCGTGAAAGGCCCCTGGCTCCTGAGGGCGTCTGGGCCTCAGGCCAGTGATCAGGCCTGGTCAGGGGCACAGACGTGATGGGCGCCGAGCACCCACACCCTGCTTGCATAGCCACAGACTGCAGGTAAGGAGGCGGGCGAGGGGGGCGGGGTGAGGGAAGGTGGGGGCTGGGACATGGTGACACAGCAGCCCGGGGATGTTTGCTGTTGACATAATGGGAAAATGCTGTAGGTGTAAAAGCCAGCAGTGGAGCTTGGGGACCTGGGGACTCCTGGCCTGATGAATAATGGAGCAGCTCTCCCTCCCTGAGCCTCTAGCCTTTCAATAATTCATGCATTCCCTGGTGGCTGAGGAGTTCCATCAAATCCCGGCTTTCTCTGAATCCAGGGCCGATCTGAGCAAGTGGATGGCCTCATGCGTTAGGTCTTAATTAGAAACACACAGCCACCTCCTCGCAGGCACAGCTGGCTTTGTAGAATGTGTGTGTGTGTGTGTGTGTGTGTGTGTGTGTGTGTGTGTGTGTGTGTGTAGGAAATGTCTGCCTACATGGAAGAGGAGGAAAGGAATCCCCACTGGGAGCTGTCCAGGCTCTGAAAGGCGGCAGCGATGGAGGAGGTGACTGTGTCTTCACCATGCCACTCTTCCACCTGCTTGTCACTACTTTTGGATCTCAGAGACAGGTGACAGGATACCTGCCACGGCTCTGAATTTCTGCGTGGTGATGAGGTATAGAATTCCTTTCCCACTCCGATAGACACAGCACCAGTGGGAAAAAGAAAGTTTGTTGAGTCGGGCACTGGTGGCTCACGCCTGTAATCCTAGCTATTCCGAGGCTGAGCTCCGAAGATCAAGATTTGAAGCCAGTCCAGGCGGGAAAGTGTGTAAGACTCTTATCTTCAATGACACCAGCAAAACCCAGAAGTAGAGCTGTGGCTCAAGTGGTAGAGCAACAGCCTGAGTGGAAAAGCTACGGGATAGCACCCAGGCCTTGAGTTCGAGCCCCAGTACTGACACAAGAAGATAGAAAGAAAGGAAGGAAGAAGGAGGTAGAGGAAGAAAGGAGACAGAGAACAAAAGGAAAGAAAGAGGGAAAGCAAGGTCATTGTGTGAAGTCCTGTGGTCAGAGGGCACCCCTTTCCTGACACCTTCTCCTGCATTGCAACTCCTATGTGTGGAAGCCAGCAGGCCACCCTGTCTTTCCAGGTGTCAGTGGTCCGAAGGTCACATTAGCCATGGGCATGGCCTGAGGGCATGCAGGGGTGAGTATGTGCTTGTGGGGGAGGAACCAAGGGCCCGGTGATGAGTCAGGGGGGTGGGAGGAAGGTGGGGACCAGGAAAAGGGCCCAGTGGTGAAGGCAGGGGTCGGGGAGGCAGGTCGGGCAGAATGGGTGAGGCCTGAGCAACAGTCGCTGAGCTCCGCCCTGCGCTTCTCCTCTAGAAGGTCTGTTCACAGTACAGTTACAGCCAGTATCCATCACACTGCAAGAGCTTTCCACGTGTTAACACACAAGGACGCCCCTGTGACCTGGGGGAATGACACTCCCTGTCCCCCTACTTCCGGATAAGAGAATGGGGTTTAAAGAAGTATTTGCTCTGACAAATGGCCACATTATCATGCTTAGAGTGGGGGCCACAGCCCCAGCAGTGGGTCACACAGGGGGCAGGCCAGGCAGTGGAGCCCCAAGGCTGGGCTGCTGGGCAGAGGGTAGACTGGGGTGATCGGGAGGCTGGCCTGGGAGTGGAAGTCCAGGAATACTGGAGCAGCAAGACATGGCTGCTGGATTCTCCCATCATTCCTCACGAGGGATGCTGGGTCTGTCCGTGGCACTTCCGGAGGAGGCTGGTGGCTCTGTTCTTCCTCGGCCCTGGGAGTTGCTAGGCCAGGCCTGGCCGGGGTCTTCCCGCTGTCCACACTCACGCAGACCCTGACAAGTCCCCTCCTGTCCTCCCAAGCCCGCCCTGCACAGGCTCCAGTGGGGCTCCTTGCTCAAGGAGAGCACACTCCGTGTGTGGGACCCCAGGGGGCCCCCCGTGTCCCTGCCGGGTGACCAGGCAGTGGCTGGCATTCCCAGCGACCATCCTCCCCGCTGTCCTCCCTGCTCCTCAACACCGGCTGTTCCACTTCTTCGTCCCCTTGGTCACAAGAGGGTGGCTTCTAAAACAGTTCTGAGGGCGAGGAACCCCTCCCCACAGTGACGTCGCCCCTTGCTTTGGCCGGCTGAGAGTGACAGGGAAAGCCATTGGGTGGAGACCCCGGAGGCAAGGAAACCTTGGCCAGGAGGGTCTGAGGGTGAACTGGGGGACAGGTCAGCACCTGGACAGCGCCCGGCAGGCGGGAGGAAGTTCTCTGCTAAGGGTGCCCCGAATCTGATCAGCCCAGACATCTGCCCAGGCCTCAGGAATTCTGTGAGGTGCCTCTGGGCCTCAGGGTGGGGAGAATCTCATCAGCCAGCAGCTGGGGTCAGGAAGGAAGTTCGCTCACGCCACCTGTGTTCAGGGTCTTAAAGAAGCCCAGCAGATGGGAAGGGGAAGGGTGATTGTGGTGGTTTCAAGCCTGGGGTGGGGGAGGGGTCCCCAAGGCTAAGGTGAGAGCCCCGAGGGGGTGGGATGGGGGCGGGGTGGGGGAGAGGCTGAGAGCATTTCAAAGTATTTCCAAGCTTCTGCCACCTCCCCAGTTACCTGGTTCCTGGGGTGGCGAGAAAGAGCACCATAAATAGCCATTTCCTAGCTTTGAAGTAGACGAGGAAAGCTTTGAAATACACGGACTGGAGATGTGGCTTTGTGAGATTGGCAGCAGCTGAGAGGAAATGGGGGGGGGGCGGCCCCTCTAAGGAGCCGCAGTGGTAGTGGTGGGGGCCGGATGGCAGATAGATATACGCAGTTCCAGGGTCTTCACTCCTCAAGTGTCATCCACAGAGCCCTAACCCCATCCCAGGCGGAGCCCAGCTCCCGCCCGATCCATTTTGTATAAGGGGCTTGGGCATTGGTGGGATTTGGTGTCCTGGAGCCGGGGAGGGGTGTGTGTGTGTGTGCTGAAACCAATTCTCACAGGATTCCCAGGAACAACATAGAGCTTTGTTGTTCTGGCTTCTTACCCAGAGAGTGATGGTGTATTTGAGCGTGCCACAGTTTTCCATTCCTTTTTATGACTTTATGCTATTCCACTGCATACAGATATCATAATTTGTTTAACTGCTCAGGCAGAGATGAGCATTTTTATTGCCCCTCCGTTTGGTTGAGACCCGGGCTGTTATGAACATGGGTGACATATATTAGTTTGAACACCTGTTTTCAGTTCTAGGAGGTAATCGGGGGTGAGGAATTGACAGACTGTGTTCTGCAGCCGCGGCTCCGTTTTACCTTCCAGCCAGCCCTAGGAGAAGGTTCTAATTTCTTCTCAGCCTTGCCAGCACTCGTTCCCATGCCCTCCCCCCTTTCTTTGGCTGATACCCATCCCCGTGATTGTGGGGTGTGTGAGCCAGATGTAGTGGTGGAGAGGATGGGGGTGGCGAGGGGGCAGAGCTGGCTCTGAAATGCCACCATGTCACTCTGCCACCAGCTGCAGCTGTCCTTCCCCAGCAGGCGAGGATTGGCGGGGTGGTTGGGCCCTGGGAGGCGGCTCTCTCTCCGGGTACCACCACAGAGAGCCTCTCGACGCTGGGATCAAGAACAAAGTCCTCACTGGTGAAGCCCACAGATGGCGTGCCCACGTGGAGATGGAAAAGATGCCCGGCTCCTCCTCCAGTGCCACCTGCTGGCCGGGCTCTAAAGCCGCCTGGCAGAGTATGCCAGAGGAAAACACAAAACACAAGGCTCGGTTTCTGTCCCACTTTAAGGCAATAATCCTCTGCCAGCCATGAGTCACAGGATGGGCTGCTTGAGGCTGGGGGTGGCTGGTTTAGGAGATTGAGCACCCCTTCCTGTTTCTGTCCCCACTCCCTACTGTTGTGCCAAGTCGCGAAACCACCACCAAGAAGACCACCGAGACTCAGACATTCCAAAATGCAAAAGCAAGGCAAGGCTTTATTCAAGCGAGCTGCAACTCGGGCCTTGTCCTACCCACAGCGGAGGTTAGGAGGAAGCCTCGAGCTGCGATTACACAGGGCTTATAAAGGCAAAAACAAAGTTACAACAATCATGTGTTCAAGCAAGCAAGATTAGGATACAGGTACAAATCTGATTAGCTCAGGGTTCGATTCTAGGGGTGGTCAGAGTTAAGCATTCCCAGCGGTTAGAGTTCTAGACCGACTGGGCCCTAATGGGCTTGTCCTGGGTCTGCTCACAGGGCCTGCTTATCTCAGGTTCACGTGGTAAAGTGGGGTTCGCGTGGTAAAATGGGGTTCACGTGGTAAAATGGGGCCTGACTTCAAAGTCTGGCACTTCACTACCTCCCCCAGCTCCAAATCCTGAGGCTCCCCCCGCCCCCACCAGTGACAGGAATGGTGATGGAAAGTTGAGCATCTGAGCACAGAAAGTGTTTGATTTCTGTTGCAGTCCCCGGGGGCTGTGGGGACACAGGAAGGAGCCTTGCTTCCTCTGCCTTGGCTTGGACCAGCGCCTTTGGAATGGCAGCCTAGGTGCTGTTGTGCTAAAGAGGTGATCACCAGACTCCAGGCCTTCTCTTCTCTCTCTGTCCCCCAGTAGAGGCTCCAAAATGGAGCTCTGAGTGTGTGTGTGTGTGAAAGAGAGAGAGAGAGAGAGAGAGAGAGAGAGAGAGAGAGAGAGAGAGACCTCCACTTATCCCTTCCCCAGTGGGTCAGGGTGGAGATCTGAGCACATGAAGACTGGATTGGGGTTCATTCATTCATTCATTCATTCATCCATGCAATCCACATGCTGGAGATGGGGTGCTGGCCATTCCCCGCAGTAGGAGGGATGTGTTTCTGGCTGTGGTTGGCTCTGCAGGGCATCGGAGGCCGAGGTCAGGACAGAGACGCCCTTGTGTTGGAAATTAAAGCTCGTCTTCCTCTTCTTCCCTGGGAGACCCCACTTTTTGCTCATCCCAAGTAGCTGCCTTCCACATGGGCCCAACTCCCAGGGCCTAGCACGCAATGTGGCAAGCAGAGAGAGGAGTGGCAGTGGACAGCAGGGAAAGGCAGCGCTGCAGCCCATCTTTGGGGTGCAGACCTGCAGTTTAGATGGGGGAGGGGCTGAGGTCAGGATGCTATGAAACACCCTGCAGGGCAGGATCGTATCCCCCAAGAGCGCAATATAACCCCAAGTGGCAATAGTGTCAAGAGGTCGACACCCTGAAGTTAAGGAAGCAGCGCTGCCGTGTGCTTAGGGCGGGGAGGGGCAGAGGGCAAGGCCCTGGCGGAATTCACAGCTGGCTCGCTCGCTTTCCCACGTGCCCTTCTTGCGACAGTTGGGAACAAACCACAGCCCCTGTGTCGTGGAGCAGTGTTGGGGTCAGCTGCACCTTTAAGGGGCCACAGCTGACCTCAGCCTGTCCCTCCCCTTCCTGTCTTTAACCGGAAGAGAAGGAAGTCTGACATCACTTGAGGGACAGCCCCTTGGGACCAATCAGGGGCCCCTCTCTCGTGCCCGCCTTTGGGGTCTATCTGGGAGGCTCCTCATTTGAATAAACAGAAGCCCTAGAGGTTTTCTCCAGGGGCCCACGCGTCTGTGTCATTCTTGGCGGTTTTGGGGCACCCTGCGACCACACACCACCCGTGGCCATCGTTCCCGCGTGAGCGATAATGGACCACCCAGGAAGGGGCGGACAAGCCCCTTCCCCCCCAAGCGAGGGGAAGTCGAGAGAGCCCACAGAGCAGAAGCTCCTGGACCAGGCGCAGAACACTGGGGCCAGGTAAGTGTCAGGCGGGTGGGGCGACAGGCTCCTTCAGAGACACTGGAAGCACGTGGAGCCTTCAGACCAAACGATGCCAGCCTCATGATGCCCCGCGTCTCCTCCTTGGTCTTGCATCTTTTCTCCGTAGTTATGGTGTTGTGTTCTGCTGTAAATGGTTCCTGCTGCTGCGGGTTTCTGATCCCTAGGGAAGGATCTTTGAGGCGCTCACTGGCTCCATGCTGACTCGGTCTCCCTGTGCCTGCCCGGCCTCACCCAGGAGACTCCCACAGGCCTCTGGGAGGCTAAAGAGGCCTCGCTGCCGTCTCATGCGCTACAGGCGCTTGGCTAAACCAGCCTTTGGCAAGGAGGGGTTCCAGTGATTGGTTTGCACCAATGAGCATACATTACCAAACTCTAGAGCTCATGGAGACCCCAGATCAGCCTTGAGCTGGGGTTCTACGCACAAACAACAGAGCACAGCTAGCCACAGACATTTCAACTGCTCCCAGTGAACTGTGGGGTGTGGTGGGGGGTGGGGGGTAGATCTGCGTGTCTGTTTTTTTTTCTTTCCTTTTTTGAGACAGAGTCTTTCAATGGGGCCCAAGTGAGCCTAGAAGGTTCTATATTTCTCAGGCTGGCCTTGAACTTACAATCCATGTACCACCATGCCTGGCTGATAGGCCAGTTAAAGCAATGCGTCTGCTTCAGCCTCAGAGATCTCTCTTTGTTCATTTCTTTGATGACAGGATGGGCCGAGGTGACCATTTATGAGGTGTGTGTGTGTGTGTGTGTGTGTGTGTGTGTGTGTGTGTGTGTGTGTGTGTCACAGTCCATTCCCCTTTGATTACAGATGAGTGGACTGGACCCTGGCCCAGACAGTCCATGTTGGGGCTCAGCCCCAAAGTACATTAGATTGTTGGATTTCCTCTCTCAGGAAGAAATCTTTTTTTATTTTTGTCCAGTCCTGGGCCTTGAACTCAGGGCCTGAGCACTGTCCCTGGCTTCTCTTTGCTCAAGGTTAGCACTCTGCCACTTGAGCCACAGCGCCACTTCTGGCCGTTTTCTGTATATGTGGTGCTGAGGAATCGAACCCAGGGCCTCATGTATAAGAGGCAAGCACTCTTCCCAGCCCCTCAGGAAGAAATCTTAAGGGAGGAGATCTACTAACCAGTGCACACAGAAGCTGAGAGGATGAGCAGAGGCGGGGGGGGGGGGGCGGGGGAGGGAGGGTTGTGGTTGGTTGCAGTTTTGAGAAAACAGGCAGACCTAGGAAGAAGAAACATACTGGAGGGTGGTATCTGGTATCACACACTTGACACTGCACCATTCTAGTGATGGAAAATATAGGCTGGTGGTTCTTAGGGGCTGGGGCGCAGTGGGCAGGTGAGCTTCTTTCTGGATAGAGCAGTCCCATATCCTGACTGACTATGGGTTTACATGGGTCTGTACAGATGGCAGAATTTCATAGTACTCTCTCTCTCTCTCTCTCTCTCTCTCTCTCTCTCTCTCTCTCTCTCTCTCTCTCTCTCTCTCTCTCTCTCTCAGTTGAGCAAGTCCTGCTGTTTGACAACATTTTTGTTTGCCAATGTCCCGGTTCTGTTATACATCATGGTTATATAAGCAGGATGAAGAATATATGGGAATCAGCTGGACTCTTTGTTGCCAAAAGAGAATGGCTGAGACGCTTAAATGAGTGACTGCGAAAATCTGCATCTCTTTGTGATCTAGAGATTCCCAGCGCAGCCCCTGGCTGGGCCCATCTGTGTTGATTGCAACCCACACAGCACAGCACAATACACTTCAACTACCAAAAGCTTGGTGTGCATTTTTGGTTATTTACTTTAAGAAACAAAATCTCCCCAAAGAAAAATCAGTGTGTAAGCACATTTTAAAGACCTAAGTTGCCCTTCAAAATTATTGCACCAATTGATTTCCCACCCACAAGACAGGAGAAGGCTAGTTTCCCCAACTCTTGCCCAAATTAGGTTTTAACCTTTAAGGAAAGCTTTTAGCTTTTGCCAAGTTGACAGATTAAAAAACAAACAAAGAAACAAACCCCCAAACATTGTGGCATCTCATTATTCTGGCTCCTCCAGGAATTCTCTGTTCTTTTCTTGGACTGAGTTGGGCTTCACCTTTAGCTGTTTCACCGCTCCTCGCTAGTTTTTCTATGGGTCACCTTCAGGGAGCTGTATTTCAAAATTATGTCTCCCAATTGATGCAAATAACTAAAGACGGGCCTTGTGGAGCTTGCTACTGCATAGATGGCTTAAAAAAACCTAACATGTTAGTCAAGGAAACAATTTCATTATATTCTCAGTGTCTCTTCAATGTCATAAAAATAATTCCTGAGAAATTCTTTTGGAAATCAATGCTACGGAAGGCCTGGGGGACGAGGATAGCTTCCTGGTTTCTGGGGACAGAGGTTCTATATTTCTCAGCTTTAGTTTATTTAGTTGCCAGGAAATGCAAATTCGAGTCTAGCAGTGGGATCTTGATGGACTTAGTCATTCTTACAATCACTTTTCTTTTCTTCTTCTTCTTTTTTTCTTTTTTTTTTTTTTTTGCCAGTCCTGGACCTTGGACTCAGGGCCTGAGCACTGTCCTTGGCTTCTTTTTGCTCAAGGCTAGCACTCTGCCACTTGAGCCATAGCGTCACTTCTGGCTTTTTTCTATATATGTGTTGCTGGGCAATCGAACCTTCATGTATAGGAGGCAAGCACTCTTGCCACTAGGCCATACTCCCAGCCCACGATCACTTTTCAATATTCTTTTATTTTCCCCAAATCCGCCTTTCCTCATATTTCTATGTGGTTTTGCTCTGGAAGTCGATTGATTCCCCCAGAAGTTTGCTACTCAAGTGCTCCTTTGTCCGTACACTGGGAATTCATCCCAACACACCCACCAGAAATGGAAACTGTAGGGCTGGGGATATAGCCTCGTGGCAAGAGTGCCTGCCTCGGATACACGAGGCCCTAGGTTCGATTCCCCAGCACCACATATACAGAAAACGGCCAGAAGCGGCGCTGTGGCTCAAGTGGCAGAGTGCTAGCCTTGAGCGGGAAGAAGCCAGGGACAGTGCTCAGGCCCTGAGTCCAAGGCCCAGGACTGGCCAAAAAAAAAAAAAAAAATGGAAACTGTAAGTTGAAAATACGTTTCATGCACCAAAGTCATAGCTGAGCAACCCTTATGTTGTAGGGGGCTACTTTGTTCCTCCCTGGGATTGGGGTGGAGGACATGGCCTCACAATATTGGCTACTTTGGTTACCTAGCCATCATTAGCTCAAACTTTAAAGTATGGTTTTGTTCTGCCCTACCTCAGCCCCCCTGTTCCTCTGTGGGCTGCCCAAACATCAGGCGTTTGATTCTAGGTCCCCCTACCCAGGAGGTGACATACTCCTCTTGTATTGTTTTGGACTCTTGTAAAAAGGACTGTCCCTTCAAGGGCTGGCTGCGGGGAGGGGTGAGCCCCCATCCCACTCGCCATTCTCCATTCTCCTCCGTTCCTCTTCCACGCCTCTCCAGGTAAGAGTCAGCCAGGCAGGGGGAGCTGCGAGGTACCTGCTGGGTTCTGAGAACTGCAGTGCTATTTTTTCTTGCCTCCTACACCCAGACAGCGCCAAAAAGGAGGGAAAAAAGTCAAGAGAAGAAGGGGAAGGTGGGAGAGAGGACTTGGGAAGCAGTTACAGAAGGGCATCTAGTCTCCTAGGTATTGAGTTGGCTAAGAGAAGGAAATCTCTTTCGTAATGACGGGATGGAAGGCACACCAGGAAGGGAGAGAAGGCACCCAAGGGGAGGGGGCTCTGGTCCTGCACCCCATTTCCTGCATTTTGTCATTTGTTGCTGATAATAGGGCTTGAACTCAGGGACGGCAGTGCTGTCCCTGAGCTTTGTCACTCAAGGCTGGAGCTCTACCACTTGGACCACAGCTCCCCTTCTGGCTTTTCTGCTGGCTCATTGGAGGTAAGAGTGACATAGATTTTCCTTCTCAGGATGGTTTTGAACTGCAATCCTCAGATCAGCTACGATGACTCCATCTTTGATGTCCTGAGCTTAAGTCAGGAAGATCAGAGAGACCATGAACATGATCGCAACCAGCCATCTAGGGGTTATGTCTCCAGCAGCTTGCTAGTTCACTTGGGTCTTGGGTTCCCCATCTGAAACATGTGAGCCTTGAAGAAGCTTCTGGAACAGCTCACATCCCCGCCCTCTGAGTCATCTTATTTGGTGTTTGTTCACCTGGGTATTGTTGATGAAAAGGTAACTAGGTGCCTGAGGTGGCAGTGGATGCAGGCTTTAAAGAAAAGCATGCAGGGGCTAGGAATATGGCCTAGTGGCAAGAGCGCTTGTCTTGTACACATGAAGCCCTGGGTTCGATTCCCCAGCACCACATATACAGAAAATGGCCAGAAGTGGTGCTGTGGCTCAAGTGGCAGAGTGCTAGCCTTGAGCAAAAAGAAGCCAGGGACAGTGCTCAGGCCCTGAGTCCAAGGCCCAGGACTGGCAAAAAAAGAAAGAACAAAAAATAAAAATAAAAAAGAAAAGCATGCAAAGTTACTAGAGCATGTGTGCAAAGTGCCTGGTAATCAGCCAGGGATTGTGTGAATGTGTGTAGGGTGCATGCACACGTATGTGCATGTGTGCAATCTTGTTTTATATTTCTTTTTTTGCCAGTCCTGGGCCTTGGACTCAGGGCCTGAGCACTGTCCCTGGCTTCTTCCCGCTCAAGGCTAGCACTCTGCCACCTGAGTCACAGCGCCCCTTCTGGCTGTTTTCCATATATGTGGTGCTGGGGAATGGAACCGAGAGCTTCATGTGTAGGAGGCAAGCACTCTTGCCACTAGGCCATATTCCCAGCCCATTGTTTTATATTTCTGCTTTTTGTAATTTCCACTTGTTTGTGAGTCCTTGAGCCCTCCGCATACCCTTTCCCCTCTCTAAATATTCTATTTTCTCCTCTTGTGCCTCAAAAAGACCCGCTGGCAATATATTTAAGAATTAGCTGTTTAATACCTCTGCATACGTGATTGCTAATTAGTTGTACAAAGAGGTTTTCATTCAACATGTCAGCTTGTGAATACAATGGTTTTTGTTTTCTAAAGAAGGAATCTTGCCAGATGGCTCAGGCCTGTGATCCCAGCTACTCAGGAGGCTGAGATCTGAGGATCGCGGTTGAAAGCCAGCAGGAAAGCCTGTGAGACTCTCACCTCCAATAAACTACCAAAACAGCCAGAAGTGAAAATGTGGATCAAGTGGTAGAGCGCTAGCCTTGAGCAAAAGAAGTTCAGGGACAGTGCCCAGGCCCTGAGTTCAAACCCCAGGACTGGCACACACACAAAGAAGGAATCTCGGGGAGACATCCACGTCTTTCCTTGAGTCCCAAACACTTCTTGTTCCCTCCCCACGGGCAGAGCCCTGCTCCCTGCCCAGCTTGTTCTCAGGATGGGGACAGATGGAGAAAGTGGATGCCCCTTGCATGCACATTACCATTTTAGTGGAATCATGAATTCATCCCCAGCTGAAAAAGCTCAGGGCATGAATCAGTCTCTCAAGTGTAAGCTCAGGCAACTATTGCTTCTAGATCCTGGGCTGAACAGAAGACTAACAACTTGGATTCATTAGGCAAAGCTCATTAGTAGTGGTTGTGAGTATATCTTGTTTTGAGGCAAGGATCAAGGCCTCTTAATGGGTTTTTGAAGCATCTTGCTAGGCCCCCAGCACCCCTTCCTTCCTTCCTTCCTTCCTTCCTTCCTTCCTTCCTTCCTTCCTTCCTTCCTTCCTTCCTTTCTTCCTTTCTTCCTTCCTTCCTCCCCTCCCTCCCTCCCTCCGTCCCTCCCTCCCTCCCTTCCTTTCTTCTTTCCTCTCTCCCTTCCTTCCTCCTTCTCTCCCTTCCCTCCTCCTTCTCTCCCTTCCCTCATTCCATGAATATTCTGGGGAGCCCCAATTTTGTACAAATGCTGTTGTCATTGCTGGAATCAAGCAACAAATGGGAAAGACAAGCTGGCTTGATGGAAGAGCTTACGTTCTGATGGGAAAACACGTGCGCACACACACATACATACACACGTACACGTGAGTCAGCATAGCCTCCCCAGCAGGGCCCTGTGGTGGGAACTCATGGGAGGATGTTAAGGAGTTTCTGCTGGTTTGCGTGCAGGGAAGGGCCTGAGAGATGAAGGCTGACCTCTGGGCAGGGGAACGGGAGAGAGGAGGAACGTGAAAGGAGACTACTCTTTTGTCTATTGTGGGCTTGAGCTCAGGGCCTGGGTGCCGTCCCTGAGCTATTTCACTCAAAGCTGGCACTTCACTACTTTGAGCCCCAGATCCACTTCTGGTTTTTTTGTGGCTTATTGGAGATAAGAGTCTCATGGACTTTCTACTGTGGCTGGCTTTGAACCGAGACCCGCAGATCTCAGCCTCCTGAATAGGATTCCAGTAGGTGTGGCCCGCCTGCACCCAGCTCAGCATGTCTCAGAGTAGGGCTCTTGTGAGTGGCACTGAAAATAAAGGCCAGGACACTATGAATTAGTGTTCATACAGGAACTTGCTTGTAAAGGAGCGGCTCGCTCAGTGGCTAACAGGTAAACAGGACACAGCACCTGAGGTTCAGATCATGAAGCCTATGGGTGCTGGCACTTGGTGATCCACTGCGAATAAGGCCTGGAGTTCTGTGATCACAGGACAGGCAACTTTGGGCCTAGTGCACACTGGGAAGGGCAGACTGGGCCCGGGGTTGTGGACTGTGGGCTGTGGGCGAGTGGGGGGATGGGCAGCAATGGGATGAAGCTGTGAGTGCCGGAGGCGCAGAACAGCCTCCGAGGAGGAGGTGAGGCAACATGCAAAGACCAACTTTTTCAAGGCTGCTCCTTGGCTTTTTAGAGACAGTGTTTCATTATTATTTTGTGTGTGTGTGTGTGTGTGTGTGTGTGTGTGTGTGTGTTTCCTTTTGAGATCAATCCCTCATGAATAATATGTTCTAAAGCACTAGACATGTTTGAGTGTTCCACATTGGAAAACTGGTCCGTTTTCTCCCCCCATGTGTCAGTGCCAGCGGGGGCCTGTCGACAGTGGTGGCAGTCTCCATGGAGCTGAATGCACACCTTAGCTGACAGGATGTGTGAGCCACAGCTACTTCTATAGAAAAGTGCAGATCCGAGCTGAATTCTTTCTGGAACCTTCCATTCTGAGAGCATCCTTGGATGCTGTCCTCCTCAGCTGCTGTGTGTCCCCTGCAGTTCTGAGGTACAAGAATAGAGGCAGGGCCCCACCCTGGCCTTTCTCTCTACTGTGTCTCCAGGGCATGGCATGGTTCTTGGCTGGTCCAGGGCAAATATCTGATCGGTGATTGTTGGATGGAGATCTTGCCATTAATTTGTCACAGTCATTGTTTGGAGTTCGATTCAAAACGTGCTAGTTTTTAAATTTTTTTTGAAGCAAAGTTTTACTGCATAGCCTAGGATGACCTAAATACACAGTCCTCTCTGCTTCCTGAGTGCCTGGATTACAGGTGTGAGCTACTATACACACTTGGAGGATGCATGCAATGATTAAGGAGAAAGAAAAAAGTTACTTGAAATCAAAAGAGGAAAGCCACAGCACGTGTCCAGAGTGGAACATTACTAGGTGAACACTTGATGAGATATAATTTCAATGCCACAATAAAAAGCAAAAGAGCCTGCTGAGGAATGATTGCTGTATTTATTCATACACGCTTGCTTCCAAACTACAGTTAATGTATCTAACAAAGCATATCATGCAAACAAAGCTTAGAGGTGATACAAGTTGAGGAAAGTGATGCAGAAATTTAAACATCCATTTTACCTGCAGTACAACCAAACCCTATTTGACAGCCAAATGGCCTCTACCCCTTATCCATAGGAACTAAAGCAGAAGGAAAAACCCCAGCCCATGTCTCTTCCTTCATACAAATCAGGGATCTTGTATGGTGTTTTCCAGAAGATTGCAACATGGCATGGACCTCACAAAACAAAACAAAAAGAATAATATGGGAAAGGCATTTTCAAATGTTCCTGACCACTTATAAAAGACATCCAGAAAGACCTTAATAATATGGATAAAAGTTCAATTTTTTAGAAAATCTTGAGACTCAAAATAGCATCCATTCTACGTATGATTTTGAATAGCCCACTAAGTCCCCCAGGGACACAATTACATTCTTTCAGGAAAATATTAACAAAAGTCTACCACCAACTGCAAGACAAGCTACCCCTAAAGTTAAACAGAGACAGTGACATGATTGTTTAAACAGAAAGTGTAAAGCCATTATTTTATTTCTGAAAAAAAAAAGGTTTTCACACAATTGACTAGGAAGTGAGTGTGTCCACTCACACGCGTGGTGGTTGTGAAGCAGATGCACTTATTATTTCCCAGGATACTGAAGCATTTCTCAGTTGCCCGAATGAGCATAATCCTTACAGGGCATCTGTGCGAGAGACCTGAGAACCAGAGAGGGCTGGGCTAGAGCTGAAAAAGCCACTTGCACATCCTCACAAGACGTGCTCACAGAGCCAAGGTCTCCTAGAGACCCCAGCTGGGGGAACCATCAAGCCATCCTTCCTACAGATGGACCATTTCAAAGCTCTGTGCAGTGATCCCCAGTACCTATTGAAAAACAGAGTGTTAGACTGCTAATGTGAACTCCATACCCCAGCTGCACAGGAAGATCCTGAATGAGAATGCAGGTCGGAGGTGCTCTAGCTCACCTATGAACCAGGCTCCATGAGACTGGAATTTTATGAAATCTTTAGTAGCTTTACAAATTCATTTTTAAAAGAATTGACTTATTAAAGTTCTCTATTTAAAAAAGTGCAAATAGTGCTGTATAGTCAGTTGTTCTGTCGGAATTAACAGTGTTAAGAAAATTCTTTGGAACTTGTAGGCTTGAATGTCAGTTCATCCTAAGTCTGTTTGATGATTGAGAGTGACTGCCATGGTTATTAAGGGACACCAGGTCACCCAGATGTGAGGCCCAGGGATCACAGCTGCGCATGGTTTTAATCTCCACCAGCCCCGACATGATCAGATTAACTGGAGTTCATATCAGTTCTACATAACAGATTTTACTCACATAGAAGTCAGGCATCTTTTTGCAACTTTCTAGATTTTTTTTTTTTTTTAACAGCAGAAATGTACTTGTGTTCCCTAGGCCTGCCACATCAGCCCAAACAGGACATGACAAGAATGTTGGCAGTTAGGAGTGTTTCATAAATGGAAGCTCAAGCAGTTCAAGGAAAACCATTAAATTTTTTTCTCCCAATGCTCCTTGTCAAGTCAGCATGTAAGCCATGCATACCAGAATGTCCTTTCTCTCCCTTATCGCTGTCACCCCTGTCACTGTACCTGTAACTCTCTTGGGCATCATACTTTCTGGCCCCTTGCTCTATGTCCATCTCGTGATTCTGGTTGTTCAGTGTCCTCAGTGGGAAAACAGCCCCTCCCCCCACCTTTGCAGGATGACGAAAACAAAACAGGAAACGTGTGATATGCACACAAGAAACAGGTGACTCCTGAGGACCAAGGTGTGAAAATGACTGTCAGATGGTGTCAGATGCTGTTGCCTGCCTGAGGTTTTCATAATGTAACTTTCACATAAAGTACAGCAAAAAATCCTATTTCTCCTACTCAAAAATGCAATGTTGGTTGTTTTGCAGCTTATCCATCCACCCACCCATTCACCCATCCATCTACCTACCTATTCATCCACTCATCCATCTGTCCATCCACTCATCCACCCTTCCATCCATCCATTCCTCACCCATCCATCTATCCAATCATCCACGTCCAATTGTCCATCTGTCCAGCCACCCACCTATCCATCTACTCACCTATCCATCCATCTACCCATTCATCCACTTATCCATCCATACACTCATTCATCCATCTATCCATTCATTCATCCACGTACCTATCTGCTCATTCACCTACTATCCAACCATCCACTCACTCACCCATCCATCTATTCACCCATCCATCCACCTATCCATCCATCCATCTCATCCATCCATCCATCCATCCACCCTCCCACTCACCCACCCATTCATTCACACAGCTATCCATCCATCTACACACACATCCATCCATTCATCTACCCATCCATCCACTCATCCACACATCTATCCATGCCTCTACCATTCATCCACTTACCCACCTACCCACCCACCCATCCATCCCTCCATCCATCCATCCCTCTATCCATCCATCCATCCTCTGTTGCCATAATTCTCAGCAGAAGGCCAGAGAGAGAAAAGAGTGGAACCTTCTGCCTTCCAGGGTTTGGTGGATGGTCTGGCTTTTCCCAGATAACTGTGAGCCATTTGAAGTTAGAGAGGAAAAGGGCTTCTCAAAGTTGCTGAGAAGCTGACAACTGTTGTTGGTCTTCGGTGGGTATCTTCTGAGGAGCAGCAGACTGTGTCCCTGGCAAAAGACACTTTCTTGAAGACCAGCAGATGGTGCCTTCCATTGGTATCAACGACCTCCAATGCAAAGCTTCTGAAATGCCGCAGCCTCCTGCTAAATCCCTCCCAAGGCAACAAAATCCTACTTTTCTCTATCCTGCCTGACTTCAGCCTCCACTCACCTCTCTCTTCTTGGCAATGAGTGGCTCTTATGAGGATACTACTCTCAACCAGCAAGTCACCAGCATCAGCTATGGACTTCAGTTTACAGAAGTGACCTACAATCCTTGGCCAGGTAGTGTTCATCCACCAATATTTTCAGGCTAAGCTTCTAGAGAGCTCTTGACCATCCCG
Source organism: Perognathus longimembris pacificus (assembly GCF_023159225.1). Lineage (NCBI taxonomy): Eukaryota > Metazoa > Chordata > Mammalia > Rodentia > Heteromyidae > Perognathus > Perognathus longimembris. The sequence continues at coordinate 45,881,027 of NC_063177.1, forward strand.
AATTTTCTACTGAAATTCACAAATAAAGTCTAATACATTTTATTAAGAAAGGCAGGATGTGATTCAGCATTAACTACAGCTAGGCCGGAGGACTCCAAGTTGGATGTATAGAGGATCAATCATCTTGGTTCCTAGGGTTTCCCATCTACCTTCTACAATAGTTCCTGCCTGGGGTGGGTCTCCCATTAACCTCTTGAGCACTGCACATGGCAGCACAATTAATCAACTTCCATTCAAATCAAGCACAGGACATCTCTAGATGGAGTGCCCCAAGCAGAGCTGTCAGCCTATTGGCCTGTAGCCATGGAGGGAGGCTCTGCAGCTGAGCACTGGCCATCTTCCAGTGGAAAATAACACAAAGCAATTTGAATGGTCTTTCTGGGTCACAGCCCAAGGGGTCCTGTGGAGACTCAGATTGTGTGAGAGCCTCCTCCACAGGCTCTAGTGATGCAGGCAGTGGTCAGGAGCAGGTATTCCTATCGTTTCCCAGGGAATGAACCTTTGAGGCTGAATCTCCTGCTGCTAGCCTCCAACACAGTTGCTGAAAATTCAAGCAGAAGTCCTTTCCCAGCCACTCCATTTCTCACCAGGCCTGTGGAGTTGGGGCAGTGGTATAGAATGTTGTCAATTGATTGTGTGGATAATGGTAATACACATAAGTTGGCCATTCAGCAGTAACTGGCAGATCTTTAAATTTTCAGCCTTAGTCTAAATTTCATGGTCAGCAATGTGCAAAATAGGCTACATCATGAACACTTCTTGAGGACTTCATTTTTTAGCCATTTCCTCCCCCATAGTCTATCCTGAGTCTGCTGTTCCTCGTGAAGAGTGATGGCTCCATGTCGGGGTCATTTCGTTGAAAATTTGTTTCACATTCTCTAAGGATAAGCCAGTTGAGAGGTAGAATTTATTTCCTAGTAACTTAGAACTCTATGTTGGCTGTCAGCCCCCTCTCCCAAACCAGTACAAAACCCGAGACTGCTGCTTGCTTGAAACAAGCACGCAGCTGGACATACTGGGACAAATGGTCCACAAACACAGGTGATCTTCTAGGATTTTGCTCACCTTGCTCCTTGGCTGGGGATCAGCCCTGTTGCTTGTTTATCAGGGGGCAAGAGACTAGCCCATTTGTCTCCTAGGTTCATTCTATAAGCCAGTTTCTTTACTGTCCCCCCAAATGTGGTGTTCTGATGTTGACATATCCCCAGAATGTGCTCTGACGAGCAGCTCTTGAGCAATCAATAAATTAACTCTTTGAATTTAGAAGCCTATAGTCCATCAAATATGTCAGAAAAAACACTCTAATCTAGTCTGGCTCATTCCCTACTTCACCTTCCAATACCATCTGTGTCTCTTGCCTCAATGACCCTTGATGGTTGTATGTTATGTGAACTTCAGGCAAACAGCTCAGTGGTGACACTAAGAAGAACTTGACTTGGAGGTGCTTTGGGGAAGGGAACAAAGCAGCTTTCTAGAAGGACAGATAGTCACTTTTCATTAGGAGGCCTGGCTCCTCCTAGGACCCTGCTCTGGGAAGGGGGTGCCAAATTAGTGCTCATCACAAGACTGGTATGGCCAATTTTAGTGACAGCTAGAAGGAGATATTAAGACTATGAAGAGGCTATGGGTTCTATAGAGAATGGCTATGTTCAGGGACTGACATACAGGGTGTCTTGTGAAATGTGCTGGAGCAAACAGTGGGACAGAATGATGAATTGTGTGCTTCTGCTGTGTTCAAGTACACATAATGAGAAGAGGATTCCCTCCAGTTCCTTTCTTCCAGACAGACTCACCAACAGTCACAGGCTGAAAGAACAACTCTCTCTCTCCCCTCCTCCCCAGCCTAGGTGCTGTAATAATACATGTTACCAGGCATATTAGAATCTCCAGGAGGAAGAGTAATGGAGAATAACATTAAGAAACTAAGAGTATCATCTCAAAAATAATTCCCACAAACAAAATTTGGGTTTGCAGGTAGAATCAAATATATATATATATACACATATACACACACATATACACATATGTAGTAAAAGCCTAATTAAACATGTAAAATAGTCATTCATTTTTGAAATTAGATCTACATTAAAAAATTAATATATCTGATACAGTGCTGTGAGGAGGGGAAGAGAATGCACAGCAGCAAATATTAAGCTAAAACTTAATCATAATAGTAGATTGGAAACATGAACCATCACAAATATAGCACAAGTGTGTCTTATAAAATTATTATAATACTCTTTATATTTGATATAATTATATCAATAATATAGATTCACTTGTTATTAAGGTTTATTATAAACATGCAAAATCCATTGCATGATGCATTTGCAAAACATATTAAGATCCTTCTAGCAAGAAAACATCTTTGAGCTGATGAGCATCCAAGTGTCTCAAGTCTATAGCTCCAAATGTGTCTTTCAACAGGAGCTGGGAGTGGGAACCACACTGTATTGTTTTTCATCTCTAAGTGGATATCAAGGGCTAGAGAAAGAAAGCAAATTAACCAATGGGGACAGATGCTAGAGTCAATGCTTTAAGTTACTGTACATTGTACTTTCATAAACGACACTTCAGCTTATTAAATAAATAAGTACAAAAGGGGATGGGGACATACATTTCAGCTTCTTAGAAAGGGGAACAACATAGGTAGCAAAATATTATTGTGTGTGGGGATGGGGGTTGGCTAACGACACTCATGGGTGGTGGCATGATTACTAATGGCACCCTGGATCGAAGAATAATCTCCCAGAGATTAAAATGAACATACATACACACTGGGTTCTCCTTGTTCTGAAATGATTTCACTGATTCATTTAGAAAAGTCCTTAGATGATTTGGCCTCTTAAGAAGAATGCAAATATTGAGACAGTTTTCAACCAGATAGGGTAACAGATGATAGTGTCACCCAACAACACTCATCTGAAGTTCTCTTGTTTTTTTTTTCATTATGATATTTGAGAACAGTGATTAGGTCCATTCTGGTCTCAGATTCTCTGGACTTTCCATCAACACAAAGAACAGAAGCAGTAGGTATCTTGAAGCCTTTGCCATCCCCAATCCCTCTTTGCTCATGCTCTGGGCTCCCCATTCTTTCATTCCAAAAGTTTTATGGGTTGAAGATGTTTCCAGTACATTGGACAAGGGCAGGTTCACTTCAACATCTCTGGTTTGGGGAGCCTGATGGTGAAAATCCACAGATAGAGAATATATCAAATCGTACCAAAAAGGGGATAAGAGTCTCTTCATTTTCTAGGAAAGGTATATAGCCAAATGTGACATCTACATAATTAGATTGGACACTGTACATTATGCCATCTTCCACTAAGATAATGTTCTTGGTTGTAAGAGAGAGACCCTGAAAAGTTGATCACAAGTGGACTAATTACCCTACAATTTTCAGGCCTTCATGTGGAGTAAGACATAAGGCCATGGCCTTAAAAATGCTAGGGTCAAGGATCATTTCCCACTGATGGGGAGGCTGAGGGTTAAGGAGGCGTTTGCTTTCATTGGTGAGTTTCATACTGCACTCTGCAAAATAGGGTGCACAAACTGGGGGTTGACATACGAGAACCCTTCAAAATCAGATTGGTCTATGTTAGCAATGACCAGCTGATCTGGCGGTGTTAAGACAGGCTGCCCTCGTGTGAAGAATTTGTCAAAGTTTTCTGCTCCTTTGCCACACTGTAGAGAAAAAAGAAAAGAAAAGATAGTTCAGTAAATATTATAAAACACAGGGAACAGCTCTCTGAGAACACTTGGTGAGGAAGGGCGTGGCTGGGGAAATTGGGACTTGTTAGATGGGAAAAATCCTGGAAGACTTGCAGGCCTATTGGTATCAGAAGCCAGGCACAGAAAACAATACGGGGACTCCATTGTAAATATCTGCATACCCTCAGAATGAAAACTCCAGATGGAAATGCACTGTTGGCAAGAAGGTAGCTATGGGGAGACAAGCCCTTCTCACTTTTTTCTCACTGAGCAAGCAGAGCTATGCATATGAATGTTGCACGCACAGGGCTATGGTCATGGCTCCATGTTGAAAAGGCCAAGTTGTTGGCTTGGATTGCAGGCACCCCCTAAACTGAGAGAGTGGAGTAACTGTTCCACTTTTACTTCTTTGCAATAAAATCTGTCATAAAGCAAAAATGGTGTATCTTTACCATTCAACCAAGATCTCTGAACAATATTGAGTAAGTATGGTGGCAAGGGTGGAGATGGCTCCCAGGCCCAGCTGCAATCCTGGACATCTGGATAGAACCGCTCAACTGGCAGACAGGTCAACATGGAGCTTATTTGCAGGATGATCTCAGGCTGGAGAAGGTTTGCACAGGTGCCCTAGGGTAGCTGGGGAGACACTGTAAATCCTGCTGTCTGCCTTGTATATTACTGTCCTTGAGGCGTCAAGAGAGAACTCTGTGCAAATGGAGGCTTCAGGTAGAGCTTCCCTGTGACACTCTTAGAAACAGGGTATACCACTGTGTAAGTAGCACTACCTGGAAGTTGGGGACACCTGTACCCCTCACTTTTCCAGCCACTCAGAAGGGCTGTGGCATATCAAAGTCTCTGGGATCCCAGGGTGACTCTGAGACAGGAAGAGCTGGGAGTCCCACTTGTATTACTAATAATGACTTTGAACTTAGAACAGATGATTGCCCCTTTACCTGCTGGTAACACTATAGGGGTAAGAGGTACTAATTCTGAGTTTGCATAAGTTGAACCCAGCCAGGCATTCTTGGATCTGTAACAGAGGACAGCTCTAGGTCATCTGTGAAGTCCACCCAATTATCTCATAGGTAAAACAGGGAGAATAGTGTTATCTCCTTCACAGGCTTATGTTAGGAAGTTTCACATGCAATTTCATGCAGAGCCCAGCACCTGGTCAGGGTTCAATACACACTGCCATGCCAGTTTTTATCTCCAGGCTGTGCTTGCTGGTCTCTTTTTTCACCTCCTTTCTCTGGCTTCTAGGAGAGTTTCTAGAGAACGTAGTTTTATATAACTTTCCCACCTTCTTTTCATCAAATACAACTTGTTCCTAAGAACCTGTTGAGTTGGAAAGCATGTCCTGAATTCAACATAACATCTTTATAAACCACAGTTTTCCTTTCTGGGTGATTTTCATTTTATGACTCAGCCATCCACTCTGAACTCGAGGACACTCTACACTGCAGTTAATGTGTGTGTGTGTGTGTGTGTGTGTGTGTGTGTGTGTGTGTGTGTGTGTGTGCAGTGAGCAGCAAGGGCTTGGGGTGTAGTGGGGCCTTCTGGTCACTCTGTGGAGGCCTACTGCTCCCACCAGTTCTGTCTCCCAGCACGGGGTCAGCAAAGCATCCACTTTCACACTCCAGGTTTTCATGATGCTTTTCCTTGAGGAGTACAAAGCACTTCAAAGCAAAGGCAGCAGAGGCAGAGCTTGTAATTTCACATCACCCCTCATGCACAGGCGCTTCTGAACCACTGAAAAAGACTCTTCATGAAATAAATAAGGGTGCAATGCTTCTTCCAAGGGCTTAATCAGGAGTCCCTGTTTGATTCATCAGTTAGATAAACAAGCAAATGGAAGCCAATCTTCCCTGGGCAACATATTCAGATACTGCTGTGATGATGGAGAGCTAAAGAAATAGACCTCTTTTCAATATACCAGTGGGAATGTTTTGCCCCCATGGGATCCATTTTTTTCCTGTCATGACTTGGATCAAGGGTGCTCCTGGCACCCATTGGGGAGAGATTGGAGATGCTAATAAAAACCCTAATATGCACAGGCCAACCCTCCCTCCAAGGAATTATTGGCTCAAAATGTCAATGCTGCTGCTGTTGGAAACTCTGGGATATATTCAGACTGTTATGTGAGGATGAGTCCATCCTCAGGTCAGTGTAAATGTGAAGGTGAGGGCCAAACAAAGGAAATTAGGAAGAGGCAGCCTCATGTGAGGAAAGAGCGTAGATGCTGTAGGAGCACAAAGCAAGAACAGTGTAAGCGAATGTTATAGCCTCAGGTGTCAGAACCCAGGCCACTGCCTGGAAGGAAGCGAGTGAATCTACTGTTGGAACTCCTAAAGGAGGGGCCACGTGCCTCAACATCATTTGTGTTTCTCTGGATATTCATCAACCACAGAAAGAACAAGGGGAATTTATGGGACTAACAACAACGACAACAAAATGTATTACCCTATAAGGAAGGACACAGCTACCTAAGATAAAATATTCTTTCTGCTCTGGCTAGACATCCACTTGGATAGCTTTAGATGTATCTATGTGTTCTGTAAAAAGGTTGTGTGGGTATGACCCTTTCTGTTGAATACTGCCTTTATGGCACTCACAAATCAGCGTCCAGTGTGAAAGTCTCTAAAAGCCATGGCTTTACTGCCAAAGGAAAACTGAAAAGAAAACCAATAGGAGAGTGAGACCAAGAAAATTCTCCAAGAGGAGAGTTCTTAAAAGTTGAAAAAGGGTTGAGGATAGGGATGGATTCTTGGAGGACAAGTTCCACAGCAGAGGTCCCAAGCAGGGCTGTTCCTAAGGCTGCCATGGCTTACAAAGCCAAGTACGGTAACAAAGTAAGATAAAAACCTGTTCAGTGGAAGCCTCATGCCATGACTGTGCTGTTGACAGCAGAGCTAAGGAGAAAGCATGGAGCCCAGACCAATCTCATCACTGCTGTGCGATCACACTGAATGGTAATGTGGCTTTGTTAGACTTGAAATTGGAAACACTTTCCTTCCCTTTCTCACTCTAAGTTTCCTTGGAATTTTCCCTGACTCAGGCAGAGAAGTCACATTTTAGCAAAAGAAAGTGTGTCTTAAACTGGCTCACTTAGGTGGAGAGACCAGAGGCAAGGACAAGATAAGGACAAAAAGTAAAAACAAACCACTAATATTCAGACAACATGAACAGTGGGACAAAGGGAGCTGTTCTTGTAGGTTAGTGAGACAGGCAGAAGGAAGTCACAGAAAGCCTGGAGGTTGAGTCTGAGGTTCACATGAGTTCAGAAAGTTGCTTTAATCTGAGGGATATCAAAGTGGACAGAAGTCTTCACCTCTTACAAAGGGACAGGAGAAGCATGGATCCTCCAATTCTGCTACCATAACTAATTTCTTATTTTCTACTATGAAGGTTGCTTCATGTTTTAAAATCAGCCTCTCTCCACACTTAGCAAAAGTAGGCCCAGAGACAGATCATCCCCTTTAGGTGACATTGGAGGAGGCGATGAATTATTTGTTTTTAAAGATACCACCATCACCACCAAGAAGCTCAGGAAAGGATCACAAAATCCAGAGCTTCCTAGATCCTTGGGAAAAGACAGACAAGAGATTCAAGAGCCACTGTATTCTCAATACAGAAAAGGGTCTGCTGTCACCTAGGATCCAAACATATAACCATCATCCAGGTGGATATTGAGCCTCAGGGTCTCTTTGGAGCAGAGTAGGAAGCAAGAAGAGACACAGAGACAAAAGGGTCAGGGGATCATCTAGCAAGACCTGTGGACAAGCAAGTGAAGGAATGATAGCAGGGGTCCTCACAACCTCTACAATAATTGTGGCTGTCTTTGACAAAAGGCGGGCATGGGCTGTCCCCAGCCTGAGAGTTCCTAGGTCATCAGACATACAAAACAGCTAAAATGGCTTGTGAGCAAACCCCTAGGATGGGCATATAAAGTCTTCAACTCCAAAGTCTACCTATACCTTTTACCAGCCAAGGTTTTTTTTGCCAGCTAGGATGTGATCACCAAACATCTGGCATGGGGCAAAAGTGGAAGGGAAGAGAACAGCAAAAGGCAGGCCTGGCTTGATGGAGCTAGGCAAGTTGGTCTAGGACCAGATGTTGTTTTGTGCTCACTGTGCATCTTTGACACTCGAGGGAAGACTGGAGCAGAGCAGGATGGAATTCCAGACCAGAGAGATCTAAAGCTCCAGGCCATAGTTTTGGGAAAGCCCAGGCATGTACCTGTGGATGTGACCACACACTTTCCAAGGCTGAATCAAGAGGGAGGTAGTGCGTGTGAGGCCTTTGTGGATGATGTGGCACGAGAGAAATCTCAGGTACAATACATGTAGCAAGCGCTCAACAAATACAAGTGAATCAGTGTTTGAAGGATGAACAAAAAAATACTATGAATAATCTACCTTCCTTATCTCTGGATTAAGGAATGGATACCTTTGTCATTTTGACATTCTTACCAACTTGGTAAATTCATCAATGCACAAAAAGCACTCAGGAGAAATCAGGCTTGGTAAGGATGCTCAGAGCAGGGAATGGTGCAGATACGTCCAGTGTGTTGAGTGGGCCACCCCCAAGCCTTACATTCCATGACAGGGTGCAGGGGTACAGAGTGTGGGTTCTCGCCTGGGATGCTTACCTGTGAGAGGCTGCCAGGCACGGGCTGTACCCGTCCTGTTCTCAGCCCTGCCCTCTGCCTCCATGCCTCAGTCATGGAGAATACAAGCTCACTGTAGCTGGCATGAGAACATGGGTAGCTCAGAAATAATGGCTGTTAGAAAGAACGCAAAACCAAACAAAAGCAGGAGAGTGGGCAGAGTACAGGGCTAATGAAGCATAAAGAATTGGGGTAAATGTAGAGAAGAAGCAAAACAGAACAGCAGGAAGAGTCTCCTAGTGTTACTGGATGTTGCAGGGCATACTGCATAGCAGAGGAAGCCTCGCATGTGTTTCATTCCCAGTTCTGGGGGCGTCTACCATGCGGTGTAGTGGGGGTGTTAGTGAGAACATCACCTCTTTCTCTGCACAGCTCCCTACATCACAATTACATACTGTCCTTTTAAATAACCAACAGCAGAAACAAGCTTGTGCATGTCGCATTGTGCTTGTCGGGAGGCCAGAGCTTGCTGCTCTCCTCCACAGAGCCCTCCCCAGTGAGGGCCTTTGGCCGGCCACTCTGCCCTCTCCATGGGGCTCGGCATGCTCAGGGAACGGTCTCCGTGCAGGACCCACGCAAGCAGGAGCACACGGTTAAAGGTTACAGAGCAAGGTTAGTTTGCTCATTTAGTCACCCAAGGTTCTGGAAAGGTGCTCACCGAGGACCTGGATGCCCACTGAAGCCAGTGCATTTTGGTACAGATAGTCTGGAGAATAGGAATGGACAGAGGAGAGGGTTTGGAGAACAGTCAGTTCCTGGCCTCGGACCTCAAGAGTTGGGAATGGCTGGGTGAAGAGCCACGGACCCGCCTGAGTGGATGGGGGAACCTCCGTGGTTATCATTATGGGAAAGACATAAATTGAAAATGATGGCACAATCTCATATGTTTCTGGCATAGGGGATTGAACCTGAAGCTAATGTACGTAGGCAAGTGTTCTACCGCTTGAACTACAACTCCAGACCTTACGTGTATGTTACACATGCATGTAAGTTTATAGAAGATCATGGATAGTCTTTGGAGAGGAGAGGAGATATCCTTCCTTTTATATTCTCTCTCTCTATCTTTCTCTTTCTGTCTCTGTCTCTCTCTATAATATCTCACACTAACCAGGCACTTACTTTACCACATGAGCCTTGTCTCCAAGCCCTTTTTGCTTTAGTTATTTTTCAGATAAGATCTCTATTTTTTGTTTGTTCACTTTTGATTCAGTTTGACCTCAGACTGTGACCCTCAAACTACCTACACCGGGATCACCAATGTGAACTACCATACCCAGCTTATTTGTTGGTATGTAGTCTCACTAACTCTTGGCCGAAGCTGGCCTTGAACTGTGATCCTCTAGATCCCTGTGTCCCAAAGTACCTATAAGAGGCCTGGCCTCATTTATATCATTTTCCATTGCTTAACTGTTTCTACTACTGTACAGAGATAATGTTTTAATAGCAATATGATTTTTAAAGAGATTGGGACTTCCTTTATTTCCTGCCAATATCCCCCGTGGTCAGGGCCTGGAGAAGGGCTTTGATTTGTTGGACACCATTAAGCATCCTGTTTGTACCCACAGAAATGGAAAATGCGGTTCAGAGAGCCTGGTTGAGTTGGCTTCGCACAGGATGTAAGCCTACATTAAGTGACTATGTTCTTGTAGGTGTGAGAGCTATGTATTCATGAGGGCAAAGGTCCTGCCTTATTATTCCGATAGAAAGAAATCATACTTAAGAGTGTCATAATGGTTTCATTAGCGAAGCTGATACCAGTCGTCTTTTTCTTTAGAAAATGAAATAAGGAAGTTATTTCTATAGAAAGAAATCATGGACTACATTTGGACATCCTTTGTGTTAATGGCCAACTTCAGCTACTTAGGCCTCTTTTTAAGAACAGTATAATAACCGTCATTGTTGGGGATCCTGACTCTGGATGGCAGGTACTTGTCAGTTCATATGGCTGAGGTTGACAGTGTCTGTAATTTCTACCAGCCCTTATCACTGAAGTTTGCAATAATACTACTTATTTATGCTGATTATTATTTACAATGTCTCATTTCTTCCAGTTTCTCTTCCAAACAGAAACGTATTCTGGGAGAGTAATTTTCAAAGAATAGAGAAAACAGCTTGCTTCTAATTCACCAAGTAAAAGATACAATCCTATACTGGCTTAAAGGCTTAAATCAAACCTGAATAGACCATGATGTGATTTCTTCTCAGATCCATGGCTGGTTAGTGTTTTATAATGTCAGCAAAGCTCCCCTAAGTCTTCAGAATCTCAATTGTAATTAGCATTACTGTTACAGACTCAAAGGAAGGGCCAAGAAAACAAATCTGTCTGCCACTCAAGAGAACTGATTAGATGTGGCCATGGTACCTTACAAGGCAGACAGTCACTGCAGGCCCCTCTTCATATCTAGGGTATCTGCTGCTCTGTATAACTAACTTGGTAGAGCTGTTCCATGAGAGTAATTGTGCCATGAGATGTTTTGATGTTTAGAAAACATACATAGGATTTGGGCTTAAGGAAGCATTATATCATTATATCTTCAACTTACTCTCAAGTGGCTTGTAAATGTGTGTGTGTGTGTGTGTGTGTGTGTGTGTGTGTGTATACAGGAAGTAAGAGAGAGATAGAATAGAAAAAGAACAGCACAAACATGATAAAATGTTAACTTTCAGAGGCTGTGGGTAGGGAATATAGAAGTGCCTTATAGCATTTTATAGTGCTTCAGTTACAAGTCTGATGTGAAGCTAGAATTGAATTCATTGTTTTTAAAGAAAAAGAATGGCATCAACTTTGGCAATGAAACCATCACGACATTCTAAGCAAGCTCCTGGGAAGCCTCTGAATTGAGCCTCTCACTGGGGAGCTCCTGCCCCGTCTCATCCTCAATGTTCTGATTCTGTGTGATTCTTGCTGCCCTGATGAAGTCATTCTATCTTTTTCCTATGTCTCCTTGACAGTATCTTGAAATGTCTCTTAAGACAGACAGGCCTGTTTTCCACTCACTCTGCCTATTGTGGGCTCTGGAGTATTGCTAGGTGTTAGCTTTCTAGATGGATTTCTCTTCTCCAATAGCCAGTAACGTACAGTGATTGCTTCTGGCCTTCCTATGAGCTAGCTATCTACTCCTTATGGCCAATAGAATTCAGGGAAGAAAAGTCCATTCACTTCACACTTCCAATAGCTGTACAAGCTGCTCCTCGTCCCAGGCAGGGTGATGGACATTTGAAGGCTGTGCTTGGCCACTGTTGTAACCATGAATAATAAATCAGGATAAAAGCCTACAAAGGTCAAAGTGACACTGAGCCTAACCTTGGAGCAAAACAAAAAGAAAAAACTGTCCTTCCCATGCTGAGGTGGCCATGGGTGGCCATGTATCCTGGCTGCTTATGGTTCCTCCTCGCCTCCCTCATGCTGTGGGAGGCGGGTGAATACTCTCACTTCTCCTGAAAGTGAAGATGGATCAGAGGTGACATCCTGCTTAAAAACACCATCTTCTGACATGGAGTCTTGGTAATATGAATGAGTCTCCTTTTTATGGCTCAGGTTTGCTGCAAGAACATCTGCTGAAGGCTGGCCTGGGGCTCTTCATCTGTGGAACAGGGGCTTCTCCACCATGTTTCTTGTGCCTGCTCCACCTTGCTTGTGGCTGTTTCATCTCTAGGACTGGAAAGCACAGCTGTCTGGTTTTGTCTTTGCTTTTGTTTGATAAAATCAAGCAGCCCATGGAAGGCCCTACCTTGTCAAGTGATCGTCCTGTCTTCCAGAAAGTCATCGGTCTTCATAGTGGCATAGAGTCAACTTCTAGGGATAAATATGGCGCTACAGGACTGGTCTCTCCCACCACTGGACACTTCAGGACAGACTTCTAAGCTTCCATATTTGTTTGGTGAGGTAGCTATGGTCCTGTGTACTCGATGTCTGTCGATCCCCTCTCTGTTCTCTCCTATGTGTGACCTTATATGGAACCCAGGCCACAGGACACAGCTGCACTGCAGACCTGGTCTTCATGTCACTGTAAGACAGAAAATCCTATGCACAGCCTCCTGATGGATCACAGCACCATGAAGTATCTTTGTGCAATGGGTGTCTCAGACTTTAATTTCGCCAATGTCTCTTCAGCAGTCAATGATAAGCACATTGCACACTACAGAAACATTAGTTCCTCTCAATAGGAACTGTGGCTGTCCAATGATATAATACCTCTACCTTTCCTTAGGAGGTCAGTGATTCTGGAACAACCTTTCTTTCTTTTTCTTTTTCTTTTTTTGGTGCTGGCTCCGTGACTTGAACTCACACCCTGGGCACAATTCCTGAGCTTTTCTAGTCAAGGTTGGTGCTCTACCACTTGAGCCATGCCTCTACTTCTGTTTTTTTGGTGGTTAATTGGAGATGAGTCTTATGGACTTTCTTCCCCAGGCTGGCTTTGAACCAAGATTTTCAGATCTCAGCCTCCAGAGATTATAGGCATGAGTGAATGGTGTTCAGCTTTGGAATAATCTTTCTTTAAAAATTCAAAAGAAAAATAAAATAAAACCAAAATAAAGATGATAGACTCCTGATTCTACTAGTATAAATCACTGTATATGTGCATGTGTATTCCAGAACTGGGGCTTGAACTTACGGCCTCATGCTCTATGCTCTTATTTGACTTCTTCACACAAGGTTAGCTCCATCCTTTGAGTTGCACCTCCACTTCTGGCTTTTGGGTGAGTAATTGGAGGTAAGAGTCTCTTGGACTTTCCTGCTTGAGCTGACTTCAAACTGTGGGCCTCAGATCTTAGCCTCTTCAGTGGTTAGGATTATAGTCTGAGCCACCAGAAACTGGTAACTAGGACAAATTAGGTCATTAGAAGCAGCCAGTCAACAGCCATGAGCATCTGATGTACTATATCTGGTCTTTCACCATAAGCAAAGGCTTACTTCCATGGGAGTCAGGAGTATGTAGGAAGAGCAAACAGGTGATTTGCTCACCAAGACATACAAAGTCCTCAGCTAGGGTGGCGAAAGCTGCTTGGAGGGAGAGTCTTCCGAGACAGGCTCTCTGGCAGCCATGTTATCAGGCTGTTCTTCAGTAGCCACAGTGAGGCCAGTGTCCTATGCCTGTCTTTGGAGCAGCACAACTGCCTATTTGAGAAGGCTCAGCTCTGTATTTATCTGAAATTTCTTCTGACTTTCCAGTTAGCTCCAGCTCAGGGAACTCACTTCACCAACAAAGCTAGAAAGCCACATCCTAGCACAGCTTTGGTCCTTGGTCCATTTTTCCCACTGCCTGAGTTCACTGCAGTGTGTGTGCAGCTTTGTCTGAGGTCCCTGTCATCTATGTGGTGTTTAGCTGATGAACTGATCTTGGTACGGTATTTCCGCTGCAGCATGGTGTTACTTGGACAGAGCTGTTGTAGGTACCCTTACATGAAATGCCTCTGGCTTGAGATTGGCATGAAGGAAGGATGGGGGATAACTGAGTCCCCAGGGTTGTATGCTGCCCTCCTAGGGACCAGAATTCTCCCCTCTTTGATTTGTCTTTGACTTCTGCTTTCTGACAAACTGATATGGATCCTGGCCCTGCATTTTGTCTGTCCCCTTCTTTCTCTTACACAGATTCTACAGCAGAAAATCTCTTCTCTGGCCTGGGCCTTGACCAAGCGTAACTTTCTACAAAAACCTCCAATTCTAGGAACTTCATCCACAAATTTCTGCTTCTTTTTGTGTGTTTGGTTTCCTTTTTTCCCCCTTTATAGCCAAATACAATCTATTCTTCCCTGTTGTAATCAGCACTCAGTCAAAGCAACAGACCAATAAACCAGAAAACCAACAACCCAAACACCTAGCCTTCCAACCAACCAACCAAGGAACGAAGCAACCAGCAGCACTCCCAGAATAAAACACCATCCAATGATGCTCCTGCCTCACTCAGAGGTCCACCACAGGAACCACTTTGCTTCCAGTGGCTTCCCCAACCCACGCAGAACAGCTCACATTCTTGGCTGCCTGAGTGTTACCCCTGGTTTTTCTCCATGAGTTTAGGGCCAAGTATCCATTAAAAGTGGGAGACTCTGAAAATAAACAGTTTCCTTTGAAATCCAGGTGAGAATAGAGAAAAAGAAAGTGTATATTATGGTTGGCTTTGGCACACCCCATCTCTTTTTGAAAGTGACAAGTAAATTTGTCTTGTTCCACCTTGAAAGCAGAGCCCATATTTGTCTCTATGTTCCTATGAAGAAACAAGCTGCGTTGAAGGTGGTATCGGGTCACTTTCCTCATTCTTAAGAAGACAATGACAGATATTTAAGGCAGGGGAAACAGAGAAGCTTCCTAATACTTTTTTTTTTTTTTTTTGCAGAAATACCTGCAGCTTCCTTTATTCAGTCTTCCCAGCCCCTCCCCAAGGCCCAGATCCAGGCTTTGTGCCCTGAAGAAGAGGATCTTCTGAGAGAACCTGGAGTCCAGTGCTGGCTAAGGAGAAGGTGTTTGGGGGGGGGGGGGCATGTGGCAGATATCTAAGGGCCTATTTGAAGTGATGATTCAGAAGGAAGTCAACTGACCTGATTAATTTTAGTTTGTCTTCAGTCGGTGCTAAAAATGTCTTAGAAAAATAAAGTCCAATGGGCTTGTCACCCACTGTTATTCTGGGAGCAGAGTGTGCATGGGACCAGCTGAGAGCAAGTTGCTGCTCTGAGAACAAAGCTGTGTGTGGCACAGGCAGTAACACTGCTGCCCCAGGGGTGCTCCTGGCCTCTCATGGGAGACCTACTGGAGATACAGTAGGCTGAACCAGTGGGGGGAAGGCTAACAGCTTAAAGATACTCACTCTGTCTTTAGAGAGGGAAACATTAAGAAGGCACACAAGAGTTACTGCCACCTCTCAGAATCAGCTGTAAAGCTGTCTCTGAGGTAGACCAATGGTACAATGGAAATGGATTGGACTCTACCCCTGGTTCCACCACCTACTAGCTGTGGGTCCTCCAGCAAGTTACTCAGCCTCTTTGGGCCTCAAGTGTTTAATTGTGACCTGAGACAGTAATGCTCACCTCCTAGGGCTGCTGGGAAGATGAATTAGTACTTGTAGAACAATGGAGAGGGCCTGCTACATGGTATTAATTTAATAAAGGAAAACGAGTGGCAACCACACAGGCAGAGTCTGAATAAAGCTGGTGGTATCAGAACTGCTCCTTCCTTGTGGCAGACACTGAGGCCCATGTGGGCCAGTGGGAGCCACCAGAGATTCAGATGGGTTTCAGAGTCCCCAAGATCTGAGCGGAGGTCAGCTCCACCAGGTGTGGAGTCCTCAGAGTCTCACACCTCTGTAGCACAGACACGCCCTATAGGGATACAATAGTCTGAGGCTCTCTGTGGCTTCCCTATTGTGGGTGACAAGTATGCAAGCTCCCTCTGTCTGTCCTTACTCTATAAAGCCAGCAAGAACACTGACTGCTCAGATTCCAGGATGGAGCACAATCTTGGGATGGTACCTGGCTGTTTTTCTCCCCCTGCCAAGGCCAGGTCACATGTCTCCAGTGTCTAAGAAGGAGGGTGGGAGGGCCACACCTGGAACTGTTCAGCTCTGCTCTTCAGGACTCACCACTTTGGGCTTGAACGGAGGCTGGATCTCCCTGTTCTCCAGTTTTTCCCAGTCGATCCTCCGGAAGAAAGCATGTTCTCTCACGTCCCTCTCTCCCTCAGGCCCACAGCCCAGCCGTTTGGCTGGGTGCTTGGTCATCAGCTAGAAAAAAGAGAAAAAGAGAAGGTTGGCTAGCAGTAGTTTCCCAGACAGCACTTGCCTTCTCTTGGTCCAGCTGAGCTTCCAGCTTCGGAGGTGGGGCTGCCCAGATACCATTCCACATGGTCAGGATTCTCACCAAGAAAGCCACACAAGGGATGCCATCTTTCTATAATTATTGTCACAGTAAGGAAAGAGGAGAAAATGGAACCCATAGCAAAAAGGAATAGGAAGAAATCAGATAGACATCTCCCTACCCCTTTCTTTTAGACCTTTGCAGATCTGCTTTTTTTTTTCTTGAAAAAAAAAACCCTATATATTATTAAAATTATATAAACTTAAAGCATCACAGGCCAGCAGCCCACAGCATCACATGCCTATTCATTGCTCATATCAAAATATAGTCAATCAACCAGGCACCAGTGGCTCATGGCTGCAATACTAGCTACTCAGGAAGCTGAGGTCTATGGGTGGTTCAAAGCCAGCTCCTGCAAGAAAGTCCATGAGACTCTTATCTCCAATTAACCGCCAAAAAGTTGGAAGGGAGCTATGGCTCAAATGGTAGAGTGCAACCCTTGAGCAAAAAAGCTAAGGGACTGCTTCTGGGCACTGAGTTCGAGCCCTAGCACTGACACACAAAAACAATGATCTATCAAAGATTCAATGGGTTGGAAAAATCCACACAGTAACTAGGAAGGCAGATAGTTGGCTTCATCATGTCTGGTACAGGATGCAGAGGCTAAGCTGAACTCTTGGAAGGAAGAAGCCAGGCTATTCTTAGCATCTCTGCCAACCACTCTGCCCTAAAAACACACAGAATGAGTGCTTCCCAAAGGACTGAACTAGCTTTAAAACACCAAAGAGTGTGTTGGACTCTATCTCACTAAGTCTGAATTTTGTGACCTAAAAGTTAACCATTAAAAACCAGTCAGTTCATGACCGACAATTCCATTCCTAGACACTTCCTTGAAAGAACTGTGTTTGTATGTTCACAGAAAGGCAGGACTAAGATGGTTCATAGCAGCTGTACTTACAACAGCCTCAAGTAGTCCCACCAGGAGTGGAATGGTGGGCAGACCAAAGTATGTCTGTGGATGCTACTTGGCAATATAAAAGTAGGAGCTGCTACCACACACAGCCTCGTGGCCCCACCTACAAGAGCCATGTTGAATGAAAGAAGCCAGGTCCAGAAGCATGGACTGTAAAATCACATCTGTGCCAAGTGCAAGATAGACAAGACTAATCCAGGAAGTAAGAAGTAGGAATCCTAATTATCTTGCATGTGGGGGTGACTGAAGATGATGGGGATGTGGAGGTGAATGTAGAAGGAGACAGGAAGGGGATTCTAGGGTTCTGTTTCTTGGCCAGGTCACAAGTTCATGGTAAAGTCAATTCACAAAAAGCACTGGTCTGTACACTGATGATTTGTGCCCATTTCTGTATGTATATCTTAAAAAAAAAGGAGAAGGCTGGTTGTTGGTGGCTTATGCCTAGTTACTCTGTGGGCTGAGATCTGAGGATCATGGTTCAAAGCCAGTCTAGACAAGAAAGGCCATGAGACTCTTATTGCCTCTTAACCACCAGAAAACTGGGAGTAGTGCTGTGGCTCACAGTGGTAGATAGCTAGCCTGAGCAAAAGAGTTCAGGGGTGGCGTCTAAGGGCCTGAGTTCAAGCCCCAGAATCTGTAAACACAAATGAATAAAGATTAAAATTTACAGGGGAAAAATTATGGCCTAGGTGGCTCATGCCTGTAATCCTACCTAACTAGGAGACCGAGATTTGAAGACTGTAGTTAGAAGTCAACCCCAACAGGAAAGTCTATGAGACGTTTATCTCCAATTAGCTGCCAAAAAAGCTGGAAGTGGTGTAGCTTGAAGTCGTAGAGAGCTAGCCTTGAGCACTGGAGCTCAGGGACAGTGCCCAGGCTAAGTTCAAGTCCACAGTTGACAAAAAAAAGGGGGGTGTGGGAGAGAACTAACTACATCATACAAGTGAAGCCTAGAACTAGAACTAGTGGGAACTCGAACTTTCCAAGGGTCTGTAGTTACAACAGGTGACCTCCACAATTTTACAAAATGGACTAGAAACAGAATTGTAGTTCCATAAGGGACTAGGTCTGAGCCCCTGGTGATGTTGGGAGTTCAGTTTAGTCTCTGCCTTCCTGTGCCCCACATTCCCGAGGGCTTGCCCTCTGTGCCCAAATGCAGCGAGTGGCCTGCACTTGTGGCATTTCTACACTCTGTCTCAGAACTATGGGAAAGGCTGTGTTCCCAGCATTTGGGAGGCTGAGGATTACAGGTGTGAGCTACGTAGTTAAGCTCTGTCTCAAAAAATAAGTTAGAAAAAAGTATTTCCCTGTTAGGCCTCTTGGTGCATGACACACAAAGAAAGAATTCAAATGGACTTACTCCTTTGCAGATGGAAACGGCCTCCTTGGACAAGGACTTGGGATAGGAAACGTTGTGCTCCATTATAGACTGAAACAGTTCATCTTCATCTTCACCATCAAATGGTGGCTAGTCCAGAAAAGAGGAAAGACAGGAAAATACTTAGGAGAAACAGCTCATTAACATGGTACCTGCAGGTCAGATCCAGCATGAAGAATATGACCGGGTTGCCTGGCACTTTGCAGGAGTCAGGGTTAGCTCACTTAACTTGAGGCTTTATTTGATTATCTTTAATTAGACTGGTGACTGTGTTTTTCATTTTTAACTCTGTCCTTTTAATTATCTTGCCTTGAGCAACCCCAAAACAATCTTTAGGGAAAATGTTTTTGAGTAATGCTATTAGTGATTTATAAATAAATTGTAATTAATCCATGAATCTTATAATTATGTGCTAAAAATTTAATTATGAACAAGTTAGATCACAGATGGGCTTTGTGTTCAGTAAGAGGAGGGTAGAGAATGCTTAATGCTTGCAAGCGAGATAGGGAATCTCAGAACTAGAGCAAAGAGGACTTTACTCCAGCCCAGGAACTCCTGCCCACAAGGAGCTGCTCTAAGCTGCTTGCTTGTTGTAATAGGATTCCTAAGTGACAACAAACACAGGTAAACAAATGTCCCTTAGACAAGGTCTGGAGATTTACCTTGCATCTGTCCCCGAGGCCTCAAGGGTTAGAGACTGTCCTGTCGCTACACTTCAGGAAGGGGACATGCATCTACCCCTCCATTTCTTTTTTAAAATTTATTTTTTACCTACTCCCTACACAAGAAGTAAGGGAGGAGAAGAATGGGCTTATGGGAAAGGTGGATAATAGTAATCTCAGGCTCTTCTTGGAAACCTGGGTTGTGCTTGATGTGCACCACTCAATCCTCAAACTGTCCTTACCATTTGGGTACCAATGGCCTATCCCAGGGGAGGCCAATGAGTTCCTGTTGAGGACTCCTGTGGAAGAACCAGGATGCTAACTCAGACTTAGGCTCTCAGCCATGATGAGCACTGCCCCTGCCCCACAATTGGTCCTGGAGTTGAGCAGTGAAGGATGGCTGCCTACACTGACATGGGAGGGAGGTGCTCAGTGGTGGGTGGGCCAGCACGCGCACAGGCCTCTGCTGGGAACAGGGCTGTCCTGCTGAGCTTTATAGGGATGAGTCGCATTTTGTGCCAGATGCAATGGAAATTTCTGAAAGTACAGATGGGGCAGTCCCAGAGGTCAGAGCTGTTTCAGGTCACCGGGTGGAGAGCAATTGGTCCCAGGCCAGAGACCTCACAGGCTCTTTGGGTCCTAATAAATTACCGGGAATTTGGCGGGTCACCTTCCCTCACAGATGCAGGCCTGTTGCTTCTCTAGCTACTCATGTGCTTGAGGATGAGCCCTGGTGGAACTAGAACAGGACTGTTCTTGGGTGAAAGTTTTTTGAGTGGGGAAAGCTCCTCTTCCTGGAATGCACCCACTCAAACACCTACTGTTCCTACTCTGCCTCCTGTGTTGCCAAGATGGATGTTGGAATCTACCAAATCACACAGCCTACCATGTGCAAGGCCCTCCCAGCAAAACACACACACACACACACACACACACACACACACACAATCTTACTTTTAAAGGCACAATCCTATTACA
The DNA here is from genome assembly GCF_023159225.1 of Perognathus longimembris pacificus. NCBI lineage: Eukaryota > Metazoa > Chordata > Mammalia > Rodentia > Heteromyidae > Perognathus > Perognathus longimembris. Next base: position 45,901,183 of record NC_063177.1, read on the forward strand.
CCACTTCACACTGTTCTGCCATTATCACTACATCCATTTGCATATTTTTGTTCCTTTTCTCATCTGAAACCCAGCACCCATTAAACCAAACTCCCCAGCACACTCCTTCCTCAAGCCCCCAGGCAACCACCATTCTACTTTCCGAGTCCATGAATTTAATTATTCTAAGAATCTTACATAAGTAGGAGCCCACAACATATGTCTCTTGCTTCAAGAAGGAGACTACCTCATGACTCTATCACAGGTGAGGTCAGCAAGCCCCTAGAACATCTCCAAAACTTGGACAACTCTTTTCGTTTCTTTTTCATGCTACACATCACTGGGGATCCACGGAGGGCTGTGCCAAGTGTATTCATCGAAGCCCCACTCTGGTAGAGTGGCCACCCTCTTGGTGTGCCACGGCAGTGGTGGGAGGCGCAGCCCACCAGCGCTAAATACAATTCTCCTCTACGACTTCCCCTCAGAGCTCTTTGTTCAGAACCAGTTGGGAGCCCTGCCCAATTGCTGGAGAGCCTGGAAGTACAATCCTGTCTTGTTCCGGAAGAGAGGAAGACACAACGTCTTTGGTAAATAGTAGTAATGAGCATCACACTCAGAAAAGCTCCTGGGTGCTGTTTTCAATTAAAATTATGTAAGATTGGCGCAGGAAAGGAAGTTCATGAAAGGAGCATCCACATTCCCTTCATCTAAACACAACAATAGGCTTATCTGTACATGGATTGTTTTCTAATACCATACATAAATCGGAGGTCTTGTTTTTCACTGACTGTTGCAGACACACTTGTCTGTAGCCACCAGTGTTTGCATTCAGAGCTGAGTACCACCGAGGCGACACATCATCACAGCCTGATTCATTTGTCCTTGGGTACATTGACAACTGCTCTCAGCACTGCATCCTGACAATAATGCTACTAGAAACAGCTTTGCACATAGGGCTTTTCACTCCTCCAAATTACTTCTTAGGAATAATGTCCCAGGTGTAGGATTATGTACCAGAGGTTGTGTACATGTGTATGCCCTTGTCTTGCCAGTTCACCCTGGAAGCCTTCTTACAGGTAATTGCCGACTCTCAGTCCTTGGTGGTGAAGGCAGGTTAGTGGTGACAGGTTGTAATTATACTCATTTTCCTTTCTTGTAATGAGTGCCAGCTACTTAGCCTGGGGACATAATACATTTCCTGGGTACTTAGCACAATGGGGGGTAATATGTTGCCTAGGTACTTAGTGAAAGACTATTTTAGATTGCTTCTCTCCCCACTTCCTCCAACTCCCATGGTTATTTTTTTTTTAATTTCTCTAAATCTGGACGCAATGTTCCATGCTAAGCTACCTATAACAAGTCTTGGGTTCACATAGACATTTTCTGAATAGGTCGTACCCTTCATCTTGCTTTAGCTATATGCAACTTGTGAGTTTTAAACACACAAATGAGGGGCAACACTCCATGGTGGATGAAATGATGCCTAAATCACCTGCTAATAAGTAGTAGTGAGGATCCTGCCATACTTACTATAGATTACTGAGAACCTGAGGTGGGGGATGGGAGAGCACATGTGGACCACTGAGGCTGAAGTTCCAATTACTGAGATAAAGTACCCATTACTGATTCATCAGGAATGAAGTCAAAGCATAAATAACCTGAGCAGAAAAGGCCATAAAGAGGAGAGTGTTGGTCCCTTTATGACTCCTACTGTGAGTACTTGGACCTGCAATATCTTCATCAGAGTTTTGGGCAAGTTCTATTTATGCCCCCAAAGTAATTGTACTTGTCAAGTAACCCACAAGGACTTGGGTTCTCTATATGTTTATGCCTAACAGCTCTCTTGGCTGCTGACAATAAATAAACCAAATGAGAAGAAAACTGTAATAAACTACTTTGTTGTTTTTTTTTTTTTAGTACATTTTCAGCCATCTATGGTTAAGGAAGACAAGTTGAAGCCACAGTCCCACTAACTACTTCATAATTAATCTTCCTTCCCAACAACAGGACCAACTCCTTTTGCTGGGCCCCTGCAGCTTTGAGGAGACTTTGGGTGACATGGGTGGTTGGAGCTGTTTTAGCGTTTTTTGGTGGGCTGAGTCACAGATGGACTAGGCTTTCATTTACATTTGCATCACGGAGCCAGTGAGGAAGAGGAAGAAGGGGCTTTGAATGGTACCTTGTTGGTAGGTGAAAGCTCAAGGGAACAAAAGCTGTTGCTACCTGTGCCCACACCATACCAGCATATGAGCTTCAACAGATTATGAAGGCGCTATGGGATACATTCTTAGAGCTAACTGGTTCTGAGAAGCAGGATCAAAAACCATGGAATCATTCTAGATGTTTGTGGAACACCTGGGTGTGTGGGATGTGTTCTTCAGGGAGAATGGGCAAAGGAAAGGGACCTTCCAGGGCATCATCTCATTGCCAGACTGCAATGAGGCCTGAAGCAAGCAGGATTTCAGAATACACCCCAGTGGACTTCCTTCCTGGAGTGGGTTTCACTGGGCTTCTGCAGGGAATGCAGTCCCAGGAAGGCTCAGAGAGGAAGGGGTATGAGGCAGAAGGAGGGCTAGGGCTGAAACTTCCCTGCAGGCTGAGTTCCCAAACTCAACTTTGTTGGCCAATAAAGAGATGACATGTGCTACCTCTTGTAAAGTGCCCATGTTCCTGCCCCAATGATTTCACTTGCTGCCAGCTATGCAATTGTGACTCTTAATGAAGGCAAGATTTGTTTCCTGGGCTTGAAAGATGAACAGTTTTTGTGGGATCAAGGGGAGAACTGACTCTTTTGTGCCTTTATGAACAGCACTGCTCCCAAAGGGCTGGTAATTCATAGTCAGATGTTACTGTCAAAATTGTAAAGAGAGGAAATTAGCTTCACAAGCAGGCAACCTGTGTTTTCCTAGCAGGTCTCACTGACAGCAATCCTGCATAACCTGCTTTTCCATGTTTACACATGGAGGTGTCAGGCTAAAGAAGAATGCTTTGACTGAAGAGAAAAACTTAAACAAACAACCCACTGTCTTAGGTCAGCCAAGTCTTAACACCAAATGAGGCCTTAATGATCAAATGTAGGCTAATACCTTAAATCTTTCTATAGCTAACAGACTATTTTATTAGCTAAGAGACAGGAGACATAACAGTAGAAATTTAAAGGAGAGATCATCAATGGCTTTCCAGGGCAGGGTAAAAGTCAGTGGTCTTGCAATGACACCTATGTGCACAGGACCACAGGAACTCTTCCTGTCTGACCTCAGGCCTCCCACTCCTGCCTGCTCACTGTGCTGCACACACACACACACACACACACACACACACACACACACACACACACACTCATTTCCTTTGGGTCTCAACTTCATCCTTTTATGGTCATCCCAGCTAAAAGTTCATCCCTGATCCAATTCTGTCTGTATCTTCTTTTTATACCTTATTCCTTTCCTCTTCCTTTATGAATATGTGTTGTCCTTATCTAACTGATCTATGGTGTTTTTTTTCTTTCTTTCAGCTGTGGGCTTCATGAAGGCAAGAGTTTTTGTCTGTTCTATGCACTCTTACCACTGTGCACATAGTATATATTTGCCAAATTACATAAATGAGCAGACGGATCCAGCAGGTTAGAAAAGGGGACTTTTCCTACACAAATCATGATGTATTTATTGGTGCCAAACTTTCTCAGCACTAGAACTTGAGTTCTGGGGATTCTAAAGGCTGCCCACAATAGGAGTGTTTTTAGGCTGAAAGTCAGACATCTTCTAGGTGCTTGTCCAATGTGCTTCCCTGATTGAGCTTCTCAGGCATCCTGTGGTGCCCACCCCAGTCTGGAACAAAGTGAAGCCATGTTGCCAGGGCAGGCAGGCAGAAAGACAGATTCCTCCTCCAGGCCTGGTCCTAAAATGTGACTGTCCTCTCACTCTCTCTCTACTGGCTGCTGGAATGAGGAGGGCTCAGTGGAGGAGTCTGAGCGAATGGATGGGAGAGAGAGCTGCCACTGACCACCTGTGTGGGTCAATCACCTCTTACCCCCCACCACAGCATAAGGACCAGGCCAGGAAGGCATCAGGAACTTGTTGTGTTGTGTTGGAAGTTGGTTGTTAAGGCAGTTAATACCCACTGGGACAATACTGATAGTAAAGTTATTATATTAGGAACTGTCACATCAGGTAATAATGCACTTGGTTCTCTGGCTTATCTAAGCCAAATCTATTTTTTAATTGGGTGCTCAGCCTCACCGGATTTTGGTGAAAACTTCAGTGAACTGCCAAAGGGTGAATTAGGAGGAGACGGGAGGACCTATGGAACACTTCCTTAACTTAAAGAAGTATAGCAGGCTTCTTCCTTAAGCAACAGAGTGTTCCTTAAGCACACCTGAGCAGCAGAGGCAATCTCTACCCACACAGTTGAAGGGAACAGTAAAAACCCAAGCCCAGTTGTGAGATACCAGAAACTCAAAGCAACTATAGCCACCAATCTACAAGAGCTATGGGGTCCTGGTACATTCAAGGCTCCAGCTTTCTATTTGGTGCTTCTATGATCACAGATCATTTCCAAGACATGGATTATAACTCATTCTCAAGGGGAAGTTTCTCCCACTTTTCTTGGACCAGGGAAGTCTGATCAACATCAGCCACATGACCTTGGCACAACCTGCTAGCTGTGGAAACAGAGAAGTTAATCACCTCATAAACAACAGCAACAAATGAAGAAACATAGAATGTGGTGAGCATTACCTGGCCAGCCAGCATTTCATACAACAGGACACCGTATGCCCACCAGTCCACAGATTTTCCATATGGCTGGTAAGCAATTATCTGCGAAAACAAATACATCAATTATATTTAGCAGTTAGTCACATAGCTTGTTTTAGAGCAGGCAAGTCAAACAGGTGTTTGTGCATAAACACTTGGTTCATTCAGATGAGATGGTGGTACAATCTGTCTTTGATTTCTTCATCTAGGGAAGAGAACCTCTTGAATCAGACACACTGAGAATTATCACCAGTGATCCACTGTTCACATCTAGTTTCGGGGCTCCACTTATGATTCACACAGAGATTTGCTAACAGATTTAATTACCTTCACTGGTGGACAATATCCAGACACTGAGCTGGATTTAATGGAAAATAAGAGAGGTCACTTAGAGCTGGGGTCTGATATGTAAGATGACTAAATGATGTAACTGAGTTTTGCCAAAAGTCCTAAGGACAATGTTGACAGTGAGTGATGGTAAGAGGAAGGATGACTGAAGTGAAAATTACAGTTTTCTTGTATTGCTCACAGAGGTAGGATGATATACATCTGGTTTACTGAATACCTGATGTCTTGAAAAAGGCATAAAATGCAGTACCTGGACCTTGTTTGATTCAAACTAATCAGCTGCAATAAAGATACCTTGAGACAACTGGAAAAGTTAAGATAGAGGAGTCTACATTATCAGGTGACATATTAAAGGGTTATTTAAAATTTTGATAGGTGGAATAATACCATGGCAGCCAGTTAAAAAGTGTCCTTTCAAGTTAGGGATAAATGTATCTATGGCTGAAAGGTATGGGGCATGAAATGTCAGTTTTACAAGGAGTCAATCAAATGCAGGCAGCTGTCAACACTCCATAGGGAGCTCATTTAATTCTTCCTTCTACCTTGTGACTTTCTCTCTCTCTCTCTTTCTCTCTCTCTGTAGAATATTTTTCTCACTTTAAAGTAGGGAGTAATATGGATTTCAATTTTTAAGTATCGCCTGGCTTATTAAAACACGGCTCTTATTCCCTCTCAGATAGGTAGCGTAGCTCAAGCACAGACTTCCTAGACTTACAGATCATATTCCAGGATTGGAGGTGAAGGCATCCTAAAGATACTCAGCATAATCACTCTGTCATTTTATATATAAACCTGACTTTGAAATAGTCTTAGGATACTCGTAATGCCATCAAATGGCTCATTAGGACAAAGGAAAACTTCCCACACATCTGCCACCCCAATCTCCTTAATGTATGGCTAGTATTCCTCTGTGCAGAATGAGAAATACAAGTCTCTACAGTTTACCTAACTATGGTTATCCACAAAGGGGTATCTGTTTGGAGGTGGCAGCTTTGGGCTCATTTCCTTGACAAGGAGATAACTGAGTTCTTAGGTTCTTTTTACTACATTTGCTCTTTTTAGCAAACTTAGAAAGCAAGTACACACACACAAAGCCTACAAAAATAGTCTCTAATCTGTTACTAGATCAGAGGAGTTGCATATTTTCATAATTTTTGATAGAATGACAAATCATTTTCACAAAAATGTTGGACTGATTTACCTCTGTATTGATGCCAATTTTATATTTTTCAACCTATGTGAAATAACTCTTTTTAAAAAACCAACCTTACTTTTTGTTTATTTTTAATTCTATAAGACATACATGCTCATTAAAGACAGTTGGAAGAAAAATAACCTAAATGAGTAAAATTGCTTATAGTCTCATCACCCAGCAATATGTTATTGTTATATATAAACCATTCCATTTTTTAGGTGAAATACATGGGCATATTTGTTTTAAAAAATGAGATTATGCCGACCTGGTGGTCCATAGGCAGTTTATTTATTTAACAATAGATCATGAGTATCTCCAGAAAGACTTATTATTTCTGCAGAACAAGTATAAAGCAAGTATAAAGAGGTTTGAAATGATCATTTTAGCTATTGTAAGAAACTATATTTAAAAGACACATGAGCTATGGGGCTGGAGATATGGACTAGTGGCAAGAGTATTTGCCTCGTATACATGAAGTCCTGGGTTCAATTCCCCAGCACCACATATACAGAAAATGGCCAGAAGTGGCGCTGTGGCTCAAGTGGCAGAGTGCTAGCCTTGAGCAAAAAAAGAAGCCAGGGACTGTGCTCAGGCCCTGAGTCTAAGCCCCAGGACTGGCCAAAAAAAAAAAAAAAAAGACACATTTGAGCCAGGTGCCAGTGGTTCATGTCTATAATACTAGTTACTCAGGAGGCTGAGGTCGTGGATCAACGGTTCAAAGACAGCCTGTGCAGGAAAAGTCCATGAGATTCTTATCCCCAAGACACCAGCGAAAAACTGGAAGTGAAGCTGTGGTTCAAGTGGTGGAGTGCTAGCCTTGAGCAACAGAGCTCACGAACAGTGCCCAGGCCCTGAGTTCAAGCCCCAGGATAGGCGCAAGTATGAACACACACACACACACACACACACACACACACACACACACACATCACAAAGGCACTTGAATAAACGTTGCCTATGTCGCCATACTGATGCTGGTCCCTGCACCCCGTGTTATTTGGTGTTCCAGGGAGTTGACTGTGGGTCTAGGCAGAACCTGAGCACCAGTTCTTTGGTGGAACAATGGGGTGGAGGATCAGAAGGGCCGAATAAGCAAGTTACACTTTATTTCACATTCTACAGTATGAGCAGTCGTATCAACCACACATCTCTGCTCCAGCAGTACAAAGCCACACCTGACTAAAAACCTCTCACCAGGAGTGAGTGCCCTACACCTGGTCAGAATGAGTCACAAATCCTATCAGCCATGACAACACCCAGCTGCTTGCCTGCCCCCATTCTACAACTTGGCTCCAACATGCTCTTCATTTTGTATTTCTACAATATTAATCCCCTTTGACCCTGCTGAGAACACACTCTCTCCTTTCTGTAAGATTAGAAAAGCAAAATGCCAAGCATCAGGGGCTCTTCTTCTCTAGTGCCCGCACTGTCAGCCTGCTTAGCCACTGGACTGAGATTACAGTTGCTCTGAACCACCGCAAGTGCCTTCCACTATGATAACGGGATGCCATGTAAAATGCACCTGGGATATTTCTTTGCAGAGTTCACAGCTGTCACCCTTGGCTATATGCAGGGAAGTTTTGAAGATCTGTGTTACAAAAGTATCTTGACCACTGAAAATTCCTTTTCACAATCAAGTATACCTTCTCTTCAGCCATCAGACACTATTCATAAATGGCTTGGGTCAACCCCAACTCCAGGACACTAATAAACAGTGCTTGAGATCTCTCCAGTTGAAGGTGGATGTTCAGATGGGATTGATTTGTCAGTTATGGCATCTCTTTTGAGCTAAATAGAGCTACCCGGTCCAGTCTGGTGCCATGAGCCACAGCAGGCTACCAAACATTTATAAAGCGGCGATTCCAAATTGAGATGTTTTTTAGGTGTAAAATACATATCACAGTTTGAAGACTGTGCAATAAAAACTACTGGGTTAAATAAAATCATTAAAATAAATTTTAATTTCATCTGTTTCTTTTTCAACCTTTTGCAATTTTGGCTTGCATCATGGGCAGTGCTGGTCTAGCCCTTCCAGTTTCTACCAGTTCCCACAACTCACTCTGCTTCTCATTGGAAGCCAGCTTTGGGCCTAGGACGAGGTTTACAGAGCACAGAAGACATGAGGAGAGGCTTGTGGGTCTGATCCCAATGGGGACAGGCCCAGGTGTCTCTGGTACTTCTGGGCCAATGGAAGCTTGCTGCCAAGCATGGGCAGCTTGATATCCTGAAGCCCCCAGGCAAGGAGCTGCCATGGCAATTTGGTTTCCCAGAGCAGGAACAACTCACAAAAGGAAAGGCAGATTTGGCAAGAACAGCTAGAGTGGGCTGATTTTCCTTCAGCACACAGGAGGCTTAACTTTGGCTTTGAAGACAGACCCCCAACAGGGCCACTGTCATTCTGTTTTACTGCTGTTTGTCATAGTGATCACTATGATTATACTCACATGAGCCAGTTGCTTGGAGAGGATGTCAGGATGTTACAAATGGCTGCCTGTCTTGGGAAAATGAGATGTGAATGAGCCTGCTTCTAGCCTGGGCACAGGACCAGGGCAGGAAAGGGAATGGGATGCTGTGTCTCATTTCTGTAGGCCAAAGTTGTTGGAAGGCCACTGCTCCAAGGCCACCCAGTTTTCTACCCTCTGCCAGGCTAGAAGAGAGCAAGGGAGTTCAGGGGTTTTCTGACTTCTGATGGCTCTTGCCTGGGACAGCTTGGCAACAACAGGGAAGGGGTTTGGATGCTTCTGGTAAAACAACAGCAATGGCTGGAAACACCATCATCATCACAAAGCAGTTGCTTTGTGCTGGGGGCTCCTCACCTCTGTGAACTCATTTAGCTCTTGTAGGCCATCTCAGAGATGGGACCTTGAGGTATAGAGAGGGCAAGTAGCTTACTAGGATTATACAGCTAGAAAGAGACAAGTGTGGTCTTGATCACTTGTTGTCCTTTGACCACTTTCCACATGGATGACCTTGCCCCATTATGGTTCTGTGGGAGCTGGCCTAGTAATGGTGATTCTTTTCAAAAAGGGTTCCAGATGCTTAACAGGAGCCAGCAGGCAGGATGTTTGCTTCCTTTGGAACGCTGGTTCTAAAACTGTAGGATTGGGGTGGGGGTGGGGGGAAGGACAGTAGGCCTGTTGACCCTTCTGCATGCACTTGAACTGGATTCCACTCTTCATTTTCATCATCCTTACTCATCAACCCTCAGAGTCCACAAAAGAGGGCTTTTCCAAGCCATCACTACAAAACAATGTCCTGTATACATCAGACATGTTCAAGTCCTTTTATTCTCAGAGGAAATAAAGAACATTTCCCCTTTTATTAAAAAGAAGGCATTTTATTTGGATTGGTTATTTATTGGTATGGTTATTTTGGAAAACATCAATCAATTCTCAAGGGTAGAACATATGACAGGAAAGGTCTTCTTTGTGTGCATGGTTAAAACACTGCGTGACATGTCCAAATACTCCCAATATGGGAAGGAAGAAAACAACCCTGCCTAAGTGCTCTGTCTGGACAGCTAGATCCTGAGTTCTCTCTCATATCTCCTTTCTTACAGACACAGGGTTAAACAGCACTGAGAGTCCTTGTCATATAATAATAATTGCTATTATTATTATTATTATTTTGTGGCACTGGGGATCAAACCCAGAGCTCTGTACCTAGTAGGCAAGCACTTTGCCACTGAGCTACATCCCAGCTCATTATATTGGGAGAGATTGCCCATCTACCTTCGCCAACCCCTGGTTCCTTCCTGCAGGTGGGCCAGCTCCTCTGCAGCCAGCACCAGGACCGCACCCAGCCCGGGGCAGACAAATGCTGTCTATGGCTGTGTTGGAGAAACAAGTGAATCCAGCCCAACCATGCTCTTTAGACCTCATCAGCTACTTAGATACAACATCAAAAGGGCTCTTGATTTAGAAAAGCATCTTTGGTTCTAGAAAGGAGCCTAAGTGTCACAGTGGCAAAGTGGCTTGGATAAGGCCAGTGACCAGTTCAGGATGACAGATGCCCCAGGTCGCTGGTGTATGTCCCTTTCTTTAGGCCTGAGACCAAAGGGTGATAAACACGATGAGACATACCACGCCTCCAAGATGCTTCCTCCAAATTTCATTTGGATTGCATGCCCAATACCAGACTACTCACTGGGAAGTACATTGTGGCTCTGAGACTAACTGTAGGAGACAAGTGCTGACGTTGAAGAGCTTCCACCCCTGGGCAGGCCACTGAGCCTCTCTGAGCTTCCATTTCCTCAGCTGTCATACTGGAATCCTAGTGCTCACTGGGCAGTATGCGGTGGGGGTGCTTAATGACATTACATACACTGACACATGCTTGCTACAGGTGAATGGGATGAATATCACTCAAAGAAATAAGAACTAGCCCTAGGCAGGGCAGGCGGCTGAAAGTTATTGAAGGCTGGGAAATAAACCCAATCCCTAGAACATTCTGATGAGAGGTGATATATTATTAAGCATTCTTTTGGCACCTGGAAATTCTCAACCAACATTAGCTCTTCTATTCATTGGTTCAGAAACTGTTAGCTTAGTATGTGCCAGTGATATAAGCATTGTGGCATGAAATTGAATAAAATTGACCAAAAAAAAAATCACCCCTCACGCAAGTACTTTTTTTTTTTTTAACCACAGCAGCAAAATCATAGGCTTCTTGCTTTTCTCTTAGTATCAGAATACCCTTCTCACCCCCTCCTCCTCTAGCTCTTCCCTTTTGATTCATAGCTATGGGCTGGGCCCTCTGCTAGATATGAAGGATTATGAATCTAATTGTGGAGACAGGCGCGAAATGGATAAATACATGAAAATATGATATCTAAGATCAAGAATATTAGTCCATCATACGAGAAATAGATGTGAATACCCAAAAATCTTTGGGAAAAATAGGTAAGGACTACAAAGTATTACCAAAGATAAAAAAAAACTTGGAAAGTTGGGAGTCTAAACTACTTATTTTCTACTTAGACAAAAACTGTAGCTTTATCTCAAAGTGGAGAGAATAGAAAAATGACTTCTCTAATAGTAATGAGTAGAAAGGCTCTAAGATCTGTTCATGGTAGCAACCTCTGCCTATTCAGCTTACACTAGGAGATCAGAAAGCAATCATCGGGAACCATCTAAGACTGCTCCCACAACGGGTTAGAGGGACGCTAAACAATACAAGGGAGTGTCTGCAATTAGGAACACTGGCTCCAAATAGCATTTAAAAATATTCATCACTGGGTTCAATCTGTTAATATCCTTTTGAGAGAGTTTTCTGTCTACCTTCATGAGAGACATTAGTCCATCAGTTTCTTTTTTCTTTTGGTAATATCTTTATGTGGTTTTACTATTAAAATAAAGCTGCTCTCACAGAAAGAGAAAGTGTTTCATATGCTTTGATCTTCAGAAAGAGATTGTAGAAAGTTGGTTGGTAGAATCTCAACTTTTGGTAGGATTCATCAGTAAGCCCATTTTGGCTTGATGCTTTCTGTTTTGTAAAGTTATTCTTTATTTTTAAAAAAGATGTAGGCTAATTCAGATAGCCTATTTCTTCACGTGTGTTTTGATGAACTGTGCCTTTCAAGGAATTGATCTATCTCATTTAGATGCTCAAATCTGTGGTGTATCATGGTTCATAGTGTTTATTATCCTTTTAACACATATGGAATCTGTAGTGATGGCCCCTCTTTCATTTGTGATATTAGTAATCTATGTCCTTTTATCTTAGGTTGGCAAGAGGCTTATCAATTGTGCTGATCTCTTAAAAATCAGCTTTATGTTTTACTGTTTCCTATACTGATTTTTTAAACAATTTCATTGATTTCTTCATTGTTTTTATTATTTATTTTCTACTTCGTTTTTCAGAATATTTTAATTTTCTTTAAGTAGTTGTACAAAGGCCTTGCCATTCAACAGTCTATGAATACAGTGCCCCTTGATCAATGTTACCCTTTTTAACTTTATTATCAACCCATTCCATCTCACCTCTTCCTTTACTTCTCCACTGTGATCTTAACTTGCTCTTGTTTCATAGTTTCCTAAGACAGAAGCTGAGATAATTCATTTTAGATTTTTCTGTTCATTCCCTTTCTTCTCATCCCTCCCTTCCCTCTCTTCTTCCTTTCCCATCTCCTAGTCTTTCCTTTCCTTTCTACACAGGCTGTATATCACTATGTAAACCAGGTTGGCCTCAACCTCACAATTCTCCTTTGTTAGCCTCTCAAGTGTTTTATTTTCTAATATACACATTCATTGCTATACATTTTAAAGAATCATCTTTACTGCATCCTATAGTATTCAAATTGTGATTTTGCTCTCATTTATTTCAAACTGAAGTTTCTTTTAAAATTTATTTTTTGACTCATTCATTATTTAGCACTGTGTTGTTTAACCCCCATGTATTTAAGGATTTTCCAGCTATCTTTTTGCTATTGATTTTTTAATTTAATTCCTCTGTTATCTGCAAGTAGACACATTTGTATGATTGTTTTATAGCTTAGAATGTGGCCTATCTTGGTGAATGTTCCTTGTGAACTTGATAAAAATATATACCCTGCTGTTGTTGAAATACTCTGTAGGTGTCTCGTGCATTCAGTGAGTAGTGATGATGTTGAGTTCAACTATATCCTTACTGATTAGTTCTGCTTGGTGGATCAGCTCCAATGGTGGACTTATCGATTCCTCTTGTGATTTCAATCAGTTTTTGCCTAGGTATTTTAATACTCTGTTGCTAGGTGAATGCATGTTCTGCCTTCTTAGAGAACTGATTTCTTTGCCATTATGTAATGTGCCTCCACAGCTCTAATAACTTTCCTTGATCTGAAGTCTGCTTTGTCTGAAATGAACATAGCCATTCTTGTGTTCTTTAGACTAGTGTTAGTATATTTCTCCCACTCAGTTACTTTTCTTTTGGAAGTACTGGGATTTGAACTCCTTGACTTATGTTTGCTACTGCTACTGTTTAAATTATGCCTCTAACTCTCCATCCATTTACTTTCAGTCTACATGTTATTATTGTTGAAATGGTTTTCCTATAGAAAGTACATAGTTTTCCTTTTAATGGCAGTGGAGTTTCAACTCAGGGCCCTATATTGGCTAGGTAGGTACTCTACCTCTTAAGCCATACTCCAGCCTTTTTTGCTTTAGTTATTTTTGAGGTAGGGTCTTGAGTGTTTTGCTTGAACCAGACTGGATTGTGATGCTTCTTTTTAACACTTTCCCGCATACTTGGGATTATATTCTACTACATCTAGCTTATTGAGATGGAGAGAGGGTAAGGTCTCACTTACATTTGCCCAGGCAGGACTCAAAATGTGATCCTTCTGATCTTTATCTCCCAAAAAGCTGAGATTTCAGGTGAGTCAAGCATCTGGCTAGGTTTTGTTCTTTTGATCAATTCTGACAATCTCTGCCCTTTAGTTGTTGCATTTAGATCATTGATGTCCAAGGTGACAGACAGTACCTCTGGATTAAAATCAGTCAGGTTTCTTCTTTCTGTTTCTTACCCTTGAACTTTGTTCCTACTTATCTCCCATTCTTTTATGGCTTTTTGTGGCTTTAACCTAGTATTTTTGCATTTTTGTTTCCATTCTCTCCTTCTTAGCATATCAGTTATATGTCTGTTTTATTTTTTTACTTTTTAGTGGTTGCCTTGGATTTTGTAATACACATTTAAAGCTAATCCAAGTCCATTAAAAATGTGTGTGTGTGTGTGTGTAGGATCCACTGAAACTATCATTTTGAAAAAACTGTTACCTGTTCGATCAACTAGGAACAGAGGGAAAGCTGAACTCATTACAAGCCAAACTCACTTACTGCTCAAAGTGGTACTTTGGGAAGAAGCTATGATTATGCTCACCTGATGGATGGTGCTCCTGGTTCTTAAAAGATCAGAGCTACAGCCAGAGTTTCATCCACATGATGAAGAAAAAGCCTGGACACACACACACACACACACACACACACACACACACACACACACACACAGCAGTTTTCCCGCTGGGGGTGAATATTAATACATGAATCAACCTAGAATGCAGTATATTGCCACTGGTCATCTGACCTCCCTCCAAGGGGCTGTCAAGCCCTGGTCATTGGTCTCTGAGGATAGCAGGGACCCTGAGTCAGGCCTCTTCTGTGGAACCTGCAGAGTTATTCACAGTGCTAACTGTACATTAGGACAAATTAACTACTTGTGCAATATGGAATGAACGGAGTTAGGAATACATTTTGTGCCTACAGAGCAGTAAGTGATACACAGAGGCAGGCAATCGGGCACCATGGCTTTGGAGCAATGAGTCTGCACACTGAGGCTGGCAGGCAGGGCCCTGGCTCTGCCAGATGCTATCGCTGAGCCTTGGGCAGGTCACCTTTCCTCTCTGAAACTTGTTTTCCTTGTATGTAAAACAGGAGTAAAATAACTTGCCTCAGAGGACTACTGTATGAATTAAACAGGATAATAGATGAAAGGGCATGCTCCATGCGAGAAAATGGATACATGTTAGTAATCTCTCAAGATAGTCACCTCTTCCTCACCGCTGCGGAGGCAATTTTACACAGAAAGAAGTGAAATAAAGCTTGGAAATTCCAGGCCAGTACTTTTTTTTTTTTAAAACCAGGATTAAACAAATCCGTAAATGCACCAATTAATGCACACTGCACGGTGGGAAGGTAAGTGCACGAGAGCATGGTCAGGGCTCTGAGAACAAGTTGCAGCCTGGGAAAGCAGCTTCTAGGCTCCATATGGTGATGTGTTCTCTGAGCCAGAAGCCACAGTCCCCCTTCTAAGGCTGCAAGAGGAAGCTGCTCATCCATGGGTTCAAAGCCCTTCGCTGCCTTGCAGTGGGGCCTTGGGAAAAATGAACAAATCTCTTTGTGCCCCTGTTTCATCATCTGGGGAACAGAACTGACTTGGATTAAACAAACTAAAGTAAACAAGGTGCACTGCTTGGACTAGGATTCTGTCAGCATTCACCAACAGGCCAGAGGTCCACCAGGAGCTGGTCCTTTCTGGATGCAACTGGAAGGAGGGGCTGAGACTAGAGGAAGGGGGCACAGCTGCCTCCAAGGCCACAGTAGCCCAGAAGGTGCCTAGGGCTTCAGAGAACAGGGCTGAGTTGATGGGCTTTGAGGGTCAGGGGATTTATGAGATATTTAGAGAGCTGCAGGCAGGCAATAAAAAAATATGAGCTTATATAACCTATATAATTCCTAGAAAAGATCGGAGGAGAATTACCCAATTTAAGGAAGACCCCACAGGAAAGCCAGGCTTTGGCCCTTTAAATATTTCTTGAAAGGAACGCACTGTTTCATTTTCTCTTCATTGATGGAGCCATCGGACTGTGACCCTTCAGAGAGAGAAAATGGCCTTTGATAGAAAGAGGGCCATGCTGAGTTTATTGTTCTCTCTCTTTAATCAAGCACTTTTCTTTGCTCCAGCCCACACTCGGTGTGGGTCCTGCGGTCCTCCCGGAGGGTGGGTGGCTGCTCTCAGGGGAGCCCATGTAGTGCTGGGCTTTCCTCTCTCGGTATCTCATCTGCACTCCTCCCTGGCAAGTGCTAATTTACCGCCTGGCTGCCTGGCTGTGTAGACTGCAAGACTTGTCTTCTTATGAAGTTTCAGGTTCTTTTTGTCTGTCCTTATCTTCAGCTCATAGTCTCTGGGATGCCAACTCAGGGGGCCAGTGTGGGCTATTTGGGGACCTGGGCTGAAATCCCCTCAGCCTTCAATCATTCATGTCTCTCAACCCATCGGCCTCTTTCATGGCTAATTAGAACCCAGGCTCCCTCTGCATTGTGCCCTGTGCCATCAGACTCATGTTTTGATGGCATCTTAGTCCTTTAGAGAGGAATGATGGACACAGGTACCGGGAGGGGCTGTGGGGCTGTGGGTTTAAATAGGATCATCAGGACAGGAGACTTCCCCAAGATGAGAGGTGAAGGCTTGAAGGAGGCAAAGGAGGGGGCTCTGCTGATGCCTGGAACAGGACACCCCAGGCAGAGGGAAGAAGAGGAGGAAAGGCTTGGATGACAGAGAGGCAAATGCTTCCTTTATGCTCCCCACGCTTGGCACAAAGGAAGCCAGCACAGCTGGCCTACAGACTGGGGAAGGAAGTAAAAGGGGAGAGGATTTGAAAAGATCTTAAATCTGCTTCTTGTTACTATAGCAACATGCCTGAGGCTAGGTAATGTATAAAGACCAGAGGTTTATTTAGCACACAAAAGAACCTGATACCAGTATCCAGGGCCGTGGAAGACACCCTCAGTTATGTCATATGACAGCTGTGGCTGGGGGCTGTGTGAGCAGAAGAGATCACACCAAAAGAGGAAGGCAGACAGCAGGGTCAATCTTGTTCTTATAACAACCTTCTCTTAGGAACCAGCTGGAGTCCTGTGAAGCCCCCCATTCATCCCATCCAGGGCAGCACCTAGGAGGAAGTCCTTGCTTTGCACTAGACTCCACTTCTTAAAGGTCAACCCAACTCCCAACACTACCACACTAAGAACGAACATACGAACCTCCGAAAAACACACGGCATCTCAATGGCAACAGGGAGCCGATGGACAAAGGGTCTTGGGCCGTTATTAAGATGTGTCTTTTCCAAATAGACTGCTTTCCTACCACCTTGGGGGCTCGCCTACCATTCACTATCTTCCTGCCCTTGGGAGGGGGTGTCTCCTTTCCTTATATTTCCCCATTCCTGTTCCCTCATGGAACTTCCTTCCTTCTCATTGCTTTGTCTTTCTCCCCCTACTCTGCAGCTGCTTCTGCTCCTCCTTTTATTCTTCCCCCTCCTGCTCTACCTTCCTCCTTTCTTTCCTTCTCTCTCTTTCCTCTTTCTGCAGCTAGCCTTCCCTGGAAGTGATACCCCTCTTCCATTTCCCAAAGATTCTTCCAATGATAATCTTTCTTGACCACAGATGCTGGCTTTCAGCTTTATGCAGTATCACTAGCAAACTAAACTTGCAGGGACCTCTGGTCTCCCACCTCTTGACCTCTGAGCTCCTAGCCACCTCTGAGTTCATGAACACTTGACTTACCGTCCAAGGCTGTAGCTCCCTGTCCTTCCTCTTTGTAGCCCCTGTAATTTTTTTCTCCCTTCCAGCCCTAATGTGGCTACCCACAAAAGGGACCTTGACCCCTTAGAAGAGAGGTCCCTAACCATGAGCCTGTTGACTGAGTCTCACTGCAAATGTTCTTCTTGCTAGATACTGGGGTTAGAGTAACCGGTGAGTTTTATACAAAATGCAGCATTGTGGGGATGGCATTCCCATGGGGCTGGGATGCAGATGCCATGCCCAAGGACAGGTCTCTTGCTGCTGGAATTATCCAATCCCCAACCTTCGAGGGACATGGTCCATCTGCTCCTAGTCAGCAGGCTCCAGGGCAGGCAAACACACCTGCAAAGTTTCTCCCCACTGACTTCCACCATGATGGAGATGCCATCTGCCATGGCCAAGGGGCACTCTTGGGTCACCTGTATAGTTCATGTTTCTCCTGGAGTGTGGTCACTCCTTTCTAACCCCCCAAGGCCCTGCTAGTGGGCCTTCCCCAGGCTTCCCTTTCTAACCAAGCACCTTCTTGGCAATGCCCTGGGCCAATGAATCTTCTGACTGACCAGTGCCATGCTGTGGGCAGGGGCTTGCACGCGGCTGACCTGCCCTTGTGTTCAAAGGGATTTGTTAGAGTCATTGACTGACACTGACCAGCAGCCAGGCCTTGGCTCTTGGTCAGATGGATGGAGGGGTGGTTCAGCCTCTTCTAAGATATGGCAAAGAAAAGATGGTCTGCAGCAGATTTCTTGTTGTTAACTGCCTGTCTCCTGTAATACTGGAAACAAGGCATCTTAGGAAAATGGATGCTGTGGTTTGAATGTCTCGGGTCCAATTCTACCTTTGTCTGTCACCCACTGTATGATCTTGACATATGATAAATAAAATGTGCTCAGAGGGCTTGGTGCAGGTTGGACAGTCAACATTCTGCCTTTGTCACCCACTGTATGATCTTGACATATGATAATTAAAATGTGCTCAGAGGGCTTGGTGCGGGTTGGACAGTCAACACGCCACGATGAGATCCTTTGCATGTGGTCCAGCCCAGGCTTCACCATGCAAAGGCTGCCAGGATGGCCATACATGGCACCTGGGAACACACTTTGCTCCCCCAGCAGCAGGTGCACAGAGGGATGCTTGCCAAAAGCAACACTTGTCTTCAGGGGAAGAGAGAAAACCACTCTCACGCAGAATCTGTTTCTTGACTGTCATGAGATAGTTACCTTGTAACCAGATTCATCTGATTGAAATAAATAACGTTCATCCTTCTCAGCAATTCTCATGGACCATGGAACTTCTTTCCACACACGAGTTAAGAAAGGCTTTCATGACTACTGTAGGAATCATTTTCTAATTAGTGCCGCTCTGCATTCATCTGCACTCCCAAGTCACATCTGTGACATTTTTTTCTGCCTCAGCCCATCTTTGCCCATTATAGACAGGCTATGGTTTTAATCAATTTCAAGGTTTTAGAATAAATAGCCATAAACATTTAAGCCTCTGCTTTGCTTATTAGGAAAAATGCCATCGAAGGTAATTATTTCACCTCTACTTGACAGGAAGAGTTACACAGAGGACAGAATTATTTTATGAGAAAATTGCGAAACTTTGATCTTATTTGGTCTTTCCCTATACTGCAAGTATCCTTGGGGGCGAAATATGTCAAATTTGCTAACTCTAGGAGGAAAAAGTGCTGGCAAAAGGTGAGACAACTCAAAGGTATTATTGACTAATTTCTCAGAGCACTGAAGCTTGTGTTTCCAATGAGTCAACAAGCTAAACACAGCTTTGTCACTCTTTCTTGTCGACGAGGATGTCACCTCTTCTAAACTGTGATCCTGTGAGCGTCTGAAACTGTGGGGAGCCTGTCTGAGGTGTTTGGGTTTTTTTTAGCCCTGGAGCCACCATGCTTGCTACAGTGAACTTACAGAATGTACTCTGTGCTGGGCATGAAGGTAATCCCAGCCCTTGGGAGGCCAGGGTAAGAGGATTGTTAGTTTGAGGCCAGCCTTAGTTATTTAGGCCAGCCTTAGTTATATAGCAAGGCTTTGTCTAAGAAATAATAAGTAACAGAATGAGGCCTGCACGCAAGTCACTCAGGTTTGAGTGGCTTCATGTGGTGAGTCACGCAAGGTTGAGAGATGGTCTGAGCTTGGGGTTGGAGCAGAATTCTGGCATGTATTAGTGATGTAGCCCTTAGATATATGACTCTTGCCTCAGTCATCTCATCCGAGGCAGGGATCAACATTACCTCCTTCATGGGGCTTGCTATGAAGACGAAGCGGGGAAAATTATATATGTCACCTGGTGCCCAGCACACATCCAATAAATGGTGGTTACTCCCTTTATTACGCTTGGTTCAGAGCAGAAAAGAAGGAAGGCTCCAGGAACCAAGGCATGTAGAATGAGAACACGTTATTCTCGGTATGTGAAGAGGCCCAAATGTCTGGTGTAAGAGGGTGAGGGAGGTTCTCCCACAGAGAAAGCTACCAAAATGAGTGTGACAGACTCAGTGATGACACTTTTCTCCAAAAAGCAGTCCATGTCCGGGTCCTTAGAACCTGTGACTACTACCTTTACTGATCCTCAATATCCTGGAGGTGCTCACAAGGGAACTGGGGCTGGAGGATCTGCAGTCAGAGGTCATAGGGAGATTGGAAGATGGCATGCTGCATGATGGGTGGAAGAAGGCATCATGGGCTAAGGAATACAGGCAGCCTCTAGAAGAGATAGGGTCTTCTTGAAAGCTTCTAGAAAGAACTAACTTTACTAACAATTTGATAACATTTTTGGACCTCTAACCTCCAGAAATTTGTATTCAACTTGTGTTTTAAGCTTCTGAGTTTGTGGCTATTTTGTTACACATGCAATAGGAACCTCCTTCAATGGCTAATACAGCAAGGAACCTCCTTCAATGGCTAATGCCACCAATACAAGTCACTCTAATAGACAAATTTTAGTTTTATGGAGAATTTTGTACCTGTGGGACACTGTTGTCCCTTGTCATGCTGAACACCAGGGGTTCTCTTTGATCGCCAGAGACCTGGTCTCAATGGACACATTTATACCTGCCACATTTATACCTGGCCACATTTATACCTGGATGTGCTATCCTTCTGTTATGGCACCTGGGGGGTTACCCAGAGCACGCACCACTCCCAGGCATATCCTGCTTAGCACCTGTCAGCCAGCAGGTTGTGTTTGCTGTGCATCCTCTCTTCATCCATTGAAAAGTATGACTATTTAAGTTCACCTTATCCCTGGATGTCTTAATGAGTAGGCTTATGGAGGGATGGCAGGGAACCTAGTAAATTATGTACCTGTGGCCATGAATTCAGCATTCAAATTTCTAAGTGAAGTCTGTTTCCAGTTTGCCTAGGAATATAACAAACAAAAAGTCCTAAGGGACAAAACTTAACTTCTCTTTTTGGATAATGACTACTACTGAGGGTCATAGTAGATACAAATAATGGGGGGGGGTCTACTGGGACCTTCTTTAGTGGCTCTTATGTGGAGTGTATTATCAACCCAAGTTTGCCATTAAAGAAGGACTGTGTGCGAACCTGAGCTCTCATGGTCTGTGAGCAACAGTTCTGCTTACATCTTGCACTGTTCTCACATCTGAGCTTGTCTTTCCACCACTACTGCTGGGTGTGATAAACCCGTAGCTCTTATGTTGAACAGACATGAGAAGTGCTTCCAACAGCTAACAGGTCTGTGTGTGTGTGTGTGTGTGTGTGTGTGTGTGTGTGTGTGTGTGTTCAATGAAGAGCTGAGGCTGGTCAGCTGTTCTATCATGGGTACATGGGAAGCTTCATAAATAAGTAAGGGAATTCTTCAAAATGTGTTATATCAAAGAGAAGTATGGACCATGGCTGCAAACATACAAAACATGCATTTCTTTCTAGACTGGATGCCAAGAACATGTAGCTTGGAGCACTAATCACACTGATGTTAGTAAAAGCTACCATAGCAACAGTATCTCTTGTTATTTTGACCACAACCATATAAGAAATTCATTTTCCATGCAAGTGTACACTGAACCAAAATGAAGTTCTGAGAAGTAAGACATTGCTATCTGCATGTAATGTTTTCTCTCTCAGTCTCCACGGTCTTCTTCAATCTCCTTGGCTGTCACGAACCACACATTAACTTAGTCTTTACTAGGTTGTACTGAAAGTGCTGGTCCATAAAACAAGAACTGGGGATCCCTACCTCTGGGGCGATGTAATCAGGAGTCCCACAGAAGGTTCTGGTTGTGACTCCATCCATCATGTGTTCCTTGCACATCCCAAAGTCAGCGATTTTGATATGTCCTTCTGAATCCAGCATGACATTATCTAGCTTCAGATCCCTGCAAGGAACAGCTTTGCATGAGAGCACTTCACACATGACATGCTTTACTCTGGAGCTGGTTAAAGAGAAGGCTGCCATCTTGTCTCCAGAGTATAACGTCTACGAACTCACCTGTCTTTATGTCTCCAGAACCTAGTGTAAAGCCTGGGATATGGCAGATAATTAATTAATTGAGCGACTAAATGGCCCAATTAGTGATTCCCAATCATGGCTAGGACTAAAAATCTGGAGCTTTCTAGTCTATCTGGTTCAGGAGATTCTAGTCATTTGCCTGGAGGTTGGACACATAGTGAGGCTGACAAGATGTGGGGTTTAGAACAATTCAGATAACTCCTTTTCCTGCATGTACTGATGTCCTTTTAACTACTTCTCAATTACCACTGGAAAGCATTCTTCCTCCAGCACCAGAAATTCACAGCAGCTAATGACCAAAACAATTGAATTGACTAGTTTTCCTCTAGCTTCTCCCCAGTTCCCCATGTTCTTTTCTTGCAGAGTATCTGTAATAGCAACTCAGTTACCATTGCTCTCTGACCTCTGCTCCAAATAAAAGCTGAGGAAGGCACTGTCAGCAGAGAGGAAAACATGGTTTGTTGTGCAAAGAAGAAATGAGAGTGAACATCTCTGAGGTCTAGAGAACAGAGGGTGACGGGTTGCCTTGAAGCTGAAGAGAAAAGTGGGTCCCCACAGGTCTGTGCTCCTGGTTATCAATTTTATCTGTGAAGTCTCCATCAGAGAGTCTTAGGCCCATAGAGGCCTGGCAAGCCTCTCCTCTGGGCAGTTGCAGAGCGCGTTCATACACACCTGTAAATTATCCCTCTTTTATGCAGAAAGAACAATCCAATGGAAATCTCTGCTGCATAGAATCTGCAAAAGAAAGCATGCTTCAGATTTCTGGCTCACTTTTTTTTTTCTGCCTCAAGTTCAGGCATGAAAGAGATAGAAGAATGCAAAGCCCTAAGGTTTTCTGGGGTCAGTATTACCTCATACCTAATTCTTCCAACTGTTGACACTTTCCTCTGTCATTTCCCCACTCCAACTCATCCCCAAAAGACAGTTAATAAAGTCAATGGGAAAGACTTATATTTCTGATTGGGGGAACGTGGGTAGGTAATTTAATGTTTAAAAATAATTGCTAATATAATCATTTAAGGACTAGATACCTGTTGGACTATTGTATGTCTGGCATATGGTAGAGTGGAGATATTTTCTATCTTCCTATTTGTGGAGAGAATACTGTTTGAAAATATACTTTCTCTTGAGAAGACAAAGTCTAGTGCACCATGAATGCTTTAGCTGTTTTATTCATAGCCCGAGTGCTGAGATAAATGGGACATGCACCATGATTCACGCCTGAGTGTGCCCTTTTAAATAATTCATAATAAAAAGAAGCTACTACCATCACTTCAACATCATTAATAGGTTAATATCTGGAACTCAGATAAAATGCAGAAAGATGCTTTAAAATTTGCATAGCATTTAAGAGTCTTTGAAGTCTGAGGAGCCACAAAACAGCGTCTGGGCAAATTCACCCAGGAGGCTTAAAATAAACACAATGTCTATGTGAGTGAGGAAAAGAAATCCCATATGAAGACCAAGTCTTTACGGGGCTGCCTCTGAAGGATGATGGGAAAAGCTGGGATGAACAGGCAGGAGAGATGGGATTATGGGTGATTTCTGCATTCTTTTTCATGGCTTTCTGAATTTACAAATGCAACGAGAGGTATTGGACAAGGTGCCTTTATGTGGCTTTAGAGCAGAAGGCGGCTATTTTGCTGTCTGCTTTTTATGGCTCTGGGCTATCGAGCTGTATCTTTCAATGCAGGCATCTTAATGCTCTATAACTCGCAACATTAAGAGAGGGGATAAGGGCAGGTATTTCTAGAAATGCTTTTGCTTTTTTAGTAAGAATAAAAGAAAAATCTCCCTTTATATTCTTTAAGCTTGCTACCAGAGTTCCCTGGGTTGCTTTGACTTATTCTTCTCTAGGTCACAAGATCTCACAAATTCTGATTTATTTTTTGGATTGCACCCTGGCCAAAATCCTCTTCACGCTGGCTGACTTGATTAACCCATATGTATGCCCACTCAGCACCTCATTTAGAGAAATAAAATTATCATCTGTTTAGCCTCACTTCCCTTGGGGTTCCTGAGACTTCTTGGCCTCTAAAAAATGAGATGACATTTCAGGTATCGAAGTCTTCCCTCTATTCCTTTCTCTACCCCTGGATAAATCTGCCACCTCATATCCATCTCTGCTCCTGGATCCCATCAAGGTACATTTCAATGAAACACTGGGAGCGAGTCTCACAGAAGCCCCTTCGCTTTGCCCTCTTCCTCGGCTACCCTCCCCACAAGCTCTTCACCGAGAGCCCTTACCTCCTCCTCACCATCTCCTGCCATCTTCCGCCTATGCTGAGACTCTGGCCTTGCCCTGGACTTAGCTCTGCATATCCTTCTCATGGAGGAAGCCTCCTTTTTCACCTCTGAACTTGCTGCTCTTCTTGTTCTCCAACTTGGGGGCTTTCCTGTTATCCTATGCACACCTCTACAGTTACAGCCATGCTTTTGTAGCTATATTAGAGCTTGGGCTCTCTGAGGGCTGATGGCATCTCAGCCTTTCCATACTCCCAGTTCCTGGTACAATCACCATAGGCTCAGTAACTGTCCATGAGGGAGGAACTGCTTCCAATCTACTGGAAACAGAATCAACAACTCCTTAGCAAACATCTAGATAAGTACTGTCAATACACCTGCCCCCGACCCATTAGTCATAGTGCCTAGCCCCAAATAAGCAGAACCACCCTTGGACATTTCATCCAGTAGAAGTTTCCACCTGGGTAAAAATGTCCAAGGAACTTTTGGGTTGCCCAAATTACAGGACTTCAAAAAGAAATACTTACACTGCTTGTGGCTCCTTAAATTTTCCTACTTGTTGAATGTGGTACATGAGGTCTCCGCCATTGACATATTCCATGACAAAGTACAGCCGGTCCTATAGGCCAAGGTTTACACGTGAGTAAGGGTCTCTCTTCCCCTCCTTTCCACCTGCAGCAGAGCAACTCCATTTTGCATTCTCATGGGTAAAATGGGGGCTGCTTTGGTGGGTCTGTTCAATTTTTTCCCCCAGAAAAAGTAACATACCCCATTGTAAAATGGTTTTGGGAGGAATAAAGTCATTCCATGAATTTGAATTATCAGCTGTCAATGTGTCCATTTTCTGGTTATGTATACCTCTTATTAGAGTAATGGCCTTAAACATTTCCCCCTTTTCTCCTACACACATAATTTATATCTAAGCTTGGGAGGCTACAAAAGAATCCACACTGTGTAAACCAGAGCTTCTTCAAGCAATTGCGTAAAAGCCAGTTTGTAATGTCTCTGAGGCATGACCTACTAATGCAGTAATGTGTTTAAATGAATGCTTCTGGAAACATCTCTTGGGTTAGGTTGGGTTTGTAAATTATACATACTTAATGATATTTACTAGGTAGGGAAGACCATAAACAGAGAGGCTAATCAAATGTTCTTTTGCATCCATAATGTGTTCAAATATTGCTTTTTTATTTTCTCTGTCACTGGTATACTAAGCATTGGCCTCATGAAGGGCATACATCATAGAGCCAAATGAGTATGCATATTTATAAGGACATTATGCCAGGGCAGATGGGCAAGACTGAGGAATTTAACAGTGAAATAACTTAATAGCAATAGCACAGTATACCATGGTAAAAGCTGACCTTTGTTCTCTTCTAGAAAACATCCCCATTTCATGGAGGTTATTAAACATTAAAGTGCTGTGTGGGGGGAAAAAAAGAAAATGATAAAGCTGGCGCTAACACCTAGGAAATAGCTCTGGGAACTTCACTCTAGAGTTTCTGTTATGAACTTTGATTTCATCTTTATTTCTTTGTTTCATACCTTTCTGGAGTTCAATCAGTGTCCTCTGGGCTAAGGAGCTGGGGCTGGGCTTCTGCTCTTCCTACCTGGGTGCTCAGCTCTCTTGGCATTCTTGGGCTCAGGAGTCTGGGAGGGGCTGAGAGTAGGTGGGAGCTGACTGACTCAGGGACCAATGCAAGGCTGCCACACAGTGGCCAGCACAGGCTCTGCATCCTCAACCAACCACCCTGACACTGTGTAGAGAGCTGCGCTGTGATTTTGAGAATCCATCAGCCAAAAGCACTGAGATGCTTCTCAAGATATTTTTTAAGCCTGTCATCTAAGCTAGGTCAGGAAGGTCTCAGTCTGAGGCTGTCCCTGGGCAAACACAGGAGACTCTATCTGAAAAATAATCAAAGCAAGGTGCTGGGGGTATGGCTCAAGTGCCTACCCAGCAAGTAAGAAGTCCTGGGTTCAAACCCCAATACTTTTGAGAAAGGGAGGGAGGCAGGCATAAAACACAAAGTCGGTTTCTGACTACGAATCAGGCAGTTGAAAATAGTAACGGTCATGACAGCTATTGATTATTGTACCATGTTGAGAAGGGACCAGGTCTGGAAGGAAGAGCCTATTTGTCAGTGTCTCTCTGTGGCATCATTTCAATGCGTAGATTTCAGTGGGGCACTTGCCAGTCCCACAACTGATAGATCAATGCTTTGTTTTTTCTTTTTTTTTTTTTTAGTTTTATTCTATGACAGGGTAAGTAAGTTTTTCCCATAAAGGATCAGGCAGTAAATATAAGCTTTGCATACCTCTGGCGACCACTAAACTTTGCCTTTGTATCAAGTAAGTAGCCAGTGGCAACAGGTAAGTGAATGACCATGGTTTGTCCCTAGAAAATTATGTATGAAATATCAACTAACACTAATGTTTGTATTTCTCTTGTGGATTTTTTTGATGATATTTCTTGGAGCTCGTGGGTCAGAGTTGCTACTCCTGCTGGGTATCATCCAAGATGAACACAATCTATCACGGAAACTGAGTCTCTAATGTTCCAATGCCATGCTTGGCAGCTAGGCCAGTGGTCTTGAATCACCCAAGTCTTAGCACAGTGATTGTCATAAAGCAGATACTTCATGTTTGGCCATCCCTCTGTATCCATGGAGATTGGTTCCAGGACCCCTGAGGATACCAAACTCCTCAGATGCTCAAACTCCTTATATAAAGCAGCACAGTATCTGCAAATGGCCTATACAGATCTGCCCACATATTTTAAATCATCTTTAGACTACTTATAAAATCTAATGCACCATTAATGCCATACATACTTCTTCTGCTATTTGTTTAGGGAATAACGATAAGAAATGAATCTGAACATGTTTAGCATGGATGTAGTTCTGTTTCTTATAACATTTTTGTTGTGTGACTGGTGGAATCCGTGAATGTGGAACCCAAGGACACAGAAGGCCAGTTAGAAGTATTTGCTGAATTAAAAGCCAAGTCTGTAAACAAAGGATAGCACAGAGACGAATGTCCCAAATCAATGAAGTCAGAGAGGTGAGCACTGGCCCCACCCCCTCCACTTGGGAGTGCTGCTCTGCCTTTTCCTGGTGATGTAGAGACAATGTGGTTCAGGTGCGTCCCAAGGGCAGGCTGGGCGCTACATCACAGCGACACCCAGCACAGAATCCTTACCACGGTCTGGAAGCAGGAGTGCAGCTGAGTCAGGAATGGGGGCTTGTCGAGCAGGGCCAGGACCCGCTTTTCCACCATGGTGCACTCTACATCATCATCCTGAATCACTACATCCTTCTTCAGGATTTTGATAGCATACAGTTCTTCTGTTCCCTTTCTGTCAGCCAGCATCACCTGGGAACAAATTAGAAACAAGATGAATATTTCCAAGCAGAAATCTTTCCTGGGAGTAATGAAGGCGGGTTGGGGAGAAACCAAGCCAGGTGACAGGTTCAGCAACAGTTCATGAAAATTTATAAATGTGTGACAGAAAAATATTAATTAACTTTTGTGTGACCTGAATATGTAAGTGTCCCCCAAGGGGCCATATGGTAAAGCCTTGGTCCCTGAGGAACTCTCCAAGGAGTTGTTGGATCTTTTTGGAGGTGGGGCCTTATGAGGTCCCTGAAAGGAATTGTGGGACCTCAGACTCTTCTTTTCTCTTTGCTTCCTGGCTGGTGAAGTGTGCCTTGCCGCAGGCACAGAGCAATGGAGGGGAGGGGGGCGCAACACAATCATGGGCTAGAATCTCTATAACTATGAGCCCAAATCAACCATTTCCATTTATAAGTTCATTGCCCCTGGCATCTCATTATAGTGATGCAAAGCTAAATAACACAAGTCTTACATACAAATTTTGAAACATTGCGTGTCAGCAGAGATTAAACTCATCCAGCCTTTGTCCACCCTCGTAAACCATCAAGATTTGTCCAATGTATGGGCTATTTCCACATAGATGTGCTCCTTTTGCTGCTAAAGGGAACAGTGAACATCCTCCTGGAATTATCCATGTTTTCTGAGAGCATTCCTAGGGTAAAATGTGACTGGCCTTTGTAATCTCACAAGTCAGGAACTTAGAAAATAAGAAAACTTCCTGGATCTGTTATGAGATTTGGTCACAGAAGCCAAACAAATACAGGTGAGCACACTGCTGCATGGCCAGTTGCCCTATCTCTTATTGATGACATTGATTTTACTTCAAGGTCACCTCTGACTTTTAGTTGTAAAAATTCTCATTTGAACAACATTTTGGAGCATCCTGCCTGTGACATTCACAAACTTGTTATAGCTTTTTAGATAAAGTGTTTTTTTTTAAATAAAATTAACCAGAACATCTAGGAATGTGTACAAGATCAGGAAAAGCTAAAAGGAGAATCCCTTTTGACCCAATATTGTTAGCGTAGGCCATTCCTCATCTTACCTTCCCAAAACTCCCCTTCCCCAGCACCATGAGGAAATTGAAGTCGGTGAGGTTCACCCTGTCGAGGTTGTTGGAAGGCTGTTTCCTATCTTCTGAGGGGCTGATCACTTTGTTACCAGCAGGGCCAAGCTTGGCTTTCTACACAACAAGCACAAATGTGAGAAGGCTTTAGTCAGTTTTCCAAGGTAAGAACAACAGTAAACAGTACATTGTAAGGAAACTCGAGGCCAGCTAGGAGGGAGGAATAGGAGGGATGAAAAACAAAAAGGAATGTGAGGAGAAGGAGTTAAGATCTGTTCATATTTTCAGTGGTTATCCTCATCCTGAGAGAAAGTCTGTAAAGTAGCAAAAACTTGCCCCTGACTAGTCTTTACATAGAATAATTCTACACAGTCAACTGAAAGTTACATCACAGGAATTGATCAAGGGTGGATGGATTCTAATTCTGGGACCTAAAGGTAACTTCTTGGGGGAAAACAGTGTTTTGAGACTGATAACATAATAGAGGAAATAAAGTGTGGGTGGATGTTTCTCTTATTTGTATATTTTCCAATTTACAATCAATCTTTATAAAGGAGCAGGTAAAAGGGGGAGCACAAGGTCTGGAGAGGACTGACACAGTGACAAGCTGTTATTGTAACTGATGGCAGCTTTCAAAGGCACTACAGGAGGAACAGGGTTCTTCTTTGTTTTGAAGTCAAGAGTGAAACTTATGTGAAGAATGGGTATTGCACACAGGAATCTGGTTCCCACAAACCCCCCCTCTGCCCTCTGAGCCTGAGGACCACCGTTTGAGCTTCTCCAAGAAGTTTGTATATGCTAGACTCATACCCACGAAGGCCCTGGAGTGAGCCACACTGTCGTGACTCTCATGGAGAGATGGAAGCTCCTTGTTGAGGGTGTTTAGTAGAAAGGGATGGCAAATGAGATCCCCTAAGGACTAATGTCCCCTTAGACAATGGAGGCATTGGAGAAGCCTAGAGTTGGTGTTCAATCCCATTCCTCCCCAGATTCTGCACTTTGAATGCCTGTCGAAGGATAAGAGGATAAGAGAGCTGCTGACAAGGCCAGGACCCTGGTAGGGTCCTGCCTTTAAAATTTTTTTTTAATTGGAGATAAGAGTCTCACGGACTTTGCTGCCCTGGCTGGCTTTGAACCATGATCCTGAGATCTCAGCCTCCTGAGTAGTTAGGATCACAGATGAGAGCCACTGGTACCTGGTTTGACGTTCACTTTTCTCCATTAAAAGCAACTCTTTTTAGAAGGTCCAATCTCATGGCTTTAGTACATATATTATGAACTGACACACCCATTTAAGCAGAGCCTTGGAAACAACAGAGGAAAGAAGGATGGTTTTGGCATTTTTGCTTCAAGGCTAAAAGTATCAATATGATTGTGCCTGTTGGGAAGTTCAAACTTTATCAGTCGGCTGAGTGTGGTGGCATGCCGATGTTGGTCCTAAGCAAAAGTGTGAGAACCTCACCAAAAAATAACTAAAGCAAAGCAAAGGAGGGCTGGAGGATGGCCCCAATGGTAGAGCACCTGCCTAGTAATGGCAAGACCTGGAGTTCAAACTCCATTACTACACCTGCCCCCCCCCCCCGATTATTATTTTATTTTTTTTTGTGAGTCTTGGGGCTTGGACTCAGGGCCTGAGCACCGTCTCTGGCTTCTTCTTGCTCAAGGCTAGCACTCTGCCACTTGAGCCACAGCGCCACTCTGGCCTTTTCTATATATATATGTGGTGCTGAGGAATCGAACCCAGGGCTTCATGTATATGAGGCAAGCACTCTTAACACCAGGCCATATTCCCAGCCCCCTTAATATTATTAAAAAGAAGCACAGAGATTATTTTCTTAGGAACTTGACAAGAATATTCAGGAAAGCAGACACACTGTTGACTTGTGGTTCTGAGTTGTAACCCAGTTGAAGAGCATTTTCACATGGGGGAGGCAATCTTTCTGCTGCCTATGATAAATGCCCTGTTTCCACCTGTAGCCTGGGGCTCTGAGTAGCCCTCTGGACTCAGGGGGCAATTCTACTGAGCCACTGCCCCTTCTTCCCGTGATACCCCAATACAGAAGGCAGGAAATACAGGCTGAGGAGTGATATAGGCGATGGGCCTCCAAGTAGCTAGAGAGCTTTCTAGCCTGGATGATTCCTCTGCCTTCACTGGGTCCCATAACCTGATATGGTGAGTTCTGTGCTATGACCTTTGACAAGATTTTGCCCATAGACAGGCTGGAAGGTTCAAAAGACAAGAGCATTTTGTATTGAGCATTTCTGAGCTCAACTACTATATCATCTTGGACTTGGTCTGGGACCAAGTTGTGATGGTTGGGAGGAAAGCATCAAGGGAGACTTTTGCTCTCGGAGGTGAAGGTGGACAGAGCAGGAAACACTGGCTTCCTGACCCGCAGGTGCCCATTCCACTGTCCTGTCTTCTTAGCCAGAAGCAAGCAGAGAGGCTGCGGTCCTGCAGGGTCCTGAGCATTTACGGCAGAGGCCTGCTGCCGTTGCCTGGCCCAGAGAGTAAGAAGCCATTCCTCCCTAGCTAGGGCCTCCTCTGAGGGAAGAGTGGCCCAGGCCTGCTCCATCCACAGTGGTATTCCCTGTGATTTCCCTGGTGTTTCCCGAGTAGTCACCTCTATGCTGCCACCTGCAGGCATTGTGGCGGAAGGACACAGAGCCCTGGAAGATTGAGTTTATAAAAGCAGCTCTGGGACAAAGGCAAGTTCCTTGAAGGATGTAGAGGAGAATCCAACTTCTTTCTCTTTCTTGGCTTAATCTCAACACTGCTTTGGCCTGCTTCTCCTTCCACCTCAGGTCTTGGGCCTCATCTTCCCTGTTGTAGAATGTGTTCATGTCTGCTCAAAGCTGCTGCCTCAGAGTGATCTTCCCACAGTCCCTATTTCTCCCACCCCTCGTTCCCTTTCTACCCCTTCTGCTTTTGTTTTCTTCCTCACACACATCACCCTGGACTTCAGGCTGGGGAGGGTGGTGGCCTCAATGTCTTGTTCAGTTTCAAGGTCGAGCCTCAGTTCTTCCCCGCATCCCTACCCTGCAGGAATTGCCAATCTTGGCAGACAGATGTCCCCAAGATTGCAGCTTTTGCACCTATGACATCTGGGGTTGTCGGGGGCTCTCTATAGGCCCCTTCTGCAGAGTGAGCCTAAGGACCCTTAAGTTACTGTCTCTTCAGCTAGCCACAGCCTTCAGTCAGCTGCCAGAACACCCAAAGCTGACTCCCTTCCCTTTCCTAGGAGTTTCCTAGAAGAAACATTCTTCCCATGGGAATTCCTGCTTGCCCCCAAATCCATCTGAGATCTTGTTCGTCAGTGTCCCTGGGGATCCCTTTCTCCACAACCCTATTCTCAAATCCTGTACCTCAACCAACAGACCCACCATTTTCTAGACTTAATCTACCTGTCCTCCTCTCTAGACTCACCACCGTGGCAAGAAAGGGGTGGGTTTTGCTCAACCTTCTGTCTTTAGACCAAGACTATTCCAGGCACATAGCTAGAACCTACAGACTCTCTTATTCATTCACTTACAGATGGTTCATGAAGTGGTAAGACTGACAGAACTTGAAGAGGCCAACTTATAGCTGTTGGGGATTCATCCTGGCCTTAAGGGGGGAAGGGTGAGGAGAGCGTTCCTGAGACGCCGCCCTTCCCCCAGCCCTGGGGCAGTGTGGTGAGCCACACCTATCTCCTTCTGGGTCCGGAACCAGAAGGGGTAGCTTTGAGACCATCCCCCACCTTGGGCCAGCGAGCACACAGGGCGGTACTATGGGAAGTGACGTTAGCCCATGAGGGAGGTCCTTGGGAGCTGCTCTTGGACTGACAAGCTCGCCAGCCTATCGCCAGCTCATGCTCAATCCTCGTCATCACTACTATATTACTGTGAGCCCCTCCCGAATAAACCGGATTGCTCTCCGAAGTGTCTCCGAGCTCCGCGTACGCCTGGCTTTCTTCACGGGTAAGGAGGGAGGTAAAGCGATCTCGGACGGCTGCGTGCACCTGAGGTCTTTCCTGAGCCCCCCACTCCACTCTGGCCTTACCTGCGGGTCGGGTGACCAGGGGAGAGGGTGAGAAAGGGAGCGACTGGAGTAGAGCAGAGCCTGAACTCCCGCGCCAGGGGAGGCAACCCGAGCCCGGCAATAGCCAGCACTCTTTGACTAGGAGACCAACTTTATTCCAGAAAGCAGTTATGATCAGGTAGGTTGTTGCAGATAATTGCATCTGGACTCTGTATGCCTTGGCATGTTCATCTGCAACCTGAACTCTTTTTCTCAAGCAATCAATGGAGCATGGGGTCAGCTACCAAGGGCTTTGAGGGCTTTCTCATCTTTAGTGAGGTCAAGCTTCAAAGTGCTCCTATCCAGAGGCTACACTGTCTGAGTTAACTAGACAACAAGCAGAAACTGTGCTCTTACAAGGGTTTCTGAGAAGGGACATTCCTTGCACAAGAAGTCTTGTTCATCCAAAATCCAACAGGGCTATCTGAGAAACAACAGAGAGCCCTGAGCCTTTCCCGGCTTTCCTTGCATTGACATAAGGCGGCTTGTCATGAAGGTAAGTCAGATGTGACCAGTGTACCTGGGGATAAAGCTGAAGCCCACAGCCTAACTGCAGAGTTTTCAGAAACCCAAGGAGACACATGAAGAAGCATGTTGACACCCTTCATTACAGCAACACAAACATGGTCCTGTGCAGACACAGAGGGGGCAAACAGGATTCAAGCCACAGGGCTATAAAGCTGGAAGGATTCTGAGGATGGCTGCTCAGGGAAGAGTACCCAGAGAGCCTGTCTACTTACACAGGTATTAGCAGCCCAGCAATGAAAACCTGTGAGGGTCTATTCTCTATCTTGGCTCCTACTTCACTTGTTTCCAAGTTACATATGAAAGGTATTGAAAGACTAGGCCCTGAGCAGAAGCCAAGGGGATGGAGATCTGTGGCATTCGATTTCTCCATCCCTCAATGGCAGGTCTCCCTCTGGGCTCTGAGGATGCTTCTTCAGCTCAGCAGAGCAGAGCAGTGGAGAGCTCAGGCTTTGCATCCTGACTTAGGCACACAGGGACCAGTCACGGTGAGCTCCTTGTACTTCATCTGTGACATGGGCTTGAAGAGAGTTAATATGAGTGTGTTCAGTTCAGCCCCTGGGGATGCTTCGTGCTTAGTGTCTTTTTTTTTTTTTTTTAACTTCCTTTTCTACTCCTTTTTCTCAAGAAGGACTAGTGAAGGCTTGGCTCAGAGCACTTGCTCAGGAGAATATTTGTTGAACTTGAGTCCTTGTGTGAGATTAAGAGACTCTCTCCACAAATTAATGTGTGTCTAATGTGTTCTAGATATGGCGTCAGATGTAAAGGATGCCAAATCAGTAAGAAGACATTTGGTAAGTCAAATCTTACTGACTTACAGGTTAGTAAAAGTCAGCAAGAAAACCTCTCTCCCCATCCTTCTCCCTCCTTCTTTTCTTATTCTTCCTTCTCTTCCTCCTTCCCTCCTTCCCTTTGTCCATCTCTCTCTATCTTTCTGTTTCTCTGCGTGCCATGGGGTTTGAACTCAGGGCCTGGGCTCTGTCCCTGAGTGCTTCAGCTCAAGGTTAGCACTCTACCACTTGAGCCACAATGCCACTCCCGGTTTTTTTGGTGGTTAATTGGGGATAAGAGTCTCAAGGACTTTCCTGCCCAGGCTGGCTTTGAGCCCTGATCCTCAGATCTCAGCCCTCTGAGTAGCTAGGATGACAGGTGTGAACCACCGGCTCCTGGCTTGAACTCAGGGACTTTCGCTTGCTAAGCATACATTCTACCACCGCATTATATATCTTTTTACTCCTTTAATGCACTCTGTTAGAGAAACAAAATGGGCTAAGTGAGACTGCAGGTGGGCTTTGCAGGTGCTCAGGAGGCTGAGCACATTCCATGAGAGCCACACACTCTAGGGAGAGGTGGGGATAGCAGGAGAGGAAGCACAGCTTTCACCTTGATTTCCAGAGAAGGGCTGGGCAAAGATGGCTGCAAGGAAAGACTCTGGCTTATTGAAATGACACCGAAATTACACAGCAAGGAGAAAAAGGCAACTTTGATGCAAGGTATTATGATACAGGATACAGTTACTTTGATGTTGAAGTTTCCTTCCTTCCCCCGCTTCCTCCTTATTTCCTCTTTCTTTTTTTCTTTTTTTTTTTTTTTTTTGCCAGTCCTGGGCCTTGGACTCAGGGCCTGAGCACTGTCCCTGGCTTCTTTTTGCTCAAGGCTAGCACTCTGCCACTTGAGCCACAGTGCCACTTCTGGCCATTTTCTATGTATGTGGTGCTGGGGAATCGGACCTAGGGCTTCATGTATGGGAGGCAAGCTCTCTTGCCACTAGGCCATATCCCCAGCCCCTTTCCTCTTTATTTCTGTTTCTGTCTCTGTCTCTTAAGAGCAAAGCATGCCTCATGTTTTATTGGCTAAGACTAAACGACTGAGAATCTAGGTTTTTAGTTCCTCAAAGGATGGTGCCTTGGCATTTAGTCCAGTCTAGCTTCATGAGGCCACTTGCACTGCCATGCTGTGAGGCCAGGCAGCATCTTCTCCCTGCGGGGAAAGGAACTAATACCCAGCTAACGATGTGTCTAACACAGACCCATCACCCGAGCATCATATAGTCGGCAATCACTGAAGATGCATTCCATCAAGCAAATCACACGAAGTGAGTGGGTAGTGCAAACCCAAATCCTCCCAGGCTGGGCTTATTTACACACATAATGCATGTGTGCATAAAAACACTGCTGTCTGAGGAGCTTCCTGTGTGTCGCCTTTGAGGGACTCCCCACTCTCAGCTCCCTACTGGGGTGTTTCATTCCATCTGAAAGAGGGAAGGTAGTGGGGGACTCATTTTCCATTAGTTTCAACATTAGCTTACAGCTGCTGAGCTGTGCAAGCCTCACCTGCAGCAGCAATGTTGGAGGGCTTATCTTAATGCCGTAGACGCTCTGCTAGGTTGGAGTGGTGTACAATGAATACACACTGGCTTTGCTGTGTGAGGAAGCAAACAGACCCAGAAGACTCAAAGGGAGACAGAACAGTGCCTTGAAATTCTAACAGGAGATGCTGGCTTATCTGTGAATCCAAGTCCACAGACCCGGACTACAGTGAGAACACAAGATCTGGCTGGATCCCCGGGTCTTGCAGGAGTAACCTCTGGGTTTCTGTGTGACCGCATTCCACTTTAAGTGTGTTCATCCTCACTTATTTTGTGACTTCACCTTCAATAATGGTGTCTCTGAGTATTATGAAAATTACAACTTGGATGCTTGCTGTGTTCATTTGCTCTTGCTGCTGAATCTGACAGTAATGGGAAGTTTTTCCTCTGTGTGTATGTGGGGCTTAACCTCAGAGCCTGGGGCCTGGGTGCTGTCTCTTAGATTTTCTGCTCAAGGTTAGCCCTCTATCTACCACTTGAGCCACAGCTCCACTTCTGGCTTTTTGGTGCTTAATCGGAGATAGGTGTCTCATGGACTTTCCTGCCCAGGCTGGCTTTGAACTCATCCTCTTGAGTAGCTAAGATTACAGGTGTGAGTCACCAGGGCCTAGAATGAATTTTTCCTATTTCTAAGACTACATTGGTAGACAGGCTAACAATGGCCGCCACAGTAGCTAGCAAATAAATCATTGTAGATATCTCCTACTTAAAAAAAAAATCTGTTTTGGCAAAATGAAAACACT
The DNA here is from genome assembly GCF_023159225.1 of Perognathus longimembris pacificus. Classification (NCBI taxonomy): domain Eukaryota; kingdom Metazoa; phylum Chordata; class Mammalia; order Rodentia; family Heteromyidae; genus Perognathus; species Perognathus longimembris. The sequence goes on from NC_063177.1 coordinate 45,937,391, forward strand.
CTGGGTTCAGGGCATATCTGAACAACCTTGACACAAAGAAGATTAATGGTATTTCAGTGCTACTCCATAAACCAGAGTGTGATTCATAGAAATTGTTATATTCTACATAACCAAGAGCCTTCAAGTATTGAGCTTTATATCTAATGTATTGCATGCACCTGTGCCTTCTGCTGTGTTAAGAAGAGATCAAATTAAAGTTAAAAGAGATCAAATGCTTCAAAAGAAGACCAAGAGGGCACTGGGGAGGGGTTTCCAATGAGACCGCTAATGGAGGATGTCCTTTGTGTTACTCATGAACTACTCGCCATGACACCTATTTCCCCCACTCAGTAAACAGGACAACAAGCTAAAATGACGTTACGTGACCAGTCATATTGGCTTTCCTCTCTGAACTCTAGTCTGAATTTAGTACTTTTCCTTCTAGATCAAGGGTCAGTGAGCTTTGTCTGGAAATAGGTTTGGCTTTGTAGGCCAAATACTGTCTCTGTTGTAGCCATGCAATTCTGCTGTTTGGGGAGGAAAGCTGCACGACTGAGTGAATATGTGTGGCTGTGTTTTAATAAAACATATATTAAAAAACCAGTAGTGGTTTTACCTGGCTGGTGGGCTCCAGCTTGCTCAGCCTTGTCTTGCATGTATCATGCGGAGTTTTAAACCATCTTTTCTTTAGGTCCGAGACTGGGACTTGAACTCAGTACCTGCTGCTTTTGCTCACTGGCTAGCACTCTACTAACCGAGCCATGCCTCCAGCCCTTCGAATGATTCTTCACTTGCAGTTGAACTTAAATGCTAAAAACAACAATCTACTATTTCCTTGCCAATCTATCAGAACAGCCACAATGAAGAACCTCAACTGCACCTGAACTAAATTACTATTCAATCCGTCTGAGAGGCTTGATTTGCTGACTAGTACAGGAAAATTAAAGTTTTGCAGCCAGGCAAGCTTTACTTATTCAGCAGAGGAAGAATTTAAGAGAAAACACATTAAGCTGTTTTCTTAATGAGAAATATTTTTATGAACACATCCACTTAGGCTGTTGGCACTGTGAACACGAAGTCACAGGAAGCCAGCGGGGCCTCTGTTGTCATGACAACTGAGCCGTACTCCAAGGAGAAATGTGGGACCTGGGACCTATTAGCACTCTGCCCAGTTTGGAAAACAGAAAAGTGCTTTGTTTTTTTTTTTTCCTGCCAAGTATTATATACTTCTAGTATCCCAGTGTGTGGTTTTTCTTTACAGCGAATCTATTTTTTCCCTCCTGTTTTTCGAATTTATCATTTGACTGCTGACATGTTTGCCAGGTTGGCTAATCTTGAAGAAGTTCTACCTGTTTCACCAGCTAAGCACATTCTGGGGCTAGATCCCAGAATCTCCAAAGGAACAGTTTTGAGGATTCCAGACAACTTTCTATCTCTGAGGATCAAAATGCTATGCCCTTCCCACCAGGGGACCAGAGTCCACCCTCTGGCTGATGCCCAGGGCAGGGCTGAGGTGAGCAGGTGAGAGTTATGAGACCATCTGGGGCACTTACAAATTCTCTTCTTTGGGGGGAGGGGGTACTGGGGCTTGAACTTGGGTCTCTACTGTTTGAATGAAGCTCTCAGTCCCTTTGGTTGTCTTTCAAACAGAAGCTCACTTATTAATTTCCTGAAACCTATTCCTTTCCCTGCTAAAGTGCTTCCCTCTGGCAAGATCCACACCACGCCGGCTTTGCTAGTCTGCAGTGGGAGGGTCGGGAGGCACACGAACTCACAGATGCCATCAAAGCAAATGGCTTTCCAGACTGCCTGCATTATTGCCTATAAGTGGGGGAATTCTCTGCTAGTAAGAAAGCAGAGGCCCTAAGCAAGAATAGATCAACGGAGCCATCCAGACCTAGAAAGCCATGAACTTCTTGGTATTTTAGCTTGATGACTCCCTTTAAAACCAAGGATTTTTCATGAGCATAAAGCCACAGCCTCATCTATTAACACAAAAGAGGTAGAAGAAGTTCACTTCTATTTTCTAGGTGTATGCCTGTGCACATGGCTGAAGGGTGGGGCGGGGGTGGAGAGAGGGGGCAAGGGCACTAGGATTCATTCATTTTCAAATCTTTACTGCCCTCTAGTGGAAGTTATTTCCTAGAGCGATTGCATCTTGACTGGGATCTTTTAGCAGAAATGCACCCATAATTCACTGGTGTGACTGACAAGTCAAAGTTCCACTACATTGTGCAAGATGTCATGAACAAGACACAAGTGACATATTCCCAGCTGTACCTTTTTAGAAATGATGTAAATCACTCATGTGAGACCTTTGCGAAAAGCCAATGGGAGTCCGTGGTGAGGGCTGATCTCAGAAGTAGGTTTTAGAATTGCTAGGTGTTTTATTTATAGAAAACTACAAAAGCCTAAGGAATTCTGTACCTCTTGGTGTTCCCTGGCTCTTCCTAAGCCCTCAACTGTTCTTAACTCTGCAAATCATAGATCCTAGAAAGGAGCAGAAGGCTAGAAGGGATAGAGCTGCCAGTGGGCCTGGGCTTGGCTGAGGGAGCCATCGTTTCTGGGTTAGAGGTATTATAAGCAAAGAATAACCTGGAAAACAATGAGAAGTAATGACAATCACATAAGAACAGAATTCAGTGAAAAAAAAATCACTACTGGGAAATTTAACTGGAGGTAAATAAGCACAGGACACCGGTTACTAATTAGCAAGAACAACAAACAACCCTCAAACCACCTAAGCCATAACTAAACCCTTAAACCACCCAGATCCACAGGGAAGAAGAGTCCAGAAACCTGTTTCCATTGCCTCACAGCTATTGGGGAAAAGATGAGCTGGGTTTACTTGGTCTTAGCCAAAGGGACTCAAACCTGACGGGCACAAAGATTTTTCGGGAAGGTTCTGTTCCCCCCAAATCTGGATCCATTTGCTCAATTACACAATTTAAAACTTTTATAAAATGTTTCTCATGGCAGGGCAAAGCATTTTGAAAGTGGGGCTGACTGTCACTAAATTCAGCGTAAGATTTCCCTAATAGTCGATTTCATTCTGTCTTCATGGGCTGCCTTTTTAAACCACACCAGTTTTCAAAACCCAGAGACTTAATGGGACACCTGACCTAAGGGCTGTAGCAGCTGTACGGCTCCGGGCTATTCTCTGGGGTCTGTGGCAATCAGCCCCTGTGGAAGCTGGTGAGCAGTCACTGTGAGGGCAAGTACGGGAACTCGAGTTCAGCAGGTGTGGCCTGGAAAGTCAGGACACTGCTAGTTTCTCTCAGGCTTCAGTTTCCACATCTATGAAATGGACTAAAATCCCCCAGTTGAGCCTGTGCACACAGAAGCCCCTCTCTGAGGGTGAGGGGGCAGGCAGGCTCAGGAGCTGGTGGGAGCTGTACAGCTATCACCCATTCCCAACCACCACGTCATAAGAGCACCCCTCTCCCTACCTCCTCAAAGACAGGGCAGAGGGGAAGAGATGCAGCCATGGCCAGGGTGGTGCTCACAAGTGGGTAGTATTTCCACCCTGACGTGGCTAAGCACTCCACAGATTTGCCTGGTCTAGGGCAGGAGTGGGCCTAGAGGGGTAGTGCCTGTCTCTGTCTGTGGACACCTTTGTACTTGACTCCTCTGAGGTCTGGAGGCAGGGGGAGTCATAGAAGGTAGAGGCATGGGTTTACTAGCTAACATCCCCTTTGCAGGAAGCAGCTGAGTTGCAAATTGACTCAAGGGCGGAGGGTCTCATACCAGCAAGAAAGGTGGGAAGACAGATGGCTTTGGCACACATTAGATGCTCCTTGGGACCTCCTCAATGTAGCTGGTAGGCCCTTGGTGGGAGTTTGTGTTAACAGACAAGGAAGGAGTCAGTAAGACCTTCATTAGGACAATTACTGTGATCCTCATGGGTCCCCTTCATCTGCCAGAGCCTGCAGCAGTGTGGGTTACAAAAGGAATATTCCCTACTAGGAAACAAGGCCATGCACCTCCTCCATCTCTGCCCCTAAGCCATCAGTTCTGCACAGCTCTGGGCTGCTCACCCACAGCCTCTGCTGTGTGGTGAGAGAAGCATTCCTGCTTGTTTCTGTCCAGCCTGTCAGCAGAGAGAACGGGTCCCTGGGGACCAGCCATGGACTGATTACTGACAAGTTTATTTTCAGAAAAATCCGGGCGTGTGGGGGAGGGGTGAAGATTAGTTCATGGCCAAGCAAGCAATGCTACCCTGAAATGAGGTGTGAGTGAGCAATGTTACTCCATTTTCACTGCCTGTGTCAGATGCAGTCCCAGGACACAGGTGACATTTCCTTGCAGGTAGGATGATCTGTTTGTTGTTGTTGTTGTTTTTCTTGGAGCCCTAACAAGAGGCATAGGAAACATAGAAATGAGGCAGCAACACAAAGCATGTCAGAAAGGAGGCAGAGTGGCTGGGCTACCTCTCAGTCCTGTTCTTTAAGAAATGAGCATGACGTCCCTGTAAAAGATAAAAGGAGAGAGTAGAGGAGAACTACCTTTAATGCCATCCCTGTAAAAAGTGAAGGGAAAGAGTGGAAGAGAGCTACCTTGAATGCCATCCCTCTAAAAGCTGGGAGAAGACAAACTGCTAGGTTAGGAAGGAAACGTGACATGGACACTGCACACTGTGGGTTTCATTAACAAGGCAGAAAGCACAGAGGACAGGCAGTTACCCCCAACACAGCAGGAGACAGGGAAGGTGAACTTTTGGGGGTATAGTAATTTGGGGGTTCCCAGTGGCAGGTTTGATTTGGTCCTTGGCCAAGTATATAGAGCTCATTACTGTGTGAACAGCGAAAAGACTGGAATGAAGCCATCTGGGCCCAGGTTCCTTCTCTTTCCTCCCTGGTGGCATTTATAGTGGTCATGGCCACACATCAAACACTCCACTGAATTTCCAGGTGAAATTTTGCTAAATTTTGCTAGGTGCCAATCAACACACTGGAGTAACTGGGCATTTATTAAAGCTACATGTCTGCATGCAGCTGGGCTCCTAACAATTTTGTACATTGAATATGGTTCTTCAAAACCAAACTCACTTAACATTTTTTTTTTTGATTTTCTGAATGATTCACATGGCTGTTCAGTATTTTGAAGTACTAGAGATTACCATTAAAACATCATTGGGAGACATAATTGTGTTAACCAGTGTTAATGAAATACCAGCTCATCAAGTATTGTGCATCAGGCTTAGAAATACCAGCTTGTGTTAACGAAGTACCAGCTAATCACATATTGTGCATCAGGCTTAGTCTCCTCACCTCTCCACTGCCATCCAAGAAAACCCATCATGATGGCCTAAGTTCCCTTTCTCAAGTGTGAAATGAGAAAAATAAGCTGACATCCTTTAACCAGGAACTCCTATCAAGGAGTCACAAGAAGGACTATTCAGGTTCATAGGAGGTGCGGTGGTTTTGGACACAGGGCACTAGAGAGGCTGTTTTTCTGAACTCAGATCCCAGAGCCCAAAGGGGCCATGGCAGCTCTGACCCTGAAGAACATCCACCACCAGCACCAATCCAGTCTCTTTAGAACACGTTCCACAGGAAAACAGCTAACAGCATGACGTGGGGCAGCACTCTTACAACAGGCTTTTTAATCTTAGAAGCTTTAATTTTGTAGATAAGAGAAGTGCCTGACTGAGAGCTGTAAAGATTCATGTCAGTGCTCAATCTCCATATTTATAGTTGTGCCAGTGGATATGGTCTCTGTCCACCTTTCTAGAAGCAGATGGAAGATCCAGGGTCCTCATTCATCCTCTGTGGGCATCAGGGCCTTGATACACAGCCTTGACACATAGCTTGGTACATAGCTTGTTCTAACATTTGGTGTTAGGCTTGCCCTGTCCCTTCAACTAGCAGCACCCATCTGCAAGGCCACCACTACAAACACAAAGCTCTTAGCAGCACTTCAGGAATTTATTGGGATGGAATAGACAACGGGAATACACAATCTTTTTTTTCCTCCTCCCAACAAAACTATTTCTCTAAGATAAATTAAACTGAGGACACATTACAGATTGATCGTCATCCTGGGCCATTGCCTTTAGAGGCTTCCTCTGAGTTTGTTCAGCAGTGTTAATGTCTGTTGATGATCACCTAATGAATTGTCCTATTTCAGCTTAAGACTTTGCTTCTAAAATCAAATTGAAGTACAAACATTAAAAAATATCTCAACTGGTGTGCATTTAATAGATCTCCCCTAGCTCTTAACATCTCACAATTCAGGAAATAATTAACTCGCTATTAAGGGGCCCCAACATCCCCGGGGCCCCAACATCCCCCTGCCCCCAGAATACATATTGGGGCAAATTGATTTTCTGTTTTGAGTCTAAAAGGTCACTTGAAGGTCCTCAAGTTTCCATAGTAACCATAGCAGAGCCAATAAAATCAACAAATAGCTACAATTTATCTGAGGGTCTCCAGTGCACTATTTTTTTTTCTTTTGCTCATCAGAGAAGAACAGTGTGAATTAGATAAAGTCTTCAAAGACAACAGGCTTTCAGAAAATCCAATTTCCAGAAGAATAAAGAAGAGAAAAGTGCCTGTTTGATCGTTCCACATATAACGTAGCAACCAAATCTCATCTCCATGGATTTAAGTACCTTAACCATCCCAGTACTGGATCTGATTAATTTGCTAATCACTAAGATAATCTCCAAACATTTCCCTTGAATAAATAAAAACAGATACACATGGGAAGATCTGAAGGCAACTGGCAGTTTCTCCAGGGCCACAGTTCTCAAGAGTTTGGATCTATAGCACAACTGCCACAAAATGGTTCCTTCATGGCCCTCGATTTATCTTGGCTTCGACCCTGGCATGGCTCTGAATGGTCACAAACATTAAAAACTATGAAAAGGCATACATTATATATTTTCTGCATATGTCTGAAGTGCTCACAGCCAGCTAGGGGCTTCTGGGTAGGCTTCCTAGTAGGGTCACAGATAAGTTACTAAGCCCAGGGCCTCTCTTCCCTGCTCTCAGCCTCTTAGCTCTGCGGATGTCAGTAACCTGGGTGAGGTGAGTGGATCTTCTGGGTATCATTCCAGCCCATCTGGTGGGAGGAGCCAGGAGCTTACTCATTATTTATGCTCTCATTTTACCATGAGGGTCTCTCTAGGCTTTCAACTACACTGCCTTGAAGCTGGATAGCACAGTAATGTAACACTATTCTTATTCTCTTTGGATTTTTTTCCCCCATAAACTAGGCTGATGGATTTTTATTTTATTTTGTTGGACAACTAGACTTCCACAGAAGAACTCTTATCCCTCAATCATTGTCAAATGAGTTGGTGATAGAAAGTCCTTCCTCTGCCATTTTGCTGACAACTTGTATTAGATTGTGAACAACAGATATTGTAGAGAATAATTTAAAAGAAGTCTTTCAAATAAAGTCCTTCAGCCAGCAATGCTTAATATTACTGTTTCCCAAATTATCTGTAAAGTTACTGTAGCCCAAGGGTCTTCTGTAAGCCCTTAGGTGAGACACTTACTTTTGCCTGAAAGGCAAAACAACTATGTGTTTACATAGGCTGGAAGGCTGGAAAGGTGAGTACTCTAGCCTTTAGAAGCTTTTTCCACCTATAACTTTTGAACTAACCAAACATTTCAGTAGAATTCACAGAGACTTCCAGGGCAATGGCTGGAAAGTACAACATTAAATTACTGAGTGACACAAAATGTTCTCAGCCTTTTACATTCTCATCTATAATATAGTTACTTGACTATGTTCTCCTCAAATGATTAGTTATCTGGGACCTTGTCATGGGCCCAGAATCTTGATAAACAGATCCACAAATCTAGGTTTCCTAGAAACAATTGATTCATAATAGGGAAACCTGTTAGAAGATTATGGGTCTGGCATATCACAAAGAAAAACCTATTTTTGTTCAATGGGAAGAATCTTTTTCACTAGACTGGAGCAACAGAAACAATTTTAAAATTATAATTTAGCTGGGTGCTAGTGGCTCATACCAATAATCAAAGGTACTCAGGAGGCCAAGATCTACATTTTATAGCACATGTGTATAAAATGTAGTTTTATTCACTATATTGTATATTTATGCCAATGTGGGTAAAATATTATTTTGATATAAATCAACACAAAATGACAATAGATATTTTACATGTTTTTTTTCTCATATGACCTTATCTTTGAAAGCTAGTGTGTATTTCACACTATATATCACACAATATATCTCAGATCAAACTGGAAACATTGTAAATGCTACAAAGTCCATGTGACTAATAGTTATTAAATTGGACAGCAAAGTCCTAGAGATGGCCAGCTACCTTAAATTGTATATTCTTTTAGCAATAAAAACAAAAGAAGTAATTTGTCTAAGGTCAGTAGGTTTGAATCTAGGGAGGCTGGCTCCAGGGTGGGAGCTTCTAAACATGGTGCTATCACTCCACTTCTCCAATGAAAGTGGTATTCCATGCTCAGCCCGTCAGCTGCCTGGTGCCCAGTGGTCAGTGGGCATCATTACTGCCATTTGCATCACTGACCATCAGCCTCACACTTCTTGTTCCCTAGGAGAGGATGAGAGAGGAAAGGGCAAGGAGGGACGGCATTTGTCAAAACGCAGCTTACTGAGCACTGGCCCCATCTCATACTTAAACATAACTTGTTCTCTTTAGAAAGCTTCAGAAATCATTGCCTAAGTTTCAAGTGACACTGTAATTAAATTCATCTTGCTTTCTTGGGTCTTGATGCTCAAAAGAGTTATTTATGAGTATGAGTATGTCAGCTTTCTAATGGGTCATCATTTTTCTTTCCTTTTTTATTCTTCATTTTCCTTTATATCCTGACAACAAGCCTATTCTACCCAGCAATACCTAAAATCCAAAGTGTGCTGTCTCTAAGAGCTCTTCACTTTGCTCTGATGAGTCTCCTTTGGCTTTTTAATTTTTCTTTTGTGTTAGATTGCAAGTCTTTTTCTTTTTTAAAGAAAGCTGCTTGATTTTTTTTTTAAGATTAGAACTTCTATTAGCTGATAGCAACATGTAGAGGAGAGAAAAAACCTACCAGTAGAAATGAGTTCATTTAAAGTCCATTTTCAGCTAAAAGCCATCACAATACAAATTAGAAGTAGTAATGGGGATACTGGAGCAAATTGAGGAAATTTACGTTTGTGTTAAATACTGAAGTATGGAATTTAAAGATGGGGGATGCTGTCCTCCCTACTCATCCTAAGCCGATCTTGGTCAAGGCAGACAGATTATCGGCTGGGTTATTTGCTCTCCTGGCTGGATGCCTCTTTAGGTACTGGGATTGAGAAAGGTCTGACTCCAGCAGGTCATCCTAGGGAAGAGGATACTGCATTTGAGGGACAGAGGGGTTGGCAAAAACAGGATTAAAACTGGGGGTAGGGAAGGGGCAGGCTCTAAGGAAGACCTGCGAATAAGGTTCCAGAATTCTTCCCTACTCACTCCTTCATCTGCTAACTCCTTCTATTTTTTTTTATTGGGGGGATGGGTAGGGGGCCATGTCTGGGAGTTAGCTGCTCCTGAGCTTTTGCGCTTAAGGCTAGTGCTCTACCACTAGCTCCACTTCCAGCTTTTTTTGGTGATTAATTGGAGATAAGAGTCTCATAGACTTTCCTCCCTGGGCTGGCCTCAAACTGAGATCCTCAGGTCTCAGCCTCCTGAGTAGCTAGGATTACTGGCATAAGCAACCTGTACCCAAGGACAACTTTAACTGTAGGGGTTGACTTGGCCCTTTCAGACTCAGGAAAAGAATCTACTGACTGACAAACCCAATACAAAGATTCTGCAAGTTCTTTATTAACCATAGTAACAAAACTGCAAGTAGCTTTAAGAAACTCTAGAACTGTTTTAAAGAGAGGGAAGATGCAGTCTGAAAATAGCACTTTCCTTTCTAATTAGAAAGCTGAACACAGCATGTAACTCCCCAGGCATAGCTCTAGATGGGGCTAATTCTCATCTTTGAATTTTTCAAAAGGTCAAAATGGCAGCATTACACCATCACAAGTACTGGCTTTTGTATGAATGGAATTAGTCATAAATCAATGGTGACATTTCTATTGTTTAACACTATTATTTCTCTAATGAGTTATAAGTAGCTACCATCATAATGGGGCCACTTGTGCTTATTATTGGGGTGGTTCACATCAATCACATCAGATGTGCTCACTTTTGGTCTTTAATTCGGACCCTAAATCCAACGACTGAATTGAGAAGTGTCACTGTAAGCTGACTTTTCCTTGTGAGCTTATGTCTCCTTTCTGACAACCATTGACACCTTTTTGTCTCACAGGTTATCTTATAGTTTAGATATCACCATATCACACTCATAAGCCCCCAATTTATAGACACATCGTGTTCTAGAAAGCCATCAGAATGTAACTCATGGTATTTTTTTTCTATTAAAACAATGTATTCAGCCAGGTAAGTACCCAGGTAGGGTAGGGTACACCTGTAATCCCAGCATTCAGGAAGCCTAGGCAGGAGAATATTGAGGCCAGCCTAGGCTACACAGAGAGAGCTTGTCTAAAAAACAAAACAAAACAAAACGAAACAAAAAAATCCCCAACAACAAAACAAAAAACAAAGCAAACAAAAAGTCCTCTCCCCCTCCTCCCCAAAACTCAAAGAATGTTATAAATTCTACTTCATAATATGGCTAGACCACAGGGCAGAGAACATGCCAGCCCACTATCTGGAAGATGATTTCAACATGAAGCCATTCATTTCAGGGAAACATCAGAAGTTAAAACCATAGTTTCCTAATAAGCCATTTTCTGCAATAAAATATTCTGACGACAATGATTCTAAGATGTAGCATGTGAATAGTACGATGTTTTAGGGGCTTTCTACTAAGACAGTGCTCTTTAGTAAATACAGCTATCATTCCCATGCAGCTACAGTAAAAGACTCAGGTTACACAGTTTGTAGTTGGCAACACCAAGATTTAATTCCACAGATCATGAACTGAACTACTAGTTACCAAACTATAGTGCATGGACAAATCTGGTCTACCACATCTTGTAAATAAGTTTTTCTTGGAATACACCATGACCACTAGTTATACCTTGTCTATAAGTGCTTTTATGCTACTGTGGGAGAGGTAAATAGCATGACAGACACCATGTGGCAGGTACTGTGTGGCCTGTGAAGACTGTAATAGTCAGAGTCTGATCCTTTATAGATGATTCTTGCAGAGCCAGTCTCAACACACACCCCCGCGCGCGCATGCACACACACACACACACACACACACACACACACACACACACACACGGCCTAGCTGTCCCAGCAGCCAGGGAAGGTTCTGAGAAAGTGCCCACCAGCACAAGATGGTAGCATATCTTTCTCAATACGCTCCCTGCTTCATCCCCCAAAAGATGAGAAGCAGGGTCCAGAGAATATGAAAGATAAACTCCACAGGGAGTAGAGAGACTGTTTTATTCACCACTGGAACCTCATTTACTGAAGAAATGAAGAGATATATAATTTCATTTGTGACATATGTATACTTTAGGCAAAGATGAACATGAACAGATCTAAGGTCCTCAGCAGTTGGAGATGCTGCTCATGACTACCATGGCAAGGCTCTGGTGTGCATAGTTTTTTTAGGTCATGAACTGCTCTGTATTACAGAGTAAAGGTCTTTTCCAGCCATACTGGAATTTTCCTTAGCTTCCAAGAGTTTTGCTTGTAGCTGATTCTCTTTGTCAAGACTCTAGAATCAACCACTTAAATTAGAAAAGGATTTCTATCTGGCTATCAGATGAATCCTAATATAGACGTCAGAGTTACAAATGGTCATTTGTTTTGATTTTTCTTTTATCAGACTGAATAGACTTTTGATTTTTAGGGAAGGACTGAAAACATCCATTTGTTAGCTTTCTCCAGGCAACAGATCTGGATGTGGAAAGAATAACCCGACCGACAGGATCTGGTCCCAGAGAGATGTCTGCTCCCCAAAGGACTAACCTGGCCATCAGGCCAGGTGTCAATTGGCAATGGCTCGCTGACAGAACTGTGCCCTTGGATGGGACTGGTACAACTGGGGTTGGGAAGTGGGAAAGAGTGGTTAGGGAGAGGGAGGAGTAATGACAGAAAGTAGTCAGCACTGTGGCTGTGTGGACTGAAGGGTAAAGAGAGGGAAGCTGTAGGCACAGAGATGGAGAGGAAGGGACTAGCAGATATCTAAATTGTAGAGGGAGGGAGTTTGCTCTCCAAATTGCACCCTGATGCCAGCTGATGTCCTGTTTGGAGAGGGTGGCTGCCTCTCGCAGCTGCTCAAATGCAGACTCCAGCTTTTCTGCCCTGGCACACAGGACCCTGGCTTTCTCTCATGACCAGAGAATTTCAACTTTCACATTTGTAGGCCTCAACAAAGTGCCATTATGCATTGAACACCTGCCTAAAATCCTACCCAAGTTTTCCACTTAAATGTAGCATGGCAGCCATCACAACATCCTCAGCATTTTCCTGACACCATCATCGAGTGGCTCACTGCCTAGTCTCTTGCTGTTGGGTGTTTAAAATGTGCTAAGTAAATGAGCTAGCACAGCTTGAATAAAATTTAGGGAATGCAAGCTGGAAGGTAGATAAAGAGAAAGCTGGGGTGCAGTTTACTGCATGTGCTCTAAGCATGGATCTCACTGGAGCGAGGGAGGAGGGGGCTGGACAGGAGAGCTGCAACCCCCTAGCCCCTGGCCTTCCGCTCCCCTCCCCTTCCTCTCCTTCCAGTACTGCCCAGCCTTGGGGTAGTGCTCTCCCGCCAAGTTCAGCTCTCCCAGGAGGGAGAGAGCAACTGGCAACACACACAGCCTCTAGAGAGAAACAATTTGCTTTTGGCCTCAGGCCCTCTGGCCCATAGCTTTTATTTTTATTTTTTAAACTTGGAAGTTTGACCTTTATAAAAAAAAAAAAAACTGGACTTACTGCCCAGAAAAACAGGAAGGCTACAACCAGGAAGCCACAGAAAAGAAGCATCAAAAAGGGATCGATGTTACTCTATCAGTGAAGCCACATGTCAAACATCACTGCGAGTGACATCCCCATGATACCTCAACACTGTTCCTCCCTCCACCACATCCAGTGCCCAAAGTCTCAACCTGGACACTGAATGAGCAGCTACCTAGCACAAGCTGACTTTAGGACAGCTCTCTTGAGCTGCTCAGGTTCCCCCCCTGCCTGAGACAGTTGAGTGATCCTGGTACTCAGTGTCCTGAGACTCTACAAGGATCCATCCTCCATGGGGGTGAGATGGCATTGTGGGGACACCAAGAAAATGCCAGGGATTCTAGCCTGTGTTCTAAGCTGGGGTGGAGCAGGGCAGGGGTAGAAGCAGACAATGAAGGATGAGGAAAAAAGAGATGGCGGGTGAGGTAGAGAGGAAAGGACACAAGAGGAAGGGTGGGTGGGCACAGGAGGAAGGGAAGAAGGGAGGGAAGGAAAGAGGGAAAGAAGGGGAAGGGAGGGAGGGAGTGTGGGAGCCAGAGCACATGCTTTGCAAAACCTTCATATACAACTTTGCACTTAAATTCTTCTAAATATTATAAGGCTTCTTTGGAAAGAACATAATTCCTTGGAAAACACACATACACGTATGTATGTGTACAAATTTCCTTTTATTCATTTTTTTCTCCTATATTTTTTAGCAGCAGAGGCTGTAGGCTTGTTTTTCCATGGTTGGCTCCTACCAGTGTCTAATGCAGTAGATTCATATTGGACGCACATGAAGTAAGTTTAATTAAGTTTAACTTAGCTTCCAATAGTACAAGAAACCAGGACAAGTCATATGAACACCCGGGCTCAGTGTGTCTCTTGAACTGGAGATCTGGCAGTGTTGGGCTTGAGGCTGTGCATGGCAAGGACAGCTAGCCCCAAGCAGAATGGCTGCCACTTTTAGTCAAGGCTAGAGTTCACCAGTGACCTTCTGTCCTCACTGCTCTCCACTGTCTCCTCAACCACAAGGCGTGCTGCCAGGTCCACTCACTTATGTTATCTATGACTCCTTTCATTTATGTATGTTCCAAGTACCCATCAACCAGATAGTCCGGGACCTGAAGTATCTGCCACGAACATCAGCTTTAACCACACATCATTAGTACTATGAAATAATATGAACATTCTGGATCAGACCTATGTATGCCCCAGGGAACAACACAAGAACAAAAATGAGACCATTTCCACCCCACTAGTGTAACTTTTCAGTAACAATTCACTAACTCACACACTTAGGGGTACATACATGCATGGTGCTAGGGTTGGGCGATTCCAAGGAATCCTATTTAGTCTGAAGAGAAAGATTAAAAAAGAAATAAACCAATTACACAGAATGTCCATGCCACTGACTCTATGCCTGCTAACAGCAAAAAACAAAAGCACCAGAGAAGTAGAAAAAAAAATCAACTGGTGATTTGGGACTTCTCTTTAGAGAGAATATTCACCATGGGGCAAGATGTCTGGTAAGTGAAAAAAAGAAAGGACTTTTAAAGAGCAGGGCACAGGGCAAGGAGGGAGGAAATAGCCAATGAAATCTGGGGCAGAAGAGAAACACAGATACTACATAGCAACAAGGGCAGAAGGCTGGCCTTTTCTAAACATCTGGAACAAAAATAAAAAGGAATCCCAAACACAAAAGCATATTTGTCAGAACTGATCTCCCACAACAAAACTGTTGCTTTCAGAAAGGAAAAGGAAAAGTCTCTGATACTGGCCTGATTGTCTAATTATAGGAAAACTCCTCCCAAGGAACATTCCAAATGTATCCTTCTTTTTGGAGGGGCGGGAACCCTTTGTGTAAGTAGTAGCATCCTCAGCTCAGGACATGCTGTTTCCCCAGTGACGTGCAAATCAGTGTCTTAGGTAGGAATCAACTCTGCTCTCATTTCTGTGACATTGATGCCAACAACTTGTAAAGGAAAGCGACTTCATATGTCATTTGTGTTTTTAAGTAAAGAAAACAAGTACTAATGAGAAATTACTTTTTGTCTTTCAATGTATGTGACAAGAATCGGGCCCTCCCAGAAGTCAGGCTGTACCAGGCAAAGGAAAGGTGTGGCCCAGGGTTTTGTGGGGATCCTCACCTCAAATTTCTGCCTGAGCTCCACGTTGCCTTCTTCATCCCCTTCTGGGATGGGAACATTGTAGTATTCACCTTCTTCTTGGTTAAGCAACTTGTACCTTTAGGACACAGGAGAGAAGGATGGCTGTGGATTAAGTTCAGCAACAATTCTCCTTCAGTCTGAAGTCAGGCTGGGGCTGTTTGAGAAATGTCTCTGTGGAAGAAGACTAGGGACAGAGGACCAGCCAGCCCATCAGTCTGTCAGAGCCTGAGACAGGCCAGATTGGGGCATCCCTTAGTGGTCTTGGTAATCATGCTTAGTCGCAGAGATTTCTTACCACCCACTGGCTGGCATCTTCATCAGCTCCGAAACACCAAAGGAAAGGGATCCCATGAAGTCGTTCCTTGTTGTCCGATCCCAATCCCAGATTTCTACGGAGAGTCGTCGGTCTTTGTCTGCAGGTTTTAATTTGCTACAAAGACACACACACACACACACACACACACACACACACACACACACACACGGTTAGCTCCATCATAGTTTCTTGGGAAACACTATGTGCTTGTAATCTGAGGCTAAGATAGAGAAACTGTATATTCAATTCACTTCCTTGTACCCCCCACCCCAATACCAGCCTCTCAAACTGCCTACTAAATCTCGAAGTCCAGAGATTAACAAAATTTTTTTTTGTAAATAAAGTTTTATTAGAATACAGCCATGGCCATTTGTTTACAAATTGTGACTGCTTTGGCACTGGAACTTCAGAGTTGTATAGAAGAAATAGGGCTCAGAAAGGCTAAGCCAATAGACTAGCTCCTTTTCCAGAGCAGAGTGTGCCCCCTCTGTGGATGTTTGTAGACAAATTGCTTCCTGAGCCCATACTGCCACACAGGACCACTTGCTTGAGCTCCTTGTTGTCAGTGCTCTCTCACTCCTGACTTCTTTACTCCTCTTACCATTTCCTTCTTTCCTTCTTGCCCTTCTATCTCTGAAGTACTAGTGATACTTCAAGGCCTAGTGATATTTCTCAGGTTTCTATGGAGAACTGTCAAATGTCACTGTCTAGGTCTTCCTTGGGTAATGGCAAGCATATCTTCTCATTGCAGCAGCAATAGTCTGTAGTATTCACTGGTTCTGTGTTGTAGGAATTACAACACTCTTGCCTCTTACCCTCTCCTAGCCCTCAAAAGAACCTAAGACTTCCAATATGTGAAACACACCTGAGATGCTTGTATATAATATGCAATACCTTAAGCAGATTTTTCTTTTGGGTACAGAAAAAGTAATGATAACTACTTGGGGTTTACATTATGTAAATCTTGAAAGTCAGGGTACTATCCATTAAACAGAGGTGATGACAGTAGGCTGAGAAGGTCTCAGGAAGAGGTGAAGTTTAGAGACTGTTGTCATAAACCTCTCTCCTTGTTATCTTGAATACTGATCCTGGCTGGGTGAGGTATGTGGGATTGGAATGCAATACAGGGGAGAAGAAAGCACTTACAATGTGAAGGACTCGTTCCACTGGGGGTTTAATGTAGAGCGGATGGTTTTGGTTTTCTGTTTGCTTTCATTCTTGGGGTCAGGAATAAGTTTCAGCTTCACATAGGGATCTGAAAGCCCATTTGGATCCATAGGGATTAGGTTTTTTGCATCTCGAACTGCGAAAAGCGAAGGAAGAAAATGTTATTGGAAGAAGACTCACCTCACCCAAATTGTCCAGAGTCCGGCTGATAGTAAGCTGAATCAAAGACATCAGGGTGGTGTCTAAGGGGAGATGAGGTGAGGAGTAAAAACTCTTCATGTTCAACAGGAAATCTTCCCTGGCAGGGACTATGAGTACCACGTGAACTCTCCAGAACTCCCTGATTAAAGCCCTGAATGAAAATATGACACCTTTTAAAGGCAGAAAGGCCCTGGAATGCCAAGTACCAAGGCTGCAGATAAGCCAATGAAGACCTGTATGAAAGTCACTCAGAGTTCCAGGGTTGCCTCCTGCCCCTTAAGAAATTTTTATGGGTATTCATTTTTACATCTTCACTTTATAATCCTGGCAGCCAGTACATATAACATCATTTAAGGCTGTTTTCTTCTGAATGGTGATGAGAGAAAAACCTTGATAGGATTTGAAGCTGTGGCCTTCCTGCTGAGATTCTATCATTTAAACTGAAAATAGTTATCAATCACAAATATCATGGAAAGCAGACAGTGGCTCAAAAATGTCAATGACTGCAATAGAGAACAGTGTCTTGAGCTGAGTCATGGTGGACCAGGATACCTGAATCAGGGTTATAAGCAACCCAATTGGGGGGTCTATTCACTGAGAATGTTAAGCTATTGTGCTGGGTGTATGAAGTCTGGCTCTACCACTTTGTGGTTGTGAACAAGATATTTAATCTCTGTGTGTCTCCATTTTCCAATGGAAGAATGGTACTGCCCAGATAAGTCAGGATGATCTAGATTCATATAGGTAAAGTGCACAGTGATCAATAACTATTCACTTCATGGTTAGCACAATTACTGATAGAAAACAAAACCCCCAAAGCTTAGATCTTCAAAATGGAGAAGCCGCTCAAAAGCTGCTTGTGCTGAAAGGTACTGACTGACTCCTTCTTGGGCCCACAGATGAATAAGAAACAGGAGAAAAGAGGCATCCTTGCCTCAATTTTGTTATCTGTGTTCCTTGCTCTGAGGCATTCTCTCCTTTGGTCTCTTTCTACTGTGGCACTCAGGAAGGAGTGGACAGGAGACTGGACCACCTGCCAGGTGTCAATGCTCACGGTAGCAAGGCCTCACTTGACAACGCCTCAGGCAATGGACAGTCATAGCGGCTGCTACCACTTTTGCCCACCCTCATTACCCCAGTGACTGGGGCTATTAGACACAACTTTCACATTCTCCTCATAATTCTTTGTCTACTTAAACCTATAGCTCATGTCTGTGCTCTGAAGATGGCTAAAGATGAGCTGAAGCACTGGCTTCTCTCAGCTGCGGGCATCATATAATAAGTCTCTTTCTCTATTCCTTTTTTTTTTTTTAACGCAGCAAGGCAAATTTCTCTTTTCTTTATCGTATCTTTTTATTTGGCATATGGGGGTGAGTGGCTAGATCTGACACGTGGAACTCTTTGAGTTTTGTCCTGGGGTCTATAACTCCAGTTTTAGGCTTATGACTTGGCAAACAAATGGTACAGAAAAGCATAGAATGTGAAACTTTTGTAAAGTGGCTGCAGCTGAGTGATTTCAACAGAAGTCTTAAAAGTGTAGCATGCTGGAGGGCATTTCCAACAATAATAGTTCTCCTCCTGTCTGGAGGAGGGAGAGCTAGGAAACAGAGGAGAAGAGGAAGTTAAAGTGGGGGAGTGGATTGGGAAGAGGGGCTAGGAGCAAAGGAGGGTGTGTGTGTGGAAAATGGAGATGTGATCAGTGTAAGGGAACCAAGAGTGGGGACACTGTCCGAACACAAGAAAGGGTTCTTTTGCTGAATACGTGGAGATAAGAGTCCTACAGATTTATCTACCTGGGCTGGCTTTGAACCTTGATCTCCTGATAGCTAGAATTATAGGTGTAAGTCACCAGGGCCTGGCTCCTAGTCAATCTCATGCAAAGCCAGGGTTGGGTACATGGGCAGCTGTTTTCAGAATGTGCTCACTGGACTACCATTCTTGGCATCATTTGTAGGCTTGACCTCTCATTCACATTTTCCTTTAAAATCATTCACCTTTTAATATCCAACATTCTAAAAGGAAGAGGTGTAACTAAGGCAAATGGGAAGCAGATTGCCATGTACAGGAAGAACCTATAAAAGCAAATACACAGAAAATCTGGGCTATGAATTTCTGGTGGGTACAGTTGCACTAGGCCTACTCTCTTAGCTATATAGAAAGGGAAACTAACAAATGTTAAGGATATTCTAGCCCCAGACTAGACTGTTTTCTTCCATATTACATCCGAGATGGAAATAAAATTGAGAACAACTTTCTCATGTAACTTACTGCTCCCTAAGGTCAGTGCAAAGCCCTCCAAAGACATCTCAAGTGCTACCAAAAGCCTTCTTCCCCACATGTGAGAAGCCAAATTGTGTGTGTGTGGGGGTGCCAATTCTGAGGTTATTAAGGGTCTGGAATGCTCCATAGACAACAGCTATGTGGGCTCAAGAAAAACAGCCCCTGTGACCATCCTATAGCTTATTCCTTGTCTCTTGCTTTCTACAAGAGCCACACTGATCCTTGAAATTAAGATACACATAAATATCATGCTACTTTGATGAATCTACTATGGAAAATGTGATTTCTTTTTTAAAAAATCTCTATCATGCCAATTCAGATACCTTAGCTAGATGATCTTTAAGCATAACAGTAGAGACAATACATTTCTCTTGCTCATAAACCCAAAGCACCAACTCTGTGCCCTAGGGTCTGCCCCAAAAGGCCCAGGGCCTCATGGAAGAGCCTGATAATAGTGCATCTCCTCACATCCCATCAGCAGTGGTACAGCCTTTGTGAGATGAGGACATCTGCTAAAGACAGACACCTGTGCCCCAGGATTGATCACTTCAGGACTTTAATAAAAGTACCTATTATTAACTATATATCCACCGATCTCTTAGCTTGGGGTAACTATTCTGAACTTATCAACTGTGGAGCCAAATACTGAGAAAAACAGTCATGGTTTCGAAGGTTATATCATTTCTAGATAATGTAAGATACCATTTCTAGAAAAACACAGTCAAATAAGATGACAAAACCTTAGAAACAACTACCCAGAGTTACTTAACACAGGTGGACAGATAAGCCCAGGATATGTGTGCTATGAATAAATGTTTAGGAGTGAAGTGTGTTTGAGGGTACATGGACTGCCTCATTAGCTCGAAGGACTGGGCAGCCTTGGGTGCCCCAGGAAGGTGGGACAATGTAGCCATAGCTACAAGGCCAGTGATTTTTGCTGAGGGGCTGCTGGACCGGGAGATGGATACAGTACCAATGACCACCAGATTTCCTCTGGCACAGCAAGTGGTACCTCCAGGACTTGGATCCAGTGAGGGTTTGATGAGCCTGAGGAAGCTCAGGGCAAAGTGTGGCTGGTGTTGTTTGAGTGGGTGCTACAGATTGAGGCTGTCTGCACTTGGCTCCTGGTGCTTGAATGAGCACTATAAATGGTGGCTGGCTGCTCATGGAAGAAAATACAGAGGCCAAGATCATGGGCCGTTGGGGTCAAACCTTAGTTATTAGCTGTGTGACTCTGGATGTTATCTGATTTCTCATATGTAAAGCAGGAGCAATAATAGTGCTTATCCCATGAGGTTATTGTGAAAAATCAAATGGAAAAACAGTATAATGGAAGAGAAGCTGGAACAAAGGATATATTTGTATTTGCTATTACCACAAACAGGAGGGTTAAAATAATGTTGGCACTATTACGTTCACCACTGTCTTTACCACCTCCACCATCCAGATCCACTGTCTGCTCCAGTAGGCTGGGCTGTTTCTTCAGGGTACAGAGAGTAAGTATGTCAATGTAAATAATTCATATGGCCCTGGAATTTCCAGACCACTAGAGTAAAGTGTTCCAAATAGTCTGAGATTTCAAAAAAAAAAATTCAGTGCAATTTTTGATGTACCCAGAGAATGCTCCAGATGGTTTCTTAATCCAAGGACTGTATGTAGCATTAATTATGCGATCTAATGGTAGGAAAAAGCACCTCCTAACATAAAAGTGAGGTGAAGGTTAACATCCTTGAACATACCAAATATGTTTGCTCTATCCCACTTCTAAGCCTCTGTGGGTTCCCAACCTCACTCTGAGTTGCCATGTAGCCTCTGGCAGGACCACATAGCAAAGCTGGATCTGGTTGAACCAAGGTCCCTGGCCCTCTGGTAATCAGGAAGATAATGAACATGATGGTGGCGATGGTAGTACAATTCTAGGGAGATTACTAAGTACCACAGGCACTGTGTTAAACTTGGTACAATTATGAGATAGATGCTTTTGTCAAGCCCATTTGCAGAGGGGGCCAAAGGCAGAATAATTGGCTCAATACACAAAGCTAATGAGTGGTCAAGCCCGGGTGAGCCTGACTGTTTACAGGTCAAAATGGGAACATAGAGAAAGAGGCCCCCAAGGATGCATCCATGAGCACATAAGCGCGAGGCTTTGTTGAAACCAGCTGCAATCCTGTAGCCTGCAGACTGGACTTGTCAGCACTGACCCACAGTAACCTTACCCTTTCAGGGCTCAGAACTACACAGGGACATTGTTTGGTGATACACAAAAAAATCAAGTACCTCTAAGTTGGACAACATCCTGGCCTTTTCAAATGATCTGTTTGGCTTTAGCAAATAATATTCTATTTTTTTACTGCCTTATTTCCCCTCCAAGCATACTCTTATTTGTGAATTCTGCTTAAAAGCCAGAAAAAAAGGACAAAGGTTCAAAACAACGACTTGCTTCAAAAGGCAGGATTGTTTCATGCCAGCTTGACCGGGTGATGCCCTCTTATCTCCACCCTTGCCAGATAGCAAAATAGAGAGTAAACAAGTTCAACAATCCCACTCCTCACCAGGCACAAGCAAAATCAGGTTTCTGATTCTGCAGAAAAACAACAGCAAGTCTTCTTTGTTTGACATTAGCAGCAGCAAAAGATGTATGAAGGCAGGACTGTTGGGGGGAGAGGGCGGGCAGCTGAGTGCAGAAAAAGATGAAGTTAGTGTCTGTGATCGACGGAGCCTGGGCCGATACCCACCCAGGTGACAGGAGAGTGGGTGTTGTCAGCACTATGAGCCACATGTTGGTTAATAAAAACTGACTTCCAACCCATGAAAGAAAGTAGTTATTAGGATGACATTTAGATACTGACAATGCTCTCTCAAAACAACTTTAGACCTCCACGTTCATTGCTTATGAAGATGTCATCACATTTGAATATAGATTTAATGCCAGAGAAACTTGATAGAATGCCTCATCTTCAAGAGATTTGCTTTTACAGCTTAGGCACATATGATTCTGTGCATGTAGCATGTGCGTGTGTGTGTGTGTGTGTGTGTGTGTGTGTGTGTGTGTGTGTGAGAGAGAGAGAGAGAGAGAGAGAGAGAAGTGGGGGGAGGGAGAGAGAGAGAGGGAGAGAGGGATACCTTCTCCATTGAGAATGAAAGATTAGACCACATGGCAGAGGATGAACTCAGATCTGGTACCCAGGAAGATAATAAACATAATGGCAGTGATGGTGGTGCATTTCTGGTAGCAGGCTCTGTGCTAAGCTCTATACAATAACGAGACAGATGCTTTTATCAAGACCATTTGCAGATGGGGCCCAAAGGCAGACAGAGGCAAAAGAACCGGCTCATGACACAAAGCTAATAAGTGGCCTTGTGGCTTCAAAACCTTTGCCTTCACATGTTACCATATAAAAATGGTTCCCATAAGACAGAGTTCCACAAGAGAAGTGGGGAAGTTGATGCCAGATGGAACAGGATGGGGTGGGAGATCTGCCCATGAGGACAGGGTAGAAGAGACCCAGCACCACCCCTGGAGAGGTGAGTGATGGCAGGGCAGAGAGGTTTATGTGAACACACATGGAGCAGGGATAGAGGAGAAAAAGGATGGACAAATGATACTTGTTTTCTACTTCAGTCCCTTGAAGTAGGTGAAGGACACTCTATCACCTGACTTAAATATATAGCAGCTTGAATACAGCAGCTTCTAGGGTGCAATTCTAAAACCACAGACTCATGTGGCACATGGTATTTGCATTCCTGAATGGTCTCTACAGCTGTAACATGCCAATAGCTGCTTCAGAACCAGAAGGCTACTGACTGAGTCAGGTAAAAGCACATCATCACCGAGACCCAGGACTCAAGAGAACCCAGTGGCACGGATACCAAAGAGGCCCCAAGGGCAGGCTCTGCCTATTTGCATACAGGTTAGTGAGCCTCTCTGTCTGTCTGTCTGTCTGTCTGTCTGTCTGTCTGTCTCTCTCTCTCTCTCTCTCTCTCTCTCTCATACACACAGAAAATGATTGTAGGTGGAAAAGTAAGTGGGGTAAATTTTCACTGACAGAAAGGCTTTTAAGACACAAAACAAACATTGAAACTAGGGAAAATGATGTTCTGCAAAACAGCACAAATGCACTTTGAAGCAGTGGTCATTTCCTTGCTCTATTGCTCAAAATGCCAAACTGTGTCTGCAACCAGAGGCCTGCTGGGGGACAGAGCTGTGGGTTTTTTATTTTTTGGTTAACAAGCATTCTCTGGCCCTCTCTAGGAGAAAAGAAAAAAAGAACGAGAGGAAGGGCTTAGGTTCAGAAAATGTTTGGTCTCTGTAGTTAGTGCTCACTGGCAGAGGTAGGCTTCTCCACAGAGCCCAGTGTGGTGAAGACCACCCAGCTTCAGTGGAGAAGTGGAACCGTGCCTCCCACTTGGCCTGTCCTCTGTTGCCAGGAAGATGCAAAAGAAAAGAACCTTAGGGATTGGAGTGCGGCTCAAGTAGTAGAGCACTTTGTCTAATAAGGCTCTGATGGTAGTGCATTTCTGGAGAAACTGCTAGGTAGCAATCTCAGTACCACCAAATACTAACAACAACAACAAAAATTAATAAGTAACCTTAATACTAGGTGTTGCATTTGATTCCTGTGACTACAGGAACAAGTTAGCACAAGATTCATAGCTTAAAACAGCATGAAGCCAGGTACCAGTGTCTCATAGCGAGTTTCTGAGGAGAAAATCATTCTTTCTGCTTAGATTTGAGGCTCTTAAACTCTGACTTTGTCTTAGAGCCAGGACTATTCTAAACTGGGGAGGTTGAGCAAGGGTGTGTCTTCCAATAGAACCCAGAACCTATTGTGTCTTTTGTTGTCATTTGTCTTCACAGAACCTTCCAAAGCTGTGTCTCTGACATGTGACTGGGTTGATCTTCTCTTCTCTTGGCTATGTGATGTTCTTCAGTGTAGCTGTCTGCATTCCACCCTCCTCCCTGGTACATCTAATCTGGCCATGACCCTCTGCTACATGACAATTCCACCCTGGTCAGTCTTCCCCAGCCCAACCCACACTCAGCCATACCAACTGCAAACAGTGAACAAGCCAAGGCATCAATGGGGCCATTCTTCATAGGAGCTGCTCTGGAAATCATAATATTAAAGGAATGTGTATCCAGGAGCTCTGAAGGGTAAAAGCTAACCTGTTGAAGGAGAGTAGGGATAAACAAGGACCTTCTGCAAGCTCTGATGAACAAGTTACCATTGGAATCACTAGCTGCCCACTTTGAGAACATCTGAAATGGCTGGTGGGCTGTATCAGAAGGGATGAGGTATTCACTCCACCAGACCACAGAACTCTTGTCTTTCCCTGAGCCCACAGTCTCCTGGTTGCATGACTAGGAAGAAAACACTGTTCTGGAGGTTTGCTTGCACCCTCACTTTAGGCCTTTCTGATGATGCCACAAGGCCGCCAGTTCTCTTGTGTCAGTTCTGTCAGGAGCCAAAATTCCTCAGCAAATGTTGATGGAGAAACAAGTTGGGTGACAGATTGCTTCCTGAACAGGATTTGCAGAATGCCCTTCCCACATGATGTGATGGAGGTGGTCAAGCTGTCTGGTTTAGGGGTTCTGACTTGGAGCTTCCCAAACCGTGCAAACACACAAGCCCTGGCACAGATGGGACATGCCACAGGTGATGGTGGGCTTGTTTGCATGGCACCTGATGGAAGAATTAGAACTGGCAAGACTTTAGGCCATCCAGTGTGCAGCATTTATCTGTCTTCCCAGCTATCTGGGAGGCCTTAGGAAGGAGAATCATGGTCTGAGGCTGCTGTGGGAAAATATGAAAGATACTACATAAAACATAAACAATAAAGGGCTTGGGCTGTGACTGGCCTAGCAAGCCCTGAGGCCCTGAGTTCAAACACCAGTACTGCCACATACATACACATGCAAAAAACAAAACAAAACAAAACAACTTAGAATAGACAGGTTTTCAACCAGTGCTTGAGTGGCACTTAGTTACAATATTTTTGAGGCTCCCAATAAGCAAACAAGCCAACAACCTGAGTTTTCCACCATCTACTTCAACAATTCCAGCCCAACTCCACTGAGCAAACGATGGTATCACCAATTCAAAGCTGGCATCTGTTTCAAGGGGTTACTTAAGGAATTTACATAGTTAACTGTACTTTGCATGCCCTGTTTAGGACTTAATGTACCCCCAGAGACCCTTGGCACACCGAGGAAGTCAGTGTCTTTGCTGCCATTTTGAACTCACGCTGCCTAGCGCAGCCTCTCCCTTGCTATGAATAAAGTTCTATTTACTTTACACATGCATCTCTGTGACCCCCTGCCCTGTACTTCTGGGATCATGCCACTGCACCCCTGGGCACACGCCACCTGGAGCACACCTTGTACCCTCTCTGCTCTACTATCCTTCTACTATGCCTTCTTGGACCTTCCATTCTCCTGCCAGCCCAGCCCAGCCCACAAGACTTTCATCTATATAGATGAACTTCTGCTTGGGGCTAGGGCATCTCCCCAGGGTTAACACTGCATGAGACAAAACCGTGAGTGCTCAACAGATTGCTGTTAACTGAGGAGCAAAGGCAGACAGCAAGCTTGAAAGCCTGGCGTCTTTTGGCTGCAGTTCACAAAGTGTCCATTTGGAGGGACTCCAGGACAAGGGAAAAGCTGTGAGGACTTTCTAGGGAGAATAAAACCAGACCCCAAGGAGCTAGACACTTGAGAAAAAAAAAAAGTTAAATGCTCTGCAGAGTCTCTGAGACCAGAAAGACTAAAGGAAATATGAGGGGCTGGGGATATGGCCTAGTTGCAAGAGTACTTGCCTCGTATACATGAGGCCCTGGGTTCAATTCCCCAGCACCACATATAACAGAAAATGGCCAGAGTGGCGCTGTGGCTCAAGTGGCAGAGTGCTAGCCTTTAGCAAAAAGAAGCCAGGGACAGTGCTCAGGCCCTGAGTCCAAGCCTCAGGATTGGCCCAAAGGGAAAAAAAAAAAAAGGAAATATGACACATCTCTAGCTTTGAAGAAAACTGTGTCAGACAGGATCATTTGCTCTTAGAAAACCATTACCACATGGAACTTCTCTAGATTTCAGGAAACTCAAAGCAAAGTTATCATCAGTAACAATTATTGATGGTGAACCAATAGCAGGTCTTAGTTCTGTCTTTCTGTATTTGTACTTAAGCATACTGTATCTAGTCTGATGATATTTTCTGTGTTTACGAACTTCAGAGAAGTTCTAGGTCTGTCTCCTCTATGTCAAAAAGCAATAACTCATAAATCTAGTGATATTAGTTTCTTTATTGCCAGAGAGAAGGGCAAGAAGAATGAAACACGCCAAAAACACAACCTGCTCAGCCAGCAGGGACCATACACAAGTCTGCATTCAGGAACTCTAGAGACGTAACCTTTTAGGATCTATTTACTGAACAAAGGTTCCATGTGGTACCCACTGGTGACAAGGATGAATTTCTTTCACAGGAAACTCAGTGGCTAGAACACATGAGGCCATGAGGCAGGAAATCCTCAACCAAAATTCAGAGGATTGTAGTATGAGATGGGAAAGATCACTATTTTCCTCTTATAAAGGGTTGAGATAAAATTTTCTACCCAAACTCTATAACACTGGTGTTTCAAAAGGAAATAATAGAATCTTGTGAGAGAAACATTTCCAAGTGATGAGAGACTGATATTATTCTGCATAAGGACCTAGGAAACTATTAATATTAGGTAAGTATGTTTTTTTATTAGCACACACTAATAATATAGGGAAGTTTCATTATAATAATTCCAGATATGCACAAAGTATGCGCATTTATTATATTCCCTTAGCCTTCTTTGAGTCTCCCTATTTCTCCTTTTATAGAAGTAGTAGATATTTCAATACACAGAGGTGTAACGAAGAAAATTAAAAGCACAAGAGAGGAGCAATTTGGTGTATTGTGAGTCTTTCCTGTGTATCTACACAAGGTGAAATATTGATTTTCATAGAATCCATACCATTTTATGATACAGCTTTAGATCATAAAAATGTGTAACATTTTTAATACCTGACATTCCATCTTGTGGAGCTACCTATGTCATTTAAAATTGCTGTTAGAGATAGCATAGCAACTGAGCATCTTCATGCAATAAATGTCCACCTACACTTTGGATCCATTTTGCAGGCTATATTCTTAGTAGATTGAAGGTTATAAAATCACTTAGGACTCTTGACATACTGCCAAATGACTCTCTCACAAGTTAGACCAAAGTCTTACCAAAATGGAATCAGGTAACTTGAGGGGAAGTGTGAGTTTGAGATGGGGGAGAATGATGGATGCACTGTAATCACACACTGACTGGTTGAATTGAAACCCCTTAGTACAAATAGTCAAACATAATTTAAAAATTCATATGGAGGGTGTGGTGAGAAAATGGATGAGTGACATTAGGATTTTGATTATTTTTGAGATTTAACCCGCTCCCATAAGTTATTTGGCCATTTGTGTTAATTTTCTCTTTGACTTACTTCTTATTTAGTTTTCCTGCAAGTCATAAAGGATTTTCAGAATTGTATGCTAATAGTCCTTTTTCATATTTGCCAAAAGCTATGCTTAGATTTAATTCATTCTGCCCTGGACGCACAGAAACTTAATTTTTCAGGCTGTTAAAGCTGCCAAGTATTTTGGTTTATACTTCTTCCTTTTTTAAAAAGAAAATCCTTGCCCTTTCTGAGATTAAATATTCACAAATTATTTTTTCATTATTTTCTCCTCTTAAAAATATTTAACTCAAATCCATGTGGAATTTATTTTAGTATACAGTATGAAGCAAGGTCTCATTAATTTTTTTCCTCCAAATGTTTGGACAATTTCCTAAACAACATCTGTGGAATGAGCCCTATGTACCCTTTTCATTGGTTCATGTGACTGCTGTCTGTTTATAGCAGACTCTTGTTTCTACGACCAACTACTTCATCTTTTTCTGCATCCTGCTAGTCCTTTCAACAAGCCTACATGTATTTCAGTTCTTCTAGATTTCCAATGAATTTTAAAAGATAGCAGTGCACACTTCACTTAGCACTTTCTATCCACATACACAGAACTTCATGACTTGGGCAGCTCCACTTGAGCTGTTTGTTTTCTGATCTCTGGATAAATCTCTACACACCTTTTAGTCATCCTGTTTATGGATTCTTTTCTTGTTGGTATAAGCTCCAGTCAAAGAAGATAGCTGAATCTTTATGTTAAAAACTCCTGGGAACTGTCGGTTTAAAGTGTTATCTTATATTCAGTCAAGTCAGGAATGTGGTCAGCATTTTGGACAAAAAACCAACCTCTGTAGTAACTGTGCTTAGTATCTATGCGTTGTGGATGGGGAAGTCAGAGGTTTACAGAGATTCTGTAGAAACTCAGTTCAAGGTTCCAAGCTTGTAAGGGAAAGGCTAGGAACACAGGTAGCCCAATTCTAGTACATTCCTTAGACTTTGGTTTATTTTGTTCTGCTTTGTGTTGAACTGATACATCAGTCATATCATAGTACCACAGTAGTTGTATATGCTTGCTTATGGGGTACAGTGTTTTGTTATAGTATGTTGTGTAATAACAGATCAGGATGCTTCTCATATCCATCATCTCAAGCATTTCTTCATTCTTTGGAGCAGTTGAAATCCTATCTTCCAGATATTTGGAACCAGATAATACAGTATTGTTAGCTATAGTTTATTGTGCAACAGACCTGGAGGTTATTCAAAAAGTTAAGATAGAAGTACAGTATGATCCAGCAACCCCGTGCTTAGGTATGTATCCCAAGGGAATAAAATTAGAATGCTGAAGAATTGCCTATATTTTCGTGTTCATTGCAGAACTGCTCTTAACAGCCAAAAGGTGGAATCAATCTAGGTATCCAACAACAGGTGAGTGGATAGGGAATATGGTCTATATACACATACAATGAAATACTATTTGGCCATGAAAAGGATGGAATCTTGTCATTTGCAACAGGATGAATGGACGTACTGAACGTTATGTGATGTGAAATGAGTCAGGCACAGAAAGACAAATATTCCATTATCTGAAAAAAATCATGAAAATAAAAAGCTGATCACCTCACAGGTACAGAGTGAAGCAGTAGTTACTATGGTCTGGTAAAGGTCAGGAGTAGCCTCATCATTAGGTACTCAAGTACAGTTAGGAGGAAGAATGAGTCCAGCGCATTTTTCAACCATCATTGGCTGCCTCTGCTGTCATCATTCTTCCCTCTCCATGGTACTGGATTGTTTTTCAGTCTGTGAACCCTGTGTTTTGTCTGCATATATATATATATGTATATATAAATATCATACATATTATATATCTATATATTTATAGATATTACATTTCTGTATTATATGTTATATTCTATATATTTTATCTTGCATTTCTTTGGTTATCAGAAGAAAGAATGGAAGTGTCTTCTGCTCCCTCCCAAGGTGTAAAGAAAATTTGTGAATGCTGAGTCCTGAGTCCTTCCACCCTCATTCTATTTCCATTCCTGCTGCTATAAAGTTATCTGGACTTTGGGATATTTAATTATTATTAAAATTTTTACATGACTTATATAAGTATCACAGTGTTGCTTATCTTTATGCATATTATAACTTCCCTGTTCCTGAGACTCATATTTTACTTCATGTTGCAGTTTTCTTTACTTTGCCTTTAAGTAATTTTTCCAAGAAAGGTTATGTATAGTCTGGACTTCTGCGTATCTGAAAATCTGATAGAATGCCATTCTGTCTAGGTGACAAATTTTGGGGCCATGAATTTTGTCTAAATTCTGTGAGTGATGTTTCCTTTGCTCTTCAGATTTAGTTCTGTGACAGTGAGAATTCTGTGCCACTCTGGTTTTTGTTCTCTTTTGGTCTTTTGTAATTCTAAGGAATAATATTAGTTTCTTTTCTTTGTAATTATTTTTTTTCTGGGATGTTCATAGTTACACAATTTCTTCCATTGACTTTGCTAGAACAGAGTATATTTACTTAGTTTGAATGCTCAAAACATATGTTTGGTTGTGTCTTCTTCAATTTTTCTTCTTTCGGTCTTGGGATGAGATAGTAATTCTCAAGTTATATCCTATTCTCACTCTTCCATTTCCCACCCCCTTCCCCCTTTTTTGGACACCAGTCCTGGGGCTTGAATTTAGGGCCTGAGCACTGTCTGTGAGTGCTTTTGGTTCAGGGTTAGCATTCTACCACTTGAGACACCGGTGTACCTCCTGTCCCCTCCTTTTTTTTTTTTTTTTTTGGTAGTACTGGGGTTTGAACTCAGGACCTTAAACTTGCTAGGCAGGTGCTCTACCATTTGAGCCATTCTTCCAGTTCTTTTTGAGTTGGTTATTTTAGTTTTTTTTTTTTTGTTTTATTTTTTTGCCAGTCCTGGGGCTTGAACTCAGGGCCTGAGCACTGTCCCTGGCTTCTTCTTTGCTCAAAGCTAGCACTCTACCATTTGAGCCACAGTGCCATGTCCAGCTTTTTCTATATATGTGGTGCTGAGGAATTGAACCCAGGGCTTCATGTATACGAGGTGAGCACTATATCACTAGGCCATATTCCCAGCCTGAGTTGGTTATTTTATAAGACAGGTTTTGCTTTATACCCAGGCCAGGCTGGCCTCCTATTTGTCCTTCTCTCACTGAGATGACAGGTGAGCACCACTTCTAGCCATTGGTTGAGACTGAGTCTTAAAACTCCCTCCTGCCCACCAAGCTAGCCTTGAACAACAATCCGCTGATTTCACCTCCTAAATGATTAGGATTACAGGCTTGAGATTATAAACCCAGCATGTTTAGTTCTTCTACCTGTATTCAGCAAGAGCCTTGTCTCAGGGTCCTCTCACAACTCTGATTTGCGGTTTTTTTGTTGTTGTTTGTTTTTTAACCAGGCCTCTTTTGCTCTTTTCTCCTCCTGTTACCTTTCAGTCATACTGAAAGATGACTTGCACATATTTTGCACTTTCTCACTTCTCATCTTGTATAGTCCTGTGTCATTTCAAAATATCCTGTTTGATTTTCTTCTACCTGTTTACTCAAATGACTTAATGTTAGTACTTTAATGATTGTTTATTCTTGCATCCTACTGAAATCTATGTGCAGTGTTTTTTTTCTCAAATATTACACTGCTACACCCTTTCCTTTAGTTATGTACTATCTGTAAGGTTTGCCAGAAAGGAAACCCACCACATGATTCAGGAAGAAAGGAGTTTATTGGGGGGAAAGCAAACTGCTAGCCCATACAAGATGGAGGTGTGGGGAGATAAAGAGGAAGGAAGAAGGGGAAAAGAGAGAAAAGAGCAAGAGAGAGTAAGAGAGAAAAGGAAAGAGAGCGGAGACTCGAGTTGATCCGGGGTTATATAGAAAAAGGTGGGAGGTCTAGCCAGGTGGATTGGATGTGACCTCACAGAAGGGTATGGTAACTGCCTCCAGGTATGCCAGTTACCTAGGTACTGAGTGCAGACTTAAAACAGGTGTGAGGCATCTGCATGGAGCCCTTCCGGGGGTGGACCTCACACTATCATGTTGGTTTTCCTGGATTATATTTTCTTCCCTTTATTCCTCAATGTATTTCTTAGATGAATCATGCATTGCAAGTGTGTTTTCTTTCTTTACTTAAACTCAAATGAGGAAAGACACATTCAAGCTTGATACTCACCAAAAGATGCTGTGTTTGAATTCCCCATCGGCTCTATTCACAGTCTGCATATACACTGGTGAATTTGCTTCTGTGAGAACTAATCTATTACTCAAATTGAGGTTCATGACTTTTAGTTCTATGATTAGTGTGTTTTCACTGAATCCAAGACAATAACCCACTGCTAAAGCTCTGTGATCACATTTGAAGTTGAGACCCCCCACGACCATGGCGCTTCTCATCTCCACACCTGTACAATGTCCTTCCCTCTTAGGGCCCACAGCTTACAGAACTTACTCTTCCAAGACAAGTCAGTTCATTTTAGCTTTGGAAGTCACAATTTATTTATAAACTAAACAAGAAAGTGAGAAAAAAACAGTATTTTGTCTAGACATAAGAAAATCTCCCAGTCAGAACCCATATGGCCCAGTCACCAGCCCAAAGTCAGACCTTCCAGTTTCCACTAACACAAGACTTTGGTGATCAATTCTCTAACACATAAAATTTGAAGGATACTTTATCATGTCCAAGTGTATTTTTTCTTTGTCTTTTACCATCCAGTGTGTTTACTTGTAGATTTATAGGCACTTTCTAGAAACAACAAATGAGGGAAACCATGCAACTTATGTTTCTTTGGGTCTGGTTTACTTCACTTAATATAATATTTTCCCAATCTTTCTATTTCCTTATGAATAGTACAATATCATTGCTTCTGATGGAAGCATGGAATTGTACTGTGTATATATACCCCATTTTCTTGATTCCATTTGTCCGCTGAGAGCATCTTGATTGATTCCATATCTTGGCTATCATAAACAATGCTGCAACGAACATGGTTGTGCTGGTAGATTTAGTGTGTTCTTGTTTGTGGTCTATTGGATAAATGCCCAGGAGTGGAGTTGCTGGGTCATAGGTTTATGTTTAGTTTATGTTTATAGTTACATAGCTCTATGTTTAGTTTTTTGAGGAATCTCCATACTGCTTTCTAGAGTGGCTGAACAAGTTTATATTTACACCAAGCATGTATTAGCATTCCCAAAGGAAGATCTTAGGAGAGGATCAATAAAGATCAATAGGCCAGGCACCAATGGCTCACACCTATAATCCTAGCTACTCAGGAGGCTGAGGTCTGAGGATCTTGGTCCAAAGTCATCCCTAGCAAGAAAGACTGTGAGACTCTTACCTTCAATTAACCACCAGAAAACTGGAAGTGGCACTGTGGCTCAAAGTAGTAGAGCACTAGCCTTGAGCTGAAGAGCTTAGGGGCAGTGCCCAGGCCCAGAGTTCAAGCCCCATGACCAAACAACAACAAAAAAGGTTTAATAACTGTGGTCATATCATCATATGAAGTAATGTTTCACAAAATGAATTTCAGGAAATGGAAACAAGTAGTTTTATGTTATTTTGCTTCTTGTTTTTTGGTCTTTTGTTGCTGTCTTTTATTTCTGTACATTTTGTCTTATATGTAAGCTTATCTGTTTGGGAGAGGGTAAGGGGGAGTATGGAAATGGTGGGACAATGGGTGAACAAATCCAACAGTGAAACACATTAAACACTATGTTAAAAATGAACTATACAAGTTGTGGGGAAGAGGGCACAGAAGGGAAAAAAATGAAAGAAAACAAGAGGAAAGGTGATACTGTTCAAACAGAAATGTACTCATTATCCTACTTATGTAATTAACCCCTATGTACATAATCTTTACAATAACAAATTAAAAAGAAAGATAAATAAAAAGATGGGGGGAGTCAGGG
The DNA here is from genome assembly GCF_023159225.1 of Perognathus longimembris pacificus. NCBI lineage: Eukaryota > Metazoa > Chordata > Mammalia > Rodentia > Heteromyidae > Perognathus > Perognathus longimembris. The sequence goes on from NC_063177.1 coordinate 45,970,825, forward strand.
GGAGGGAAAGTGGGAGAAAAATGAGGGGTAATAATGTTCAACAAGCAATGTACTCATTACCTTACATATGTAACTGTAACCTGTCTGTAATCACCTTTACAATAAAATTAAATTAAATTAAAAAAATTGAAGGATACATTCAAACAATAGCACTTGAGATCCAGAAAACAAAGAAGGCAAGATTCTTCTTCGGGAATAAAAAAAATCACTGATCCATCAATGCTGGATCAAAGAAGAGCTCCCTAAAGAGGAGGTTCCAAAGACAATTAGGCTTGTAGGACAAGCCTACACACAGCATAAATATATCCAGATAAACAGAAGATCTTTGGCCAACATCATCAGTGCCTATTAGACTGGCCAAAGAAGCAGCAGCCAGACATTTGATTTTCAGTATTTCTGGCCATAGGATCTGATCTGCCTCTATTTTGAGACAAGCACTGAATCTTAGCCTGAGTCCATTAAAGATTTATCTAACCCCTATTACAATGGAATGTTCCCTGGGCGGTATTCTAAGTTCCCTGTGGTCTGTCTAAGGGGAGGAAAGACACAACTCATGTAGATTTCTATTATTTATAGCCTATGGGACAGTATCTTAAATGGCAAACCAATAAAATAGGCTCATGGAAATTGGCCTCTTTAGAGTCTTGACAATGCTCTGATTGTCAACAAGCAAATGACTAATTGCATTTATCTCTTAAATTAATAAAGTGATATCCTGCTATATAATCTAGTCAGAGCTACATTGGAACTGGCCTCCAAGAGCCTGGCTATCTTTTGATGGCAGCAGGAGTCAAGCTTATGGCCTTCAACATGGAAGGGTAGAATGAGGTACACCTTCTCCCCTGCCTTTGTTTGCATGCTACTCTGTCTTTCCTAACATGGGATCTGTTATAATGGTGAGCTCTCGTGTTGGTCATTTACCTCCATCACCATCCCAAGCACAGAAATACTTTTTGTTCTGCTTTAACCTAACCTACAACAAGGCTACAGTGGTCACCATCCAGTGTTGCCATTCTCTAACATTAGGGTGCATAACAGCCACTGTGGTGACCTCATTAACCATAGTGATTTGGTGTGGTTGGCCTTGGAGAAGATGACTTAAGATGCCTGGGGTGGGAACAGCAGTCTGCACACGGAAGAGCAGCAGCTTTGAGAAAGCCAGCCTGGAGGATGGTGGGCCTAGCAAGTCTTGGATGAGTCATGGCAGGTACATGGCTCACCTGAGCATACTCCAAACAGTTCTGTCTCAGAGAATCTTTACTCCACTGCAAGGAGGGGGCAGTTCTGTTTTTTTTTTCTTTTTTTTTTTGCCAGTCCTGGGCCTTGAACTCAGAGCCTGAGCACTGTCCCTGGCTTCTTTCTGCTCAAGGCTAGCACTCTGCCACTTGAGTCACAGCGACACTTCTGGCCATTTTCTATATGTGTGGTGCTGAGGAATCGAACCCAGGGCTTCATGTATGCAAGGCCAGCGATCTTGCCACTAGGCCATATTCCCAGCCCGAGGGGGCAGTTCTGAACCTACACTGAAGCAAATTACATATCCTGTATCCAAAAAACCTTTCACTCATGGAGTTCTCATGGAATCCACCAGGACATGGAATATAAATGTTTCATGTAAATTCATGCTCTAGTTCTGTGTTGTCACCTGGAAAGTTCTTCAAATCCTCTAAGTATCTACTTCCTCATTTATAAAGGAAAGATTGCTAGAGTATAACACAGTATTTCCTAACTATTAAATGAGACAATGCAAGGAAAGCCCTTGGTATAATGTTGGGTACCAAAACAGTACTTAATTACTCTTAACTATTGTTGCTATTATCAGTACCATCGGGGAAATCAGTATCTCATGGACATGTTCTGAGCACTTAGTAGGAACCTGGCACCACTATAAAGCTTTGTAGTCAATAAGACCCTTCTGCACTCTGGGCACATGGCACTTGAACTCCGGTAGGGGTCATCTTTCTACCTCCAGGGCTGGAGTATATAACTGGAACACAGTGGAAGATGGGCTCTGATGATGCCAGATTTAAGAGAGTTCAACCAGCAAAGACTCATTATCTCAACCAGAGTGTAAAGAAAACTCTGGATGCTCTACTTGCCTTTGGGATCTCTCTTTAATGGGACCCAGGAATCCTCTTATTCTTTATCATTGTAGGTACCAAACTGAGTGCACAAACTCAGGACCCTCCTATGAACAAGGGATGATGAGGAAGCCTTGAGACGTTGTCTCTAGACTCAGGGATGGACTGGCAGTCCCTGACAACAAAATACTACTGACTTTCTGGCTCTGAGTCTCACCAAAGGGGTCCCAAAACAACATTTTAACTCTAGTGACACTGACCAAACTGAGACTCTATCATCTTGCTTCGCTAGCTCCAAACCTTAGAGCAGCAAAGAGAAAGAGGAAGAGTGACAAGCCATCACGATGAGAAACATCACCACAACAAACAATATCATGATACATGCAGTTTGCTCAAGGAGGGGCCAGGGAATCTGGTATTATTCAGTTTTCCATTTATATTTCTGGCTGCATAATCAGCATCCTTCTGCTACTTCAGAGCTGGCAGAATGGTTCTTTGCTTACAGGCACAGGTGACAGAGACAAACAGAAAGAAGGAGAACTTAGGGGCTGACATGCATCCATCAAGTTCTTCCCTTTTATACCAAGATTCAGGCTGAGCCAAAGTAACCAGGAAGAGAGAAGAAGGCCCCTCCCTGACCTGCCCCCCCTAGTCTGATTACTTCCCTTTCATCTGTGCTTAAAATAGACTACGTCAGACTGAAATAACCCAGGAGACTAAATTAAATTAAGTCAGGGCTGGCTCCCAGGCAGTTGCTAATAAAATCATAAGCATTCACATCAGTGTGGCAAAGACAAAAATGTTTGTTAGTTATGCCATACCTCCTGACTGAAGAAGCTGAACCCTTAGGAGACAAAGCCACTAAGACCAACTTTCTAATATTTTCATACAAGCAACCAAGTACCTAAACTTTTCAAACTGGCGATAAGCTAGAATCTGTTGTTCTTGGCTTGCTTGTGGTAGCCCCAGCTTCCAGTGATATTTTCTGGGCTTCATTACCAGAAGTGCTCTAGCTGAGCTCTATTCCTGGATGGGCAGCTAAAGAATGAGAGCCTCTTATCTCCATCAATATGCAGAAAAGGGTGGCTCATTCAACCTCGAGGCAGCTCTGCACCTGTAGGATCAATGACATTCCTGTACACTCATGGTCTCCCAAACTGGCTCACAGTTGACTCCGAGGTGATTCCCAAATCCTTAAATTCCCAAGGTGCTCTGTACCACTGGGTCATGCTGGCAAAATAATCATAGAAGTGGCAAAACTGCCAAATGGAAGGGAAGTCAAATGGGAAGATGGTAACCACTGTACAACTCACAAATCAGAGACTGCACACGGGATAAAGATCCCCATGCAGTCTTGTAAGGTGGATACCTGCGATCTTTGTGTTTCATGATGGATGGGAGAGAGGCCCTAACATTGTGAGCATTATGCCCACACAATTTACAGACCAGGCAGGAGTCACATCGGTTCCCTAACCATGGGAGGTCTCATGGCTGTGATTTATGGATAAAATGTACCTTGCTTTCCTTTGATGAATGGAAGCCAAGTAGTCTGGCTTTCCTCAGGACAGCGGCTAAGAACTCAGAGGCATTGTTAGCATGCTGCCAACTAGTTCAGTCTCACAGTTGGAATTCCTCATGAAAGCGGAGCTGTAGGGGTGAGAGGCACAGGTCTGCCAAACAAGCAACATAGCCTACAGACAAAGCTGCCATGGGGGAGAAAAGCTAAAGGCTAACAGCTCAAAACAATCTAGAGGGCTTTGTCCAGTTCCTGAGCCCTAATCAACCATCTCCTCCTTATTCTACATTCCAACTGTGACCCCATTCAAAGGACTCTGAGCTGGACAAATGTCACTAAGTGATTTTTTTTCTTATTTTTGGTTGTTTCTGGAAGCTGTCCAGGCCAGGAACATGTTCATTTGTTCAACAGGAACTGAGACATATCAAACTTTTGTATAGGAGCTCAGACATGATCACTGGTCTCTAGGAATTTTGTGGAGGTACAATACATTTAAAGAAAAAGGCACCCAAATGGACAGCAGCAGCCTGGCTCCCAAACCAACTTCCTGCTTAGCTGAGTCTTGTGGTAGTATACATGCTTAGTCTGCTTAGTACCCCTTACCTTCCCATTTCTGGGGGATGTTACTTCCTTGCCCTGCCCCCACGTTCTATGCCTTCCAGGAACAGTTGATCGGTGGGGAATAGATGACGAATGGCAGTAGTATGTAGAAAGGAGATGTGACACACAGAAAACCAGCCCACCTTGAGTTTCAGCCCACAGAAAACTCAACCCACCTTGGGTTTCACAAGACAACCCACATTTCTCCTCCTCCTTCTCCTCCTCCTCTTCCTCTCTTCCTCCTCCCCTTCTCCTCCTCCCCCTCCTCTTCCTCTTCCTCCTGCTCCTCTTCCTTCTTCTGCTTGTTTTTTTGTGGATTGTGGGGCTTGAACTCTGGGTCTGGCAGCTCAAGGCTAGCACTCTACCTCTTTTAGCCACAGGGCCACTTCTGGTTTTTGATAGGTTTATTGGAGATAAGAGTCTCACAGTCTTTCCTGCCAGGGCTGGCTTTGAACTGCATCTTCAGAGAATAGCCTCCTGAGTAGCTAGATTACAGGATGAGCCATCAGCACCCGGCCTTCTCTCTTCTTTCTGAGTGGTTTGAGTTTTGTTTTTATCCCTCCCAACCCCACATATGCTATCTAGTCATTAAGTTGTCTAAGGTTTGGTTAGAGCAGTGAGAAGACTGAACTCCCATCAGTGCCTTTCATATTGGGCTTGGCAGGTTTCAAGGATCATGGAGAAGGAGATGAATGGGCTCTTTGATGGGGATATATTTTCAAGTAAGATGTCACTACAAGGCCTTTGCTGTTCAAACTTGTTTGAAAAAAGAAATCACCAAACCAGACTTACTTGACTCATCCAGTTGCAGAGTTCCCGGAGTCTCTGACTTTACTTAGGTTTCCTCCAGAGAAGGCCCACTCATGGCAAGGATGGTAGCACTTTCTCTCCGAAATAACTCTCCTGGTTACAAAATGCCACACTAAAGGGAACCTCAGAGTTCATATCATTCTGATGCCTTGATATGAATGTGCAGATGATGGTATGACAGAGGGAGATTACTGATGGGAATAGGGCTACAGTCAGGTGAAATCTTTCGGTAGAAAAATCTTTCAGTATCTTCTATGCAACCTCTCTCCTTTTACAGGGCACTTCTGGGCTGAAAGGTGATTTCTCAGTATGTTTTTGTGTCTGTTTGTAGGCATGGTGAAGGAAAAATAAATGAAGTCCAGGATGAGACTTTTTTTTAGTTGTGGTTAGACTCTCATTGTGGTTATAGCTACACTATGAATGAATCAGTTAATGTTTAATCCATAAAGTGACACACTTCAATTCATTTAACTAGATGATTAAATGTGTCCTGAACAAAACTCCATTACTAGAGTAACAATCCCTAATATTTATTCAGCTTTGGTTAGAGATATAGTTGGGAGTCAGATCCAATCTATCTGATCCCAAAGCCAATGCTACACTATCAGCTGAAACCGCTCACTGCTGTTATTGTGCAATCATTGAGTCCCCTGTATACACTTTCCTCACATAGCATCAGTTGTTTAAAATGTGCCCAGAGAACACCTCATGGGGGGAAAGGGAAAGGGGGAGGGGGGAGGGGGTATGAGGGACGAGGTAACAAACAGTACAAGAAATGTATCCAATGCCTAACGTATGAAACTGTAACCTCTCTGTACATCAGTTTGATAATAAAAACTTGAAAAAAAAAGAAACCCATTCAGTTGTATAAAATGGAAAAAAATGTGCCCAGATTTTTTTTTTCAAACATCTACTGGTAACTTTCAAAACCAGAAATTCTTAGGATCACATAAAGTCTCTGTGATTTGGAGTGGAAAGACTGAATTAAGGTCTAGCATCATCCTAAGTAGCTGGGTATTAGTATGAAGGAATGAGACTGGATCATAACCAACTCTCTCTCTGTCTCTGTCTCTGTCTCTCTGTCTCTGTCTCTGTCTCTCTCTCTGTCTCTCTGTGTCTCTCTCTCTCTCTCTCCTGGTCTCTCAGTAGCTGTTTAACCCACTAAGATAATCTGCAAAATGAGAACTATGGGCCTTATACTCTGAATTCTGCTTCAAGAAGAGTGGTCTGATAAAAACATGATAAAGAGAGAGAGAGAGAGAGAGAGAGAGAGAGAGAGAGAGAGAGAGAGAGAGAGAGAGAGACCAGCTCAGTATTGCTCAAAGCAAGAGCCAGTTCTGATCTCTTGCACACTTGCTGTGTGTGCAGAGAAGCAGGAGTGACTGGTACAGTCTGTCTCCACTAAGTTGAAGCTGGTGAAATGCCACTTCCCTGGCAGCATCACTCTGAAAAGTTTTATAGGAGGTTTGCTTTTTTCTATTCTTTGTTCATTGTTCTAGGAAAACAGAAAAAAGAAACAACACAAATGCCTGCCTCACTTTGAAAAGGGACCCTGACTGTCTTTAATTAACTGCAAACCTTGCATTAATTACAAAGGAAAATGGGAGGTAGAGCCTAAGTACCATTCTTCTCAGTTCAGAAAGGCCCCTGTGGGGAAGCTCAGGCACAGAGCTTCCTGCAGGTGGCCACAGCCCACTCTATTCAAGTGGGGATATTTTAGAACCACCCCAGGAGCTAACTTATCTCGTATTTTCTCAGGAAATCTTGCATCTTTCCAAGTGGAAATGCTGAGAAGCTGGGAAGAATATAGCCTAATGTTTTCTGCCATTTTGATGCCAGTAATCAGAGCATGTACATCTGCATTAATTGGAGAATTCTTTATAAAACAGCTGAACAACTTTCCTTAAAGGATAGCAAAACAGTTACTGGTGAAAGAACTATAAGGTACTATCAAGAATAGCCTCATTTGGCTATTCAGGCTTTCTGCTGGACAACTTTGACACACCCTTGAAGAAAAGAAAGTATCTCTGCATTTATTCTGGGACATTTCCACTTTTGAACCTAATGGTTCCTAAATACTGTTGAAGTATTGGTGAAGAACCAAAAGGGAACATTTGTCTATTATTTTATTTCCTCCTTAATGGGAGTCTCTTAATCCCCAACCTCCTTCCAAGAGTTAAAAGAAAGTTTCAATGGAAGTGATTGAAAACACATCATTTATAAGCTTCTAAGAGATTCCTCACTTGGCTAATGCATTGACTTTCTCAAAGAAGATCAAGTTCCTTGCAATAATTTCATGGCAATTAATCTTGTACTTAAATGATAATCCTATAATTAGAAGCAATTAAAATCCTGCACAAGGATGACCTGCTCAGTCAATGTCAGTACCTCTGTATGCTAATGGGGTAATCTTGAAAAAAGTCTCACACATAATTTGCATCGCCCCTTCTAGGGATGCAAGGCACTCAAGGCCTGTTTCCTTGTGGCAGGAGTCACTGAAGTCCAAGCAAATGGATGATTAGTGTTCTTACAAAGCATCTGGGGCTTGGGATCATTCTAAGCAGGAAAAGAGAAGTCCCATCATTTGCCTATGGTTTCTGGGATACTTTGAAGGCAAAAATTGCATTAAGGAAATGACATTGGCAACCCTTTGCCCCCCTCACCCAAATCCTGCTGCCTCCCACAGACATCCAATGACTAAGCACCCAGCACGGAAGGCTATGTTCAAATCGCTGCAAAGAGAACTGAGCGTGAATAACCATCTGTAGGAGGGCACATGGCTAGTTAGTACCCAGTTGACATTTAGCTATGCCATCAATAAGTCAGGACAAGGTACTCGAGTCAGGATGCAAATAATGACACATCTTTACAACAGGATGCAACCTTTTTTTCTTGGCTGATGTACGTCTCTAAAAGAACTCAGAAGGCATGTGACTTCATGAGTTAGGCTAAAGCAGGATTTTTGTAATTTAATCCAGATGAGGGGTTAAAATGGGAGGAGTCATTTGCAGATGAATCATTATAAATCTGAGCAAATTTTTAATGCTATACCTTTTGTCTATTTCTATCATCACCATCACCACTACTATCATCATCATCATCATTTCAACAAGCATATGCTAGGCACAAGTTTGAAGCAGGAGACTGGAGTATAGGAGATAGCCTCAAAGGGCTTAAGATCTGGAAAGTGTGGGGAGTCTTTTTTGGGCCGAGGGCCATTCGGATATTTATATCATTTGCAGGCCATACAAAATTATCAATACAGGTACATGGGCTGTAGGCAGCCAACGAAGCATTACATACCTGTCCTGTCAGCTACCAAATGACTTATATGACCCATGAGTTAGACATTCCCTATCCCTGAGGGAGTCCAACATGTAAATAAACATACAAGTGATATCACCCTATAGAGAAAGTAGACCATTTTAGGCAAGGCATAAAATGTGGGGAAGAGGCTTCAGAAAGTAACTAGAACTGAGTCTCAAGAAAATGCTTGAGAGAGAGCAGAGGAAATGCCATAAGCAAAGTTGAAGAGTAGAAAGCACCCAAATACCCAGTGGGTTACCATTGGCCATGTTGGAGAGGCTACAGTTTTGTGTGTTTTTTTTTTTTAAATTGGAAGATGGAGTAGAAAGGGGTAGGGTGTATAAGGAATAAGGCTGGAGAGACAGGTAAGGTACTGGCCATTGAGTAGGTCATTTAATCATGACGGTGATATTTAGAAATGTTCAACCAAGGAAGAAGATAGAGTAGATAAATCCACTGAAAACATGTTAATCATGACCTGGAAGCATATGCCATGGAAGCATCTGTGAGCAAGCAACATACATACATGGGATAATGACACAGAATAAATGGAGATTCTAGTACCTGCACACTGCTGTGTTTCTAGCTAGGAAGGTTCTTGTTTTCTTTTGCAAAAGGTATACCTGCATATTGAGCACCAGCAAACTCAAGGCAAGTGACAGCTAGACATTGTTCCTTCAAAGACTGAGAACATAAGCACAAGAGGAATCCCTAAAGGAGAAGTACCAGGGCAATAAGAAAAAGTCATATGGGCAGAGTGAGAATGAGCATGCCCAGCCAACTTGGGTACTGTCAGCCTGTGTCCTAAAGGGGCGTTTGTTTCTGTCTTTTCCTGCCCATTTTAATTCATCAATGTCAGGCACAGAAGGCTTCAGCCAGATTCCCTGTTGACATTTTTATTCCTAGCCATTATCTAAACCCTGGAAAATGGAGGCTCTGGAGGATGTGATGACGGGCCCTTACCCACAATGGTGCCAGTGGTGCCACCATAATTACAGGAGCTGCAAATCCATCACAGAGGAGCCTCAACTATTAATTGCAGGATGGAAACATGAAATTGCAATCATTTTAGCAATGGTGTGGGCTGTGTCTGTACTAAAGAAATGGCTGTGGATAGTACACCACCTTCCCTGGGCCAGAACCAAGGGTCAGGTATATTACAGAGCACAGAGGGGGGTATTGGAGAACTAGAAGCTGTGTGACCTGGAGTCCCTGGCACTTCCAAGTCTCAGTTTCCTCAGTTACAAGAGAGGATGATGACGATGACGACGATAATGATGACCTGTTTCCCCAAAGGGTGATTAAGATGAAACATCCTACAGGAAGCATCTAGTTGGTCTGGTGCCTGGCATGTGTGTGGGTTCTCTTCTCATAGGATGTCAGCACTCAGTTGATTCCAGAAACATCTTTGGTTTGTCCTTAATATCCCCTTTTCTGAACCTACTATTTGTGTTTGGTCTGGCTAGCCATCCATTAGCACCTGCAATTTGCACAAGCTCAAGCACAGAGATCAGAGCAAAAGAAAGCACCCCTACCCAGCTGTTACTACTTCTTCCTGAGCCAAAGAGAAGCCAGTCCTCCCTGGGGATGTGGGGCAGACAAAGAACTTTCTGTTCCCTCTTACCCATCTACACAATAAGAGTCCATGCTTGCTAAATATCACTCCATGGAAAACAGCACTCTACAGTGCTCTCAGAATTGATGGATGCTAATGAACCAATATCTGAGTTTCTTTGGCATAGGCAAGAAGACATGCAAAAGGAGGAAGGATTCATTTTGGCTCATGGTTTCAGAGAGTATATTCCATGATTGCTTGGTCCCATGCACTTGAGTAGAATATCACGATGGCAGGAGCTTCTTCACCTCATGATAGCCAGGAAGCAGAGAGCAAGGAAGGGACTGGTGACTTGGTATTGCCTCCAAGACACATCTCAGCAACTCCCTATAGCCTCCACTTCCTAAAGTTTCTAGAACATTCCAAACGAGTGCAGCCAGCTAGGCCCACATATTCAAAATCTGAGTTTATAGGTCACAATTCATATTCAAACCATAATTCAAGTTCTGGAAAGCCTTCTAGAGAAAGTACACTTTGCCATAAAAAGCAGTTTCCTATTATACTAAAGATCCCTTTCCACCTGTATTTAAGCCCAAACTAAAAGTGATTTTTCTTATATGTAGGGTACATAAAGCTTGCCAATGTTATTTTTAGAAATAGATCATTGTTTTGAGACAGAAAAGCTTGAAACTGAAGTTTACACAGATCATTCCTGAGCTGGTGTATTTGATGCAGGCATGTGAAAACCCTAGGAGGTGAAGACTGGCACCCAAAAGAAAGACAGGTATAGCATACAAGAGACCCACTTGGCACAAGAGACCGTTAGTCTTATTTCTGTCAATACTCTGTCCACACAGCCTATTATACACATGTGCATATGCTTACAGTTGGCTTGCTCAGATGGCTTTCTTTTCTTAGGCTATGTGGAAAATGGGTATAAATGCACAAGCTCTCAGGACGCAGACCATGGGTGGCTTCCAGATCTTGGACAGTGTCTGTCCATCCATGTAGATGGGCAAGTTCCAGAACTCTGCCGCAGCACTCCGGCAGAGTGCATACTGTTAAGTCCCAGGCAGCCATCCCCTGGAGGCTCTGTATTAACCAGGGCAGGGACCATGTGAGAGATCTGCACAAGTAGGGTTTAAGGCACCAGCCCCAGTTCAGAGCCACAAAACACAATCATGTCTCATTTGGTCTACTGTCCACTAAAGGGAAGAACAGTGGCAGTGGCATGTGAGGCTCAGTAGATTAAGAGACTCCAGACTGAGAAGCTGAACCACCAAGGTGGGTGGACAGTGCTTTACTTAGGGGATTCCTTCCAGCTGCTCTCCAGAGAGCACATGAATATTTGACGAGCTGGAACAAAGTTCCTGACATATATAACATTTCACAGACTTTTGGAATACCTTAACCAGGTTGCCAAGTATAGCATCACTAGCAACAGACACTTTGATTATACGTGAGTAAGCTGGCACCCTCACTCTATCCCAAACTGAAGGACCAGACCGCAGTAGCATCTTCTTCTGCACTCCTGCACCCCACAGATTTTAATGAACAGAAATTACCTTCAACTAAATGCATAGCTTGGTCCAGCTCTTCCTGGTGGGTGTCCTCACACTGGCATTTCTGTTCCATAGTGCCTGCCCTTGGAAAAGAACTGTACAAAGCTTCAGGTAAACAATGGGCTACCTCTGTGCCCAATCAACATCTCCAGTAAAGAAAGCCTATGGTCACTGTGACCCTTGGGTGAAGCCTGATCTCAGGCTAGAGGACTGATGCCCTGTTATGTGGAAAAGTAGACGTCTGCAACCAAAATCTCCCTGTCGGAAAAAGTATTAAACTTGAAGCCCTGCAATGCATGGGCCCTAGGATTGATCAATCTGTAACCTGTGATGACTGTACTCCTAATCTCTTGAATATGGAGAGAATCACATTTCCCTCCTACTCTCTCAATCACTTACTTGAAATTCCTGACATCCTGGATGGTACATATGGTGCCTTCTGAACCCACTACATCTGTGCCTGGGATGTCAACCTTCTCTGTCTTCCTGCCTTTCCTGCAACTGCCTGTGTGAAGCCAAGACTTTAGCTTCTTTGGCTAAGGCACCCTCCTCCTAATCCCTTATTGGACCTTAAGGGCTTGAGTATGTGCCTTGTGATTAACTCCCACCCCCAGCTAAAAAAAACATGCATTCCACAATGAGGTTTATGTCTTCATCATCTTTGCATCCAGCACCTGGCAGAGAGCTAGATGCATGCTCAAGAAGTGGACAAGGAATGGATGAGTCAAAGGATGATGGACTCCTACACAAAGCTCAGGCTCATTTCCTTGATTCTGAAGCAAACACGTTGAGGAGGTAGAGAGGTAAAAGCACACAGTGGGACTATTGTCCCACTATTGCCGTGATGGTAAGTCTCAATACCAGGGGAGATGGGACCCAGACACTGGCCACACATGACCCCAGGAGGACAGAAGGAGCCAAAGATGGGGAGGAAGTCCTCCCTTCCAGCTCCATATGCCATGCTGCATTAACAACCCAAATCATGGCAGAAACTTTGACTCTCCTTCAGAATAATCTATTTGTGGGAGAGACGTGTTCCTGAAACAGCTGTAAAGCACATGCTACTTTTTCTTTTTTCCAATTTACTTGCAGCATTAAATTGAAAACTGGTTCCCAGGAGGAATCTTTTTTTTTTTAAACTATCCCTCCAAACCAAATGAAAAAAGCACATAAGAATGTAAAAAACCTATTAAAATTGCCTGTTGGAAGGGCGGGGGGGGGGGGTGGGATACGATTCTGATAGCACCATTGCCCAAAGGCAATAAAATAAAAATACACCATAAAAACAAAGGCCTTTTCCCATAAATACCACACACATCCAGGGGAAAACTCACCTCTGATTTCAAAAGGCAGATTTCCATCCCAAAGCAGAACTCCCACTGGGAGTTTCTATGTTTCTTTGGAAATTGTTTTCTACCTGAGTACTTCTACACAGGTAAAATGGGGACCGAGCTACTTTAGCAATTAACACAGCTGCTCAGGGTTTTAGGTTTAAATGCATTTTCCAAGAATCCACTTGTATTTGGACCGGCAGCTCTGCTCATTATAGTTTATTGTTTATATTTGTGTTCTCATTAAAGCCGGGCTAATTCTCACATTTCCATTTAAGCCCTCACTGGGAGTTCCCTTCCCTCTAACAAATACCCACAGCCCTCCAGTCTCCTTCTCCATGGGGCCTCTTCCTCCCCAGCTCCCTACATACCTCGGGCACCTTCCAGTGGTGTGCTATTTAGGGGCCACATAATTTGGCAGTTAAGTGTACTTGGACTTGAATTGTTCTATAACTCCTTCCTGTGATATCAGTTTGTCTCCTAGTTTTAAGTACTGCGGACTGTCTATAACCATTGATGCTCAAAGAACATCATGGAGGGATGAATGTGGGCTTAGAAAACATTTATGGATTTACTATGGGTTCCAAAGGAGTCTCTACATAATAGAGAGACTTGAGATGCTCAGAGCCTAGATACGAAAAGGCAGTTTCCACCCCATGACTTGGAAACATTTCCTTCCCTTCTGTAACTGTTTGGCTCATCCCAAAAATGAGAATAAGAATGACACTTATATCCTGGGACAGTCTGAAGATTCAATGAGATAAGTACCAGGAGCTCCACACAAAGGCACTCTGTAAGTGGCAGCTGCTATTAAGAAAGGCATTTCTTTTTTGAACTGCTTGGTTGGGAGGATCTGCAGACAGACAATGGTAGCAGGGGAACATCTATCAGGACTGCTCTTCAGGCTTTGCTTGGAATGTGTTATCATCCTCTCACATAGGAAAAACATAAGATTGATAGCTTCTCTTTGGCTTTTTAAAACAACATCTAGCTGAGTGTGATGGTTCATGCCTTTAATCCCAGCATTTGGAGGGTGAGGCAGGAGGATCTTGAATTTAGGGCTAGCCCGGGCTACATACTGAAATTAAAAACCAAAACAAAGGAATCTCCAGTGACAAACACAGGAACTACTTTTTCTACAAATGTCTCAGGTACTATTTCAAAGTATGATGGGTGTGTATAGGTAGTCTGCACTGCTTTGGCAACTCTTCCAAAAATATAAACTTATTTCAAAGTAAAAATTTCAAGCTAGGTGTGGTGGCACACACTTGTGATTTCAATACTTGGGAGGTGGAGGCAAAAGGCTTGCAAGTTCAAGCCCACCTTGGGCTACATAGCTAGATCCTGTCTCAAAAAATTAAGGACTAGGGATGTAGGGTAGAGTGCTTGCCTAGAATATACAAGGACCTGGATTCAGTCCCTAGTACTAACAAAGAAAAAAAAAGTCCTTGACATTTTTATTACCAATTTCTGAATTCCTTGAGTTCTACATTTTATATTTAGGATTGACTTTCCTCCATACACATCATACACGTACTATCTTATTTTTTTTTAAGCACTGAGACTCAAACGCAGGACCTTGCCCATATGAAACAAGTGTTCTACCACTAAACTACATCCTCAGAGAGATAACTATATTTAAAAAAGTTTCTAGTTCTTGTTGATTCTATCACTAAATAAAACTGAAATACTTAGCCAGTGAAAATCTATGAAACTTTGGGAAAGTTACTTTGTTTTCAGTGCCTCGATTTCTTCATCTATATGGTAATGATCATAAACTTCCACACAGCTTCATGTCTAAGTAAGTTAGACATGAAAAGTGCTTAGAAAATGGCTCCTCTGTAGAAAGTATTCAATAAGTATTAGTTGTTGCTGTTGCTGTTATTGTTTGCTCTGGCCTAAATATTGGTGTTTCCAGATTTATATGTTGAAAATGAATCCCCAATATGAAAGGGCTGGGGGCGAGAGGGGAGCAGGGGATTTTGAGAAACAACTAGTCTGATTAGACTCTCACGAATGGGTTATCCTCTGTATAGAAAAGGTTCAAGAGTGCGTGTTGTCCCTTCTCTCCTCATTGCCATATGAGGACACAAGAGGTGCCATCTATTATGGTGCAAAGAGTGAGCCAAACCCGCCTGTGCCTTCATCTTGAACTTCTCATAAGAGAAATGAATTTCTATTATTTATATATTATCCAGCCTAAAGTATTTTGGTAGGGCAGCCTGAATGGAATAAGACATTATCATTATTAAGCTACTGCTGAATTTGCATTTCTAGAGTGGAACTTTGTCTGTACAATAATTTTAAACCAATTCTCAAGGGCCATGACCTTCATGGCTGACATTAGCTATACTGCTTAGTTTTCCTGTGTGATACGCCCATGCTCATCTCTGAAGATATGATGCCATGAGAGATGATCCTGCAACCCCAAGTTCAACTCTTGGTGGAGCAAAGAGAATGATATGAGCCCCACCCTGACGAGACATGGCTTTTCTCTGCAACAACCCTGTGCCACCAAAGCCAGCACATCCATGTGTTTTTACACCTGCAGGACTCTTTCAGCGCACGGAAGAGATTGAATGATTCAGGCACCAAGATGGAGTTGCTGTTTTTATTTCAGAAGGCATGGGGCAAGTCTAGCACACACAGTGTTGTGGTATGCTTTGCCCAGAAACACAAAGAATGACAGCTAAATATTTAAAAACTCCGACCAGGCATTCTTGCCTTATAGCAAGCCACATGGTGTCAGATGTAAACTCCATAATCAAACTCTGTTCACCTGTGGGGACTATTCGATTGCTACCAGCCATGGCTTCGGTAAAGAAAGATAAGGAAATGTACAGCCAGGTTCAACAGTATGTATTCTATTTGATGCTCCTCAATTCTTTCTTACTGATGGAGACTAGGTTTTACCTTCTCCCCCTACATGCTACCTGTGCCCCATGCATGGCTTTGACAATGTGGACATCTTAGGAGAAAAGAGAGAGAAACAAGAGTGAGGTCTCAAGGCTAACCTCATGGCCCAGAGAAGCTTCACTTCCTCCGAGGAGGGAGCGTATGTGCAGAACTGAGGGGCCTGGGTTGTCAGGAGTGAGGAATGCCGAGTGGCCTGTGACAGCATCAGCCCACTGAAAGGAAATGTAGGTGAGACTCACAGACTCAAATATAAGGATAAAGCAGGGATGGTTTGGAGAAAAAAAGAAACTTCTCTACAACACAAGATGTCAAAAGGTGACCTGTGCATACAACAGGGATTTTTATTGAGCTTCATCTTCATTTCGCAGAGCTTCTTCAGCTCTGGCTGGTTTGGTCCATGATGTATCTAGAAGCAAGCTATGTTACCCCTCTCCTAGCGACATGTCAAGATCCTTTGTTTTGTTTCCCTGTATTCTGAGCTGAGGGGACAAGAAGAGGAAGAAAATGTGTGCTTTTAAAAAGAAGGGAGGAGGGCTGGGGATATAGCCTAGTGGCAAGAGTGCCTGCCTCGGATACACGAGGCCCTAGGTTCGATTCCCCAGCACCACATATACAGAAAACGGCCAGAAGCAGCGCTGTGGCTCAAGTGGCAGAGTGCTAGCCTTGAGCGGGAAGAAGCCAGGGACAGTGCTCAGGCCCTGAGTCCAAGGCCCAGGACTGGCCAAAATAAATAAATAAATAAATAAATAAATAAATAAATAAATAAAAAGAAGGGAGGATAGTTCCCAAAGTAAGCGTTGTCTGAAACTCTTACTCTTTTGTTTTTTCTCTTAAGTAGAAAAGAAATTTTCTGCTTATTCTATTATGTACAAGTCACAACATTAAAGCCAGTCTTTCCAACACTTGTGACAGTTTAAAATCCTAAATGCAAATAGATATTTAATGCTTTGCTGATCAAATGGAGGTAAATGTACTTGTCAAGGAAAACACATACAGTCATTCCCCAAAGAACCCCAAAGGAAGTGCACTGCACTTGGAATAGTGATAGAAGCAGAGGGTGTGGATGCAAATATTCCAGTCCTAGCTCCTTACTTACGGATGCTGCAGTGTTGTGTTACCAATCTCTCTGTTACTCAGTTTCCTCTTCAGAAAAATGAGGCTAGTAATCAAGCAGTTGTGACGGCTAAATAACCGATTTAAACTGTTGACATCATATTAACATGGAGGACCTCTCTCTCTCTCTCTCTCTCTCTCTCTCTCTCTCTCTCTCTCTCTCTCTCTCTCTCATTCTGTGTGTGTAATTCCTGCTATCATCTTGGAGGTGGATTTGTCAGGTCATCATACCCTGCTGCCACTCACATCCTCATCTTCCATCCGTCAGCCTTCCCTGCCCTATCTCCAATCTCACCAATGGCATTTTGATTAATTACCTTCCTTGTCACCTTGTCACTAGAGGGAGAACACACTGACCATGTTATCCAAGTAGAAGGATCCACACAAAAGCTGGTTGTGACCTGATACACTGAGTGTTTGGGAATTTAGGTATACAGAGTCCCCTAGAGATGTGTAAGTAAGACTCAGCTATGGTAGTCAGTCTATCAGGGAAGACCCTTGAGGGGCCTTGATTTTCACCTAAAGCTGCTGCTGCTGGCCAGGCAGGCAGGCCTTACCTGTGACATGGAGCTTCTCATCGGTGACCTCAGCCTTCAGGTAAATCCGGCCTCTCTTCTCTGTATGATCCATCCCACAGAGGCTGGGGACATTTATGACACATTGCTTGTGAACATTCATGTCGCAGGCTGTGAATCAAAGAAGCAAAGAGTGAGGCAGCCATATGGGCTGGAGGCACTTCCTCTGTGTTTTGGTATCCAAGCAAAAGTGACAGTGAGCTAGCCCCGAACTCGATACTCTGCTATAATGTTTTTGGTGACATAAGGAACTGCTAGCAGATGTCCTTTCCAGCACAGGCTTTGTGTGAGTGGCAATATCCTTAAAATATCCATCCCATATTTACTCCAGTCTTCCCCAAAGCAAAATACCCAGCTTGTTCTTCAGTGATTAGTTTCAAATATTTAACAAAGTCCACACAGGTAAATGTGCACAAAGTACAGACTAATTAATAGCTTATGTACATGTGAGCATACCAAATGCAAGTCCTAAACAGAGGATACTTTTTTGCCAAAGAATTCCTTCTGCCTCCCAGAGCTTACCACTGAGAAAGTAACAATCTGTGGGCTGCACATAGGAAATTCCTAAAATTTCCTTTTCCTGTAACCTGGTATTTTCAAAAAGGTACAAGCACATTGCTTTTTTTTTCTTTAAAGGAACTTGTGTTTGATATTTTAAACCTATCTTCAATATTTAAATATTATTCCAAGTAAAACAAATACATGCCTGGCAGAAGCCCTTCCTTACAGCTGACATTATGTGGGTGAGACAGGGGGAGGATAAAAAAAGATCAGTCTTATTGCAATGAACCAAAGAAACCCTGAAAAGAATCCTGAGCACTAACTACAAACATGAAACTGTGTAGGTGTTCCGGCTCCATCCTTCTGGTACCTTCGGGATTCCTGAGGAAAGGACGGTTACCGGGATCCTCGCAAACACTGCCTGGGACGCTAACAAGGTCATTCTACAACCGTCCAGGTGGAGTCTTCCTACCCTTTTCATTTCCAGTGTTTAACCTGAACATGGCAAATCCTGTAAAGCATCGTGCATAAGACATGTTTGCTGTGATTAAACACTAAAAGCAGGAGAATGGACACAGTGATGGAAGAATAATTAATTCGTTGATTCACAAATATGTGTTCTGTTAGGCTTCTCTTTACAGAGCTAACTGTTTTAAGACCGTGTACCTTGGCTTAGCTTAGGTTAACCGGAGTCCTATCCTCGATTGCCTGGACAGAACAGGCAATTGAAGAAAAAACAAATGTCAGGGCCTGTGGAAAGAACCTGGGCAGCAGGGAGTGCCTGGGATAGGGGGGTAGGGGTGGTGATGGAGGAGAAAGAACACTGGGCTGTGTCCTATCCCAGCTTGGATCCACCAGGAGGTGGCTTTTTCATCTTGGGAAGCTCGTTTGCAACCCTGATATCATTTCCTTTTCTAACTAAACTAAGAGAGTGGTCTCCACAGGGGTTCCTAACTCTTTTCTTAGGAAGAGGAACTGTTCACAGACACCTACCTGTATAACCTGCAGGGCTGTGAGAGCTCAGGTAGGAGCAGAGGACTTAGTCCATCTGCTCATTCTTCCTCCATGAAGGAGAAACCCTAGAAACTCGAGAAGTCTCACCAGAGTTCAAAAACCAGACAAAACAGCACTTGTCCAGGTAAGCGGTTTTCAAAACTTTTCAGTAATAGGACCCATTTTTAAGGAAAAGCTAAAGCAGAATCTTAATAAGATGAATGCTATTAGCATATATTTAGCTAATAAATTCAAATTTATACCAGTTATTTATTACAAGGCGATTCAAGGACAACCAGTATAGCCCCCTGATCCAAACAAACCCCTAAGGAAGCTTCTTGATATGTGTTGTGGTTGTAGGCTTCTCAAAAGTTCGCGGATTGGAAACTTCACTCCCAAATTCATAGGATTATTATTGTAGTTGGAGGTGGAGCCTTTGGGATATGATCCAAGACTAGATAGGATTGTGAGGGTGGGCCCCCCCATGATGGCATTAGTGGCTTTTATAGGACTAAAGTTCTGGGCTAGCAGCTCCACACGTATCAACCAGGACCTCATCACATCCTGTTAACCATGCTCACGGATTCCCAGACTCCAGAATTCTAAGCTACAAACACATCTATTCTTTTACAAATTGCCCAATCTCACATATTTTATAAAGAAATATAAAACAGATTGGAATACAACTCTGAGCAGCCTCAACATTTCATCTATTTCAACATCTTGTTAAAACTGTAGCAGAATTCCTGGTTCATACAGAAGAGAGCATGCAGGTGTGAACCGTTGCTCAGCAAGCCTCCCCAGCACAGCAGACGCCTCACGCCTCAGTTCGGTGGGTACCACAGGGGAAACTTGATTGCAAGTTCTACCCCATGAGTGAGGCTGGCGATGGAAATGCTCCAGTGTCTCACTTTGTCAAGGCTGGCATGTAACACATTCAAATGCTCATTTTCATTTCAAGTTTCAAAAACATTAGACATACGTTTAACAAATGAACTTAGTACTTGCAGAAACTCTGAAAACCCTGTCTTTGGAACCCAAGAGTTTCTTGTAGTAGAGGAAATTAATGGCCCACAAGGTAACGTTCCATCTGGCTGTTAAATTGTACCACTTCATAAGGTGAACTATCCCTGTGTTCTGAGAAAGCCTCCATCTACCCTATAATGTTCTTACATATTGATTTTTATAGACTGTGTTTGCTCCATGTAGGATACAAATATAAAGCTTCGGGCCATTATAACAGCCATTAATGAAGAAGAATATGCTGCAATTACCATAATATTTGCCTGTCTATTAGAAAAACAGGCTTAGTAATTGCCTTTTCATGTTCTAAAAACACGAAGTTTCATTTAAATGAATAGCCTAGGGAATCTCATAATGTAAGAATTAGCAAAGCAGAGAGTTCCATAGTGTTTTTCCCCCTTTCCTCCTGGAATTTGATGGAGATGCAGAAAGACAAAAGAGGAGGAATGGGAAAGGGCTGGTGCCCTCCTCAGAGGTCTTCAGTGATTTCATCCCAAGCAAGGCTGCTATAAATTTGATCCATAAACAGCCAGGACGGGTGAACTGAAGTAAGATGTTATCCTAGTTTTTATGTTCATTTGAGCTTCAGTTTTAGGGAGAGCCTACTGGATTTTTCCACAGGCCACCCACTAATTAGAGACATAGGAAGATAATGACTATGGTTGCTTTGCTTATTTTGAAACCAACCAAATGTAGAAACTGGAGGTGGGGAGTTTTCTTTGGGGTTTGACTAGCCAGCATTTTGCAAGGATTGAAGATTTCTAACATGTTAAAAAAAAGTGACAGCACCCACTAACTTCATT
Organism: Perognathus longimembris pacificus; assembly: GCF_023159225.1. Lineage (NCBI taxonomy): Eukaryota > Metazoa > Chordata > Mammalia > Rodentia > Heteromyidae > Perognathus > Perognathus longimembris. The sequence goes on from NC_063177.1 coordinate 45,991,510, forward strand.
TATAAATGGAGTGCCTTATTATGGTTCATAATTAGGCAAGGAAGAAGTTTACTAAAGCAGAATTTGGACAGTGTTCAGCCTGGTCTGCATCTGAAGCAATTCTACTGATGAGGTGGTGTTGAGACGTAACCGAGCCAAGAGTATTCTAGTGCCCTGGGCCTAAGTTGCAGAGCCTCACCAGCTACCAGAAAAGAAAACTTACTGTCACATTTCATCCCTTGGTGGATGAGTCCATACAGCAGTGACCCACAGTGATCGCAGAAGGTGGGACTTCCGTAAGTATGGATCTTGAACTTGTGCTTGCTCCTGGGGTCCTGGGAAAGAAGAAATACAATGCTCATTGCAGGCATGAAAGGGCCACTGTTTTGGAGAAAGCCAAGTCCATGCCTCATTTTGTTAAGGCTCAGTTTTCTTTAGTCACATAATCCTTAAAGGGATGTTGGGCTATGTCATATTTTCATGGAAAATGTTCCCATGGTTCCTGCCTTCTAATTTGTGCACACCCAATTACAAAGCTTCTACCAAAGCTGTCACTTCCAGACTACAGTCAATCATCGATATACTTAAGGGCAAGCATAATGTTTCAAGGTATGCAGTTCTCAGCCAGGTTGCCCTTGGTTTGTTCCTGTAATCCTAGCCACCTGAGAGGCTAAGATCAGGAGGATTATGGTAAGAGGTTAGCATGCATAGAAAAGTCCATGAGGCCACTCCTCTCCTTCTCAACTAACAGCCAGGCACAGTGGTATATGCCTGTCATCTAGTTATGTGGAAGGCTGAGATCTGAAAGATGGGGGTTCCATGCCAGGTGGGCAAAAAAGCCCACCAGATTCTATCTCAATGGAAGAAGCAGGAATGGTTAACTTTGGGATCTAAGTGCTAAGGCACATATATGCCAGTGACTGATTATGAACACTTTTCAAAGGCATAAACTGGAAGATTCTGACATACTTCAATTATGTAGATAAGTCAAAAGAACAGTAAACCAAATACTGTACTATCCAGATTTTGATTTGATAAAGAACATGCCTCTTTATTTTTCATTATTATGTTATTATTTTCCTTTTGCAGAGATGCTAATGACCTTCCCAAAGCCAGATGGCAAACTGATATCAGAAATGGGACTTGATCTACATCTGATCTTCATCTCAAAAGTTTCCAGAGATCTATTCAGAATGAGGATCTGGCTCTTATCATCTTCGTGTTTTTTAATTTATACATTTTCAACACTATTTTTTTAAAAAGTCTACCACCTATTTCATAAGTAAGATGTTATTGGAATACAGCTCCATTCATGTAGTAACACAGTTTGTGCGGTGACAGTGGCAGAGGGGAGTATTTGTGACAGCTAGTATGGGCCACAAAACCTGGGCTATTTACTCTCTGGCCTCTGTAGGAAAAATTGCCAATTCCAGTTTCAGGATAATGGGTTTCAACATGTCATCTCTACATATATCACCTGCATCCCATTAGAAATACAAATTCTTTGGCTTCCAAAGGACCAAGAGAATCAGAAACTCTGGAGGAGAAGTCTCCCAGGCTGTGCTTCCAGAGGCCCAGCAGGTGATTCCAAGGTTGGCAGGCATGTTAACCACAGAGAACTCCTGCTTCAGACTATCACTTGACAGACATTTTGTGGGTTTCTAACAGGTAGAAATGGAATACACATGCAGAGACTCACAATATTCTTGAAGTCGGTCACTAGTTTACTTTCTAAATGTCTCTCTCAAGGTGTCTTAAGAGATTACTTTTCAATCAAGCAATAGCTGTGAAGGTAGAGTGCATAGGGCCTTAGACTTCCACCTTTATAACAGCCCAATATTTTCCCACACATGAGGAAGAACACTGAAAAAACAGACCAGCATCAGCACCAATTAACAGTATTCATGTTGACAGGAAAGGTTGTGTCCCACAAGGTGAAGGGCAAAGAAGATGCTGGGGGAAAGGAAGAGACCAGTTTCCCTGCAGAAATAAGGCATCAACAACTGGCAATAAACAAAGAATGGCAGCTCATTCTGAGCCCTCTGGAGTATGCTTGAGCCAGGAAGCCTCAGGATGGCTGTCCTGACAATTGATTGTCATATAGATCTCTACTGACTTGAAGCACAGACAACATACTTTACTTCTCAGGAAACTCAACTCATTCATATATGCATTGCTAGGCTCTATTCCTTAGGAGATGGAACAAGGCAGAAAGCCATTGCTTTACCTCCTACAAGGCTGCAGAACAACCAAACCCCAGAGTCCTTCACACTCCCAGTCCATGTGTGGCCACAGATGCTGTGATGAATTACAACCACAACAATAATGGTGTCACTATCTGCTTGTTGATTGTCTGGTGTGTAGATGCTTTATAACTTCTAAGACCTCTATGTAGAACACGAGTCTCTTGTGAAAAAGCCTATTTACCAGTACTCTGGAGATTTGTGCTCTGACCCTGGCACTGACATAAACTCTGTGACCTTTGAGCAATTATGTCACTTATTTATAAAACAGAAATAAGTCTAGTTTGCCCTAAGGGTGAAACTCAACTCAGGAAGCTTAGGAAAAAGGTTAGCAACCTGAAAATCATGGGACAGATATAAGACATTACTAGCACATTATCTTTGGAGATAAATTACAAGGTACCCAAGGTTTTCCCCCAAGTATTTCAGTAACATGGTTCTGAAAGAAAGGACCAGGAAAGCAAGGCAATGTCAGTTCTCACTGGTGGTCAGAATGAGGCCAAGCAAGCAGAAGGCAGGGGATTTTTTTAAATTTGGTTTTACATTCTAGCTCCTTGCATCTGCACCTAGCCTTCCAAGGAAGTCATCTGACAATCACTCTGAGCAGTGAACATAAAACTATCTGTGAGCCCAGATCACCATGTGCCATCCCCACCATCAAGGTGAGTCTGTCACAGGAACTGGAGAAGCGGACGGAAGGCAGGAACATGGAAGCTCTCCCAGTCTAATTAATCTCACCTAGGCTGACAAAAGAGACCATGGTGTTTGCTAAAGAGCTGTGACTCATGATGATTTGCAGAGAGCCACTGGAACTAAAAATCTCCCAGGCTCTCTGTGCTTCTCTCAATAGCCATTAAAGAACAAAGCATTTTGTTTCTTTGGGCCCCGATTTCCTTATCTATTCCCTGGAAATGTGGGGAGGAAGGACCGCATTTTAAATGACACTTCACAGGTCCCTAAGGTTGCCAGGAGGAATCCAGCCTGCAGAAGAGGGAGGAGGTCACTGCTAAAATTAAGTAAAAAACAAGTGTTCTAGAGGGTCTCCTTGATTTCTATCTTGCTATTAAAAAATAACAAAAAAAGAAGAAAACTTATTACTTTGAAATCATCTAAGACGCACACGAATTTGCAAATCTAGTACAGCCTGTTCCTGAGTGTTCTTCATCTAGCTTTCCTTAGTGAGAACATCTTAAATAACCACAGTACATGAGCACAATCAGGGAACTGCAACTGCTGCCACACCACTAGCCTAACCGCCGGCTTCAGGGGCTACTAGATTTTCTGTGCCTAATCCCAAGGCAAGGATTTTCATTGTGAGACTTATGAATTAAATATATTGTGTACTGTATAGGGAATATGGTAATATTTGCTGGGTAAATATCACTAGTGCCAGAAGAACCACAGCCAAGGAACATCTGCTATTTGTTCATGACATCTATAGCCTGCTGGATCTCATGTGGATGGGTAGAGGGAGGATTAGCTCAAGGATCTATCTGAAAAGTAGCATAAAGAAAGTTCTTCTACACACTGTTCCCAAACTCATTCTTCAGAATGAAGTAATTTCAAAACCCAGGATGACTAAGTGCTTAGCCAGGTATGCAGCCAGTCTGGGTCATGAGAGGACTCTCATGTCTACAAGCCCTGGCACCCAAGCCTCCTCTTGGGTGGCAAAATCCCAGCATCTCTCATTTGTATCTGCACTTGAAATTACTTCCACCTGGTCTAACCACCTTATGCCAAGGCTCCACCTACTGGAACACCCAACAAGGCAGGCAGGAAGCTCCAGGATCCTCTAAGAAGCTCCTGCAGATGGCAGTACTAGGAACAGATTTTCCCCCTAGCTAATGTTCCTGATCATTTGTAGTTGTCCTTGTATGCTATTTACCACATTCTGCCACTCATAACAATTATTGTTTCTGTCTACCCTCCTTTTCATTTTTTTCATCATATAAGCACATACACACAGAGATAGATATGAGAGACAGAGAGTGAAGGAGGAAGAGAAGAAGAGAGAAGAGAAAAGAGGAGAAATGAGATGAGAAAAGAAGCACAAAGAGAACAGAATAGGAGAGCTGGTCATGGCCATTAAAAGAAAGGAAAGAGAGATCCTAATACACTGCTAAATTAGTAACCATGATAGAACCAAGGATGACTATTATGTGCTAAGTATGAATTTTGTCCCTGAGCTCTTGGAAAACAATAAAAAAAAAAAAGGAAAGAAAGGGGAAAGAAACAGGAAGTTCCTTTGGGGCTGTGAGGTTACCTGAGTGCAGAGATCTGTGGGTATCTTCTAAAAATCTGTGTCTCTTACATGGTGGACCTTCAGCAAATGTGGATGAAAGCAACCACTAAGTGCTCGGCAAAGAACGCTTTTATCATGGCTCACTGGGGGGTCGAGGTGTAGACCAGATTATCCCATGGGTGAATTACAGCAGGTTTGGCAGTGCTTAACCACAGAAAAATGGACAGGATACAATGAGTCTTCTTTACTACTAAGTCGATGGCATTTTCCTCTTAGTGAAATACATGTAAATATTACTTTTTTCTTCTACAGGCACTGGCAGTCTTTCTGTATGTGAAGTATGAAAACTGCTGCCTTTGTCACCAGCCCAATATTACATGATAAAAGGCGAGACAATTAACAATTAGTTCAGACATTTCTGCCGTATGTATAGCTGGGGGAAACTATTTTTTTTTAATATGTACAAATGAAATCGAACTCACAAATCTAAATCCAGATTTCTTACCAAAAAGCAACCAATAAAAAATGCAAGGAAGCATCTGCTAGCTTGTTTCTCATTTCTTAATTTTATAATATAGCAATTTAGTTAGCCTTTCTTGGAAATAAAACCTCAACATTCCTACCAGGACTTTTCAAATACTTTCTTCATCCACAGGAATGCCATCATTACCACCACCATTACCATTTGGGATGGAATAAAGATAAGCCCGTGGACATACCCAACTCTGATGTTGGTGTTGACTGAGCACTTCTTAGATGCCTCTGTGCTGGGCCATCTATAGGCATTCAAAGGCAATGTGTTCTGGGTAACTTTGCAAGCACAGTCTATAAGGATGGAGTCCAGTCTAGCAATTGTGTAGAGAGAAGACTCTAGAGGAACTGACATCCCCAAGCTTCAGGAGGCAGGCAGCAGTGTCTGATTGTGACAGGGATGTGTCTATGTGCATACACATCACTTCATATGTCCTTTTAATTTGATGAGCAAAATAATGGCTGAGTTTTGGCTGGAGGACATCCTGGCTTACATTTTCTACCCATATCTGAATGCTCTCAAAATGCCTAGGAGACTTCATGGAGGACCAAAACACTTGCCCTTGAGGGTTGGGGTACAGGTTTTCAGAGATTTTGAGCAAGACTGCTTTTAACCCCGTGAAGCTCTGGGGCGTTCTTTCCTTAAGCGCCTGGAGCAGTGTGTCTCCTTCAAGCTGTTCCTTCTAAATACCAAGGAAAATTCCCTGCTTTCACCATCTGACGCGTTCCCGTGAATCATGCTTGTAAGCCAAGCCAAGGTCTAAATGTCACCCACATGCTGACTACATAAGCAACACCAAAAACACTGCTCCAAGGGCGAAGCTGGCATTAATACTGTGAAGTAAAACTTCTTAGGAAGCAGGCTTATATTTTGGTTAACTCTAAGGGACAGAATTTTCCTCTTTTAATTTTTTTGTTAGCAAAAAATGAAAGTCTTATAAAAACAGTGATTTTATATCGCTTGGGTATCACTATAATAACCACATGTTATCTCATGTTCTAAGAGGGGTTCACCTGGCCTTCCTCAGGCTGTGGGACCAACCTATCTTGCTTTGGGCTTCAGAATGTACTTTGCCTATGAGAAGACTACTATTGTTAAATGTTGCCTGTTCTAAGAAACAGCCAAAGGACTTCTGGTAACAGAAATTCATTTTTGATCTGTAATGTAACCCCAATTTGTTCTACTAAATAACAGCCACTGTTGCAGTCAGACTGACTTGTCAACACAGGCTTTGCTGGTAGAAGGACTCCTAGGATCTTTTGCCCAGTTAAGTAAATGCTCTTACCATTAAATATGAAGCCACAAAATTAAAAAAAAAATCTAGATAAATCACTACCAGTGAGGCAATGACTAAATAAAAGGTAATATATTTACAGCGTAGAATACAACATAGCCATTACATCAAATGAGCTAGAGCTTTCTTAACAACATGGACTGATAGCTAAGATCTATTGTCTCATGAAAAGAGCAAGTCACCGAAAGAAACATAAACTAAAATGACATGTGGAGAATAGAAACAAAGATACTAGCAAACAACAACACAGCTTTTCTCTAGATAGATTTGTAAGTAATATGCCTCTGGAAGTGTGTGGACACAGACAGGTTCAGAGATGAACATGAGAGGACACTTTAACATTATCAGAACAGGTTAAAGTTAAACAAAAATGAATTCATGCATTATTCTATGTAATCCAAATGAGTAGGAAGCCCAGCCAAACACATCTGGTTACGTTTCAGCTGGTTTGTAAGATGCTGTTGGAGGAAGAGTCTGAGCATGTTGGTGAAACTGATCACAGCTGTCACACCTGACCATGAATGGGCTCTGTCTACAGTTTCCCCAGCAATCTGCTAAGAAGGCACCATATGGGCAAACTATAAGATATTGGGTACGATCTGTCATTAATTCAACTGGAGGTTTGACTGAAAACTGTATTATGACTAGCATTCTATTATTTTGCAATTTTTTTTGTCATCACCCTCTCTAGCACTGACACATGGCAAGGTTTTATCCATTATTCCAAAAGAATAGTATGGAATTCTGATGCTAAAATAATATTTTAAAATATGCAAATGCTCACACCCTAAAGTCTAAAATTACTCATTTAAACACTAAGATTATTTCCTAGTGTTTTTTTAAATCAATTTCTTAACTTCATTTAAAAATTATTTGTTGTACACTGAACTATATAAGCCAGTGGAATGTGTCAGGTGGTAAAGACTCCAGGTGGGACTCAGGTTCTGTCTCACTGGGGAGAAGTTAGGTAATGCTGCATACAGAAACCACTTCGAAGTTCATCAGCTAAATATAGCAAACGGTTATTCCTCATTCTTTGCTGTGAACACTCCTGAAAGAGCAACATCTCCTTTCACAGCAGAGGATAAAGAGAAAGGGCTGCTCGAGGACTCTTACATCGTTACTTGGAATGGCTCCATCACTTCTGCTCATATTTCATTGAACTACACAAGACATGTGGCCAGGCTGGAAGTCCATAAATCAGGATCCTACCTTCTCAAGAAGCGACAGCAAATATTTTGAACAATGTCATCATCTGCAAAGACCCTTAAGAAGCCTTTTCTCCTTATGTAGTAGTGAGCAACAGCAGTGGCTAGATGTTTCAGCTTTGAAAGCTTGACAGTTTAAGCCCAAGTGGAAATAGTTAAGCTGGCGATGCCAAGCAGAACCACCCACTGTTAAGACATTATACGAGATTGGCAGTGGCAAGGCCGTAACAACCAACCTCTAAATCTCACCACCTTCCCACCACATTTCCTTTTCATTCACGCTCTATGCCAGTGGCCACAGGGGAGAAGCAGATGTCTGCTCATTTCAGGACCAAGGGATGAAAGGCCACCTGCTAAGTGGCACATACCACTCCCATGGCAGAGGAAAAGAAGAGTAAGGGGTGGAAGGGAACAACACAATCTGTTATTTCTTCTTACAAGTGGCAATTCCCCCCCCCCCCCACACACATGGGCAAAGCTTGGGCTGCTCTGTTTTAGAGAGGAGTTAAAAGACTCATAGCAGTGTGGGATCTGTGGTCTTTTTAAGTGAGGGGAAAAGTGGAGGGGATGGTAACATAATCCTTTATTCCTTTACTGTTTATGCTTAGGAGTGCATGGGAGTTTTGTTTCAAAGACCAATCATTATTTCATTATTTTTCCCTAGTGTCATACTGATTGCTGTAAGGAAATACTGTCAACCTTTCCCAATTTGGTTAAGCTACTTTAACATGGTTGATGATAACCCTAAAGATGATAATCTTGTTAGGAAACATTCATATTTTTGAAATGTTGCATTTTTGAAGTTTTTATTTGGAAATAGTTTTAGATTCACAAGTTGTAAAAATAGTACAGTGAGTTTCCATTGCACACTGCCCCCCCCCCCCCAGTATCCTCCAATGATAACATCTTACATAATCATAGTACATGATTAGGGCTCAGAAACAGATGGGTTTAATGTTAGGGACAAACCTAACGTGGATGTTTTTACACCAGTTTTTACAAGCCCTCATTGTGCACGGCTGTGCATAGTTCCACAAGGTTTTATCATGTTCTTTCTAATGATACAGGACTTGGCCCTCCATCACCAAGCTTAGGTTTCTCTCCTTTTAGTCACTTCCTGCTCATAGCTTCAGTAGCCACCAATCTGTTCACTATGAAAGTTTTATAGCATTTTTTTTTAGCACCAAATGATGCTCAAGCTAATTACAGAGCTGGTTAGCTCCAGTGTCATAGTTTGAAAGAAAAATAAAATAGAAATAGAGGAAGCATCTTAATTATGTAGACTCCTGCCAGCCCTGCACAAAGTTTTATGTTTCCTACAAAAATTCATGGCCAAGTATACATGACTTGCTGGAGAAAAAAAATCAGCAGTAAATGAAAATATATTCTTCAAGAGACTCAAAAAACCCTACCATCTTTGTTTAAGTTAGTTAAGACGGAACTGGATTATTGTGTGAGGTACTCTGTCTGATGTTCTGTGATGGTCTGAGATAAATTTTGGAGGCCAATATTTGGAGATAATATGCCTGAGATTCTGAACTTAATTTTTATCATGGACATGAAAAAGTATATCATGTAGGAAGGTTCTTCAGCAGCTGGTATTTACTCATCTGATTAAACACACAGCCAGAAAGGATAACTGTCTTTTTGTGACTGGAATCCAAATAGGGGAGGTTCTTTCTTTAGGTACCTCTGCTGCTTTCCTCCCTCCCTCCCTCCCTCCCTCCCTCCCTCCCTCCCTCCCTCCCTCCCTCCCTCCCTCCCTTCCTCCCTTCCTCCCTTCCTTCCCCTCCTCCTTTTCTCGTGGTATTGGGGTTTTGAAATTAGGTCTCCTGCTCACTTCACTTGCTTGCTTACACTTGTGTTCCACCATTTGAGCTACACCTCTTGCCTGGCTTTTTGCTGGTTATTTTGGAAATGAAATCTAGGGAACTTTTCTGCCCAGGCTAGTCTCAAACTGAAATATTCCAGATCTATCTCAGACTCCTGTGTAGCTATGAATACCAGTATGAGCCACTAGTACCATGCTTCTTTGGATATCTCTGATTAGAATTTTTTTTTTTTGTGATAGTCCTGGGGCCTGGGCACAGTCCCTGAGCTGGAAGCTCCACTTCCAGTTCTTTGCTGATAAATTACAGACTTTCCTGTCTGGGCTGGCTTTGAACCGAAATCCTCAGATTACAGGTATGAGACACCAGTGTCTGGCTGGATACCTCTGACTCTTTAGGTAGGTCACTCATTACTCCCTGGATATACTTCCCAAGACAGTAGCCGTTTTCTTAGTCATGTCAAAGATATATTTACCTCTTGGTGTTCAGTGATCTTTTTAGTTCTAACCTCATGTTATGAAAATGTACAGTTTATGGTAAAATATTCTTGTAGTTATTTATAATTAATTTCCATTTTTATTCACATTAATTTACATAAGTAAATCATATTCACAGTAACAAAATTAGATATAGTTTTGTTGAATTTGCATAGGACATATTTGAAAGAAACAGATTTTGGAGATCAAGGTGAGAGCGATGGGTTGCAGATGACAGAAATGGAGGTGGGGGAGAAGACGGAGAGAGGATCTTTTTAGTGATCATAGTAGACAGATTGGTCTACAGCTTTTAACATTTTAAACATTTTAAAGCTCAACTTAAACATGTTTCCATGCCATCAAATATAAAGCAATATCACATCTAATTACATAAGGGTTCACCATATGGATATATTATAATTGATTTAGTTAACCTCCAATTCCTAGATACTTAAGCTATTCCTAATTTTCCATTGTTTTAAACAATATGACCAGAACTACTTATGGGAACACCCTGACAAGAGTCTTGCCAATGTCTTGGGATAAAAGCCAAAAGTAGAAATCTTGAGCGAAACAGAAGGACATAAAATATTAAATGTAAGAGCTATGCATCTCTGCTAAGTTGGAGTCTGTCTTTGATAGAAGAGCACTGGTCATGCTGGATGGCTTCTGAGCCTTCTAGATGTGTTCAAAAGTAACCAGTTTTCTATCTTAGCTAAAAAAGTAATATGTTAGCTCTGAGGTTTTCTTGTTTTTTTTTGTGTGTGTGTTTTGTTTTGTTTTATTAGGTTTGGGCATCTGTCCATGCATTAGGTTTCCCCCATCTGCTCAATAATCACAAAGAATCTTCACAAATTTACAGCTGATATTTTCTTCCCTCCAACTGCAGTAAGCTCTTCTGTCCTTAAGAGTTTATTGCAACACACACCACACACACACACACACACACACACACACACACACACACGGTAATACTAGAGTTTATACTCAGTAGTTTTCCCTTGCTAGGCTGGTGTGTTATCAGCTAGCCACTCCTCTTACTTGGTTTTCACTGTTTATTTTTAGGATAAAGTCTACCTTTCTGTCTGGATGCTTCCTTGAGCCCCAATATACCTACTTTGAACCTTCCTGACATTTCTTTGATCTTTCCCCCTTGGCACAGGAGCCTCACAGACTTTTCTGACCTGGTTGGCCTTGAATTGCAAACCCTCCCATTCTCAGTCTCTCAAGTAGGTAGGGATACAGGTATTAACTTCCAGCACCCAGCTTACTGTGTTTTATATTGATATCCTTTTTTTTTCTCCTATAGCTCGGAATTAAGAAACGGTGACGGTTCTATCATTTTGGGGCAGTAGATCTCCAACCATTCACTAGTTAAGGATGATTGATCCCAAGCTATAAAGTAGAAAATCTTACAAAGGAAACCAACACACAGACATGTCATTCTAACCTGTTCTAAGGTTCTTGAGCACTTAGTTTCACATTGGTGTAGTGCAGTTATTTTCTAGATGTAACTGAGTTAAAGCCCCTTCCATCTTGGTTTTCATGCATGTAAAGCACTGTCCCAAGGACAGGTGCATTGTCCTTCTTGTCCTCCAGCATTAGCCTCTTTTGTGTCTATCTTGGCATTTTCTTCCTCATTTCTGTCCCAGCATCTCTGCTTTTGGTTGCTGGGCACAGGTGGATGTAGAGCTTGAACAAACAGTGAACTGAGGAATGAGGTCCTCCCTCCCTCTTTCTTTTCTTAAACAATAGGAGGCAACACTAATGCACTTTCCTCCAACTGTGACTTTCTATGCATCCCAAACAATGCCTCCAGAACTGCATTTAAAATACGGACAAAAATAGTAATACTTGTTGAGATACCTCCCCGGAGACCTCTGATCCTACATCTTAACCCGCTGGCAGTGTTTATTCAGCTCTAATGAGAATGCAGAGCTTGCCTTTAGTGAGGCAGAAGCCTACTATGCAAATTTGAAACTCATTTTTCTGTTGTTCTTTTTAAAACAAAAAACAAATACCTCACAAAATATCATTGTGAATATTTGATATTCCTACTAGTCATAAACAGTTATGTTTAAAAAAAAAGGCAGAAAATGCATGAGTTTCCAAAGACAAATACTTCATCTGATGTGCACTTTCCCCTCTGCAGAGGGAACTATGAAATAGTACCGGGGATAAAGAGGGGCAGGAGGAGAGCAGCCTTACATTGCATGTAGTCTTCTAGGGCTAATGTTCTTTTTAATTTGAGAATACAGAAATATCATAGTAGCTAATAGTCTAAAAATTACTTTTCCTTGTTAAACTTTAGGAAATATTTAGAGAGAAAAGAAAAATACAACAAAACAAAATGGTAGCCTGTGGTCTTTGTAACCAACTTAGAGGCAACCCACACTCCTGTGCTCCATCTGTTTGCCTGTTCATCCATCATTCCCAACAGGAAGCTATCAAGGGAGGTGAGGAAAAAAGGAGGCCAGTAAATTTAGGTCCATGTAGTTTCTAAGGGGATTGTAATTATTTCCTCTTATCTTGTGATATGGCCATAGAAGATCACTCGGTAGCTCTCACGTTGAAGACAAAGTAACAGGGATTCAGAAAAGTAAGTAATTTCACAGCAAGTGAGTGGTAAAATCAGAACTTTAAACTATACTTTGGACTCAGCCAATAGGTCCCATTCTTGCTCTATGATGAGCCAGCACTGGATCCTAGGAATATATTGGGCAGTAAGACTCATTCTGATTTCAGGATAAATAGTGGTACACAGGATACATTTTTTTATTCCCAACTAACTCAAATGGATATAAAGTACAAGGCGATTTCCCCTTGAGAATAGAAAAAATGATAAAAATGTCAAGAAGTAGTCTATCAGGACATGAACACAAATGGCAACAACGTCTTTACTACCTCCCTATTTCCATTCCTACCATCACAAACATGTCCATGCTTCAGTAGAAAGACAGATCCCATAAATTCCACAAAAGGGGATAGAATGACATCAAGGATGCCAGTTTTCAAGTTTGTCTCCAATAGACTAGAGAGGAACCCTACAGTCACTTCCTGGATGATGAACTTGGGTTTTCGAGCATGCACACCCTCTCCTCCTCACCGGCCATAGTCTGAGCCAAAGACGTAGAATCCAGCTGAGATTTTAATTCACTCTCTATGATGAGTGAAACTCAGTCTGCCCTTTCTGAAAAGGGATTTTCCCTATTATTCTTTCATATTATTCTTTGTCAAGCCTAGAGAAACAAGCAGTCAAACCAAGGGGATATCACATAGAACCTAAATGGTATGTGTAAGTGGATATGCTTAGCACACATAGAAATTTCTACAGGATAGTAGTTTTTGGTATGAAATAGCATGGGAGATTTTCTCATTTTCCAAAGAAAGAAGGGTTTGCTTACCTGCAAGACTAATGATCTGGCTGTGGACTGATAGAACTTTTGGCAATGATGGGCATGTTTCATATCTGTACTGACAAATGCAGTACTCATTAGACACTATGTCATCTAAGTCTCTAAAATAGGGTACTTCCAACTGAGGATCTAAATTAAAAAAATGACTTGACTTTTAATTTATTTACATTTAAATAGATAGCCAGTGGCTACTAAGCTGGATAATGCAAATTTAGAACTCTAGGATTACTATGCTTTTTTCAAGTCCATGATACCTTTCCCATTCCTTCCCCAAATTACCATAATGGTAGGGATGGATATATGACTCTAGAGATGTCTGGGAAAGTCTCCCTCTTGAACTCTCCCTTTCCTGTTATCTCAATATTCCCATCTTAAGCCAGGCTTTAGAAATGCTTTTGTATTCTTCAAGTGGCTTTCTCCCTCCCTCCCTCCCTCCCTCCCTCCCTCCCTCCCTCCCTCCCTCCCTCCCTCCCTCTCTCCCTCCCCTCCCTCCCTCCCTCCCTCCCTCCCTCCTTCCCTCCCTTCCTTCCTTGTCTTTTCTGTTTTGGTACTGGAGATAGAACCCAGGATGTTACACTTGCTAGGTATGCACTTTGCCACCAAGCTACATCCCAGCCCCAAGTGGCTTTCCTTCTCCATGCCACCATCAAACTCATCAGATGCCAGATGACTTATTATATTCACTACCTAGCTCATGTCATTCCCTTGCTCAAAACCCTCTAGTGGGTCCCCATTGCCTACTTGGTCCAGCCACAATCTGGTACAGACTAATTGCCCAATATCCTTACCCACCACAACTTGCACAAACTGGCTTTGGTATCTTGGTACATTGCACATTTCTCTCCATTAGGAAAGCCATCCTTCCCTTTTCCCTACCACATCTCAACAGAGGTTCTAAACAGCCTCTCCAGGTTGCCCCCTCCCCGAGGCCTTCTTTGATTGCTACCATCTAGTATTCCCCATCCAGTTGTGGCGACATCTGCCATTTTCTAAATATTTGAAAAAGGATACGTGTCATTTGTTTCCTGAATACATACTTCATTTGTCTCCATCTTAGGGCCTTTACCTAGAACCAAGTGGCAGCTCTTCTCACAGATGTTTTCCCTGTCATTCAGGACTTGGCTCATCTGTTACTCCCTTCCCTACAGAGCTTTCCTCTGACTCTTCTGTCTAAAGAGTCCTCTAGATCCTCCAGATCCCTACTGTAATACCTTCTCTTGTTTATTTCTTTACATCACTTAATCTGAAATTAGTTTTCTTATTTGTCTTGACTTGCTTAAAATTTGCATTTAGAATGCACATTTCATGAGCAGAGGGACCTTTTCTGCCTTATTCCCTGCTCAACTTCTACTCACAGAACAGTCTCTACAGAAAGCAGGTTTTTCACAAACTGTGGGATGAATAAATCCTGAATTCCCTTCCAATAGATGGAACCTGTTGGAGACCAGGGACTACATCTCAGACCTTTGGGAGCCCAAGGACAAGGACAAGACCAGGACAACAGTAATGCTTGAGCCAAACTGTAGTCTTGAGTCTTCTTACTAACTCAGGTGATATACTGTGAAATGAACTGACTGCAAATTAGCCTCTAGAGGTCCCTAAACAGACCTTGGGTCTATTGGTGTACATCTCTCTCTCTCTTTTTTTTTTAAACACCTGGCTGAAGTCAAGATTAAGAAGGGGTCAATCAAGTAATAGTTATACTGTGACCTACTTAGGATAATTCTAGACTTTTCATCTGACTGACAACTGATTCTCTGATGCAAAGGACCAGGATATATTGAGACTTTTCCACCAGTAGAAGACAGAGAGAAGAGAACTGTCTATTATCTGGCCTCTAGAAAACAAGCAGAGCAGGCTGGGTATGTCAGAGACTTGCAGTTTGCTTTCTCATACACCAACGGTTTTAAGAAGAAGGTCGTTCTTCTTGGATTTATTGACCTAATCACCTGATAGTGTAAATGATATCTTATTTTCTGCAGATAACCATTTCCCAAACTAAGATGAAAAATATAATCCTAAGGGAAGGTAAATGTCACAACTTAACCTCCTGACAATTCACTTTAAAATTTTTGTTCCTAATGTTCTGTTCTTGAGCACAAATTAAATGAATGGGCCATGCTCTGGGCTTTCCATCTGTTCTGCTGGGCTAAAATTTTGGTTGTAAATAAATCTGTTTGTAATCAGCTTTCCTCTGTTATTGTTAATCTTATTGCTCAGATTACAGCTGGAGATGTTCATTGTTTGCATCCAATTAACTACATAAAACTAAGTATTCAAGAGAGTCTACAGGAAGGCGGCTGCTATATTGCTATACTTTGAAGACCTTTTTCCTAATTGGGCTTTCTTTTTTGGGGGAGAGGAGGAGTCTGAATTGGGGCTTAAACTTGGGCCAGCATACTTGCTAAGCAGATGTTCTATCATTTGAGCCACTCCACCAACCCCTTCATGTGTTACTTATTTCTGAGACAAGGTCTTGCTCTATGCCTAGGCTGTCCTGGGCTGCAATCCTCCTATCTGTGCTTCCCTTTGTCACTGGGATGATAGACTAGGCCCACACCACTGAGCATTAGCCATTGTGCTTCCTCCATAACTTGGGGTGACAGGCAAGCACCACTGTACCTAGCCATTGGTTGAGATAGAATCCTGTGAATGTTTTATGTCTGAGACCGCATCCAAGTTGCTAGATTTGTAAACTTGAGACACAGCAGATCTAATGATTTCTCTTAATTTAGCTATAATTTCTGTTAAGATATGGCAAATACATCTGAGGATCAGATATTAATGTTGGCACATCTAAACAAATGGTTTCCAGTGAGATTTTCCTGACCATTGCTTGGAGCCTATATTCATGTAGAGGGTATACTGGTTTTTGTCCTTACTTACCATTCTCTGATATTTTGGTGACATTTTCAAAGAAAATATTTGGTCACCTACAGATCTCTGTTTGGAAAAGTATATCCCACTCTACCAATGAAGTATATATGTTAAAGTACATTTTTCTTAACTTGACTCCAAGAACCATAGATTTTTGTAAAGAACTTGAGTTTTAAAGAAGACATGGAAAGATTTCTACTTCCTAGGTAGAACACATTTGTTGAATGCTAACTGATCCAATATGTGATAGTATCTAATCAATTGTAACAGATTTAACTATGTAAGCATAGTATGTCTAAGACCACAAAGAATAGAAATAAATGAGGTTTGCTGGGCTCTAGGAAAGAAATACTCACATTTTTTAATTGTCTCGATGGATGAAATTATCTTTAAAGACATACTTGAATTACAAATCAGACACTTTTTTTTTAAACAAGATAATGTCTTTTATTTATTTTATTTTATTTTTTGTGGGTACTGGAGCTTGAACTCAGGGCGAGGGCCCTGTCCTGAGCCACTTTGTGCTCAAGGCTAGCACTCTACCACTTGAGATACAAAGCCTCTTCCAGCTTTGTTGAGTAGTTGGAGACTGAACTTTTCTGCCAGGGCCGGCTTGGAACTGAAAGTCTCAGATCTCAGCTTCCTGAATAGCTAGGATTATAGGCATGAACCACTGGCTCCAAGCTAAGAAAATGTCATTTAATGCAACTCAAACACTAGTGGGTCCCTGTTGTACCAAGATTTCAAAGACTGAAGAGCTCTATGAATCCACTTTCAAGAACAGAAGAGAGCCCCTCTACTCAGTGAACATCAAGTAGCTCAGGTCAACTTGAGTCTTCTCTACAGAGAACACTCAGCTCCTCTGAAGCTAAGTTGTCAGGGGTTAACACTGGCCAAAAGCAGACACATACACTAGGATCGAGTCACTGAAAGAGCCTGGCTGAGCATGTGCTGATGATGGATAAAGACTTATTTTTAACCTCTTGCCAGAGGACCGCTTCATCACGGAACTTCAGAGTTGAGTTATTTTCAGATGCTCCATGATAAAGCATATTCCAAGCCTCAAGGCTATTTTGTTAGCTGCAAGATAGATCTATTTCCCCTCACAAAACACACACAGAACAATTAAGAAAGGAGCTGGGTAGAAATTCCAGCTCTTAGGGACGTTGACATGCTTCCTGTGGACTGCCCACAGTGAACTATCTAGACAGGACACAAACCACGTGTGATGTCAGTGGGACTGTTGAGGATGCTCTAAGTTTGCCTTCTTAGAAGTACTCAGTTTTACTCAGTTCACCTGAATGCCATCTTCTCAGAGCAGACACTTATCCAAATCTATTCTTCTTCCCATCTGCATGGATTCTGACTCTTAGTGGCCATGGGACACAGCTCTGGCTATAGGAGAGCCTTGTTAGTCTGTTATAGGCACCTCCTTCCTTTTTCCTTTGCCTACCTGGAGCTTTTAAAATTTTTTCTAAGTTTTTTTTTTTTTGACAAGAGACAATCCTTTGGAATCCATTTGGAAATGGAGCCTTTTGGCAACCATCTTAAAGAGGGAGATGTATTTTTCAAAGTTCTCCAAAAATAGGCAGCAGCTAACAGAGGCTGTTAAATGAGCAGATTCTATCCATTTTGTCATGATATCTGAGGGCTGAGTGTGTATGTTTTGAAAGATACAGGACCCATTCTACATAGAACACATATTTATGGGTCTGTGTTATCTATCACCTCATTGTGGTTTTTTGGTTTTTTTTTTCCATTCCTGGGCCTTGGACTCAGGGCCTGAGCACTGTTCCTGGCTTCTTTTGCTCAAGGCTAGCACTCTGCCACTTGAGCCACAGCGCCACTTCTGGCCATTTTCTATATATGTGGTGCTGGGGAATTGAACTCAGGGCTTCATGTGTACGAGGCAAGCACTCTTGCCACTAGGCCATATCCCCAGCCCCTCTATGACCTCATTGTTGCCATTGAAGGGAACATGTGATAATCAGTGTGGCTGATTTGAAAGATCTTTTTTTTTAATATCCCAAGGATGCTTATATATTTAGATATTTGAGGTTTTTCCTAAGTAACAACCACCAGTATTGCAACCTGTTCTCCTCGGGTACCTTAAACTTCACCATGGGATTAGGAGGGCAAAGAAAGGGGGGAAAGAGTTGTCTTGTGGACCCCACCCAGGCTCCTTCACTCCTGTACTTTTGCTTCTTCCTCCCTCTCTTTAAGAGGTCTAAACGAGACAATAATAAACCTCTTCAAACATCTGCTTAATGAGGTTTTGCCTTGAGACACTGAGTGGGGAAAGACAAGGGTATGGTTTCCACACAGCTGCGCATTGCCAAACCCATAGCTTTGAGGAATTTACACCACATTGCCATCCCTCCTAGGCTTTCATTTCATAGATAGAGATAATGATATTCATTTGAAGGGCCTATCATGCCCTTCTGTTGCATATACAAACCAGCCTTAATGGATATATATACAACTTTCCACAGGGAAAATAGGCCATGTGAAGTGCCAGGCATCCAACTGTCACTTCTTCCCCCAGGGTGGGGGTGGGGGGAAGGAGAAGAAGGGAAAAACATGCAACAGTCCTACTTGGAGGGAGCCAGCTACTGCTCACTGTTAAACGCTCCTAATGCTTTCATTGATGTGCCTCAAGCCTTCAGTCACTTGGAGGAACTTGTGCCAGTTGGAATCATAGACTAATTTGGATTAGTTCACCGAGATGAAGGGATAGAGTAAGGAGAGAAACTCCACTGTGTTCCCTTCGTACCTTGTGCTCACTTCCATAATCCAACAGTGCATGAGAGAGATTCAGCAAAGAACCATACGTTTGCCCATTCTGCACAATGATTCTCCTGGCTCTAGAGAAGAGAGTCATAGTTACAGGACTTTTGTTTTTTAATCCACAAGCCTTACTTTCTCAGTTCGTGAGGAAAGTAATGAGCTAAATATGCTCAATAGAATCAACTTTACTCACATAGGTTCCCTCTCTTTTATTGCCTGGGGAAGAACTGGAGATTCTAGGGATTATTAAAGGAGAACCATGAAAATGGTAGGAAGGAAGACAGGAAAGCAGGAAGAAAGAAAAGAAGCAAAGACAGAAACATGAGAAAAGATTCGAGGAGAAAAGGAAGAACCAGTCACAAGAAATTGGGCACATACTGAGTAAAGATCTATGTGTAATCCCAGCCTGTCCCTGCAGATTTCAGATAGCTCAGAAGAACAGCGCATCTCACAATAAAATTGTTTCAGCTACAGACTCATGTATTAAAATCTGTAAGTTATGTCTCAAAAGCTGTATTTCCTTATGCCTTGACGTCTGCTTTAAAAGCCCTAGAGCAGTCTCAGAATTGTAGTCGGTATCATGTAAAATGTCTTAAACCATGACTTTAAAATAATCACAAAACAATTCTGAAGATAATAAATCTATCAATCAACCATTCAAAATGATACTTGTAATTTATATAAAGAGTAGAGGTGGAGAGCAAAGATGATATATTTACACATAGACAGAGGAAAGTAAGTAAATGAACTAACACATTTAATGGAAGCCATTCCGACAACCATAGGGCAAGACTCTTTCAACAAGGAAGTTATCCTTGACTTAAAAATTAATGTGCCACCTGCTACCTCTGATCTGACCTGCTCAAATACGGGACCATGTTGGGCCAACTAAGCTCTTCATGGGCACCAGGAAGAACCTGAGAATTTAGCTTGTCATCTCATGACCAAACAACATCTCAGTATCAGTTCAAAATCAAGAAGTGCTTACCTCTCAGGTTATCGTAAGAAGTTCTTTTCATCCTAGACAGTTATAAACATACTTTACTTCCAAATGCTCACTAGGAGGCCTTTAAAAAAGAAGGCCTTGTCAGGTGCCAGTAGCTCATGCCAGTAATCCTAGTTATTCAAGAGGCTGAGATCTGAGGATTGTGGTTCAAAGCCAGCCTGGACAGGAAAGTCCCTGAGACTCTTACCTCTAATTAATCACCAAAAAAAGGCAGAAATAGACCTATAGCTCAAGTGGTACAGTGATAGCCTTGAGCACAAAAGCTCAGGGACAGTGCCCAGACCCAAGTTCAAGCCCCAGGACATACCCAACAAACACATGGGTGCACTGGGCTCATGCATGCACATGTATACACACACATGCACATGGACTGTTGGTCAGCAGTTAGTGCCATATAGTGTTGTCCCAGGGAAGCCTATCTGTCCATTTGTGGCCATAGTTAGGAAGCTGCTTTTCTTTTCTTCCATGTTTGGATCTATCTGGGTTTCTCTAGCTGGAGGCAGATCAGCCTGTACTGGCAGCTCCAGGCCAGAGCATGCATAATTCACTCAAATGGTAGAAACAGGCCCATTAGAGACAAATCTTGGCCTGTTTCCTCAGGTTCATCATCAATTTTTCCCTCTGTTTGATCTCAATCGTCCTGTTATCCTCCCCCTTTGACATCAATGAAGCTGGTTTAAGTCAGATAACAACAGGAGACATCTGGTGGCAGACAGGCTCTGGCCCTTCTGAAGAACAAAGTGTGGATTCAAACCCAGCCAATGAGCCAGGAAAGGAGGAAAAAATCATGAAATTAGATTACAAGCCTGAAGAAAGCAGTCCTTTTACCAGGTTGGTCAAAAGACATAAAACTGACCAGAGATTGGATTTTAGAATCCAACCCATCATCTCTCTCTTAGGACCTGAGGTGAAACAGCTCCCCAAACATCTGTCTCCTTTGATCTTGGACTCCTCGCATTTTTTCATTAGGAAAAGACTGGGAATGACAGGTTATAATGCATCTTCTGTCACTTTTCCAGAGGCTATATTTTATAATACTTTGTGTTAATCAGAATTACAAATGAAGAGTTTACTTATTTTTTAATCCTGAGCTGATCTGCCTTGCATTCTGGGCTTTCTCAACCTGCGACTGAACTGTGAAAAAGCTAAAGTTCTTCTTCTCACCAAGAAGCTGGCTGTGGCTCACCCTAAGTAGCCTGTGGCAACTTCCCATTGCCTTTAAGAGGGTCTCCTAGCTCTAACATCCTTCCATCTCTTTGATTCCTCACCACCTAAACTTGTAACCCCATGCTCTCTCTCTTTTTTCCCCTCAGTTGAATTCTTTTGCAATAAACTTATGACACTGATCACAATCATCTAATTAACTGTATAATAGCTCAGAGCAAAGCAGTCTCATTAAAACGTGGACTGTACCAAATAGTTTCTGCCATTTTGGGAATGGCTTTGGTAGCTGGGGGAAGATGCCTCTTTGTACGCAACTGGAATTTCAGTCTTTGTCTCATTCCCGGGGATGAGTGGACTGGTCTGATGCCTTCCTCACTTCATGCATCCAGTGCCCACCAGCTCATTGGGCACAGGAGATGCTCAGTCAATACCTGCAAGGTGAACTGAGTGAAGAACTGAATCGGGAAGTCGAAACTCAGTGCCACTAGGGTCTTTGTCACTGCTCCTCATACATGTTTTATATTTAAGGAAGGACTTTCTCTACAACATCCTGTTTGTCAAGGTAGAACTAAAATCCACATCTTATGGTTCAATGTACAATGTCTTTATTACTGGTGTAAGAATGGAGGGTAAGGCCCCACAGAGCCACTTGAATATGGTACACGAATTCCACACAATATGTACATTTCCACAGATTTTGTTTTCCATTTCATTCTTCCTAGAATGGACATTCATAAACATTTATCTAGTGCTGTGGTGATGTGTGTTAGGGCCCAGTCTGAAGTTCCCATACAGAAAGAGCTGTGAATTGTGAAAATATGAGTCTATTTTTTTGTGCCCTTTGATGCATGGCCTATTGCTTAAAATGGCACACATCAAAATGGCTGACAAGGCACAGAAACAATTTTCCCTAGTTCTAGATCTATAAGTAAGCCATTGTCTGTTCAAAACCAAATAGCTTAAAGGGAATCCACAGCTTCCTCTGTTGTCCCACCATATGAGGCGTTAGAGTGCAGGAGGGGAAGCTTGTGGGAGAGAAGCTAGCACAGTATGAGGGAAAATAATTCAATGAAATCCCAGATAGGCCAAAGGTCACAGCTCCTGATGGACTTCTCTTTGCACACCGTCATGTCTGGAATGGTGTGAGGAGCCACCTCTGGCTACGTTTTCCTTTGCCTTCCCAGTGGCTCTGTAGATGTGGAAGGACCACAGCCTTTTGTGGGAGGCGATCCAAAAGGAGAGGTAAATTATTCATTTTTCTCTTGTGCCTGAAGGAGAGACAGTTCTCTATGTATGAACAGGTGTCTCATAAATCATTTGTAAAACTCTTGTTCTACAGCAAGATGTTTTTATCCAGGGATCAGGGCTCCTTATATGGTAACTTCTCATTCCAGACTCTCAGTCCCCAAGTACTAGCTTTGAAATATTAGGAAGTACAATTCCATGAGAGCAGATAGTGCTGTCATCTACATCATCTATATCCACTCCTCTACTCTCCTTCAAAAGAGAACAGCTGAGAACACTGAAACCTGGAGGGAAAGAAAACAATTATCTCCCTCCTTCATGTCAAGTGTAATCACAGGAAAAATGAGATGTTAGTGTTACCCCACCTAATCTTACACTGCTTAGGTGACAGGTGAATTTCCCTTTCACTCCAATCTTGTTTACCTTTGAGGACAGGATGCCTGTAGACCAGAAGTCCCTCACTGGATGGCTGACCAAACCTGCTGGATCTAAGGCAGCTTCCAGCCTGCCCACCAGACCTCTAACTTCATTAGCATTCTGTCTAAATGCAAAAGGACACACACCCAGTACCATGAAAATTGACCAGGACAGGAAAGAACCATAAAAGGATTGAACACAGGCAATGCCTGCTACCTTTTCCCAGAAATTCCTCTGTTAGGTTTTCTCACTCTCATTTATCTTATCTTATACCTATAGCTTCCTAAACTGAGGAGAAGTTGATTTACCACTTTATCTTCCACTTCTCCTATTCTGGGCAAAAAATAAGATTTTATTTAATCAGTACTTAGTCTCATTATTGGCTCTACAATTCAGAGAGGATAAAGGGGCCCAGGTTACAAAAAACCTTCAGACATTTGTGGAATTGTTATGTGGAAGCTGTTTACAGAAAGACAGCTCTCCTGGGGTGCGGGTGGTCTTCTTGCCTTTCTACATGACACAGCATACAGCAGGACAGACATTTTGGAGCAAGGCTGACTGTGCATGAAAGCCAGTCTCCAGATCAACAGAGGCACAGATTTGTTTCAGATGACAATGGGACTGCTCCACAAACCCTGACCCACTCACTCCACACTCCATTTACAAAAGAGGAACATACACAATTAAGCTGCTATTATTTGGAATTTTTAATTGTATACATATGCATATGTGTATGCATCCTATTCTTAACTGATATGCCCACGAATGACAATGAATATCTCTATGGGCACATGGTTATATGTAATACACCTGACCCTGAATGTTCCCTGGCAGTAATGACAAAAACCAGTTGCATACTTCCAAAATAGCTAATGTAAGACTCTTGAGTTCAAACTCCAGTACTGCCAACAACAACAATGACAGTAATAATAATAAAGAGAAAAGAAAAAGAAGAGGACTTGACATTTAGGAAATAGTAATTGACATAGTATTTCTTTTCTTTTCTTTCTTTCTTTCTTTCCTTCTTTCTTTCTTTCTTTCTTTCTTTCTTTCTTTCTTTCTTTCTTTCTTTCTTTCTCTCTCTCTCTCTCTCTCTGTCTCTCTCTCCCTCCTCCCTCCCTCCTTTCCTTCATTCCTTTCTTCCTTTCCTTCCTTCCCTGTGGCTCCAACTCAGGGTCTATGCACTGCCCCTGAGCCTCTGTGCTCAAGGCTAGTGCTCTACCACTTAAGACACAGTGCTACTTCAGGCTTTTTTCTTTCTTTTTTTTTTTAATTGGAGATACAGTCTCATGGACTTTCCTGCTGGGGATGGCTTTGAACTGTGACCCTCAGATCTCTGCCTCCTAAGTAGTTAAGATTACAGATGTGAGTCACAGGTGCCTAGCAGACATAGTATTTCTTAGCTACCACTACGTCGTAACTGAGGTATTGGTTCACTTTTATAGATGAGAAACTGAGGTTCATGTAGTTTAAAGATTTTGCACGTCAGGGGTTCAGTGGCTGAAGAAGAGCCACTTGGCATGTGATAGACAATAAGCAGGAGAACGATAGGTAGGATACGTAATTCTTTGCTCACCAACACAATTAGTTGAGCAACTATAATAAAAAGAATATATGTAGAAATGGCCTAATGTACACATATACTTCGAAATTACCAATTCCTCTCTAACTTTGTGAGAAGCTCCTCCTCAAACCTATAAACATACTCCTCCTCAACTTCTGATATGTGATTGATTATTGTGTTTACAAGGAAACTCAATAATGCCTGTAGTCATTTAAAAAGTTGTGCTTAAAAAATAAAATGGTGGGCTGGGGATATGGCCTAGTGGCAAGAGTGCCTGCCTCGGATACACGAGGCCCTAGGTTCGATTCCCCAGCACCACATATACAGAAAACGGCCAGAAGCGGCGCTGTGGCTCAAGTGGCAGAGTGCTAGCCTTGAGCAGGAAGAAGCCAGGGACAGTGCTCAGGCCCTGAGTCCAAGGCCCAGGACTGGCAAAAAAAAAAATAAATAA
Organism: Perognathus longimembris pacificus; assembly: GCF_023159225.1. Classification (NCBI taxonomy): domain Eukaryota; kingdom Metazoa; phylum Chordata; class Mammalia; order Rodentia; family Heteromyidae; genus Perognathus; species Perognathus longimembris. The sequence goes on from NC_063177.1 coordinate 46,016,240, forward strand.
AAAATAAAAATAAAAAATAAAATGGTGGGGCTGGGAATATGGCCTAGTGGCAAGAGTGCTTGCCTTGTATACATGAAGCTCTAGGTTCAATTCCTCAGCACCACTTATATAGAAAAGGCCAGAAGTGGTGCTGTGGCTCAATAGGTAGAGTCCTAGCCTTGAGCAAAAGGAAGCCAGGGACAGTGCTCCAGGCCCTGAGTCCAAGCCTCAGGACTGGCAAACAAACAAACAAACAAACAAATAAATAAATAAATAAACAAATGGCTTGGTTTCTGTACAGGTCGGATTAGTATCTACTCCCTCTCCAAAATTCATTTCCATTGGGATTCTCAGGAGGTGTAAACTTATTTAGAAATAGGGTCTTCGAACTACTTTGGTGAATGTCAACTCCTTTGTAAAAACTACTTGAAGATAATAAAAAATATTTAAAAAGAAAGAAATAGGATTGTTGTAGAAGCAATTCATTAAATTAAGAGGGGGGTCATACTGGATTAGGGTAGATTGGGACTGGTGTCTTCATAGGAAGAGGACACGCAGAGGTGCTCAGAGAGGACATGAGACAGTAGCAGCAGGGACTGCACTGAGGATACTGGGAGCTGGGAATGCCAAGAACTGCCACAGAACACCAAAACCTAGGTAGAGGCAACGGAGTATGGTCCGCTAGAGGGTTCAGAATACTGCTCTGGCCAACACCTTGATTCTCCACTTCTAGATTCAGAATTGTGAGGGAACACAATTCTGTTGTTTTGAGCTACTAGTCTGTGGTGATTTGCTGGGCTAGCTCTAGGAACCCAATATTATGGACACAGACTTGCAGTAGCACAGAGCACTGGCGAATGACAGTATTTATGATTCTGTGATCCACTTTCATGCATCTGAAAATAACCATCGCTTATGTAGTCTGCTAAGCATTTTCCCTCTGGCCCTGTGGTTCAGAACCATTGCTGCACCATCTCTGACTGCTCTTTGGAGCCTTGATCAGACTCGAGGATACTGGCTCAACTAATTAATGGCCAGCTTTTCGTTTCCTCTGTCAATGATGTCCTAGTTACTGAGGTGAGAAAAGTCAGCTGTTGCAAGTCAGATATACCAATAAACAGTTGCTAATTAGATCTGGGGATAAGATTTGATATAATCCTAGAAACATAAGCAACCCTGGTTCCCAATTGCAACTTTTGTATATTTGCTTAATTCTAAGCTTAATGTTCTTTTTTTTTGGAAATTAACATAATCAAGTTTCGTATACTTATGTTTAGAAAATCAAATGAATAAACATGATTTTATACATACTCCATAGTTTTACAAGTCTGTGATGCAGAAATCCAATTATGGTCATTTAAAAACAGAAAAGATAATTTCCTTCAATGGTTTGGAAGAAAAAAGGGTTTTGCTCCCTTGGAAAAATTCACAATGCCACAAATGAGATACTTAGCTCTTCAGTTTCCATACAACTTAGCTAACAACAAAATTCTCCAGCAGAATCAGTAAAATATTTTCAACTGCATATATGAATTTTGAATTTATATAACTTGAGGCATTCATAAATATAAAAACATTCACAATGTATATCACATCTCTACTAACTCAATACTTCTCCAGTAGGCATACTGCTCATGCTAAGAAGTTATAAACAGATTTAGGATTCTATATCTGTGTTATATTTATTCAATATCAATGTCAGTTTACTCCCACTACCAAAATGATCCCTAAAAGTTAGGATATATGAAATATATATGTAATATATGTCAATCAAACTGTCCACAATATTTCTTAGATGTTTAATATTTCTTTAGATGTTTAGTTTTTTTCATTCATTTTCCTATTCATAAATGCTTACAATAAAGTAAATCTTATAACTCACCAATTAGGCACATAAACCTAATATAGAACAGGTCAATGGTTGCAGTGGATATTCCTCAATGAAGATATATGATAATCAATAGATATATTCAAATGTCTGATATCATTAGCAAATGGGGAAATGCAGATCAAACTAAGATAGCACTTCACACCCACCAAAACATTTAGAATCCAGCAGCCCTGTGTTGGCAAGCATGTAGAGAACTTGGAATCCTCACACATTGCTGACAGGACTGTAAAATGGTACAGCTGCTTCAGAAAAGTGTTTGATAGTTCCTAAAAGTGCTAAATGAAGAGTTTCCATATGAACTAACCATCCTTTTCCTAGGTATACATTCAAGAAAACTGAAAACTTGAGTCTACTAGAAGCCAGTATTGCTCACAGCAACATTACTTACCATGGCACAAAGCATGGACACAATGCAAATGTCTCTCAACTAATGCATGGATAAGCAAAATGGTGGTGCATCCATATAATGGAATATTATTTGGTCATTAAAACAGTGAAGTACTGATGCAGCATGGGTCAATCTTGAGAACATATTAAATGAAAGAAGTCAAACACAAAAAGTCCATAGACTGCATTATTCAATTTATATTAAGTACCCAGCACAGACAAAGTCATAGTGGCAGAAGGTTGCCAGGAGATAGGAGAATGGAGCAATGGGAAATAACTGGGAATGACTTGGAGTTTCTTTAGTGTGAGGAAGCTATGTTTAGATTAGATTATGGTGATGCTTGCACAACTCCATGAATGTACCATAAATGGGTGAAGTTGATGGTATGTGAAATTTCAAAATGTCTATACAAATCAGGTTTGAACAAACTACATATGCCACAGAATCATGTTCAATTCAGTATTCAAATTTTATCCTAAACTAAATACTTGATCCTATCAGTTTTATTAACATTACATTCAATGCCTCTTCTCTCTCCTTTTCTTCTTTCCCCCCTCACTTATGCTTCCTCCTCCATCTTCTTCCTCTCTCACTCTCTCAGACTTGCCATGTTGCTAGGCTGACACAGAAATTACTGTAACAAAGGTTAGCCTTGAACTCTCAATCTTTCTGTCTCAGCTTCCTAAATAATGAGACAACAGCCATGTGTAACTCTACAAGACTCTATTTTTTGTACTCTATTCAATGTAAAGAAAGAGATAGCAAAACAGAAAACTATAGACTGCAAGGCAATACTGTGATATAATAACAGATGGATGTTTAATCTGTTTCTAGTTCCTGATACATTCCTAAAGCCCTTGTAATTTCCTGGGCAGTAGGGATGCAAGAAAAGAAAATATTTTTTCTATACTTTGGCTTTGATCTTGGTTCTTAACACAGAGCTAATCCTGGGTGATAGGAATATCTTTTGTTTCTACTTGTCTGTTCTTGGTGGGCTGCAGGATGAATTGGTTCCCAGAAACACCAAGTGATGATTGGATGCTTGGAACTTTTGGCCTCAACCCTATCCTCCAGGAAGAACAGAGGAACTAGACTAGAATAAATAAGTCATACTTGGACCTCTATGCCATTCCTTGAACTGTGGGGTCTGGAGAGCTTCTGGGCTATCAAACAAGATGGCACCAGGAAGATAGCATGTTCAGGGAGGGCATGGGAGCTCCTGTGCTCTTGTCCTGTGCATCTCTTCCACCTGTGTGCCTACCTTTGCCCTTTGTAACATCCTATGATAAACTGGTAAACCTTTGGTCAAATGACTTCCTGAGTTCTTTAAGCCATTCTAGCAAATAATAAAACCCAAAAAGGGGCCATGATAACTTATGCTCTGTAGTTAAGTTAGACGGAAGTTCTTGGAAACCTAGTACTTGTGATGGATTTTCTAAGTAAAGGATGTCTTTGGGACTGAACCATGAACCTTCAGGGTGTGACATTGACTCCAAGTAGACAGTGAGATGTGAATTAAATTGTAGGACATCTAGCTAATATTTGCTGGAAAACTGATGACCGTATATGCGTTGAGAGTATAGCAGGAGAAAACAGATTTGGTTTAATTAATTGTTATTATTATTATCTTTAAGTAGTTGTACAAAGGGGTTACTTCCCAAGAACACAAATGTTAAGGCCATACCTGTGGGTCCCTTAATTCATAAGAGTTATTCTTTTACCCTCAATTAACTTGGAAAAGTCTTGAATTACCAAATTCCAGCAATACATTTCTGTCCAAATAGAAGGTACTCAGCAACAAATCCTTAAGACAAGTTAATAAAAAAAACCACAATGTACTTTGTATATAATATAATGTAATTTATAATGTATTTGACCATTGACAGAGAAGCTATTACTTGTTAAAACTTAAGGGTAGACCTGGACTCTGAAGAAGGAAAAATTCTGCTCAGTGAAGGCCTTGGAGAAACACCAATTTTCAAGAATCGAGAAGTGTAAAAATCTGATAGCTCTAAATACTTTCTTGTAACCAGAATGAGCCCCACCCCCCTTTCCCCACTGCCAGCAAAGTGATAATTAGCTACATGAAAAAATCTGCTCTCAAACTCCAAAAATGAAGATACCTGTGTCTTCCAACTGAGTACAGTTGACAGCATTCAGAGGTAATATATGATATTGCCCAAAGCTTAATGCATATTGCCCTTCCCATTAAGGTCTGAATCAGTGAACACTTTGGTCTGACAATTTTATCTTGAAAACGAGTCCCAATACCTATCTGAATTTTCAAATTAATCCAATCTTCAGGCAGCATCTTAGAACAAGTGAGTTCCTACAGACAACTGTATTTAAAATCCAGCTGTTTAACTTTCCAACTACAACGCAAAGAACCCTCATAAGAAAGCCTGATGGATTATAAATCCTAAAGTTCCCCAAATGGAGCAGACTTTGGGACCTATGTAGTTACCTAAATAGATAATGAATGTTCTCATTTTGGAATATTGTTTTAAAATTATTTGAACTAGAGAGTGTGTGCCATACAAATGGCAATGCTCATTGAATTAAAATTAACCAGAGGCTGAGGGCTGGCTAGTCCTACAGTTGTCCCAAACAACTCTGCACTTTAGAATCAGGCTGCATGGGAGCGCAGCTAACAGAAGGCAGACCCCGGAAATAGCAAAGGAAGCTCTGAGCACATCTGCTTAAGTCTATTGAGTTTGTTTATGAACTAAATGTTGTTACTTTTGTAGTGTGGAGTTTGTTTCTGGGGATCAATGTCAAGATATACAGGAGAGAAAAGGATGTGATGTGCTTTCTAAGCTGACCCTCTATAATTCTCTTAAAAATCTTTTTAAAATTATGTTAAGTTGTACAAAGGAGTTCTCTTTAAAAACCAAATGTGTTTAAATATGAAAAATGCATTTTTATTTTACATGGGTTTTTTTTTGGACAGAGGGACTTCTTCCCAAAATGATATGCTATCAAAAGGTAATTTTATCAGCTATTTGCAGCAAGTTTGTGCTTATATGTGTGAGAGATTTTTTTCCTCCCATAAAACTGTGAAAATCAGAAAAGCAAAAGGATCATTTAACCCTGGACTAACATGGCAAAAGTAGAATTTAATCCATGGTATCTTAAAGTATATTTTCTTCATTATGATAATAAATGATTAATTAATACTTTACTTTGAAAGACAGTCAAGGAACCTGCATATTCTGATCTTTATTTGTTGAAATAATCTACATAAAATTAATAAATAGTATATGGACTCTACGTTGTAGAAATAGAGTCTATGACAAAAATGTTTTCCCATTTAAATATAACTGCAATATGAAATAAGAAAATGAAGAACAAATTCTCCAGAATCTCATCACAGCTCAGCCACTAGATCATTTGAATGTATTTCCTTCTGGCAATATGTCAGTTTTTGAACAGTTATAGACTAAAATATAAATTAAGAATCTTAACTTTTTCTTTTAATATTGTGTGGATTTTGTTATATTGCTATGACTGTAAAAATTTTAAATGGATGCACGGAGTACTTATAATTTGTATCCTGATTCATTGGCAGATAATAGTGCAATGAGAATATGAGTTTTTATAGTTTTGGTTTTTTTCCCTTACAAGATAATTTTAGAAACAGAATAACCAAAAACATGTTAAGAGTTTTTTGTATATATGAACATACTGATGTTCAAGAGTGGCACCAATTTATAATATACCCCAGGAAATTAAAATGTTGCTTTATCTTTCCTAGCATTTAACAGTATTTGCTTCAAAAAGTTCACTTAAATACATGAAAAGTTATACTTTATTTTCTTAATTTTAGTGTCTTGGTTAGATTATACTGTTATGTAATATGAAATATTTTCTGTTGGCTAACTATATTCCCCTTGTTATAAATTCATATGAATTCGGTACTAGATTTTTAAATTCTATCCTTTCATGGTTTTATTTTTGTTTATTTTATAACATTTAATTAACACTTTCATGTCTCTGAACTTTATCTTCATGCACAGGATGAAATGAATATCTACATTCATTATTATCCGAAACTACTACTATTTATTGAATAATCTTTGACTTCCATTGATCAACAGCAATTTCAAGAACAACAGTTAAATGCAGTAGTGCTTCCTTTTTCAAGTAAGGTGACTACAGGATTAAACAACTTGAGGTGGCACAGAAAGAAGAAACTTGGCACTACTAATTTATTTTGTAAACCAATGAATGACTTACTGTGTATGGTGTGTGCATGTGTGTGTGTTTGTGTGTGTGCATGTGCATGTACATGAGCCTGCACATCGGTAGCCAGGTATATATTTATGTATTAAAGAGAAGGAAATATTTTGAGGGCAAATGAGAGCTGGATAACTTCTCAGTCCACTGGAATATTAGGCTATGTTCTGGGTCTGATTGGTGAAATCAAAACTCACTGGTGGTGAGACAGAGAAGCACACAGCCATCTAGTCTACCACCTTCATCATGTCTATTCACAGTTTTAGTTAACCATCTTAGATAGACACCATAATGCCCCTCAAATTTTATTGTTCCCTTTTTTCTTTCTTTTCCACTACAGAAAACTATACCATTTTAATATTTATTGATTCAACAGGTATTTGTTAAGTGTCTACTATGCATCAGCCTTGAGTATAAATACCAATGAGTCAATGGGGAAAATAAGCCCAAGAATCCTGTTCTGATTGAATTTTATTCTAATGGTGGCCTCCTCCTCTCAACACCCCTAAACAGAGAGGTTAATAGACAGTGGCATGAGCTGTAGACAATCGAGGAATTCCAATCAAGGAGCTATACCAACAATAGCTGCACATGTCCACACATAGGCCCAAGGACTAGAGAGTCTTCACCCAGGAGCTGGAGTAGTGCTGGGTGGATGCACCAGTTCCTGAAAGATGTGGAGGGATTCCCAGCATTGGACTTTTGTGGGTTTTGACTTTAAAACGCAATTTAACTACATTGTCAACCTCATCTCTGAAGAAAAACCCACATTTACTCAAATGGCCGCTGGGGACATGCTGCTGTGTTAATAATTGTCTCAGCAGCAAGAAATCCATTGATGGAACACTCAGTGCACTTGGCTGTAGCTGGGGGCTTTGACTCCTCATTGATTAAGGGAGCCCGATAACACATAGGCTCCCAGTGATGTAGTAAAATTCTGAAATAGGACATGCATCTTTAAAGCCTTTGGGTAGGAAAGAGAAGGTATCAGAGCAAGAGCTTTGTTTCATCATGTCTACTGAGAGGGTATTTGCTGCATGGATGGAGTGTAACCAGAAGTGTGGAGGCAGGTGATCTGTGAGGCTCCTTGCTGAGAACCCTGGCTGCCCCCAAAGCTTGAAGATTGATGGGACCATTTCCAGGCAGCGACTCTCTGCCTGCCAGAAAGGTGTCCCCAAACAGCCCACATAAGCAGGTCATCTGAGGGGATTCATTAGAACCTTTGAGAGAGAGAGAGCATGACAATGAATTAAAAAACGAACTCAGTCAACAGTGACTTTGATAATTAGCATTGCTTCTATGATGCTTCTTTCCCACCACTAAACATTCATAGGTGATTTCCTACAAGTCCTTAAGGTGAAATGGGGACAGAGCAATCAATGTTCTAGGAGGACATGGAGAGGAGAGTTTACTGAGTAACATGAACTTGAGGCAGGAAGGAATGTTCAGTAACGAACTTCACAGAACTGTAACACACAAACCATAATTTCTTTCATTTAAAGCATTTCTTTCAATGGCTCAGTACAGAGTTGTGCAACACTCACCACAATCTAATTTTCTTTACCTCAAAAGGAAATCTCAAAGCTATCAGCAGTTATTCCTCATTCCTCTTCATTGTACCCCCACCCCACCATCCTATAAGCAGAGGTTAGGTAACCACTAACCTATTTGCACCACAGACTGAAGTATTCTTGACAGTCATATAAATGAAATAATAAAGTATGTGACCACTGTGATTGTCTTATTCTACTCAGTGTAATAGCCTAACAGCTGCCAGTACTTCACTCATTTTCACACTCCACAGTATGAATACATCACACCTAGTGATGAGCTGTTTCCACCTTTTCGCTATTTATTTATTCAGTCAGAAGCCTAGTCTTCCATCCTCTTGGGTGTTTTTAACTAGAGATGATCATATGGTAACTTTAAGCTTAACTTTTTCAGTAATGGGTTCTTCCTTTATCTCATAGGCATCACCAAAGATTACCTGAAGCAGAGTTTTTTTTTTTTTAATTTGAAATTGTTATCTGGTCTTTTCTTTTAAAAAAATCAACTGGAAATTCTGTTTACTTAGCTGGTCCATACTGCAGACCTCAGTTCTAGGCAAGTTCACTTGGGGCTGGAGGGAGCATGGAGGATGCTGCAGCAAGAGAAGGGAGCAGCATTCCAGTGCCCATCCAGTGAGAACACACAGTGGAGTCTGCACAAGCCATGGAGAATTGTTCTTTGAAAAAAGAAAGAGATTTTGACACCTGGGTGACTCCTGAGGATGCTATGCTAAAGATAAAGCTAGACAGCAAAGGACACACATACTATAGTCCCATGTGCATGAGATGCCTGGGCTAGTCAGACTCAGAGAGAGTAAAGGGTACCACAGCTGGGAGAGGGAAAATGAGGAGGTGATGCTAACTAACTATGTAGGGAGCTTTACTTAAGGAGACAAAAAAAGAAAGCTCTGGACATGGATGGTAGTGAGTGTTGCACCATGACGTGAATGTGCTTGATTCCATTTAATAGCTAACGTGGTCAATTTTAGGGTTTGTATATTTGACCACAATAAACAAATACTTAAAAAAGAGAAGAAAAGATAGATAGATCTTTAGCTCTCTCTCTCTCCTTGCCTCAACCTACAGCAGAAGTATTCAAGAGCACATCTTCATGTTTACCTGAAGATAAACATGTTTTATACACATGAAGTTATAAACATGTTTGCATGAACACAGGATTCATTTCACAAATTCTTCTCAATAATTTTTATAAAATATCTAGGTATATCTAAGCATATAAATTGGGGGACAGTGCTGGGATTGAGCTCAGGGTCTTACAATCACTTGGATTGCTCGCATGGTTGGTGTTCTTATCACATGAGCCACACCTCCAGCCCTGCTGTTTTGGCTGCTTATAGTGAAGACATAGTCTCATAGACTTATCTGCCCAAGCTGGCTTTGTAATGAGATCCTCCAGGCCTCAGCCTCCCGAGTAGCTAGTAGTATAGATGTGAAGCACTGGTACCTGGCTCAAATGATATTTTTAAGGTTGCTCATCATTCTTTGTCATAAATGTGAAACCATTCACGTGAGGCCTCTGGGGGCTCTTGTTCTGTGTACCCTCAGATGCATGAGAAAGATAGAAGGCCAGAATTCTGGATGAGCACAGCACAGGCACACAGAGCATTAGCTCTGGGCCTATACTGACTCTACCACAGAAAACATCTGGAGAGTTTCTGGTTAGTTCCCAAAATCCAGAGCAGGAAGTAGGGAGATTCTAGAGGGACGCTTGGGACCTGGTTATCTAGGAAAACAAGTATGAGCTGTTGTGCTTGGCCATAACTGGTGATCTTACTGAAGAGGAGAAGACAAGGCTCAGAGACAAAGAGTCTTAGTAAGGAGAGAGGCAAACACTGTACTAATGCATCTGTAGAGCAAGGAAGGCAAAGGTGGCTGGCCACCTGTAGGGACTAGGAGGAAGTCCTGGAATAAAATGAATCAACAACTTTGTTTTAGGCTTGTGTGACCTTCAGAACTGTGGTGGAAACCTTTCTGTTGCTTTCAGTCACCAAACTGTAGTTGATGTCTTATGGCAGCCCCAAGAAACAAGACAGATATGAATTCCCTTAATGAGAAAATACAGACAGGGTTCTATTAAGTTCTTAATTGAGGAATGTGGATCAGTGAGTCACCAGCAGGTTGTGACCCCACCTGACCTATGCAGCTGTATAGTATAGTGCATGACATCCCAGGACTGACTGGCTGTTTTGTTTAGCATAGTCTCCCAGAAGTAGAACTGAACACTATTTTCACTCACAATTTCCTCATTTTCTTAGGAACGGGCAGAATGTTTCCTTGGATTTAGAGAATTTAACTACAAATGCACCAATGTTAAAATATACATGCATGGTATCTGAACATGATTTTCCCAATCATGCCATACAAATACATACTAAGAAACATTTTTTTCCTGGAGTGCTTGAGCTTGCCCTTGATTAAAGTCACTCAGGCTGTAATTGCAAAGAAATAAAGAGATCCTAGAAAATTTTTGCTGAGCTAAAAATACAGAGGCCATCTGGAAATATAATCTACAGCTTTGTTTATTCTATTGGGCATCATCAAGCAGGGATCAAGAGGTGGAAAATATGGGTTCAAAACCTTCCTGCAGTCATTGGACCAGCCTACTAGTGGACATGTGCCAAGATGACTTGTTATCATGCATTCAGGTGATATGACTAGCTTTGGAGACTCAGGGTCATCTGCAAGGTGTGTCCTTGGATGACTCCATGATACGTTTTAATAGGAGAGTCAATGGAACAGGCAAAATGGAGACTTACAGTCCTTTCTTGCACCTGACCTTGGGAAGATTTTCTCTCATATCAGCTATGCCTACCTAGCCATTTGCCCTCCAACATATAGGTAGTACCTGGTCAAATGGGCTGAACGTCAAAAATTTTAAAAGAGAGCTTTCATTTTCCTATTTTAGTGGAGAGAAAAAAAATCCCCTGTCTGGTATGAAAAAGTACTATCTGTTCCATAGTAGCCATTCTTCCTTTTGAGGGTAGGGACCCCTCCTCACCCCTGCCCCAGGTTTCAGTTTCTAGTGAGAGTCATGTGCCAGTTTGATGAAATTGCATGACTAGGTTTGTGCCGAGGGTTTGTGAGCAGAAGGTTGCTCTTAATATGGCTCATCCTTTGTCAGTTTTCACAAGAATTCTATCATCACCTCATGCAGAGATACAGTATTAACATATCCAGTATGGGGAGGTGGCATCCCTTTTATGAGGTGACAGAGCTCTGAAGTGGTGGAGCAGGGTCCATGGTGCCCCGTGCCCTGCTGAGGCTGATTCCACTCACTGTTGGCAGGTCTTGTGGCTGTGTGCTCTCCTGCTGAGGGGGAAGTTGGGTAGGGGCAGGGAAAGGTCTGCATTCAGGAGTAGCAGCCTCCCTACAACCCTTGGAGCGCTCTTACTCATCCAATGTCCTTGTGCCTGCCCCAGGACGACATGATTGAGTTTGTTTATTCAACATTGATACAAGGTTTGGCAATCAGCAAACCAAGTTTCCATCCATTATGCACTTGAATCTCATATCTGTCAGGCAGATAAGGCTGGTGCCATTATTATCCTTGACTGACAGTGGGAACTGCAGTATAAGAGGTTCTTTGACTCACCTCAAATATAGGTAGGGCTACACTTTGAATCAAGGAAAGCCTTTGACATCATTTAGATAGAAAGCTGCTGTGTAGGGAGGGAAGCTGTATCACTGCAAGAGAATTTCCAGTTGTTGAACTCCAGCCCCTTAAACTTGAGACCAACTTGAGCTCCCCTTCCTCCAGTGAGATCTCTCTCAGGTTCTAAGCCCTCTGCCTTCCTGACTTAATGCTTCTTTTGGCCACCAGACAATGAGCCCCTATGAGCAGGGACTGGGATCCCGTGGTCATTTCTGTCCTCCCCACTCACAGAAAATACCTGGCACACAACAGGGACTGAAAGATGCCTCCTCTGAAAGAGAGAGCCATGCAACCACCCCGCCCTCATCATGCTAAAATACGAGGTATAAGCCAAAAGACTGAGGAAAGAACATAACTGGAATTCAATAATTCCAGGTATTGGGTTTTCCACAATGAATAAAAGTGTTTTTAAACACAAACATCCACATATATTCAGTAGAAGGCAAATTCTTACAGTATTAACACATCTAAAGACAAAGGATTTTTAAAAATCTTCGAATACTCTCCAGTCATTAATACTAATACTCTAGGGATGTATCTATTAACTTAGAAAGATTTCTAAGGTGCTCGCTGAGTGTAACGTATAGGTTCAAACACAGTATTTTATGATCACTTTTGTTATTATATGATGGTCATATGGTTACATATGCAGTGTTCAAAGTTGTTGTTTTGGGTACAATTCTGCTTTTGGGTGGGATTTGTAATAGAAAGGACTGCTTCAAACTTGGGCTGCCAGAGCCACACTCAAAGCTTCCCTCTACCGACATGGCTAGTGGTCCAGGCGTGGGGAGGCTCCTTGGGTGGAACACTTGGCTTGGTAGTACCTAAAATATTTGTGAAGCCAACTACAATAGCTAAGTAATGGACCCTAAAAGATATAAGTCTAAGTCCTAACTCCCAATACCTGGGAATGTGATCATGGCTGGACATAAGGCCTTTATAGTTATAATTAAATAAGGATCTCACAATGAGGTCATCCTAGATATGGGGAAAACCCCAAGTCCAGTCATTGGATCCTTAGAAAGAAGAGGGACATTTGATAGGAGTCACAGAAGAGAAAGCCTTCTAAAGAAGAGACAGACTGGAGTCTCAGAACCCAAGTAAAACAGTAGCTAGCAGAAGCTGGAAGAGACAGGAAAGTTTTCTACCTGGAGATGTTGAAGGGGCATGGCCTTCCTAACAGGTAGATTTTAGACTTATGGCCTCCAGGCTATAAGAAAAGATTTCTTTTGTTTTAAATTGCCAGAGTGCGGTCATTTGTTCCACCTAGGAAACTAATAAACCAACAATCTCAATCTTGCAGATTTGCCTGAAGCCAAGCCAGCATGGGGTGGTAGTATGAAGAAAGAGGTGTTTGTTTCTTTCTGCCCACCCACCAGACCTTCTAATTGGAACTCAAATTAAATCAACCAAACAAATTGACAACACAAATGCCAAGAACTTTTCCAATGGGTGTTTATGGCATCTCAGAATACTTCTACAGGGTGGTTTGTGTTATGGATTTTTTTTTTTCTTTTCTGGTGGTACTGGGGTTTGAACTTAGGGACCTGAATTTGGTAGGTAAGTGCTCTACCATTTGAATCATGCCCCCACACATTTTGCTTTAATTCGTTTTCAGATATAGCCTTGTGTTCATGCCCAAGCCAGCCTTACACCATAATCCTCCTATTTCTGCTTCCTGAAGAGCTGGGATCATATAGCACATGCTACCATGCCCAGTTTTTATTCTTTGAGATGAGGTCGCACAAACTTTTTGACCACATTGAGCTCCAACTTCAATCTCTCCAGTCTTAGTCTCCCAGTAGTGAGGATTAAGGGATGTGTCCCTGTGCCTGGCTATCCTACGGGTCTTAATTTTATGATTCACACCTCTACAGTGTGGAGTTACAGTGGCAGAAAACTGCAGATACCATAATAGCTCCAGGGTATTTTTCCTTCCATTTTAAAAGGTAAAACCATCTTTAAAAAATACTTATTAACCATGACCATACCACAATAACAGAATTATTTCTTATTTTAAAATATTACTTCTCAGTTAAATTCATTTTCCTCCTCTCCTAACTATGTAAAGTGATGTATATGTGTATATATATATTTTTTTCTTTTTTTTCCTCACTTAACTAAACATTTACTCAGGAGTTGTTTGATTTCCCAGAAAAGCTATGTGAGAGAAGTACTATAATTCTGTAAGTATGTTTTCTTAAAGGAAACTAACCATTAACTGTGATTTCCTCTGAGATGTTGCTTTAACTCTCAGAGGAATAAATAGTTTTTGCAAAGTAGTTCAGACTTTAGCATCCATTCTTAACCCCTGCATTTCACAATCTTTACGAGTCTTCAAGCAGTAAAAGGACAATTCAAGATTAGATGTCTGGAACTATTTAAGACAACGATATTCCATAAAAATTCCTCAGATCATCAAGCATTGCCTGGTGAGACTGGCTCCACCCCCAATCTAAAATTTAATATATAACTTCTCTCATTCTAGAATGATACATCTGGGAAATAAACTGTTTACCAAGCATTAGAACTCAGCAATAATATTATTTATTAAGAACAAAAAACAATGACAGCAAACATTTACACAGTGTTTATTCTGCTCCTGGACTGTGTGAAAGGTTCTAATGTATTATTTTGCGGATGCTCACAGCAACATTATGGCTGAACCAGCTGCTGGACACCTAATGTTACAGAAAACTCACATTCTTTTTTTTATTAATTAAATTTTGTTGACAAGGTGTTGTGCAAAAGGGGTACAGTTACATAATAGGGCAGTGTGTACATTTCTTGTGATACCTTACACGCTCGTTTTTCTTTCCCTTCCCTAGATCAGGTAGGCATATATACAATACCCAGTGTACCAAAATCATATACAGTAGCCACGTGGCGTATGCCAAAGGAAATTCACCTAGAACTTTAAATATAACATCAACAATAGAGTTTGCTTATCCTTGTCTTATATGATCATACATATATAGCTTTTGAGCTATTGTGATCCACTGAGAGGTCTATTTTAGACCTTTTTATGTTGAGTAGTTGTTTGGTTTTAGTTACATAATGTAAGGTCACTGACCCAAACCTGTGGGAAATACCATTTGACATGAAGTTTTTTGTTTTGCAGACCTGGTTTCTAGTGTCCTCCCCCCCCCCCCACCTTAACATTATTTGTTCAAGTTCTGACCATTTCCCTGCGAATGCCAATATTTTATCATTTCTAATCGCTATTCCATTGTGTACAGGTACCACATTTTTTGGATCCATTCATCTGTGGAGGGGCATCTGGGTTGTTTCCATATTTCGGCTATTGTGAATTGTGCAGCGATAAACATGGATGTGCAGATGTCTTTTTGATATCCTGAGACCTGTTGTTCAGGATAGATGCCTAGGAGTGGTATGGCTGGGTCATAGGGTAGGTCTATGTTGAGCTTTTTGAGGACCCTCCATACTGTTCTCCAAAGTGGTTGTATAATTTGCACTCCCACCAACAGTGGAGAAGGGTTCCTCTTTCCCCGCATCCCCTTCAGCATTTGTTGAGAAAACTCACATTCTTAACAGCCCAGCTGAGGCTTTCATGTGGGGCTTCTCTCTTTCTTCGAGAGATTTAATCAGTCTGTTATTAGTGATAGCAAAGGAGAATACATGGCAAACTGACCTTAAAGCTGGCTATGTGCAGTGATCTCTCCTATCCTGGTGACCTCTAGGAAATGGAAAACTATTTAATATAGACAAATGAACATGGAAGAGTTTGAAGGGAGTTTGGAGGGAAGTTTTATGTGGAAGTAAAGTACCCCTTTCAGCCAAGCAATGAGAGAGCGCGCGCGCGCGAGAGAGAGAGAGAGAGAGAGAGAGAGAGAGAGAGAGAGAGAGAGAGAGAGAGACAGACAGACAGACAGAGACAGAGATGCTGGCACAGTGCACAGAGGATCTCTGCAGAGAGGGGACATTACTACTACCAAGGACAATATCTAAACTTGTAATAAGCACCACAGCCTGTCCTCTGACCAATTAGGATATTCTGTGAATGGATCAGACTGGAAGTATGTCCATGGATATAGCACAGCCATCTTGGGGGGTGGTACGGAAGAGCTAAATGTCCTTCCAGTTATTCCTATCCTACAGAAAACCAGAGAACTTACACAAGTTGTCAAAAGATATACAGCAAGAGGATGGGCCAGCGTTTCCATGCTTTATGAGACCATGCTATCTACATTTCCTAAGAAAATGTTCTCAGCCTCTCTCTGAGAATGCGGACAAGTGTTTTAAAACTTCAGCAAATTTCCTCTCAGTTAGGGATAAAGTGAATATATATGGTATATGGTTAAATGTTTTAAGGTTGGAGGAGTAATATTTTGTGACAAATGGTGGCCATGTAGGCTTCATCCTTCAGTGTTGCAGATCAAATTCTCTAGAGAAGAGTGAACTCCTTTGTGCTGGCTCCCTCTGTGACAGCCTTTGCACCCTGACAAGGGAGTTAAATGGTTTCAACAAAGATCATGTGGCCTGTGAAGCTGAGAATATTCACTATAGGGTGCTTTTCAGGAAAAAAAAAAAAGAAAGAAAGAGCCTGCAGGACACTGGTCTAGAAATCTTTCTTAGAAGTATTCTTCGCTCTAATGACAAAGAATAAGCAAGGAGCTGGGTGCCACTGGCTTACATCTATAATCATAGCTACTCAAGAAGGCTGAGATCTGAGGAAGAAAGTCTGTGAGACTCCCATCTCCAGTTAACCACAAAAATGCTGGAAGTGGAGCTAAGGGACCGTGCTCTGGCTGTGAGAACAAATCCTACTATTGCATAAAAAGAAAAAAAAAAGATAAAAAAGAGACAAGGTCCTAGTATACAGATAAATTACAAATAGTAAAGTCATTACAATCCCTAAATTCTTTTTTTTGTAATTTATTTATTAATTAAAGAAAAGGTTTTTTTGACAAGGTGTTGTGCAAAAAGGGTACAGTTACATAGTAGGGTAGTGTGTATATTACTTGTGATATCTTACATCCTGTTTTTCTTTCCCTTCCCTAGGTCAGTAGACATATATACAATATACAATGTACCAAGAACATACACAATAGCCACGTGGCCTCCGCCGAAGAAAATTCGCCTAGGGCTTTAAATGTAATGTCAATAATAGACAATATGTCGACAATAGTCTTATTTGAATGTACATACATAGCTTTTGAGCTGTTGTGATCCACTGAGAGGTCAATTTTTGAACTTTATATGTTGAGTAGTTGTTTGGTTTTAGTTACATAGTGTAGGGTCGCTCACCCAAACCTGTGGGAAATACCATTTGACAAGAAGTTTTTGGTTTCACAGACCTGGTCTCTACTGTCTCCCCCTCCCCCCACCTTAACAGTCATATATCAGGGAGAGCATGCCTCTTTGTTTTCTGTGTTCTAGGCTTGTCTCGCTCAACATTATTTGTACAAGTTCTGACCATTTCCCTGTGAATGCCAATATTTCACCAGTTCTAATCGTTATGTAGTATTCCATTGTGTATAGGTACCATATTTTTTGGATCCATTCATCTGTGGAGGGGCATCTGGGTTGTTTCCATATTTTGGCTATTGTGAATTGTGCAGCGATAAACATGGAAGTGCAGATGTCTTTTTGATATCTTGGGACCTGTTGTTCAGGATAGATGCCTAGGAGTGGTATGGCTGGGTCATAGGGTAGGTCTATGTTGAGCTTTTTGAGAAACCTCCATACTGTTCTCCAAAGTGGTTGTATTAATTTGCACTCCCACCAACAATGGAGGAGAGTTCCTCTTTCCCTGCACCCCCTCCAGCATTTGTTGTTGCCTGAGTTCAGAGTATAGGCCATTCTAAGTGGAGTGAGGTGGCATCTCAGCATTGTTTTTATTTGCATTTCCTTTACTGCCAGGGATGTTGAACATTTCCTCATATGTTTCTTTGCCATTTTTATCTCTTCTCTTGTGCAGTCTCTCTTTAGCTCCTTTGCCCATTTCCTAATTGGTTTACTGGGCTTGGAGGGACTTAGTTTTTTGAGTTCTCTGTAGATGACAAATATTAGGCCTTTGTCTGTTGCTGTGCTGGTAAAGATCCTTTCCCATATGGTTGGCTGTCTTTCTATTTTGGTGGCTATGTCCTTAGCTGTGCAGAAACTTTTTAACTTGTAGTAGTCCCATTGTCGAGTCTCTCCTCTATTTGTTGTGCCCCTGGGACTCTATTCAGGAAGTTCCTTCCTGTGCCTATAAGTTCTAGCGTCTTTCCTACTCTATCCTTCAGTAGTTTCAAGGATTCAGGCCTTATACAATCCCTAAATTCTAAAGTATGGCTTGGTGCCATGACTGTATGGCTTCCTCTAAAGAGAAAAACTTTTCCTACTCCTCTTAATTTCTTTATGTTCAGGAAAATGTCATAAATCAAGGACTGTGGGGCGGGGGGACCAGAATAAAAAAATTTTGCCTTAAGATAGTATATAGTTTTATTGGTTAAAAAGTTCACAAACAGGCCACAATAGTTCAAGAGTGATGGCAGATAATACCTCCAGGGACTTAGGGGTATATCTCCATGGTAGAGCATGTGCCCAGCATATGATCTAGGGTTGAATCCCAGCATCTGGTGGCGAGGAGAGCTACCTTTGTGAGGAAGGAGCTACAAGGAAGGGATACAAGGAAGGTGGGGCAGGGTGGTTTGTTTTGTGTTTTGATCTGGGTACAGTTCACTCAAGTATATTCAATTGGTAAAAAAAAATCCAAGTGTACACTTAGGATAGGGTGTATTTATGAAGTAGGTATATTTCAATGTCAACTAAAAAGTTGATGTTAAGAAATGGATACTTCTCTCATATTTCACCATGTAGGAGCCAACGTGATTGGTTTTAGATTGGAGATGTTAAGGAAGCACAGAACTCTGGAGGCTGGCTCAAACACTGCTCAGTGGTCTAATGTTGGACCACATGGGTTCTAAGGTTCTCTAAAGAGACGGTCCGGAGGTACAGCTGGTCTCCGTCACAGCCTGCTGTCCAGCTCCCCCAGCATTACAGACTCCCAAGGGTCTCAGAGACCCAGCAGGAATGCTGTAACATCAGCATGCAACCTCTTGACTTGGGAAGAATGTGGAGCTGGAGGAGTCATCTGCGTCTTAACGGCCTGGTCACTCAGGCTATGAAGGAAATGGAAATTTTAGCCTTAATAATAGGCCACTGGCATTACATGAGTAAGTTGCTGCATTTAAGGTACAAACCACCAGCAGCTTACAGCATGGAAGTCACATAAAGACAGATTAACATGAAAAGTCTTACTATCTAAGCAAATGTCTTGCTTCCTAGATATGTACATTTATTTCCTTTCCATTCCTTTAACCTACTTGTAGGGAATTCACAGTGAAGAAGGCAATCCTGAGAAATAATGGGCCTGCCAAGATGACCTTCCCTGATGAAGGGGAAATTCAGTGCAGACAAGGAGAGAGTCACAGGCAGACGGTGACACTTGGAGGTCTTAAAGGGCATGTAGGAAAGGAGAAAATACAATTGCTGATTTGACCTAAAATGCGTAATGTCCTTCTGCCCTTTGCTTCCTCCCTTTGACTCACCTTGAATCCCCAGCAGTAGAGTGGCCTATTGGCCTCACCTCTGCCATCTAGCCTCACCTCACTGGTGTTAGCTCCAGCCAGAAATGGCTTGACTAGGCCAAATAAGATAATGTAGTGGCTAACTCAAGCCTTTGTATCTAGATGATCTGATTTTGAATCCTACCACACTATCATATGACCTTGAACATGTCCACTGGTCTCTGTGCTGAAATTTCCCACTGCACAGAGAGGATGGAAGAGGCATCTATCCTATAGGGTAACATAAGGATGTGTGAGTTAATGTAGGATGACACATACAGAGAGAGTCTCAGAAGGCACTGAGCTCTGATAACCACCTCTGCTACTCATGACCTTCCTGTTTCCTAGTCCTGGAAAAACATGTCTTCAGTCTCTTTTGCAAAATTTAACCTAAACACATCATCTCATTCTGACACAGCAATTCTGTCCCTGATGTATACGTTCCTGGCTCGTATCACAAAGTTTAATTATGTGATTTATGGCTACAATGACTTACACAATGCCTGTCTTGCCTCAGTCTGTACATGCCACAGGAGCAAAGCCGCTTGTCTATACAAAGTTGGCTTCCAGTACTACAGCAGAGCTTGATCTAGGTGGTCAGTACTGAATGTGCACATGATCTACCTTCAGACAGAAAGCAACAGCTCATCCACAAGGAGGTTCCTGAGAGACCATGCAAAAAGGGCAAGTAGCTTCTTGTGAGTATGTAGAGTTAAGGAGCAGAGGATGGAGCTGCACGGTACCCCAGGACTAGCTCATAGACCTTGCCCAGTAGGTTGCCTAGAAAAGCCACTGGGAGAAGTGTTCACACCTGGATATAACTCACAGTATGGGGGAAGGCCAAATGAGGGTGAAGGGACAGGACCTGAGACAGGTAGACACCTAGGATGTTGTCAAAACAGTCCCAGGTATGGAGGATGAGGATACCGTCCCCGGATGCAGGGGTGGGGTCTGCTTGGAGGTTAAGATGCAGAAAGGATGGAACTGGCCACTCACTAACTGGACTACTACTTTACTCTTTCTCTTCCTTATCTATCCATGTCTTGGAGGACAGAATAGTTTGTGTAAACCAAACTATCCACAAATGTATCTGTGATCTGTAACTGTTTTGTTCTTATTGACCAGATGCTGCAGGTGCATTAAGATCATCCAGCCCTGAAGAAACCCTTCCAAAAGTGCCTGAACCTCATTCAAGATTCTCCCCACTCATTCCTTCCCCAAACACTAAAGTTGGAGAGCTCCTGAAGATCAGCCAGTGTAGACGCTCAGGTGTGGTATCTCTCCAGAGGCTGGGGCTGGGGCTGGAACAACAATGGAAGGCCAATACTGAGGGGCAACAGTGAGTGTTGGATTTTTTTTTTTTGCAGTGCTGGTGATCATAACCAGGACCCGTGATTGCTAAACAAGTGCTCCACAGACTGAGCTGCATCCCCAGCCATGAAATTTGCTTTTTATAAATCCAGATTCTTCCTCCCTGTGACCAATGAAAAGAAAAACAATTTCTGAATCTGGCATTTTCAGGGCAGCTGAGGGGGAACAGCTGGGGAAAGGTTAGAGAGAGCTAAAGCAGGCAGAGGAGACTTGTAACCTAAGATCTATGCTAAGGAGAGCCGTGCTGCAGAGCAGGTGTGTGGGGTGTGCTGGCAGCTTGTGGGGGTGGCAAAGGAACCAAAGGATCGGAAGCTGAGTGCACAGAGCTAAACACAATGACTCAGGTGGCACTGAGAACAGGCTGCGGTAGCCCCCATCCCCAAGGTTCCACCCTCTCCCAATGTCATTTCTGGGTCTAAGCATTAGCATGAGAGAAGAATTCTGGCTATGCTTATGGTTTAGGCCCTTTCCTTTGGCTCTGAAGACATAGACACAAATATAAAAGAAAGATACATAGACTAACAGCAACACACAAAAATCCTAGAAAATTTGAAGACACTTTTCACTCTCGTGAAAAAGAACCATCTCCAGGGGTTAGAACTGGTCAGGAACCCCAAGCTAAGCCATAACTGGCACTACAGGCCTTCTGAGCTCCAGGTCTGAGACCATCAGAGAGGAAGACAGCTCTAGCCCTTGCTTATAAAAGGACGAAAAGTGGCCTGAGCAAGGGGGAGCCTGAAGTCACTCTGGCAACCAGGCTGTGGTACAAAAGGGGGATAGCTTCATGGAGCTCACTTGGCTGGGCCATAGTACACATCCTGGCATGCTTCTGACCTCCAAGTCCTCTGCTTTGATTCTGCCCTGGAAAGGGAGTCTGACCTTCTCCTAGAAACTAGGCTTTGGGAACAGAAAAGGATACATCTCCAGAACCTGAACATTTTTGAAGTCAAGAGCCTGCCTATTCCAATATCTTTTATTCCCTTTGTCTGGAGACTGTTGAGATGAAAACTGCACTACCACCTTCCATGGAGAAAAAAGCTTTAGGGTTTGAGAATGGAGAGATAAAATAGAGCAATAAAGCTTCCAAAGTTCTTTGTAGGTAGTAAGAATGTCTCGAGGGCTCCTCTCTCAGGACACAGTTGGGTGTGTGTGGGAGGGAACTGTGTGTGTTCCCTCTGGAGGTCTGAATCCACTAATTTATCTATGACCAGCTGAGAAATCAAATAAAATGAAATTTCAAGTCTGGTCAAGTTGCACATGGGTCTCAAATTTCTCTTGTCCTGGGAACAGTAGAAATGCAATTTCAGCATGAAGAAAGTCCTCTAGTGTGTTTCGAAGATCAATAAGAAGCAAATTACATGCTGAAGTAAAGAGTCTTGAGCTTTGGCACTTCAAAAGATACTTATTTCAAATCACAGACTGGTCCAGAATTATTCAAGCTCTTCCGTCATCTTAGTGCCATCTACCATATGGGAGCTTATGTTTCTCTCATGCCTTGAGTTAATTTCCTGACACTAAAACCCAAGCTTCTTCATACTGTGTCAATCACCACAGACTAAAATCAACCTCCCTTCCTGCTGTCTTCTTGTGCCTCCAGACACAATGTTGCACTTAGACTGGTGCCTTATAACGTAGTGTTAGAACTGCCTTTACATGCTGTTGACATGGTCTTCACAGTTAGCCTTCAAACCTACCATGATCATGTCAGTCTTTCTTCCCATTATTAAGTGATGAAGCATTTCTGAGTGTCATATGTTAATATCACGAACAATAATACCTACCACAACAACTTCATTTACTCTAGTCAGACTCCACCCTTCACCACTATGATGGCATTGGTTACCTGTTTTCCCTGTGCCAGACAGCACTGCTCAGTGTATGATGCCTTCGATTTTCTGCTAATCTTTATATTCTCAGGCAGGGGCTATACCCATTTAAAATTATGTAAACAGACTTAGAGCTAAGTGGCTTGCTTAGCACAATGTTCATAGACAGCCATTCTAATTCAATCCTTAATGAGTCACACCCCACCTCCAATGCATCATCACTGTGATGGTTAGTCCTTGATTATGAACTTGA
This sequence comes from Perognathus longimembris pacificus, assembly GCF_023159225.1. Classification (NCBI taxonomy): domain Eukaryota; kingdom Metazoa; phylum Chordata; class Mammalia; order Rodentia; family Heteromyidae; genus Perognathus; species Perognathus longimembris. Next base: position 46,038,978 of record NC_063177.1, read on the forward strand.
ATGGACTCAGGGAGACACCGAGGAGATTAGGAAATACTCCTCTGTGAGGGTCTTTCCACATACTACTAACTCATGAGAACTAGATCATGAAGACTCTGACCTAATTTGGTTTAATCCAACGGTGGATTCAAAATCTGAATATACAGTTCAGGTGATGGCAATGTGGAGGTCAAGATGTAGCTGGAAGAAGTAGGTCCCTTAGGGCATATTTAAAGACAGTGGAGATGTCTGTAAAGGGTTTGCCTTGGTGCTAGTTCCTTTTGGTTCTCTCTCCTTCCTGGCCACCCTGAGGTGAGCAGTCTCCCCTTGTCACATGTTGTAACCTCCATGATGTTGTTCTGCTTCATTGTAGGCCAGAGCCACCTAACCATGGAATAAAACCTCTGAAACTATAAGCTCAAATAAATCCTTCCTCCCTGAAGTTGTTATCATGGATATTTTGTCACAGCCACAGGAAACTGACTAACATATTACTCCACTGAAATCAGCATTTCAATGCAAATAACTTTTATAATATTGACTCTATCTTTAGGGAAGTAAATATAGAAGCAAAGGTACTAGATCAAGGCTATGAATAGTAATACTTAACCAAATTCATTTCCAAAAATACCGGATCAACTTGTAGACTACATATCAATGGAAAGTAAAATTGCCATTTTTAGCTCCCTTCCCAAGCTTAAGTATTATAATTCCATTAATTTAATAAGTAAGATCTTGTTTCACACTGTTTATTACCCTGAAGAAATTTTTCTAATGATTTATTTATAAGTTGTATTTCATCTTTTATTTTTATAAACTAAGAGTATAATCTGTGGGTGGATATGGCCCTTCACAATGAAGAATAACATTTAGGAAGCTAGACATTGTCTGCTAAAGGCATTAGCAAAGCATAAAATCAAGGAATAATGTCATGTTTTGCTTTAAATGCTTGTCAACATTTATATAACAATCTATTCTCTGAATTGTGGGTGGTCTTTTTTTTTTCAAATTTTTATTATCAAACTGATGTACAGAGAGGTTACAGTTTCATACGTTAGGCATTTCTTGTACTGTTACCTCGTCCCTCATTCCCCCCTCCCTCCTCCCCCTTTCCCTTTCCCCCCATGAGGTGTTCAGTTCACTTACACCAAACAGTTTTGCAAGTTTTGCTTTTGTAGTTGTTTGTCTTTTTTTACCCTGTGTCTCTTGATTTTGGTATTCCCTTTCAATTTCCTAGTTCTATGAGACAAGCACTCTTGCCACTAGGCCATATCCCCAGCCCAATTTCCTAGTTCTTATACCAGTATAGACGGTTTCCAATATACTCAGATAAGATTACAGAGATAGTGTAGATACAACCACAGGAAGGTGATACAAGAACATCATCAATAGAAGAAGCTACAGATACACATGGGACGTTGAAAGTAGTTACAACTGTGATATAACAATTGTTTCCATAACATGGAGTTCATTTCATTTAGCATCATCTTATGTGATCATAAGGCTATAGCTATTGGGCTCTTGTGGTCCTCTGCTGTGACTTGCCTAAACCTGTGCTAATTATTCCCAATAAGGGAGACTATAGAGTCCATGTTTCTTTGGGTCTGGCTCACTTCACTTAGTATAATTTTTTCCAAGTCCTTCTATTTCCTTACAAATGGGGCAATGTCATTCTTTCTGATAAGAGGCATAAAATTCCATTGTGTATATGTACCACATTTTCCTGATCCATTCGTCTACTGAGGGGCATCTGGGTTGGCTTCTAGCTATGACAAATTGCGCTGCGATGAACATTGTTGTGCTGGTGGCTTTACTGTGATTTTGTTTGTGGTTTTTTGGATAGATACCCAAAAGTGGGGTTGCTGGGTCATAGGGGAGTTTTATATTTAGCCTTCTGAGGAATCTCCATACTGCTTGCCAGAGTGGCTGAACCAGTTTCCATTCCCACCAACAATGAAGTAGGGTTCCCTTTTGGCCACATCCCCTCCAACAATTGTTATTGTTAGTTTTCCTGATGTATGACATTCTTACTGGGGTAAGATGGAATCTCAATGTTGTTTTGATTTGCATTTCTTTTATGGCCAGTGATGTAGAGCACTTTTTCATATGTCTCTTGGCCATTCTCATTTCCTCATCAGAGAAGTCTCTTTGTAAGTCTTTAGCCCACTTGATGAGGGGACTATTGGTTCTTTGTGGTTTTGTTTTGGAGGAAGGTAATTTTTTTAGTTCTGCATATATTGTGGGTGGTCTTTTATTTTTCTTCATTCTTCTTGTTATTGTTATATTTTTCTGTAATCGCTATGCAGTATCCTTATAATTAAAAATAAAAACACATTTAAACTCAGATTTTAAAAAGAGGATGGCTCCATTTTGGTCCTGCTTTTCTTGTATCCTAATAAATTAATGGTCTGAGATCCTCAGTTTTATCAGAATAAGAACTGACCAAGAGTTCTGTGGATGTCACACAGGCTTGGAGACTTTGCAAGTCATCTCATGTTTATCTGCTGACTCTGGAACTGTGGGTAAGAAGAACCATTTGGGAAACCCTCTTTCTGCTGTTTGCATTCTCTTCTTGAAAGGGCCATTTTTAGGACATGAGCTTAGATGTGGATGATAGCCCACCACTGATGAACCCAGAATAAGAACAGAGACCTGCCTTATTGCTTTGTTTGTTTAACATTTTCTTCGTTCCCACAATTACTTCATTGGCTCAACCCACCAACCAAATGTTTCTTTATAAAATGTGGTGAGAAGGTATTCATGAAAAAAATTGCTCTGTAGACAGAATGCAGGTTTTAAACTCAGGTTTCTAGAAACAGGTGGATCTGTTTATAAGTTCCTGGGCCAGCATTTCTGGAAATCTTTTCAGAAAGATGGAGGGTGGATATTACACTTCAGGCTTAAGAGTAGAGCCTTCCCCTCATACTGAATTCGGCACTTTTCACAGAAATTTTCTCAAGAGGAGATAAATACCCACCTTTCATACTCTAGCAAAAAAAGTGGAAGGAAACCAGGAAAAAAATCTGTGATATTTTAAAATATGAATCAAAAGACTATCAGGAAGGTATATTGAGGGTAAGAGGTAAAGGCAGGTTAGCTGGACACTTTGGGTACCAGGAATATTCCTGCAATCCTGGTTAACCTTGAATATTTTCTCAGACTTCATGATATTTTCCCAGTCTCCCATAGCACAGTAGTCATTTTGGAAATAATAAAGTCAAATGGAAGGCTAGTCTCTCAGCATCAAGCTACTGGGGGCATAACTTGTCAAAGCATAACGTGTCACAGCATCATGGAAACCACAGCCAGGGAATTCCAACTCTATCAATTCCAAACAGAGTGTAGCCCAGTGATAGAGTGACATGTGAGGACAGAAGAGTGACAGGACACATCACCAACATGACGTCTTGGTCCCATGACAAGAAACCACAGTGACCACTTTCCTCTATGTCTAATAGTCTTCAAATCTCAGTAGTAGGGTATTCAACAACAACAACAACAACAACAACAAAATACTATTCATTTCCATATATCCCAAACCTCATTTCCAACAGAGTAGCTAGCCTGCCTTTGCTCTGCTTGGTATATTAAGATCCTGTGGGAAGTTATAGTTGCAAAAATATATATCTACTGCTAAATGAAAGTTTTGGAACCACTGGCCTAGATCAATAGTCTATTTTCAGAGAACAACAATTTCTAAAGGATTCATTAGGAGGCTTGTTCAATTAGGCTGAAGTTGATTAAAACACAGATTTTCTTTTTTTCTCCCCCTTCCATCTCAGACATATTTCTTTTGACCAATTAATTTGACTAAAAGAGCCCAGATGAACATTTTCTTCCATCAAGGAGAGCATTCCAAATGTTAATGAGAATGAGAATTAAAATGATGAAGCAGTGTCAAACCTATTTTTAATTTGGCACATTATGATTTGTGAACAGGCAAATTATTAAATGTAAACATATCTGTCTATACTGATGAAAATTACCTCTGAAACATGGGTAAAGGACCCATTGTTTACTAGATCTGTTTCCTTCCTGGGTATTGGATCATCCAATGTGGTCAGATAATAACATGAAAACAGAAATGTATGTAGTAACACAAAAATGATAGGGATTAGGACAAGAAAACACAATATATGAAGACTTCTCCCAAATCCCTCCATTGCGTCCATCCTTTCCAGTATGCTTTCATGGTCATTTCTTGTGTAGACAGATATCTAGTAAGAAACTGAAGAAACAGGGGCTGAGGGTGTAGCACAGGTTCCACGCCACAAGAAAAGAAAGAGAGGTGTAGAAAGCACATGTAAACAGGAGTAGAGCCTTGCTGGAATGTGTGGTTCACACAAACATATTTATTACTTTACAGTTTTAGTTTGCAAGTATTGTCCACGAAAAGGCAAAACTCTTACTTTACCTGCATAGCATTTTGAGAGAATGATTAAGAGGAATGATAAAATGTCCATAGTGTCTTTAATATTACTGTGGGGGGTGGGCATCTACAGAGAATGGCTGAATGACTTGTTCTAGGTTGGGAATGGAACCCAGGTAAACTGGAACTAAGGGCTCGTGGCTTCTTGGCTCTTGGCCAGAGAACACCCCACTAGATCATTCTGCCAATCTGCTAATGGAAATTTAATTACCATTATTCAAGTTGAGACATTTACAGCTATTTAAATACTCAGCTCCAAATAACTACAACAGTATCAAGACATTATATATAATTTTAATATGAAAGCTGCCAAAATTGTAAGAAATAGAAGGGAAACCTGAAAAAAAAGAACATTTAAATCCAAGGGTTTCACACCATGAGTAAGTGATTTAGCGATATCACGATCCTACTCTTTACTGCTGTCATCATCTCTCTTCCTGCGAACACAACACTCCAAACAAACTGCATAGTAACTTGAGTGCTTCAAGGCACCTCTGAAAAATAATCTGCACATGCACGAATAATAATGCACATAAATTTGTGATACAAGTTGGTCAAAAGTCAGAAGGAACTAGGACACCACAAGTACCCTCATGCCTCTTCCAGTCACTCACCTCTATGGCACTCTCCTGCCTAGCTCCACAGCTGAGTCTTGCCTCTTTGTGAATTTTATATGTATAGACTAATACAAAACATGTAACTAATGCGCTCAATATCAGGTCTGAGAGAACCACAGTTATGTTCCATTCAGTGTTGCACAGACTTCACAATAGGTCTGCATATAAAATCTACTCCAAGTGTGAGGAATAGCCGAGTTACTTCTACAGTAAGGCAATTATAAATAATGCTGTGAACGTTTTTGTATGTGACTTCTGGTGTACACGTGCATACATGCAGCTCTTTTGAACACATACCTAGAAGCAAGAGTCAGAAAAGTTTTCTGGAGTGGTTGTATCAATATATATGCTATTGGCATGTCTTGGCCAACACTGAGCATTGGGGCCTTTTTCATGATAGCCTTTCTTATGACTAGAAGTACCATCTCATTGAAGTTTTAAATTGCATTCCCCTGATGACTGATGTTGAAACTCCATTGTCCATATTTATACCATCCTTTTCAAAGGGTGAAAATCTATTGCACACTGTCCTTCTACTACAATTTCCTACTGATCTATGAGTATTCTGTTTGTTCTAGAGCATAGACCCTTAATAGTTAGCAGTATAGGAAATACCTTCTCCCATCCTTGGCTTACCTTTTATTCTCTTTATGTTTTAATGAACAGGAACTGGTAATTATATTGTAGTTCAGCATGTGAGTCTTTTTCTTTATGACTAATGCTACTTACATTCTGTTTATGAAATGATTTTGTACACTAGGATCATAAATATATTCTACCTCTGTCATTTTCTGGCACATTTATTGTGTTACAATAAGGTTGATAGTCTATTTGTAATTGGTTTTTGTGCAGTGTCTTACTTGGGGTTGTATTTTTTATATAGATATCCCATTGGCTTAGCTCATTTATTGAGCAGGCCATCCTGCTCTCCTCTGCTCAGCAATTAAAGGCAGAGCTTTCATATGAATATGTTCACTTTGAATGTACCTAGAACAGAGACCCAAAGACCCTAGACTCCAGGTTCCCAATATTCCATTCTCCAAAATATATTGCATAATATCAACAAGAATATAAAGGCACAAAGACAAAGATAAAAGGCTTTGTTCCCAATCCCATCACTTTATCAAGACAGAAAATTATTCTTTTCCCTGACTGGGAAGCTGCAGACAGGAGAGCATGAGGAAATGATTGTCAAATCATCTCAAAATGAAGTGATTATAATGTCATTTTATACCACCAGGCACTGCTTATATATTTCTCAAGGCCCAATTTGAAAATTTCATTTTAAAAACATCCCAACTTCATTAACTCCACATCAGCTATTTCAAAGAGCTGTCCAGGGCAACACCGTGTGCTAAGTGAGTTAAAGATAATCGGATTTCTGCAGGGCAGCCTCTGGGCCTGTGGTACCCTGGTGAACACAGTGTTTTGGTGGAGAATACTGAGCCAGACCCTCAGCCTGCTTCTTCTCACACAGTGCCCCACAGTAGCTCCAGGACAAGCTGTGGGAGGGCCCTCTGGGGAAAAGGCTAATCACTAACAGAACAATGACTCTGCCAGGCTATTTTTTAATGTGCTCCAACAAATTACCTTTCCTCTATGCTTAGTGTTTTTATACTTTAAAATATTTTCCCAAGAAAATATTCAACATTTATTCCTTTTCATTCCCCCATGCAGTGACCTCTGCCATCACATCATGGGCATGATATCAGACTGTTGGAGCTTCTTCTTATCAGATTTTCATTTGTAAAATAGGAACTTAAAAAAATATTTGTCTTGGGGCTGGGGATATGGCCTAGTGGCAAGAGTGCCTGCCTCAAATACATGAGGTCCTGGGTTCGATTCCCCAGCACCACATATACAGAAAATGGCCAGATGTGGCGCTGTGGCTCAAGTGGCAGAGTGCTAGCCTTGAGCAAAAAAAAAAAAAAAAAAAAAGAAGAAGAAGCCAGGGACAGTGCTCAGGCCCTGAGTCCAAGCCCCAGGACTGGCAAAAAATAAATAAATAAATAAATAAATAAATAAATAAAAACAATAAATAAAAATATTTGTCTTGAAACAGAGCCTTACAGTGTAGTCTAAACAACCATTAAGGTTTTGATTCTCCTGCTTCGGCCTAAGTGCTGGAATGACAGAAGTGTGCCTTCTTGTCCAGCTTCAACTACTTCTTAAATACTACATTGATATTTTCCCCACCCAAAGCCTGAGTATCAGGTTTCTGAAGACAGGGATGGAACCAGAATTCCAACCTCTCTGTAAAGATATGAAGGGTCCACTTTTTGTTTTCATAAAATCTTGGGATGACAATGGCCGACAGAAGAAAGGAAACAACGAAGTCCTGGGTGGAGAAAGGTAGGAAAACTAGAAATGACAGGAACAGAGAACAAAGACTGAGATCATTTAGGGTCATTTTCTGTCCCACTGGGGACTGTGGCAACTGAATCAGGGTTTGGGCAAGGTTCAACCTCAGGAACGGACCAGAATCTTTGGTCTGTTTATAGACCCATGTCCAAGATCATTGCTATCCACAGTTTAGTAATAACCCACCAGCAGAGGTCAGTATCATCATCATCATACAGGAACTAGGAGCCAGGAGCCATGAAGCTCTCTTTAGTTGTAGAAATTATTGGGTCCTATTATACAACATACTTTCCATTTCATGTTAAAGTCATCTCAGCACACATTTCTTGTCAGTTCTTCGCCACACTTTAATACTTGGAGAAGTTAGTTGCTTTATAGTTCTGTGTCTACTCTCATACTAGGCTGAAAAAAGGCCACACTCGACTCCACTGGGCTCATGTATCTGTGTGTCCTATCACATACATAAACCTCTGTTGTGATAAAAAAAAGGCCCACTTTCCCCTACATTTTACCAGCTAAGTACAGTACACGTGCTCACTTGCAATGCAAATGTCTACATGTTACATAGTGTGACAATTATGTTTCCTAGTATTCCCACTGAGCCTTCAATAACCTATGCCTAGAATTTCTTTTCCCTTCTAAACTATGTAATGCCTTTTTATAAAGCATTATCCCCCACACATCCCCTTTCAAAGTCCTTGGGCGACTGGTGAGCAGCTCATAGATGAAAATTCACAGGTCTGAGTGCTTCCTGGACTTACTAAGAGACAACAACCCAATGCAGGGCAGCAATGAGGCCAGGAAAGCAAATGTGATGGCCAGAGTTACCTTTATTTATTTATTTATTTATTTTAGAAAAGGCCCATCAAATACAACATTTGGGAGAAAAAAAAGTTTTCATTACCCAAAAGTAAGAAATGTCATTTCTAAAAAACAGATCTTGCCTTTGCCAGTTTTCCTTTCAACACATGGTGTGTTTTACTGAATCCTTAAAAGAAAATATACTCTTCTTCTTCTTCTTTTTTTTTTTTTTCCAGAGCTGAGGACCGAACTCAGAGCCTTGAGCTCGCCAGGCAGGTGCTCTTCTGCTGACCCAGATACCCAGCCCCAAGAAAGCATACTCTTCTAAAACATGTTCTCTGCTTCCCAATACATACAAAAGATTCCCAAAGCAAGTAGTCTGTACACTTCCCTTGTTCTGCATTAAATAAGCCTCAGCGGAGAACAGAAGGAACCTGGAGAAAAGCAACAGGCCCCACCCACACTGGCACCTTTTCTGAGACTGGGTCACTCTCTGAAAGGAGGGATCCAGGGGCTAGCAACTGATCTGAAAGGAGCCACTTGGGATGGTCCTTTGCTCAAGGGCAGTAGAAGAAGCCCAGGTCATAAAGTATCCAAGGATTTGCTGGATCCTCCTCCCCTCAATCCTTCCTTTATTCCCAGGTACAAGAATCCACTTCAAATTCAAATCCCCAATATCCACAGGGTTAGTACAGACAGCTGATCAGGTGTGATCCTTCTTGGGGCTCTCATCTTAGTTTCTGTATCTTATTGCTAATATTATCAGCTAACTTGGGCCATTAATTTCTCAGGATAGTCTCAAATAACACAGTACAATGAGCATGAATTGTAGGTAGATGAGTGGTTCACTGGCTAGTCATTAATAGAAACTGCTCAAGGTTCCAAAACTATGTCCTGCTATGTTTTCTATCAAGACAAGAGAGCACATAAAGGACTGAAACAGAAATATTTCCAAGAACTGATTCCTTTAATTTCATTAGCATACATCTTAGCATGGTTTTTCTCCTTTTTCCGACACTTACAGGTGTTGGGAGACCCTCAAAACAATTTCTAGTCTTGGGCAAAAGAAGAAACTTTAGGCTGGGTATGTGGTTTAGTGGTAGAGTGCTTGCCTTGAATGCATGAAGCCCTGGGTTCAATTTCTCAGTGCCATATAAACAGAAAAAGCAGAAGTAACGCTGTGGCTCAAGTAGTAGAGGCACTAGCCTTGAGCACAGACAGGCTCAGGGACAGTGCCCAGGCCCTGAGTTCAAGCCCCAGGATCAGTAAAACAAACAAACAAACAAACAAAAAGAAGAAGTAGAAGAAAAAAGTCTTTATAGAACCAACACAAGGCTGCAAGTCAGGAAACCACTGTTGACTGTAGCCCCAACTGTCTCTGCTAGAACAATTTCACTTAAAACAGAAAGTCCTCTTCAGAATTCCAGAGCCACAATTTTTACAATTTTTTTTAAGGCAATTAGGTGGTGCTAAAGCATCCTGAGATTAAAACTCAGGATGAGGCTCTGTGGGCACCTGGGAAAACAGGGCTCCCTGGGGATTGCTGCTAGAGAAAGGGAAAGGTCAAGAAATGTAAATGGAGAAGACACATGCAAAGTGAACTTCAGAGTGACCCTCTCCAGTGCAGAATGCCCTGGAGGTTGCAGGAAGATAGAGGCAGAGATGCCCCCACAGCTTTGAAGAGGTGGCTAGAGACAGGAATCGTAAAATTGCAGAGTACCTAGGTTAGGCTCCAGTGGCCCAGGCACATGCCTTGGGCAACTGTGTTCTCTGTCCTCAATTTGGACATTTCCACGGCAGGGGTAATAAAAATCTTTTATATCTGTTCCCAGAGGTTATGGTATACAACACATTTTAAAATGTCTGCTATTAAGTCAGATACCATTGTCTCACATGCAATCTCAGCTACTTGGAAGGCTAAGAACAGGAGGATCCAGGTTTGACACCAGCTCAAGGTAGAAAAATTCATGAGATCCTTTCTCAACCCATATCTGGCTTTAATTTTATTAGCATACAAGTATGTGGTGGATCATACCTGTCATCTCTACATCTACATGGGAGGCCAAGATTAGGAGGATTGCAGTGCCAGGCTAGCTCAGGCAGGAAAGTTCAGGAGACTCCATCTCCATGGAATGGCAGGTGTGGACACCGTGGTGTGTACCTGTGATCCTGGCAATGGTGGGAAGCCTAAGGTTGGTGGATCGAGGCTCCAAGGCAACCAGTTGCTGGCTAGGAAGCAAGACTCTATCTCACAAATAAACAGAGAAAATCAGGGCTAGAACATCATTCAGGTGGCAGAGTACCAGCCTAGCAGCCATGATGCCCTGAGTACAAACCCAAGAACCATTGAAACAAAAAGGTCAGCATTATAACCATTCGTTTCACACACATTGGAATACTAAGGAAGACCAGCTTGTAGAATGGACCACACAAAAGAATCGCAGAACACAGAGAAACACCAGTACAGTAATCAAATAAAAACCACTTCAGTACTTTCTCCTCTATTTGTACTCTGTGGTCCCCCTCTGCAGGTTCTCCAAAACAAATCTTAGGAACTTTTGTTCCCATCTATGGCACTGAGCAAGAAGGAAGAGTACTACAGCTGTCACGCTGGCAAAAATACTGAGTTCAAACTTGAAGTCTTCTGGAGCAGGCAGAGAAGGCTACAAATGCATCTGTCTTTGTTACTTTGTTTCAAATGTATTTTATTGAGGTAAAGCATATATAACATAAAAATTTCCATTTATATTATTTTAGGTGTATAGTGCTGTGGTATACGCATATTCACATTATTCTGAAAACCTTACCATCCATTATCCATCTCCAGGACTTTTCCATCTTCCCAAATTCATTCTGTACCCATGAAGCCCTAACTCATTATACCTCCCTTCCACATCACGCCTGGCAATCAACATTCATTCTACCCACTATGATGTTGACTACGTAAGTACCTCTGTAGGAGAAGAATCACAGGATATTTGTCTATTAGTGATTGGCTTTCCCATTTACTATAATGTCTTTAAGTTCATTCAACACTGTAGAATGTGTCAGGACTGTGGAGGCTGAATAATATTCCATTGTGTGCACGAACCAACTTATCTATTCATCCTGCCCACGGACACTTGAATTGCTTCCACCTCTTGTCTGTTGTGAGTGTAGGTGTACAAATATCTCTACAGACTCAGCACTCCCTTCTTTTTGGGTCTATATCCAGAAGGTAGAATTTATGAGTCATATGACTTTTTTTTCAGTGCTGGGAATCTAACCCATAACCTTGTGCATGCTATGTAAACACTAGGCTTCATCTTTAGCTTTGTATTTTCAAGGGAGATATTATCCTTGAGATGGACATGGCGCATGCCAAATGAAAGGCAAAAAGATTCACTGTGTTTAGATTATAAAAGTTGTTTTCAGCGATATCAGTAAAATGTGAGGCTAGGTAGAGATGGGGGACACACCTACTACTCCAGAGAGTGAGGTCTGAAGATCATGGTTGGAAAGTCAGGCAGGAAAGTCAGTGAGGCTTTTTTCTCCAATTAACCACCAAAAATACTGGAGCTGTGGCTCAAGTGGTAGAGCACTAGCCTTAAGCAAAAAGGCTCAGGGACAGCACCCAGGACCTGAGTTCAAGCCCCAGGACTGGTATACAAAAGGAAGAAAAGAGAAAAGAAAAGAATCAGCCCCAGGGGTAAAATGTGGTTTCTCTTTTCCAGTCCACTTCCATTGTTAGCTCCAAGGTATAGGAATGAACTATAGGCTAAGTCAGTTTCAGCACTGACAAGGAACTTGGAAGTCTGCCTTAAAACAAGCCATTAGGTTCTGTATACTTAGCACTTTAAGCTCCAGTTCTATCAGTAAACAGGATCTTGCATTCATCTTGACTGAGTTAAAATGAATGTGAAAATAATCAATTCAGTACATTTACCTTTGCTACCATTTTATCAGATTAATCTCATCAGTTTAATTTAACAAGCATGAGAATCATTTAAAATGATAGGTTTTGAGGAAAATAGTCGCTCTGGCTCACTGCAGGATATCTCCTTGGGCAGCACACTCGTTAGTACTTCAAAACCCAGCACGCTGCAGCTGGTATTTAAGTGGGAAAATTTCCAGGAAAAAACCTGGGAGAGATCAGCAGTGAGGTAGTAGGAAGGGAGCACTGATTTGGGACTTCTGACTCTCTGGGCTACTGATTTCATCCTGAAGATAAAGCCAGGCTAGCTTTCTGGCTTCATAGAGCACCTTCTACCTGTTGGGCATGAGACTGTAGCCAGGCTTGCCTAGCAAAATGACCTTAAATGCTTTGGAAAATCTTGGACCAAGAAAATGAAAATTGTCAGAGGTGGGGCTGACCATATCTTTAAGCTCCATAGGTGATTCTAAATTCACGCACAGCTGGAAGTGCTGACTCTGAATGGGCTATGCAGTGGACAAATGAATGTTCATATATCGCCTTTTAAATTTTTTTCTCAACAATTCTGGGTGGGCAGATGGCGTGCTGCTGGGGTTCCCTTTACAGACAAGGAAATGGAAATTTGGGGGAGACTGAGCAACTTGCCTCAGTAGAGCCTTTACAAAAGCTTGGCCCCAGCGCGCTTTCCCCATTTTCATAATGTGGAAAAACTCAGCTACAACCAGAAATTCCCTCCCTAACTAACAGGCTGCTAGCACACTTAAAACATGGAAGATCTTTTTTTTTTTTTAATTTTGCCCGAGTCTGATCAACACCGCTTATGCATGGCTTCTAATCTTACAATGGATTTGGGCTTGGGTTTGTATTTCACATTTTAAATTGTACTCTTCCTTGCTCATTTTTGGAGGCCTCCTTAACAATATCTTAATAGCGACTGGAATGACATTTAACTCTTGCTTTCGCTCCTAATGCAGGAGCCACTGAGGGAGGAAGAGCCCACCTCTGCCAAGGACTGCCATGCTCTCAGCTCTCCAATTTGTAGAGATTGATCTGCCATTTATTTGGAAGAACAAATCCTCATTTCCGAGGCGCAGCCACCAGCCCAAATTAAACCTTCAACTCCAACTGGTACCAGGGAATTACTTGCCTGAGACGTCCCAGCTCGCTCATCTATATGCTCCACACTCCTGTGGGCTGCATTACAGCCCTGTGCTTATTAAAAGAAAAGGCGAAAGTGACACTTGAAGAAGCTATAAATAGTGAATTCCAAAATCTATCTGCCCCAGCGGCCGGGACTCATTAGATCTGAAGCTGTTTGGCTTTTCACATGAGAGACTGGAACCCAATTACCACAGTGCACATACAAGGAAAATTATCTGGGTAACATTAAGATTCCACTTGTAAAGCTGTTTACTTGAAACAGTCCTGGGGTTTGGATGGACTTAATCCTTAAATAAATTAATTCTAAAAGGATTTTTTTTTAAACAAAAATGAGCCCTTAAAGGACTTATTGAAGACTTATGAAAGTATCACTCAAATTTTTCAATAAAAGGAAGTTTGCCTTAGTGGATGGTTTCCTTTCCAGCATTGCTTCTCAGTGACTGTGTCTTTATATGAACAACATTTTCCTTTCTGAGTCAAAATTCTCTGTGCTCTTATATTTGAGCCCAGAGGAGCAGACGCCACGCCTGTTTGGATGTGTGGCAACGCCAAGGAAGAGGTCAGAGCTCTTGGTGCTTTCTTTCCTCACCAGCTATATTGGATCTGTCTGTTTTGCCTCTAATACATTAGCCTCAGTCATGAATTGAGAAACACACCCAGTCTGAGGGTTGTTGTATATAGCCACACAGAGAGTGAGGTGATCCACAAATGGACTTAAAGCAGAACCTTTCTGTGGACTTTCCCTTCACACCACTTTTGCTGCCCTACTCCAGGTATGGACTTCATCAACCTTGACTCAAGCAAAGCATTGACCCAGTGCTCTTCTCACATTCTCTCACATACTTGTTTTCTCCTCCCCTCCTCTGCCCCAGGCAGCATTTTCCTCTACAGCTCAATCAGTGGCCCTCTGCCACTTGTCCAGCTCACTTGTCTCAGTTTGCACCTCACTTCTCTGGCCACAGTGCTTCAAAGCACTCTCCACCCCCCCACCCCCGCCCCCTGGAATGCTATCACCTGTGCTCCTGCCTAGATCAATGCTATACAATCTATGAGTCTCAGTGTAAAGGTCCCATCCTTGCAAACCATACGCCATGATCCAAAAGAATAAAATCCTCCTTTCTTAAAGTTATATCTTTCTTGAAAATTTGTTTTGTTTTCCTGCTTACATAGCATCTAGAGTGCTTTAGATAAAACACCTATGTGTATGCATGTTCAATGTCAGCATCTTCAACTAGATCAGAAAGGGAAATGCCAATTTATGATTTGATGTCTACACAGAGTTCTAAATAAATAACTGGTATACCATTAGCATCAAATCTAGCAGGGGCTCTGTGGTGCTTCCTAGAAGTCCTGAATGTTGAGCTGTTTCCATATTGGTTAGGGGTATGAAGTTCTTAAATATCTTGACTTCTGGAAGCAGTGAGATGCATGTAGAGGCAGAAGTTCTACCATGAAGCCCTCCCTGTGTAACAAATGAGTGTGCTTGCTGGCTGTTTGGGGATCCTATCTCTCACCCAAGTGGCATGGGAGCCTGGGGACAGGTTAGTGGAAGCTAAACCTCCATTTAGGGGTTAGTTATTCTGCCTATGAGCTCCAAGCACCACTCTCTGGCTAATACCTGTTCACAGACTTTAGGAAATATGCAAAGGTAGAGCTTATTATTCATTAGGGAGAAGAGAAAAAGAAATACTAGAGAAACATTTCCAAGCATTTAAAGGGTAGACAGAAAAGCCATTGTGTCTGCTGAACAAGCTCTCTGTGGGCTCTACCATGAAGCACCCTAAAAGAGGCATTTGCTTTTGCTAAAACTGTTCAGAAAATTCTTCTCCATCCCTATAGAAAACATGGACCATATTTTGGTACCTATTACATAAAAAAGTAGTTGTACCAATGATTATACCAAACATACTATTTTAATGAATACTAAAACATTATTTTTACATTAATGAGTAATCCTTTTCCTGAAACATTATAAGACTAGAATAATCCATTAGAATATGGGTGGGTTTCTTTTTTTTTTGCATTGGAATTCTCACCCATTCAAAGAATAACTGTGGGATCATGAGTGATATGTCTAAGAAATGTCAGCAGGAAATCTTCCATTGTAAGTGAAGTACATGAATAAAATATATTACTAACAATTTTAGAATCGTAATTTGTATCAAGTTGTCTGTCTTTGTGCAACTAGCTGCACAGAGAGAAATCTGAATAATTCATTATGTCCTTCTCCAAGTCCCTTAAACAAATCAGAGGCACTGTGGATAATATTGTATCCTTAAGTGAAAAAAATCAATCACATAAATGATCAAGTTAAATGGAGATTTGGAGTCCTCCCTATGACATTCCTACCTGTCATGGGGCAGGGGAAGGAGGTCACTCAATCTCTGACATTTTTGGAGCCTAGAGGCTCACAGCTTCATGAAATTACAAAGTACGCTTGTTTGCAGCTCTAGAGAACTGATAACTTGTTCCCGCACTGATCCAAACTACCTTCCTTATTCCCTTCTTGTCCTGGGGAGCATCAAGTAGTTTTTCCTCTTCCACAGACAGCTGAGGTTTAAAAGCCTCTTGGTCTTCAGGCTTTCTCTTCCTTTGGCTAAATATTTCTATATATTTTTTTATCTGCAGGGGTCAACTCTGACAATAGTCTCTTTAATACATGAGCTAAGATGGAACTGAGACAGCTTTTACCAATGAATGCCCATGACCATTGTTTTACCCTCTTCCTCCTGACCTCCGGAAGGGGAAGTAAAGAAAGGTTATTCTTAGAGTTCAGAAGATTCATTTCTATAGGGCTCTAAATGCAATTGCATATTTTAATAGATGTTTCCTGGTGATGACACTAGAATCTTGAATTTTTAAAGTGCCTTCCAGTGAAAGATGCAAATACATACAAAATGGAAAGCCTCAAGGTGGTACATGGAAATGTGGTGGCTGAAAGCGACTCCCCAAGCTGGCAAGTCACTGAAAAGAAGGAGGCTCCCTGGCTGGCTCTCACATTCAGAGCCCAGCTGAATGGATGCCAGCTTTCTCACAGAGCATCTTTCTTAAGAAAAAGTGGTCAGCAAAAATTCACTTGGCAAAATCACAAGGCTCTACATTTAATGATAGGAACAAAAATGTAATAGTAATATTTATTGCCAAGGTCTGACAGATGAGCTCCTTTATGACTTCTTGGGTTCCACACATTTTTAATCATGCACAGCATCTGGGTGGGAAGCTCTGTACCTAAGGACAGTCAGAAATTACTATGGAAACTATCTATTTGTCAACTGTGGTAGTTTGTAGCAAAAGGGCTAGAAATAGCTTTAAAAAACAACACACAAACAAACCCCAAAAGACTTCTTGTCTCTGTCACTCAAATAAGAATATAGGTGGAGAAGTTTTCCAAAGTGTAAGTGGTTTTAAAGGACAAGTAAGGTATGAGAGTCACTATGTTGCCAGAAATCTCTTTTTTTTTTTTTTTTTTTGGCCAGTCCTGGGCCTTGGACTCAGGGCCTGAGCACTGTCCCTGGCTTCTTCCCGCTCA
The DNA here is from genome assembly GCF_023159225.1 of Perognathus longimembris pacificus. NCBI lineage: Eukaryota > Metazoa > Chordata > Mammalia > Rodentia > Heteromyidae > Perognathus > Perognathus longimembris. Next base: position 46,055,768 of record NC_063177.1, read on the forward strand.
AGGCTAGCACTCTGCCACTTGAGCCACAGCGCCGCTTCTGGCCGTTTTCTGTATATGTGGTGCTGGGGAATCGAACCTAGGGCCTCGTGTATCCGAGGCAGGCACTCTTGCCACTAGGCTATATCCCCAGCCCCAGAAATCTCTTGACTGAAGCTAGGAGCTAGATTTCTGTAGGATATCTTTCCAAGGAGGGACATTTTATTATAAGACGTGTGAAAAGCATCCACTGCATGGGTGAAGAAACAGCATCCTTGCTTTTCTGTTCAATGGCACCCCGGAAGTAGGGGCATGTACAACTCAGGAGGATTCTGCCACAGTGGCTCTACAGTAGGACAGAAAGGCATATCCATTGCACTAAGGTATTTGTGGGTGGTGACTTCCAAAGGAAGCCCCATACATTCAGCAGCTAAGCGGTATGGGGCCACAAAAAACGGTAATAGGCATTCAACAAAGCAAATTCCTCCATTTGCCACCTCTACCAATCCAGGAAGAAAAGTGAACAACTCCACCCATCTTCTACCTCTACTAATCCAGAAAGAAAGGCAGCTGCACCTATGTTAAAAATGCCATATTGTCTACACGGTAAGACATAATTCCTGCATTTAATGAATTATTAGTCCACTTAAGGGGACAACTTTGGGGTCATAAGGACTATGGGGCTATGTTTCAACAGTTTTCTAAGTGCTCAGGGACTGCAGACAATCAACAGGCTGAGCCAGCCCTGTTAAGCGAAGGCCTGCTCTTATACAGAGCACACAGCTTGATAAGCCAGGAGCTCTGGTTGTAGGAAGACTCTGGGTTCTGTCTTGGCTGCCTTCTCTTGCTCACTCTAGCTTTCATGCTGTGAGCTGTGCCCATGACAAGGAAGAGGGGAGAGGGGGAGTCTTCCACCAAAAGAGTTCCTCAGTTCACCCCCTTGCAGGGAGAACAGCAGGCTGGGAAATGGATCCTTCTCTAGTCAAGCTCAGAGATGAGCACAATACTGACATCTCCCTGGTGTTGGTGCACACATGAGATAGACAGTCATATCAATGCTGTCCAGATACTGATCCAAAGAAACAGATAATAGACATCTACTAACTTCAGCTACTAGCTTTTGGCATAAGATTTTTTAATATCAATGCAAAATTTATATAACTGTTCACATAACGTATATATTATATATGTCTTAAAACAGAAGAGGCTAGTATGCTTGGTAACCAAATATATTTTCATTAAAAAGAAATACACATAATGTTTATATCCCTAGGAAAAGAGAACATTGCCGGGGGTCCTTGTGGGGGGACAAATGTCTACTTTCCCCATCACTCACGTCTGCACTAAGCAGGGGGCAATGAACTAAAGGATCTCTGGTGTTGGTAAGGAGACCTAATGAGGGTTGGGCGTTTTCCTGGCCCAAGATTTCCTGGGAGAAATCTTTTCCACTTCTGTTCCTTGTATCTTTTTCAGGCTGAAATGGAATTTCCAGTCATCAAAAGACAACAGTTTGTACAGAAACTCCTTGCATTCTCCCCAAGGACCTATAACCAGGGACATCTCAAAGGAAGCCCCTGTACGAGAATGTTAACTCAGAACCAGATGGACGTCTAGCACAACTGGTCCTCTTAGTTCAGACAGCTCCTTTCCCATCATGGCTACTGCTCATGACCCAAGGAAAAGAAGAGCACATCAAAAGTGCATGTCTGTCTGTTTATGACACTGGGAAAGGCATGGGACAATTCAGTCCAGGGATTCTTCCTGCTTGCTTCAAGTAGAGGTGCAAGCATACAAAGGTCTTCAAGGTTCTCTAAGAGAAACATATTGGAAAGAGGAGATGAATTTATTAACTAGGGAAGGGAGTCATGCTGTGTGGCTCATGCTCCTAAAAACTTCATTCCTCCTGGACTCTGTAAATCCCCTTCAGTTTTGCTTTGGGTTCAAATGAACTCTATTTGTACAATCACTAGTAAGGAGTCACTCTGCCCATTCCACCTCTACTAAAAAACACATGAATAGCAACATAGGAGAAAATAAGGCAGTGTTCTCTTAATAAATTAAAATAATTTTAAAGAATAGAACATAAATGCCCACCTTTCTCTTCCCACCCCTTCATCAGAAAGTAGTTTGCATTCTTACCAAATATTTTAAATAATTTGAGTCAGAAACTACTAGAAGAGGCCCAAATGGAACCCACACAACTGCTGAGTATCAATTTTTATGGAATTTGTGGTTTCAGCTCCCTTTGTACCACACATTAAAAAATGGGTGGACTATAAACACAGTCAAATCCATGGTGACTTCCACCCTGAGCCTAGGAGAGACAGCACCTACCCATGACTAACATGCTAATCTCGTGAGTGGACAAGGGACTCCACTGGATCTCATTATCTCATGGTAGACGATAGTGACTTGAGCACTAGGTAAGACCCTGGCTGGCTTCCATCCAGTTATTCCCAGCTATAGAAGACAGTAGCCAAAGTTGACATCTCAGGCTCTGGAGAAAGGACTGGATATGAGTGTCCCAACTTCACCTACACCCAACATTATGTCCTTGGGCCTTTTTATCCATATCTCTAAGCCTCACATCTACTCCTGTGAGGCAATTATTGTACATGTATGAATTTCCATTACTACAGACTTGGCTAAAAAGCAATAGAAATGTATTCTCTCTCATGGTTATGGAGACCCAAAGTCCAAAATCAGCATCACCAGGCCAGAAGCCAGTGGCAGCAGCAAAACCTAGTTCTCTCTGGAGACTCAGGAGACTACTCCTTGCTTCTTCCAACACTGGTCTCTGGGCTTTTGGCACTCTGTCTGCCTTGTGACCCCCATCATTCCAGTCTCAGCCTTCCAGAACACACTGCCCTCTTGCTCTTCTGTCCAATTCTTTCTACTAAAGAATACTTTTTCTACTGAAAGAATACTTTTAGGGCCCACCTGGATAATCCAGGATAATCTATCCATCTCAAAATCTATAATTTAATGGCATCTGCAAAGACCATTTTTCTAAATAAGACCATATTTACAGGTTCTAGGGATAAGGATAATATATATGCTTCAGAAGGAGTGTCATATATTTCATCCCACCACAGCTCCTTGTCTTAATGGGACTGAGAAAATACCTGCATAGGAAATGTGCCTTCGTGCCTGGTACAGAGTCTGCAATTTAATGCTCAATTGTTACAGCACCTATCCATTTGTATGGATGCTGAGCTTTGATAGCAATGGATCCCTCAGTCATTACCCATCTTTGTCAAGAGGGAAATCCAAGCCATTAAGCACCATTTCTGCCAAGGGGAAGAGTGGAAGAAGTAAGTGCTCTCTTATCCACACTGGTTGGATCTGCCCTGAGGTAATATGGGGTTCACCTTCTATCTCAGGATATTTTCTATATTTATTATCATGGCTGATGAGAAATGTAAATAGCTGTAATTTGGGCTTTGTAGCAATTTTTCACTATCCACTTCAAGGAGCCTCCCTGTACAAAAGTCATCAACATGGTCTCCCATTATAGGTAGAGTAGGTTTGGTTTCTCTAATCAGAAAGCATTTTTAAAAAGCTTTGATGGGGGCTGGGGATATAGCCTAGCGGCAAGAGTGCCTGCCTCGGATACATGAGGCCCTAGGTTCGATTCCCCAGCACCACATATACAGAAAACGGCCAGAAGCGGCGCTGTGGCTCAAGTGGCAGAGTGCTAGCCTTGAGCGGGAAGAAGCCAGGGACAGTGCTCAGGCCCTGAGTCCAAGGCCCAGGACTGGCAAAAAAATAAAATAAAATAAATAAAAAAAATAAAAAGCTTTGATGGGCTGGAAATATGGCCTAGTGGCAAGAGTGCTTGCCCCGTATACATGAAGCTCTGGGTTCGATTCCCCAGCACCACATATACAGAAAATGGCCAAAAGAGGTGCTGTGACTCAAGTGGCAGAGTGCTAGCCTTGAGCAAAAAGAAGCCAGGGACAGTGCTCAGGCCCTGAGTCCAAGGCCTGGGACTGGCAAAAAAAAAAAAAAAAAAAAAGCTTTGAGCATCTCATCTTTAAAGAATGACTTGGGATTTGTGTATAAGACTAAGGGGAAAAAAGTGCAGCAACATGTTTTACAAGCTTCTAAGCAGCCATGATATGCCATTAATATCTTCTGGTGTTCCTAGTCAAAATTATCTAAAAGGTGTTTTTGTAATTTTCCTATGTGAAATGCTTTAATGTATTAAAAATGCCATAAAGTGTTTTCTTTGCTTGCAAATAGTGTTTGCCAAGGTAAATGTTCAAATCAAACTTGAAGGGTTCGTTATTTCCAACATCACTGTGGGAATCAGTATACTTTTCAGCCAGGCAAAAAACACGCCCATATCTTTCTGCCAATATTTGAAACTATCAAAATAACTCTTTATTTTCCAATATCTACAAATGAAGTTAATAACTGAATGGACAAGGAACTTTTCCCCAGGGTGGACAGAATTCCTCACAACATCTCCCAAGAAAATGTTGTTGCTTTTAATTCTCAGATTCAAACTTTTTCTTGAATTTCAAGTCATTCAGTATGTAGATAAATTTTCTATATGTAACTCCTGGACAAGTGACAAGTAGAAACAACATTTGGAAAGCTTATAGAGAAAATTCTTCCAGCACTGGTTTAAGCCAAAAAACAAAAAACCTGTCTGGCAATCAATAAATATTTGATTGGCTGAAATTATGTAAGCAAGTAACTGTAGGCAAGTAACTTTCCATTTCTACACTGTACAACAGAGAAAATAATAGTGACCTAGCTAGAGTAGTTGTGAAAATGCAATTAAAAATTATATTTTTAATATCTTTAATTAGTTGTACAAAGGGGTTACCATTCAACATGTCAGTTTATATGTATAATGTATCACAAGATAATGTACTTTAAAATATATATTGAAAATTATTTCCTTGAATAAACAATTCAGAAAGTACTATAACAAGGCTTCAGTTAACTCTTGTTAAGGAGAATGTCCACATTTTCCGAATAAATAAGCATTTTCATTTTATTTTGTTTGGTTTTTCTTTTCTTTTTTTTGCTTTTGTTTTTCTTAGCCAGTCCTTGGGCTTGGATTCAGGGCTTGAGCACTGTCCCTGGCTTCTTTTTGCTCAAGGCTAGCATTGCCACTTGAGCCACAGTGCCACTTCTGGCCTTTTCTATAGATGTGGTTCTGAGGAATTGAACCCAGAGCTTCTTGTATATGAGGCAAGCACTCTTACCACTAGGCCATATTCCCAACAGCATTTTCATTTTATATACTATCATTTATTTTAGATTCTTTAATAAAAATCCAAGTGTGTACAAATATTCCAAAAAGAACTGTAACTTCCTTGTTTTCCTTAACAGACTAAATCATTATGCATTAACATTTTCTCAAAGGTTAAAATGACTCAATGTTCATATTAATTTAATCCATAACAATGTATTTGTGAACTATATAGGGCTATTAATCCAAGTGGTCTTGAGCAATCTTATTTCTGTGCAATTATTGAACTGTTCAAGTTTAGTCATGTTCTCAATGGAGCTACCATTTCATTGACCTCCTATTTACTGCTTTTGACATTTAACACTAGTAATAAGCAAGCGAACACTCTGGTCTCTTCTATGGTGGAGGGTACATAGGCTATATGACAACTCTTATGATTGCTAAGTGTCTGGTATTGTTGTCCGAGGCTGCGTTAGGTACAGTTCCATGTTGTTGTTTACACTATGGTAGTAGATAAGCTGGAACTTACTGATTTCCCTTAGTCTCAAATAAGAAAAGAGTACCTTATACCATCAAAAGCATTATCTCACAGGAACTTATATGTTTAAGCATCTTACAGTATTTCATCATATAAGTAAGAAAGGGGAAGGAAAGAAAAAGCACATGAATTCAAGTGACACTAGGAAGCCATGAAATACTGCATCCTCTAGAACATTCAATTAGTAAAAATCCAACTATGCTATAAGAAAATGCCCCCAGAATTCTGTTTGTTTTTTTTTTAATTGCCAACATTAGTGTTTATTAACAGAACCAGTTACAAAAATAGCATGGCAGATACCTCCGTTCATTCTTCTTTTTTTTTTTTTTAGATTTTTTAAAAGTTTTTATTATAAAACTGATGTACAGAGAGATTACAGTTTCATACGTTAGGCATTGGATACATTTCTTGTACTGTTGTTACCTTGTCCCTCATACCGCCCTCCCCCCTCCCCCTTACCCTTTCCCCCCCTGAGGTGTTCAGTTCACTTACACCAGTTTTGCAAGTATTGCTTTTGTAGTTGTTTCTCTTTTTTTACCCTGTGTCTCTCAATTTTGGTATTCCCTTTCAATTTCCTAGTTCTAATACCAGTATACACGGTTTCCAATATACTCAGATAAGATTACAGAGATAGTGTAGATACAATCACAAGAATGTGATACAAGAACATCATCAATAGTAGAAGCTACAGATACACATGGGATGTTGAAAGTAGTTACAACTGTGATATAACAATCATTTCCATAAAATGGAGTTCATTTCACTTAGCATCATCTTATGTGATCATGAGGGTATAGCTATTGGGCTCTTGTGATCCTCTGCTGTGACTTGCCTAAACCTGTGCTAATTATTCCCAATAAGGGAGACCATAGAGTCCATGTTTCTTTGGGTCTGGCTCACTTCACTTCAGAATTCTGTTTTATATAAATATCTTAAGCTCCATTTGCTTCACAGACATCTGCTATGATATGAAAGGAACAAGAAGATGATGAGAAAACTCAGAAGGTATCAGGTATTAAAGCAAGCAACTTGCATTAAGCATTTTACTGACTATAAACAAGCATAAAAGAGTAGGAATTATCAAAATAGGAAGCTTTAAAAATTGAGTTAAAATATCAGCACAATTCAACATTTGTTAAATATCTATAGATGAAACTATTATTGACTTTATCTGGAACTCCAAGGTATTTGCAAGCACAGTAAGTTATTTGAAAATACTTTTTTTTTTTTTGGCCAGTCCTGGGCCTTGGACTCAGGGCCTGAGCACTGTCCCTGGCTTCTTCCCGCTCAAGGCTAGCACTCTGCCACTTGAGCCACAGCGCCGCTTCTGGCCGTTTTCTGTATATGTGGTGCTGGGGAATCGAACCTAGGGCCTCGTGTATCCGAGGCAGGCACTCATGCCACTAGGCTATATCCCCAGCCCCCTGTCCCTGGCTTCTTCCCGCTCAAGGCTAGCACTCTGCCACTTGAGCCACAGCACCGCTTCTGGCCGTGAAAATACTTTTGTTACTCAGCAAATTCTACCTTTAAAATGATATTCCTGTTCTTCAAAGATTACATGCATACACTAGAAATGGCAGGTCAAACATGCAATCCAGTAAAATGGAATACACACAACTAATTTGTAACTTTTCACTTCATAACAACAATGAAAGTTTTCCAAGGAAAATAAATACAACACTTAATACCCAGGGGCACATGAATCAAGTATCTCCAGACCCCTCCCACTTGCCTGTGCAGGCTTCATCTCTACCATGGCCTCTTCAATAGAATCCTGCCCTACTGAGAGTTCTCACAGTTTCCAACACCAGGCTAGTACTCAGTGTACCTTTGCCTACAGTATCTCCTCCTCCAAGACTTAGCTAGCTGTAACATCTCTCCAGGTCCTCCATATCAACTCTATGTTCTAAGAAGCCTTCTTTGGACAGAAATAATGCCTCTCTGCTCTCACTTCCAAGGTACTCTGTTGTTCACAAGGAATGCATAACTAAGCAATTTCCTGCTGTTGCAAACGTTATACAGTCTACTTAAACAGACCTAGCTGGTATAGCCTCCTACACACCAGGCTGCATGCTACAACATATTGCTCCTAGAGCCATAATGAACTATCAACATGACATTAAGTCCAGCACAAGAGAAGATGATTTCATCAAGAGGCACCAGAAACACTGCCAAGATAATATGCCATACTGCTTTATAGTAATTATGTAAGTAGGAATGCATTCTAAAATAACAAAAGTACAATGAATATAGTCATTTATCATCACCAAACATTACAGATGTTCAATACTTTAATAGGAATGGCAACACAATAGTTTTGTTTATTCCAGCAGCATCACCAACCTGTGATTAATGTTACAACTACAACGTATGATGACATTTCCATTATCATCTCATTGGATCACAGTCATTGCTTGGTTGGTCTTTGATAGAATCATCATTAAACAGCACCTGATTACATGCCGTACCTCATCTCAACCTCTGTGCTCTGGCTGCTCTCATAGCACAGCCCTAGTGTTCCAAGCACTCACTTCCCATCCACACATGGGAGCCACTTGAAGCCAAGCTCCACCACTCCATGTCCATAGAAGCCAGCAGAAGCTTCTGCACATGACAATGCCAACAAACTTATAACCTGAGCCACTGCAAACCATGTCATGAAAATTCTAAGCATGAAGAAAAAAAAAGCTTCTATTTTTAACATTGTCTAATAGAGAACAATTCCTTATGGCTGCTCTGAAATAGTTTCAAGATTAGGAAAATACATTCACCTTAATCCACACAATATAAGTCCTTAAATGTTAACCAGTAAGTTTGAAAAGCATGAACTGATTTTTCCCCTGTGGCTTTATAGAGTACCATAATGACTGTGACATGATCTCAGGGCCTCTGTGAGTGTCTGATGCTAAACTCCCACCACGGGGTCTACATGGTGGCTGGTTATCAGTCTCACAGAGAAGAAATGTGGTCAAACTATCTATAAAAATCTGCTGTGGGACTCAGAGACATTTTAGGGGCTTATATAAGCTTAAGCTTTGACATTTAAGTGATAAACCAGGAGGCAGCACAGAGGGAAAGTCTTAGCAGATGCAGAAGGGATTTAAACAACATCGTTGTACATATTTACAGGACTCGTGTTGGTTGTTCTGCAACCCCCAGAATCCAGATATGTAAATGTGGTACTGAGGAGCAGCATTTTTACTTAAACTGGCATAGCCAATCACCTCACAAGGCCTCTGTAGCTTTACATACATGGCAGGCACATTTTCCAAGTGCCGCAAGGTATGGCTTTTAGAAGTCAGGTCAATGTCTCAGACAATTCCTACTTGTAGTACTTCCGCCGTCACACCTGCTGCCTTGGGATTTGCTCTGTTTACCCAGAAGGGCACGCCAGCTTTGAATCCCAGTCAACTTTCTTAGCTTCAGAAATCAGTGTAAGCTGAATATGAAAAAAATAATAACAATAATAAAGGGGTTAAACCTCCAAAGGCTTGTGGTTTCTTTTGGTGCTGTGAGGATCCTTCAGCCTCTTTTGTAGTTCTTAAAAACTGGGGTGAGGGCCAGCAAGAGTACTTCCCACAGTTGATTTTTGTTTTTTTTTTCTGAACTGCAATCTGCAACTAACTTCGCTTTACCTCTGCTGTTGAAAAATAGCATACAACTGATTAAAATCTAGTGTTTTTTGTTTTGTTTTTTTAAAAAACCCTTTCTCTCACATCTTTGCTCATCAACATTTCCAACTAGAGCCAAAACCTCTATACTAAAGCTCTGGCCACTACCATAGGCAGCGTAATGACCCTAGGACTTAAGTGGGAACCACGGGGAAGAGCCAATTCCTCCTTTAGCAGGATTCCCCCAGACACCTGCACCTGCATATACCTTGTCCATGTGCTCATTCATCACAGTGAGGGCTGGGCTATGTGCTGTCATTTCTCAGCTGAAAAACAGAGAGATGTACAAGGGCCTGCGCCTGGTATACATCAGGTCTGGAGGTCAGACCGTAATATCTCTAACCCCCGTGGTGCACATTTGTTACATACAATCACAGTCAATCTCCAGAGGGGAGGTTATAGAGATATGCAAAAGAACCAAGAACCCCCAAGCTGCTGAAGGCACCAAAAGCTTCCATACAAGGTCAACCAACTATCCTGCCCAAGTTCCATGTCTGCCAGTTATACAAAACACAGATATTCTGCTTTCCAGTCTCATTGGCTTTCCATTGTACCTCCTTGGACAAACAAAGAATTGTGGCCCCAGGGCCACAGGACTGGGAGAAATCCTGCTTAGGGGGTAGGGAAATTTCCTGCTTTCTTGACCCCACTCCCTGCCCCCACCAAACAAAATGAACACATGTTGTCCTTTCCCTGCCCAGCCTCCAGCTTCTCCAGGTTTCCCAGTTAGCTGCCTCCCTCTCCACCCCCTCATGACAGCCAGGGCTCCTGACTGGGGTGGATGGTTCTGTGCTCAATGTTACCCTTTGTCTCAGGAGCCCTGGGCTGGCTCTGGCTGGAAAGCCTGAACAACAACGATGAATCAGAGTATTTATTTTTAAGGTTTTTCTCCAAGCTGCCTCTTCATCAGCTCTTAAATAGCAGCATTCAAGCTGCCTGCCACAGATACTTCCAGACTGGCCTAGGGTTCCCAAGGGGAAAGCTTACCCATCTTGGCAACAGAACGCAGCAGTTCCCTAACACCCTATGTGCAGGAGAGGCACTTTCTCTACGAGATGGTGGCCTACATGTTTAAATTGATTAATTGATTTTTAAAATTGTCTCCAAATCCCTCAGGTTGCATGAGCAACGGTGGATTTCTATTTCTAAGTGTGATGACCTTTTCTAAAACTGTTTTATGCTTTTCACTCTTCCTTAATTGGTGCCACTGAGGACTGCCTCTGAGAGAGCTGCTTAATCCAGGCCAAGGAAACTCAGGACTCCAATCTGAAGTGCCAGAACCATCTATGGTACGGTGTGGCTGTCTGATGGAAAATCTTTATCTGAAAGTTAACTGTGTTTATTAAGATTGAAAGCTTAAATGAAACAATGGGATAAACAGCCTTAAAAAAAGGGAAAGGCCCAAATCAGTCACACATTGGAAAATTGTTCTTTCTTGCTACATGATTTGACTTCTCTTTACACCACAGGAAGATATTTTCCATCTGAAGCAATTATTTACACACACACACACACACACACACACACACACACACACATACACTTTAAGTTGATGCTTTGAAGACAGCAAAGTATATAATAGTGAAAATCTGAGGCTTCTACACAGAAATAAAATGACAGAGAAGACTCATCCTCGGATGAATGGCGTTTCAGTATATTTGCTTGTGTACTGGTGAGCATAGATAAATACTGAGGAGGTCAGAAGGTGTGGAAGTTCTTTTCTGACAGCTTGTAGGAGAAATGGACAGAGTCTAGAAGTACTGGTATTCCTGTGTGTTGGGATGAGGGCATCCCACACAGGGCCTCTGAGAAAGTGTTCTGGGCAGAAATGGTTGTGCTTTGCCTCCCTCGGAGGGAAGAAAAGCCCTCACCCACCATTCAGGCATGTCATATTGTCAAGTAACTTGCTCACTGAAATGTTTACTGGCTAAATGCAAAACTATCTCCAGCTATGACACCCATTCAAATCTAGGAAAACCATCCCCAAAGTCTCAAATGCCCATAATTAGACCAGGACAGGACTATCAAAATAAATGAGGTGAGGAAGGAGGAAGACAAAAACAGCAGCCACCACTTAATATTGGCTGGACATTCTACCAGATGCTTTAGGTCTACCCATTATTTAATTCCTCTCTTGCTTAGCAGAAGAGTAAACAAAGGCTCAGAGTTTAAGAAACTATCCCTCTGTACATAACTCTGACAAGAAAGAAATGAAAAAAAAAAAAAGAAACTGAAAGATACACAGTTTTAAGTGACAGAGCTTGGGTCCCATAGTGTGTTCTTTATCCTGGTCATACATTTCCAGAAGGGACTGGCTCTGGATTGTCACTATTACAAAAATAAAGCCCCCAGAAACATCCAGAAAATAAAGGGGGAAGGGTATCATATAGGGGCCCATCCTAATTGAAATGCAAATAGCTACAAAAGTGGGAGAGTTGATGAATATTTCAACTTAGGGAAACATATACTTTTCTACAGCAGAGATGAGAGGAGAAAATGGCAATACACTAAGTACAAACTGAATCCAAGTTTGAGTCATGTATTTTTTTCTCATGACACATTTGGATCATGTAGAAAACCTGTGGACACAAAATTCTCCCAAGGTTGTTCATTTTTAAGTGGTATCTCACATAAGCAACTTAAGTATCCTAGCTACAGATCTAATCAAATCAGGGTGTGTTTGGAAGTTAACAGTACAACTGACCACCACTTCCAAAGACTCATTCTTAGAGCAACTGATCTGTAATGTTAGAGTTTGTTTCTATTTCTTTTTTTTTTTTTAACTTTGTCAATGCGTCTTACCTGCAATGTTACACTTCTGCTGGTCTCAAATACTTTCACCATAAATTAAAATAGTATCTTACTTTGGTTGAGGGGATTTTGGTGAACTATAGTTCTTGGAAGGAAAAAATAAATTGAGAATGTTGAAGATTTTTGCCACATTGTACAAACAAGAGGTCCCATGCCCAGGTTCAATAAAAACCACTTTCAGGAATACAGAGGGACTTCTCTGAGAGTTATGTTTCCAACAATGAGTTATGAAAACTTGCATCACAGAGATTCTAATAATTATCTGGATGAAAGGCAGAAAGATCACCAAGGTTCATACACTGAATCAGCGATGGGATTTTAGAGGCTGAAGGTAAACCCAAGATATTCTCCTCCATGTTATCCTGCATTCAATCTGTGGCCTGGTCATGAGGCCTGCTCACTCTCATGTGCATAAGAGGATGGAGGATCTGAGGGGTGCTGAGCAGCCACACTCACCATGTCTGCCCCAGGCAAACACAGAAGTCTCCTACCTGATCCACTGTGGGGAAACTAATTCCCATGGGGAAGAGCAGATGGAGCCTGTCTTATTAGCCCTGGCTACTAATAACCATGATAATAATAAGAATAGCCACTGCCATTTATAGCTGTTACTGCTGTCACTGTGGGACAGTATTTCCCTTCTATAGCCCAAAGGGAATAAGCAAGAAGTGCAATGTCACAGAACCAGTAAGTAGAGAAGCCAGGATTCAGCCCAGGTCTTCTGACTCTGATGTTAGCTCTGTTTACACTGCACTAATCACACTTCTGATATTTTAATTTGCATTATTCTTTTTTTTTCACAGAGTACACAATCTAATACACACTGTAATCTTGTAAAGCCTTTCCTTATGAGCTTTAGTGTTTTTGATCTTGTCTGTTTCTGGCTGTTCCTTGAATGAAGTCCCCATCCAGCTGTCATGCCTGGTCCGGTGGTCTGAACTGGACACGGTGTTGCTGGAAGGGGCTAGCTTCCTAGAATGTTCCCTAGATGAACAGCTCACGTCTATTATACATCCTTTCCTATGAGGAAAATACCATGCAGTGTGGTGTTGTATCCAAGGCAGGGATTAGCAATAGGCTGAGGGGACTTGGAACAATCCCACGATGGGAAAAGTGGAGCACATGCAGTAAAAAATAAATTAAAAAAAAAAGCCTTAGTCAAAACCCTGGTAAGAAACCAAAATGAAGAATAATAAACTTAACAGCAGGATAAAGCTAATTCCATGGCTCAGGCAAATGATCAGCAATTGATTATCAGGCAACAATCAACAAATATTAAATCAGAGAAGGGAGGAAGAAAAAAATACATGTATATGCTGGCTACCCTATACATCTAGGTCAGAAAAATTTTTACTTTTATTTGAAATGTAGGTATTTGTTATAACAGAAAGAAAGCCAGGAAATTGGAGGTCTGGGTTAGATGAACAACTCCACAATTGTGTGGACACATCTTTAGAAAGAATGAAATATCCTGGAAGACTCCATGGTGTTATAAAACTTAGTGATACTATAACTATTTTTGTAGCCATTGGGGGACAGAGAGAATGACTATGTGGCGAGAGATTCCACCAGAATTGAGAAGGAAGGTACAGAGCCAATGAGGAACAGGCACCAAGTCACAAAAATAAAAAGTCCCCATAGAGCAGGTGATTTATACCCTCCCCCTAAGTCCACTGAAACGCCAGACTTAAAGAAGCTGAGTGGCACAGAGATGTTGGGGATAACTGCCAGCAGGTAGAAGCCTGTTTGGGGTAAGGGTGAGGAGATTTGGATGCAACATGGGGCAGATGAGAGAAGCTATACTACAGTAACTATTGCTCAAGACATCAACATATTTCATATTCTGCCATGTGCTGGCTTGAAGCAAGACACCCTCTGATGGACACATACATCAACAGATGGTCTATTTATACTCAAGAATATCTTAAGTAGGTCTCATCGTTGGTGAGGTTTGCCATCTGGCAAGATATGAGGCATGTAAGACACAGTAGGGATTATCAGTGAAGAGCAGTTTGAAATGTGAATTTGCAAATCAGACTGCAAATCATGTGTTCAAATGTCATACAAGGGCTGGGAATATGGTCTAGTGGCAAGAGTGCTTGACTTGTATACATGAAGATCTGGGTTTGATTCCCCAGAACCACATATGTAGAAAACGGCCAGAAGGGGCACTGTGGCTCAAGTGGCAGAGTGCTAGCCTTGAGCAAAAAGAAGCCAGGGACAGTGCTCAGGCCCTGAGTCCAAGCCCGGGACTGGCAAAAAAAAAAAAAAAAAAATCTCATACAACCCTTAGTTATCCCTGGATGACATGAATATTCTCTGAGCTACAGTCTCTTTACAGGAAAAGAAGGTGGCATCCGTGCAGTCCTGGTGTTTGAAGATGATTTGAAGAACAGCACTGGGTTTATCGGGTGTAGAGTAAATACTATCATTATCACTTAGGTTACTGGTTTAAGTAAACAATGCAGAAATGCACTCTTCACACCCTGGTCCCTCTGAAGTTAAAATATATTCAAAGCAGAATTCTTTGAACCAATGTAATTGGCACAGGGTACTAGGCTTCCATGCCCGCCCCAAGCAATTCCTATTTATGCCATGCCAGTAAGGAATGAGCTTATCTATTTTCTTCATGTAAGAAGTTTATCACTCAAATACATTTGTCCCCAAATTCAGAAAGTTCAACCTGTGACTTAATGCTGAAAATACAAAAACCCAAGAGGAAGTGAGACATTAAGGGATGAAAAGTGACTTTCATCAGACATTAAGAGGATGGAAAACAGACAGTGGAATTTTTTTCATGTGCCAAAGCCCCCAATTTTGTCCAATATGAAGAACTGAGGCACTGCAGTGGGAGTTGGTAACACCAAGCCTGAGCGCCTGGTAAGGCCCACAAAATAATTTACGATATGACAGGACAGTCATGTATGCTTCTTGTGGGCTGCTTATGGCCTATCTGCCTATACTGTACTGATACTTTTTCATGGCCTACAAATGATGTTATAAATATTCAAAGGGCCATGTTAGAAAAAAAAAACCCACAAAAGGTCCCCACCCACAGTTTCCATCTGAGGTCCCCAAGTATTTCTGGGGACATAAAATTTTGTCTCTAATAAAAATCTTGGTCAGCCCCTTACATAGCAAGTAGTTAAAGTTAAATGTAACAAAAATTTACCATTTTCATGTTGGGAAAGGTCACCATCTCTACATTGTCTCAATGTGGAAAGTTCTATCTCCTACCCTTCCCAAATGCAGTGCTCACGAAATCCCAAGATAATGGCTCATCTACGCTGCAAATTTCCCTGCAGGGGCAGAAAGATGACTGAGTGCTCCCAAGTCAACAAGACCAAAGAGACTGCTGGGCCAGGGTGGGAATGGGGGCAACCTGGAGTCATTTCTGGATCTTTCCAGGGTGCTTATGATTTACCTATGAGGGACAAAAAAGCCTTAGGTAGAGGGGGGAAACTGGTCTCTAAATCAAGAGTGGTAGGCAGAAGGCAGACATAAAACAGTCCTAATTTGTCCAGTCAAATGAAGAATTAACTATAAAGCAAGCAGTTAACATGTGACTACCAGTTTTACATGTGATCTGTTTCACAATACATTGCCTAAATAATTAACATGAAGCCACCAACTGGACCAGGTCAGAAAAACACTAAGCCCTAGGAAGGATGCTCTAAAACAAGGCATCCAGGCCATGCACTGTTGCCTTGTGGAGTGGGTGGGGAAGCCTGCCTTATCTGGAACAAACCTGGGTGTAGAGGAAACATTCCTTCTCAGGCAAGTCAAGAGCAGTCACACTGGTTAAGAGGAGTAGGAAAGAATAAACACAACCAATACTCTGATTTTTAAAAAAGAGCCACTGATGTTTTTCCTGCAAATTTGTAGGCACCCCTTTGAGTTTCACTTGGTCAGAGAGGTGTGGACTGAGTGCTGCTACATACCTAAGGTTATGATCCTGTTTCAAGTACTTCTGAGGTCAGATTCCTTCACAGAAAGAAGGAAAGCAGGTATACATGTTTTATGCCAACAAAGCACCAGACCAGTGTATGCACCCACAGTGGTTCAGGGGCAGGGAAGAAATCGAGTCCTGCCCATGAGGAGGATGCTAGATACTGTCCCCACCCAGGGCAACTGAGGGTAATTAGGGGGGTGGTGTGGTTGCAATTAAAAAGAAATAAAGCTTATGAAATCTGATTCAATGGTAACAGAAAAGTTGTTGAAGTCTGATGAAAAACAATCACCATTACATAGATAATGAATTACTGTGTGACTTTTTTTCAAGCATCCAAATGGCTTCTTTAATTCTTTCTGAGCAAAGGTGGTAGAGAGAGACCCAAGGGACATAAGGGTGTTTTTTGTTTTTTAACTTTTTGTAACAGAAGTGAGTCACTTGGGGGAAGAAAATGCATCACCATAGACAAAGCCACATGTGGTTCTCCCTCTTGGAAATTCACCCTGATGTGCTTAGAAGCGGAACTCCCTCATGAAGGAGATAACTAATCCAGGAGTGAATCCACAGACGGTGTGGGGGTGTGTGGCTGCACACACTGAGGGAAAGACATGGTTGCTTAGTTCCTGGGCCCAGGAGTCACTCACAGTTCCTCTCCAGAGAAATCAGACTCGACTACTGCAAATACAGACAGACACAGACTGAGATTTGGGAGAGGGAATAGTAGGAAGACACAATGGGAATAAAGTGCTCTACCTTCTGCATGCCACATAAGCTTGCAGATATCCGTGAGTCCTGGTATCCTTGGGCTCCACTGGCAGTGCTGAAGGCTGACTGAGACCAGCTGATTGTGACCATGGGTGTTAAAAGGAATGGATAGGAGGGAAGCTTGGGGGTGTGTGGCTTGCTATGCTCCCCAGGATGGACCATTACATGGTGACTTATGAAAATGCAGAACAAGTGTTGGGACATGAAACCCCACAAGCATGAGATTCACCCAGGGAGCCAACCACCCAAGAATTCTTCCTACCTTTCAATACCAGCCACCAACACAGTCTCTGTCCTCATGCTGACACATGGATTTGGTTGTGTTTAAGGTAGGGCCTCTCCCATTAGAGTCACTTGGGGAGCTCAGGCACAATATTGATGCCACAACTCGCCCTACCCCAGAGATGTGTACTGGATTAATCTGGAGCCCTTCTTCTTAACCTGACCTTTTAAAAAATATCTAAGCTTTAGTCAAGTTTGAAGGCCACTGGTCTAAACAGCATTTAGAAGAAATGGCTTTATGGCTCCAAACCGGAAGCAAATGTGGTTCACTGGGCCTTGCAGCTCGCTTCTCCCCGAACGCATGAACAGGTAAGCTTGCTGCCTGGCTTCTGTGTGGCATGGGTTTCCTGGCATCACGGGCTTTCCTGCAGCCAATGTTCAGGTCTTTACTGAATAAACAGGAGCCAGTAGAGTCCTACTTGGGCAGAGACTGTTACTAAAAATCCTAATTATTAACCAAACTCTAGGTAATCACTCAGTAATTGCCAAGTATTGTCATGAAAACATAAGAAGGCCCCAAATAGAAGGCTGAAGGGCTAAGGGGGGGTGGGGGTCCTGTTTATTCCATCAGCAGGGCAAGATGGGAACACAGAGAAGATATTTCTGGATCTCTGAACATTTCTCTTAGCACGATCGCTTCCGAAAGGTAGGGAAGGAATATCAGCAACTCAAGCTTAGTGGCGGCACAGGAATCACAGCAGAAGCCTGAAAAAGAAATTCTGGGATTCTCTGTCCCCGCTTATGCTAAGGACACCTTTAAGTAGGTCAGGGAGCCCTTTTCGCTTGTTCCTAAGAAACATGCAGTTGATCTCTCTAACAGTAACAACAGAAATGGAGAAGGGGTGGGAGTCCCTGCCTCCTCCACTTCTCTTGAGCAGGGAACAGAGGATACTGGCAAAAGGTGCATTTTTTTTCCCCTCTGGTGGAAACCAGGACTCAAAGCAAGAATTGTAAAAGAGGCAACAAATTGCAAAGCTCCTGCTGTTGTTGTTGTTGTTGTTTTTTAATATCCAGTCATCTTTATGGCTGAAAAAAAATAGGTGTTAGTTGACATTTTTTCTTCTGTCCAAGTATTTTTCAGTTTCATTACTTTGGGAGAAAATTAAAAAAAAAAAACAGGAGTATACACTGAATGGTAAAGTTTATTCTACCACTCACTTCTGCATGTGTCTCTTTGGTTGAGTTAAAACATGATTGAACATCACTCGACTGAAAATCTGAAGTGCTTTAAGCATTTCAAATGTCTAGTGTTTGTATTAAGAATACTGAACTAGTAAACTAGTACTGAACTAGTAAAGTATATGAAAATATTCCAGAACTCAAAAACAAAGAAACATCTTCCAAAATCTGAAGCATTTCGGATCCCATGCATTTGAGATAAGGAAGGGATGTATTCAATTTGTATATTCATGTGTTTATTTCTCTCTCAATTGCTCAAATCAAAGGACAATCTTGACTGGAGGGGGGAAGTACTTGGCTTGTGTCTCTAGTCCAATGGTTCAAATCCTTCCTTGATAAGCCTCAGGATAGTATATTATATATCCAGCAACCCATCAAAGGGAATTGAACTCAGGAATGGAGCCAAATTAACCTCATTTACTTTCTAAGAACTGTTACCACCAGTAATTATACTGACAATGGAAAGCCAAGGGAGCATGCATGATTCCTAATTTGGTCCATGGTGACAGAAGTTCTGTCTCTCACTGACTCAGTTTTCCCTATTGCATGTTGCAGAACTGGCATGACACAAAGATCAAAAGAAGGGGTGAGGGGAATATCTGGGGTGAATCAGCTGAAATATCAAGTGCATCTGATTAGCCTGCACATCAGGCAGAGTAATCAGCAGCTTATTTTGAGGCTTGAGAATCTTGACTCTGATTTAGCCAGCTAAGCTATGAACCACAGCACTCAGGGACTTAACATGAGAGCTTACTAAAATGAGCAGCAGCCCTAGAGGACCTGCGGAAGGGCATTTCCATCATGATCATCTTCTTGTTGCTCCAAATATTTAAAACTAGGCTTGGGACACATAAAAAATGAGAATTTTCAAAATCTTATTTTTTTTCAAATTTTTATTATCAAACTGATGTACAGAGAGGTTATAGTTTCATACGTTAGCCATTGGATACATTACTTGTACTGTTTGTTACCTCGAGAGAAATGCAAAGACTATGAGATAGGCAATCCTCTCCTCTTCTATGTACACACACACACACACACACACACACACACACACACACACAGAGCGTGTTAAGTAATGGTGATTCTGCCTGCAATTATACCACCTCTAAGCAGGGAGCTTACAGACCATGGTGGCTCAGGCCCCTGACTGTAACTCCCTGAGGCATAGAAAGTACATAAGCTTCTTTTACCACTGAGAAACTAGGTTCCGCAAGGTCCCAGGGCTCTAGAGAGGAGAAGGTAAGACTAGAAAATGGTTCTTTAACTCAAAAGTCCCCCAAGTCAATTGCTAGTAGAAATGAGCTGTCAAAATCTTTTTAAACAGCTGCTTCTCCTAACAGACCAGAGATGGGAGAAATTTGCTGTATTTTACAACAGCTATAATATAGAAACCTACTGTCACTTAATAGTATTTGATGAAAGTTTGTAAACATGCTTCTAGGGTAATAATTGCACTCACTTTTGGAAAGTCCTTAAATATAAAAATACCAATAATAAGCAAAGATGACATCAAATTTCAGAGTCTTGACTGAAAATCAGACACAGGTTTTAGAGAGATAGATGAGAGAGACAAATAATAGGAAAAGAGGGAGGAAGAGAGGGGAAGGAGAAGGAGGAGGAGAAGAAAAGTTTGGCTTCATACTTAAGGCTGGAGCTGTTTTCCATACTCATGCATCAAAACTCAAGCTGTAGTACCATTTTTGCTGGGCATACATATCATTGGTTTGATTTTGAATGTCAAATTCCACTCCTATCAGCTTCTCTAACATTTAAAAGCCACCTGTTACCTCTTAAGCAACCAACAAGAATGCACTCAAAATCACCCACCAAATAACCTCATAGCCATCCAACCAATACATACTACTCAACTATAATGTCATTTTTTTCTACCTTCTGCAAATCATTTGAAAATATCTTCTCTTCCATTTTCAGGTGCTGCATTAATCTTTTCATTCTTGCTGTAATGAAATATTACAAACTCAGTGATTTAAAGCAACAAACCCTTATTACCTCACGGTTTTGGAAGTCAGAGGTCCAATATGAGTCTCATAGGCTATAACTAAAGTACTGGTGAGGGTTTCTGGCGGTTTGGTTCCTTTTCTTTCCCAGTAATGACACCAGGTATATTCTTTGGTTCCCAGTCCCTTCCCCATCTCCAAAGGACAACCTCTATATACTGTTCTGACTTCAACCCTTCTGCCTCAGTTTTAGAAGGAACTAGTGACAATAGTGAACCCACTCAGACAATTCATGAAAAATCTTTCCCCCTAAGATCCTTCACTTAATTGCAGCTGCAAAACACTTCTTGCTACATCAGTAATATATTCATTTGCAGGTTCTGTATACTAGGACATGATGATGGATGCCATCATTTATCCACCAAGCATATATACTTTTTTTTTGCTGGTTGGTTGTGGGGCTTGAACTTAGGGCCTGGGTGCTGTCCCTGAGCTCTTTTGCTCAAGGCTAGTGCTCTACCACTTTGAACCACAACTCCACTTGCAGTTTGTGAGTGGTTAACTGGAGAGAATAGTCTCATGGGGACTTTTCTGCCCAAATTGGCTTTGAACCACAGTCCTCGGATTTCAGCCTCCTGAGTAGCTAGGATTATGGGCATGAGTCATCAGCACCCAGCTGCTGCATATATACATTTTTATTGCAAAAATATATCTGTGAGCTGGGCTCTGGTGACTCATGTATGTAATATTAGCTACTCAGGAGGTTGAGATATCAGAAATTGCAGTTCAAAGCCAGCCTGGGCAGGAATGTTATTATTTCCAGTTAGCTAACCAAAAGATGGGAGTGGAGCTGTGGCTCAAGTAGTAGAACATCAGCCTTGAACAAAAAAGCTAAGGGTAGTGCCTAGGGTCTGAGTTCAAGCCCCAGTAATGGTATACCATTTGTGTGTATAGACACAAAAAGTATGTATCTGGGACATTAGGTTTTGTAATGTAATGCTGTATTACATTTTCTATGTAGCTAATAAGATTACTGATTTTCAATTATTTATCTTTTAATCTTTTATTTATTACTAAGTAATTGTAAAAAGGGGCAAGATTATTGCCTTTAAAACCCAAAAAGTTCCACTCGGTTATTAAAACCTTTAGAAATATATGTTATGGGATTTGCAGTATGATATAATGGATAGTTTTTGTCCTTTATTATTATTATTTAATAAGTTATAGAAAGGCAACATAATAATCAAGAAGAAAAAGAGGCCTGAGGGCATAGCTCAGTAGTAGAGGGCTTGCCAAGTATTCAAAAGGTCTAGGTTTCCATCCCCAGAATCATAAAAATAAATTTTAAAAAGGAGAAAGAGAAAGAAAATAAAAGGCAGTATTAATATATGCTGACCTGGGCAGCCACTTCCCAACACAACACCAAAGCAGGAGGTTTGAGAGATACAGGTCCAAAACACATCTCATGGGAGGTTGGGAGAGCAGATCTGTACTTTTTTCTATACAAAACACAATCAGACTCTCTTTCAGCAAAGCAGAAACAATCACTCTATTATCTGGCAGTGTGAATGACCTGAACAGTCACAAAGCATTAACAGTAAAGGCAAAAGCAGCAACTGTCTCCCTCACTGTGTGTTCTATGATTTGCAAGTTGCCAACTTGGGAAACTTGTGGTTGTGAACTGTATTGGCTGTCTGGAACAAAACCCAGATACGAGGATGACTTTGCCTCCTTATTTTATAAAATCATACAAAAATAAGAATGTCTGACACACTGAAAAATCCCTAATAGGAACTGGAATAGGAGACAAGGAGCGAGGTAGAGATTACAGCTGACCGCTTCTCCGAATCGACTCAGCTGCATCATGTAACACAGGGATCACCAAACTATCTGCAAAAGAACAGACAGAAAGTGTCTTTGCAGGCCCTGTAGTCTTTGTCTCAAGTGCTCAGCTGCACTGCTGCCACACTAAAGCAGATGCAAGTAACACATTTGAACAAATGGCACAGCTGTGTTCCAATGACACACGATATACCTAGCCAGGTCTTCCACAGGATGGGGCCCAATGAGCTGCAGTTTGCAACTCAGGTATAGGAGCAAGAAAGGTGTCTTGAGGTAACACATATACCCAAGTTCCTCTCAGAGTGCTTCCTGAACATCTCTAACTGGGCTTACCTCTTTGTTCAGCTCTAACAACTCTAGATGCCTATGGAGTCACACAGATGCATAGTAAGCTTTGTTACTAACCCTAATACTTCACACATACCTTAAAGGTAGAGTATATTTCCCTGCCCTAGACTTTGGGCTTAACCACATAACAGGCTGTGGCCAATACAACGTTATAAGCCCAACAGGAAGTAGCCCTTGTTGTTTCTGTCCATCTTCTTGGCTTGTGACAGCAGCTCTTGGAAGAACACACCCAGGCTAGTTGTCTCCTCATTTCAAGCTTGACAAGAAACCCATGGAAGAGAACAGGCCCAGCTAAATCCAGGAAACCAGCAGGCCCTCACAGGTCTTAGATTATATAAGAGAGAACATAATGGTTATTTAAAAGCCACAGAATTGCCAGGTGCTGGTGGCTTACATCTGTAATTCTAGCTACTCAGGAGGCTGAGACCTGACAATCAAGATTGGAAGCCATCTCAGGAAGATAAATCCAAGCAATTAATAACTCCAATTAACCAAGAAAAAGCTGACAGTGGAAATGTGGCTCAAGTGGAAGCATGCCAGCCTCAAACAAAAAAAAATCCAAATGAGAGAGTGAGGCTCTGACTTCAAGTCCCAGTACCAGCACAAAAAAAATGACCAACTAAATGAAATAAAAACCCTAGACCTCTGGAATGGCTTATTCAGTAGCTAAAGTAAACAGATTTCAATTATAACAAAACACCTATTTATTTTAAAGCCACCTAATCACTTCCACAGAAAATCATCTGTGAAAGAATTCTCTGAAATATATATATGCATACTAACATATATAAACACACATATATTTCAGTTATATATTTACTTAAAAGTATTTTCTGCTAGTCCTAATTACTAAAAAATTTTCTCAATATTCTCTAAGAATATATAGCTGCTTTTATCTACTATAGGAAAGAGATCTCTAACACAGTTAGCACACATAGTTTTCAAAAGTTTTCCATCACAGTGGTATGTCATTTTCAAACCATTTCCTTTAATACATGGCTTATCATTATTGTAACTGTAATCTAGATCATGCTGATTTTTACTGTTCATTTACAGGAAGTGTTACTCACAAGGGCATTAAGTAAAATATTGTTTATGAAGCACTTATGTGAATAGAGTATTTTCAGTTCTTTTTCTATTTTTTTAAATGACTTTTGCGAAGTGTGAGAGGTGGAATGGCCCTGGCGTGTTTCTGTTTGTGGATACAGGTAGGTATCCATTTTCTATTTGTGTCCCACTACTCCTGGTACAGTTGAGTCATGACTTTCATCAATACTTCTTGTCAAGTTATAAGTCTTAGTCCCCAGAGTGGAAGTAAATTCCTACCAGGGCATCTCTTAGGCTCATGCCTCTCAAAGTATGCTCTATCTGCAGCCACATGAAACAGATCCATATGCCCTAAAAATCTGCCATTCAACAACTGAAGTATACCACTCTCATCAACAAGAACTTCTTTTCTACCAAACACACAACACAGCTCGTCACCTGACTTCAGTTGGTTTGATTCTAAATACTTGTCTCTAAGGGAATGATTTAAGATGTGATAGGCATTTTCCCAAACCACCCTTCCAAAGCTTATTTCATTCATAACAGATGGCAGATATCTGTACATCTATATTAGTAAGCATGTAGATCTTTACAACTTTCAATTATTAATAAAAAATCAGTTACATTGATGCTGATAGTGAACATCTTTAGATTTTAAGCTGGAGAACCTCATACAACTGCAGGCATCTGGCAGCTTCAAGAAGGCTGGGTGTGTCTGCTAGCCTCACTAACAGGCCTGGCAGAATAGTGCTAGCTTGGTCTAGGGGCCCTGGGCCAAAACCTCATTTCTGCTTCATGTGCCTCTCCTCCTCTGGGAGGATAATTGGGCTGCTGCTTATGGTACAGAAGCTCCATGAGAAAAGTCAGGAGTGGGAATCACAAGATCTTTTAATGCTCAGAATGTCTACATTATTACCTGTACTCTAGTTTATTGGTCCAAGGAAGTCACAAAGTCACTAGACTTCTAAGAGAAGAAAAACAGATCCAGTCCTGATGAGGAGAATAGCAAAGACATGCTATAAGAGAACACAAAACGTGAATGGAGGACTTGTGGCTATTCAGCACACACCCAGGAGCCACCTATCCTATCATCTCTTTCTAAGAAGGCAGTGAAGTTTTCCCGACTTGATTTCCTGGAAGTTGAGAGGGAAAGTGGCCTTGGCTAAAGAAAAACACCTATCAGAGGTTACTGCTCCCCAGAATGACAGGGTAGCTAATCTCCCATTCTAATAGCAGTGGGCCTTACATCTTAGAAGCACATGCATATGTCTGTTTAGTTCACTGATGAGTCCCTAATGTACAGAAGAGAGCTTGCTCGATAGGAGAGACAGCAAGATATGTGAAATTAGATGCCTTCCCTCACTCTGGGTTGAAAATTCCAGTACAGTTCTGTAATGGCAGCTGAGAAGGATGAGAGCCTGCCTGACATCCTAGATAATGCTGACTGTAAGAATGGGCTGGCCGACGTCAATGGTTTATAAGTCTGAGACTGCTCGTTCTTAAAATTAGATCACAGAAATGATGTGATAGGATGTTCCCACATTAGTCTCCAAAACAACACTGACAGCTGCTTGTTTAAAATCAATAGCATCATGCAATATACTTTCTAAATAAGCCCAACAGAAATAAAATGTTGTTGGTGAAATTTGCCAAGAAATTTAGCAACAAATTAGCAAGAATAAGTCTTCCATTAAACAATGGACCTCACATGGTGTCAGGAATTAAAAAACAACCATGGATACACAATTAAGGTTTTGGAAAAGAAGTCCAAAAGGTTTTGGTTGAATCTGGGCAATGAATGTCACTCAGCACACCCTCTCCTCTCAACCTGTCCTCACTGAGGAAATAGTAGCCTCAGTGTCCCATGGCTTGTGAAAGATCATCCAGCTATGCTAGTTAGGAACAGAGCTGGAACAAGAATTCAGCTCAGACTCTGAGTTCTGTGTGCTTTCCACTCCACCCAGCTTACTTGTGGCATAAACAAGCTTTTGAATACAAGAAACTATAAATAGCAATTAGTCAGAGTCTTGTATTAGATACATGATGACATCATCAGAAGGCAATTCTGTTCATTATGAGCCCCTCTGATGCTTGCTTTGAAATGTCTCTCCAGCCTCTTCCCTTTTATATCCTCTAGTACTACCTTGGCCTCCTTTAGATCTAGGCTGCATCCTTCTAGCACTTTCCACTAGTCAGAGCTTCAACCCAATGTACTCTGTATAGGCCCGTGCATTTGCTTTCTTCAGTCTTCTCAGAGCTTCAACCCAATGTACTCTGTATAGGCCCATGCATTTGCTTTCTTCAGTCTTCTCAATTCTACAATTTTGGTAGAGTAGAAGTGGTTTTTCTATTTCTTTTGTATACTCCCATAATACCTCAAAACACCTGGCACCTACATTTTAGTAAGCATAATACTTAGTTGATATTTATTAATGGATGGGATGAGCAATCAGCTGAAATAAACGCATAATTCATTCTCCAACATCACAAATAGATAGGAATCTTTGTCCTATGCCCCTAAAGACACTGATTTGAGAGTCTAAAAGAACTGCTCAAGGTCATAATGCTAGTGAAGATAAGAATCAACTCAAGGACTAATTAACATTCATGCTTTCATGCTGGTCTTTCCCAGTGAAAACTTACTTAAGTTTAGACTAGGAACCAAAAAGAACATTTTGGAAAACATCTCGGTGATTCAGATGTACAGCCCTACATTCTGCCCTTCACACAGTCTAATATTGATTGATTGATCTTTTTTTCTGTTGTTTTTTTTAAGTCCAAACAGTTGTGTGACCAGAACCTGATCAAAGCTTACTTTTCCTAGGTGCATCTGGCCAAACACACTGAGAGTCCATCTTCGCTTCTGTACCCAGAGTATAGGACAGAATTCCTCCATAACTGGGTTACTAAGAGGGTAGATAAACCCGCAGCATCCTCCATAGACCAAGTCCTCCCTAGCAATTTCTGTATACTACTGAGAATTAGAGGGCGACAGATAATTGTTCTAGCAGTAGTAACATAATGCATGAAGAAATGGAACTTAGGGTCTATCAATCACACCCCTGAATGGGAGCAGAGTTCATCTTGGCAAGATAGGTTGAGACCTTAAAGCCACACATCACAAATCAACAAATGACAGATCCAACTAGCCAGTTGTACACCATTTTCCCAAAGTTCAGGACAGACACTGGACTTTCATCACTATGCAAATAAACCAAACAACTTATACTGCCTTGTGCCCCCACCTCAGCACATATCCCTCCCCTCCCACCCCCCACTTCTAGTTTGCCTTGAGCAGCTGGTATCTCTGCCTGGACATTGAATCCCAAGGATTGAATCCTTGGGATTCAATGAGAGCTACTCATATGATAAGAATTTGAAGCCGGGCACTGGTGGCTCATGCCTATAATCCTAGCTACTCAGGAAGCTGAGCTCTGAGGATTGTGGTTTGAAGCCAGCCTGGGCAAGAAAGTCTGGGAGACTCTTATCTCCAATAAACTACTCAAAAAATCCAGAATTGGAGCTGTGACTCAAGTGGTAGAGCACTCACCTTGCACAAAAGAAACTCAGTGACAGCACCGGGGTCCAGAGTTCAAGTACCAAGACTGGAAAAAAGAAAAGAAATTTGGCCCCTCTATTCTACAATTATTTGATACCTAACACTGAAGTGAGTCTCCTGGGGACATCACAACCATGAGCTGGTAATTCTGTCCCCAAGCTTCATCTGAGCACCTGCTTCAGTTCTTGTGGTTTGCCTGTGGTTTTCTCCCTTGGCTTTTCCAATCAGCAGGAACTCCTTTCAGTAGAACATGGCTGAAATAAAGTTACAAGGACATTACTAAATAGTAAAAGGAAATAATCACAAATTTCAGGTTTAAAAGAAAGGACAGAGAGGATGAATGTGTGTGTGTGTGTGTGTGTGTGCGCGCGCGCGCGCAGTGGACTACACTACACGCACCTGCCATAGTTCTCTTCACTGGCTGTTACCTGGGCTGCCTACCATCTTGGTGCCCACCAGTATTCCTCAGAGACATGTGGCATGTGTTCCTTCCTCCTAGCTCCTAGTCTACCTCCCTCTATGGTTTACTCAGAAGATTCCTGCTAGAAATCCTCTCCTGACTCTACCATGTAGAACAGAAGCTAAAACACAGGTAAGAAGGGAGTGTGAGATTGAATGTTAGCTCAGGGGACCATGGATGGAAGGGGTGTTCTTTGCAAAGCTAAATTTATGTTTGTTCTTCAGTTCTTCACTCAAGTATTTTATTTCAAAGAACAAGGTATTTTGAGGACTTGTCTAAAACTAGAAACCAGGTCTCCCTAGTTCCTGAGCCAGCATTCTTGCCTCCCAACAAGTAAAAGGATAAAATAATTCTTGACCCCATTTTCTCTTCTTACACACATGATCTAAACTCATAAGCCCAGGAATTTATTCTCTGCAAGAAGTCAGAACTTGTCCTATACTGATCGTGATTTTAATATATATTCTTCTACCTTAGCACTCTTTATAGAATATAGACACAGTTAGACTAGATTTATTGCTGGATAATTGGATGTTTACTTTTAGTTGTCCTAATTAGCCAGGAAAGTAAAAAGAAAATTTAGATTTCAATTTTCTCTAGAAAGCAGTTGAATTGCTCATCTAGTCATTTTATACCATCTTCTCTGATCCTAGAGAAACTGCCTATTTAGAAAAAATAACCGTAAAAGCAATCAAGAATTAAAGAAAAATATGCCTGTAGTTATGCTCTACAGTTTTCTCTGTTTATATCTGGACATTGCAAATGGATTTAAAACTGTATGAGTGATTTGATAGCCACTATACTCATCATCACAAGACTCCATTAGTATTATATTTGTACTCCTACACCATCTAAAAACCAAGTTAGCTACTGTCAAACACTGTCTTCCAATATCAGTGAATTCACTTGCAAGAAAAACTGCACACTGCCAAAGAAATCCTGTAAATGTCAGGCATGTTTGTTACTTTCCCTTTTAGAGGGACAGGTTCCAAATAAGTTACAATTTGGCTTGGATGGAGTGGGAAGATCCCCAGAGAGTCCTGCAGATGACACATGACATGTTGTATCAGAAACATCTCATAGGGCTGGGGATATGGCCTAGTGGCAAGAGTGCCTGCCTCACATACAAGAGGCCCTGGGTTCGATTCCCCAGCACCACATATACAGAAAATGGCCAGAAGTGGCGCTGTGGCTCAAGTGGCAGAGTGCTAGCCTTGAGCAAAAAGAAGCCAGGGACAGTGCTCAGGCCCTGAGTCCAAGCCCCAGGACTGGCAAAAAAAAAAAAAAAAAAAAAAAAGAAAGAAAGAAACATCTCATAAATGAAGGGTCCCAGTCTCCTAATGTTTTCCTGATGCCTTGGCTGAAAACTTTAAAATCACCGCAGATTTTCCTTTTTTTTTCTTTAAAAGAAATATCCTATAGTAAGCTTTTATAGAAGTAAAAAATATGAAGAATGACAGACCTGGGGAAGATCAATGATGTTTATAGATGTCTATATGAGGGACGAGGTAACAAACAGTACAAGAAATGTATCCAATGCCTAATGTATGAAACTGTAACCTCTCTGTAATTCAGTTGGATAATAAAAAAAAATAAAAAAGAATGACAAACCGGAGAGAATTTCTTTGTCTCTAAAAAATAGGAACTGCAAATGGTACTAAAATCATTCTACTTTTACTGATAAGCCTGGGATGAATCTTTTGGTTTGCAAAGCTCAGAAATCAAGTCACAAAGGGAAAAAAAAGGATATTAGAACGAGAAAAGAACATGGTCAATTGTTTCTTCAGCTTAAGCATAAAGTGTATGCCAGTTATAAATAACACCTTTAGATACCTGAAATTTAGGGGGAGAATAGTTGCTAACTGTGTTGACTTCAGTAAATTGAATTGGCCTGGCTTTTTGGATAGGAGGATAAATACAGAGTTTTTCACTCAAAGCTAACTTGATCTTCCAAGTTCAAGAATCCATGGCCACCTTATTCAGCATCTTTTAAATAGCAGAGTGGATGAATTCAGTGAATAGCCAGGAGCTTACATGACAAGAAGAATGCTTGCTCAATCTTACCCAAGGTAAACCCATGCTGTGGGATGGGCATATAGCACAGTGCTACAACATGTTCTTTCTTAGCATGTGCAAGGCCTTGGGTTTATTCCTCAGCCCATTTGTCCATCAAAAGCCAACCATGCCCTGAAAGTTGTTCTCCAGGAGTGGTTCTCCCCTGCACAGGGTAACATCTGAAGAGACTAGTAAACACAGATGGGTCTCCACTTTGCCCCTGAGATGTTGAATCTACCTCTGTGACACCTGAGTCTCTGCATTTCTAACAAGTTCCCAGGGATTTTGAAACTGGAGGCCTGGGAAGCCCTTTAGGAACTACTTCCTTAGCACAAGTCTTTTATCAGCATTCCCCCCAGTTAAATCTCAGAGTAACAGCTAGAAACACCATCAACTGAAAGGTGAGGAAACTGAGACAAATAATCCCAGAGCAGTGGGAGTTTGCCACATCTTTCAATAATCCATCCCCATCTTCAATTCCAATCATTTAGGCCATATATTTTGCAAAAGCAACTTTATTTTTTAAATATTTAATTGCAAAGCAACTTTCTTAACACCTGACTGCACTATGTTACAACTTGGAAACAGCTTTTTTTCCACCTCAAGGATCTACACAGCAACTCCTTTCTAAAACACTCAACAATTTTTTCAAACCATTTCTTCTCAATAAGCTAGCTATAACTGGACAAGTAGTGCTAAAATCTGTCCTTGCCCACTTGGAATAGAAATGGCATGTGCCCATTGCTTGGATTTCTTTCCAAACTTCTGTAGCTGACATCCCCCATGTTGTGTTCCATCCATGAGTGTCAAGTTTCTGCATCTTTTGTGGGACCTCCCCAAACACAGAGTTGTATGCCTTGCACAAGATGTTTTATATACAATACTTAATAAAGACAATGTGCTGATGATGACCTGCAGTAAATCTCCCTATCAGGGAATGCCTTACACTGTGTAACAAAGCAACCTCAAGATCTGTCTCCATGGCAACAGCAGCATCACACAGGAAAGAGAACGAAGAGACAACAAAAGCCTCTTTAGAAATTGTTACCAAAATGCACACCTGCTCTAGGAGGCCAAAAACAAAATTCTGGGTATCATATTTGGGGGTTAAAATCTTGTCTTTCTTGAGTATTCTCTAATGATGTGACTATTTTTAAACATCTAATAGGAACTGATTCAGAACACTATAAATACCATCCATCTGCCAAATTTCAGGAGGTCTAAAATTAGGTTACCAGGTTCATCAATTTCCTACTAGAAGATATTTGTAAAAAATGCACCAAGCCTTTCTGATAGCAGTAATAGTGAAGTTCTCACAGTTCAAATGCTGTGGTAAACAATACTCATTGAAAAGCTAAAAACTACCAAGAAACTTCCAAATTCATATATCTTCCTGAATAAAATAAAGATGGAAAATGTCTTATGAAATAGGTGTTAGACAGAAAGTCCTCCAAATCACTTGCCAAACCACATGCACACATGATAAACAAATAGAATCCACATCTCATATTTTCCTTTTCTACTGTGCTGATGACCAATCCTCTGCTTATATCTCCTTTTTTGTGGACAATATAGAAATAAAATACAATACTAACAACTTGGGTAGCCTTCATTTCACCTGTTTTTTTCCTACAATAATTTTCCTTTATTGACCATCAAGAAGAAAGGGCCCTCTTACTAAAAATATCCTAGAAGAAGTACTACATTGGAACCTACTTTCTTTCCCCTCTGCTTCTGGGGGGTAAGGTTATTTCTCCTACATGTGTACCAAGTTATTTTTAAAGCCTGCCTTGTTCTTCCCAGGTTAGTCTATTTCAATAAACAAAAGGGAATCTGGAGGCCTATTGTACACACATCTACTCTCAGCCTCCCAGCTGTTCTATGGTCCACATTACAATCATCGGCACAGAAAATGGACCTTTCCCCCATTTATTGAAATTCATAAAGTACTACACACAAACAGCTTATGAGTAATTTTCAACTTTCATGCAAGCATGGAAGTTGCACATTAAAAGTTGATGGCACTTGCACAAAGAACTATGTGTAATTATGATTATAAATATCCATCCATTATGCTAAGGGCCATAAGCGATTGGCTCAAAGACAGCCTGTAAGAAGAGTATGAGTGTCAACAAAGGTAAAGCAGAAATTCTGTACAATATCAATGTTAACTCAAGTGGGACCATACAGATCTCTATTCATTTCCATGATAATTAAATAAACATTGAGAGCTAGCTACATGCCTAATTCTGTGTAAGTACTGAGGACAGGGAAACAGAAGAATATACAAAGGGAGATAGAGAAACAATTATATATAGCATAATGGTAGGGAAGTCTCCAAAGAAGTCTTCACAGAGAAGAAGGGGGAGAACTGGACTTGGGGTGGAGAGTTGTGGAATACTCCATGGAAAGGAGTATGGCCAGGGATATCTCCTAAGAGATGCCAAAACTTACCAGGAATAAAAATCAGCCATGTGGAACAGAAGGTTATTCTGAAAAGAAAATCCAATACCCACCCTAGCTTCATGTCAAATTTGAATGTAGGTGGCATAACCTTTTTCAGGGAACAGCTCAAAACTAGCATCTCCTGTCACATCTCTCAGGGATCCTGTTCTAAGATTAAAAACATCACTCCACTCCATGGAACTTCTGCTTGGTGGGTGGGGGGGCATGTATGCTAAGTAGTGACATCTTGTAACATCTGCCATTGGGTCTGGACCAGCCCTTGGGCCTCTGAGGGCAAGTCTACTGTTCAATGTAGGAAAGCACTTCAGTCTGGCGCCTTAGACCACTCAACCATCCTGACACCGTGGAAAGCACTTGAGTAAATAGAAGGATGCTCTAATCACCTCCCACAACTTACTCCTCTCTTCATACTGAACATACCTGGTTCATTTGCTAGATCCCTATGCCAGCTTTCTGCTCTCTTATTTCCAAGGTATGTGCCACATGAATGCCAATTTTGCAACACCTTCTTAAAATCTCCTGCCCCTTGCTACATGTCACACTGAAGATGAAGTCTGGTGGTCTCAGAAGGGCTCTGTCTCCCTCTTCATGGGAGGCTGTTGCTAGTGTAGATAGTCAGAGCTACTTTCATGAACTGTGGGGTTATTATATAGCTGCTCCAACCAACACATATATCTACTCTCAGGATTTGCTATATAATAAAAACATTATGTGTGAATCAAACACAATTATAGGAGATCCAAATATTTCATACCACAACAAAATGAGCCTCAAAACCCAAGTACTTAGAAGTACAGTCCTCCAAATGAAAATAATTTATAAAATGTTTAGAGGGGAAAAGGATTGTTAAGAAAACGTCATCATAATATCTTATTCCTTTTTCTAGTATCAAAATATCAAGAAACTCCAGTTAATTCAGTTGTATCTCAAAACCTATCATAACATCATGTGAGTAATTGAATCCTTCTTGTGGTACTGAGATGAAGTCTTGGCAATATTTCTATGTAGATAGAGCTAAGGGGAGGCACATGTATGTACCACACACTCAGAGTAAAGTTAGTGTGTGTCCAGAAGGCAATATATCTTCAGCAATTTGATCATAGAATTCAGTTCAGTCACACACACACACACACACACACACACACAATTACCACCATCACCACCACCACTCAGAAAA
Organism: Perognathus longimembris pacificus; assembly: GCF_023159225.1. NCBI lineage: Eukaryota > Metazoa > Chordata > Mammalia > Rodentia > Heteromyidae > Perognathus > Perognathus longimembris. The sequence goes on from NC_063177.1 coordinate 46,089,066, forward strand.
AGAAAATCAAATTATCAAACAATTTCAATTTATGTTCCCTTCTAGTCTTTGTTTCCCCACAAATTTTGTCATAGTTACAATAATCACAGTAATAACTTTATATTAAAAACTATTCACCTAGCATCATATAAGGGTTTTTGCTATGTCTTTACAGTCATTTATTCTTCATGGCTATCCATGTTCTAACACATTGATGAAACACAGTTTACTTAACAACCCTCTCCTTTAGCAAGAGTATCAGTATGAGAAATCCAACAGCTACACAGGGATCTAAGGAAGAGAACAGTGATCCCAAGCCAATATGCAGCCATAATTGGGATGTTAAGATCCTATTAGATAGATATTATCCTCAAAGTTTTAATTTCCACAGTTGTCTCTCATATCCAGATTGGATAAAATTCGTGATCTGGTGGTTAATTAGGAATCTAGTCAAGTAAGACTGACCATATATTTTAAAACAAAATAATTTTGTCACCGCATATTCTAAACATTAGGATTATGAATGATACACTTCTTCTTTGGACAATATGTAAAATTACACCAAGGCAAGACTTTTTTTTGTAGTTTTATTCTTAGAAGGAAACAAACCCCTGTTAGGATATTTTTTATCTTCCTTTTAGATGCATTCATCCAGCTATCCAACTAATATGTGCCAGGCATTATTTTAGATTAAATGGAAGAGTAAGATAAATAAGGTCATGAACATGTATGTTAATGGAAAGATAGAGAATAATCAAATAATAAAGTTATGCCCAAGTGATCAAGTCTATGAAGTACATAAAGGAAGAGAGACCAATGGGGCAACAGACAATAACAAGGAAATGTGTCGTGTCTTTCAGGAGGTGTCCTATCAGCAGAGACCTGGATGACATTGATGAGCAGAGAGAAGGTCTGGGGACAAGATGACCTTGACACATTTCAGTTAGTGAGTGAGCAGGAGTCATATCACAAGCCTGATGGGCTGCATTGATCATAGTAAGAAGTGTGTATTCTAATGGTTGAGGCAAGAAGATGGTGGGTTTAAGTAGATTATTCACAACTTGATCACTGAATACCACTTTGGCTACAGTGCAGGGGATAACCATTTGGCAAATTGTGAATTCTCCAGAGGCTTTTTTTTTTGTTACAAGAAATGTATCCAATGCCTAACATATGAAAGTATAACCTCTCTGTACCTCAGTTTGACAATAAAAATTTAACAACAACAACAAAAAGACTTCCTGCTGTTTGGCTCCTAGATACACAGAAGTTTACTTTGTGAGAATATGACCAGATGCAAGCACATGAATCTAAATAAATTTGCCACATTCCTTTCAATGATGTATGTGGCTTCTTTTCAAAAATTCAACTTGCCTATCCGTTTTCTTCCACTTCTGCTTCTGTATCTTAAGTTATTCTAAATTTCTGATGTTCACTGGAAAAAAATGGTTAAACTGAATTACCTTCATCCTGGCTTATTATTCAAACTTAACAAATGTAAAAAGAACAGCCCTGTCTTTCTAATTTTAAGAACTGCTATGCCCTCCTCTTCTTTTTCAAGCTTCCCTGGTCTTTTGTGATTAATTTTAGTAACTGGAGAACGACTTGTTTAAGAACAAATGAGTCATGATACAGCTTAATATCTAGAAACCTAAAATCACCATCCTCCACAGAGAAGATCACTTTCCAAGTATGAAACATTCATGCTTTAAACATTTATACCCCATGTTAACTCTACAAAGCTTCCTGGTTTGCAAGAGATTATGAGAGACAAATTAGAATCTTGAAACTATAGAGAGGGAATAGCCAGCCAATTGCCTTCTAAAAGGTATGATTTAGATGTGTTTCATGATATGCAAAAATATGCCACTCAGATATAATCTGCACATTGCAAAATCTGTTCTTTCATACACCAATCTAAAGTGATACATCTCTCATGAACAAGCACAGCAGTTTTGTGACTCTGCATAGACAGAGCACAGGTAGGCATGGGATAGTCATGCAGGCAGCAAAGTTGGGGCATACAGGAAATTTGAATCATTTGTCTTCCTCTTGAATTGTGATTCATTATAAACCTCTCCAGATGAACAGCTGTATAATTACTAGTCACTTCCAGGAATATCAATCCAAAATAACAGTTGAGCTACAGGTGTAGCTCATTGGTAAAGTGCTTGCTTAATGTGACAGAGGTCCTGGGTTCCATTTCCAGTACCAATCAACACCACACACTCCCACACACAAAACAGATGGGTCTCCATAAAGTAGGTCCCATTCAATCAGTTGAATCTCTGAATAGATTTAAAAAAAATGGTTAACCCAGTCAGTTGAAGCTCTGAATAGATTTTAAAAAAATGGTTAACCACCCCCAAAGTAAGAAAGAATTCTTCCTTCTTGAAGGCTTTCAAACCTGGACACTCTCTTCTACCTTCACACTCACTCTGAAACACTGGCTCTTCCTGGTTTTCAGGCTGGCCAGCCTTCAAATGAGGACTGAACTCACATCATTATCCCTCCTGGTTCTCAGGCCTTTAAAATCAGACTGGAGCTATGCTACTGGCTTTCCTTAGTCTCCAACTTGCCACCTTAACCTTTAATTATTGGGATGTAGCCTCCATATTCAGGGACATACAAACACACCTAGTGGTTCTGTTTCTCTGAAGAACCCTTAGAGCAACTCTGGGTTTTGGTCAACAGGACATAAGCAAAGCAGTGGTAGCTGGTTCTGTGGGTACACTGACGTCTTCCCTCTAACCGCCACTAGTGCTGGGGCTGGGAATATGGCCTAGTGGCAAGAGTGCTTGTCTCGTATACATGATGAAGCCCTAGGTTTGATTCCCCAGCACCATATATATAGAAAATGGCCAGAAGTGGTGCTGTGGCTCAAGCGGCAGTGTTAGCCTTGAACAAAAAGGAAGCCTGGGACAGTGCTCAAGCCCTGAGCTCAAGGCCCAGGACTGGCCAAAAAAAAAAAAAAAAAAAAAAAGAAAAGAAAGAAAGAAAGAAAGAAAAGAAAAGACACTCGTGCTGTTTGCCTGGCAAAACTCCCAGGACACAGCCTCAATTCATAGTCCATAGGGTCACAGTATGCCTCCCTGTAGAAACACATGGGAAATGTTAAAAAGGAGTGGCAGGATCCATTTTTTTTCTAATAAAGTACTTCCGGGAGGCAATATCTAGGATTTTAGACAAAAAAATATCTAGGGCCCAATATCTAAGATCTTTAGGCAAAGAAAAATAATTCTGAGTCAGAGTTCAAGTCCTAGGACCACAGGAAGCCTTCACCAGGTGGTAGCTAAGAAGGTAGAGAGGAGACAGAGGTGAAGGCAGAGCCCAATGCACTTAGACCTATTAGATTTGGGAGACAAGAGATGGAGACACCGCAGAGAACCCTAAGGCCTCTGGCTTGGGAGACTGGGGAGAGATGATCCAGCTGGTTTTTCATATGTGGATTAGAACAACAGGAGTAAGCTCTAGTTTGGAAAGGAAAGGAGATACCAGAGTGAAGAAAATAAGGACAGTGCTGTACTTGTCCAATATGACTTCCTTAATGTAAGAACCAGGCAGTCTTTCCTCGGAGAGAATCTAGGAAGCCTTCAGATGATCAGGAATCTCCCAATACCTCATGGCAACACAAACATGAAGACAGTAATATTCCTCATAGAAGCTGACTCCCTCACAACTCACAGGTTGGTATATCATTCTCAAAAAATCTGCTTGAGAATATGTTGGATTGTAAAATAAGTACAATGAATGGGTAACAAAATAACTGCAACAATCCACCTTCTTACCACCTATTTCTTACTCGCAGACTAGGAGTCTAGTTTGTTCATAGCTTCTGGTGCCACGTAACACAAATGGCGAAGAACAGGTGCCTCCCACTTACTAAAGCTCTCACAGGGCTGGGGATATAGCCTAGTGGCAAGAGTGCCTGCCTCGGATACACGAGGCCCTAGGTTCGATTCCCCAGCACCACATATACAGAAAACGGCCAGAAGCGGCGCTGTGGCTCAAGTGGCAGAGTGCTAGCCTTGAGCGGGAAGAAGCCAGGGACAGTGCTCAGGCCCTGAGTCCAAGGCCCAGGACTGGCCAAAAAAAAAAAAAAAAAAAAAAAAAGCTCTCACAGCCACTCTTAAAGTCAGAGTTTGGGGAGCCGGGACCCCACTGTAAATAAATAAATGGCACAGTGGTAATGCCAAGTGAGAAGTCCTCAGGAAACTTTCTTCCCTTTTCTAGACCCCAGGAAATACACATCTCTGGCCTAGACTCTTTCTGAGCCACTTTTTGGAAAATTTGCTGAGCAATGAAAACTAAAAAGAGAGCCAAGGCAGGAAAGAACCAGCTAATTGAATTGCACTCTGAGTCCAGCTTGTGAAAAAAGGTGACTCACTAGAATCCAGGAACAAGCCTCTGGCATGAGCCAAACAGTTCCCTGGGCTAGCTTTCAGCTTAGGGAGAAGCCACTTGAAGCAAATTTTTGCAGAAATGCAACGTCCTGAAAAGCCCTCATCTTCATCCTCTCCAGAAGAACCCAGAGTAAGTCTGGACACTGCTGTAGGCTCCTACCATCCCTGTGACCAGGCATGCTCCAGCCCTCATGAAAACACCAGTGGATCTCCTGTGGATGCGTTCACTGTCAATATCTCAAGATGATAAGATTTCTCAGCCAGGCATCAGTGGCTGACAATCAAAGTTCAAAGCCAGCCCAGAAAGACAAATCCTTGAGACTCTAATCTCCAATTAACCAGAAAAAAAGCCTGAAGTACAGGTATGGCTCAGTGATAGAGTGTCAGCCTTGAGCAAAAGAGCCAAGCCCCTCCCTGTCTTATAGTTACATTGATCCCAAACTCTGCTCAGGAACACAGAGCCTCCCTTCACTGATTAAAAAGCTGCCCCTCCAGTTGGTTTTGCTGAGCGATCAGGTGGTCTCATGGGAAGAGGGCAGGTTCAGAAAAAAAGAGATCCAGTTCAAAAGTTCAGAACTCTATGTACTACGCAACACCAGTCAGAAACTCACCACACCTAAGCCTTAACTCCCACATTTGCACAATGGGAATAATATAGGCCTAATGTATTTATGTGTGTGATCCACTGAAGTATTATTATATCAATTATAATGTTCACTTGTAGGCATAACTTCCACTGTACATAGGAGGAAGAAACGGCCATTTTTTTTAACATCTGCACCTCATGCTACTTACCACAAATAAATGCTCAAGAAACATTTAATGATTAGACAAGATGAACAAATACAAGAAAATCACCACATACCTGAGATTTCAGTGTCAGGTAACACCATAAACACATTACAGCTTGTGCAGTGCATTTCTCTGTTCTGTGGCAGGAAATCAGACATCATTTCTAACAACAGCACTCAGGTCCAGGTAATTTGGTTGTTGGTACATTGTGTACTGTCCAATATTAGATGGCTCAAGAAAAATAAGCAAAGTGTCCATCAAAACTGTTTTTTTTTTGTCTAAACTAGTCAACAGTCATTTCCTAGGGCTGCTATTTTTAAAAATTAAATTCCAAAGAGTGAAGACAAAGATTTGAAAAGTAGGAAAGCCCTATATGCATGTGTGCCTCCCCTGCAGATGACATGTCCATATATCCATTCTTAGGTATAGGGGAAGTTCAATGGAAGTCTCATCTGCAGCTAAAAATAATTCAAGTAATCAAAGGCAAATAAAAATTGGTTATCAGACCCTCACTGACAGATTCTCTTTGGAGGGACACCTATTTCCTGTGTACTGGTTATTCAGTTTTCAGAGAAAAGACCTAAGATTTTTCTAGAAAAAAATCATTTATAAGCACAACCGCTAATACAAAAGCTTATTACAAAGGAAGGGAGGAAGGTAGGGAAGGAAGGAAAGGAGGGAGGAAGAGAGGGAGGGAGGGAGGAGAGGAGAGGAGGGGAGGGGAGGGGAGGGGAGGGGAGGGCAGGGAAGGAAGGAAGGAAGGAAAGAAGGAAGGAAGGAAGGAAGGAAGGAAGGAAGGAAGGAAGGAAGGAAGGAAGGAAGGAAGGAAGGAAAAGAGTTAACTACAGGTACCTCGGAAGCTACATAATTACTCTTCATGCTTCACACACAAAAGTCTCTTTCAGACCTGTTGTCAGAGATAGTTTATGTTTCTTAAGAAAATAACTCTTTCTACCATAACATCTTACCTCTTTCTTTCTTTGACCTGAATCAATTCTACCCACTCTTTAAGGGACACCTGTGCTGACCTGGTTCCGCTGAACTTTGGCTGGCTTTACCAAACACTTTTACCACATTCTCAAAGGCTGATGATTTGCCAAGGGTAAAGATTTGGAAAAAGAATGTGCCACTGCGTTCTATGCAGTTCCAAAGTTTAATTCCAAAGATGTTGAAACTGCGGCAACCTGAACCACTTGACTAAGTGGAAAAGCCCCTAGGTGACTCCCTAGAAAACATGCCTCAACATAACTAGTTAAAATATAAGTGATCTTACTTGCAGGCATTTTTTTTCAGTTAATCAAGTAAGTACAGAGCACAGGGCAAATACATGGTCCCCTTCCTTCTCACTGGTTAGAACTCAGTGGATCAGAACAATAGATGCTCCAGCACCCAGAAGCTGTCTCCTGCAGCTCCTTAGAACTGGGGATGTGTATGGAAGACTCTGAGACTATTTTTAATTCCTAGTTAAATTAATTTGGCACAAATGTAGCAGGAGTCCCTTCCCTTGCAGGAAATACTTCTGTTACTGTGAATCTGGTACATAAAAGAATCCACCCACTGCAGAGCAGAATTAGCCCTGGAGTTATTGTGTTGGGTTTATTTCCCTGAAATAACTTTCTTTTCCAGGTTTCTCGCAGCATGACAGCACATGAGGAAGGGCACTGTGGGCGAGTACAGAGGGGGTCCCTCAGAGGCTCATCTGGGGGCTTCCCACCACGAGTGTAGAACATGGAAGGTCTTCCTTCTTGTGTTCTCATTGTATGCAGGCCCTCTTGTGCTGCAGGTCATCTGAGTAGCCCTGTGAGAGATGTGCCTAGGCTAGCACAATATACACAGAAATATTACCCAAGTATTTTATTTTCTAAAGAAACCACACAAAAGAATGAAATACAATTTAAAGCTCACCCTCTCCATGAGGCCTCCATTTATTATCCCATTAGTTACTTAAGTGTGTTCTTTTTCTCCCTCTCCTTTTCCTGCTGTCTCTCTCTTCTTTCCCTTGCTCTCTCTGTTCCTCTGTCTCTCTCCTTTCCTTCCTCTCTCTTCTAAACTGGACTGGAATAGACTTCTATCCCAAGTATGGCAGCTATCCAATGCAGTCTTATAGTGTTACTGTTTGCAGGGTGTATAGTTGCAATTGGAAAATAACCTTGCTTTGAGAGGGCAGGAGCTTTCTTCACCTATGCACCCCTCACACCAAGAGTCCCTCAGGCAACATTTAACAGTGGAAAGGTGTTTAAGGCAGAAATAACTTTAAAGATTATCAAGCCTGACGTCTACATCTATAAATAGGAAAATTAAGGTCTAGACAGGGCTTCCGTGATGTGACCAGGCAGGAATGCAAGGACTCTTTACTGAGCTCTGAGAAACCTTGTACAACTTTGTAGTAACTAGTCCTTCTGCAAATCTTACTTTCTTTTGTCATACCAGGAATTAATTTTTTTAAAGTATAACTGCCTTTGCTCACAAAATCATCTTATTTCTATATTAGATGTAAAAACATACTTGGAAAAAAATGGAAAATTCACTAAAATGTATTCCTAAATTTATTTTAAATGCTTTAAGTTTTGTCATAAATGAATCTCTGAAATGTTGAATTTTAAGCAATGCAGCAGCCTTTTCTTATTTGACTGGTCTCTAAGACACAGGAAATCAGTGGAGAATAAAAGAATTCTTGAGATCATAGGAGTGAAAACAAAGTGGCTCTGCCTGCTGGACGTATAGATCTCAACAGAATCCAGCTGCTCGTGGGTTATCCCTAAGTGAGACAGTCAATGCTTTCGGCTTCTTCAAGGCAAGACTCCCCACCTCTTAGCAAGTTAGTTAACTCCCTCATCAGGTGCTCTTCTGGGTATTCTGGCAGGCATCGGCACACTTCTGATACTACTGGTTATGTGTCGGCTGTCTCCCAGGAGAGGAGATGTAGCAGTGACCCAGGAAGTCATCTGAATTCTGGTCTACTGCACTGTTTTTTTTTTTTTTGGCCAGTCCTGGGCCTTGGACTCAGGGCCTGAGCACTGTCCCTGGCTTCTTCCCGCTCAGGGCTAGCACTCTGCCACTTGAGCCACAGCGCCGCTTCTGGCCGTTTTCTGTATATGTGGTGCTGGGGAATCAAACCTAGGGCCTCGTGTATCTGAGGCAGGCACTCTTGCCACTAGGCTATATCCCCAGCCCCCTACTGCACTGTTTTTGTACAGGAAGTACAAAAATACTGTGTACAGTCTCTCTCCAGATAGGACAGGGACACTGGAGAAAATGCATAGTGCAAATAAAAACAGCATGCTCAACAAAAATGCAAACAGAAATGCAGGGAAAGCTTATCCCTTCAGGATTCTTGAAGTCTTTTGGTTGAGTCCACCATGACCACATGAGCAAATGTCCCCATATCTAACACATAAAATAAACAGTCCAAAGATTATGTATGTAGCAAATAATTGTTTGGCATTGGTGTTATTTTATACACAGCACATAAGAATGAATTCTCTTCTTACAATTTACAGGTTAAAAAATTTTAGTGTGAACAGGTTGTACATTGTGGCATTAGGAGAACAAGTGAGGGAGGTAAGATTCCCTAAGAGGGTTGTTTCACAGCTTTGTTCTCACTTAAGCACAGAGAAAACAAGAAGTATAAAAGGGATTGAGTGTGCATATATATACACACACACTCATATCCACACATTCTCACACATATATACACACACACACACATACATGCATGTGCACTGAAAGGTTCAAATGCCTAATTTTCTCTCTAGCAATTTGGGCCTTGTGAACAGGCATAATTTAAAATAAATTGAGATGGTTCTAAAAACAGGAAGGAGTTCGGAATGAGTGACAGAGCTGGTGAGCCAAGATTTTAAGAAGTGTGAGGACGAAGTCTAGAGAAAGGTCAGTCCCACCAAACCCTCCATAGTCTCCCGCCGCCCCCATCATCACGGCCATGGCAGGGAAGAGCACCTGATCAATGGTGGCTGCATGGATAACAGCATTTACTGCTCTTCTGCAAATTCTCACTACTCTTAATGCCCAAAGAAAAACAAGGTCACATTTCTACTGTGTCCCAATCCACATCTTAATTCAGTGAAGGAAGAAGAAAAGCCACTCCCAAAGCAAGCCATTTACCACTGAGCTACATCCCTAGCTCAGAAGAAGCTATTTCTTTTGTTGTTGTTGTTGTTGTTTTTTTTTTTTTGGCCAGTCCTGGGCCTTGGACTCAGGGCCTGAGCACTGTCCCTGGCTTCTTCCCGCTCAAGGCTAGCACTCTGCCACTTGAGCCACAGCGCCGCTTCTGGCCGTTTTCTGTATATGTGGTGCTGGGGAATCGAACCTAGGGCCTCGTGTATCCGAGGCAGGCACTCTTGCCACTAGGCTATATTCCCAGCCCAGAAGAAGCTATTTCTAAACATGGACCATGTTTTAAAAATGGTTACTTGCGGGCTGGGAATATGGCCTAGTGGCCAGAGTGCTTGCCTCGTATACATGAAGCCCTGGGTTCAATTCCCCAGCACCACATATATAGAAAAGGCTGGAATTGGCACTGTGGCTCAAGGGGTAGAGTGCTAGCCTTGAGCAAAAAGAAGCCAGGGACAGTGCTCAGGCCCTGAGTCCAAGCACCAGGACTGGCCAAAAAAAAAAAAAAGGTTACTTGGTTGTCTTACAAAATCTTAGATGTGGGAGCAGTGAACAGAGCCCTGGGCTACATTCAGAGGCTACACACCTGAAACAGAAATTCTGGCCAGACTCCAATGGCCTTTTCATCATCAAATGGGAAGAACACACTTGTTCTGTGAGTCACATACCACAACATCCCCACTTTCAAGTGACTGGGCACTGGTTCCCCAGATTGACTTGACTGCTAATGCTAGTTCTTGAGAAGCCTTTCTTATTTCTTTTTGTCCACTTAGTGTGTATGGGTTGACACTTGGAGCCCAGGAAGCACTGGCCTCTTCATCCCTCTTGAGAGGGAGGGCCTGCCCAGGGTAGGCTGCTTCTCCAGACTGAGCAAAGGGCTAGGAAATTGGCCTGAAAATCTTCAAAGTTCTTTCCACTGAACACAGAAGCTCCTTCTTTTCAACTATGGTTGCTCCTTGAGCCCTAAGGAGCATTTGTTCAAAAGAACTCAGAATGCTTTTCCCATCTGGCTGTTATCTGGGTTCTGCTGATTGATTTTTCAGTCCTTTTCTATTCCTTTCATCTTGAAGATGGCAGAGTAGGCTCACTATTTATAGGTTTCACAAGCTCTGTAAGTTCTCTTTCCCAATCTGCAAATGCTTTGGGGTCTGTGGGTTCAATGAAGGCATTGTTATTTCATATGGTGCATTTTAACACCTCTCCATGATATTAAAAAATCTTCCCTTCAAAATTTTTAATTTTTCAAGGGGAAAAATGCTTGGAGCAAAGTTTTCCTTTTAAGTTCTATTTATTTATCCTCATCCTTCCAGTATCTTAACTGGTCTTTCTCATGCTCTCTAATATTTTCTATTTGGTCAAAACTTTTCTTTTTATTTTTAATAGATATGTATAAATCTGTGCACAGTAAGAGGTTTCATCTTCCATACATGCCTACAAATTACTTTGGTTATGAATGTACCAGGTAGTTTCAATGTGCTCCACCAACCGTACAACCCACAATCCATCAGCCAGGCTCTTTCTTTCTCTTGTCCCTACCTCTCTTCCTTCATGACCATCTCCTTGAGTCAGCCATAAATCCATTCAATACCTGAGACAACACACAATGGTACCCAAGCTATTTATGGCTTTCTCCAGTATATCTCAGTCTCCTCACTCACAAAACAAAAATATTTAATTTATATCAAAGCTTAATCTCCTTGAGCATTCTAATTTTACGCTTTTAAAACTTTTTTTTAACGTTAAAACAAGAAAGCTTGCCATGTTCACACATATCTCTCTGCATTCTCATCCTTTTCCAATTACTCCCTTATACAGTTCACTTTGTTCCCCCTGTGGCTCCACAGACTTATGTGCAGATTTTTACAGTAAGTGAAACTGCCTTGCATGCAGACAGACGACATCTCTCATGCCACAGCCACTAAAACCCCTAATCATAAATTTCTTTACTCTAAAAAACAAGAGGCAAAATTTCTGTATAATTCTTTGTGGATGGGACAGGTAGGACTAGATGGTTCTCTGTAGCTTTTAAAAAAATATCTCATGTACTTCTTTGATTCTTATACTTAAAAAAATCTATCTCTTTTTTTCTCAATTCTGTATTTCTTTGTTTTTCTTTTATTGCCAAATTGATGTACAGAGGGCTTACAGTTTCATACGTTAGGCCTTGGGTACATTTCTTGTACTATTTCTTACCTCCTCCCTCATTCCCCCCTTCCCCCTTCCCCCTCCCCCCATGAGTTGTTCAGTTGGTTTACACCAAATGGTTTTGCAAGTATTGCTTTTGGAGTCATTTCTCCTTTTATCCTTTGTCTCTCGATTTTGATATTCCCTTTCACTTCCCTAGTTCTAGTACCAGTATATACAGTATCCAGTGTATTCAGATGAGATACAGTGATAGCGTGAGTACAACCACAGGAAGGGATATAAGAGGATCATCAACAAAAGAAGCTACGGTTTCACATGGCATGTTGAAAGTAATTACAACATGTTATGGAAAAAAAATCTATCTCTTATCATCACTTTTAAGGATGTAGGTTGTGGGCCTCAGCACCTACAGCCAGTCAAGAGCACAGATATGCGCAGGAAGAGAACCTAGCTTTCCATTAGGCCACAGATGTGCTCACCTTATAATCTACATCAAGCAACAATTCCCTGAAATTTGTTTTCCTATCTCTGTACACTGTGGGTAGGGTATATGTTGACCATATGGTGATTGACCAAACAAGAAAGTAGGCTAAATATGACAGAGACTGTTAACAATTAACATGTATTAATTGACCTATGATCTAAACCAAGACTTTCCCATGTAAACAAGACAGTCCTGTGCAAACTGCTCATTGCTTATTTTTGAGAAATATTGAAAACTTAGAGAAACCATTACAAATTCACCAACTTGCTCTAAAGCCTCTAGAAAATTGTAAAGAGAGACTCAAGTCCTCCCCCTTCTCTGGCTGCTCCTTCTTGGTCTCTTTCCTTGACCTTCCTCTCCCATCCAATCTGCCCATAGTTCCATAGTATTCTCTACTGGGATTGAACCCTTTTTACCTCTCCTTCGGGCAAAGGACTCAACCCGGGCTTAAAGCACAGGGACCTGGATCTTCAGGATACACCTCATTTCTGGCCTCTACACTTGCTCTGCACACCTTCTTAGTGTCAATTTTCTCAAACTGAACTTATCCAAGGAAGTGAAGTTTTGACCTGCCACATCACCCTTTCCCAAATGCATGCTCTACTTCCAGTCTCATGGCCCTTAAAGCACCTCCATCCATTCATATATTTTTCCCCGAAGCCTGGTAATCACTTTCCCTTTCCCTATCTCCCTACACCCATAATGGCCAAGCTCTTAAATGGTTCTTTAATGTGTTCATTCTACCCATATTCCCTGCATCCACCTCTAACAAGCTCCCAGATCCTTGTCCTAAAGAGTAGCTTTGATACATCCCCAGTACATCAACCCACCTCCCACCCAGTTTGTTTCCTACAAGGAGACCTTAGAAGCCTGTATAAGGTGCACATGGAGTTTCACTACTCTCTGTTTAGAACCTTTTTTGTACCTACACCCCAAAGCTGTGTTCCAAATCTTTCTTGTTCTACGTTCTTGGGTTCTCATGCACTAAACTCCTTCCCACATCTTGGCTTTCTCACTTCTTTTTCCATTTGTCTGTAACAGTTCTTTCTTGAGCCCCTTATTATCAATAGACACATGTACATACATCTATTCTCTCTTTATTTCTCTCTCTCTCTTTCTCTCTCTCATTCTCTCTCTCTCTCTCTCTCACACACACACACACACACACACACACACACACACACACACAGAGTTCCTTTAGCTTGCCTATTACTCACTGGGAAAGTTTGGCCTAAATTCCATTCCCATAAGAAAGGCTTCTATGTCAACACAGAGTGGGTACCTTAGGTAAACCTGCTCAGTGTAACTGAATCCTATTCTAATTAGTGACATTTTAATGTCCATCTTTCCCTAGAAGATGTCTCTGGGGGCAAAGGAGACATCTTTCTTCTAATGCTTGTATCCCAAGGCTCAGAATATTATTTGGCAGGTAATAGATTTTCAACAAAGAATACTTGGCCAAAAGAATACAAAAATTAGAACAGGAAAAAGAAGAGACTGATGAAACAAAAATTCTACAAAAACTACTGTAGCCTAACCTCTTCTTCATTCTTGATGGGGTAGAAATAGGAGGCGATACATGACAAAAGAAGAAATATAAGACTATGAAGATAAGACTAATGAACAAAAAATAAAGGAATTACATGATGCTTTGGGACACCTTCAAAACAAAAGTAATAGGTCTTTAGCTTTTTAGAAAAATTGATATAGTACTTTCAATCTATTTTATATTTAAAATGGCCCAAATAGAGACAATATTCCATAAAGAAAGAACATAAGGAAAAGAGGAGGGAAGGCAATGACACTAATTAGTTTTGTTTATATGTGGGGAAAACATTTGATGTTCATGAACTTGGTTTCCTTTGTCTACAAAGAGATACAGTTAGGAAACCTGTGAGGTATCCTGAAGCTACCTGTCCTATAAGGTTCTTTAGAACCCTGGTGGCCAGGAGCCCATAGCATCCATTAGTATTTGAATCAAACTACGTACAGAGGGTCAAGCACTAAGTCTCTTCATTACATGAGTTACAAGAATATAAATCTGAATCCTACAGAGCATCAGAAAAATATCATCTTCTGAGAAGGGTAGAAAAGATTTGAACCCTGCCTGCACCGAGAAAGCCACTTCAAAATCAAAGTTTTCTGATGGGAACAAGTAGTGAAGTAGGAATCACTTGATACCCATGATTTAAGGATGAATAACTAAATTGATCTAGGAAAAAGCAACTCATTCCTTCTCACTGTCTTTTCATTCTCACTGTCTTTTGCTGGTCTCATTTTTTTGGTAAGAGACAAAAGAGAGATGCTCAATAGAGACTAATTGAGCAGAATAATGACACAAATATATGCAAGTATGGGGCATCTGCAGAGATCACAGCTCAGCAAACCAGATGCTAAGTTATTTTCACCAGTAGCAGGACTTACAATCAACATGACAATACAGTGTGAATCTCATGAAACAAGCTAGGTTTTTATCATTGGCTAGAACCAGTAATGCTCCTATTAATTCACAAACTTTTAGAAATAAAATCAACGGGTGATTTATGCCCATTGTAAAACTTGTCATTAGAGTTATTAACGTAAAGTAAGTAGATCTAGTCAATGTTGCTACCCAGAGTGCAAGAACAGAAGCCAATGATTTTCCTCTATGAATTTCTCTGAGCAGCAGCTCAGGGCTCCAATGGATGATAAATCTGTTCATTAGTACAAGCCAAAGTTACAGGAAACTAATTGAAAAGTCTTCTCATTAATAGTATGTGCCAAAATAAAAGTTGTATGGGTACATAAAAAATAAAGCTTAGAAATCCACATTAGCACCAAATAATGGTTTTGAGACTACTTACATCAGTGTCGGGTCCCTTATCTGCACCCGGACATGAAAAAGTAACAAATTCATGGCATCTCTTGTGAACCACAAAACAGCAAACTGAAGAGAGAAAGGAAAACAAGAATTAGAACACTTTAGATTTAATATATCCCCAAAGAGATACTTATAATTAGGAGTCATTTAAATTTTGATATAGACAGAATCTGACAAGCAGCAATCAGAAGGCATTTCACTGTATTCATGGATAGTTAAAGTCAGAAAATTCTACTGCTGACAGGAGTCAAAGACACATAAAACATGACCTCTACTCTCTGAAGTTGAGGGAGACAGGATGCTGAGCTTGTCTAACAGCTTACCAAGGTATAAACCAGCAGTCTAAATTTAAAGTACTTTGTGCTGTCTTACACCAACACACACACACACACACACACACACACACACACACACACGTAAGGGGAGAATGTAATATATTTTGTGGTGAAATAACATAAATACTAAGAAAGTAACTGATTATAAATAACATACAAGTGTGTCTAAATGTGGGCAGCACAATTTGCTTGGCAGGATTTTGGACTTAGGGAAATCATTAAGACACTAGAGCCTAATATATAGAAAACAACCCTTTGAAATGATAAAATCGCTGGGTATACACCAACATCTTCTGTGTCAGCCTGTTTGCTTCCAATGCTATCATTGACTGAGAGAGTCCTTAAAAAGCCTAGCCAAAATTTCTACATATTTCCCAAGCTCAAAATAACTAATACTAATGAATCCTACTAATTAATCAATAAAATTTATGTGTTAGAGGAATGAATAAGTAATGAGAGTGATAATAATGAATAAGTAATAATCACATAAGAGATTTTTATAAATGGTGTAATGTGAAGGATATAGAAGACTCCCTTGCCTTTAGATCCTGAAACTAAGAACAGGCATATTGTACATGTATGTAATTCTAGCTATGTAGAGGTAGAGACAGTACAATCAAGGTTGTAGGGCACCCTGGGCAAAAATGTTAGCAAGA
This sequence comes from Perognathus longimembris pacificus, assembly GCF_023159225.1. NCBI lineage: Eukaryota > Metazoa > Chordata > Mammalia > Rodentia > Heteromyidae > Perognathus > Perognathus longimembris. The sequence continues at coordinate 46,104,851 of NC_063177.1, forward strand.
CCTTATTTTAAAAACAAAGGAGTGGTGATGGTATGTATATATTCCTAGCTGTTTGGGAGGTGGAAGTAGGAAGATTGTGGTCCAAAGTCAGCCCAGGTATAAGAACAAGATCCTATCTGAAAAATAACTAAAATTAAAAAGGGGTAGAGGACGTGAATCGTGGTATAGCATCTGCCTAGCAAGAATGAAGCCTTGAGTATCAAAACAAAACAGCAAGAAAACCCTTGAAATTAAGCTACAAAGTCAGTTCTACTACTCTATTGGTCTTTGTTGCATAATAAAAGTGTTAAAGAAACAAAAATATCTTTCAAGTTTTAGGGGAGCCATACGTTTTACTGTATGCCATGGTTTGGCTACCGTTGTAGTGGGGTTGAGGTGGGACTGTGGAGAGGTGACTGGGCACTTAAAATTTAGCTGTAATAGATGGAATTAACACACATCAAAAAAGGTAAGCTTGGACCCTTGTTGTTTCTTGGTCTTTTCACTTCCCTCTTGTGAATACAATGTTCCTTCTCTCTGATGAGGGCACCAGTCGGCCTTTACCAGATTTCAGTACCCTGATTTTGGACTTTTAGTCCCCATAACTGTGAGGAAATAAATTGGTGCTATTTGTAAATCACCCAATCTAAAGAGTTCTGTTATAGTTGCAGAAAGGAACTGAAGCATGGCATAAAATTAGAACTTCTTATAGTCTCTGCTCATGTGCTATTTTCTTCTCTCACCAATAATAATGTGTGTCCCTTTACATGTTAGTAGATGATGGCAATCAAAGAGGGTGAGTCATTTCAGTGGGTGGGAAAGGACCACAGGTTTGTTGAAAGTTGAAATCCCAAGAGGAATTCAAATACTGAGCCAAGTACTGAGAACACTTAAAGGACTTTGAGAGGCCAAGAAGAAACGCAGAATATTTTTCAATGAGCCTTAGAAACCACTGAAAGGTTTTAAACAAAGAGTAACACTTACAAAAGCAATGCTTCATAAGTGTGGATGGGAGAGTTTGGAAGAATTTAATGGAATAGATCTAGGGTGGTATGTATAAACCTTATCATTATTCATGTTGCTAAGAACTGAGAGTAACACAAGCCAGAGAAACTGAAGAAGAGACTTACTGGCTGACCACAGAAGAACATTTAATGAAAGTTTTATTGTTCACCAGGCACTTTGTTTGGTCCCTTCACACACATTACTAAAGTGAGTCTTCATATCAACACTAAATATACTTTCATAGTCATATGAAGGGAAGTCATTTTGATGGAAAGCCATAGTACAAATCCTTAGCATCTAGCATATGACTCCACTTGTCACAGAGGTAGAAAGTAGAAGAGAAGCTTTAGGGATGGGAGATGAGGCAAATCAGGAGATCTTGTTTGAAATGATTTTTTTATACTTACTTATTGTCATGTACAGAAAGGTTACAGTTTCATACGTTAGGCCTTGGGTACATTTCTTGTACTGAAAGTTGAGGAAGTGGATACGGTGGACATTTACAACACTGCAAATATTCTTAGTGCCACTGAATTACACATTTAAGATGGTTTAAGTGGTAAATTTTGTGACATATTTTACCACAATAAAAATTTACTTAACCAACAACAATATTTATGAAATCACAAACAAGAGGCAAGGGAAGTCAGAGACAGTAGAAGTTAAGTCCATGTAGTCCTGTTTATGTGAATTTTTTGGTGATATTTATGTTTACCATTGAGTTTTAGTCAAAACTCAAGAAAACGTACCAAGAAAAATTTACCTTATGAATTTTGTTCTTGTGGTACCAGAGATTGATCCCACAGACTTACTAGGTAAACATTCTCACTTGAGCTATGCTACTTCCTGGTTTTTATTTTGTTTTTAGAGATAGGCCCTTGTTAACTTTGCCTAGGCTCGATGAGAACTCAACATCCTCCCACCTCTGCTTCCCAAGTAGCAGAGATTACAGGTAGACACCATGAGGCCCATGTAAGAGAGAATATTTGCTTCCACTCCATTAATTTCTAAGTGAAATCAGTGTCAGTAAAGAGTAAGGACATGGGGACAATTCAGCCTGTTTCAGAGCCTGGACTTGCAGGACCGTTAAGCATTTGATCTGTATTCCCTCATCTCTCCCACCCATTGCACTGGAACACAGTAAAATAAATAAAATAAGATAATGGAAGTGAAGACCTTGGGACTAGAGCTTTAGTTCCCTTACTAAACTACTCAGAATTTGTCACTTACTCTATGTACAAAATAGGATCAGCCCTTTTCACACCTGACACGGTCTGTCATGTTTGTTTAGGGAGAAAAGTATCTGATGCTATAGACTACTTTCCATTTCTCCTTTAAACATAATTTCCTTTCCTTTCATTCTCAAGTCCAAATCATTTCAAATTCAGGTCATGGTCATGTAAAAGGGAATGTAGATTAAAAAAAAATCCCAGTGGAGAGAGTGAATGAGGGTGAATATGGTTGAAATACTTTATTTGCATGTATGAAAATAGAACAATGAAACCTGATGAAATTGTTTTAAGAGGGGGGAAATGAGGGAGAGATGGAAAGGATGAATAGGATGGAGTATGTTTTATGTATGGAAGTATCACAATGACCAATCCCCATTTGTAAAACTAATATATGTTAAAAAGAAGAAAAAAATGCTTAGAAAACAACTCTTGATTAGGGCCAGGTGCTAGTACCTCATGCCTGTAATCTCAGTTACTGAGATGCTAAGATATGAGGATTATAGTTTGAAGTCAGCCCAGGAAGTAAAGTGTGTGAGACTTATATCCAATTAAACACCAAAAAAAGCCAGACATGAAGCTGTGGCTCAGGTGCTACAGCCTAGCCTTGAGCACAAAAGCTCCAGAACAGCACCCAGGCCACGAGTTCAAGTCCCAGGAATGGCACACACACAGAAAAGTTTCTGATTATCCAAAATTACTGGCGAACACTCTATGACATAACAAATTCTCAATTCCAGAAAGAACCCCCTAAACGCAACAGACTTTGTTTAGAATAGGAGCCTGGTATTTGAGCTTCTTTGAGCTCTTTTTCTTTAAATACATAAATGGTTGCCATCACGTGACATGATTTTAATTAAATTTTACTTAGCTGGAAGGGATTAATGAGAGGTAATGTCACATCAGAATACAATGAAATGAAAAATCTCTAAGACAAGTCAACCGCTTTCAGCTTTGTTAGGAAAGTAATGAAATTTTGAACTTATATTTGCATGTTAAAAGAAAATTATTGGTTTCAAATCTGTAACAATGAAAACAGTCTTCTCCTAGGATACACGTTAGAGCTGTATGAAAACAAATCAATGTGCCTGATGACACAGTACGAAGCATGCCATCCGTCAGACGGTGTGCTGGTTCTGCCTCTAAGCCTTCCTGAACACACTCTAGTTGCATTCTTCTTGGACTCATGGAATCCCCTGTTTCTTAGCAAGCACTCTTCTTCCCTACTTTTTTAGGAGAGTCACCTTTAACTCCTCTCAAATTCTTTTGTTGTAACTTCACCAAGTAAATCTTAACTTCCTTATTCAACACTCTGAGATGGAGAACTGAGTGACCAAATATGAGGCATGAAAGTTAGAGAAGTCACTGGCTAGAGCAACAGAGGAGGTGGCCTTACACACATTGCAACCAAAAACAAAGCCTCAGGATGTAGCTAACAGCCTAGAAGAACAAAGAGAGAAATAAAGAAGCCAGATCTTGGTGTTGGCATGGCATTTACTTTTACATCATCAGTCATGTTTCCATTAAGTTCCCATGAAAAATGTTGCTTTCTTCACACCAAAAACTTCCCATATTGAGTATAACTTAATATACTTGAATATATAAGATCACGTATTATGTGATTTTATTGTTTGTGCCAGTTTGAGTTAAGATTTCTGTACTTCAAACAGCATGAATTCTAAATGCTAATGGAAGAATGGACAGGCTACCAGGTATGACAGGGGCAGACACAAGGACAGGTCAGAATTAACATGGATTTGGGGACTTGGAACACGAGTATTATGCAACTGCAGGAGAAACTATTCCATGCCATCATCTAGACAAAAGTTTCCATTTAGACAAGTTGGGTATGATGTGCTACAAAATTATCCAGGTAAAGGTTGTCAAGCAAGCAGGTGGAACTTCTCAGTCAGAGGCCAAAAGTCAGCTGGTGACTACAAACCAAGCTTTGAGAGAAATCTGCATGACAAAAGAGAATTCCAAGGAGTACAGAGTCTTGAGTAAATCTGCATGTTATAGTTGATGGTGGGAAGGATGAAGTAGTTGGAGAAGTGGAAATTAAGACAAAAAAAGTACTGAGACATGGAAAAAGGTTAGAGAAGGAAAGTCTTCCACCAGGCAATCACAGGATACAAAGATCTTCCAAGACAAGGAGAAAGATGAGGATGGTAAGAGGTGATCATTTCTGATACATTATGCTCTAGAAGCCATGGGAGAATACAGATGATGACAACTACACTAACGTGAACAGAGAATTACTAGATGATTTCCGATCTTTATTCCCAGATTCCTCCTTTCAAATACTAAATAAGGTAGGCTTTCCTAATAGCAACTATAAATGTGCATTAATAAAATCTTGTGACTTAAATAAATGTTTGGGGGGTTATCAAGACCCATTTGAAGGGAAATGAAAATTTTTACTTTATGACACTCAGATTAAAAGTTGCAATTTCATACTGATTTCAGATTCACCTGAATAACCTAGCATTCCTTTTAATTCCACAGGGTATAGAAGGCTCTGTGTGTGTGTGTGTGTGTGTGTGTGTGTGTGTGTGTGTGTGTGTGTGTGCATGTGTGTGCCAGTCCTAGGGCTTGAACTCAGAGCCTGAACACTGTCCCTGAACTTTTTTGCTCAAGGCTAGCACTCTACCACTTGACCCACAGCTCTATTTCCAGCTTTTTGGGTGATTAATTGGAGATAAGAGTCGCATGAAATTTCCTGCCAGGGCTGGCTTGAACTGTGATCCTCAGATCTCACCCTCCTGAGTAGCTAGGCCTATGGATATCAGCCACCTGCACCAGGCAAAGTGTCATAATTTTGCAGTACGACTTTATATCTGAATGCCCATAACCCATCATGCATTTCAGTTTTCCTCTACTTGACCTTAGATGCATTTATTGTTGAACACTATACAAAGTATCATACTAGGCCTCCCAATGAGAACTGTAAAGCTTTTTCTTTTATTTTTCTGTCTGGAATTACCTATACTGGGACTTGGGAGAGAATTGCTAGGAGTTCAAATTGAACTTGGCTTTACAACTGCATCTTCTGCCTTCTCCCTTTCCCCCTCTCAGTCTAAAACTTCCTTAGTCCCGTGACTCAGCACTTGTTTCTTTTGCTTAGATATAACTCCTATCATATATAGGTCTGTCTCCACGATGAATTCTGGGATTTCCCTCCCTTAAACAAAATGTGTGTGCTTTAAATTGAACAGCAACCTACTCCTCAAAAGGACTTGCAAAAAGGAACAGTGTCGGGGCTGGGGATATAGCCTAGTGGCAAGAGTGCCTGCCTCGGATACACGAGGCCCTAGGTTCGATTCCCCAGCACCACATATACAGAAAACGGCCTGGAGATGGGGAGGACTGAAGGTAGTGCAAACACTTGGGACTGAGGTTACAATTCTTGTTTAGTGCACATGAAGAATGGACTTCCACAGGGTGGTGAAAGCTGTAGCCTTCAATTTCATTTCATTGAGCTAATGGTACAGACACTCACCATGTAGGGTAACTTAGTTCTAGCAAAGGATGCAAGATTGCAACAAAGGGATTTAAATGTCAAGTAGCACATCCTAGAGAATTTGAGAAGCAATGCTTCTATTCTTTTTCTGTTTCTACAGGTGTATGTGTGTGCATGTGTGTGTGTATGTGTGTGTGTGCGCACACATGCACCTTTATGTACAAGGCATTAGGGAAGCACCATTCACTCCCTTCTTCAATTATCCCACACATTTACTGAACTCCTACCATACACCAGTACCCTTCATACAGAGTATGAAGATAAAGGATGGCTACCGTTTTGTTTCTGCCCCAGGGGAGCTCAAAGTCTAGAAAGAAATGTGTCAAGAAGTGGGTATCTCCCACATCTTCTCAGTCCCTATCACCTGGATCCCCTGGATCTCCTACTTTTAAAAATCAGTTACAGGGGCTGGGGATATAGCCTAGTGGCAAGAGTGCCTGCCTCGGATACACGAGGCCCTAGGTTTGATTCCCCAGCACCACATATACAGAAAACGGCCAGAAGCGGCGCTGTGGCTCAAGTGGCAGAGTGCTAGCCTTGAGCGGGAAGAAGCCAGGGACAGTGCTCAGGCCCTGAGTCCAAGGCCCAGGACTGGCAAAAAAAAAAAAAAAAAAAAAAAAAAAAAATCAGTTACAATGTGAAAAACAATCATGGAATATTTGTAACACTTTTCATTGACCACTCTGTGTTTTCTCATCCTTCCCTGTAGTAAGTAGTGAGAAAGAACAACATGTTACAGGTCTCTATCTCCCAAAAATATACAAGTACAATAATATGAAGTCTGAAGGTCTCTTCCATGGACTCCAGTGAGAAAAAAATGTAGAGGCACGATGAATGACATTCAGCTGGCACAAGATCACAACTACTGAGGCTGAAAGTGGCACACTGTTATTCTCTACCTCCATGGATCTATGAAAATGCACATAATAGAAGCTATAAAAAAGAATTTTTACAAACATGGCCAAATATTTTTTAAAAATGGGCTCATACTGGTGTGTATGGGACTCCTAATACAATGTGATGGGTAACCTTACATAGAGGGGAAATTTATACACACACACACACACACACACACACACACACACACACACACACAGAGGAGAGAGAAGGCCATGTAAAAATGGAGGCAGAGACTAGAGTGATGTTTCTACACACCAAGGGACATCATAGGTTTGCTAGCAAAGCTAAAAGTGAATCACAGATTCTCTGCCACAAGCTAGCCTTCAGAACTGATGGACAACAAATTTCTGTTCTTTAAGCCACCCTGTATGCCATCTTTTGTTATGACAGCCCTGGCAAATTAATACACACCAATGCAATTTCTAGAAAGTATATGATTCAATCAGTAAAGATTAAATGGTTTCAATGAGAGCAAGTGCTTAGGGATTGGCGACATTTTACCCTGACAGCTCTATGAGACAGCATATCTGTGTGTCTGTCCAATCAGCTTGCATCACCAGTAAATATTAAATCCAAAGAAACCAAGATTGACTGCCAGTCTAATGAATTAGGCTTCTGTTAAGATTTCCACAGGGAAAAATAAAAGCCCAGAAAGATTATAGGTGATGACAGCAAAAAAGTTAGTCAAACTTAAATTGCTAATAGGAAATGAAGATTATGAAGTTCAAAAATATCTGGGGCATTTGCATACACTCAGTTGCTCATGATTATGAATGAGTTTTAATAAAGTCAGAACTTTTAAAGGATTCAACATAGAAGTATAATCAGAAGTCCAAGTTAAAATCATTGCCTTTTCTAGGTGCTTGTGGCTCTTGCCTGTAATGCTAGCTACTCAAGGAGGCTGAGATCTGAGTACTGCTTCTTAAAGCCAGCCTGGCAAGAAAGACCCTGAGCCTCTAATATCCAACTAACTACCAAAGGAAAAAAGCCAGAAGCAGAGCTATGGCTCAAGTTATAGAGTGCTAGCCTTAAGGAGAAAAGCTCAGGGACAGCACCCTTGCCATGAGTTCAAGCCCCAGGATTGGCATACACGCGATTGGCTTTTTTGTGTGTGTTCTGCTTAATAACACCGTCTGGTATCTGCAATCACACAATGACCACAGTCCCATGATGCATCTGGTTGTTCCAAGCATTTCCTTGGTTGTTAATGGTAAGATAAGAAAGTGACTTCTGTACAAGTTTACAACCATCCAGAAAACCAACTCTTAGAATGCTCAAGGGGGGATGGGGATATGGCCTAGTGGCAAGAGCGCTTGCCTCTTATACATGAAGCTCTCGGTTCGATTCCCCAGCACCACATATACAGAAAATGGCCAGAAGTGGCGCTGCGGCTCAAGTGGCAGAGTGCCAGCCTTGAGCAAAAAGAAGCCAGGGACAGTGCTCAGGCCCTGAGTCCAAGGCCCAGGACTGGCAAAAAATAAAAATAAATAAATAAAAAAAGAATGCTCAAGGGACCAAAAGCCCAGTGAAACAATGTGAAGGGTCCGTCTTTGCAAAGGGTATTACTAATTTGAAATATATCACAGAGTCTGAGAATACTAGAATCAGAAGAGACTTGAGAAAGAATCTATGTCCCAGAAAGGCCTTTTGGGGTGGTCTATAGCATGGCCTCATAATAGGGTGATTATTCCTTCCTATATCTAGCCTTTTCTTACTCAGGTCCAGACAACAGTAATAGGTTTAAGCCAACATTTCCATGTATTTGCAGTCTCAGCTTATATTGTTTAGTAAACAAGCTACTTGGTTGTAAGCTCAAGGTCAGAGGCAAGGCCAAGAAACCATTTCTATGTCTCTGGTCTTTATAATTTCACAAGTTATATCTGAACCACTTTTAAGATGAAGTTTTGAATGTGGCTCATTAAGTCACTCCTTCCATAGGTACCTATGTAGCTCCTAGCTGAAAGCCAAAGCCTGGCAGGCCCAAGAGGACTCTAGGACTTCATAAAGCACAATCCTTTGAGGCATTTGCTTAGCAGAGAGGAAGGAAATATGGAATGTGATTTTTAAGGGGGATGGTATGGGAAGAAACTAGTATTCCTCATGAATAGTGCTTAAGTGGCAAGAAGAGGAATCAAGCAGAGCAGACAGGCCTAGATGAAAAGCAAGTAGAGCACTAGGGGCCCCCAAATCCAAAAAGGGATAGCATCTCAAGAGCAGAAGTAGTCTGAAAAAAGACTACAGATCAAGGGTAGAGGGTCACTGTCATACATGGGGACCAGTGGGAAGAAACTGAAGCAGTGGTTAGAAGCATTTAGATTACTTAGATTCCGGCCAATTCAGATTTGTTGAGCAGTAGCTTCATCTCAGAAATGGCACTAGGCCCTGGCCAGTTTAAGAGCACTGAGGTGGCTCAGAACCTTTAAAGAGCTTCAAGTGGAGTTAATTCAACAACACTCACAGATTTCTCTGGGATTCAGCAGTCATCTAGCATGGGTTATGAGCACCTAGGACAGCGTCCTCATCCCAGCTTGTAAGTAAAGAAGACCTGGCTGAGGCAGAAATGATGCTGGTGCTGAGGCTCCCAAAGGCCAACAGGCCCAGGGGCTTTTCTCCTCTAAGCTAAGGCAGCCATCTGACAGAGTTTTTGTAACATCTATGCAAAACAATGAAAAGAGGCTTGAGCTACCTCATGTAAATTGTAGAGACAGGTAGCAGTAGGTCAAAGGAAAACAGAGCACCAATAGAAAGGAATGAGATTCATATCAACAGAGAAAATGTAACTTTTGATCATGGTTCATGGAAGGAAATTACAGAGCTGTCCCGAACATTTCAGCAAACATTCTCCCTTTGAATCCAGCGCTCCCATGTAATTACAAAGCTCCTGTGGGTGAACTGGAGAGAAAGTGTTTCATATTCAATGTTCTGGTTTGGCTTTGATTGCTATCAGTGTTTGAATGGGACTGCGGACTGTCTCAGAACCAAGCACGGATACTGAAGTTTAGTTACAAAGACCAGGCACACTTGGAGTAAGCATGAAACAAAAGTTACTGCTGAAATTAGAAGCTACCATAACACAGTGGTAGTTTCTTTTTAATTCTTAGAGATAAGTACATGCTGGAACTTTCCATAAACAAAGTGCTTTCTTGCCAGGATTATATTGAGCTTTTGTGACAAAGTCTGTTCATATTATGATGCAAATTTTTACCCATGTAGCATTCCCCTCTGCTTATCTTGGGGAACAATTAAAAAAGAAGCCATAATACACTAATTACCTCTCTTTTATCAAGTATGTTGGAAACTAAGAAAGCATCAGGAAGGTGGAACACCATATAATTACAAAGCAAGAAAGCCAGGATCTTCCAGCAAAGAAATATGAAGGTACCCATAGGATTCCAATGCCTGAAGTTAATAGCAATGAGCAGCTGGGGAAAGGGAAGTCTTCCTGAAAAGAAGGACATCAAGGCAGGGAAAGCAACAGATAAATTTTTTTAAATTAAAAGATAAAGAAAAAAATCTTTAAAAAGCAAAAGAAAATCAACCTTACAAGACACACAAACTGAAATTCCAAACTACATGCCAGAAAACGTAAGTTGAAGTGGATTTTAAAAATATTTTGATAAATTATCAAGCACACATGGCTCATGTCTATAATCCTAGCTATTCAGGAGGCTGAGATCTGAGGATCATGGTTCAAAGCCAGCCTAGGCAGGAAAGTCCGTAAGACTTTTATCTCCAATTAATCACAGAAAAAGCTGGAAGTGGCACTGTGGCTCAAGTGGCAGAGCATTAGTCTCAAATGAAAGGAGCTCAGGGATAGTACCCAGGCCCAAAGTTCAAGCCCTCGTGCCAGAAAAAAAAAAAAAAGATAAGCCATTACCCACATAATTGAAATATTTGTAATTTACACTTATGCTTTCCAAAAAACCTTGTATATGTTCAACATATGTGAATAAATAAATGAAATGCAGCACAGAAATAAGTCAAGAACAAAAAAGCATACAATCATCAATAGATGCCCAAAAAATCCTTTGACAAAATTCAGTATCCCTTCATGATGAAAGCCCTAATGAAACTTGAGATAGAAGGAATGCATTTTCAGAGGTTAAAAGCTATAGATTATAAACCCATAGCCAATATCAAACTAACAAGGGAAAAATAAAACTAATTTTTCTAAAGTCAGGATGAGAAAAGGATATCCACACTCTTCACTCTTATACAGTGTAGTGTTTGAATCATTAGCCAGAGCAGTATGTCAAGAGAGAAATAAAAAGGATGTAAAGATTGGGAGAGGCATAGAGGAGTATATTATATACACATAGGCAATGAACATAATGAAACTCCCCTTATCCAAGTAATAGATGTTGTAATAAAAATATTTTTCAAAAAGAGGGGGATACAAATAGGAATGGAAGAAGGTCCGTTATCCCTTACAGAAGACATGATTCTACACTTAAAAGACTGAAGACTCCATCAAAATCCCTTAGATTTGCTAAATGTTTTCTGTAGTGTAACAAGATACAAAAATCAACATACAGAAATCAGTTTTCTCTATACCAATAATGGACCAATCCCACTCATAGCCTCAAAGAAATTACTTAGGAATAAACCTAACCAAGGTGGTGAGTGACCTCTGCAGGGATGGTAGAAAGTAGTAAACATTTCAGGACCCACCACAAATAAAGAGAAGTTTATCCAACTGCCCTTGTCTCCTCACTTCCTCTACATGTTCACTTACAGCAATTCAAATCTCTCATTCCACAGTCATGAGCATAACATTCAATCTCATAGATATTAATCAGTGCCCATGGATGTAATCATCTGTCCCTGGGAAAGATCATCTGACAAGTTCTCAAGATAAGAACATAACCCTTTTAGATGAACCAGGAAGCTGATGAGACCACCTTGGGCAAGTTTCCTGAACAAGAAAGGAGAAACTCAGAAAGATGAAACTAAAATACACAACTAAAGGAAAAACCCAAAGATGGATAAAGCTTATTCCTATAGGGATGGCATTAAGTAAGAAAGATAATTCAAATCCCAACAAATGCCTTCTAAATCACAGAAATACAGAGTGAAGAGGAGGTTGATCAAGAAATGCATAGACAAAGCTTTTTAATTACACAATTAACAATGCCATATGGCTGGCAAAGAGGTAAGAGAAGATACTGCCTTGACTATATATAGTATATGGAACTGGAAGGGAAGGATTCCACATAACAATTTTTTACTCTTATTTTACATGGTGGCTTACACTTGTAATCCCAGCTACTCCATGCAGGATGGGTAGGTGGGCAAAGTGCAAACTAGGCTTACAAGTGAGGCTAGGCCTGAGCAAAATGCAAGATCCTAGCTGAAAACACTTAAAAATAACTGAAAGGACTAAGTTGTGTCTTTCTGCTCCTTTGACTTAGATTTCTAAACACCAGAGGATGAAACTCTTAGAACTATATCCTAAGAGGAATGGAGAATCCACAAAAGTGAAGAGATTCAGCCTATAGCTTTGTGGTTCGCACACATTTGCAGGTCTGGTATTTAAAGGAAGGACTATGGTGTTTGTTTGTTTTTCTCTTTGTCCCTAAAGGATGCAAATCCTGTTGGAACTCTGAAAGAAGTAAGAATGGGAGTTATAGCATGCTAGATCCCAGCCCCCTAAAAGAGAGGATGGCACTGTCTGTAGGAAAGTGAAGGCACAGTCCTGGTGGACAACAGTGCCAGTTGTTTAACAGAGCCTGGGAGGTGCTTCAAGTGAATCAATCCTGGGGAAAGCACTCAGATATTGGAGCGGACCGGTGTAACAGGCAGCACTCAAATATTAAGGTTTCTATATTCACTCCTAAATCCAAAAACAACTATAGTCATCCCAAACTATGACCACCACAATCCTGGTGAGCGAAATCTACAGTTACTATGAATCATTTCTTTAATTTGAGTAGACTGGTTTCTAATATAATGAAACATAACTAAAGAACATGTTAGAAAAAAATGAAGAGGGAAAACACTTTGCTTGTATGGCTCTAACAATACCTTTAGTACATTTTAAAGCTAAAAGTGAAATATGGCTCTTAAAGCTGCAAAGTCTGATCCTTTTCATTCTGATTCATTACAACTATTAAACTCATATGGCAGCCCCAGTGCATGGATACCTGCAGCCATTTCTCCAGAATGTAGCTGAAGAGTGTGCTTTTCTAATCTGCTTAACAACAATAGCCTTTCAAAGAGACTGATGGCCCATTGCTAGCAAACTGGGCACCAAGGGGGAGGGTGCACTGCCAGCAGTCTGGGGTCTCTGTCAATTTTTCATGCTCACATGCATGCATGCACATACACACAAAGGAACAGAGACAATGTCATTGGAGATTTCTGATCATGTCAGTCACGCCATTGGTGTTATTTTTCCCTGGTCTGAACATGTTACTACAGAAGGCTTTTGAAATTATATTGTCTATTGTTAGGTCACTTAAACTTGATCAGTCACATGAGAAAATTCAGATCAATGATAGCAGTTAACTGTCCTCATATCCCTTGCTGATACTATGAATATAAAAAAGGATTTTCTTGATTAAAAATGAGAGGAAATTGTGTCACAGAGTAGTTACCCAGTTAAAATGTTAAGACTGAACTTAAGTCTTATCAGCCTGGCTTGAAGACTTCCCATGACAAAAGCTACCAGGCACAGAGTACTTCTTCCATAACTAGCTGTTGTAGTTGCTATTTTTAGTGATGTTGTGCTTCTGCTATAACATTCCCTGCCATTTCACACGAACTTAAATGCATGAAGAAGGTAAAGGACATACAGAGGGGGCTGTCCCCCCTCCCCTGAGGAAGACAATCCCCTTCCTCAGCCCCAGTGTTGTAAGAAAGATGTTGAAGTCCAGGTATCAGACACTCAGAAGAACAGACACACCCAGATGAGAGGAACAAATGGGCAGCACAGTGTTCTATCTGTGTAAAACCACACAAGCCCATGCCATCCATGAAGGAGTGAGAAAGGTAACAGGAAAACACAAGGCATGAAACCCACCATAGACAGCGAGGATCCTGACCCTGGGCAGATGGACCCAGAATAGGCAACAGAAAAACAATGGCCCAACATCTAGGTCAAGAGATTGAGCTGTATAAACTATATGAGCTGCAAGTTATGCAGCCCACCTAGGCAGTCAGGTAGAACTATCTGAGAGTGTAACAAAAGAGATGGAGGGGTAGAGAGGAGAGGCAGGCAGTTCCTTCTAGTCCTGACCAATGGCATCTACAATAAGAAAGAAGAGGCGGCTTGCCATACTTCATGGTCTTGACTTACAAAAGTTGCTTCATCACTCCCAGAAGAAAACAAGTCCAAATTCAAGCACTTCAGATGGCAGCAGAAAAATGCTATGTCTCCTCACCAAGGCAAAAGTTTCTCTGAGTACTAAAAACATCTACCATCATTTCCCAAAACTCACTATTCTGCTACTTTACATGCAGGGTATATGGAAGACTTCAAAAGACATCTTAAAAAGAAAAATCTCCCTTGCAAGACAAGGCTTCAATGAAGAAAGCATCCATGGGCCAAAGGCTTCAGCAACTTCTTGAGTCTTGTTAATTTGGAAACATTCACTTCCCATGACTTAACATAAACTCTGCTGACTCTTCACTTCTTTCTGGCAATCAAGCACTAAACCCAGGAAGGAAATATGAGGTCAATTTTGTGGAAATACCTGATAATGGACTTCTGTTCCCTAGACAAAAACAAAAAATTAGAGAAATGCTAATGGAATTCATGGGCTCTAAATAATGATTCAGACCATTTCCACACTGCATTGTCAATTAACAAACCCAAGGCATCTGTCTGAACAGGGTTGGGTTTGCTGTGGGCAGATCTGACTTTCTCCCTGTTGACCACAGCCCCTAGAAGCCAGAAACATAAAAACAACGACTTCTGGGGCTGGGGATATAGCCTAGTGGCAAGAGTGCCTGCCTCGGATACATGAGGCCCTAGGTTCGATTCCCCAGCACCACATATACAGAAAACGGCCAGAAGTGGCGCTGTGGCTCAAGTGGCAGAGTGCTAGCCTTGAGCTTGAGCGGGAAGAAGCCAGGGACAGTGCTCAGGCCCTGAGTCCAAGGCCCAGGACTGGCAAAAAAAAAAAAAAAAAAAAACAAGGACTTCTAAAAGGTACCAACCCTACATTGGTATCTCTGGAGGTCTCATCAGTTGGGAATAAAATTTAAAGTTGGTTGATGGAAATGACTGACCATAATCTGGCTCTTCTGCTGCATCATCCTTTCTCTCCAAATCACTGAGACTACTTATGTATCTCCTGATCACTCGTGAGGGACTAAATAAAGGTAAGGAACATCCTGCCTGGCATCCAAGTTCAACTTTACCACCACAACTTTTCATGGAACCATGTAGGAAAGGGACACATAAATGTGACACCATAACAGACATATCCAACTATGGACATGAGAAATCAGGTTTCATCTCTAGCTCTTCACTCAGTGTTAAAATATAACTTTCATGTTTGCTGGACAGGTACTCTACCACATGAAATAAACTATGCCCCTAAGTCGTTTTTGCTTTAGTTATTTTTCTAATAGGAACTTACATTTTTTCCCCCCTGGCAAGCCTGGACTACCATCCTCTTATTATTACTTCCCATTTAGCTGGGATGGTAGGCAAGTGCCATCACACTCAGCTTTTATTGGTCAAAATAGGATCTTGTGAACTTTTTTCCTAGGCTGGCCTCAAACTTCAATTTCATCTCCACCTTTCAAGTAGCTAGGATTTCAGACATGAGACCATGCAGAGCTTTACTATTGTGTTCTCTATGGTCCAGATAGAGAAAAGGACATATTCAGATTCATAAGTCCTTATTCAGATTCATAAGTTTGGAAATATATGCTTTATACTTGCTTTCTTCTGAAAACACTGGTCCGCTCTTTGATGAATTTTCCTGGAACTCTACTGTGTTGAACACACCGTGTGGCTCAATTCCAGTCAATGACCCTTCCCTGGTGTGTATTATGTGCCAGACTAGCCCTGAATGACACAAATAACCTCAAGGATCTCATAAGCTAATTAGTAGACAGACGAAAACATGGTTCAACTTCATCAATGCTCTCCTCTCAGAGAGGAAGTCCCGGTTGTGAGCAGCGGTTATAACTAATAGCAATGCCCATTAACTGAGTCAAAGGCTATTTATTTGATCTACCAGAGTGTCTAATCTTTGTTTGTGTTACATTGCTTGCTGAATGTCTCCAACATAAAATGAACTGTACTTTCATAAAAGCTGCTGACAGGAGTGAAATTTTGGGGATAGGAAATATTAGGTCAGAAAATACAAAATTAATCTTAAGAAAATAAAGAACACGACTTAATTAATGCTGATGATCTTTTATCTACTCTATCCTCATGTTCTAGAACCCCGAACACTCTAGACAAATAAATAAATAAAAGTACAAAGCTCCCAAACATATGTCAATCATAAAGGAAGGTTTGAACCAGGGTATGTTTCTTCTGTCACTTGAAATGCACCCCACAGAGCTGTCTAATGAAATACAAATTTTGTTGGAGATTTGAGATGCCTAGTCAGCCTACAAAGAAGATTGCTTTTCAAGTTTTAATTTACTCTTTTTCCTCTTCTACTCAAGTGGTTAAACATTTGTTTCAGAGTGAATCTCGGTGTCTTTGCTTGTTTCCCTAATAATTAAATCCTAGAATGTCAAGTCCTTCAAGGCCACTTCAAAAGGGCAACTCTTGGTATTGAAATGAAGGGCTCATCATGCCCTTTAAGTCAGAGTTGTGTTGACACATGGGGAATTACCTGGTTTACACAGATCAGGTTCCAATTCTGGGTAGGACCAGGTAGCTCCAACTGCTACTCTGCTTGTGCCCTATGAAAATGCAAATGAGTTCAGGCCCATTAAGCAGAAGCCCTGAAATATGTCAGGGAAATTTCTTTTGTGGCATGTGACCCCTGAGGTTTCATTTCTGAAACTTCTTCCTAAGACAAGTAATCAGATGACATTACTTTTCCCACTCCTGAAATTAAAAAGACAGAAAAGAAAAACATGAATATGTATAGCATGCTCTGAGGGACACATGATTTGGAGTCCCCACCTTGAAGGAGGTCAACACACCAAGTTATTGTAGACTCTTATAGTAAAAAGCTCCCATTGTAGAACTCTAGCTGTGTGGATATGCCATGCATGAATCTTGAGGGTAGTGTTTCCTCAAGACACTGTCCGTTGTCCCCTGGCACTTCTGACCCACTTCTGAAGTCTTTCTTTTTCCTAAAAAGTCATAAATGCCTGTATGTAGAGGCTGGGGGACTTAATGCAGACTCTACATTTGCATTTCAGAAATGAAGTCATGGCAAATCAGCATCAAATAGTGATTCTGAAAACTTAAGTAACTGCAGACAGCTCCTTGTCCTGATTCCAAATGTCCCCTCAAAAACACAGGTGATAGAATTAGGCAGCTTCTTAGGCAGCTCAATGCAAAATATCCTTTAAAAGATCTCACAGTCATACCATTTTAATGTTCCCCTTCCCTTCCATAATTCAGACAGGCATATATAAAATACCCAGGGTACCAGAATCAAATACAGTGACAACAAGGGCTAAATCATAGGGAAGATGAACAGAAGAAAAAAGAAATAATTTCACATAGTACATTGAAAATAAGAACATAAATGATAAACCACTAGTTTCCATATTTTGGAGATCATTTCTCTTAGCATCATCTTATGTGATCATATGTACATAGCTCTTGAGTTATTGTGATCATCTGCTAGGACTACCATAGACATATATTAATTATTACAATGCAACAGCCATACTTACAAGACAATATGTTGTAAACTAACTGTACAATTTGGGGAGGGGGGATTGGGGAGGAGGGATGGTGGGAGAAAAATTAGAGAGGAGGTAACAATTTGGACAAGAAATGTACTCACTACCTAATATATGTAACTGTAACCCCTCTGTACTTCACCTTGACAATAAAATTTTTTTTAAACGATTTCACAGTCAGCTGGACACCAGTGGCTCATGCCTGTAATCCTACCTACTCAGCAAGCTGAGATCTGAGCACTGCTATGCAAACCAGCCCAGGCAGGAAAGTCCATGAGACTCTTATCTCCAATTAACCACCAGAAAACTGTAAGTGGTGCTGTGGCTCAAAGTGGTAGAGGGTTAGCCTTGAGCGAAAAGCTCAGGGAGAGCACCCAGGCCCTGAGTTCAAGCCCCATGACAAAAAAAAGAAAAGAAGAAAAGAAAAATTTCACAGTCTAGTAATTCCACTTTATGAAGCATGCAATTAGAATGAACCCATAAAAATGACATGGGGTGGCAGGTCAGTTCTCCACAGATAGATTTTTAATTAACAAGACTACCTTTACCATGGTATTATACTGTAGCTATTATTTGATACAGGGATTATGTTTGCTACATTATAATTTACTCCTTTCTTATTTTCAAAACTTTTAAAAAGTACTGTGTACATCATGTCTACTGCTACATTAACAAAACCATCACCATAGCTGCCGAGTAGGAGAGCTAGGTTCCATGCAAGCCTTGGTAAATGGTACCTGGTAAATGGTGGATCACAATCAAATGCCAGGAGGCCCATGGAAAGAAAGGGCATACAACCCTCCGTGGCAGCTATGACCAGGGATGGGAAGGTTCCTACCGGTCTTTTAAGATCATGAACAATGGGAACATGGCCCCCACAGAAAGAGGAGGAAAACTATGGTCACAGAAACTCTGGCATCTTATAGATGAGGACATCTGTCATGGAAGGCGACTAGAGAGTCTACTAGTCTACTAGAGTCTGCTAAGATGCCCCTGCTTATAGCTGTTGCCTTCTTGGTCTTAACTAGGAAGTCCAAGTTGAAAGTGACAGCCCAGAGGGAACTAAGCTGAGTTACTTCCTCTCAACATTTCTGCCAGTAAAAAGAGGCTCAAAAGCAGAGCCTCAAAGAGAGACTTGTGAAGTCTTCAGCCTTTCTGCATTAGCTCTGCCTACTTCCTTCTACTTCATAGTCTTTTATATGTTGGGTGCTTGTTCCAAGGTGTTTGGTTTCAGACAGCACCTTCTGTTTGGAGACCTCCCAAGAACAGTTGCAGGAGTTTATTCCAGGTCATCTTCCTGCAGAACAGGGCACTAGTATCTTGAAAATCCTCAAACAAGTAAAGCAGGATGTTTGTGTCTTAGCCAGATGAGATCTGCCACTTGCAAAAGTATTGAATCTCAGAAAGAATATGAATTATGATAAAATGCATCTACAGGAACAGACCAGTCAGCTGACTGCCCACTGCAGAACCAAGATAGCAAATGTGTGTTTGAGGCAGCTGGAGCTGGGAACAGCCAGCATGAATGAAACCTGGGTTTCCTCAGCTACAGAAGCGCATAGCAATGTAACCACAATTCACAGTCGAGAAAAGGTACTTTACTTTCTTCCCAGTAACTTACAAACTTTTTTGCATGTGCATGATCTTTCCTCATATTGAACTATGTAGCATACCACCAGATAGAGGAAAAAGGCGTTCTGGGATTAGCCAAAAGGTCAAAGAGAAAATGCATACTTTTTTTCAGTGGCTTAATAACTTTAAAAAAACCTCACTTATTCACCTTGCCTTACAGCTGAACAGAAGGAAAGAGAAGTGTCAGAATGACACTACCCAACTCCCAGAAGCAGCTAAGAAAGCACTAAGTTGAAAATCAGCTTGGTCAAATACATTTCAGAGAAACAGAGGTATTGGCAAGAAGAGACAAAGTGCTAAGAGAAGAGATTAGTCACATATATTACCCAGAGCAAAGACAAAGGTATTTTTCAAAAGTACAAACAAAAGTTCATTCTAATTTTTTTACTTTATTGTCTTGTGGTGCTAATAAAAGAAGCCAGGGTGTGTAGACTAAGCAAGCACTCTATCACTGAGCTATACCAGTAGACCCCATTCTCATTTTAAAATAAGAGAACAGTAAAGCTTGTTGAGATTGGTTTGGGAAGAGAGTAGGAAAGTAGACTGTGGGGTGTAGTATGCGTGTGTGTGTGTGTGTGTGTGTGTGTGTGTGTCTGTTTAGACGTAGCCGAATGAAAGTCCCCTAAAGAACCAGTTGATGCTGTTTAAAAATATGAAGAAAAATACACTAGAACAGGTATGGTCATTATAGATACCTTGTCTGTACAGCACCAGATTCTCCAGCTCAAGTAAAATGTAATCCAAGCAATTTTCTCACTGTGAAAACTAAGATACCACTTAAGGTGTCTAAACCTCTCATTTATAGATGATGAAACTGAGGCAGTTTATCAACCAGCAATGTCATATGGTATTTAATAAACTCTTTAAACTAGCCATGAGAAATTTGGATGTGCACAAAAGCAGGCACATAGTGTTGACATGGTTCTATTCAGCATCTGTGTGACTGAAGTGGGGTAATGGAGACTCACCATACAATAGCCTCAATACAAGTCTAACCACCATGCAATGTCAAAGATGAACTTCCCACACCACCTCCTACAAACAGAGAAACTCTCCAGGATGCTCCAAGAGAGAACGGTTGTTGCTTGGACAGCCACGTGTTTTTGGGAAAACAGACCTGCCCAGACAATCCCTTATCATATTTTTGTTTGAATGCTAGTCTAGCTTTTGCTTTTAAAAGATTTCTTGCTATAGTGAGAACAAAATTCCTCTATAACACCAAACTCCAACCCCAAATTTAAAGTGAAGACATGAGAAATTTCAGTCTTCTTTTATGAAGGAAGAGTTGCAATGGGAATCCCCACTCTGCCTTTCCAGTGTGCAGGAATGCCACGTGAATCAAGATATTCATCGCTGATGTCAGTGTCACATCATGTCCCACCTGGACCCTGAAAGACTCATGGAAACAAGGTCAACTTTATTTAAAAGATCAAGTGTCTATATCTTTCTGCTTTGCACAAGGGGCCAATTACAGAAAACTCCAGTTGCCATTGCATTCTTGGACTGCCATGAACCCACACAATTCCTCCAAGGCAAGAAGACTCTCCAGTTAACATTCTTTAGTCTCTCTCATAACACCAACCAAAGCATCCAGTGAACATTGAGTTCTATTACACCCTGACCTCTAGATACATGTCCCCAGAAATTTTTCCATCAATTTAGTCATTTACTATCTCCCTACTGCTTGAGCTCTCTCAATCTCAATCCTGAAGCCCAAAATTGGCATTAAGCTACTTGGAGCAAATTTTATAGCACAGGAATTTGAGGTCATGTCCTCATTCTAAATGTTGGAAAATGAAGGATCTCTGAATTGCTCTTTGTCACTCCCATGACACTAGCTTTCCACTGTATGACATCTTATTATCATGCAAGTTACTGACCTCTGCTCCAATGTACACAGAGGTCATACTGCTTAAGGAGACATTGATTAAAACATGACTAGGAGAAGGCTGGTTGGATGAGAATTTTTAACATTTAGTTGATATGCTAAGTGTCCAATTTGGCTGGTGACCTTAAAAGCATATTTGGATGTGCTTTTTTCAAGAATAAATAGATCAACAAAGATATGATCACAGAGAAGGCTCCCTATGCTTATACTTTATAACCCTGAGTTGTGATAAACCTCTGGGGTATGGCTTGGAGATGCAGTTTTCTTTTGTTGCTCTGCTAATCCTAACCATCTTGGCATGGCAAATCTTGAGGATGCTATTTGCACAGCAAAGGAGATGCTAGAGCCCAGAGCTTCACTTCCATGAACTGATACAAAACCCAGCAATAGCAGTTTGGGAAACTTCAGCCAGTTTCCAAAAGCCTTAGCAGGATGGATTATGTGGAGGGTAAAATAAGGTTTTATCTCACAAAACCTTGACAAGCACCAGTTACCAGAAACCTAGGTAATATCTCAAGTAATTATATACTGAGACTTCTCTATAACTTTAGATATACAGATCACAAACATATTAATAGACATACCACATTCCACTCAACACCTGGCAGCTCTAAGCCCACAATTTATGTCCTTTGTGGATTTCATATAGAGAATTCATTACTTCATGCAATAATGGAAACTAAGAATGCCACTTCTTTATATTTAATCAAAAACAACAACTCTTCTGGACTCAGAGTTCAAAAACTGTGTGGAAAACAAGAGAGAAAGCAAAGGTTGATTTTTTTGAAAACAGCTTTCTTTGCAGGAAAGGCCTGCATCCTGTGAGAGGGATGGAAAACCTACTGTCATGAATGATTCATCCTTAGACACTGCGGGTAGATTACTCAAAGTCTCATCAGGCCCTTTCTGCACGTGTACTGTGCAATACTGAGACATCACTCAGCTGGCCACATGCTTCTTTGCCTGAAGCATTAAAAAAAAGTCAGCATACAGGTAGAGAGAAATATTCAAACACTGGAAGAATGTAAGCAACAGGCCCCAAATAAGTATTTGCTTAAACTTTTTCCCAAGGGAGTCAGATCAGTAAACACAAGGGAAAATAAACAGAAACACTTACAGCATAAAACCATGTGTCCCTTTTTGCCTCTTAATGTTACCAACAAAGGTTGGGATAGAGAAGTAGCAGTAGAATCAAGAAAAATCACTTATGCAGCACTAACAGAAAATAAGATAGTTCATAGAGAAACTTTCTAAAAAGATAATAAAAATTTGTCCTTTACCCATCAAAACTTGAAAATGATTCTAATTGTAATTTCAAGGATTGTTGCACCAATTGTTGCTGTGTTCTTTATCAGGGACAGAGAGCATAAGTGGTCTTTCCATGAGAACCCACTAGCAGTTCTCTTGTTACAGCATGAACCTAAGTGTTCTCTTCAGTGACTGGGTAAAGTCAGATAGCTTCTTGTCGGCTAAGTGTTGTGCAGAGGGTGGGGAACTAGGTTTGAATCCCAACTCCACTACTTCCTAGCAGGGAAATTTCTACACTCTAACTTTCTGAGCCTTTACTTCCTTCTCAGTAAGATGGGGTGACATGCTCCATGTCAGGGGCCAGGCACAGAGTTGATACTCAACAAATGTTACTTCTTTCTTACTCTTCCAGTTCTTTAAAAAAAACCCACAAATATTTTATTCATATATATTAATTATACAAAGGGATGGGTTTTATTAAACTATCTCCATACCTGAATATATAATGTACTTTGGGATAGGCACTGGTAGCTCATGCCTGTAATCCTAGCTACTCAGGAAGCAGTAACCAAACATGTAACAAATATTATGATAAAATAAATTTCCAAAGATTCTGAAATTGTCTTACAAGAGTACACTAACGGTATATACTGTTGTGTTAGGGGTTTTGTGACAGCTGTCTCCACTTTTGTTTAACTACAGTCTATACTCCATTCCAGAAAATTGTAGATTTCTTTGTGCTTATGTCAATATTTCAAATACTTTATTCCAATGGCCAAAACAGACAGTGGATTAATTTTCATGTAGCACTCCCAGGATTCATCCTGACAAAATGAGACAGGCAGACAGCTTGCTGTATGGTTCTGCAACGAAGAATTTCTTTTATGTTTCAATGCGTCTTCAACTTTCAAAAATCAGAGATAGCCAGGTGCCACCTATAGGTTCACACCTATAATCCTAGCTATTCAGAAGGCTGAGATCTGAGGATTGCAGTTCAAAGTCAAACCAGGAAGGAGTATCTGTGAGACCCATCTCCAATTAACCACCAAAAAAAAAAAAAAAAAAAAAGCTGGAAGAAGAAGTATCTCAAGTGTTAGTTAGCCTTATGCAAAACAACAACAACAACAACAAAAAAACCCAACACCTCAGGGACAACATCCAGGACCTGAGTTCAAATCTCAGGACTGGTGCACACACACACAGAAATTAGAGAGAATGCTCCAACCCAGGAGGTTACCTAAAGCTCTCAAACAGCTTCATCTAAGAAATGGCAACATTCACAGCATGACTTCCAAAGATTATAATAACAATGCCAAGCTGCTTGCTCCAAACCAACTTGAGCATGAGCAAGGACACAGAGTCTCACATACAGAACCCTTGAGGACATCAGGCCTCATTCCTGTCCCACTGTAAAGGTGAGGTGCAGCATTATTGTCCAGCAGGGATTCCCAACGGTGCAGCTAGCTAGTTAATGGTCACAGTCAGGTGCTAAACTGATGTTGTTTTTTTTTGGCCAGTCCTGGGCCTTGGACTCAGGGCCTGAGCACTGTCCCTGGCTTCTTCCCGCTCAAGGCTAGCACTCCGCCACTTGAGCCACAGCGCCGCTTCTGGCCGTTTTCTGTATATGTGGTGCTGGGGAATCGAACCTAGGGCCTCGTGTATCCGAGGCAGGCACTCTTGCCACTAGGCTATATCCCCAGCCCCGTAAACTGATGTTTAATTACATCAGCAGCCCCAGGGGGGCACCATTCATGTCTCCATTCTAGAGAGGGCCCAAGCAAGGCTCCAGGAATTGGAAGCAGAACACAGCCATCAGGTCTCCTAGACTTCATCACACCCACATTGCTAAGAAACACCACACAAGCTGAACATGTGTAATCTGACCATCTGAAACCCCAAATGCCTTGAAATTGGCACCTTTTTGAGCACAACCTGACATTCAAGCAGTTCGGGATTTGGATACATTTTAGATTTACAGATTAGAGATGCTCAACTGACAATGTCAGTGCAAATTTTCCTAAAATTATTTTAAAAATAAAATCTCCAAAATCTGAAGCACATCTGTTTATAGGCATGATCATTCCAGGCAAGAAGTTTTCCATCCTAGACATATCAAGCACCCTGGGGCCATATTGAAGGACGCCCCTATCTTTCAAGCCACTGCTGGACTGACCAGCCAGGCCTAAGCCACTGGAACCACCCTTGTCAGCTATCCTTCCTCCATTCTGTGCTTTCTTTTCAGCATAGAAAGCTGCGCCTGCAAGGCTAGTATGCAAACTTCAATGGAATGCAATCTTCAGTGGGAATGGAAATCTGGTGTGGCTCAAGACAGGAGGCCGTGTCTGTGCCTGTGGATGGAGAGAATTTTCTGGCTTTTGTCTCCTCTGCCCCTTTCCACTCATTTACTTTGAAATTGGCCCCTAACTTTCAAACAATAGCAAAGGGAGCATCCTACAAACAACAAAGCCATGGCTGGAAACTGGCCCAGTATGGTCATTTTAAAGGGCAGGTGTTATAAATTGATCCCAGTCCACTGCTGAGAACATTGAGGCATCAGACTCCAACTCTGGTTCTCTTGGGACAAGGGGTTCCTGCAGAGACTAAAACAGGAGAGAGATTGGAATAGGCCACTTCGAGCTCATAAACTCAGACTGGACAAGGGGAAACACAATGAACAACAATGTGTACCTTAAGTTAATTAAGACACAGGTAGTGATGACTCACTCCTGTAATCACAGTTACTCAGGAGGTAGACATCAGATAGATCTATAGCTCAAGGCCAGCACCAGACAAAAACTCAAGACCTTATTTGAAAAGAACCTAAAGTTTAGCTGTTTGTAATCACTGACCACCAATTCTTCTTCTGTATATCTATCTGCTTTCTTGCTTTGCCTAACTTGCCTGACAACCTGCATGTGGTACATGTGATTTTTGCCTTTAAAAACTCAGCCGTGCCAAAGCTTGGGGTTGCAATTCACTCCCTAAATGGTTGAGTGCAGACACCTTGTGGTTAAGAAAATCCTAGCCTAATTAAAACAACAACAACAACAACAAAACCCACTAAAGTTTAACAGGGCCAAAAACATGGTTCAACTGATAGAGTACCTGCCTAGCAAAATTGAGGCCTTGCTCCTCCTGGCGGGGGCGGGGGGGGGGTAGGGCGGGAGATGAGGGGGGATGGGGCTCTGTTCCATGCACCTCTCCCAATTCCTGGTGTTTCCTAGTTTCCCTTTGCTTTTCCACGCGTCCCTCCAACTTCTGCCTCTGTTGTTTCCTGGCCACCTTCCCCGTGGGCCCTCTGGGTCCTCCCAGCATATTCTGAGAAGTAAACCATCCCTGAATTTAGAATGACCACCTCACCTTATCAAGTTGCATCTGCTAAGAGCCTATTTATAAATAAGGTCATAGTGTGAGATTCCAAGTGGACAGGAATTTTGGAGAGTAAAGGAAGGATGAAGGCAGAGATTTGGGGAGGCAAGTAGGCAGAGGAAGAAGAGAGGAAGGAAAGAGGAAGAGAGGGAAAGTTAGAGGAAAAGAGAGACAGAACATTGTGAGAGCTGCAGGACCTACAACATAGAGGCTTCTATGAGATTTTCCTCCCTACTCATACATTCATTTACAGACAAAGAAATGAGCAGATGAAGGCATGCACTCAACTTCCTCCCCACTCCTGAGGTCCTGGGTATTGTGTGGAAGGAAACTCCCACACAAGTGAAAACCCAGTTAATCCACATGTTGCGGCAGGGGTTTTTCCTCTAAGCCCATGAAGATGGTGGAGGAGTAACTGGCACAGCTGGACACCCATCACCTGTGAAATGGATCAGTGTGGCAGAGTCCAAGAGGTGAAGTCAATCATTTAGAATGTGGAAATGAGAAGTCAAGTCTACAGACTCATCCACCCTTTAGCATCATCGACATTTCAGCAGCAGCATCCTGGTAGCTCCACTTCAAAATGCTTTGGGGGACTCTCCTGTCCCAGAGTACCTGCACAAAGGGTCATGCTTCATGTCTGAGGGACTTGCTGATCCTGGCAACGTGATGGTGTCTGTGTGGCAATGAAAGGTACTTCAGTTTTTCAAGCACATTTGTGCAGGGTGTATGGAGCCAACTAAAACTAATGAACTTTTCTTGCCAAGAAGAACTAGGCTCCAAATTCGGTCATGTGTTGCCAAATAGACAGTGAATGAAGTCAGCTTGTGAAGAAAATAAGAACATTCCAAAGGAGCAGAAGCTGAATACAGGCTGTCCCTGCTTTCAGCACACTGATCTAAAGATATTCTTACCTGAAGAAAACAGTGGCGGCAGCCACCGGAGGCACCTCCCGACGGCCACTCAGCACCTCTCTGCCCATGGCCTCCACTGACTTCCGTGTCCTCTCAAGTGTCCCTATCACCTGGAACATACCCTCCAGACCTTCTGTCCCCTGGTCAGGCTCCTCGCCTTGACTGGCCCTGGCCATGGTCAGTGATGCAAGAATCCCATACAGAAGCCTCCTTGCCTTGAGGCTACCTTCAAACCTGAAACCCAGGTCGACAGGGCCTCCTCCAATTCCAAGTGCCTGGAGCTAGTCATTTATGCTCAAAGCCCATGAAGTTTGCTTTCTTTATTTTTACCATGTGACATCATGTCAGTCCCATGCCCAACCTTCTCTCAGTGTTGCCCACCTCAGACTACTGACTCCAAACTACTTTCTCTAGGAGCCCCAGGGCCTTAATATCTGCCATGTGCAAATAACATGGAAGGCAGAAGACCTGTCTTAACTAGCACAAATTATAATGGAAGCTGAATTCATTTAATTGTAATAAATGTGAGAGATTTCAGATTAATTCTGGTAAGAGTGACATCCTGAAACTAGGGCACATGAAAGAATTGTTTTCAGATTAAAAAACAACAACAACAAATATATATATATATAGTCTATATAAGAACTGGGTCTGTATTCAATACTCATAGCTAAGCATGAAGACAGCACTTATCCATTTAAATGCTGAAAGTTCTCAGGATCTGAGCCCCAAGCACTACCAGCATCCCAAAGCCCACCAAGTGTGCAGAGAAAAAAGCAAAAGCAAGTTTGGTCACAGGAATAAATAAAAGAGTGGGCTGTGGAAGGCCAGGTGACGGTGTAGCTCTCCTGGGAGCCTCGGGCACCCTGGTCCCCACCTCTCCCCACAGCCTCTCCCAGCCATGGGCTTCATCTCCTGTAGCCTCAGGCTCTGGATTGCCCAGTCTGCTCTTGGCTAGATTGGGAATTGAGGAAAACAGAGGCTTCCAGTTTCATTTCCTCTGCCACTACGGGGAAAATGGCCTTCCAGTCTGAACTTCTGAATGCTAAACAGACAAGGTTACATGTGTCAGTGGCATAACTAGGCGCTCAAAGCACAGTGGGAGACTCAAATGGGCTTTGTTACCTTGGGGAAGCCCTGCCACTATAAGTGCCATAATTTCTAAGGGACAACTAACTAGCTGTGCTTGTGATCTGAACAGTGACATTCTAGAGCTCATCAGGGGGGTTGGGGTGCTTGTTTTATCTGGAGGTATGCAGAACCCTGTCCCTCAGAGCTTCCACTTGAGCAAACACAACTCAACTCCTCTGGGTTCGGATTCTTTGAATGCCAAAGGTCTCAGGAGAAAATGGAAACCTCAGGACACATATGGACAGTTCCTGGTTCCTGTGCACTCAGCGGTACTATGCAGCTCCTCCTCATCTCTCCCCTAATTGACTTGCAGTAAATCTCCCCAGAATGGATTATCCTTTCCAGAAGCATTCTGGAAACAGAAGATTCTGGAAAGACATATGCAGCACCTGGCCTCCCTGAGGCTTGGATGGTGAGCAGAAACCACATCAGCTAAGAGTGAGAGATGAAGACTCCACTGAGCTCAACTTGAGGAGCTCAAACAGAAAGACCAGAGGTGCAGAAGTCTAAACAAAATGAAGCCTTCGGAAGTATTTCTAAGACAAAACAAAACAAACAAACAAAAAAAAACAACCACCTAAATCCTCCAGGATCAGCGGATTGTGGGGTGGGGATGGGGTTCCACCCAAAGCTTGAGTTAGTCTGGTCGGTTTGGAAGTGTCTCTGCTACACAGGGGGCTTCATAAATGACTTCATATAAACCACTTCATATAAACAAAGGAAGCGGGCTATAAAATGAACCGCCTGCTGGAGGCAGTAGGGGAGGAAGCCCTAATCTGATTTACTCCCCAGCAGCGTCCTGCCTCCAATCCAATTTTCTGGACAGTGAGATTGAGATGGAATCAAAATGGTATTTGCCAGAAGCAAAAGGAAGATATTTCTGTCCCCTGGCCTTTGTCTTTATTAGACATCAGGGCAGAGGGAGCCAAAGTGTACAGGAAGCCCAGGGTTCATAAAATGAGTGTGTCAGAGGCTTTGATTCTTGAGCCTGCTTGGCGGGCAGAGTTGTGGACACAGGACAGGCCCACCCCCTCTTCCTCACCTTGTCCCACCAGCACCATGAAGGAGCCTGCTCCAGGCTCTTCAGTGGAGAAGCAAAGTCCAAGACAACCCCAGGACAACAGCTCATCCACATACTTGGCCATCCTCCAACACAGAAAACATGAAAACTAAATCCCCTCCCATCCCATGGGCTTAGGACTCCCTCAATCATCTGTAGCCCACACGGTACCAAAACCAACACTAAAAACCAAGAGAGAAACATTTTGTAAAGTCTCTTTCACTTAGTTTGCTTCAAGTATAAAAGTACTTCTTCTAATTCTGTGCTTAAATAAGAAGAAAGACGCTGAAATCCACACATACACAGACCTTGACTTCCATCATTTTCTTCTATTATTTTCTATCATTGAATCTCTACTTACAGATCAAGTCCAAGAAGCAAGGAACCCAATAGAGACAGTTTAAGTATTAAGAGAGTTTAATAGGTAGCTTCAACAGACTAGCATGAATACTCCACTTCCTTCTAAAGACAGATACTGGTGTCTAATTTTTTAAATTTCATCCTATTTTGTTGTTGTTGACAACAGTACTGGGATTTGAACTTGGGGCCACCTGCTTGCTACATAGGCGCTCTATTTATCTACTTGATTCGTTCTCTTGGCCCTTTTTCGCTTTAGCTTTCTGTTAGGTAAGGTCTTAGATTTTGCCCAGGATCAGCCTCAAACTTCAATCTTCCTCCTTCTACCTCCATCATATCTGAGATGACAGGCTCATAGCACCACATTCAGTTTGCTAGTTGAGATGAGGTCTCACTAACTTTCTGTCCAGGATACTCTTAAACCATTATCCTCCTGACTCTACTTCCTGAGTAGCCAGGATTACAAGTGTAAGACACTTTGCCCACCCCTACTCAATTAAACATGGAAGAAGCAAAGGAAGGAAGAGAGGGAGGGA
Organism: Perognathus longimembris pacificus; assembly: GCF_023159225.1. Taxonomy (NCBI): domain Eukaryota; kingdom Metazoa; phylum Chordata; class Mammalia; order Rodentia; family Heteromyidae; genus Perognathus; species Perognathus longimembris. Next base: position 46,134,452 of record NC_063177.1, read on the forward strand.
AGGAGGGAAGGGGAAAAGGAAGGAAGGAAGGAAGGAAGGAAGGAAGGAAGGAAGGAAGGAAGGAAGGAAGGAAGGAAGGAAGGAAGGAAAGAAGGGAGGGAGGGAGGGAGGGATAGAGAGAGAGAAAGAAAGGGAAAGAAAGAAAGAAAGAGAGAGAGAGAGAGAGAGAGAGAGAGAGAGAGAAAGGGATCCAGGGAAAATGCTTGCTTTGTGTTTTTTTTTCCTGTGCCATTGGAAACTCACTACTGCATCCTTTCCTTCCAGTCACTAAACACTTGAAGGTAACAGAGAGAGCAAGAACATGCAGTGACTCTGCTTTCAGCAAAGTTCTAAAACATCACTCAGCAGGAAAGCCTCAGGAAGCCGTTCCAAGCAGTACACCATCTTCATCAAGAGTTAAAGTGGAAAACACACAATGTTGTACTAGTTAGACTCCATCAGAGGTTTTCATAAATAATTCAACACAATTTATTTAAGGCAAGAATGCTACATTGCAGGAGCCCCTTACTGGGTACTCACAGAAGCAGACAGCAGCGGCCACAGCCTGCTTGTGCACTTGCTGCATACAGCAGGCACAGGTGCCTTCCTTCCCACCCTAGGCCCTCAGTACAGAGACTGCCTGAGAGTCTCCACAGTCAGGACTAGTCCACAGAAAGAAGAGGCTGCCTGCTCTAGGGCCCTTTTATAGTCATAAGCTCTCCCTTCCTTCCTGACTCCCTCTGTCCTGGAATTTGTTGCTCTGTGTCTCACCTCCCTTGTGACTGGCACTTTCTCTCATACACATGTTAGACACTGGCCTTCCTCAGGAGCAGTGGATGGCACCCAGTCATTCTGCCTGTGTAACTGCTGAGGTACTATTACCTCTCCCTTACAGACCAGAGGCAGGTGCGGCATCGCTGCCCTATCTCCCGTGCACCTGACTCAGCCACACCCCTCTCCACAACATGAGGTATTTGAGTGCCCAGCCTGATTCCCCACACAAGATAGATGTGCTGCTCCACAAGTGATTTTTCTATCTTGCCAAAGGTTACCAGTTAATGGAGGAGTAATGACATCACTGCCAAGTCTCTACTCCTTGCAGCGAAATGGCATGGGCTATAAACAAAAGGAAAAACAAAACAATCACATTCCCCAGAGGGTGTCTCCCTAGAAGTGAAACCCAAACCGAATGAGAAATGTTGAATTAATAAGTAATAAGTATAATATGTACTCGCAAGTATCTTCCAAAGCAAAATTCTGGATGAAAAATTTAACAAAACACCTCAACCCACTGCCTACCCCCCAAGAATAACAGGGAGTATGGGACACAACAGATTTGACTCTATCACCTCGTCCAAGTACATGCAGCAAAACTAGAAAGGCAATCATCTCAAACCTAGAGGGCAGCCTCCCTCCCCATGGATGTGGGGCTCTGACTAGGTGACAAGGTTCTCATTACAGCGATCACAGCCTGGTCCACAGAGGCCTGTTTTCTGTCCTACATGGAACCTGACTGATGGACAAGCACTGGCTTTTGCATTTAGCACAGTACTAAGGGTAGAGAAGGTCAGCTACAGGGAGGAGAGGCAAGAGTGACGTGGAATTACTGCCTGGGCAGAAAGGATCAATTCAGAAAAGGTAGACAAGATTGATATTAGGTTTATTTGCCACTTTATAGGTACACTATTTGGGGAAGGGGGAAGGGGGCACTGAACCTGTTTTACTTAAGGCTAATGGAGTCACAGTTCCATTTTTAGCCTTTTTGATGATTAATTATAGGTAAGGGTTTCCTTCCAGGGTCTGGCTTTGACTTAAAATCCTCAGATCTCAGTTTCCTAGGTAGTTAGGATTACAGGAATGAGCCACCAGAACCCACTATTTTAAAAATGCAATATGGCCAAAGAGTTATAAGAAAAATAACTCCATATCTGTTCCTATTTATTTTCCTTAAAGCTCATGTAACATTTTTCAGTTTATGGAGTTCTTCAAAACCTCTTTGAAATGTTGTAAGCAATATAAAACACTGGGCCAAAATGACAAAGCCAGTCAGTTTAAAAACTTGAGACCACATAAGTATTATGTGATAAAAATAGAGTCACCTTATTCTCTCAAAGCATACTTTTCTGGGGTAAAATTGTAGGTTTGGAATGTTATTGGATTTGTTTTCACTGGGTTTTGGGTAAATTAAATTATATGTCAATAGCTAGGGAAACTCACAGCGAATTCCTTTGATAGCACAAACTTGTTTTTTTGTTTTTGTTTTTTTGTTTTTTTGGCCAGTCCTGGGCCTTGGACTCAGGGCCTGAGCACTGTCCCTGGCTTCTTCCCGCTCAAGGCTAGCACTCTGCCACTTGAGCCACAGCACCGCTTCTGGCCGTTTTCTGTATATGTGGTGCTGGGGAATCGAACCTAGGGCCTCGTGTATCCGAGGCAGGCACTCTTGCCACTAGGCTATATCCCCAGCCCCCAATAGCACAAACTTGTGATCTGCTTCTGCTATAACTGATCACCACATTTGGGTTTTTGTGCAAGCCATTCTCAAAGTAAAAGGTAGGTGCAGACAGACACAGAATGTATCAAGGATATCAGTTTCTTTTCTTTCCACTCTTTCTACACATGGCAGTTTCATGGCAGTGAGCCAAATAGGGACCAGAGGAACATAAAGTAGCTGACTGACTCATCAATTTCCATCAGGCACCTTGATTTCCAAAACCAACTCACAGCTTTTGCCAAGCTCCAAGGATAAAAAATTCACTGTTCCCTTGAACTAGATCTTGTTTTTGCATTACCACATTTACTAGGACAGATTGCAATATGACAAACATGACTAATGCTCCTTGTTTCCCTAAAGTTCAGAAGTACTAAGGAGGCACTGTAAGACCAAGAAAACCGTTAAGAGTGTGATTCTAAGTTGTGAGCAAAAAGAGACAAAATGAACAGAACGTGAAGGCCATCTTTCACCAAGATTTCATTCTGAAGAACCTAACATTATGAGGCAACTCAAGGATTTATTCATTCAATTTGAGCCATTCACACTGATAGCCACATATAGCTCATGGCCCAACTAAGGCAGGAAATAAATCAAATACCTACACAACCTAACAGGTGAATACACAATGTTTTAGAAGGTCAAAACATAAGTGTGGGTTGATCGGTTCTATCTAGGACTTGGTAGCCTTGAGTTTCATCTTAAGCAAGCTCCTTATCTAACAAGAAGAAGGCTATCCCAGCACTGAGTATGAGACCACAGGGCTGCAGGTGGAGCTGGAAAGACAGTAGGTGGAGTCAGAGCACAAAGGAGGAAAAGTACCTTGAAAATTATTAGAGGCCAACTTTGACTACAGGATCCTTAAAGCTGAAAGCTGAGAGGAGCTTGGAGATGGCCACATGAACCTTTTAAATCAAGGTTTCCTTTCATGTTTAGCGGGAGAGTCTGAATTCCCTCCAGTGCTTTATGAATGTATATAATCTGTGTCACTCCTCCCTTTTAACAACTCAGTCCCCCCCCCCATACTTCTGCAAGAAAATGTCTTTCCACAGTTTATCATTCGAATTGTTGAGCAGATAGCCCAAGGAAGCACTCAGAAAGCACAGAAATCCCACTTTTTCTTGGGGGTGGGGGAAGAATGGAGAGGGGTATATTCAGAAGGCATCCTGATAAAGTATTCTCAGGGAGCTCTCCCCACAGATAAAGGATTGATACTCTGGTTAGCTTATTAGCTAACTTTAGGTGGCTTGATGGTGAAGTATTTCTAGAAGATAATGTTATGTTAAGCTACTCTTTAATTTGAGGTTAATATGATCAAAGTACATTTATATATGTACAGAAATAGAGCAGCGAAACTATCACTTTGCAAAATTAATAAGCTATAATATATTTTAAATAAATACACTTTAAAATAAAGGGCTGAACTTGCTGGCACAGGGTTGTAATCTCAGCACTTGGAAGCCTTATGCAGGAACATCATGAGTTTGAAGCCAACCTGGCCTCATAGTGAGACCTCACCTCCAAAAGTAAATAAATAACATTAAATAAATGAGCAAATTTTTCTCATGATTAAGTATTCAACCATACAGGATTCTGTCTGTAGAAATTACAAAGTGACACAACAAGTTACAAGTTAACAGTTTTTCACCCTCAGAATTCATGAAGACATACATACACATCAGATCATCTTGCCATCTAAGCTGTTTTTCTTCTGCAGAATTGAGGGATGATTAGGATGCTGAGATATGAGATGTTCCTCCACTTAAACCCCAGTTCTGATGGTCACCTTGGTCCTTGGCTTCCTAGGAATGGATCCAAGGAGAGACTGACCCAAGGGGGGGGGGGGCGGCGTACTGCCTGGGCTCCAAAATTCCACCTTAATTTCTCCCATCCAAGTACTAACCAGGCCCGACCCTGCTTAGCTTCCGAGATCAGATGAGATCGGGCACGTTCAGGGTAGTATGGCTGTAGACTTCCACCTTAATTTCTAACTCCTAATTCAGAAGGCAAACCTAAAGAAGTCTTAATATAGACAGATAAGGATGTCACCCAAAGCACAGCACTCCTGCCTCCTTCTGCCTGCATCAGGATCATGGAAACATAAAAGAGGAATGTGCTGGCCAGCACACCATCAGCCAATGCAGGGATGAAGAATAGAGTGCGCCATCCTGACCTTAGCCCTTAGCCGTGTATAAGGTCACAAAATTAATACTGCTTCAAAAGTAGCTATTCAAGCCCTCCAAGGAGTCAAAGTTAATTAGATTTTGCCTCTAGAATGGCTTCAATTAGGCCTGAGCCCAAATAATCTAACAATTGAGGATTCCTCCTTATCAAAAAGCCTTCCACTAGAGGTAGTTGTTCTGAATGGCCTCTAGCCTCACACACTTTACTTCCCAAGTGTCAACATCAGCATGGGTGCCCATCTGGTCTTGCAGTGTAAACCTCTGATGCTCTTCTGCTTGGAACAGAGCTCTGGGGTTCCTCCCAGCCCAGTGTGGGTTCTGGCCTGACAACAGTCTTAAGAACCTTCAAGTGTGGGGACTCAAAACCACAGACAGCTCCCTTTGACGTGAAGCAGAGGCAGTGGCTCTGCTCAAGACTTCATTCAGAAGCCAGACACAGGGCTGGGGATATGGCATAGTGGTAAAGTGCTCACCTCGTATACATGAAGCCCTGGGTTCGATTCCTCAGCACCACATATATACAAAAAGCCAGAAGTAGCACTGTGGCTCAAGAGGCAGAGTGCTAGCCTTGAGCAAATAGAAGCCAGGGACAGTGCTCAGGGCCCTGAGTTCAAGCCCCAGGACTGGAAAAAAAAAAAGAGTCTCAGAAACCAGACACAGGACACTGATCATGATTCGGATAGGTGGTTAATTTGGGGACAGGTTTGTATTGCTACAAACTCTGCTGGCTGTGCAGAAAAATAAAGGTTTCATTAGGTAATGTGTGTGTGTGTGTGTGTGTGTGTGTGTGTGTGTGTGTGCAGGAGTGGGAGTGGGGGGAAGAAGTAAAGGAAAGAAAGAAGGAGGAGGGGAGATGGTTAGAGTTGTATGTTCTCAGTCATGGAGAAAGGAGCTCTTCAAGGACTCTAGAAACTGAGTGGGATTTTCTAAAATGCTAAGAAAAGAAATGAGTAAGGAAAGGAAATTGTATTTTGTTCTTGCTCTTAAAGGCTGTATTGTCCCACAGGTGCAAACAAGAGCTGCCTAGGTGGGAGAACCTCTCCTCGAATAACTTACATCCCAACTGCTAAAATGAAGCTCCTACACAGGCAGACACAAAGGAAAAGCCTTCCCCTCGATTCTTCTCCAGAAGAAGCCAATGGGGTACGGGCATGGCCTATGTTCTATGAAAAAGAGAGTCCCCTGAAGGTCCTAAGCAGGAGGCCCTTGGCCCTGGGACCTCACCACTGACCAACCTCAAAAAGTCTCCCCAAGGAGTCACCTGCCAGTGGGTCTTGGGAATTCCAAAACACTGTGTACTATAAGATGCTCCTGTGAAAAATGAAAAATGGATACCATGACATGCCATCAGGTGAGACACATCAAGATTCCAGGAGGCTGAAATGCAAAAGCACATTGTAACTTTGGTTTTACAGGAAGGTGGCAAGCCAGCTTCACTCTGTTTGAAGCTCTATGACCAAGCTTTGTGCCAGCACCAGAAATAGGAGCTTTGTGTACTTAAAGTGGTAAGTCTTGCAATTTATGCGGTTAGGTCTTATCCTTGGCTCCTTTGCAGACTGAGAAATGCACTCAGAAAGAAACCAGTTTATTCTAGCCAGTATGAAGCAAGACATAGACTCCAGGACCAGTTCATCAGTATCTGAAGTATGTGACTGACCATTCAAGCTTGCATGTTTTTGTAAGTCAGTCTTTGAGCCACCGGCCATCTCTGGGTTTCTCCCTTGCTACCTCGCCAGCCTAATTCACTGCTTCTAGCAATATGAGGGCATTCTTTCTCTTTTGATCATGGGTGGTCAGGAATTTAATACTAGCTAGACTTCTCCCTCAGCCCTGTCCTCCATCTATTGTGTCGTTTGTTCCTCTCTTGTTAAGTGGGCCACACACGTCACATCAGCAGCCCTTTAGCTGTGAGTCAGTCACCAAAGACCTGGACTCTCGTTCCAGTCAAGGCTGCATGGCAGGCTTTGCGTTGCTTGCTTTACTCCCAACATGCCACAATTTGTCATTCATCATAACTGAGACATTCACTTGTAGCAGAAGGAAAGAATGTGGCCTATTTAGTGAGTTATTTACTGAGTCAAGTTTCTTTTTCCACAAACTCTCATGAGAATCTCCCACAGCCAGAGCAAACAAGCTTCTGTTTAATACACAATGACATCTAAGACGTCTTTATGTTTCAGCATCTGGTTCTAAGACTAGGTTTCTTCCTATGAGTAATGAATACCTGCAACACCATCCCAGTTTGTCCCCAAAGTTTCATTTCCTATTCATTATTGTGTAGCCTCAAGTTTGAATATTGTTGGTGAGGAGGGACTGGCCTATTCATCCTTGTACAGTTTAATAGACTATCAGAAATAATCCAGAAAGGGCAGCCCAGTATCAAACCAGAGAGAGAAAGTCTTGAGACTCTTAACCATCAAACATCAACTGTTGGTTCATGAAATTAAGTTTTTAACAACAAAGGGGAATGCCATGGGATACAACACCATATGTGTTGCTCCTCCTTGAAAGGAGAACACAAAGGAAACAATCACCAGCAAGAGATAATGGACAGGGATACTGTAATAGTTGTTTACATGTCCTTGTCAACAACATTACTACTACTTATGTTTTCCCCAAATGTTGACAATTCTTACTGGTTCTTAGGGAAAGAAGAACCTAGATTTTCCTGTAACTACCCAACTTTGGAGCAGCTATCTCCAAAGACAGAAAAGTATCGGTGTGTTTGTGTGTGTGTGTAAGAGAAAGCAAAAATAGATATTAAAAACAACTATGTGATAAATATTTATTGAGCTTTTATGTGTCTTGTGTACTGGGACAAATGAAGAAGATGGGCTATGGCACTCGCTGAGCCCATAATCTAGCCAGAGATGCAGTGTGAACTAATTATAAAGAAATACCTCATTGTGTCCATAATTATTCATACTCTGAGAAACACTGTGGGTGACATGACAGCAAATCAGAGAGGGCTCAGAGAAAATCTCTGTTTCAGCAGGGAGCTAAATGGAGGAATAGAGTTAAGCAGGGAATCAGTGGATAGGGGCACTCAAGTGACATAACAGTCAAGCAAGTATCCTGGAGTAGGAAGAAAGGAGTGGGGCACGTTAATGGCTGAGGGAAGCCACTTGCAAGAATGAGAGGTAGCTTGGAGTGGGAGGGGGGTCAGACTGTGAAAGATCACCCTGTAGAGAAGAAAACAGGGAGTGAAAGGAGCCAAGATGTAAAGAGACCAGGCAAAGAGCTAGGGAATTAGACCTAGTAAAAAAAAAAAGGTTGACATCATAATGGGAATTATGATGTCACATTAAAAATATCCTTTGGCAAAGCTGAGGACATAAAGTCAAACTGATGGATGTTAGCATTCCTTCCATTTCAGGTCCTCAGCCCCTCCCACAAAACCAGTTGATCTGGCCAGACTTAACTGTAACTGGCCTTTAGCCCTGGCCGTTCCTCCCACTTTACTTCCCGGAGCCGTGTTTTACTCCTAGTCCCCAGGTACATTAAGGGAATATTATCTAACAGTAACTGTTACAATCAGAAAACCCCACCCAGCGATGTGCCATCGTTAGGGTTTAGCTGTGCAGGCATGCAGGGGACTTTCCATATTTCCCATTCCTAGCCCCCCTGAATATAGATTTGACCCTGAACAAAAGGCTGGCACCATTTCTTCCCCTTCTGTGGGACAGGTGGCCTTGTCAGCCTCAGCTGGCAAAAAACCTTTTTCTAAACGTGACTGTGTCTGAGTGGTCTTCTGGGATGGGTGCTTTCAATTGATATAGACCTGTATTGTCATCCCTCCCTCTCTCCATCACTGACCAGTAATGTGGAGTATGGAGTGGGAATGTATAAACCAAACACTTACAGACAAGTGCAGATTCATTTGAAGAAACACATCACCCATAGATCATGCCACTGGCTTCTGTGATGGCATAAACACACCCACACAGTAGTTAGGAGGATCGGGAGCAAGGGAGAAATCATTGCAGTACAAACTAAAACTGTTCCATCTTCACTTGGGTAAGATTCAGTTTTCTGAGACAGACAACATGAAATGTAGCCACAAGCTAAAGCCTCAGCCCCGTCGCTATTAGGTAGCTGCCTTGGGAAAGTGGCTCACAGACGATAACTTGTGATTCAGAAGGAAACACCTGCAGGTTCCAGGGTGACAGTGAAACCACTTAAAAAGCAGAAACATCTGCTCTGAGAGAAGAGTCCAGGGAGCTGTATGAAAATAAGATATACTTTCAAATATACTGGCAAACAGATGGGGCTGCAGTTCATAAGTGAACAGGGAAATAGGTCTATCCTCTGAGACTGGCACCCCTGAACTGTGGAAAGAGAAGCCACTTTATTCCTCGTAGTCCCTTTCCAGCTCTCACTGCTAAGCCATCATCACGGCACTTCCAGGGCCCCGTGCATCTTCACGTCTATCCTGGACATCACAGCTATAAATATAGGACCATTTGTTGTCTCTCCATCTCCCAGCCTACCTCTAAATTCTATAAAGGCAGGAGCCCTTTCCTCTTCAGGGTCCAAGAAAATGGGACCTTAATAGATTTCTAGAAGCTTCCTGACTAATCAAATTCATTAAAAGTAACCAAGCTGAACGTGAATGCATTCCTTCCTGTAGCTTTGGTGGGGAAACTTTTCAAGCCACAGAGCCTGGACATTTTTTTAACCTATTTTTTTTCATCCTGACTTGAACTTATCAACTCAAGGTAGTCATAATCACTTAGAAGCCAAAAACTGCCAACCAAAATTTTGTTTCCTAGTAGTTTTTCCAAAGAAAAAAACAAAGGAATAAACAAAGGAAGCAATCGTCTTAGTACATCTTAGGATGGGAAAAACCAAGACCTTTACCCAGGATGAAGGTGCAGTACAGATCACCAGGCTCTGTCCTGAAGTGATTCAGGGGTTTCCAGGGTATGTGGTGGAAACATGGCCATACCTATTCTCTTCTGCTGTCTCTGCTCTTCAGCTCCTTTAGGTCACAAGTAGGAAAGTTTTCAAATACATGGAAGCCCAGTGATGAAAAGTTCTGCTCCTTGCCCAAAAGTACAACAGCAAGAGACTACACCACAGCCTGCCATCCCCTCCAAGGAAAATTAGAAGATCAGAGACCTAGCCCTGTTTCCAGCTGTGAGCTTCCACAAATCTCAAACATGAAAGATCTCGAACCATCAAGCACATATATAAAAAGGACGATGTGAGGCCCAGGAAGACTACTTAGCTACTGAGAAGAAATGGAACAGGCAGCCTACGCTGTATGTGGAAAGGACAGGAGTGACAATTTTCTTGTGTGAAATGTGGGTAGGAGTGGTACAGGCTGTTGGAGAGTTGAGTGGAAGTAATGTTCTCCCATGCACTGAGCGTCCCAAGAGATGTCAGGCAATGTTAGTACTATGGTCACAAATATTCTTTGCCAAGGGGGGATGTCTCACCCTCTATTCTTCCCCATAATCACCTTCTCCTCATCATCTGATATAAGTGGAATAACTAAACGTTCACAGTCAACGCAAATAAGCTCTTCCTTGTTGAGCTTTCTTTGATGGCTGAAAAAGAGCCTGATTGGGAGGGCACAGATTGGGGAACTCACACACTATTTGCTTAGCTTACTACCATATGAGTGCAGCCATCAATCACTAGAAACACTGGCGCTAGCACTGTCAGGAGACACTGTGACACTTTACCCACAGAGATGCTCTGAGAATGGAGATGCTGAACAACTGACACTGCCAGCAGAACTATGGTCCTGGGGTATCATTGTCTCTAGTCCTATGGGCCTCCCTTAACCTTAGTCACACCAGATAACAGGCAGAGAGAAGTAGAGTCTTTTCAGAATAAGGACCTCTTAGTCGTTCTACTGACCCAGCCATATTAAGGACCTGGTTCCCAGTCCTCTGAGATTCTCTGTTCCTCACACAACCCCACTCCTATGGAAATGGCCCCCAAGCACCTCATCTATAGTCCCAGTGTGCAGGAGTAAAATAAATAACTTGATCCACTTACTACTCATGTATCCAGAGATGAAAGAATCTATCAGAAGATATTACTATGGGGCTGGGGATATGGCCTAGTGGCAAGAGCACTTGCCTCACATACATGAAGCCCTGGGTTCAATTCCCCAGCACCACATATACAGAAGATATTACTAGACATGTATCAGCGAAAGAGGTGACACAGGAAGGATTTTTCAGAAAACTAAACAGAAACAGGGCTGAAGACAAGTTCACCTACATGGGCGAAGACTGTCTATAAAAAACATTTGGATCATTTGACTAATCTGCTGAAACATGACAAAACTAAATACCAGTGCCCAGACTCTGGGATTCATAGTATCCGGATTAGTGTTATTCTAGGGTTTTGTATTTCTAAATGGAGTCTGCTGGGTGCTGATAAGCAAGAAGGTCTCCTGACCATGGACTCTGGACCAGCCAATGCACACCAAATGCACTAGGAAAGCAAATCCTTTCTATACTCCTCCTCACTTTATAATTTCTGAAGATATGACCTCCTAGAAACAAAAGGCTTTCCAAAACTCCTTACATTTCTTCTCGATGCTTAGAAGAAGTATGATTAGGAAACTTACCATTTATACAAATAGAACAAGAAGTTTCTTGAAGTACAAGAAGTACCAACATCCATAGAGTTACATACATCGTGCTTTGGATCCCTCCCTAACTGTCTGTGTGTACAAACATACACTCCCTCCCTCATCACTCTTGGCCAGAATGGCCTCTTCTATGTTCATTATACTGTCAGCTGCCTGCGTGCATTTCCACATTTATTCCAAACTAGTCTTCCTCATTCTTTGCCCTCTACTGGCTGCTGCTTATACATCTTCAGAAATCTCCATTTTCTCATGAGGAAATGGATGATCCATTTGTTATGCTGTCTCTTCTCTACCATCTCATCCTTTTCCCACCACCTCCCATTCTAGTCCTATATCCCTTAACCTATGGTTTCTCAGTCATCCATCCCACAGCCGAACGATCTTAGTAGTTTTCATAGTATCTAGGTCTAATTAGTGGTACTTTTTTTTACCTTCAGTTTTTCACTCTGACCTCAATGTATCTGACTTGGATAATATCTTTTTTTAAAAAAAACAATAGCTCTTTCCTTAGTTTCCATGACAACACAGTCTCTTGATTTGTTTCCTAATTCTCTAGTTACTCATTGTCTGTGTCTTTCTTTCTTGGATTCTCATTATCCCCTTACCAATCCATGGAAGTGTTCCCCAAGTACTATGTCGATCTCCATTTTCACTGACCCTCCATTTCTTAACTTCTATGTTTGCTTTCATCATCCACAGTCCCATGACTCTGTTCCAAACCTATCTGTGTCCTCACTCCATGTCAGACTCTATACTTACTGGTATGATTACTGCTAATAGTAAAGGCACTTGTGGTTTACTAAGCACTTAGCTATGTGCACAGTACTCTTCCAGCTCTTGCATGTGTGTTATTTCATCTGATAATTGTAACCGTTTCATGAGGTAAATACTATTTCCATACTTAGTGTTCAAATGAGGAAACTAAGATAGAAACAAGTCAATCTGGCCATAATTTCACAGGTGATAACTGTTAGAGCTGGGATTTGGGCCAAAAGACTGGAGTCCAGTGTCCAAACTCCTAACCATGGATGTATACTACCTGCCCTCTTTGAAGAGATTCTCCAGTTTTCACACTGGACATCACTACCACAATCAGAGATGGACTGGATCACAGAATTACTTGAATTTATGTTTATTTTTTATTTTTTTGGCCAGTCCTGGGGCTTGGACTCAGGGCCTGAGCACTATCCCTGGCTTCTTTTTGCTCAAGGCTAGCACTTGGCCACTTGAGCCACAGTGCCACTTCTGGCCATTTTCTGTATATGTGGTGCTGGGGAATCGAACCCAGGGCTTCATGTATACAAAGCAAGCACTCTTGCCACTAGGCCATAGTCCCAGCCCCTTGAATTTATTTTTATTGTATTCATCTTCACAATAACCTTCACAAGGCAGGTTGTAGTACCACATGGTCATGACTACTTATTGTTATGACTTTAACCAAGGCACAGAGAAGTTAAGCAACCTATAATGGCCACAGAGCTGGCAAACCATAATCTACAGTTTGAATATAAGCATTCTGATACCAAAACTAAATTTCTGGGGCCTCACCAGGGGCAAAGTAGCAGCTTCAACTCTAATTCTATGTTTTCTGATCACCCAATCAAAGGGGAAGATCACCAAAACATCAAAGCCAACTGAAGAAACATAGAACTTTGCTAAAAACTACTTCAGAAGCAGTGAGTGCATATAAGTGTAGTGTTTTCCCACTTCCTGTCACATGGGAAAGAGTTTATAAAGTCAGAGCAATGAATTAACCACCTCTAGCCATCGATTTCCTCTGGTTCAAGTGCCTCTTAATGTGGTGAGGCCAACCATGTCTTAATGAGGCCAATATAAACTGCACTTGATAAGTCACACTGTACAGCCCAGGAAAGAGGGGCTTGCTTCCTTCTGTTCACACTCCTATCTCCGCCCTTAGTACAGGGTGTGACAGCCCATCACAGGACAGGAAGTTGCTGTAGTGCAGATAAAGCATCAGCCCACTATCTGCTCCCACAGTCCAGTGGCTTCAAACCTTAAAAGGCTCAAGCAGAAGCATGACTCATTTGACCCCAGTTCTCTCTGGCTCCTGAAAAGCTTAGCCTGGTTACAGAAATCCCCACTGGACTTTGTAGAAGAAAAAGAGCTGAAAAGGTGGAGGCTGGACATCAGCATCCATCCTGGTTCTCCTGCTTCTGGATCAGGAAATTCATTCTGGTGTGGTCCACTTGTTCCAGAACACAGCCTCCTAGTGAAGACATCTGCATAGCAGGAAAGTTCTAAGAATGGGTGCTCAGGTACACTATAGCAGATTCTGAGTCAGTGTTTGGGGGCAAGGTACCATGATGAATATCTATCATTTCATCTGCTCAAGATGCAGAGATTTGGAAGATCATGGTTCAAGGTCAGCCCTCACAAAAACTTAGCAAGACCTCATCTCAATAAAATATCCATGGTGGTATAGGCCTGTAGTCTCAGCTATAGTAGAAGGTCATAGGAAGGAACATCATAATCCAAGATTGACTCTGGGGAGAAAAAAAAGGTTTGATAAAACCCTATTTGAAAAGTAATCTAAGCAGAAATGGGATGGAGGTGGGCCTTAAGTGGTAGAGCACCTTCCTAGACCTAGAAAGTAGAAAGCCTAAGTTTAAATTCTAGTACTGCAAAAAAAGGAACGAGGGAGGGAGGGAGGGAGGGAGGGAGGGAGGGAGGGAGGGAGGGAGGGAGGGAAAAAGGAAGAGAGGGAGGGAGGGAGGGAGGGAGGGAGGAAGGAAGGAAGGAAGGAAGGAAGGAAGGAAGGAAGGAAGGAAGGAAGGAAGGGAGGGAGGAAAGAAGGAAGGAAGGCAGGCTTCAGAAGCACTCCCATAAGAATCTTTTAACTAGTGGAACTGGAGATAGTCCTTCTAAAACTAGCCAACAAACGAAATTCCCTCTCTATGTGTTGCAGAGAACAGATGCGAGGGGAAGTGGGGAGACACTTATAATCCCTCAGGAGGGAAAGAAGCTTCTCAGCTTCTTTTTACTGGAAACTTCCAGGCAGGAAATTTCATTATAGATGCTGCCAGGGCCAGAGCCAGGGCCAGGGCCAGAGCTAGGGAAAGCTTTGGGGTTTCCTCCAGAACATGTGCTACCACAATATAGAGGCAAATGTACCGTATTCCTCTGAGACTATCCCAGTTACTAGAACATTGATCTCTACAGTTCTTCTTGCTGCTCTGGGAGAGAGGGCACAGGTGATATATCCAAAATTAGGAGCAGAAATTGTGAATTCTGGACCTCTATCTCTCTGTTTTCTGGTCACTTCCCTCTACCTGCATACATTGGAAACTTTGGACATTTCAACTTTGGTACCTCCAGCTCATGACCTGTCTAGTTCACAGCCCTGCCCTTGCACCTACTGAAAAGTCCCTAAAAAGTTGATGGTGCAGCCATGTAGAGGTTGATGGGCTCCTTGGCCCTAGAGTTCTAGGCACTCAGGAAAAACAAGGCCAATTGCCTCAGAGGCACCAGAGGCCTGGCCTTTTCCAACTCACAAACATCAACTTGCATATCCAAAAGACTCACGCACAAGAGAAAGCCATCAAGATCAAGTATCTACAGAATTACACAACCAGGTTTCACATGTGAACCAGTACAGAAGCCAAGAAAAGCCACATGACCACTTTTGTCTTCCTCACCTCAAATAGTTAATGCAAATAAAAACTAGACCCTACAATAATGCAGAGAATATTGCCTGAAGGTCTTCCCTAAAGCATTACTTAAGAAAACACCAAAATACAGTAAACTGTGGCATGGGGCGGGGGAGGGGTTGCTTGGGAGAAGATAAAAACTCCCAAACTGCTCTGTAGTCATGGCAACAAGACACTACTAGTCTCTCATCAATGGCGCTCAGCCCAGTGCACAGCCTTGTGCATCCCCCCACCATTTTGTCAGCAGCTCAATCAGCATAACATTCACTCAGGGACCTTCCCAATGCTACTCCTTCCTACTTCCCAAAGCATCACTAACTCCTGCTTCCAAAATCCTACAAAGGATCAGCTTCCAGCTTTGCTGAGAGAAAATGCGCTTTCTCTTTCTTCCCTGAGTAATAAATTTGCCTTGTTGCTATAAATATTGAGCAATGGTCACTTTCTCCAACATGAATCACGAAAATGTTCTTGCCTGTCTTTCAGAGTCCACTTCAGACTGAGGGAGCAAAGAGAGAATGGTCCTGGAAGTGAAGAAAAGAGAATGTGGGGGAACACTACCTCTGGTTTTCCATGGCATGGATACTTGGGTTTTCCCAGGGCAGTTTGGTCTTGTTTTAGACAGAATTCCAATATATTTAATTATTGGCTTTCAATACTCACTAAAGACTAAAAGCTACAAACAACATGAGCAAAGAGATGAAACTGGCACCAGAAGAGACATATAAGACCTCTAAACACTGAGCTACAAACTCATTCATCCTATGATCAACTCCACTTACGAATGAATTTTGCTTCAATAAGAATTCAGAATGGTGCTATAGGGGCACAGAAGAGGGGTCTGTGCCAGAAATGGGACAGGAAAGATACTGGTGCCCAGGGGACTGAAGCCACAACTCCCCAGAGCTATGCTTTCTTTGCAGGCCTGTGGGGAGCTGAATCTAAATTTCTGCAATATTCCAGATGCAATCAGTTTGATTCTGACCTGCTTGGACTTGCAAAGCATAAAAAGAAATGAATGCAAACTGTCTCCCCACAGGCAAAGGAAAGAAAACGTGAGGGCACCTTTTTCTGCCCCATCAAGAAAAATATGAAAAGATCTGAACTATCAGAAAAAAGAAAGAAAAGAAACAAAATGAATTCATTTCCATGACTATTGTCCTGCACAGCTGCACTGGACTCATGACATTCCTATTAAACAACCCTAATAAATATGAATATTGCACTAAAGCATATAAAAGGTCCACATTTGAAATATCTAAAAGTATCAAAAACAATAAGCCCAGTAGGCCAAGGAACAGAGGTGACATCCAATGCATTGTTATATTCCCCTCCTCTCAGAGGGACGGCAAATCAGTGGACAATTATAAGAAACATTCTGGAAGCTGATCATTAGTGGTACACAAACAGGAATAAATTTTCCAGTGAGAATAATAATGGCAGGCTGTGCGTTTATTACAAACTAGAAGGCTAAGCCATTCTTCCAAAAAGCAGTTTTCCCCCTAAGAAGTAAATTTGCTTTTCCACTTCCCCCTGGTTCTGTAATTTCCTTGGAAAATCCTCTACCTACTGGCAGGTAGGATTTTCCCTCTCTGTATGGAAGGTAAAGGATTACCAAAAAGATTGTCTGAGTCCTTGTTTCCACAATAAACTCCAGTTATTATGTACAAAACCAGACTGGCATCTTTTTTTTTCTTTTTTTTTGGGGGGGGGGCGCTTGGGAATAATTAGAAAAGCTAACTTAACATGATTGAAACCAAAGCTCAGAAAATGGCCAAACAGTAAATACCTTAGGTTCCTACAGATTTCTATGTCATTTTTCCTAATCACTCAACTTACCACTGCAGTGCAAAAGCAATCATAGACAACATGGAAACAAAAGGGTATTGATAGGTTCTAATAAAACTTTATTTACAAAGAACAGCTGGTTCTGGCCTATGGGTCACAGTTTGCCAGCCCTTGACTTAAGCAATAAAGATTATTATCTTACCAAACAAGACCTGAAACAGGAAAATCCATGGTTAGTTAATTTTGCCACTTAATTGCAGAATAAGGTCCAAGTTTCCTTTGCCTCCTTTGCCATCTAGCTCTCTCCTCATGGTTAAGAGATGACTACCATGGCTCCCAGAGCTACATGCATAACTTTAGCAGAAGAGGACAGGATTTGTTTTGTTTTTTTTTTGGCCAGTCCTGGGCCTTGGACTCAGGGCCTGAGCACTGTCCCTGGCTTCTTCCCGCTCAAGGCTAGCACTCTGCCACTTGAGCCACAGCGCCGCTTCTGGCCGTTTTCTGTATATGTGGTGCTGGGGAATCAAACCTAGGGCCTCGTGTATCCGAGGCAGGCACTCTTGCCACTAGGCTATATCCCCAGCCCAGGATTTTTAACTTATGTTTCATTTTAGGGTAAAGAAACCTTCCCCAGAAGCTACCTGTTCCACTAGGAGGAATCAAATGTCCACTTCCAGGTAGTATTCTCATTATTGTCTTGCATCACCCAAGGTTTGTCCCAAGTCACAGGGAATGGATTGAACCCCTATACAAAACCTGGCTCTGTCAGCACAGAAGAGGGAGAAATGTCCACTGGGCAGATAGTCACCGCACAGTGTCTCAGTACCCTTCATTCTCAAACCAGACCACTTGCCCTTTGTAGCCACCCAAACCTTTCACCTTCTCAACCAACACAAACCCTCTCCTCAGTGGGTCTTGTCTGCTTACTGTTCCCTGGATGTCTTTGCTCAAATTCACCTCTCTCACATACCTCCACTTTGTCTGCTGTGCTACCTGAAATGTCCTCCCTGTTTTCTTCTCCATTGCTACATCTTCCTCATCTATAATGCAGCAGGCTCGAACAAGCCAGACCTGATTTGCTTTCCAGCCAGCTCAGCCACTTGCTGCTGTATGAATTGGCCACACTGAACATCACAGTCCTCTCCAGGGTCATATGTCAGGCACTTCACACAGCCATAAGTGTGACATGACACTACCTCATCCATACAATAGTGTTCTTCCTCTTCCTGAACTATACCACCATCAAAAATCCTTTGAAGATTGTTCCTGAGGCAGAAGGTGTAGTTCTATTGTGGAGTACTTGCCTAGCTTGGACAAGGCCTTCATTGGATCCCCTTTACTTCAAGGAAAAAAGACCATTCCTATTCACAGGCTAACATTTTAGGGTTACATTTAGGGTTAGCATTAGGGTTACTCTACTGCAGATACCTGAATGTTTTCAAAAGAATAAGTTATATGTAAACAAACAATACAGTCATGTCTATTCCTGAGTTTAAAAACAGGATGCAAAATCTTCTTTTCAATGGGTTTATTAGCTGGGCACCAGGGGTTCACGCCTGTAATACTATCTACTCAGCAAGCTGAGACCTGGGGATCATGGTTTGAAAGCAGCCTGTGAGCCAAAAGACAGAGCTCAGGCTTTGATTTCAAATCCCAGTACCAGTATGCAGAAAAAGAAAAAGAAGAAGATTGATTAGTATATATTAGATGTTAGTTGTGAAAGGGGAGGTTCATTTTGAAATTTCCATATAAGCATAAAACATACCTCAAACAAACTCAATTCCTCTATAATCTCCCTTATCCTTAACCTCCTTTCTTACTAGAAGTTCAGCAGATTTCAGTGTTCTATTTTCATATATCTAATTAAACTACTTTGGCTATATTTCTTCTTTTCTTTCTTTTTTTTTTTTTTTTGCCAGTCCTGGGGCTTGGACTCAGGGCCTGAGCACTGTCCCTGGCTTCTTCCCGCTCAAGGCTAGCACTCTGCCACTTGAGCCACAGCGCCGCTTCTGGCCGTTTTCTGTATATGTGGTGCTGGGGAATCGAACCTAGGGCCTCGTGTATCCGAGGCAGGCACTCTTGCCACTAGGCTATATCCCCAGCCCTATATTTCTTCTTATTCACCCTTTTTGTTTACCTTTTCCCCGTTACCCCCACAATGGCTTTTTTTATTTTCCTGTCATTCATTTTAATTGATTTTATATATTAATTTTATCAAAGGATTCACCACAGTATTTTAAACATGCTTATATTATATTGCAATCCAAATAAGCTCCTCTATAGCTCTCTTTCCCCATTCCTTCCTCCACTGTTGATTGACAGCTTTCATTGAGATTCCTTGTCACTTTCATACACAGAGTGAAAGTATTTCAGTATCATTCACCCTCTATTATTCTCTTTTTCTCTCCTCCTTTCCCCACATTCTCCCAAACTGTTCCATTGTTACAATCTGTCAATCTGTTCCGTGTGTGTGTATATGTGTGTGCTTATAGTCCAGAAAGAGCAAAAATTATGTACTATTTGAATTTTTAACTTGTTATCTCACTGAACATGATTTTAGTTTCCATTCATTTTGCTCAAATGATATAATTTCATTTTTTTTCTTTATGGCTATATAATGTTGCATGGTTAAGTATGTACCATATTTTCTTTATCCATTTATTGAATTAGGCATTTTGGCTGACTCTACACTTTGACTACTGTGAACAGTACTGCAATAACCATGGTATATGGATGTCTTTCTTGTATATTGATTTTCACTTCTTCAGATATATATGCCCAATTATGGTATGGCAGAGTTATAATGTAGATCTTTTCGTAGTTTTTTTGAACCTCCACATTAATTTATTTCCCCGTAGAAGCACTAGCTTACATTCCCACCACCATTGTATGAAGGTTCTTTGACTCTCCCCTCAATCATATCCTTGCTAACATTTATTGCTGTTTGTAAATCCATCTTTTCTAAGCCTTTTATCATTGCTTTCCACACAACACTGCTTCATTTCCAAATCAGATTAACCAACCACAGAAATGTTAATTCTGCTCTCAATCCTATACTGGCTCCATTTTTCTCTACCTAGAACATATGAATATGCCCTCAACTGTGATTTTCACTAAGCCAGAGTTGATGACTCACTCCTGAGATCCTAGCTACTCAGATGGCTGAGATCTCAGAATCATAGTTTGAAATTAGCCTAAGCAGGAAAGTCTGTGAGAAAGGAAGGTCTTATCTGCAGTTAATCAGCATAAAAAGCCAAAAGTGGAGGGAGCTGCAGGTCAAGTGACAGAGTGCCAGTTCTTTCCTCATCACTAGTTGATTTCAAGTATTTCTTTTTCATGTGTGAAGTTTTAGGTTGGGAGTTTATATTACATAAGCACTAAGGAAAACCAAGCCTGATAGCCAGATCTTTGCTGTTTTTTTTCTCTCCAGAAAGATATTCTAGTGTATGCAGTATGTGTAGAGAAACTGCCCTTTGCAGAGAAAAGTCTAGACGCTTCGTTCAGAATCAGGCCTTGAGGAAAACCATACTTACTCCTCGGCCTTCCTAAAAGAATTCATAGCTCCTTGTTACTTCTGCTAAAGCAATGTTATCATAATGGTAGAAAGTGCCAAAGCGAATTGTTTTAATAAACAAGGGTTTTAATGCTCTTAAAAAACTCAAAACACAAGTACTTGATTCTATTAGTGGAAGTACACAGAGCCAGTGAAGGATTCACAGAGGAATGGACAGCATGCTGCTGTTACAAAAACTGACGTCAACAGTACTTAAAACACTGAACTCTTAAAAATACTCAACTCCAGAGAAGTGTTCCCTGTGTAACTGAAACCACCCCTGAAAGATTCTAGAACTGTAAGTGTGCTTTAAGAATTTCTTTTTACTTTATAATGTGATTGTATTTTTCAACTAGGGACAGGCCACTCCAATAGACCATAATTATTACTGCAGATTACCTGGAAAGAAACTGAAGTGGCATTAGAAGCCCCAATCACAGCTCCCTCTCAGTAGGCATAGAAATTGGATGTCTAGGTGATGTCCCTCAAAAAACTTTTGTCGGAGTCAAGTTAACAATTATCAACTGAACACCTCAGGGGGGGACGGGGGAGGGGGGAGGGGGGTATGAGGGACAAGGTAACAAACAGTACAAGAAATGTAACCAATGCCTAACGTGTGAAACTGTAACCTCTCTGTACATCAGTTTTATAATAAAAACTTTAAAAAAAATTAACAATTATCATACGTAAACAATACTCCCAAACTTAAGACTTTCTTGGATGTAATACTTCATTTTATTAATTATATTGGTAAATCTCTGGTTTATAGAGTCCAACTTTTCTAAACTATCAAATTTTCAGATCTGGAAATTCCCATTCATCAAGAGATTTCCATAATAAGGGATGTTAAAAATGTGAAGCATGGCTATTTACAATGATTGCTGCATCAAGCATGGAGGTGGGCATGCTTGATATATCAAGTGACAAGAGCCACACTGCTCGGGCTCTCTGGTTAGACAATGTCCCTCAAGTTTCATGATAAAGTATGCTGCACTGTTCAGAGTTCTAACAGCTCTGCTTCTCTGAGGTAAAGAACAGGTAAAGAACACCTGAACGAGGAGCAAACGCTGCTCACCTGTACTCGTAAATAAGCAACTTTGTTATATATAATCTCACCACCATTTAAAATACAATGACAAGGTATATAAAGATTGTTAGGAAAATGGTGGAGAACAGAAAAGGAATAGGCCGGCCTATTCCTTCTATTTCCATTCTTCATTTTCCTAACAAAGAGGACCTGCTATGAAATATGGCTCTGTTGTAAAGAGAGGATGGGCTATTCATAGTGTCTCTCTGTCTTCAGCATTAGAATTTCCATTGAAGGGTTACTGCTTAGAGTCCTAAAACTGACAAGAGCCACTATTGTTTTTTTGCCATTTAAAACATTTCGCAACTAACATACCCTTCATATATATGTATGTATGTATATATATATAATATATTGGCCCAACAACATTTAGAAAACATATAGAGAAAGCTTACTCTCTATTTTAGATAGCTTTATGACCAGAAACTGACAAAATCCTTGCCCTGTGAATGCTACATTCCAATTCATGACACACTAATTCTAAATTGAGCTGTTCTGAGATCTCAATAACTGTATCCCCTATAACATTCAGATGTCAAAGTCCTGACCTCCAGTTCCTAAGAATATGATCTTACTTGGAGACAGGCCTTTTACAAGGTAATTAAGTTAAAGGAGGCCATCAGGATGGGCCCTAATCCGATATGACTGACGTCTTTACAAAGAGGAGATTAGGACACAGACATGCCCAGCACACCTCAGAAGACACTGGCAGAAAGACAGTCAATCAAAAGCTAAGAAGAAACCAACTGGCCGACAACCTTGACCAAAATTATGAGAAAATGAATTCTATGTTGAAGCCACCCAACCTGTCATCCCAGGGTGTCATGTATGTGACAGCTAAAATAGTGGAAAAGGGGAAGGTGGAGACAAAGGAATGTTAGGAATATCTTTCCCTATAATACTGAAAAATTCTCAGTACAATACAGCTAACAAAAGACTTGAGTTTTGACATCCTCACATAAATAGACAGCAGGGGAGAGTGGGGAAGGAGAAGGGACAGCCCCGTCCCTCCAGATAAAGGGAAACCTAAACCTGAGGGGGAAGGCAGTTCTCTTTTGCAGTGGAAAGAGCACCTGACAATTTCCCCCAAAGGCCAAAGTCTCTTTTTATTGTTGTTCCTTCTCTGTAAATGACTCAAGCAACCCCTTTCAGTTTCCCTTCTTTCATCTCCAAAGCAAAAACAAGAGAAGGCAATTTACATGTGACTAAAGGTGAATAAGTAATCAAATGAGCTCCCTGGGTCTTGCACTGAAACTGATGGTGGAACAACATCTGGACTGTGTCACAGACACTCATGCCAGACCAGAATCAGAGGTTTCTATGGCCCTTGTTAGCTGTAAAAATAATGCATTATCAATAGGCCAATTTCAATCCTTTCTATTTTTTCCTAAGGTATTTTGAGATTCCAGAAAAAGGAAGAATGTGGGGCACAATGACATCATTAAGTACCAGAACTTCAGGCTAAAGGAGATGATTCTGGGATCTTCTTTATCCAAACCGATTAAAAACAAAACAAAACAAAACAAAATCCAACTTTGTCAAAGTCCTTCGTACTCCTGTAATCCTAGCTACTTAGGAGGCTGGGAGCTCAGGACCACAGTTCAAAGCCAGCTTGGGCAAGAAAGTCTGTGAAACTCCTATCTCCAATTAAGCACCAAAAAGCCAGAAATGGCAATGTGGTCCAAGTGCTAGAGCACTAGCTTTGAGCCAAAAAGCTCAGCTGAGTTCAAGCTCCAGGATCAGCACCAAAAAACAGTCCCGAATACTGATTCTCACTGCCCCAAAGTTCATGCAACACCTCAAGATCTTTAGGAACATATCTTCAGATACAGTAACTATCCTTTTTTTTTCACCAAATATGTTTATTCCTATCTCAGGAACTGTTGGGGCAACATGTCAGTAAGTGAATGAAGAAATAAAATAAAGAGTGTGTGCGGAGGATGTCAAGGGGAGGCAAATGAACGAGAGGAGCAGGGTAGAAGAATGCAATCATAATAATCACTGTACATATGTGAAAATGGAACCAAGTAATCAGAGGGAATGAGTGAGGTTGAAATAGATGGGAGAGAAGAAGGGAAGGGATGACATTGATCAAGATGCATTGTATTCAAACTTACATATAGAATTGAAACCCCTTTGTATAACTAAACATAATTTTTTAAATCTATAATGGAGGAATTTTTACACACACACACACACACACACACACACACACACACACACAAATATGAACTTTCTGATCATGTCCTAGAGCCTCAACCAAACTTTTTTTTTTGTAACTAAACAAGACTTCTTTGCATGTAGGCAGCTTTCTGTCAGAGATTTTGGAACTCCTTCACTCCTAAAAATCTACAAGCCGTCATGGCTTCTCTACATCAAGTTTTTTTTTTTTTTTTTTTTTTTTTTTTGCCAGTCCTGGGCCTTGGACTCAGGGCCTGAGCACTGTCCCTGGCTTCTTCCCGCTCAAGGCTAGCACTCTGCCACTTGAGCCACAGCGCCGCTTCTGGCCATTTTCTGTATATGTGGTGCTGGGGAATCGAACCTAGGGCCTCGTGTATCCGAGGCAGGCACTCTTGCCGCTAGGCTATATCCCCAGCCCCTCTACATCAAGTTTTTAAATTCCTTGTCTTCCTTCAAGTGGAAGGACAGAGATCTGAAAGAGGATCCCAGCTCCCAGGAAGTTCCTAGAAGGTGTGCTGAACAATCTGTGGTTTCTGTAAAGACTATACCCCAACATGGTTAAATTAGAAGCAACAACAAAATGTGTATACACAGTGTGTAAGGCTGTTTGCAAGTTAACATGTTTTGTATTCCTAATGTGAGAGGCTAAGTAGCTAACGAGAGTTTAACTAGAAAAACTAAGTCATTAAAAAAGAAAATCTAAGCCTCCTGCATCCTGAGAACTATAAGACAAGAAGCCTCCCAAGTTTCCTTCCTAGATTTTATTTATATTTTGCCGAAGAGACCACAATATTTAAATCAAACTTCAGTAGATGAGTATATATTCCTAGCAGAACAATTTGTGGTTTTCACCTCTACCACCTGACAAGCAGCCAAGTCTTAGACTTGTACCTGAGTAATGAGAAATAAATGGCCGTCACTAGGGTGACACTGGAGGCATGAGGACCTTCCTTACCAGGGAGGGTGTGCAGCGGAAAAGCAGCAGAAATTCTAAGTGCATTTGCTGTGTGCTTACTGGACTGAAAACCCGGGTGCACAGCCATTACAGAAAGAGCTCCAGTCTCCACCAGTGGGAGTGGCTAGGGGCCAGCATGCAGCTGCAAAATGGATAGGCCACAGATGCATTCAAGGCAGGGGAAAGAGAATAACTCCTGCAGGAAAAGCTCCTTCACCGCACCTGGCCAGGGGAAGGCACCAGTTCCTAAGGGACCAAAGTTCACCATCTAGCCAGTCTATTTTATGGTATTGGAGCCACAACAGATAGACTTTAGTGGCATAGTAAACTGTACTGTGGACTTCATGAGTTAATCTTTTATTAGCTTTGTAAGAAAACAAAATTAGGG
Source organism: Perognathus longimembris pacificus (assembly GCF_023159225.1). NCBI lineage: Eukaryota > Metazoa > Chordata > Mammalia > Rodentia > Heteromyidae > Perognathus > Perognathus longimembris. The sequence goes on from NC_063177.1 coordinate 46,159,332, forward strand.
AGGGGAAGAGTGATTCACTATGATAGTGTGACATTCAGACAGAAGAGATCCCACACAGATATGCCACAAGGAAGTTTCTAGCACCAGAATGGGCAGTGCTTACACAAGGCAATGTCCCTCAGGAAGTGAGGATGCAAGAGGGGGCAAGAGGTCTCTACAACTGACAGCTAAGCACTGTAGTTTCCCCAGTGCCCAGGCTACCTATCTCTGCCTGTCATCTTCCTGTCATCTTCTCTTCCCTGCCCCAGCCCATTGGGACAGGGATCTTGGGCCTTCTTGCTCCACGTTTCAGCAAGGCCCTATCCCTAGCCCTTTTCTAAGTGTCCATCCTGCAAAAAACCAACCAAGACTATATGAAGTCACCACAACCATTTTTTTCTGTTGGTACATGCCTGTCATGGTAGCTATAGGGATAAGTAGAAAGTAGGAAGACTGTGGTCCAGCATGGTTTGGGCAAAAAGCAAGACCTTATCTCCAACATAAACAAAACAAAAGGGAGAATGTGACTCATGTGGTAGTAGAATACCTGTCTAGCAAGTATGAGGCCCTGAGTTCAAATTCTAGTAAGGCAAAAAACAGAGAGGGGAAAAAAAGAAAAAAAAAACATGCTGTGGGAAGAGTATCATTCATCATCCACTGAACCAACCTTAATGAAATGCTCACTGTGTACCAGGCATATGCCAGAATTCCCAGGGAACCATGGAGAATAATATGGTAACACACAGTTGGGGAGCACAGCTGGCTTGTCATTTATATTATCCTGGCAAAATCCCCATCACCTGACCTTTCCCCCAAACTCAGTGACATGGAGATATTTTGGACTAGGAAAGGACCCGAAAGCTTACAACCTTTTTTCCTTGAAGATAAACTTTTTACGTCTCTCTAACATCAATTTAAGGAAATCTTTGATCAGTAGAAACAATGCTTCCAGAACGCTCTTGGGAGCTGGCCCTGTGGGTTTAAAGCCTCTGGACTCTGCTGTGGTATTTCTGAATGAATAGCTCAGGACTTTCAGGGCTACCACTGGACAGAAAGTTAATAATTCACATCTGAGCAACTGAAGGGAAACTACCAGTTTGTAGCAAGCTTTCAAGCTCTCCTGAACACTGTGAACTTACAAAGGGCATTCACTTCAGGTGTGGGTCACCTCAAAACTACCCTCCCTTACATCAGTTTGATAATAAAAATTCGAGAAAAAAAAAAAAAACTACCCTCCCTCCAGCTCCACCCAATGCACACTTAATATAGATTTCTCTCTGAAGAAGAACATTTAGAGGAAGTCCTCTGTTACTTATTTTCTTGTTTGTATTATTATTATTATTATTATTATTATTATTATTATTATTACCTAGTTATTGTCTAAATGAATGTTGTAAAATTAAAGTTCAAAACCAGCACCTAACATGTATATTTTTTTAACCATCATGGCTCCTATGTGTTCATCCTGGGCAATTGCTGATCTGCTGATTAGAATTAGGATTCAAAATACAATTGAGATTACTTGAAAGGGATGAATGAAACAAGACAGGACAGAATGCTTTTTGTCTTTAGGTCCTGATGTGTTCTTGGCAGAGGGTCGAAAATTAGAAATTTAATGGTGCATGTCTTTATTTTAGAATGTAGGGGATTTTTTTTGTATACACAAAGGGCTTTATAAATGTTCTTTGGCAATAAATAATGTGAATGAATTTTTTTTTAAAAAACAGCACATATCTCTTTTTTTTTTTTTTTTTTTTGGCCAGTCCTGGGGCTTGGACTCAGGGCCTGAGCACTGTCCCTGGCTTCTTTTTGCTCAAGGCTAGCACTCTGCCACTTGAGCCACAGCGCCACTTCTGGCTTTTTTCTATATATGTGGTGCTGAGGAATCGAACCCAGGGCTTCATGTATACAAGGCGAGCACTTTACCACTAGGCCATATTCACAGCCCCAGCACATATCTCAATCATAGTCAGATATATAATATTGGTGAATTTGAGGTCAGCAGAGACTGTCCTCTTTAAAAAGGAGTTTTTCTTGGCAGTACAGGTATTTGAACTCAGGACCTTGCACCTGCTAGGCAAGTGCTCTACCACCTGATTGCTAAGGACTATTTTTTTGAGGATTATTTACCTCTGGAGCCAATAAAACCACATGTCTCCATTCTCATACTAATGCTTCCCACATAGCTGAAGGACAGAGATGAGCCACTACGCACAGCTTTTTATTAGTGGAGATGTGATCTCACAAACGTTTTGCCCCAGCTGGCCTCAAGCTATGATTGTCCTCATCTCAGCCACATAGGCTATCATACCTGGCTAAAAAAAAAGTCTGAGTTACTAATTATAAAAGAGAGCAAAACCTATTTTAGGAAACTTGGAAAATGTGGGAGAATATAGTAATTTTTAAAATGACCCATTAATTATGCCAGCATCTACAAATACTTAACACTCTGTTGATGTGCTTCCTTCCAGCCCTGTTTGCTGGGGGTATTTAAATATATTCCCACTGTACTCTAGTTATAGACATTTGTATCCTTCATTTTTCTTAACATTACTATGTCACAAACTAGTCTTTGAAAACACATTTTCTGGTATTTACATGATCAGTCTTGTGCCAGGAGACCAGGATGAATTAATCAACCTCCCTTGTCCATGAACATTTTCTGTTTCCTTTACTACAATTCCTGCTGCCCATGAGCTTCCATATCTGCCTGAACCAGATGGTCACACACATAAGCAGAAACCAGAGTAAGTGGCAAAAATTCAGAAAGACCCACTACCAAGCTGGTTATGTGACATAAGCACAAACCTCCTGATTAGGCACCTGTGAAGAAGCTGTGATATTGGGACAAACTCAAATCTATAATCCTAGCAACTCATGGGACTGAGATCTGAGGATTAAGATCTGAGGCTGAGATCTGAGGATTACAATTCAAAGCCATCCTGGGCATAAAAGTATCTGAGACTCTTATCTCCAATTAACCATCAAAAAGCTGGAAGTGGCTCAAGTGGTAGAATACTAGCTTAACAAAGAGCATAGGCCCTGGGTTCAAGCCCCAGTAATGGCATACACACACAGACACACACACATAGACATACATACACACACAGACACACATAGAGAAATATATATTTGGTGTCTGCCTACATTTCTTAACATAGAGCCCTAACATCCCTATAGACAAGGATGTTATGAGAATCTTCTATGCTAATATTTGGCCTTTAACCCCAGCTCCTGATGCAGAGCTCTGAAATACCTAGGAATTTCATGGTTGAGAAGAGCATCTTCTGTTCTACTAAGGTCACTCTCTGAGGGCTACAGGACATGCCTCAGGATGGAAACTGGTTGCCAAAGAAATAGCCATCTGATTAGAGATAGGACGTTCCAACCCCACCCTCTGACGTCTAAGAGCAGAGAAGAGGTGAAGGCAGAGCCCATCACTAAGGGCCAATGATGTAATCTATCAAGTCTACATAATGAGGCCTCCCATAATCCCAAGGGACAGGATTAGAGAACACATTGAAGGGGAGGGGCACACCCAGCGAAGGTATGAGAGCTCCATCCCTTTCCTACACATATTGCCCAGTGCCTCTCTTCTACCTGGCCATTGATCTGCTTCTTACCATAGGCTTCAGAACAAGTCAGTAGTCCTAACAATATATCCTTGAAGCCTGTGTGCTGCTTTAGCAAATTTCCAGGTAAGGGTTGTTGGAACCCCAATTTACAGTTGGCAGGTGAGAATTACAGGGGCATAGGAGGATGGTCTTATGGAACTGAGCCCTAATCTTACACTACCTCCTAGTACGCAATGTCAGAACTAAAGAGAATCAGAGGGTGCCTGCCCAGTGAAGGGCATGGGAAACAAACACAGACACACAGACACACAGACACACACACTCACACACACACACACACACACACACACACACACACACACACACACACACACACACACACGGTGCTGGATGGTACTTAAGAACAGGAAAAACACTGCTTTTTCCCGTCTCTAATGATTGGTTAGAATCTCCCACTCTCCCTGAAGAACTGGTGATGGTTGACGTAGAGAAATCCTTACATGTTTTGGTGACTAGAAGTGAAGCATTCTGAATTAAGAGAGTAGGAAGACTTTTTTTCTGGCCCTCTGTATTACAGACAAAAGGCAGAGGAAAGAAATAGTGAAGCCAGACTCCGAGCACATCAACCTTGCTAGTAAGTAAGAAGTTCTTGGGGAAATTCATAAAGGAGACAGAATTCCACCCTCAGGGATGCAGAGTAAAAGGGTCTGGGTCTCCTGCCTTCTCCTGGGAACCTCACTCACATTCCTAGAGCAGTGACATTCACACTTTGAGCTCCAGCCAAAGACTACCAGTTATTTTCCTTGAAATGATGAGCTAAGCTCATTATAAAGAAAACATCTAACTAATGCCCAAGTCTGAAGAACCTGATCTACTAGTCATCTTGATCAGAGTGGTAGATGGGGATGGATGAGAAGCTCCTAAGGAAGGAAGAGGAAGAGGAAGAGGAAGAGGATGGAAGGCAGAGCGATACCTGCTTCACATACACATACTGGCTTGTTAAAAATATCAAAACCCATGTGATTCAAGAGTCAAGGCTTAATATGGGCCATACTGGCTTTGCCCCTTACTTCTGTAAGTGGTTGGAGAGGTGAAGATTTCAACACTGCCAGTAGCTGTCGGAGCAGACAGGAGCTATCATCGCCTTGACGTTCACCAAAGCACCAACAGCTGTGCCCACTAAGGCTCTTGCATCAATAGAGTAAATGTCAACACCATGAAAAGGGGGGGAAAATCTACCTTGGTATTGTTGTGAACATAGACCTCCAGTGTTCCACAGACCACACTTTGAGAACCACAGGTTTTAGAGAACAAAAGAACTAACATAACTTCGGAATGGGTTCTCACGGTTTTACAGTGGATACTCTTAAAATATTTAAAGGGCTATAAGAAGACAAAAAGTGCTCAGGCTTTTGAAGATTAAAGAGTTCTCAAATAATAAACACAACACTAATTCTATGCAAAGTTTGGCTTGGTGAAAGATGGAAAGCCAGAGGACAAGCAAACCTCCGGTCAAAAGCTCTCATCTAAGGAAGTCATTAGCTGTGAAGTTCAAGAGTTCAGCTACTTAACAATGTCTGTGAACTGGAACCAAACTTATAGAGCTGTTTTCAAAAACCAGAAGCAACATTTACCACTTTCAAAGGCTCAGGTGCACTTTTCTCATGCTTGCATATTTATTTAGCAATTCTTACAACTATAAACTATCCCTCATACCAGAAAAACTAACAATTTAGTACAGTTTTCTGTGATAAGCAACTCAGACTAGCCACAACTGGGTTCCCATTGTGAGTTCATTCACAATGAATTATTGAATTATACACAGAAGCTTTTGCAGTGTTTAGAGTACACATGATATACAGGTATCCCTCATACAACAACAAAGCATCCCCAAGAAATGATGGCGACAGAAATGATTTTCAGTAATACAAAAAGAATGCCTTTTAAAGATGAATAGCTCAATGGTAGAATGCTTGCCTAACAAGCTGGGTTTACTCACTAGCATCACAAGAAATAACCAGACACCCAAGGCACAGAATTCGTTATGGTAATTTTATAAAAGTTTGTGAAAGGAATTATGGAAGCGCTCGCCAGTACTCACACTCACTCCAGCCTAATACTGCGCCTGACACCAGGTGTACCGAGTACCTGGTAGCAGTGGGAGAGAAGGAAAGAAAGAGGAAGAGAGGGAGGGAGGGAACAAACTCAACAATGGTAGACAGATCAGTAGAATCTATCAATGAACCTTGAGGAGTTCTAATTTTATCTATTTTAAATACACTAAAGGACTAAATACAAATATTGATTTTTTAAGATGCCAATCACTTCTAATATCCACAGTACATGTGAGAGAGTAAGAGAATTCATTGTACAGAGCTACTGATATACAAAAGCTGACAGTGTCCTAAGTGCCATTCTCCTAGAAAATGAAGAATCTTTACATCAATTATAATTCACCAATGGAACAGGCCCTGCACCTAAGATTCCAAGACAAAAAGGGTATTGCCTACATTGTGTGCAATATAGTAGACACAAGACGCACATGGTGCCCACTAACACCTAGTGCAAACAGCCAAGACTTCCCTTTGAGGAGGAAGAGAAGGCACGCCCTTAACGATTTTATTACCCACCTCCTCACCAGATCCCACTGGACCCCATCCCTGCTTGTTCCGTATTTCATGAGCAAACTTCGTGAGGCTTTAAAAACTCCTTCCAGTCATCATTTTCATGTCATTAAGCTACCAGAAACAAAAGATTTGTACTTGATCTTCTCTTTCTCATCCCTAATTGTTAGCTTAAATAAAATGAAATGAATAATTTCACTAAAGATGGATATGATAAAACTAATATCAAATTTTGTAAAGTTATATAAATGTAAAAATGCAAATGTAAGTTACAGATGATGGGTCTGGACTTCCCCACTTGGGTGAATGCTTACTCACCCAGAGCTGAGAAACTGTAAAATTCTGTTAATGCACCATAAAATAACACAATGTTTTGCAGTTTTACTGATATGCCAATTTCACCATAAGAAAGAAGAAATCTACTTATTTTTCCCTCCAAGAAATGAAAAACATGGTTCAGAGCAGCAAAACTGTACAAACATCAAATGTGAATATGCAAACTATACTGCTTTCATCTAACACAGTTCCTAACATATGCCTGGGACCAAATAAATAAAGAATAGATGGATATATAAAATAAATGAATGAATAAAAAGACAAAAGAAGATCACACTTCATAAATAATTACTACTCTAATCAAGATACTGACTGGACAAGTATAAAATATAAAAGACAAAAACCATTCAAAAAGCAACACTTACAAAACCATTTGGTGTAAACCAACTGTACAACTCTTGGGGGAGAGGGAAAGAGGAGGGGGAGGGGGGAAAATGAGGGAGGAGGTAACAAGTAGAACAAGAAATGTACTCACTGCCTTTCATATGAATCTGCAACCCCTCTGTACCACACTTTGACAATAAAGAGAAAAATATATAAAAACATGAAGACCAGGCTTTGCTTCCAAAGTATCAATGACTGACTAGAAGTCACTTGGGAAAGACTTTCACAAATGAAATAATGTTCAGAGTGATTTCCTGAAAATGAAGTGTCCTCTACAGATGAAAAAGTGGCCCAAGAGTCACAGTCCACTGCAAGTAGACACGTGTTCTTCCTTTTCCATGCATGACAAACGCATGCATCCTCATATCCCTCATCCATCCAGTAAAAGATGGCCAATAAGTGAAGACGAAAGGTTGCTGGCCGGCGGGCTGAGGGCTCCTGGGGGCGGGCCCGCAGCGACCCCGTTCTCCTGCCTCGTAGGAAGCGGAGGACAGGACTTTCAACCGTTGCGCCACCAGCTTCCGAGTCCTCATCGTGTCGGCGAAGTTTGAGGGGAAGCCACTGCTTCAGAGACACCGGCTGGTGAATGAGTGCCTAGCGAAGGAGCTCCAGTGCATCCATGCCTTTGAGCTGAAAACCCTGACCCCAGAGAAGTGGAGGAAGCAGTGTCATAAATGAGGGATGAAGTCTGTGCAGCTATTAAATGATATAGAAATCAAAAAAAAAAAAAAAAAGGAAAGAAAGGTTGCTGGCCCTTTGCTCTGACTCCCTTGGTGTCAAGGAACCACCTAAAGTCACAAGCCCAAGGAACTAGATACCTGGTCTTAAATTTTATGCCCCAAGTGCCAGATCACACCTTGAGCCACATCTTTTCTCTAACACTGAGAAACCCAAGAACGTTCTAAAACAGTCTGTGAAGTTGCTTGGGCAGCATTTTCTGCCCTGCTGTGTGGGCTTGTGCACGTTTTCTGGACATTACAAAACTGGTCACTAGCTACTTGGGAAGTAGTTTTGGATTTCAACTATACCCTCTTGTGAACTGGACATAGGTCACTGGTCACTGGAATCTGTACAATGGATTTTTTACATACACGTGCGCACGCGTGTGTGCGCGCGAAACTTTCTTTTAGACCAAGTCATCTTAGTAAAGAGACTAGACCTATATGGAAATCACATTCTTTTTTAATGCAAAGCTTCTTTTTCTCCTTTTTCAATGGAAAAATTATAGCTAAAATGAGCAAGAAATTCTCCCAGAGGCAAATATCTACTATCCTGTTTTCTTAGACATTCGTAGCAAAAGTTTTTGGTTATGTTCGGCAATTGGCAATCATTCTACTGGGCCGATGCCAGCTCTCATCACTCAACCTACGAACTCAATGTATGACAGAGAAAACTGGGGCAGGCATTCAAATCTGACAGCTGGCTGGAGAGGAGAGGAGGGAAGGAAGCCACACTCGTTTTTTCTTTTTTATGAAGAGGTGAGAATAATGTATTCCATTCTTCCTCACAGCCACTGTAATAATTGCCCACAGGAAGCCCCTGAAGCCCGCTACTAGGAACATAGCCACAGGAAACCTGGCAGCACCCAGCAAAGCACATTCTCCTACCCAAATGCTTGACTTTTTCATTACTAATGAAGAGCACAGAGAGCCATCTGCCAAGGGCTTGCAGCTTACTCCATTCAGGCATTAGTACCTATTGGGAAGGATTCATTTTACATGGAAGGAAACAGGGATTGGATTATTGGATTACGAACCCATGGAGAAATAATGCTTTGCCTACAAAGAACTTCTAAATTTAGATTTTTAACGCCAGCTAAATCTTTAAATTTCTTCTCTACCTGTGAAATTCAAATGCAACTACATAGAGGGGTGGGAGCAGGGGTTCCCCCTAATATTAATGAACATAAAGAAACAGGTCCAGTGGTGACATGATATATAGGTAGATGTTTTGCATATGAAGCCACAGCTGGATCTGATCCAGAAAGCATCTCAGAAGTGGAGTGGATAATGAGGGGGTAAATCCAAGAAAAGCAGAGTTAACACTGCTGGTTTGAGTCCTGCTTCAATGTTCCTATGTCTACATGGAGTGCTGGGCACTGGTGGCTCATGCCTGTAATTCTAGCTACCTAGGAGGCTAAGATCACAGTTCAAAGCCAGCCTGGGCAGGAAAGTCTGTGAGACTCTTATTTCCAATTAATCGCCAGAAAGCCAGAAGTGGTGCTATGGCTCAAAGTGGTAGAATGCTAGCCTAGAGCTGAAGAGCTCAGGGACAGTGCCCAGGCCCTTGAGTTCAAGCCCCATGACAAACAAAACAGACAAAACAGACATTGAGAGAAAGAGAATCATGCTTTTCCCAAAGTGACTAAGTAAAGACTACCAAGGAACATTTCTTGGGCATCTCCTAGCATAAGATGCATAAGATCTCCTGCATAAGATGCAGTCTCTGAGTAAAGTGATGTCCTTCCAGACACCCTGCATGCAGTGGGGCAGAGACTGAGGAGCTTGAGCTGAGGACCTGGGTGAGTAGCTAGTCTGGTGCTTGCCTGCAGTCCTACTTCTTAAAACACAAAACAAACAGCAGCTGACAGGGAACTTTTCTGTTACCCCAGCATCGTGAGGCAAAGGGAGGTTGAAGGAAAGTGCAACAGGCCTTAAGCCATATAGCATAAGAAAAGGACTCTTCCCTGGACTATGTCTTCTTTCTTATTTGAATAACTGAAATGCATCATGGAAAAAAAGTAAAATAATAAGGGACTCTGCTGGACCCACTAAAAAGCGAGGCTTACGTATTCAAATTCATAATGCCCCATTTCTTCATGCCTTTCATTTAAACCTCTGATTTCTTTTAAATAACACCATTATTGAAAACTAACATTATGCTGCAATGCTCTATTACTTGAATTGCTCATAAATGGATTTAGGGCAGCTGCTGGGTTCTCTGAAAGGCTGTATTGTATGCACCCACCCCCAATCTCACCCGGCACATTCATAAAGGTATTCCCACATCTACATCTACATTTACCCTCCCGCTGTCAGTTGGGTCTGTATACCTGGAAAAACTTTCACTTAAATTGCTTTAATGGTTTCTAAGTAAAATACTACTCCCAGTGATTTATTTTTCTATTTGATTGGCCAAGGATGTGAATTCTCATCCACAGGGTAAATTCATAAATAAATAGTGCTAGCACCTTATTTGAGCTATGATGTAATATGACTTTTAAATTTAACTTTAAATGCTTGCTCATTTATAACTTGCATATACTACAGAGCTGAGTCCCTATAGCTGTACTCTATATGTTGTATACAGAGCAATAAATCATCTGATTCAGGCATCTTGGCATTTCCCCTACCCTTTCAAGGTGAGGAATAATGTCTCTTTTGTGGGATTAATTGAAGTGTGGGCATCTTTCAGAGGATAGGATGAGCTTCTTGAGTTTTAAAGCAGGTAATATTAAACCATGTTGCAATGACATCAGTGTAACCCTAGGGTAATATTTCTCAGCACAAGTCATCAACAAAAGTGTGATGTATGTTATTGTTTAAATCACTACTTCTCTTTTATCTGTAGTGTTTTAATCATCCTCCTTTTAGGTATTAAAACAACAAAAGTAGATAAATCTCAAATCATAATATTTTAATAGTTGTCTGTAACCACAAGGCAAAGTTTGATGCAGTATGTAAGAAACATAAGTTTACCCTCATAACCACTAAGGCGACTATTGTCAAAAAGTGACAAGTATTGGGAAGGATGTAAAGAAACTGAAAGTTGTGTGCACTATTGGTGGGATTTCAAAATGGCACAACCACAATGGAAAACAACACAGAGGCTCCTCAAAAACTCAAACAGAGTCCCCATTTGTAGTATATACCCAAGTTGAAAACAAAGAGATATTTGCATACCCAGGTCCATAGCAATGCTACTCAAAACAGCCAAGAGCTAGAAGGAACCAAATGCCCATCAGTAGACATGTAAACAAACTATAGCATATTCATAAGGGAATGCAATTCAGCACTTAAAAGAGAAAGAAATTCTGTCACCCCATGCCAAGAATGAGCTTGGGAGAAAGTAAGAAAAGTGAAATAAGCCAGTTAGGCCCACTGTAGGATCTCACTTGCGTGAAGTATTTAAAGTTAAATTGACAGAAACAGAAAGTAGAGTTGTGGCTTCCTGGGCTGGAAGAATGGGCGAATGGGAACTTGTCTGAAGTCCATGGAGTTTCAGTTTTGCAACCTGAGAAAGTTCTGGAGGTCTGTTTCACAAAAATGTGAGTATATTTAACACTACTACACTGAGTACAAACACTACTAAAGTGAGTGGCAAATATTGTGTTCATTGTCTTTTACCACATCCCCCCCAAAAACAAAACTATAGATTGGAAATTTTGAAACAATTTGAAGGAGCACCTAATACTTCATTTACTACTTCAGAGAAATTATGATCCAGAGATATTGAAATACAATTTTTATAAAAATCTCAAGACAATCCCAGGAAAACGCTGTCCAACAGCAGCTCCTCAGTGCCCACACCACCACCCTCTATGCTCACCCCAGCCAAACCACCCATATATTCATCTCTAAATTGGATCTTAATCTACATAAAAAATGCAGAACCAGTAAACACAAAAATGAGCATTAAATAAAATTAAGTCTCTGGAAAGAGAACAAGTTTGATTTTTTAAAAAAGTAAACATCATAATTCAGTCTGCCCAGTGCACTAAAATCTCTAGAAGCTTTTAACAGCAGCAGGACCCTAATTGTATAACCTTGTTTTCAATGAGTGGATGAAATTATGCTATAATTTTACTTATTAAAAGACCATACAAGTAGTGTGACGTCACCCACCTCCCCATCATCCATCTGCCTTCCCTGTTGGCTAATTACATATGCTTCTGCTTTTCTTCTTGGCTACCCTGAATACTAACACATACCTTCCCAATGGGGAATGTTCCCTCTGTGTCTTGCTTTCAAATTGCCTGATTAAGACATGTGACTTCCAGCTTCTAATCCTGTACTGTCTCAGGGAACTTTCCTTCTTATGGTTCTCCACTCCCAAATTCCTTCCTCATTCCAAACAGTTCTGATTTCATATGCACTTATCTTTTTCAGTAAATCTTTCAAACGCACCCAACATCAACTTATCAACTTTGATTTTTCTCCCATGACATCTTAAAGGCAATCTAAGACACTACTGGCTTGAAGAAGATGTGGTCAAAGTTCAAGATTTCTGTATGACCATCTCATTTCTTCAGCTTCCCTCTGTGGGTATAAGTCGTCTGCTCGCAGCAGATACGGTGCTCTATGAGCTGAAATTACAGTAGTTTTAAGGGTTCTTCTACCTTTAATCTGTTTCATGTCCCTCCACTTTTCAAGAACACTGAGTTTGGCTTTTTGAACTCCAGCTCTAGACACAATTCACTTCCTAGCTCTATTTATTCCCCCACTCTAAGGAAAAATATATTTCTACACTAAGCTTTAATTGTATCATCAATAAAGTGAAGAAAATAATAGTACTTGCCACCTATGTTGACACTAGAATTAATCATGAAAGGAAAGCACCAAGGTCTGCACTCTGGTACAGAGTTAAACTAAAAAAACTTCAGTGATGGTAGGGAACAGCTCCTTGAGGAAGTTTGAACAATGTCACAGTGTCTTATTCTGAGAAGCTCCCTAAGCTCCCTAAGAGCTCCCCACTTGCGCACAGGCCACAAGAATGTCTCAAAAAGCAGACTCCAGTGGTGTCTGGGATGTAAGCATCAGCTTTGCATCATGAATAGCTAACAAGAATAACCCTTCTTTCTAGGGAGTCACACTCCCTTGACAATGTATAATAGATTACATGTCTTGAAGTTACCATGAAGCTTTGGGGTACTCTGATGGATTTAAGTCTTCAAAGTAGTTACCAGTTACCAACATAGTACTCAACTTGGCTCAGATGACAAAAGAGGGGAGAGGAAGAAGGAATAGGAAGGGGCAAGGGAAGGGAGGGGAGAGGTATGGAGAAGAGGGATGAAATCTACCTGCGACCTGCATATCCAGCATCCTTCAATTTCACTGAGAAAAATATCTGCTTTGAAGAAAAAGCACTCACATGCTGAGAGTGAGAATTAAACCTGGACTACATTTACGAACAGTAATTTGGCAGCACATACTTAGGGCTCTGAAAAATATCTATCTTATTAGAACCAATAATTTTACTTCTAGGAATTTCTATTGCAATCAGAAGATGTTTATATGAATATTTATAGAGAAGTGTGCTCATTTCAGAATTATTTGTAATAATAAGGGGTAGAAAACAACAACAGAAGGTCAATTAAAGGTTAAGTAGGCAGGCACCAGGGGCTCATACTTAGAATCCTAGCCACTCAAGAGGCTGAGATCTAAGAATGGCAGTTTGAACCCAGCCTAGGCTGGAAAGTCCTTGAGACTCATGTCCAATTATCTCCCACAAAGCTAGAAATGGAACTGTGATCCAGTGGTAGAGTTCTAGCCTAAGTACTGTCTAGGCCCTGATTTCAAACCCTATCTCTCTCTCTCTCTCTCTCTCTCTCTCTCTCTCTCTCTCTCTCTCTCTCACACACACACACACACACACACACACACACACACACACACACACACACACACACAAAGGTTAAACAATTGACAGAAAAAAAATGGGCCTGATGACTCACACATCTATAACCCTAACTATCCAGGAAACTAAAGCAGGACCATCACAAGCCCACAAAGTCCAACCTGGATAATAGAACAAGACCCATGTCAATAAGGAAAAAAAAAACTATTACACAAGTCATTTTTAAATTATGTTCTTGAAAATATATAAAAACATGAGAAAATATTCTTAAGAGTGAATGAAGAGGGTAAATCTGCATAAAAATAGCATCATAAAAATAGATATCTAGAAGTACCAGGAAAAGAAAGGAGATTTCAGATGATTTCCTTTCTTATTTTCCAAATTGGCTCCAAAACCATACATTACTTTTACACTCAAGGGCAAGAGAAAGTGATGTTGAAAAACGGTTTATGGGAGGGGGGTATGAGGGACAGGGTAACAAACAGTACAAGAAATGTATCCATTGCCTAACGTATGAAACTGTAACCTCTCTGTACATCAGTTTGATAATAAAAATTTGAAAGAAAAAGAAAAACAGTTTATGATTGCAAGCTGTTTCTGTCATACCCCTTCCCAGAACACTGATTTTTATCCCCCTCTCCCTCTACACACATACATGCAAAACACTCCAGTTCCAAGACTCCTTCATCAATTGACTCTATAGCAACCCCTGGATTTGCAGCTGAACCTGAAAAACTGAAATGGAAATGACTCTCATTCTATTTTACACAAGCACAAGAATCAGAGTAGGTGGGAGGAGTACTATACTTCTAACCATATTCTTACCTTTAAACTTAATAGTTACTATATTCAATAAAATACATTAAACCTCTATTGAAATAATGCTAAAAATAACCAGGCTGCCTGTGCCAATTATTTTTCCCAGTGGGAAACTTCAGGTTCAACACACAGTTGGTGAGTTTGTTTGCTGAGGTGCAGAAAAAGGACTGGAAAGAAGAATTTATACACACTACCAACACTCCTGGACAGGAAACGAGGTCACTTGTGTCACTCCAGAGACCCCACCTAAAACATTCACTTCAAGATTATAGGCTTATGGCAATTTTTCCACTGTTAGCTCTTCTTACAGCCTGTCCCTTGGGAATCCCATTTAACACTACCCATAGCAAGACTGTAAAAACAAAACAAAACAAAACAAAACAAAAAAACAACAACAAATGAACAAACCCGGCACTGGTGGCTCACACCTGTAATCCTAGCTACTCAAGAGGCTGAGATCTGAGGATCATGGTTCAAAGCCAGCCTGAGCAGCAAAGTCCATGAGATTCTTCTCTCCAATTAACCACCAGAAAACCAGAAGTGGCACTGTGGTTCTAAGCAGTAGAATCCTAGCCTTGAGCAAAAGAGCTAAGAGACAGTGCCCAGGCCCTGAGTTCAAGCCCCAACCAACAAAATAATAAATAAATATAAAACAAAAGGGCAGTGTTGTCAATGAAGTGAGGAGGAAACATCTTGATTTTGTTTCTTTTTTTTTTAGTTTTTATTATAAAACTGATGTACAGAGAGGTTACAGTTTCATACGTTAGGCATTGGATACATTTCTTGTACTGTTTGTTACCTTGTCCCTCATACCTCTCCCTTTCCCCCCCCCCCCCAGGTGTTCAGTTCACTTACACCAAACAGTTTTGCAAGTATTGCTTTTGTTGTTGTTTCTCTTATTTTACCCTTTGTCTCTCAATTTTGGTATTCCCTTTCAATTTCCTAATTCTAATACCAGTATACACAGTTTCCAATATACTCAGATAAGATTACAGAGATAGTGTAGAGACAATCACAAGAAGGTGATACAAGAACATGATTTTGTTTCTTTTCATGGTGCTAGGGATAGAATCCAAGGGCTTAGGAATGATAAGAAAGTACTCTACCCCTGAACTCTACCCCTTAAGCCCCTAAGCTAATAAAGGTTGATATTGTAATAATAATTTAACATGATGTATGAGCAAATCAGCAACCAATAAAAGACTAAATATATTAGTGGTAGGAATGGCCCCTGATTGAGGGAAGTTTTTTTATGTGTGTGCTGGAACTGGGACTTAAACTCAGTCCCTTAGATGTCCCTTAGCTGTTTTGCTCAAGGCTGGAGCCCTACCACATCTCCACTTCTGGCTTTTTGGTGATTAACTGAAGATAGGAGCCATAATCACCCAGCTAACTGAGGGAGCTTTAAGAGAGGACACCTCATCCCAAATAGACAATTTTGACCATTTTTCCATTCATACTCCCTCCACTTGCTATGCCTACACTGTTCAAAAACCACTAGACAAGTATGTCTCAGGAGTAAATGAAATATACCTAAACCAAAATGAGATTATACTAAGTGAAACTGCAAACCAGATTTAGAAGACTCATGTCAATATATGCAAAGCAACTCAATTTACTACTGATTGCATATTATAACACTATGACATACTAGATTATATTAAAATATATTATTTAAATTGGTTTCCCTTGCTTTTCTTTTTAATTTTTTTTTTTTTTTTTTTGGCCAGTCCTGGGCCTTGGACTCAGGGCCTGAGCACTGTCCCTGGCTTCCTTTTGCTCAAGGCTAGCACTCTGCCACTTGAGCCACAGCGCCCCTTCTGGCCGTTTTCTGTATATGTGGTGCTGGGGAATCGAACCCAGGGCCTCATGTATACGAGGCAACCTCTCTTGCCACTAGGCCATATCCCCAGCCCTTGCTTTTCTTTTTATATCATGGTATTCAGAAATTTTTAGATTACATGCATCTTGTGTTATAACCCTACTCAATCCCACTGCTCAAAAGCATCATACTTTGTCTCTCTCTTCTCTCTTCTCTTCTCTCTCTCTCTCTCTCTCTCTCTCTCTCTGTCAGTACTGAGGCTTGAACTGAGGGCCTGGGAACTGACCTTTAGCTTTTTTGCTTAAGGCTGGTGCTCTACCACTTGAGCCATTGCACTACTTCTGTTTTTATGCTAGCTAATTGGAGATAAGAGTCTTACATTTTCCCATCCATGCATCTTTGACTGTGATCCTCAGACCTCAGCCTCCTGAGTAACTAGGATTCCAAACATAAGTGTATATTTTCTTGAGCAACTGCCACCATCTGAAATTGCCCTACTTTTAATTATATACCATATCTCCCCATTCATTGAACAGAAGACCCATTAAAACAAAAATTAACTGCCAGAAACACTGCTAAATACTCTACACCTAGAACCCAGCATAAATGCCTGTTGCCATGCTTAGGTTATGCATAAATAAATGGCTAACCCAACATTAGTGACTGTCACCCAATATGGGCCAGCTCCCTTCCATCTCAATACCTTGGAGATGAATATTTCCTTAAAAATTCATTTTGATCCCTAATGAACTGCCCACATGCTCTCCCTGTGAGTCCCAGAATAAGACTGCTGAATATGGGATGAGTCCTAGTTCCAGTTCCATCTGGGATGTCTAAGAATTATGTTCCTGGCAAAATGCTATGCTAGGGTTCCTCTTTTCTAGAGCTGCTTACCCCCTTAGAGTCTCTTGTCCCTCTCTACACTGCTACTCTTGAGCAGGCCCGCTGAAAAGCCAAACTGGCTTTTATTACCCACTGCACCAAACATGCACACCATGGGACTCTACATTCCTTCGGCAAAGAGCCTGTTGCAGCAGGCTAGAAGATGGCATCTCCTCTCATTCCTTGCTTCCCCAGTGTCCTGCTTGAAAAGCCAACCCGAATTATTGACAAGCATTTTGTAGGGCTAGGAGACCCTGCTGACTAAACACATCCCTAGCCCACAATCTCCCTCCACACACACACTAATAAATCTGCCAGTGAATGCAAGCAAAATTAAAGGCAGTTTTTTGAGACAGCCCCTAAGAGGCTAAGAAAGAAGTGCGGTTGGTATGAAACCACAGAAGAATCTTAAAGGAAAAGCTCTTTTAAGACTGAATGTTGAATTACAAGTTGAATGATCTGTCAAGAAGACAGTAAATGACATCACAGATGTGGATACTGCAAACTCATGTCTATGCTTATGAATCAGCTAAGGTGTTACAGGTATTACCTTCTCCAAGAAGCCATTTCCAATGCCCAACCTGTTGAAAAGTCATTTCTTCCTGCTCCATATGCCAAACACACTGCATTACTTCCACAATGACACTTTCCAGTGGCCTAGCTGAATTATTGTTAACAATGAAAAATCTAGGAGGTGCCGTGCTTATTTAAGGATGGTTTAGTTAAGTTTAGGAGTACGAGTGTATATGTGCACATGTTATGTGAGCACATGCACGCACCTGGGCATGAACACACGCAGAGAGGAGAGATAGTAAAGTAAATGTGCCAAGTTATCAGCTGGCACACTGCGAACAGGAAAATGTGAGTATTCCCTGCACTAAACTTCAATTTTTCACGTCAGTTTGCAAGTTCCTAAATAAAATAAAAATTCTTAAGTGAAATTTTACAATACATGCTCAATTATCAATTGCTCAATAGAGCAAAGGACTGTCTTGTTGTTATTGGTGTTGTTACTAAAAGAATGCTTAAGGATAAAGAAAACTGAACCATAGAGATTTTCTTCCACCAAGTAATTAAGCTCTGCCACCAGATGCTGTGATGGCACAGCCAGTGCAACAGCCTCCAACCTGCCCCCAGGATCCCGTGGCTCACAGGAAGCCACAGATAACTACAGTAGTGACACCATTCACATCTGGAGCTATTTATTCTTGGAGGAAGAGGACGGAACAAAGAGACATGTTGTAAGTACATATTTGTGGAACACAAGAACAAATCACAAAGCATGTGAACATGGGTGAAACAACACCAGCAAAACAAGAAGGGAGTGATGATTTGCTCTTCCTTCCAAAACTCCCAAAGGAGTGGAACCAGGCAGGTGACTGATGCGGGATCATGAGCAGCCCTGGTTAGGACTCACAGGGAGGGGAGTGGAAGATTCTAGAGGCCCCATTAGTGAACATCAGTACATTTGATCTATCAAGTAGGAAGTTACATTTTACCCCAGGAGTAGATTCTACTGAAAACCCTTAGTGGAGTCTGATGTCCTGCCTGAAGCACCAAGTTTGTCCAGTTCCCTTTGCTACCCAGACCTGGTGCTCATGTTTGAAGGTTACCGAGATAAGACTCACTAGATAGAATGGTGCAGCCCATATCCTTCCTGATTGGCAACTGATGCAATGTACACATAAACTGATGCGGCACATTGAAACCCAGTGTATAACTATCTAAAAATAATTTTTTAAATCAAAGATAAATGAGTATTTTAAAGAATGAAATTCTAAAGAAAAAATATCAGTGTCCCTTAAAAATACCCAAAAGTGGAATGGGAGCCAATATTCTTCCTTTTTCTCCTCCTATTTGTATATATTTGTAAGGGGAATATATAGCCCAGTTTTGGCTAACATAAAGGAGACCAGAAATTTATAAAGCTATCAACATAAACATCTGTGGTATCATTAAAAATATCCCAGAGTACAAGAAATGTGTGTATGTAATTAAAATGATCCACCATTCATAATCTTATATTTTTCCAAGCAACTTATTCTACTGAGTAGCTAGGATTACAGGCATGAGCCACTAGCACTCCGATAATGCCTGGTTTTTGTGTGGACATTTTTCTGGGAAAAAGGAAATTACCTTTTCCAATTGCTCCAAGAGAACTGGGACCAATACAATATAAAGTAAATATTGGCTGATTCAGATTATCTCTAAATCCAAACTGTCTCTAGAATTCTTTGTGTCTACAAAACAATGAAAGCACATCTGTGATTTTGAGGAAAGCTGAAAACTTTTCCTCTACCTGCTTTATGTTGCGAATCTACCCAGGAAGTTAGAGTTGGGGGCTTTCACCCAGGTCCAGGGATCTCAAGTAAATGTGCACTGACCTCCACTCCATGGTTTCCTCCCCCTCCTCAAGCACATATATGTTTTTTTTGCTCTGCTTTCTTAAAGATGGTATACCTGTCTCAAAGGAGGCTATCATCCCACACCAATAAAAGAAGGATGGGAAGGAAGCAAAGGTTCTAGACATTTTAAAATAGGAATAGTTGGGAAAGGAGCCAGAGTCACACAAGAGGGCTAAGTGTCATGCAAGGAGAGTGCAGACCCTAGGTGAAGTGGCAGCAATCTGGAATATCTGGAACACAGGCTGGCCCAGTGTAGTTGCTACACTGGAGCTTTCTCTAGATGCCACTTTGTTCCTAGGATTCCTTTCAATGAGCTGGTGAAATGGTTGTGGAGCTCTCCTGGGGAGCAGGCAGGAATTCAGCTGGGAGCTCCACAGTTTAGAGCAAAGGAGATCTCCGGGAAGATGCTGAGGATAATTAAAAACTAAGAAGCTGCAAAGCCAGAGAGAGTGAGTGCCCAGCCTAACAGCTCTGTTCTCTTCTCAAGCCATATTTCCAGTGACCATCAGGCCTATGGTAGGTCACAAGGATAGGCTCCTTTCATTGAGCTGTCAGGAGGCAAGAGAGGTGTCACGAACTCTAGGATGCTGGGCCCTGCCTCCACTTTGTGAAGAACCCCTCAGCTGCCTACTGCTCATTTCTCTCTTCTTCCAATTTTCCTTTGCAGTGTGGATGGCCAAGAAATTAGACATGATTTGACCCTATAATAGAGCCTGCCTACCCAGGTACTGCTTGCAGAAACCTCAATTTTTCTGCCCACACAGCCGCTAAACTATTATTCATCAGCTCAAGACATCTCCTCTAACTGTG